>NC_134531.1:71103968-72303968 GCF_050624435.1 Tenrec ecaudatus | reverse complement strand
AGATTTAACCGAGCCCGGCAGCCAAGAGAGGAAGGAAGGAGAGGCAGCTCTTGAAGGGAGCACCTAACCCCACATTGGCTTCACAATGTCTCCCAAATGGGAAAGTGTCCATTTTTCAATACAGAAGATAAGAACCTCCACACATAGTAGGGCTAAAACGTAAAACAAACAGATAAACAAAACCGTTGCCACCCAATGGATTCCAACTCACAGTGACTCACATGTTACACAGTAGAACTGTTCCATTAGGTTTTCCTGACTGTAATCTTTATGTAGATCACCAGACCTTTCTTCCACAGCAATGCTGAGGGAAACTTTACATAGCAGGTACACTTGATGAAATGAAGGAGCCCTTGTGGCACTGCCAGGTAAGTTTTGGACTGCTAACCTCAAAGTTGGAGGTTCAAACCCACCAGTCGCCCCTCTTCAGAAATAGGAATCTGTCTACTTCCGTGAAAATTTACAGAACCTCAGAAAGTCTATAGTGGATCACAATGAATTGGAATCAGCTTGATGGCAGTGGGTTTGGCTTTGGATTTCTGTTTGGTCAAATGAATGGCACTAGTTAAGCAGGGGTTTGGAAAAGTATGGAGGTTACTAAAAACATCCTAGCTACTTTTATGCTATTTTTAAACACAGATAATACATTAGAAGTAGTCTACTTTTCTAGAACAAGAAATCCTTTCTCCTTACTCTTTCTCATTCTGATAAATCATAACTGTGAATTATTAGTCAAAATATAGTTCCTTAAATTTTCTTATTTTATAAAATATACATGAAACACTATATATGGAATCTTTAGAATATCACAGTAAAATTATTTTACACAAAATAAAATAATGGGAAAATACAAAATTGCATAGTTTGTAGCTAATTGTAAGTTGCCTTCTTTCTATAATGAGCAAAAAGTAGAACATGCCCCCAAGTTATGTTTTTCATTCATTGGAAATTGAAAGCTGGATACATTGAAAACTTACTTTAGTACACAAACTGAGTCAGCAGAATGAATTCACAGGAAAACAAAAGTATGGTTTGCGGCTATGAAAGAAAGAGTAACATTTAATGTACTCAGTGTTATATATGGGCACAAAATCTGATTTGGTAAAGGAGAGTTAATTTCATTATCAGGGTTTTAGTCCTTAAAAACATCTCAGGCCTTAATGACATGAAATGCATTAGAACCAAACAGGTGAGTGAAACCAAAATCTTTGAAGCCAAGACCCTGCATAAAAACCCTGAACTACAGCAGCTGACGTTTAAAGAGGACAAATTAAAAATGCAGAAATGATGACAGGTAGCCTTAAAAATATCTTGAATTAATAATCGATAATCCGATTATTTGCAAATACTATCTTTACCTTTGCATTTCCAATGTAAAAGAGTCAGCAGATGCTCAAAACTCATCACTGTCTGTTTCACTACGCTGTCATCTGTGCTCTGTAGATGCCTGGTGGAAATGCTATCCAGTGATGTGCTACTTCACATCTCTTTGAAACTCAAATTCCGTTAAATCGTGTGAATAGCTAGAAATCAGCCATTGTGGAATTGGTCCCACAGTCATCAGAAAACACTGTAAATCAGAATTGTTGTTTTCCCTTTAATCGGTGAGCTAGTTGTGAAACATTTACCAGTGCATCCTGGCAACGTGATTTCTGGCCCCAAAAGTTTGGGAAAGGCCTTGCTACTCTGTAATCAACGACTGAACACGAAACACTCTGGAATCCCTACAGGGTGACAGAGGAGGGCTGACTTCACCAATAGTGCTTTATAATCTCCATTATTCCTGGAAGTACGTCAGGTTTGAGTGTGTCATGCCTGTGATCTGACCCCTATTGTCATCACATTTTCTCCTTCTGTGCCTATTCAGAAAATGTGATGTCACCACACAGCACAATTCCACCCACCACCGTCCAATCCCTGACATAATCAAAAGCAAGCACAACTTGCCGCATCACGATGTGTTCGCTCTTGAAGTCCAGCTGGTTTCCTCTATCAGAAAATGGCCTAGTTTCTCTCTGTGCAGGATACTTGCTCGTTTCTTAACTTTGTCCACTCTCATTGAGTCCATTCCGACTCACAGCGACCCGCTAGGACGCCTTAAGAACTAAGAGGGAGTTTACATTTCAGATCATTAGTTTTGTATTCAACCATTTAAACAACTTATCAAACCTCCCAATAGCGTGTACTCTTTCCCCTTTTTTTCCTCTTCTTCCTCTTGAAGAATTGTGTCTTCCCCTTCTCCTAAGCTGGCCTAGTCCTGCCCCATGTCTTCCTTACCCTGCAAGCATCAAAATTGGTTTCTTTCGGTATGAAAAATCTCTATTTTGATATTTTCTTTTATAACAATGGTCTCATACAGTATTTGTTCTTTTACGGTTGACTAACTTCACTCAGCATAATGTATTCCATTCCATCCATGTCATGAGGGCTTCATAGCTCCATCATTATAATTAAACAATGCGTAATCTACCACTGTGGGCATGTGTCACTTTCTTTATGCATCTGATGGACATTATCCCCTGATGGACATTCAAGTGGCTTCCATATTCTTGATACTGTGAACAGTGCTGCGACGAACATGGCTAAGCCTCTCTCTGTTCATGCCTAGAAACCGATGATATATGCCAAGTAAACAGACTGCGGGGCGTACGGTATCGCTATTCCCAATAGTTTGAGAAACCACCACACCACTTTCCACAGTGGTGGCACAGTTTTCCAGTCTTACCAGCAGTGATGCACCTTCCAATTTCTCCACAACCTCTCCAGCATTTGTTAGTCTTTGGCTTCATTTTGTTTTATTTTGTTTGAATTTTGCTATCAATGCCAGTGTGCCGTGACATCTCGTTGGTTTGATTTGTACCTCTTAGGTGTATCTTCGCCCCATTTGCTCTCAGATTTTTTCATCTTTTTCTTGTTGAGCTGTATTAGTCCTTTGGCCTATTGCATCATTGTCCCCTGGCCCCAAAAGTTCACAGTCTGTGGGTTCTCTTTTTATTCTGTTGACAAAGTATTTTGATGTACATAAGTGTCTCATTTTCAGTAGGTCCCGGTCTTCTGTTGTATCTTCCACTGTGTGTGTGTGCATGCGTATTTTCATTACATTTGTTAGTATTTTTTTGCCCTGTATTAGGGTCCTTAAGTTTGTCCCTATTTTTTCATGAATGGTCTTTATAGTTTCAGAGTTTATATTTGGGTTTTTAACCACTCTTCAGCTTGTTTTCGTATGTGGAGTGAGGTATTGGCCTTGATTCATTGTTTGGGAAATGGAAATCCAATGTTGCCAGCATGTTATTGAAGAGGCTATCTCCTCTCCAGTTAGTATATTTCAAC
Source organism: Tenrec ecaudatus (assembly GCF_050624435.1). NCBI lineage: Eukaryota > Metazoa > Chordata > Mammalia > Afrosoricida > Tenrecidae > Tenrec > Tenrec ecaudatus. Next base: position 72,300,638 of record NC_134531.1, on the reverse strand, counting down.
CCTCTGTCAAAAACCAGTTGTCTGTCGGTGGGTCCATTCGTTTCTAGGTCTCTAATCAGTGCCACTGGTGTGTGTCTCCGTATGTGTGAATTTTTGTTCCTTGATTATCCTGGGTCTCTTTCCTCACCAAAAATAAGTTAGTGATTAGTATTTCCACCTCTGAGGCAGGGACCAGGATCTTTGTAGTATTATGTTATTATCTTTTCTATTTCAGTAGATTCTATTGTAATTTCATCTATTTGATTTCCTGTTCATGGCATTTGCCTCTTCTCCTTCCTTTCCTTTGTTAAGTGGTTTATTATTTTGTTAATCCTTTCAAAGAATAAATTTCTTTTCTTATTGACTTTTTCTCTTGTTTTTTTGTTTCTGATCTTTTTTATTTCTGCTCTAATTTTTATAGTTTATTTTCTACTGGTAGATGAAAGTTTATTTTGCTGCTATTGTTCAAATTATTGACCATGTTGTGGACTTTGGGTTTTCCTATATGTTGTGTGCATCTAGTGCTATACATTGTCCTCTGAGATCTGCTTTTGCTGTGTCCCAAAGATTTTGGTGTGTTGTATGTTCGTTCTCATATTTTTAAGAAATTTAAAATTTTTATTCCTTATTTATCTAATTCCTCTGTAGTTTTTAAGCAGAAGTGTTGTTCGATTTTCATGTATTTGCTTTGTTTCCTTTGTATTTCTGTTGCTGGTTTCTAATTTTATACCATTTGGTCTGATAAAATGGTTTCTAATATCTCACTATTTTAAATTTTACTAAGGTGTTTGGTTTTATTTTTTGAATCCTTACATCTGGTCTATTTCTGCGAATGTTCCATGTGAGCTGGTAAACAATGTGTGTAAAGTTATTGTTGGATGGTGTGTTTTGTGTATATACAAGAGGTCAAGTTGATCAATTATGATATTTAGTTCTTCTGTATCTTTATTGAGTTTCCTTTCAATCATTATGTAATGTCTTTCTTTGTCTCTTATGATTACTTTGCCCTGGAATCTATTTTATCAGAGATTATTATTACTACTTTTTTTCATTGCCATTGGATTGATAAATTTTCTTTCATTCTTTGACATTTAGACTGTTTGACTTTGTTAATTATTACTTCCTTCTAAGTTTAAGACACTCACTTTTGTCTTGCAAACTATTCAACTTCCCCTCTGTTAGAGTTTTTGTGTCTACAGGAGTCCCTCGATTACTTTATCATTGTTTTCATTGCAGAATGATATCTCTGGCTTCTTATTTTCAATTTTGTTTTTGTTTGGGGTTTTGTTTTTGTTGTTGCTGTTATTTTTTACTGTGAGTACTGCCTTAAGTGGTTTGATACCTAGGTTGTGGCTTGTAGGTCAATATCTGATTGACAGCGGTTGCTACTGTTGATTCTCTGTCCAAAGAACACCCCTGCAAAATTTTTGTAAGCTTGGTCTTATTCACACAAATTCCTTTATTTTCTCTTTATTAGGAAATGCCCTTACTTCTCCTTCATATTTGAATGATAATAATATAAGATTATTGGTTGGGATATTTTTTTCTACTACAGCTTTTCATATGTTATTCCACTGTCTTCTTGCCTGCATGATTTCTGGTGAAAAATCCAAGCTTATTCTTATTGGTTCCCCTTTGTAGGTAGCATTTCCTTTTCCCCAAACTCCTCTCAGGATACGTTCCTTGTCCGTGATACTGGAAATTTTAATTATTCTATGTTGTGGTGATTTTTTTAAAAATCTTTCCTATTTGGGGTTCTTTCAGCTTCTAGAAAGACTATTTTCTCCTCATTCGGGGCATTAGAAAAACCCAGCAGTTCTTGGGCTACTTTCTCAGTAAAGTTTTTTTGTTTCCTCCTGTCTGGAATCCCAATGAACTGCAAGTTATTTCTGTTGCTAAAATCCCACATACTTTTAGACTTTCTTTGAAATTTTTTGCTCATTTTTGTTAATGTTTCTTCTCATAGATTGCTATTAAGAGATTTGCCTTCAAGTGCACTGACTAGGTTTTCCATTGCTTCAGTTCTACTTCTTTTCTGTTTCAAAGTGTTATCTAATTCTAACATCTTAATATTACCCTTCTGGACTTCTGTGTGGTTTATGATTTTTTAATTGATTTTCTCATATTGCTATTGTAGTATATTGCTTTTTCCATTGTTTTTGCTTTTGCTGTTGTTTTGGGTTTGTTTGGTTTTTTGCTGTTGTTGTTTTTTCAATTTGGGGTGGGAGGGATCCTGCTTTTCCAGTAGCTCTTTCTGTATTTTCCTCCATCTGCTGAAAGTAGTTGAAAATCATTTTTCTGAATCCTTTTAGTAATTCAAATGCTTTTTCTTCCTCGAGAAGAGCCTTTGACTCTGTGCCCTGGTCATTCATTTGTGTCATTCTATTTTTGCTTCTTTATATAAACATAAATTGCCTGTTGTCTCTGAGACGTTGTAGTATTATTTTTATTTCTTTTGTTCATCAGGTGGTAAGGGGATGCGTAGTAGTCCATGCCCACAAATTGGAGCTGCTGACGGTTCAAGGAGGATGAGCAATGTCGAGACAGCTGACTCCATCAGGTGGAGTGAGAAAGGAATGACATATTTTTAACACACACAAAGAAAAACACAAGCATACACAAAATTAGCAAGACTAACAAACACATACATCCTATATAGCACACATATGCAACCACTTTCTCAGTCATGCTTGTCATGCGCCCACCGCAATAGGGGTGCAGCACTGGATGCACCAGGGTGAGGGTTGGTGATCTCTTTGGTTGACAGAGTTGTGCTGTGTCAGTCCAAGCAACAAAATAATAGGGGGAAAATAATCAGACAAATGCTTAAATCCAAAACCAGAACCGGCTGCTTCCTTTTCTCAAGGCCTCCTTTATGAGGCTTACCTCTGGGGTCCCCAGGTGTTGTGAGCACCAGGAATGGTCCCCCACCCTCTCTGTCTGTGTCTGTGTTACCAAGCAAAACGCCAGAGGAGAAGAAGTAGAAAAAAAAACTGCAAGAAGAAGAGAGGAAGTAAGAACAAATGCTTTCATTCTTTTAGGCAAATACCTAGGAGTGACATGTTTGTGTTATATGACGTGTGCACTTCTATATAAAACAAAATAAAATGAAACGAACACAAAGCTATTAAATAACCTTTTTGTAGTTTGATTAGTTTTCATTTCAATTTCCTTGGTGCCATTTTTTCATGTGTCGATTGCACATTCTTTTATATATCTTCTTTGTGATGTTTCTGTTTAAATCATTTGCCCATCTTTGATTGGTTTCCATCTTTTCTTGATTTTGATTTATTAACCTCCCTGGCAGTCTAATTATGTCAGTAATTTTGTACCCAAAGCAGAACATTGTTTTACATAAAATTTGTTGTTTTATATTGTAAGCCTGCAATTCTTAAGAAATTATTCAATTTAATCTCTCTAGTAGATATTCCAGGTATGATAAACTTTAATACACAGTTAACATTTACCCTGAGCCACACTCGGGATTACCACCAGGGATTAAGGTTTTCATTTACATATGTTCTGAACACAAATCTTTTGTAGATGCAAGCATTATGGGTAGTTTTTTTAAAATCTATGACTTGCTTTTTTTCATTTCAATTATCTCTTTAAAACAGTAGTTTTTTATTAAAAAAAGGAGTTTTGTTTGTTTGTTTTAATTCTGTGAAACTTGATTTATTGTATGGTTAATACCTGTTGTATAGTACCTTAAAAAATTGGCTATCACAAAGCAGCAAAAATTCCCCCCACTATATTTTCTATGATATGCTTTAAAGTTCTAGCTTTTATATTTAGGACCACCACTCATCATGTCTTAATATTTGGTGAGAGAGCAAGAAGAGAGATTCGGTTTTTCCAAAATTGTATATTCAGTTGTTCCAGCATCCTTGCTAAATTAACAAATTAGTTTTATAATCTTTTGTTAGCAGAATATCTTTTTCTTCATTAAATTTCCTGGGCTTAAAAAATATGTATCTATTAGTGAACTTCTTATGTAAATTCCAACGTCTTGACTGCTACAATTAATGTTTAAAAGAAGATACTGTAAACTCTTCAACTAATTCTTTTTTAAAAAGTGGGCAATTCTGTCTTTTGTATATAATGTAGTTCTTTTTTTAATTAATAAATCTTTTTATTGGGGCTCATACAACTCTTATCACAATCCGTACATACATCAATTGAGCAAAGCACCCTTATACATTCGTTGCCCTCGTCATTCTCAAAATTCACCTTCCACTTGGGTTCCTGGAATCAGCTCAGTGTCCCTTTTTCCTTCCCGCACCCCCCTTCCCCCTGGTCCCTTGATAGTTTATAAATAATTATTATATCTTATCTTACACTCCCCGGCGTCTCCCCTTACCCACCTCCCCATTGCCCGTCTCCCAGAGAGGAGGTTACACATAGATCTCCAAGATCGGTTCTCCCTTTCTACACACCCTTCCATCCTGGTGTCGCCACTCCTACCGCGGGTGTTGATAATGTAGAGTTCTTTCAGGTACTCTAGCCTCAGAAAGCACATACTTCCCTAGCAGTGTGAAAAGATACAACCAACTTCTCAGTATTTGCTGTGCTTGGCATGTGGGAAAGTCTTCCACATTCTTTCACAGCCTAGCTTGCACTGAAATCACCTAACAGGGGTAATTTTTTAACAAGGTCTTATGGGTTCGCATTCAAATCCCAAGCTAAGACCCTACACTTACCAGCAGATTATAGCTCAGCTCATTTATAAAATATCATCTAGCAATCCTTTCAGAGCTATCATTGCCATCAAGATGACTGTTTAATAATTTATGCTGATTTTTTTCTGGGTCACCTTGCATAGCTGCCTCTGGAGCAGTGCTCCCAGAAAAACAAGATACCAATGAGTGTGCTAGTTTGGGATTTAACAATTAAATTCGAACTGCTGGTAGATAGTCACAGTAACAAATTAGTTATTTTTCTCTTGAAAATAAGAAGCAATGGGCCACTCAAACAACTAATTTCATATCACTGATTAGACAAATAAGAAGTCTGTCTTCAAAGTCTTTAAATAATATAAGCATTTTGTGATTATTGAAATGAGAATTTTCCAGAAAGCGTCATCTTTTTCCATATATATAACATGATCTGACATAAAAATCAACTTGCCTCAGAGGTGAAAGGTCGAACCACACCAATCAGTGGATTTGATAGTGAATAAAAATTATATTTCTAAAAAATTATTTTGATTCATAATATGAAATTCAGTAAATAATTTTGCACATAAAGAAGTAATTAATAATCACTTGTTGTCTATTTCTTTTTCTTTTTTAAGATTTTATTGGGGGCTTGTACAACTCTTATCACAATCCATACATATATCCTTTGTGTAAAGCACATATGTACATTTGTTGCCATCATCATTTTCAAAACATATGCCTTCTACTTGAGCCCTTAATATCAGCTGCTTATTTTCTCCCTCCCTCCCAATCCCCATTACCTCATGAACCCTTCATAATTCATAAATTATTATTATTTTGTCATATGTTACACTGTCCAACATCTCCCCCCGCACTCTTTTCTGCTGTCTATCCCCCAGGGAGGAAGCTACATGTAGATTCTTGTAATCTGTTCCCCCTTTCTACCTCACATTTGCTCCACTCTCCAGGCATCGCCACTCTCACCACTGGTCCTGAAGGAGTCCTCTATCCTGGATTCCCTGTGCTTCCTGTTGCTATCTGTACCAATGTACATCCTGTGGTCTAGCTAGATTTGTAAGATAGAATTGGGATCATGATAGTTGGGGGGGGAGCATTTAAGAACTAGAGGTAAGTTATATGTTTCAGCGTTGCTACCCTGCACCCTGACTGGTTCATCTCCTCCCCACAACTCTTCAGTAAGGGGGTGTCCAGTTGGCTACCAATGGGCTTTGAGTCTCCACTCTGCACTCACCCACATTTACAATAATGATTTTTTATTCCTTGATGCTTGATACCTGATCCCTTCAACAGCTTGTGGTCACACAGGCTGGTGTGTTTCTTCCATGTAGACTTTATTGCTTCTGAACTCGATGGCCACTTGTTTATCTTTGAGCCTTTAAGACCCCAGATGCTATATCTTTTGATAGCCGGGCACCATCAGGTTTCTTCACCACATTTGCTTATGTACATGTTTGTCTTCATTGATCATATCAGGAAGGTGGGCATTCACTGGTATGATTTTTAGTTCTTTGATGTCTGATAACTGGTCCCTTCTACACTTCGTGGTCAGACAGGCTTTTGTGCTTCTTCATGTGGGCTTTGATGCTTCTCAGCTAGATGGCCACTTGTTTATATTCAAGCCTTTAAGACCGCAGATGCTATATGTTTGAATAGCCAGGCACCGTCAGCTTTCTTCACCACATTTGCTTATGCACATACTTTTCTTCAGCAATCGTGTCAGGAAGGTGTGCGTCCTGGAATGCCAATTTAAAAGAACAAAGTGTTCTTGCATTGAGTACGTGCTTGAGTGGAGGCCCAATGTTCATCTGCTGCCTTAATACTAAACCCATAAATATATGCACATAGATCTGTTTCCCCACACTCATATAAATATATTTACATATGTACATTCCAGTCTTTAAACTTCTATAAATACCATTTGTCACCTAGTTCTTTCCTCTATTTCCTTTTATTTTCTCTTGTCCTACTATCATGCTCAGCCTTCATTTGGGTTTCAGTAATTTCTCTCAGTTACCTTGCCCTTGCTGAATCCCTACCAGGCTTCTCACACCCTCCTTGCTACTTGTCCCTGGGTTGGTCAGCACCACCACCCTCTCCCATGACCCTCTTCTCCCCCTCTCCCATGTCCCCCCATTACCATTGGTCCCATTGTTTTCTCCTCCAGATGATTCATCCAGTCTATTTTATCTAGATTGATCTGTAGAGATAATAATAAGCACCAAAAATCAAGTCATAGCAAGATGGGCGATGAGGGAGAACACAACTATGACAACATAAAGAAAACCAATTACCCATAGAAGAATAAATTAATTAAAAGAAAGAAAAACCTGTAAATAGATCAAGGTCTGATTTTTTATCTATAGGCGAGTCTTTCAGTCATGTCCAATGGGGTACCATGCTTTGGCCCCAGAGTCTGTCCTTTGTACTCCCTCGGGGGCTCCATGCTCTGCTCCCACAGTTGCTCTGCTGCACGCTTTTAATGGTTTGCCTCGGTGTCACAGGGTCAGTCTAGGCCAGTCCTGACACTGAGTCTCCAGTGTTGTGCCCCTCAGGGCCCTGGGCCATCGAGGGACAGTGTGTCTCATAATGGCATCAGCCATATTTTCCACACTGTCCATTGACTGTTCAGAGCGGGGATATCGTCCTCCAGGCCTGATGGGCCAGAATGTGCTCCACCAAAGAGGCTTTTTGGTAGAGACTGGGAGTTCCTTAAGAACCCACACTTGTTTTTCCTCTGTAAAACTTCTGTTCAGGTCCTCTGCACACCTCCTCAGTGGGCAATTAGTTTTTCTCTTATTGAAAACTTGCAAAGTACTGTAGATTTTAGTAATAAGGCCTTTGTCTGATGTGTCATTGCTAAAGATGTTTTCCCAGTTGGTGGACTCTCTTATTACTCTCTTGGTGAATTATTTCGATGTACACAGGTGTCTTATCTTCAGTATATCTTACTTGTCTCTTTGTGTCTCCTCTATATTTGTATCCTTCCCTATTTCTTGTAACCTATGTATTCCCTGTGCCAAGGTTCTCAGATTTGTCCCAAATCCCTCACTGATGGCCCTAATTGTTTGGGATTTCATCTCAAGGTCTGTGATCCACCTTGAGTTTATTCTTGTGCATGGAGTGAGGTAAGGGTCTTGTTTCATTTTTCTGCAGGTAGATATCCATTTTTTCCAGCACCATTTGTTGAAGATAGCATCTGCTTCCCACTTAATATTTCTTGGGCCCTTATCAAAGATCAGTTGCCTATATGCTGATGTTTTTATTTCTGGGTCTTCAGCTCTTTTCCATTGGTCGGAATAACTGTCATTATGCCAGTACCACACTGTTTTGACTACTGTGGCAATATAGTATGTGCTAAAATCAGGTAGAGCAAGCCCTCCTACTTTGTCCTTCTTCTTGAGGAGTTCTCTGCTAATTCTAGGCATCTTCCCCCGCCATATGAAGTTGGTAATCTGTTTTTCCAATTCTTTGAAGAAGGATGGTGATATTCATATTGGGATAGCATTGAACTTATATAGTGCCTTGGGCTTATATAGTGCTTGCTTATCCTCTAGGGTGCTGGTGAGATTCTCTGGCTCCTCAAGCCTATTGGCAAGGTCTGTCAATTTGTCACTGGATTTTGTTATTTTATCCCTTAACTCTAGTATTTCCCTTTGGTGCGTTGCCTTTATCTCCTCTATCATTTCATCTTTTTTCTGCATTGCTTCCCGCATATCCTTTATGACTTCAAGCAGCATTTTGAAAATTTCTTTTTGTGGCAGGTCAAGATCTGCTTCTTCTATGCCCATCATTAGGTTCATGATTTCTTCCGGCATTGTCTTCTGCTTCTCCTGCTTTTTTGTTAAAGCTGTTGGAACTGGTTGCTATTTACGTGTTGTTTTAGAGGAGCCTAGAGGCATCTTCCTGAGTCGAAGAGCCCTGTGCTCTCTCTTGAGGGATTTGTATGAGTCCCTCTATGAACTACCTGCCAGTAGCTGTACTGAGAGGTGAGGCTATCACTATATATTCCTAGCCATCCAGTATTCCGTTATTTGGAATGTGTGTTGGATAGTCCTCTCATGTGACACTGGTGGGGTTTTTGTGGGTCCGCGAGGTCTTCGCTTCCCTGGTCGATCTCTAAGTAGGCTTCACGGTTCTTGGAGCACCTCGGCTGGCCTGGGGTGATTTTCTCTGCAACTGTAGTGCTGAGCAGGGAGTGCGGGCATACCCTCCTTGGTGTAGAGCTCTGTAGCTGGCAGGGGAATTGCCGTAGACAGAGAGATCGCCTTGGAGGTTGGGTGGATGTTCCCGCAGTAGCGTGGAGTCCCACAAGTGGTGGTCAGGCGTTTCCCCTAGTCACTTGTAGGGCCTCAGGATTTAGGCTTGAGATGTCCCCACTTTTTGTAGGGGAGAGCACCCTGCCGCTTGGTGTGTGGAAAAGGACTGGCGTGAATTCCCCAACTGCTTGCCAAGCCAATAAATGCGGGTGGGAGCTCCCCCATTTGGACCTTCAGAGTTGCCCTAGTCAGAGGGAGGAGGGACCCAACTGTGTTCACTAATATTGGCTGTGATGGTAAAGAGGGAGGAGAGAGAGAAGGAGAATTGCTGATTGTTTGGATGTGGGGCCAGGGGAGTTTAGACCCTGCCCCACAATGGCAGGTTGGTGTGCCCTTTTAATGCCAGGACCCAGTGGCCCTGGGCAGAATTGCCCTAGTTGACAAGATTGTCTTAGAGGTCTGACAGGTTTCCTCAGCAGCACAGTGCAATGTGGATGTTTGTTCCAGCTGCCTTGTGTGATGTATAGCACCTCCACGGAGGGCAGGCTGGAGTTCCTCCTGCTATTTGGGTTGATTTGCCCTAAGTGGAGGGTAGTGACCTGGAAGTCAGTAGTGGCATATGCTAGGAGAGAGTGGGAGAGGAGAGGAGAAAGAGGGGAAAAGATAAAAAGGAGGGAAAAAGAAGAAAGAGAGGGGGAAAAACCCAGCACAACCCTGAGCTCGTGAGACTAACTGCAGTGGAAAAGATAGAAGGGCTAGTGAATAGAGTGAGAAGAAATAGAGTAGTAGGTAAGGAGATAACTGAGACTTGATCACTTGTCCGTGAGACTGGAGGAGTTCCAACTCTTCCTCAAGGTAGAGGGCGATGTACCCGTTTGATGTAGGGTTCCACAGATGCAGTGTGGGATTACTTCAAAGGCAAGATCGCACCCATGGCCAGGCGTCAATTGAGTGCTGGAGTTCCCTGGTGTACCTGCCTGTGCTGTATGTAGCACTGCATCAGGGGCTGGGGGGGGGGGGGCTGGAGTGTTCCCACAGCCCCATCTAGGGCCCCAGGACAGGCAGGGCCTCCCCAGCTATGTGTGGAATCACAGAGAGGGAAGCTGGGCTTATTGTCCTATCTAGTCTGCTGGTGCTTACTAGATCAGAGGATTTTAAAAAAAAATTTTATCCCCCTGGCCAGCTAGAATAAAATTGTCTCCCACAGTCTCTGGCTACAGCTCTATGCTGTTTGAAGCTCACACTTGCTATAGCGGGTCTTTGTTATGCAAAAAGTCACCAGGTCCTTTAGCTGAGTTCTGGCATTCCCTAGCTAGGTTTCTTCTTATGCTGATTTATGTTAAGATATTCCCACCTATGTGCTCTTTGGAGCTGAGCAACCACACTTGGGCTAGAACTTTAAACCAATAATATATATTTCACCCTTTATTATTATTATTATTATGCTTGTGAAGTGCTCCGATTTGGGGGCTGTCAGGCTGACCCCCAGAGGGGGAAATCCAGTTTATCAGGGGGGTTGTTTCCTTCTCAGCCAATTGGAACTAAATTTGCTCCCTGGACTCCCAACTTTCCACCCATTTTCTCCCACACCGTGATCTACCTGAGGTAAAAATCTACTTTTTCTTCTACTCTAAAGTATGGCTACCCACCACCACCACTCCCCAAGTTGTGAGCTCAAGGCAGCCAACCACGCAGAGAGCTCCGGAGTGGGGTTCCCCTCATGACTGGGATTCTGTCCCCTACCGGGCATCTGCCTGCAGAAATCACTGCTCCCAGAAAGGGCGCAGCTGGTGCCCGCGGACTTGCCAAAGCTAGAGCGCTTTAGAGCCTTCTTGGTTTGCTTTGTGAGTGGAAATCCCAAACAGAAAGGGGTTCAGGAGAGACCCTGGTACCCTAGATCTAATTTCAGGACTCCACCTCCCCATTTCCTTCACCTTACCTCCCAATTTTCTGGTCTGAAAGCAGGAGCTCTGGATGGGTGAGTCCTATTGAGTCGCCATTTTCCCCTCCTCTCCCTTGTATTTATTTTTAATGCTGTTTGTTTCACACATTTTGGACTCCTTCCTGTATACATTGCATAATTTATCATCACAATATACCAGTGTATAACATTATCTTTCATAATTATATTGTTCACTGGGATAAATAAAAACAGGAAAGCATGTTCATGCATGTTTCATGTATATGTACCTTCTTTTCTTAATTAGACTCTAAATTTTACATCTCTAAGGTGTTTACAGTGTTTTCCTTTGTACCTTAAACTACCCAGCACCTTATTCCTTATTCATAAGTATATACATTCCTAAAAGAATAGATTAGCCAAATCCTGTCAATAGCAAAGAAAAAACTGTCATTTACTGAGCATCTACCATGCATTATCCCTAAAACTTACACAACTTTCCTGGGTAAACATTTTGTTTCCATTTTATGCATGAAAACCTGGTCTTCAAACAGGTAAGTAGAAAAATTATCCATAATTTGAAGCCATGCCTATTTAGTGACAAAGCCAATGCCAGAAGAGGACGTCACAAGAGAATAATATGAAAATATATTCAACCTCAACAAATGGACATTGGGCCTTGACTTAAGTCTTCCCTCAACATAAGAATACTTTGTTCTAATAACCTGTTACTGTGTGATACTCAACTTTCCAACACGATTGCTGAAGACAAAATGGGTGCATAAACAAATGTGATGAAGAGAGCTGATGGCGCCCAGCTATATTAGAAGATATAGCATCTTGGGTCTTAAAGGTTTGAAGTTAAACAATTTGCCACCTAGCAGGGAAGCAATAAATTCCATATGTAGGAAGCACACCAGCCTGTGTGATCACAAGGTGTAGATGGGATCAGGTGTCAGAGACCAAAGCCAAACAATTATTTCAATGTAAAGGAGAGGGGTTAGAGCGGAGATCCAAAGCCCATCTGTTGATAATCAGACATTCCCTCACGGAAGGGACACATGAAAGGGAAGATTCATCCAGGGTGTGGCATAGCACCTACAAGACATACAATCTTCCTCTAGTTCTTTAATGCTTCCCTCCCCCACTATCATGACCCCAGTTCTGCCCCACAAATCCTGCTAGACCAGAATATGTACATTGATGCAGATAAGAGATGTTGACACACAGAATCCAAGACAGGTAGCCCCCTCAGAAACAGTAATGGGAGTGGCAATTCCTTGAGGGTGTGGGGAGGGAAGGGAGGGGGAACTAATAGCAATGATGAGTGTATAACCCACCTCGAGGGGGACAAATAACAGAAATGTGGGTGAAGGGTTAAAATAGTTGACATAAGATATGAATAATAATAATATATAATTTATTTAGGGTTCACGAATGTGGTAGGATGGGGGGAGAGGAACTGATATCAAAGGGCTCAAGCAAGAAGATAATGTTTTGAAAATGATGCTGGCAATATATATAAAAGTCTGCTAGATATAATTGATTTATGGGTTGTTATAATATCTGTAAGAGCCCCCAATAAAATGATTTAATATTTTTAAAAAGATATATTCAACCTCAACAATAATTTAAGAAAAGCCAGTTATAACAAATTACCATTTTTACCTATTATATTGGTATACTATAAGCACCTGCCATAATTTTCTTGTCTTCTTGATTTTTCTGCTTTGTTTTAATCAGAACCAATATCACTGACTAAGAAATGTGGAAAGGAGACCTTTCGTATTTGTCTAATGAGAATGTAAATTGATTCATACTTTCTAGAGAATTATTTTGAAAAAATAATATTGATACACTTTGTGTCTACATGCTATTTTAAGGAGACTATTGTGTTTTAAGGAGACTATTGTGTTTGCAAAGATTCACTTGCAAGGTGCTCAGTGTGGTGCTGCTTAAAGTAATGAAAAGTTGGAAGATGTCCATAGACCCACATCAGGAGTGCACATTAAGTATGGAAGAGGCAATAGAATACAAGGAAACCAATAAACATGACATAGACCACAGAATAGAATACAGCGCACCCAATAAAAGTAATAATGATTATCTGCATATGTATATATGTATGTGTGTGCTTAAGAGTATGAGAGATAAAAGTGTTTTTATTATATGATGACTTTTAAAATTATCCTATGCACATTATGAGCTTATTTCTGTTAAATGAAACAAAAATGGGCAATATGTATACTTAGGGGGAAATATATATGTATTCCAAAATATAAACATTCTTTATAGATTATCCCTGCATGGTAAAATTTTGCATGAATTTTCACTTTATTCTTTTTCTTGTCTGTATGTTCATAGTCTACAAATGAGTGAACATTTATTTTGTAATGATTTTTTAAAGAACCCAAGAATTAACCTTTTCATTACCTTGTGAATAAAAACATAAAAAAATAACTCACTAGGGAGACATTGGACTGTGTAAGATATGACAAAATAATAATAATTTATAAATTATCAAGGGCTCATGAGTGAGGGGGAAGCGGGGAGGGAGAGGGAAAATGAGGAGCTGATAACAAGGGTTTGAGTAGAAAGCAAATGTTTTGGGCACAAATGTACATATGTGTTTGACACGGTGGATGGATGGATTGTGGTAAGAGTTGTAAGAGCCCCCAATAAAATGATTTTAAAAATAAATAACTCCCTGCCATTGAGTTGATTCCAATTCATATTAACCCTGTGGGTTTCCAAGACTGTTACTCTTGTCTTTCTCCCAGTGTAAATAAGTGAGAATTTATTGTCTAATGAGCGTGCCAAGACGTGTAGGGCATTTTTATGCACCAAAGAGGATGGAAACCAAAGTATGGTGGTTCTTCAGAAAGAATAGAATGGAATGGCTTCATTTATAATGTCATGGAATTGAAATATCTTAAGATAATAGAAATATAAAGTTATTCCTTCAGAAACCTGTAATCACTAAGCAGTTATGGTAAAAAGTATTAAGAACTACAAGCATGGGATTTCAAAGTTGTATTTTTTTAATAAAGGGAAGGAAGGATATTATATTCTAATACCATTATCCTTTAAGAATTTCTCTTGTTCTAAGGTCATGTCAGATCCTGATTTTCTAAATGAGCCAAGTCTAAGGTTAATTTTATTCTAAAACCTACAAGTCTTAAAATGTCAAAGGGATATCTTCTAAAATTATCTTTATATTTGAACATTCTTTTGCTGCAAGATTTTAAAGTGTTAGTAATGAATGCATGATATACTCACGTTATTTTTAATACTTTTCATACAAAAAAACTTAGTTTGCATATAATAGGTGATAGATAAGTAGGTAAACGAGAAAAAAAGACCCAAAACAGTAAGGTACAATGGAAAAATCTAGTCCAAGCATTTTATTGGCACTCAGAAATGCAAATTAGAAACATGTACATAGGCACTTTCTTTACAATATGCACACACAATTGGAAAACATAACTTGCTGTCTATAAAGGTTTGAGAACACCTTCCCAATCTTGCTAGAAGGCCTTGTTACTTCTGTGTCTCCACACTATGGCCCAGCAATAACTGGACACAGCGGGAGTAGTAAATGTCTCTGTGTTAGACCAGGTTGACTAGAGAAATAAATCCAGTGACAGTTACATATATGTAAGAAAGATGTTTATATCAAGAAGCAATTATATATCAAGAAAACATCCCCACCTAGTTCAACTCAAGTCTGATACTAGTCCCTCTTCACACTCATACAGTATCAATAGTGAACCAATGGTGCAGAATTCAGGAATATCTCAGGGTGGTGATTGCAAACTCGTATGGATCCAAGATGGGTGGAAACAGAGCAGGCTCCCACAGCTCTCAGAGCTCTCAGAGTGGCCAGCAAGCAGGAATGTAAAAGCAGAGAGAGAGGAAGATCCCCTGAGACCTCCTTATGAGAAGGTCATGTCCATAAGAAGACACCATCAGGCAGTGGCCAGATTTACAGGTTGGATATCACCCCTACACTTTTACATATCTTCAAGTTGACATAAAATTACGTGACGCTAGTGGCTGTACATACCTACAGGTTCGCCAGCAGTGGATGAAAGTTCCTATCTCACCACAGCCCCTCCAACGCTTGTTGATTTCTGATTTTTTTTAATTGGACTATCTTTGAGGGTGGGTGGTATCTCATTGTTTTGATTTTCATTTCTCTTATGGTTAATGATCGGGAACATTTTCTAATATGTTTATTGGCCACTCGGATTTCAGACTCTGTGAAACTTCTGTTCAGGGCCTTTGCCCACCTCCTCAGTGGGTAGTTAGTTTTTCTCTTATTGTAAGCTTTCAAAGTATTGTAGGTTTTAGTAATAAGGTCTTTGTCTGATGTGTCATTGCTAAAGATGTTCTCCCAGTCTGTGGGCTCTCTTATCCCTTGGTGTATTCTTTCGATGTACATAGGTGACTTATCTCAGTATATCCCACTTGTCTATTTTTGACTCCTCTGTATTTTGTATCCTTCCCTATTTCCAATAGCCTATGTATTCCCTGTAAAGGAAGGAGTGTCAATAAAAGTCACAAAGGGGAAAAAAACCCACAGTTCCTGACCTACTTTTTAAAGCAGTTTTATTGGCATATAATTCCCATGTCATACAATTCAATAGTTCAATCACACCAAGAAAGGCTGTATAATCATCACCACAATCAGTTTTAGAGCATTTCCCCATTCTTGTACTTAGCATTATTAGCTTCCCATTTCCCCCCAACCTTCTCTGCCATACTCCCAAGAAATGGTTAATCCAGTTACTATCTCTATAGATTTACCTATCCTGGATTTTGTATACAGAAAGACATTTTTTTAATGAACAAAAAAGCCAAGTGAAACAGATAAAAACCTCAATCAAATGCTCACCTTCCTGACATGATCGCTGAAGACAAAGGGGGTGCACAAGCAAATGTGGTGAAGAAAGCTGATGGTGCCCAGTTATCAAAAGATATATCATCTGGGGTCTTAAAGGCTTGAAGGTAAACAAGCAGCCATCTAGCTGAGAAGCAACAAGGCCCACATGGAAAAAGCACAGCAGCCTGTGTGATCACAAGGTGTCAATAGGATAAGGTATCAGGCATCTAAGACCCAGAACAAAATCATACCAGTGTGAAAGGGGCTGAGGTAATGAGGAACAGAGACCCAAAGTCTCTCTGTAGATAATTGGACATCCCCTCACAGAAGGGTCACAAGGAAGAGATGACCCAATCAGGGTGCAGTATAGCACCAATGAAACACACAAATTTCCTCTAGTTCTTTAATGTTTCCTCCCCCCACCCCACTATCATGACCTCAATTCCACCTTACAAATCAGATAAGACCAGAACATGCTACAAATAAGAGTCTTCAACGCAGGGAATCCAGGATAGACAAATCCCTCAGGGCCAACAATAATAATAAAGATAACAGGAGGATAAGGGGAAGGTGGGGGGAGAAAGGGGAAACCAACCACAAGGATCAATATATAACCCCCTCCCAGGGGGGCTAACAACAGAAAAGTGGGTGAAGAGTGACAAAGGACGATGCAAGAGATGAAAATAATAATCTATAACTTATCAAGGGTTCATGAGGGAGGGAAGGTGGGTGAGGGAGGGGGGAAATGAGGAGCTGATACCAAGGGCTCAAGTAGAAAGAAAATGCTTTGAAAATGATGATGGCAACATATGTACAAATGTGCTTGACACAATGGATGAATAGTATGGATTGGGCTAAGAGAGGTAAGAGTCCCCAGTAAAAGTGTTTAGTAAAAATAAATAAATTTTAAAACCTCAATCAAAAAGAAAGCAGAAAAAATATTAAAAACTAGAACAATTTTAATGTATCATAAGGGCAATCATATCATAAAGTATTACATATTCACTTAAGTGCATCTGCAATAATCCACTCTCCAATGCATTATGTGTGATAGCAAGGCTGTCCACAGCCCTGGTTTATGGTCAGAGAGGAATCACCAGAGGCATAATCCATGTATATAGGGTCACTATAGGTCAGTATTGACTCAATGGCAGTGAATTTGTTTTTTCAGTTATTTATCTCCCTCTACCCCTCCGTTTTCTTTATCTTTTAATTTTTTGGGGTTTTTTTGTCAAATCGTTTTATTGGGGACTTGTACAATTCTTATCACAATCCATACATATATCCATTGTGTCAAGCACTCCTGTACATTTGTTTCCCTCATCATTCTCAAAACATTTGCTTTTTACTTGAGCCCCTGATATCTGCTCCTCATTTTCCCCTTCCTTCTCCACTCTCCCCTCCCCACATGAACCCTTGATAATTTATAAATTACTATTCTTTTGTCATATCTTACACTGTCTGATGTCCCCTTCACCCACTTCTCCGCTGTCCACCCCCCAGGGAGGAGGTTATATGTAGATCCTTGTAATCTGTCCCCCCTTCTTCCTCACCTTCCCACCACCCTTCCCGTAATGCCATTTTTTTAAGAAATAGAAACAACTTTAAAATGCTACCCAGTGTTTTACAGCTGTGCCGATCTTTAATTTTTGCTACACCAGCGTGACTCGGGGGCTTCTTCCCGAGCTTTGCTGTTGTTCCTGTTGTTCCAGACCACATTTGGAACTCTTAGGGTTTTAAGATGTAAATGATTTTAGAAAGTGGGGGCAGGCACATGGATGGAGTTCAGATCTCCTTCCTTCTAGTTCACAGGTCATTTATCACTGACCTGGGAGGGTGTGAGGGAGCAGAACCATAAACATTGCTCTTTCAGTTCCTGGGAACCATTCTGTCTCACACCCACTTCAAACGTAGAATCAAAAAGTAAGTCAGCTTTGTTCTCCCCTACAAACTACTCTTATACCAATTAGAAGATCTTTCTGTCAATTGAGAAAAGATGGAATGGCTCTGCAGGGTAGACTTGAAGTAGGACCACAATTGGGGGACTGGAAATAGTACAGCAATTAATGACTAATACTGCCCTCCAACACTAACAGTGGAGATTTAACTGAATTCTAACTCGTTAACCATTTCCTCCCTTAAGCCAATATGCATGCACAGACACAACCATAGAAAGCGAAGTAGCTGGCTGTCCACCCAGACTCCATGTCTTCTTACATTGCAATCGAAAAATGCACTTAACAGCAAGAAGCAGGATGAGGGGCAGAAGTCAAACATTCACATAGTGAAAACATTGTGACATTCAAGTAAGGAAAATCAGATTGGTGGTGTTGGAAAGAAAATTGAGAACCACTCAGAATGAAATGAAATTTTCATTATTCCTCACATGGTTCTATCAGCAACTCAAAAATGCAATATGAAAAGAGATATTGCCGGGGGTGGGAATGACAATGTACAAAAAATTCTTTGAAAGTCTCACTTTGTCCTCAGATGAATAAAGATCATAACAAAGGTTAACAAAGGTTACTGTAATAGAATTTA
The DNA here is from genome assembly GCF_050624435.1 of Tenrec ecaudatus. NCBI lineage: Eukaryota > Metazoa > Chordata > Mammalia > Afrosoricida > Tenrecidae > Tenrec > Tenrec ecaudatus. The sequence goes on along the minus strand of NC_134531.1, from coordinate 72,282,398 downwards.
AAAGGTAAAAAAGAAAGAAAAACACAGGGGTATTTAATATGTTGAGTTGCTTATAGAGGTTCAATGCAAATCTCCTGGATCGATGTTTCTCTGGCAGAGGAGCAATTACATTTAAGAAACTTTTAAAAGGTGGTTACCAGGCAACCACATTCAGCCTACGCACATTGTTCATAATCTCTGGTAAATTATAGAAAATGACAGCCTGTCGTTATAGAACAAAGACATACAAAATTAGGGCATTGTTATTCGACGCTCCTCCTACAGGAGAACCATCCATTACATCCTGGTACAAAGATCAGGTTAAATAACTACAATAAGTAGTCGATGTGAGGGTGGTGAGGTGTAAAATGTGTAGGCAGCCCTGCAGGGTTGCAGAAGACGGGCCCTTGTAAATAGACACAGGCCTCCCTGACCTGACTTCACATTGTATTTTCTTCTGTCACCACAAGCAGAGCTCAAAACACTCCACCTTCGTGGCAGAATTTTAAGTGAGTCTTTGGTAGAAAACCTGTGAGGAAAAAAAAAAAGACATATATTTGAGTTACTCACGACTCAGAATCCTTTATTCTGTCTAATAACACGATGATATTCTTGGAGTCAACGCTTTTGTGAGGGGGGTGCCTTAATGACTGCTTAACTATTCCTGTAGATGAGAAGATTGGTGTGCAGCAGTCGAAAAAAACAATAAGACCCAGATTTAAGAATATCAAAACACTTGATGTTAAGGGCAATGAAGTACATCTTAAAAAAGAGCATGCTGCTAAGTGTTTGCATGACAAACATACCCTGGATAACTTTAGAGTTTTCAAATTTCGTTTAAAAAACCTGCTGACCAAATATATTTTGAAGTTTTCCATAATCATGAAAAAGAATTCCTTTTGGTTGTATACAACCAGATCTCTATTACGTTATCCTTTCTATTTCGTCATGCTTTATAACACAATAAATCTTTTTAAATAATGGAACATTTTCTCTTATTTTACCTTCTTCCCACAGCTCTCCCAGCCTAATCACTCTCAAAATAAAGACCTCAGACTAGCGCGCTCTCACTAGTCAGGGGCAACCTGTGTTAGGCAGGTATTCTCTCTAATGGTGATCCTCACCATCATGTCTGTAAAAGGTCACAGCAAAGAAGGAGCTTATTGCCTAGCACCCCCTCCTCGCCCCCATTTCAGCACATCTTATTGCCGTGTGAGATTCCCGCTTCTTGACTGTCACCTAGATCACTGGACAGGAATGGAATGGCCTGGAAGTGAACAGGAAGTGCCAGACACAGGAGCAGCTTAGAGATCCTTCTGAGTTCTAGCCCTCTCTCCAGGGCTACAGGAGTCTTCCCATGTTCTCTCTCTCCTTCACCGTTTCATCTGTACTCAGTAAATGCTGCTTTCCCCTCGTTTACGCTTCTCCCAGCCTTGGTCCACCATTGTCCTGTCTATCCAGCAGAGCACTCTGTTACTGCTCCCTCCCATTTCAAACTACTTCATTGCTTTGCATTAACCCAACATTGTTTAAGAGAAAGTAATTCATCCAGTTCATCTTTTTGGGTCACACCATGTTCTAGACCACGAACTAGTCAACAAGTGTGTAATAAATTTTTTAGCCCTCCTCCCATTCGGAAATAGGATTCCCCCTGGTGCTATGAATTAAGCATTGGGTTGCTAGCCACAAGGTTAGTGGTTCAGACCCACAGGTTACTGCCAGAGAAAAAAATAAGGCTGTCCACTCCCATGAAGATGTACAGTCTTGGAAGCCCTATAGAAGTTCTCAGAATCTATTCAATGGCAGTGGGGTTTCATCAAAAAATGGGGACTAGCATTGCGCACTTTAAAAAACTACCCATCAAAAAATGAGGAGCTGATACCAAGGGCTCAAGTAGAAAGAAAATGTTTTGAAAATGATGATGGCAACATATGCACAAATGTGCCTGGCACAATGGATAAATGTATGAATTGGGATAAGAGATGTAAGAGCCCCCAATAAAATAAACTTCATTAAATAGATAAATAAAAACTACCTATCAGTCTATATTAGGTCAAACTGGCAATAGCAACTTGAAATATTAAATTAGAGACGCAGAGAGGAGCCAGGAGCTTAGGGTACTGAGAGAGGGATTCTACAGACAAAAAGGTTGAGACAACTGGAAGAATGTCCCCATTGTCACCGAGTTTACTTGTACAAATTGTAGAGCGGCATAGGCTCACTGTGTCTGTTTTCAAAAACAAAATAAAATATATTTAAAAATATATTTTTAACAAATGGGGTCCATGAAAGCTCCACTTATACCTGGGCTGTGTGAGCAGAGGAAGGGATACATGCAGGTTGCCAGGCTTTAAGAAACTGTCACGTGGCTCTTGAGACAATGTCACGGTCCACAGCTCTTGCTGAGGCCCTGGCCGACAACTAGCATCATCACCAGCCATGTGTGAGTAAAGGGCCTCCAAGCTACGTGCCCACAGCCCCTGAGTGACCTTCAGTCAGAATCACCCTCACTGACGTCAGCTATCGCTGAGCAGCACAAGCCGGCCCCACTGTGCCCTACATGAATTCTTGACCCACGGCACCTGAAAGCATAATAAAACGTTTATAGCCCAAAGTTTGGGGATAGTTTTTGTGCAACAATAAATAACAGGAAAGTATTTTACTGCCATAAGTCAATTATCAGTACCTGTGTCACAAAATGTTTGGTCATTTAATGACTAAAAACAACATTTCATTTTCTTTTTATGAGTCAGAACTCTGAGAAAGCATTCTGTTAGGTAGTTATGTCTCAGGCTCTCGGGTTCTCCGAAGCAGTTGCAGTCAGTTGAAGGCTAGACTTGTAAGAGCTGATGTTTTTGTTGTGGTTAGGTTCCATCTGATTGGCCCTGTGCACAACAGACCAAAATACTGTCCAGTCCTGCGCCTTCCTCACATGCTCTCTCTCCCATGCTTGAGCCCCTTGCTGCAGCCAGGGGGTCAACTCATCTCCCGGAAGGCCTGCCTCTGCTTCTCGGCCCCTCCACTTTACCAAACACACCGTTCTTCTCCCGGGATGGGCCTTCCCTGACACAATATCCAAGGTATGCAAAAGGAAGCCTTGCCATTCTCACCTGTAAGGGCCACTCTGGCCCTACTTCTTCTAAGACAGACCAGTTTGTCCTCTTTCACAATCTTCTCCAGCACCACAATTTGAATGCATCGATTCTTCTTTGGTCTTCCATATTCAATGTCCAACTTTCACACGCATATGAGACAATGGAAAATACCATGGCTTGTGTCAGGTGCCCCTTCGTCCTCAAAGTGACAACCTTGCTTTTCAGCACTCTACAGAGGCCTCGTACAGCACATTTACCTAATGCAACATGCCTTTTGATGTTTCTTCCATGAGCACAGACAGGGCAGCCAAGCAAGACAAAATCCTTGTCAGCTTCAACCTTTCCTCCATTTACTATGATGGTACCTATTGCTCAAGTTGTGAGAGGGCTGGTCTTCTTGGCATTGGGTTGTGATCCATATTGAATGCGGTAACCTTTGATCTTCATCAGCAAATGCTTCAAGCCCTCCTGGCTTTCTGCAAACAAGGTCGTGCCATCTGCATTTCACAGGTTGTAATAAACCTTATGCATAGCTTTGAACATTGTCAGGGCTAGGAGCTTCCCAGACACATCTCTTTCTTGTAAGACTCAAGTGGTGTGTAGTCTTACCACGTAGCCTACTGTGGATTTTATCACAGCATGGCTGCTTCAGTGTTAGGAGAGTTCTTACAAGACTCAGTGAGAAAGTATTCAAGGAAACTAAGTAGAAGCTCTATTGCCTTTATTTTATTTTTTTAATCATTTTATTGGGGGCTCGTACAATTCTAATCACGATCTATACATCCATCCTTTGTGTAAAGCACATTTGTACATTTGTTGCCATCATCATTTTCAAAACATTTGCTTTCTACTTGAACCCTTAGTATCAGCTCCTCATTCCCCTCCCTCCCCACTCCCCCTCTCTTATGAACCCTTGATAATTTATAAATTATTATTATTTTGACATATCTTACACTGTCCAATGTCTCCCTTCACCCACTTTTCTGTTGTCCATCCCCCAGGGAGGAGGTTATATGTAGATCCTTGTAAGCCGGTCCCCCTTTCTACCCCAACATCCCTCCATCCTCCAAGTATTGCCACTCTCACCACTGGTCCTAAAGGGGTTATCTGTCCTGGGTTCCCTGTGTTTCCCGTTGCTATCTGTACCAGTGTACATCCTCTGATCTAGCCGGATTTGTAAGTAGAATTAGGATCATGATAGTGGGTGGGGAGGAAGCATTTAAGAACTAGAGGAAAGTTGTATGTTTCATCGTTGCTACACTGCACCCTGACTGGCTAGTCTCCTCCCTGCGACCCTACAGTAAGGGGGTGTCCAGTTGCCTACAGATGGGTTTTGGGTCTCCACTCTGCACTCACCATCATTTACAATGATATGGCTTTTGTTCTTTGATGCCTTACACCTGATCCCTTCAACACCTCGTGTTTACACAGACCGGTGTGCTTCTTCCTTGTGGACTTTGTTGCTTCCCAGCTAGATGGCCGCTTATTTGTCTTCAAGCCTTTAAGACCCCAGTCACTATATCTTTTGATAGCCGGGCACCATCAGCTTTCTTCACTACATTTGCTTATGCACACATTTGTCTTTGGTGATCATATCAGGAAGGTGGGCACCCACTAATATGATTTTTTTTGTTCTTTGATATCTGACACCTGATCCCTTCTATACCTCGTGGTCACACAGGCTGGTATGCTTCTTCCATGTGGGCTTTGATGCTTCTGAGCTAGATGGCTGCTTGTTTAGCTGCAAGCCTTTAAGACCCCAGATGTAATCAGTTACTTCCATCACGTCATCTTGGTTAATTTGTGTCCTTCTTCTTCTTTCTAAGCCTATTGATCCAAACTATTGAACATTTCTCAAACTTTCCTTCATTGATAGTGCCACTGTCATTGATCCATCATTGTCAAATTTTCCCTAGATCAGTATCAAATTTTCCCTAGATCATTGCAATAGTTTTTATTTTATAAGTGTTGTTCTTAGGTTCTTCTTAAAGCTAATAGGCTCTCTTTATAGAAAATTTGGAGAACACAAAAAATCTACAAAATAGAAAACACTATTCTTCCCATACATACAGTTCAGTTCCAGAAATGCCAACTCCCAACATAATCTTACTGACACATTTATAACCACAAATATTATGATCTTCTGTTAGTAGGAAGACAATCCAAAGTCACAATCAGCTATAAAACCAACCTAAAATTCTGTCCTCAGTGAACCTCTGATTGGTGCTCATGAACTCCCCTAGGGCAGGTTAGGACCCAAGGGAGGGCCTTCCTCGGGGGACTCAGCCTGGAAATGCAAGGAAAACTTGATGTCCACCTAGACCTTCTGTCTTGGAAACAAAAGCCTAGAACCACCATATGAACAACAGCCAACACTGACATTCTCCCAGTAGAAAATGATCATCTTTAGAGATTATAAATATTCTAAATGCTAAAGCAGTTTCTAATTAATAAAAACATTTCTAGAAGCAGCCAAGTTAATTTTTAACTCATAGTGACCCCATGTAGCAAATTAGAACTTCCCCCAGAGAGTTTTCTAGACTAAAATATTACAGATGTAGTTCACATGTCTTTCTCCCATGAATCGGCTGGATTTGAACCTTTGGACTAGTAGCCAAGTACTTAATTATTATATCAAACTAGAGATCCATTAAAATAATACTCAGTTGACAAAAAAAAACTTAAAAAGAGGAAGGAAGTAAAAGATAAATGGGATAAATCAAAAGCAGGTGGTAAAATAGTGGACTGCTAACCACAAGGTTGGCAGTTCAAACCCATCGGCACCGCTACGGGAAAAGGATGAAGCTGACTACTCCGCTAAAGATTTACAAACCTGAGGAGTCCTATAAAATGTCCCTGTGAGTTGGATTTCACTCACGAGAAGTAGGTAAATTGACGAAATAAGTACACCAAAAAAGTCAAGATGATGTGAAAGACACAATCAACCTGTGACCTAATTAGCATTTGTAGTACATACCACCCAATGAAAGAAGAGCAAACATCCTTTCATGTGATTATAGAACATTAAAAAGAATTCATATTTTACTGAGACATAAGTTTCAACAACTTTTAAAGTTATATAGAGTTGTATTATCTATTCACAAGCAAAATTAATTAGAAATTAATAATAGTAGGATATGAGAAAGTCTCCCCAAATCTTGGAAATTAAACAGCATGTTGTTGTGGTGGTGGTTTTTAAATGCCTTTGAGTCACTGCCAACCCATAGTGGCCTTATGCACAACAGAGCCAAGCGCTTCATGGCCATGCACCATCTCACAATTGTTCCTATGCCTGAGCCCATTGACATAGACATTGTATCAGTCCATCTCATTGAGGACCTCCTCTTTTGTGACACCTCTCCACCTTATCAAATATGTTCTTCGCCAGGGACTGGTCCCTCCTGACAATATGTCCAAAGTATGTAACATGAAGTTTTGCCATCCTTGCTTCTAAAATACACTCTGGCCTTATTTCTTCCAATACAGATCTGTTTCTCCTTTTAGCAGTCCAGGGTACTTTGAATATTCTTCTCCAGCACCACAATTCAAATGCTTTTGTTCCTCTACAGTCTTTCTTATTCAATGTCCAACTTTCACATACGTAAGTGAAATTAATAATATGAAATCAATAATAGAATAATAGATTGGAATAATAAAATAATCTGTTAGAAATAGATAATAATGAGATATGAGAAAGTACCCCAAATACTTGGAAATTAAACAGCATACTTTTAAATAACACAGGTCAAAGAAAAATTCACAAAAAATTAGAAAATATTCTAACTAAATGGTAAAGATAATAAAGCACATCAAAACTTAGAAAGAAATGTATACTTTGAAATATTCATAAAAAGAGAGACCTAAACATAAAATAAAATTTATAAAACCTCTATGAGGAAACATCAGAGAATGTTGCACTCCTGGTATAAGTAAAAATGGTTATGTAGAACAGAAAAGGCACAAACCATAAGAGGAAAGAAAATGGGCTTCAAAAATTTTTAAGTTATGCTTTTCTAAAGACAACTTTAAGAAAACAAATTAGAAAATCATACATTGAGGACAATATTTGCAATACATATGTTTTATAAAAAATCTGTATCCAGGATATGTTAAGAACCCTTAAATAAATGCCTCAGAAGAAAAACTCAATTTTAGAATGAAAATGATTCTTCACAGCAAAAGGTATACAAATGGCCAATAAGCACATGATTAGTCAGCAAGCAATACAAAATAAAGTTAGAATGAGATTCACTACACTCCCTCTCAAAGAGCTAAAATGTAAAATGCTGGCAATATCAAACACTGAAGAGAATGTAGAGCGACTAAAACTGCATACCAATGCTGATGGGAATGAGAACTCATAAACGGCTTTGGAAATCATGCGACCATCACTTATAAAGCCAAACCTTCTGTGGTGGTAAGAAAAAGGAATTTCACTCCTAGACATTTATCCACTTCTTTGTTCATTTTTAAAATATTTAGAAAAGTGTCATCCATCACACCCCCCATTGTTTACTGATAAGTGAATGGATAAAGTAGTTGATCTGTCTTTTGCACCCATGTTACAATGTTCAAATAACTAGAGCTTGTAACATCTTTTCAGACCCAGCTGGTAAATATCTCACACATCGTTATTTCTTCACATTTTTGGTGTATTACTGCATATTTTTCTCATAAATTTTGACTTTAGAATGATCGTTTCAAAAATAAAAAAAGAATGATCTTTTCAACTGCCCACCATCCCCAACTGAACACAAAATCCCATCGGTCTTTTTCCTGGGATTGCATTAAACTTAGGTATTTTCAGGAGAATTATTTTAAAAGATTGAATCTACCTATGTAAAGATAAGCATCATTTCTACTCATTCAGTTATAACTCAAGAATTAGAATTGTTTTTGCTGGCAATCTGTTAGTCTATATCTAATATCATACTTGAGAACCAAGGATTTTTTAAACCGTTTTTGCCTTCCAGATTCTGACACGTATGATGCCATAGGTGTCAGAATAGACCCATGATCTGTAGGGCTTTCGGTGGCTGGTGTTTGCATAGTCAATCACTAGGCGTTTATTCTGAGCTGAATTCAAACCACCAACATCGCGATTAGCAACTGAGCACATTAACCATTTGTCCCACCCAGACATGACAGGTCTGTATGTTTAATTTTTAATTTAAGGGGGCTTTAAAATTAAATGAATAAACAACAACAAAACCGATTTAAAACTCCACAGTAAAGAAGTAAAATAAAACCATGATATATTGTGTGACTTAGCTCTTAACAATAACTATATACATATTCTTCATGGGTTTCCAGTAAGATGGTGCTATAGACAGACTCACTGAGCTTAAACTCTGTGACTAAAATGTCAGAAAGAGCGAGCAGAGGAGAGACCTGGAGCCCTGGATCTCTGAGGAAGAGGTGACTGAGTAAGAAGAAAGCAGTCATCAGACTGGCAAATTCCTCCTCGCTGCCTGCTCTGCCCACAGTACATAGAACTCTCCAACACTTGACAACAAGACATGTAGGCTCCTCTTTGGGTTTGCACACACCCCGGGTGCATGGGATTTGTGTATAAGCTTGCTCATTGCTGGGGGTGCAAGGGCAGTCTGAAAGTGGGACAGACTAGGCAGGAAAGCGACACAGCACAGGGTGTCAATGAAGGAGGAACTGAATTATTCCAGGTCCCCTATGACTACCTGTTGCCTGGAGGGTGCTGGCAAAAACTTTCATGCATCCACCCAGCTGCAGCAATAACACAGGCACAGGCTCCCATGACCTGAGTGCCCTGACACTGAAATGACTGCTAGCAATGTCTGGAACCTTTTCCTTTCCCCCAGTTCTTTCTTTTGTTTTTACAAAGCACAGATGAGTGTGTGTGTGTGTGTGTGTGTGTGTGTGTGTGTGTGTGTGTGTGTTTTCTTGGTCTGGTTTTTTTGTTTGTTTGTTTGTATGTTTGGGCTTGACCTAGCCACCCTCGCATTTCAACAAGTACAATTAGTGGGCAAGTGCCATCATTCATTCGCTATTCTACCACTAGCTCAAGATATAGAAAGAAAAACCACCTACCAAAACCAGGCAAAGACATTACCAGAATAGAAAATTACAGCGCATGCCCCTCAGGAAGATAAATGCAAAAATCCTCAACAAAATCCTAGCCAATAGAATGCAACAAAATATCAAAAAATTAATACATCATGTTCAAGTGGGATTCATCCCAGGTATGCAAGCACGGATCACCATTTGTAAAACAATTCATGTAATCCACCACATAAACAAAACACAGGAAAGAAGCACATGATTATATCAGTTGATGCAGAAAAGGCATGTGACAAAGTCCATCATCCATTCCTGACAAAGGCGTTCAACCAAATTGTATCAGAAGGTAAATTCCTCAACATAGTAAGGGCCATGTAGGCAAGATCAATGACTATATTTCACTCAATGGGGAGAAATGGAAAGCATTCCCTAATGAATAAAAACTAGAGAAGACCCTTTCTCCCGCAACACAAGAACACTTTGTTCTAACAACCTGGCATTCTGTGATGCTCACCATCTTTAGATGATCAGTGAAGACAAAATGGGTGCATAGGCAAATGTGGTGAAGAAAACTGATGGTGCCCGGCTATCAAAAGGTATAGCATCTGCGGTCTTAAAGACTTGAAAGTAAACAAGCAGCCATGTAGCAGGAAAGCAACAAGGCCAACATGGAAGAAGCACACCAGCCTGTGTGATCATGAGGTGTCAACGGGATCAGGTATCAGACATCAGAAGACTCAAAACAAACAACCATATCGATACAAACAAGGGGAGGAAGGAGACAGAGTGGAGACCCAAAGCCTATCTGTAGACAACAGGGCATTCCCTCACAGAAGGATCACAAGGAAGGAACTAGTCGGCCAGGGTGCAGTATAGCACCCATGAAACATACACCCTTCCTCTAGTTCTTTAATGCTTCATCCCTCCACCTCCAACCTCCCACCCCTGACTATCATGACCCCAGTTCTATATTACAAATCCGGCTATGTTCATTGGTCCATATAAGAGCTCTTCACACCTGGAATCCAAGTCATGTAAACCCCTCAGGAACAGTAATGGGAGTAGCGATACCATGAGGGTAGGGGAAGGATGGGGGTAGAGAAAGGAGTGACTGATCTCAATGATCTCATATAACTCGTCCCCCACCCCCACCCCAGGGATGAACAACAGAAACGTGAGTGAAAGGAGATAGCAGCTGGTGTAAGATATGGGAAAAAATAATTTATAATTTATCAAGTGTTCACAATGGTGGGAGGGTGAGGGAGGTAGGAAATAAAAGAGCTGATACCAAGGACTCAAGTAGAAAGAAACTGTTTTGGAAAAGAAACTGTTTTGGAAATGATGATGGCAACATATGTTCAAATGTGCTTGATACAATTGATGTATGGATTATTATAAGAGCTGTAAGAGTCCCCAATAATAATTTATGTAAAAAAAGAAAAGAATGCCATTTATCACCACTCTTATTCAATATTGTTCTGGACATCTTGGCCAGAGCTATTAGATAACAAAAAGAAATCAAAAGCATCCAAATTAGCAAAGAAGATGTAAAACTCCATATGCAGATGATATGACTCTACACATTGAAAATCCAAAAAAAATTTTTTAATTTCTAGTAATAAAGGAACTATTCAGCAGCAGGCCAAAGTATAGATTCCTGTATACCAGGGGTGTCAAACTCAATTAAAACTCCAGGCCATTTGGTGCAACAGGCAAGATTCACGGTGGGTCACATCACATTTACAAATTTTGTTAAATTTATATTTTGAAGTGAGGATTCAGGAATATGGATAGGGTAATTAAAGCACTTTACAATTGCTTTGATTTAATGTATTTATAAAACTAAAAATATTCTTTTTTAGCTAAAACTTGCCAGAGCTTTCCTCCTACTAGTTTTCACTTACCTCTTATGTTATGACCGGAAAATATAACAAAGTAACTGATAAAAATCACAAAATGTTGGACAGCTGCCAAATGTGACACACAATCGTAATGGCTTCTCTCTAAAAATGGTAACTAGCGCTGCCGCTAGGTCTGATTCATAACAGCACAACCCAGAGTGCTCTTTTTAGCCTTTTCACTATTGGGATCTGTTCACAGTACGTGACACCAGAGTGGCAGATATATCGCTTCCAGACGTCGCCAGAACTGAGTCAGCACGTTTATAAGCATACACAGACTCCCAGGAAAGGCACTAGACCACATGTATACTAGCTTTCAGTAGTTAAAGGGTTAATAAGGGAATATTGTGTGTATGGTATTGCCTCAGTCTCCCCTAAGCACTATTTCTTCTTAACATTTTTTTTCTATTTTCATTTTATTTCAGAGCATGGCGAGCCACAAAAAATTACCTCAGGGGCTGCATGTGGCCTGCAGGCTGCCAGTTTGACACACCTGCTGTCTGCTAATGAAGAAAGCTCTGAGAAGGAAATCAAGAAGACAGCATCATTTACAAAACCCACACAAAGGTGAAATAATTAGAAATAACCCTAAGTAGAGAAACAAAAGAATTTTATAAGGAAAACTACAAAATGCTTTTGCAAGAAACCAATAGAGACCTACTTAAAGGGGGGAAATGCTTTATGCTTATGGTAGGAAGACTGAATATTATGAAAATGGCAATACTACTCAAAGCTATTACAAATAAAATGCAACCCCAATCCAGATTACATAATCATTCTATAAATAGAAGGAAAAACTAATCGCCCATTTTAATTGGAAAGGAAAAAGATCCAGATTAAGCAAAGCACTACAAAAGAAGAAGAAAATGCAAGGTCTCTCACTTCCCGACCTCAATAAACCTGTTACACAGCCACTGTCCTCAGAACAGCCCAGTCTTGGTGCAGGATAGATACAAAAACCAGCGAAACTGAACAGAGAACCCAGAAATCAATCCACCCACCTGGACAATTGATTTTTGACAAAGGACTGAAGCACATTAAAGGGAAAGAGTAGTCTCTTCAACAAATGGTTCTGGCTAAAGTTGATTTTTTCCTTTTTTTTTTAACTAAATCATTTTATTAGGGGTTCATACAACTCTCATCACAATTCATACATACATCAATTGTGTAAAGCACATTTGTACATTCATTTGCCTCATCATTCTCAAAACATTTGCTCTCCATCGGCTCCTCATTTCCCCCCTCCCTCCCCACTCCCCCTTCCATCATGAATCCTTGCTAATTTATAAATTATTATTTTGTCATATCTTACACTCTCCAACATCCCCCTTCACCCACTTTTCTGTTGTCCGTCCCCCAGGGAGGAGGTCACATGCAGGTCCTTGTAATCGGTTCCCCCTTTCCACCCCACCCTCCTGGTATCACCATTTTCACCACTGGTCCTGAAAGGATCATCCACCCTGGATTCCCTGTGTTTCCAGTTCCTATCTGTACCAGTGTCCATCCTCTGGTCTAGCCAGATTTATAAGGTAGAATTGGGATCATGATAGTAAGGGGGGGTGTGTGATTTTCATTGGCAGAAAAATGAAACAGAACCCATTTCAAAAACAAACTCAAAATGGATTAAAGATCTAATGTAAATGATAGAACTACAATAATCATCCATGAGAAAATAGGGACAAATTTAGGGACACTAATGCATGACATATACATTCTACCAAACATTTTAATAAAAAAAGAATACCCACCCAGCATAAAGCAAAATAAATAACTAGGACCTCCTAAAAATAAGACAATTTATGTGCATCAATAGGAAAAGATTGACAATACTATATCAAAAAGTATTAAACCCTAAGATCTATAGAAATCTTCAACACCTCAACAAGAAAAAGATGAACAATCCCCATAAAAAAAATCAAACAGGGGACATAAGCAGACAATTCACCCAAGAAGACATCCATGTGGCAAATATACATATGAAGAAATGCTCATAATCATTAGTCATTTGAGAGATGCAAAACCACAATGGAACACATTATACCATCATTGATAACGTTTTTTAAAAAAGAAAGACAGCAAATTATAAATATTGAAGAAGGTGCAGAGAAATTGGGACCCTCCTACACTGCTGGCGGGACTGTAAAACTGTACAACCAATGTGGAAAGGGATATAGCCCCTCTTCAAACCATTAAGACTAGAAATACCAAATGACCAGCAATCCCTCTACTTTGAATATACACTTAAAAAACATAAAGAACACAGCCCAAGCAGATACACGCATGCCCTTGTTAATCACAGCACTACCCACAATAACAAGGAGATGGCAACAGCTTACATATCCATCTTTGAAAGAATGGATAGATAAAGGTTGACGTACAGTCAAAATGGAATATTACTCATGGTTAAAGAATGAGGAAGCTGTGAAACATCTCATTACATGATGGATTTAAAAGCTGTGCTGAATGAAAGTAGTCAATAACAAAAGGACAAATATTTCAGGATAACAATGTTCTAAAAAAATTAAGATATGGGGGTGCTCTAAAATTGATGTAGTAATAATTGTACAATTTTATTAATGTGATTGAATGATTGATCTATTGAAATCTGTGATATGTAAATTATGTGCCAATAAAACTTTTGTCAAAAAAATCAAGATAATGATTTTCGTACCAAAAGAAACAAACTTTTATGCTTATCAGGGATGGAAGGAAGCAAGAGGAAAAGGGGACTAATAGGCTAGAAAGTAAACAGGTTTAGTTTGTGTGGTTGGAAAGATAATATTCTACAAAAAGAATCTGGGGAAACTCAGGTGGGGAATGAGCATGATAGTGGGACAGGAGGAAAGTCAAAGGAAAGAGAGGAAAGTGCTGGGAGGAAAAGGGAATTTATAGAGCTCTAAATAGAGACATATACATATGCAAATATATTTATAGATGAGGATGGGGAAATAGATCTATGTGCATATATATATAAGTTTAGTATTGAAGTAGCAGAAGGACATTGGGCCTCCACTTAAGTACTCCCTCAATGCAAGAACACTTTCTTCTATTAAATTGAGATTCTATGATGCTCACCTTCCCGACATAACCGCTGAAGACAAATGGGTGCATAAGCAAATGTGGCGAAGAAAGCTGATGGTGCCTGGCTATCAAAAGATATAGCATGTGGGGTCTTAAAGGCTTTAAGGTAAACAAGCCACCATCTAGCTCAGAAGCAACAAAGCCCACATGGAAGTACACACCAGCCTGTGTGATCACGAGATGTCGAAGGGATCAGGTATCAGGCATCATCAAAACAAAAAAATCTTATCATAGTGAATGAGGGGGAGTGTGGCGTGGAGACCCAAAGCCCATTTGTAAGCCACTGGACATCCCCGTACAGAAGGGTCTCAGGGAGGAGATGGGTCAGTCAGGGTGCGATGTAGCAATGATGAAAAATACAACTTTCCTCTAGTTCCTAAATGCTTCTTCCCCCCGCGCTATCAGGATCCCAATTCTACCTTGCAAGTCTGGATAGAGCAGAGGATATACACTGGTACAAATAGGAACTGGAAACACCGGGAATCCAGGGTGGATGATCCCTTCAGGACCAATGGTGTGAGTAGTGATACTGGGAGGGGAGAGGGAGGATGGGTTCGAAAGGGGGAACCAATTACAAGGATCTACATGTGACCTCCTCCCTGGGGGATGAACAACAGAAAAGTGGGTGAAGGGAGACGTAGGGCAGGGCAAGATATGACAAAATGATAATTTATAAATTATCAAGGGTTCATGAGGGAGAGGAGGGGAAAAATGAGTACCTGATGCCAGGGGCTTACATGGAGAGCAAATGTTTTGAGAATGATGAGGCCAATAAATGTACAAATGTGCTTTACACAATTTGATGAATGTATGGATTGTGATAAGAGTTGTATCAGCCCCTAATAAAACGATTTAAAAAAAGAATTGGGGGGTGGGGGCAGGAGAACAGGACAAGCAGTTGAGAAGGTCGATAAGCTGTTGAATGAAAAAATGATGACGTAAGCTCCCACCTACTTCACAATAAAAGGTTTTTTTAACAGCATAGCACTAAATATTTATTTAGACAAATATTGCCACTTAAGTACATATACTTTCAAATGTAGGAAGAAAAAGTTAGAGCAGGGGATGAGAGGAGCAGTGCAAACAGACCAAATTTTCTGTGAGTCGACAGCTCACGTATCAAACTGAAAGTCGGCGGGCAGGGTGGGAGACGCACAGGATGTAGAGCGTGGAGTTCTGGAAAATGCAGGATTTACTACAGTCTCCTCAGTTCATCATATGCCCAGTGTCAGTTTCACAGAGGTATGGTCAGCAGTGGAAGCCAGGATTTTTGTTACCTTAATTATGATCTGTTGGGTATAATTTAACAATCATATATTGAGTACTTATGATATACCATCTCTGCCAACATCTGTGAGCAGTGCAAGAAGAACAAGTGTGGGTTCTTAAGGAGCTCCCAGTCTCTACCAAAAAGCCTCTTTGAAAGCAGAAAATTTTAAGAACTGAGAGGCGGTCCAGGACAGAAAGGAGGAATTTCCTATTTCAGTAATAAAAAAGTCACACAAAAGCCAAGTCAAAACTTGAACATTGGGGGAAAGAAAAAACAGGGGCTCAAGTAGAAAGAAAATGTTTTGGAAAAGATGATGACAACATATGTACAGATGTGTTTGACACATGGATATATGTATGGATTGTGATAAGAGCTGGAGGAGCCCCCAATGAAATGAAATAAAATACCTTGAACATTCTCTGTGAAAAGTGTTGATGTAACTATCTGGGTCTTCTGAAGTCTCTGGGGACCGAGAAAGTCACTGAACAGGGCGCTTCGGTGACGGAGTCTAGTTGCTTCACGGCTCCCGCGACTGCAGGGTTGAGAACGCCTCGAGTTGTGATTTTGTTTTGCAATCATATTTCTCACATTACTTGATAAGAGGAATTTCTTCATAAGCTAAAAATGCAACTTGCCAAAGAATTCTAACAGAGAAATTAATACAGATGGTGGCGTAGGGCAACTTTCCATTCAACATTTTATAGTTAATTATGAATTTGCTGCATAATTTTAGTTTTAAGAAGCATAAGTTTTGTTCTAATTATGGAGAGACACATCATGTGTATCAGAAGCAGCTGCTCCAGAGAATATTTTTGCTAGAAGTCATCTCTAAATGACACACACACAGAACTGCGTCGAGCATTGTTTGTTCCTATTTTGATCTCACTATGGGTTGGCTTGTCATTTATTCACATACACGCCTAATGAAAAATAGGAGAGGAAATCATTACTACTTCACAATTGTATTGTGCCTAGTCACTTCATTTGATCAGTTCTGAACCAGCTGACACTCCTTTAAAATCCACTAAAGGAAGGAAAGAAGGATTGAAGGAGACAGACTCAGGGAACTAAGAGGGTGCGGGTGGGAAAACTGAGAGCAAGCAAAGGAAAAGACGTTCTGACAAAACATACAAAGGACAGACTACGGGAAGCTCTGCACTGTCTCTGCATTTTAACAACACATCCTAGCCTAACAGTGAAGTGTGCGCTAAGATACTATAGCATAATGGTTAAAGGAATGGACTGGAGAGTTAGATTACTCCAGAGGCATTGCTGACTTCTCTTGTCCCCTAAGAACTCTATGACCTTGGACCATCTATTTTCTTGACCTTGGCTTTCTCATCTGAAAAGTGGAGGGAATAGGAATTCCTGCCATGTAGGGTTGGCATCGGGAAAACCAAAAACTGTAACGGCACATAAGCAAAATGGTAATGTCTGACAATACAAGTATTACGCAGAGCAGGAAATTCCCATGAACATTTGATGGGAGTTGTAAAAATGGCGAGGAATGTGGCTATATCTGACCTCTTCTGAATTCCCTATTGCCATGAGGCAGGGGTCAGATATGCCTCCACCATCATCCTTCTGTGCCTACTGTCACACCAACGTCTCCTCCCATGGCACTCCACTTCTTTTTTTACATTTTATTAGGGGCTCATACAACTCTTACCACAATCCATACATATACATACATCAATTGTATAAAGCACATCCGTACTTTCTTTGCCCTAATCATTTTCAAAGCATTTGCTCTCCACTTAAACCCTTTGCATCAGGTCCTCTTTTTTTCCCTCCCTCCCTGCTCCCCCTCCCGCATGAGCCCTTGATAATTTATAGATTGTTATTTTGTCATATCTTGCCCTATCCGGAGTCTCCCTTCCCCCCCTTCTCTGCCGTCTTTCTCCCAGGGAGGAGGTCACATGTGGATCCTTGTAATCAGTTCCCCCTTTCCAACCCCCTCTCACTCTACTCTCCCAGTATCGCCCCTCACACCCCTGGTCCTGAAGGTATCATCCACCCTGGATTCCCTGTGCCTCCAGCTCCTATATGCACCTGTGTACAACCTCTGCCTTATCCGGTCCTGCAAGGTAGAATTTGGATCATGGTAGTTGGGGGGAGGAAGCATCCAGGATCTTGGGGAAAGCTGTGTTCTTCATCGGTACTACATCACACCCTGACTGACCCATCTCCCCTCCTAAACCCCTCTTTGAGAGGATCTCCAGTGGCCGACAAATGGGCTTTGGGTCTCCACTCTGCACTTCCCCCTTCATTCACTATGGTGTATATATATATATATATATATATATATATATATATATATATATATATATATATATATATATATATATATTGCATGATGCCTTATACCTGGTCCCTTTGGCACCTCGTGATCACACAGGCTGGTGTGCTTCCATGTGGGCTTTATTGCTTCTGAGCTAGATGGCCACTTGTTCACCTTCAAGCCTTTAAGACCCCAGACATTATCTCTTTCGATAGCCGGGCACCATCAGCTTTCTTCGCCACATTTGCTTATGCACCCATTTGTCTTCAGCAATCGTAACATGGAGGTGTGCAGCCAATGATATGATTTTTTGTTCTTTGATGCCTGGTAACTGATCCCTTCGGGACCACTCGATCACACAGGCTGGTGTGTTCTTCCATGTGGGCTTTGTTGCTTCTGAGCTAGATGGCCGCTTGTTTATCTTCAAGCCTTTAAGACCCCAGTCACTATCTCTTTTGATAGCCGGGCACCATCAGCTTTCTTCACATTTACTTGTTCACCTGCTTTGGCTTCAGCAGTTGTGTCAGGAGGGTGAGCATCGTAGAGTGCCAATTTAATAAAAGAAAGTATTCGTGCATTGAGGGAGTGCTTGAGTAGAGGCCCAAGGTCCTTCTGCCACTTTAATACTAAACCTATAAATATAGACACATAGATCTATTTCCCCATCCTCATATATTTATTTGCATGTACATGTCTTTGTCTAGACCTCTATAAATGCCCTTTGCCTCCTAGCTCTTTCCTCTATTTCCCTTGACTTTCCTCCTGCCCTACTACCATGCTCCGTCCCCACCTGGGTTACAGCTATACCTCTTCTCTACGCAACCTTACCCTTGATCATTCTCCACCAGGCCTGCCACTCCCCCCTCACTACCATTTTGGGTCTCATGTTTTTCCCTTGTCCCTGGGTTTGTTAACACCACTTCCTTACCGCCCCCCCCTACTTCCCCCTATCCCAAGTCCCCCCGGAACTGTCGGTCCTGTTGTTTTTCTTCCAGATAGTTCATCCAGCCTGTCTTATTTAGACAGACCTGTGGAGACAATAACATGCACGAAAACAAGACAGAGGAAAACAAAGCAACCGTATACAACCAGACAACAAAACAACAACAACAAACCACTGACAAAGAACAAAACAAAACACATCAAGAAAGAAAAGCTTGTAGTTAGTTCAAGGATTGTTTGTTGGCCCTTAGGGGCACTCCACTTCTATAATGACGTCACTAATTCATTGTAATGACCACACAGAACTCACAGACGATTTTACTGCTCTGATCGTTGGAACGGTGAACTAGTTGCCAAAGAGTCCATTCTAACTCATGATAATCCCAAGTAATTAAGAATAAACCTGTGTTCTATGGAGTTTTCAATGGCTGTGATTTTTTTGGAAATACACTCCTAAGCCTTTCTTCTGAGGTGCCCCTGAGTGGACTTGAACTTCCAACCGTTCAGTTAGCAATCTAGTGTACTCACTCTTAGCGTAACCCAAGGATTCCTACTCAAGTTTCAGTTACTCTCATTTCCTTCCATGTAAAATAGATTCTACAACCTCGGGTATTTCACAGCAGAGGCTTGCTATTGTGTCCATTTTCACATGCTCTTCAGGGGTGAAAAGGGCTCTGGGAACATACCAGCGTGAAGCAGCAAACCAACAGAGAGGTCTGTGGGGCCAGCCCCAATCCCCACTACATGACACTACCACCCCTGAAGAATGCACTTCAGAGGACAGCTATGAAGCTATGCCTCAGGGAGAGGGGTGCTTCTGATCAGGAGCAAATGAAGGAGAAAGGAGAGAGAGTGGAACACATCTTGGCCCACTGAGCCCCAAGGATGATGTTCTAGCTCGGAGCAGCCAATGTACAAAGAGGACCATAGGGTCGGCCCCACCACTAGACTAGATACAAACATGACATCCCTCACTGACCCATAGCGCTATGGGAGACAGCACTGCAGATAGAGTGCAGGAATTCTGCCCAACCTGACCCCACCACACCTGGGCAAAACACTAAAAGAGTGCAACAGAGCGGCAAAGGGAGCAAAGCAATGAAGTGTGGGAAGCCGCAGCTCTCGCCGCCATTACAAGATGGCGCTGGGCAGTCAGGGCGGAGGCCCAGTTAAGTGGTAAACAACCACTTAGAGCATGCGCACTGCTTAGATGACGTAGTCATAACTCCACCCTGGAGTATGCTAATAAGGGTTCTGGCGAACGCACCAATCAATGCACAGCACGTCCCCATAGAGCGCATATAAGCAGCAGTAGTTTGGGGCTTCGGGGTCTTTTTCCGCATCTGCAAATCGAACCCGCATTAAACGCCTGTGGAAGAATCCTGTTGTGGCACGTCCTTCTTGCTGGCGAGACTGAGCGCGTGACAATGAAGTCCCCAGGGAATACCAAAAAGAGACTTTGGGGACAGTGTGGCACCTCATCCGACCCAACTGGAAAACATTCATAAATGTCAATGGATATACCTGGAACTATTTATAGGCTTTCCTCTTTTTTTTTTTTTTTTGCTGTTGGTTGGTTATTGTTTTGTTTTCTTTTGTTATGTTTTGCTATGTCTTGTTTTTGTGCTTATGACTGTCTCTGCATGTCTATATAGATAAGATAGGTGGGATAAAAAATCCAGAGGAGAAAACTACAGGTCCAACAGTCCCAGAAGGACACAGAAGAGGGGGAGACAGGAGAAAGGAAGTAGGTTATCAACAAACCCAGGAACAAGGGAACAAGTCATCTAAAATTGATGGCAAGGAAGGTGTAGGATGCTTGGTGGGGCTTTATCAAGGTCAATGTAGACAAGAGGAATTACCAAAATGTGAATGAAGGCCAAATATTACAGTGGGACAAGAAAAAAGTAAAAATAAAAAGAGGAAAGAACTAGGAGGCAAAGGACATTAATAGAGATCTAAATTCAGGCATGTACATATGTAAATACATTTATGTATAATGACAGGAAAATAGATCTATGTACATGTATTTATTTGTTAAGTATAAAGACATCAGACGGACATTGGGCCTCCACCCAGTACTCCCTCAACACAAGAACACTTTGTTGTAATAACCCGGCATTCCGTGATGCTCACCTTCCCTGACACAATCTTTGAAGACAAAATGGATGCATAAGCAAATGTGGTGAAGAAAGCTGATGGTGCCGGCTATCAAAAGATATAGTGTCTGGTGTCTTAAATGCTTGAAGATAAATAAACAGCCATCTAGCTGAGAAGCCACAAAGCCCACCTGGAAGAAGCACACCAGGTTGTGTATCATGAGGTGCTGTTGGGATCAGGTCTAAGGCATCAAAGACTCAGAACAAAAAATTATATAAATGTGAAATGGGGGGGGGGGCGGAGTGCGGAGTAGAGATCCAAAGCCCATCTGCAGGCAACTGGACTTCCCTTACAGAAAGGTCACAAGGAATGAATGAGTCAGCCAGGGTGCAGCATAGCACAAAGGAAACACACAACATTCCTCTAGTTCTTTAATGCTTCCTCCACACACACCCCAACTATCATGACCCCAATTCTACCTTACAGATCTGGCTGGACCAGAGCATGTACACTGTACTGATAATAGCTCAAAACACAGGAAATCCAGGACAGATAAGCTCTTCAGGACCAATAACAAGAATAGCAATACCAGGAGGGTAAGGGGAAGGTGGGGGGAGAAAAGGGGATTGATCACAATGATCAACATATAACCCCCTCCCTGCGGGTTGGACAACAGAAAAGTGGGTGAAGAGAGACAGCAGTCAGTGTAAGACATGAAAAAATTATAAATTATCAAGGGTTCATAAGGGAGGGAGGGTGGGGAGGGGAAAATAAGTTGATACCAAGGGCTCAAATACAAAGAAAATGTTTTGAGAATGGTGATGGCAACATATGTACAAATGTGCTTGACACAATGGATGGATGTTTGGATTGTGATAAGAGCTGTTTTTTTAAATCATTTTATTGGGGGCTTGTACAATTCTTATCACAATCCATACATACATACATACATTGTGTCAAAAACATATGTACATTTGTTGCCATCATCATTCTCAAAACATTTGCCTTCTACTTGAGCCCTTAATATCTGCTGCTCATTTTCCCCTCCCTTCCCACTCCCCCCCACCTCGTGAACCCTTCATCATTCATATGTTATTATTATTTTGTCATATATTACACTGTCTGATGTTTCCCCCTGCCCTCTTCTCTGCTGTCCCTCCCCCAGGGATGAGGCTATGTGTAGATTCCTGTAATCAATTCCCCTTTTCTACCCCACATTCTCTCCACCCTCCAGGCATCGCCGCTCTCATCACTGGTTCTGGAGGAGTCATCTGTCCTGGATTCCCTATGTTTCCAGTTGCTATCTGTACCTATGTACATCCTCTGGTCTAGCCAGATTTGCAAGGAAGTATTGGGATCATGATAGTGGGGCAGGGGGGTGAGGAAGTATTTAAGAACTAGAGGAAAGTTATATGTTTCTTCGTTGCTACCCTGCACCCTGCTTTGTTCATCTCCTCCCCACAGCCCCTCAGCAAGGGGTGTCTGGTTGGCTACCTTTGGGCTTTGAGTCTCCACTCTGCACTCACCCACCTTATCAACGATATGATTTTATGATCCTTGATGCTTAATACCTGATCCCTTTGACAGCTCGTGGTCACACAGGCTGGTGTGTTTCTTCCATGTGGGCTTTGTTGCTTCTAAGCTGTATGGCCTTTAAGACCCAAGATGCTGTATCTTTTGATAGCTGGGCACCATCTGCTTTCTTCACCACACTTGCTTATGCACACGTTTGACTTCATTGATCGTATCAGGGAAGTGGGCACCCACTGATATGGTTTTTAGCTCTTTGCGGTCTGATAACTGGTCCCTTCTGCACCTTGTGGTCAGACAGGCTCGTTTGCTTCTTCCATGTGGGCTTTGATGCTTCTCAGCTAGATGGCCACTTGTTTATCTTCAAGCTTTTAAGACCCTAGACTCTATGTCTTTTGATAGCCAGGCACCATTAGCTTTCTTCACCACATTTGCTTATGCACACGTTTGACTTCAGTGGTTGTGTCAGGAAGGTGATTACCCACTGATATGGTTTTTAGCTTTTTGATGTCTGACAACTGGTCTTTCTACACCTTGTGGTCAGCCAAGCTGCTGTGCTTCTTCCATGTGGGCTTTGATGCTTCTCAGCTAGATAGCCTCTTGTTTATCTTCAAGCTTTTAAGACTCCAGACGCTATATCTTTTGGTAGCCGGGCACTCTCAGCTTTCTTCACCACATTTGCTTATGCACATATTTTTCTTCAGCAATCGTGTCAGGAAGGTGTGCATCATGGAATGCCAATTTATTCGAACAAAGTGTTCTTGCATTGAGCAAGTGCTTGAATGGAGGTCCAATATCCATCTGCTGCCTTAATACTAAACCTCTAAATATATGTGCATAGATCTGTTTCCCCACACTCATATAAATATATTTACATATGTACATTCCAGTCTTTGGACCTCTATAAATACCCTTGTTCACCTAGTTCTTTCCTCTATTTCTTTTTACTTTCCCCTTTTCCCACTGTCATGCTCAGTCTTCATTTGGGTTTCAGTAATTTCTCTTGGTTACCTAGCCCTTGCTTACTCCCTACCAGGCCACTCACACTCTCCTTGCTACTGATTTTGGATCACTTATTGCTCCCCTGTCCCTCGGTTGGTCAGTACCACCTCCCCGCCCCCTCACCCCCATCTCCCATGTCCCCCCAGAACCATTGGTCCTGTTGTTTTCTCCTGCAGACTATTTGTCCAGTCCATCTTATGTAGATAGATCTGTAGAGATAATAATATGCACCAAGGGTTCTTGGATACATTGAGAGTAGACCAAATCTACCTTGGACTCCAACAAATTCTCTCTTAAAAGGTCTAACATATTAAATGTATTTTGTCTCCATGGGTATTAATTTTCAAATTCTGGTTCACATGATAATTTTCACAGCATACTTTTATTTCAAATCACTAACAAATCTTATGGTGATATTTTGATAAGAGTCTTTGACCTTTTTTGTCTAGGGTTACTTGACAAATCATCCTATATTAATTGACAATACATTTCACCATGCCCAAATTCTTTCTAATGATTAGGCCCATCACCTCCCTGAATTACTGGTAATAGGAGATGACTTTATTTAGGTCACATCACATGTCATCAGACTGTTCATAACTTTGTGCTCAGCCATTGTACATGTCAAACATGGTGAAAGATGTTATGTGAGACTTCCACACAAACTCCACACTCAAAATTTTATTGTGGATTATTATCAAAGAAATCATTTTTAATACATTGTTGGTTTTCTGTACCATCTAATAAGACATTCTAAGTGCTCCATTTTCCTAACATCAAATAGATCCATGATTCTGAGCTCATCAATCCAGACTTACAATTTTTCTGACCATGGAATAATTATCAGACTCCAATTTCAGACCAGGGAACTCTGTCCGGCAGCTGCTGACAAGACTGTCATTATGTTTTTCACAAGGAGCTGATTTATGGACAATAACATTGTTTGGCCACGAGATCTTATCGTTAAAACATGTAGGAATAATAGTAAAGTTTAAACCTTAGAGTGCATTCAATGCATCATTTTGGTGACAGAGAAGATATTACAATAAGGGTTTCTGATAATGTTTGAAAAACTCTCCTGGCTACCTTATAAATATAGAGTTTTTTGCATAAAAATTATGTATTAGATGAATGGTATACTCTGTTGTTTTAGAGTAAAAGACGTTTCCAAAGGGGAGTGATATGAGCAGTGCAACTACTGTCACCTTTGATTCTAGTTGTGAAGTGAAAATATATGATGCTGACGACAAACTTCCCGGGGAGACTGACTTGGTTCTAAGGAAAGGAGGTTCAATGTCTCTCTTTCTGTGGTTTGTGTTTGGGTCTCACAGAGTAACAGGGAAGACACACGAGTTTCTTTATAGAAGTTCAGTTTTGATCACTTACTCGGCACAGGGTTGTTGTTAGGTCACATTAAGTCAGTTCTAGCTTATTGCAGCCCCATGTGCAGGATGTCAGTGTGGTGACTTGTGTGTTGCTGTGATGCTGGAAGCTCTGTCACTGGCGTGTCAAATTTCACCAGCGTCACCCAAAGTAAACCGGGTTCAGCAAAGCTCCCAGACTAACACCTAGAATTAAGCCACTGAAAACGTTATGGATAGCAGCGGAATACTGTCAGATTCTGATAACCCGGATTGCTTTGCATACACACTGAGTATGGTGAAAGGATACAACCCTGACACACACCTGTCCTGATGTGGATCACTTAATACTACCTTGTTCTGCTCAAACAGTTGCCTCGTGGTCCATGCACAGTTTCCCCCTGAGCACCACCAAGTGCTCTTCATGCTATCCATAGTTCATTATGATTCACATAGTAGTATGCCTTCCATAGTCAATAAAACACAAGCATCTTTCTGGGGGTTTCTGTTTTGAGTCACGCTTCATATGGCATGCTCCATATGACATCAACAATGATATCCCGTGTGTCACCTCCTCTTCTGAACCCAGCTTGAGTTTTTGGCACCTCCCTTTCAATGTACTGCTACAACCATTGTGGAATTATCCTCAGCAAAATCTTACCTGCATGTGATGTTAATGATATTGTTTGCTATCTTCATGTATTATGTTCTTGATGCCATCCTACAAATGATCAGGTCGTTTGTCTTTAGGCGTGTTCCATGCATCAAATCTGTGCTCGAGATGTCCTTAGAATTCAAAGGAGATATGCTCGTCATTAAAGAAGGCTTTTACACACACGTTTTAACCTTCCACAGTTTCAGCCAGAATTTACATATCAGCAACTGACCATCTGTTTCGCAGGCAGCCCCGGCTTCATTTTGACTGATGATATTGAGCTTCTCGATCATCCCTTCCCACAGATGTGGTCAATTTGAGCCTTCTGTCTCCCTTCCCAGGAAATTCAAGTGTATAGTCACCATTTATGTTGTTGAAAAAAAGATATTTTCAAGAAGTGATTGGTCTTGCAAAATGCTAACATGCAATCACCAGTTTCATTTCTATCACCAAGGCCATATTTGTCAATGACTGTCCTACAGGGACATTTTAAGTTGGAATTGACTCAATTAACAGCAACCACGACCAGGCAAATCCCACTGACAGTGAATCAGTTACAATTTCGCAAAGCATGTTCCCCTTTCAAACTTCGTTCCCGAGCTCTTTATAAAAGGCATTTATGTTTATCAAACTAATTATGAACACAAGAAATAAATGAACATATAGATAGGAGAGTCAACTAAACCCCCAACTTTTCCATCCTTGACTTCATCAAGACGTGAAAACTATACCCTAGCCCGCGTGCTGCGGGCTTAGTTCATCAATTGTGTCGTCCTGATAATCAGAGTTGATTAATTGTGCTCCTTGGGGCTTGGTAAAAGCAATCACTGTCCCATTACCTTGAATGAATGTCGATGGAAACCGTGATGCAACCAACTGAAGAGGTACGATGCTGAGCTTGAGACCATCCAAAGGCACAAAAAGGACACTGGTGGGCTTGTGTGGAAAACAAATTGGAATCTGATGTGTACCAAAGTCAA
The DNA here is from genome assembly GCF_050624435.1 of Tenrec ecaudatus. Taxonomy (NCBI): domain Eukaryota; kingdom Metazoa; phylum Chordata; class Mammalia; order Afrosoricida; family Tenrecidae; genus Tenrec; species Tenrec ecaudatus. Next base: position 72,256,185 of record NC_134531.1, on the reverse strand, counting down.
GAGGGAAGGTGCTCTTCTCTCTATACAGACTCGAACCAGGGAAGGAGCATTAATTAGCTTGGAACCAGAAAACATCAGTGTTTGTCTAAGGTGACTAGGTTTGTTAATATGGGCACATCATTTCATATATTGGCCTCAGTTACCATCCGTGTAAAATAAGAAGAGTATCTGTTACATTAAATCCCAGAGTTATGAGGATTAAATGCATATAAATATACTTTGTTTATTTTAGTTGTATAATTTACCTGCTTCCTTTTTCACAATCAGCACCCATGGAAGCAGCAGTCAAGAAATCAAAGGACACATCGTGTTGGGCAAATCTGCTGCACAAGGACCTCTTGAAAATGTCAAAGTGCAAAGAAGTCACTTAAAGTGCACCTGGCCCAAACCATGATATTTTTAATTATCTCATCTGTATGTGGAAGTTCAGCAAAGAATTGATCACCTTGATTTATGGGGTTGGTCTAGACAATCTACCATGGAGTGCCAAATGAATGAGCAAATCTGTCTTGGAAAAAACATAACCAAATAGTTCCATAGAAGTGAGGATTGTCAGGCTTCATTTCAAGTACTTTGGAAAAGTTATCTGGAGAAAAGTTATCTGCAGTCCATGGAGAGGGACAGCATACTTGGGAACGTTAAAAAAAAAGAACACCCTCAAAATTGCTGTCATTGAGTCAATTCTGTCTCACAGAGACTCTATAGTACAATGTGGAACTGACATTGTGGGTTACTACGGTTGTAGATCTTTAAAGGAGCAGACAGAAGGCCTCATCTCTCTCCCGCAGGGCAGTTAGTGGGTTTGAATGACTGATCTTGTGGTTAGCAGCCCAATTACATATCTCACTACACCCGCCTGAAAAAGAGGAAGATCTTCGAAGAGATGTGTTCACACAACGGCGGCGATGCTCGCTAGGCTCAGGAATAACAGTAATTGTGAGGGTGGCAAAGGACCGGGCAGTGTTTCTTTCCATTTTACACCAGTCTGAATTGATTCAACACAACATACCTAATGAACAAAATGTATTTTGTAATATAAAACTGATCTACAGCGTGGCATTAGAACTGGAGGAAGGCTTGTTAACAAACTGATACTCAGACGACTCCGTCCTGCTTGATGAAAGCAAGGCGGGCTTGAAGCACGTGCTGATGAAGATCAAGGATTGCAGCCTTCAGTGTGGATTACAACTCAATGTCCAGAAGACCGAAATCCTCACCACTGGACCAGTAGGTAACATCATGATCAATGGAAACAAGGTTGAAGTTGTCAAGGATTGTGTCTTGCTTGGATCCACAATCAATGCTCATGGAAGCAGCAGTCAAGAGATCCAAAGAGGAATTGCATTGAGTAAGTAGGCTGCACAAGGCCTCTTTAGAGTGTTGAGAAAGCAAGGATGTTTCTTGGGGAACTAAGATGGGCCTGACCAAGCCACACTATTTCCAGTTGCCTCCTGTGGATATGAAAGTTGGAAATTGAATAAATAAAACTGACAAAAATAACTATGCATTTGAATTGTGCTGGAGAAGAATAGTGAAAGTGCCATGAGCTGCTGAAAGAAGAAAGAAATCTGCCTTGAAAGAAGCACCGCCAGAGTGGTCCTTAAAGCAAACACAACAAGACTCAGTCTTATGTAACTTAGGACACTTTGTCAGGAAAGGTCATGTTTGGTAAAGTGGAAGGGCAGAGAAGGTCCTCGAGGAGATGGATTGACACCGTGGCTGCAACAATGGGCTCAACCACAGGAACCATTGTGAGGATGGCGCTGGACTGTGCAGTGTTTCATTCTGTTGTGTACAGAAGCGGTCTGGATGAGAACTGACTGCTGACACCGAACAGCAGGGTGTGCTTTGGAGTGTGTGCCGAGAGGCGCTGTGGACTCGAGTTTGTTCCACCTGTCTCCAGTCAGCAACAAAGTCCTTTCAGGAGGCAGACTACTCATTTTTGCCTATGAAGAAACATCGACCTCTCCGAATAATAAAATCCAGAAAGAAAAGTGAGGGAGAGGGCTACTATTTCCTATCCAACATGTAAAAATCAGCCCTCAAAGAGAATATTGAAGGATTTGTTTGGAATTTGGCAAGAAAAACAACTAAAGCCTTTTAAAAAATGTCTTTAACACCTCTTTCTCTGATGAGTTCACAACAATTAATACTCATGCCTAATTAGTCCACACAGTTTGAGGTGTCTCATAATTAAGATTTTCCAGCAGTGCTGTTCATGATTCATATAAAAGATTCTGAAGGAATATGTTTTAAAGGACAAAACATTTATAAATCTAGGCAGGCCATTTCAGCCCCCTAAATGGTAAGAAGACCCTGTTACATCTGGAACTGTCATGAGCACTCCCCAGGACAAGCAGGCCCTGAGGACTAGGACAGAAACTTCTGAACCAAATCTCCTCCATGAGCAGTAGCCACTGAGAGCTCTGTATTGAAATTGCATTCAAATACTGGGTGTGGGCTTAAGGGGAAAGGACACTGTGACCAATTTATATCTTGCATGGACAGAGAAATATAACAAATATTTGGTGACAACTTTTCCCTGAATAAGGTTCCACTAGAAAAGAATGTCTAGTACTAACAAGTCCTTCAGGATGCCACACTGCCAACCAGAGCATATTAGTTCATTGCCCATCCTCCTTACCTCACTCAAAAAGCTGGGCCAGACCAACATTCGTGTATAAGAAAGAAACACGGGATGAGAAATATCTATTAGTGGAGTCACTGTGGTTGGTGAGACCCAATGCAATAATTCATGTTGTTCCATCCCCCTTAACCTCCTCTAGTACCAGACCACACTGAATCCTTAATAATAGTTATTATACATTTTAATCATAGAATAATGTATGATAGTCACAAATTGTTTAAATGTAACATTTCTTAGATTATATGAATACTGGTAACAAACACAACTTGTAAAAGCTTTCTTACATTAAATTACATTATTAGTTAAAACATTAATAATTACTACGAAGAATTTCCCCAAAGCCTTCTTTTCCTTTCCTACTTCATTCTGTAAAAAGTTATTGATACAGACTCATAAATACTGATGCTGCTGTTGTTGTATGATGCTATTGAGTCAGTTCTGACCCACTGCAATCCTATGTACAACAGAACACTGGGCACAGTCAGGTGCCATCCTCACAATTGTTCCTGCGCCTGAGTCCATTGTCACAGCCACTGTGTTATCCCATCTCCTTTCACTACCCACTCTACCAAACACGCTGTCCTTCTCCAGGGACTGGTCTCTCCTGACAACGTGTCCAAACTCTATAAAATGAAGTGACCACACCCTTGCCTCCAAGGAGCACTTTGACCATACTTCCTCCAAGACAGATCTGTTTATCCTTCTGACAATCCATAGTATTTTCAACATTCTACTCCAGAAGAATTCAAAAGCATTGATTCTTTGTCAGTCCTCTTTATTCCATGGACAACTTTCACATACATAGGAGGCTATTGAAAATTGCCATGACCTCATTTATAGAGGTCTAGACAAAGACATGTACATGCAAATAAATATATGAGGATGGGGAAATAGATCCATGTGTCTATATTTATAGGTTTAGTATTAAGGTGGCAGAAGGACCTTGGGCCTCTACTCAAGCACTCCCTCAATGCATGAATACTTTCTTCTATTAAATTGGCATTCTATGATCCTCACCCTCCCGACACAACCACTGAAGCCAAAGCGGGTGAACAAATGTGGTGAAGAAAGTTGATGGTGCCCGGCTATCAAAAGGCATAGTGTCTGGGGCCTTAAAGGCTTGAAGATAAACAAGTGGCCATCTAGCCCAGAAGCAACAAAGCCCACATGGAAGAACACACTAGCCTGTGTGATCACATGGTCCCGAAGGGATCAGTTATCAGGCATCAAAGAACAAAAAAATCATGTCATTGGGTGATACGATCGCTGAAGACAAACAGGTTCATAAGCAAATGTGGCAAAGAAAGCTGATGGTGCCCGGCTATCAAAAGAGATAGTGTCTGGGGTCTTAAAGGCTTGAAGGTGAACAAGCAGCCATCTAGCTCAGAAGCAATAAAGCCCACATGTAAGAAGCACACCAGCCTGTGTGATCACGAGGTGTCGAAGGGATCAGGTATAAGGCATCATAAAAAAAAAAATCTTACCATGGTGAATGAAGGGGGAAATGCAGAGTGGAGACCCAAGGCCAATTTGTCGGCCAGTGGAGATCCCCTCACAGAGGGGTCTAGAGGAAGAGATGAGTCAGTCAGGGTGCAGTCAGTCAGGGTGCGACTTAGCACTGATGCAGAATACAGCTTTCCTCCAGTTCCTAAATACTCCCTCCCCCCTCCCCTATCATGATCCGAATTGTACCTTGCAAGTCTGGATAGAGCAGAGGTTGTACACTGGTGCATATAGGAGCTGGAGGCACAGGGAATCCAGGGTGGATGATACCTACAGGATCAGGGGTGTGAGGGGCGATACTGGGAGGGTAGAGGGAGAAGGGGGTGGAAAGAGGGAACCGATTACAAGGATCTACATGTGACTTCCTCCCTGGGGGACGGACAACAAAAAAGGGGGTGAAGGGAGACACCGGATAGGGCAAGATATGACAAAATAATAATTTATAAATTATCAAGGGCTCATGAGGGAGGAACGGGGGGTGAAGGGGAAAAAAGAGGACCTGATGCAAAGGGCTTAAGTGGAGAGCAAATGCTTTGAAAATGATTAGGGCAAAGAATGTACAGATGTGCTTTATACAATTGATGTATGGATTGTGAAAAGAGTTGTATGAGTTCCCTAATAAAATATTTTTTAAAAAAAGAAAATGACAAAGATTAAAGCTTAGGAAAAAAATAATAAAACACAAAGAATAAATATCCATAAAAGAAAGAAAATTGCCATGGCGTGGGTAGATGTACCTTAGTCCCCAAGGCACCATCCTTGCTTTTCAACATTCTAAAGGGGTCTTGTGTAGCAAATTTACCTAATGGAACTCCTCTTTTGATCTTTTAGCTGATGCATCCATGAGCATTGAGTGTAGATTCAATCAAGATGAAATCTTTGATGATTTCAGTCTTTCCTCCATTTATCATGATGTTACCTATTGGACCAATTGTGAGGTTTTTGGTTTTCTTGACATTTAATTGTAATCCATACTGAGACTGCAATCCTTGATCTTTGTCAGCAGGTTCAATCTCTTCTCACTTTCAGCAAATAAGGTTGTGTTATCTGCAAATATCAGGTTGTTCATAAGCCTTCCTCTAACTCGGGCACCACATTCTTCTTCCTGTAATCCAGCTTCTCAGATTATGTGAAGTTACTTGTTACCACAATATTATGGTTAAAATCATAAAACATGTACCAGAAAATTTGATAAAACCAATTATTATAAAAACAACAGCTCAAAAGCATGTGTGCACATAGAGAAAACCACATGATCTGAACCATCCTTACAATTAGTTAATTATGGAATCTCTGTCTGGAGAATGTACAAAGGCTCACAAATTAAATTAGCACTGATTTTTATCCTTGTAGGTAAATTGATAAATGTAAGCTGGGCTTACAAAAATATTTTTGAATATATATATATATTTGTGATATTTTATTTAAAAATGATAAAACTCTGAGGACACCACCCAGAAATTGTACAGTCATTTTAGTGTTACCTCTACGGACAGTCTCATTTCAAATGACCATCCTGTGGCACTATTTCCTCCCATGTTCTGCTTCCGTCATTTAAACTTTCGGTATCTGACAATGCTTAGAAGTTATGCATAAGGTTTCTAGTGGCTTCTTCCACTGAAGTGGGGAGCCAAATCCTTCTTCATTGTCATTTCTTAGTCTGGAGGCTGTACTGAAACCTGTTCACTTTGGGTAACTCTGCTGACATTTGAACTACCAGTCAGTGACAGCTTCCATTATCACACAACACAAAGTCACCACAGTAGCACAAACTGACAGACAAGTAGTGAATTCGATATTCAGATAATTGAATACTGAATGGTGCAGGAAACATCACAAGAGACGATGGATAGAATACACAGTCCCTGTACCAAAAGCAACTAATCAACATTTGACCATTTCAGGAGGCAGCATGTGAGCAAAAACCAATGGTACTGAAGGAAGAATTTCAAACTGCACTGAATGCACTAGCCAAAAACAAGGGTCCAGGAATTGATGGAAAACCCATTGAAATGTTTCAGATCCCAGATGGATCCTGGCTCCAAGCAGAGAATACCAGAAAGATGTTTACTTGTGCTTCTTTGACTATACAAAGGCATTCAACTGTATGGATCACAATAAACTATGGATAATAAATTGGATGCCCAAAATTGGGGGGAATAAAGGCATGAAGTGGTTGGCTTACAAACTTTCATAGATGGGGGAATATATTCACAGGATCATAGGATTAAGGTGTAGGCATTACTTAATTGAAATTGTGAGGCTAAAGAATTATGTACAGGTGCCAAGTTGGCAAGGGATGGATTGAGTTAGTTAAAGTTTATTGTGCCAACCTGGCCCATAAACACATGTGAGGTTAATTGAAGGGTGGAGAGCTATATGGCTCGGTGAATCTTGCCTTTTTGGTTCTTGGGTCTCTTGCTTTCTGATGGTCGCACCAGGGTGCAGCTGCTTTAGCCAGTTCCCTGCTTCAGCTGTCAAGGCTCACTTCCTGCAAGATATCCCTGAGGAGAAGCCACACAGACCTACCCCGATGCAGCCCTGGGTGCTGGAGCAGCCGCGTGGAGACCCCAGTCAATGCTGAAATGCTTACAAGTTCACTGTTTCGGCTTTCCTCCTGCAGTCGGCATCATTGTGTGTGCTTTGTGAGATGAAGGAGGACTTTTTGGATTGGTGTTGGACATATGGGTTAATGTTGGACTTGTGGGTTTGGGAAGCACTGGGTTGGGATGTTTTCTTGATGCGCACTTACCCTTTATATAAAACTCTCTCTTATACATATACGTTTCTGTGGATTTGTTTCTCAAATACACCCAGACTAACACAGATAAATTTGAGAAGAATGGGAATTCCACAACACTTCACTGTGCTCATTTGGAACTTGTATCTGGATCAAAAGACAGTTGTGCAAACAGAACAAAGGAAACTTACATGGTTTAAAATCTGGAAAGGTGTGCATCAGGATTGTCCTCTCACCACACTTGTTCAATCTGTATTGTGAGCGAATCATAGAGAAGCTAGATTATATGAAGAATGTGGCATCAGGATTGGAGGGAGGCTTATTAGCAACCTGCGACATGGAGATGACACAGCCTTGCTTGCTGAAAATGAAGATTTGAAGCACTTACTGATGAAGATCAAGGACTGCAGCCTTCAGTATGAATTACAACTCAATGTAAGGAAGATCAAAGTCCTCACAACCGGGACAATAGGTGTTCTAGACAGGGTTCTCTAGAGAAGCAAAACCAGGACACTTATAGATAGATAGATAGATAGATAGATAGATAGATAGATAGATAGATAGATAGATACAACATAAGAAATGAAGAGCTAATTAGTCCACAAAACAGTACAAATGGCTCACTGCAACTCACTTCTGTGAAACAGTTAATACACTGGCAGTCCTTCAACTCACGAGGGCTGCTGGGTCATGGAAGCAGCCAGCTGAGTCTTCTATCGAGCAATATAAGCAGTTCAGCCACAGGCAGCAAACATCAGGGCAGGTCACCAACAGTCAGATGACAGGGTCCGACAGTCCCCAGTTCAAGTGATGTATACACCAGCTATGTGGTGAAGCAGGTCTCCAAAGAACCTCAAACTATAGCAACACAGTCCAAGGGTTGGGTGTCCCATGGGCAGTTAGCTGGCAAGTTGGGGCTCAGAACTAGCTAAGGCAGCTGCACACTGGTCTGATCACCAGAGAGCAAGAGACGGACAGTCGAAGCTTGCCGAGCCATTTATCTCTTTGCCCTTCAATTAAACTGCAACCTTATTAATCCCATGTGTGTTTACTGGCCAGGTTGGCACAATAAACCTACCTACCACAATAGGTAACATCATGATATATGGAGAAAAGCTTGAAGTTATCGAGGATTTTGTCTTACTTGAACCCACAATCAGAGTAAATCTGCTGCACAAGAGTTCTTTAGAGTATTGAAGAGCAAGGATGTTATTTTAAGGACTAAGGTGCACCTGCCCCAAGCCATGGTATTCTCCATTGCATCATATGCATGTGAAAGTTGGACACTGAATAAGAAAGACTGTAAGTGAAGTGATTAATTTGAATTGTGGTGCTAGAGAAAAGTACTAAAATTACTACGGACTGCTAAACGGTAAAACAAATCTGTATTGGAAGAAGTAAGGCCAGAGCGCTCCTTAGAAGCAAGGATGGCAAGATTTGGTCTTTCATACTTTGGACATATTGTCAGGAGAGACCAGTCCCTGGAGAAGGACCATGTTTGGTAAAGGGGAGGAGGAGTGAAGCAGGGGAAGGTTGTCAGGAGATAGATTGATACAGTGGCTGCATTCATGGGCTCAGGCATAGAAACAATTGCGAGGATGCCACAGGACTATGCAGTGTTTCATTCTGTTGTACATAGGATCACTATAGATTGGAGTCAAGTTGATGGCACTTAACAACAACAACTAATGACATTGTCACAATATGTGGTCCATACCCTTAGACCAACAGTGAAGAGAAACACCTGCTAGTATTCTTACTACTAAAATTTGCTCAGCAATGAAGAAATATTTCATTGGGTTTACTCTTGCCCCAAGATCCTTGGTTGCACAGTGGCCAAAGTGCTCACCTGCTAATCAAATGCTAAGTTGTTCAAAGCCACCAGCAACCCCATAGGAGAAAGTTATGGCAGTCTGATTCCATAAGGATTTGCATCCCCTATACCAAAATGTGGTGAAGGAATTAGATGGTGCTCAGCTATCAGATAAAATAGTGTCTGGGATCTTAAAGGCTTGTCTCCAAACAAGTAGCCATCTATGTAAGATGTCAACTAAGTCCACATGAAAGAAGTATACCATTATTAATCACCGAAGGATGGTAAATTGTATCATCCAAAGTCAAAGTAGAAATCAGTATCAGAGCCTAAATTGTGAGAATCCAGTTTGCAGAGGGCTATGGATGAAAGTGGGAGGCCAGGATACATTTGTGGGAACAACATAGGAAATAAGCCTCCAATGATCTACCTCTATCCATAATAAAGGGATGGGAAGAAAATGGTTACTAAACAGAGTAAATTGGAGAGATGATTATAAAAGATCAAAGTGATGGCAACATGTGCATAGGTGTGCTTGATGCAATCGGTGTACAGATTGTTATAAGAGCTCTAGGACTAGCTTTTCTTTCATAAAAAAAAGAGCTGTAAGATTCCCCCCAATAAAATAATGTGTTAAAATTTATAAATAAATAATAAAATTTTAAAAATAAATGAAAGATCAAAGGGATAAACCTGACTTGAACAGTTAAAACTTTGTCAGTTGATCCCCCCTCTGATACACCGTGGATCTGATCTAGTTTTCAACGTTTTCTGAATATTTGATTTATAGTTTTTTTTGTTTGTCCATATTAGGGTTTATCTCAAAGGTGTTATGTCCTTGGGGTCACCCTCATGAAGTTGTGTTATATGAAATCTAGGATTGATTATCTTATAGGGACAGCAAGTAAAATAAGGGTTTTGGGGGTGGGGGACAGTGGTGGGAATGGGGAGGGTAAAAGGGAGACGATAGCAAGGAGTCCAAGAAGGAAGAGAATGTTTGGAAAATGATTGTGATCGCAATTGTACAATACTGCTTGACATGATTGAACTATGGAATGACATGATATATGTATCAACTCCAAATTAATAATAATTAAAAAAATATATTTACAGCCTGAAACACCAAACCAAAGGCAGACTTCTCTTCGCAGGTCATGTAATATTCTAATTTGATCTCCCAAACAATGAGGTAGTGTGCCTGCCTACAGCTCATGAACCATACATCACCCCCTATTGTTGCATCCTAATAACCACTCCATCTCAGCTGGAGTCAGTTTCTCATGCTTCCGGGGAGAGGGAGAAGACAAATCAGTTTCTGCCATATAACAAGCTTCTGCTAAAAAAACCCACAAAACTCAGAACTCACTGCCATGGAGTTAATGCTGACTCGCAGCAATCCTATAAGACAGGGTAGAACTGTCTCTTTGGGTTTCAAAGACTAATTCTTAATGGAAATAGAAAGTCTCGTTTTACTCCTGTAGAGTGGCTGATGGTTTCAAACTACTGACCTTGCTGTTAGCAGCTCAACAAGTAACCACTGCACCACTAGGGGTCTACAGTCACCCCAAATTATCAGATACTCCTACGAAGGTGCTTAGTGAATTGTAATGGAAATTCAAGTCAAGATTTCAGAGAGAGGCATGTCTGTCCCTGAGAAGGCGATTTCACTTTTGTTGGTGGATAAACTAGGTGGAGCAACCTGCCATTGGGGAAAACTCTTAAAGTTATTTTTATATATTTACATATATATCCCCAAGGGAAAAATATGCCCAGTATTAGGTTCCTCATCGGACACTTTTGACCTAGTTTCGATCCAGCCCTTGATGACTGAGACCGTGTGCTATAGACAACTGGGACTCCGTACTTCCGAGGTGCTCTGTACTTCCTTCATAGGCCACCCGAGAGGATCTGATTTGGAAAGCCCACTAAGTGAACAAGATTTTACCTGACACACCTGTAGCATATGTCTTAACACTGGAACGTCCTCGCGTGAGCAGAAGAAGGTGACCACTATCCCAAGTCTGTGCATGTGGAGGTCCTTGGACTATGCTTTGGACCTCTTGCTTTGAGGGTGGCAGTGAATGACAGCCTCACACTACCATCTGTTATTTTATGCTGACTTTGTTTAGCGACATGTCTTAGTCTGGTACGCATAGTTCTGCCTTAGTGGGTGAATCTTCTTGAAATCTGTGCTCTATCTCCAATCCTCATTGTTTGTGTAGTGTCCAGTCACTTAACTATTTCATCTGTATAAGCCAACAATCCACGCATTTTAGTCTACAACTCTGTACTGTACATGTATACTTTCCTTTTCTCAACAGTATTTTAGATTCTATACCATTGGCTAAATTATTGATACTATCAATAGAATTTCCACATGCCCCGATAGGATAATTTATAATGTGCCCCAATAAAACAATGGTGTGTCTAAATTAAACTAGGGACATACATAAACCATATATAAAAGGGTTTTGAGCTCACACTTAATCATAGCCCTAATCTAAATAAAAGTAGTTCTGAGTTTTTGGTTTTTCAAATTTTAATTTATCTTTATTTTATTTTAAAGATCATTTTATTGGGTGCTCTTACATCTCTTATAACAATAAATACATCAATTTTATCAAGCATATTTGTGCATATGTTGCTATCATTTTATAAATATTTGCTTTTTATTTGAGCCCTTAGTATGAACGCCGCTTTTGTCCTTTCCTGCCCCACCTCTCCTACCTTGTGACCCCTTAATAAATTATAAATTATTATTACTTTCATATCTTACACCGACCACTGTCTCCCTTCACCCACATTTCTGATTTCGTCCCCCTGGAGTGGGGGTGGGTTATGCGTCGATCACCTCTTTAACCCCTCCTCTTTTACCACGTTCCCCTGTTTTCCTTGTATTCCTATTCTTGTTTCTGTTTCTGAGGGGTTTATCTGACCTGGATTCTGTTTGTCATGAGTTTTTACCTGTACCCTGTGCATGCTCCGGTCTAGTCAAAACTGGGGTCATGAAAGGCAGGAGGGGGGTGAGGAAGCTGCAAAGAACCAGAGGAATATTGTATGTTTCATCAGTGCTATACTGCGCCCTGGTTGACGCATCCCTTCCTTGTGACCTTTCTGTGAGGGGATGTCCTATTGTCTATAGATGGGTTTTCGTTGTCTGCTCTGACCCGCCTCATTCTCAACAATATGTTTTGGGTTGGTTTGCTTGTTGGCTTTGTTTGGGGTCTTCTGATGCCAAAGAACAAGTAGTTCTTGTGACACATCATTCGATTCTTGCCCTCATGAAGAAATCACTGAAGATATGAATCCTATAGCAAAGTGCAGAAAAGAAATCAGATGGTGTCCAGCTATCAGAAGAAATACTGTCTGGGGTCTTTTCTTAAACCAAGTACCCATCTAAGTGAGATGTCAGCTAAGTTCACACAGAGAAAGCACACCACCCTGTGTGTTCCAAGGTTATAAATACTAAAATCTAAGACCCCAGGGGAGAATAGTATTAGAGTTTATGATCTGAGTACCTGGCCATAGACTGCATCTCTCAAGCCAGGAACAGTGTGGTGGTGCCTGCCCTATATGCCAGACACAGTTCTGCTCAGGAACATCCGGCCAGATCAGCACGTTGCCAACATGGTGGAGAACCTTAGACAAATGATCCAGAATGCCAACAGGGACACAAATGGGAATCCATGTGGGATGCATGGAGAGACTCTTCTCCTGTTTTGTGAGAAAGATGGGAAAGCCCTTTGCTTTGCTGGGCATGTGCCCAATCTCAGAAACACCATCCCCACTCTGTAGTCCCTAGTGGGGACGCTGCTCAGAAATACAAGGAAAAGCTCCAGGTGGCATGAAGGTTGCTGAGAAGAAAGCAGGAGTTGACTGAGAAGTTGGAAGTCAGTGTTACTGAGAAGAGAGCAGCCTAGAATAAAAAGTTGAGGCACAAAAATTGAAGATTGACACAGAGTTTGTGCAGCAGAAAAAAATTCTGACTGAAGAGGAACAGAAGCAAATGCAGAAACTAGAGGAGGATGGGAGAGATCACCTGAGACTCTTAGGGCAGACTGAGGCCAAGTTGGCCAAGCAAAGCCAAGCCCTGCAGGCAGTGATCTCAGAACTGGCACAAAGGAGTCGGGGTTGGAAGTATCCCTGAAAGGAGGGAGGGCTGGAAAATGAAGGAGCTACACATTGACTGCCCAGACTTAAGCAGTGAGTGTCGTGCGCTTGGCTGAAGAGGATGCTGGGGACATGTGGAGTACACATCACTCTGCATCCAAACACAGCCAGCCCGTGGCTCATCATTCCTGAAGATCCGAAACAAGTAAGGCTTGGAGATACCTGCCAGGAGTTGCCTACAAATGGAGAGAGATTTGATACTTTATCCCATGGTCCAGGGGACCCAGTCCTTCGACTCTGGAAAACTTTAATGGCAAGTAGAAGTGACTGGAAAGAAAGCCTGGGACCTGGATATTTGCAGAAACTCCGTGCAGAGAAAGGGACCTTTCTTGCTCAGTCCTGAGAATGGCTTCTGGACAATTTGGTTGTGGAGCAAAGGACAGCATGCAGTTGGCACTTCCCCTAAGCCTTCACTCCACCTTCAGGTGCCTCCATGCCAAGTTGGGATTTTCCTGGAGTGTTTCCTTCAACAATGTCACGGACCATGTTTCCCTCATCTACACCTTCTCTGAATGTGCCTTTGGTGGGCTCTGAGGCCCTTCTTCAATCCTGATAGAGAAAACGTAGCCCCTTTGACCCTGTACCCACTAAAACTGAGATAGTAGAGATTGACTGATGATTGGTGGTTCCCCCCTGCACATCACCAGCCTATTGCTTTACTTGATCGCTGACTCCACAACATCTTTTTTGATTGGGAGAGGTGATGGTTAGTCTACCAAAGTTTTAAAGATAGACTAAGGCAGAAAAGGATAGACTGTTTTGTCTCATCCATGTTCCAGATCCTTTTAATTCATTTCATTCATTTAGTTCCATTACATTCCTACAGTAAAAATATAATCAGGCATGATCAAGAAATTTAGGTATATGGGTATATCTTCATATCTAATTCAAAATTTAATGTAATTTTAAAAACTGCTAATTTTTTTAAGAATTAAATTCAAGAAAGATGGACTTAGATGGACTGAATTCCACTTATATGGATGGAAGTATCATAGGTGATTTTTTTTCTTTTCTGCCCCAAATTTCTGACACATGTATTGATTTCATTCTTAGGAAAATTACTAAATATAATTTTAAAAGAAAAATGAGCTCTCATCTATCTGTTCAGTGGCCATTATGATGTCTGGCAGCGTGTGAGTGAAGTGCATGACAAAAGGACAGTCTGGAATTCCGAGGGGGTAGGTACGATTCTTTGCATTCCCGGCTCTTCATCTCAGACTGTCCTAACACCCTGCTTCTTCCCTTGCTCTCCTTTTCTTCACGTGAGCCACAGCCACCAGCTGCCATCAAGGGCGTCTGACTCGCAGCGAACCCACCACGTACGTCAGAGTAGAACTATGCTCCGTTGGGGTTGCAATGGCTGCTCTTCCAATGAGCCAGCTGTAGGCCGCAGACCAGAAGAAAGCGAAAAGAATGCTCCACTCCCTCTACTTTATATGAAGTAGGCTACACCGCTGAGAGAGCATCATCGGAACTGTGACCAAGTAAGGGCTTCAGCACCCACCTTCCTTCCCTGCCTCCCCGCTCCACATGCCCCATCATTTTCTCCTCCAGATTGTTGATATCGCCTATCTTATTTAGACAGACCTGCGGAGATAATAATAGTGGAGTACACCTGGGCCCACCAAGCCCAAGGACGATAGCCCAGCTCGAAGGGCCCATCATACAGAGGACCATACAGCCGGCCACACTGCGAGATGCGACATCCTGCACCAACCCATGGCCCTACACGGGACAGCACCAGAGACACAGTGGGGGGGGGTGTGACTGAGCTGACCCCACCACACTGAGGCAAACACTGGGGGCGTGCAATGGAGCAGCGGGGGAAGCAGAGCAAAGGGATCCCGAGGAAGTATAAAGGATGGACTTTGGGACCAGGACTTGGCACCACACAAGTTTCATCTGGAAAACACTCCTAAAGGCCAACAAACAGACCTTGAACTACTAGCGATTTTTTTTTTTTTGCTATCTTTTTGTTTTGTCTTTTTTTATTTTACCTTGTAAATTTTGTATGTTAGTGGCTTTTCTGATTATCAGCGTGTCAGTGTTGCTGCTGTCGAAGCCATGTTCATATGTGCCACTTGGGTGCTGCCAAAGTCATCTGCTTTTGTATGCATATATTACTATATCAGCAGGTCCGTCCAGACAAGATAGGCTGGACAAACAATGAGAGAAGAAAATAACGGGACCAACGGTCCCAGAGGGACATGAGAGAGTGGGAGGTAGGGGAAGGGAGGAGGTGTCGCCCAACACAGGGACATGGGAACAGCGAGTGGTTCAAAACCAGAGGAGGGAGGGGAGGGGAGGACTGGTAGGGAGTGAGCAAGATCAAGGTAACAGAGGAATTACTGAAACCAGAATGAAGGTTGAACATGGTAGTGGGATGGGAGGAAAGCAAAAGGAAATAGAGGAAAGGAGTAGGAGGCAAAGTGCATACAGAGAAGCCTAAATACAGACATGTATATATGTAAATATATTTAGGATTATGGGGGAAATAGACTTATGTGCATATATTTATAGTTTCAATAGTAGGGCAGCACATGGACATTGGGCCTCCTCACACATACTCCCCCAATACAATAGCACCTCGCCCTGCTTAACGGTCATTGCATGATACCCACCTACCTGACATGATCACTGAAGAGAGACGTGTGTGTAAGCAAGCGTGGTAAAGAAAGCTGATGGTACCCGGCTATCAAAAAGATATAGCGTCTGGGGTCTTAAAGGCTTGAAGGCAAACAAGCGGCCATCTAGCTCAGAAGCAACAAAGCCCACAGAGAAGAAGCACACAGCCTAAGCGAATACAAGGTGTTGAATGGACCATGTAGCAGACAGCAAGGAACAAAAACAATCATTGGGTGATCACCTTCCTCACTTAATGCTGAAGACGAAGGTGTGCATAAGCAAGTGTGGTGAAGAAGGCTGATGGTGCCCAGCTACTGAGAGAGATAGCGTCTGGGGAATTAAAAGCTTGAAAGAAAACAAGGGGCCATCTAGCCCAGAAGCAACAAAGCCCACATGGAAGCAGCACACCAACATGGGTAATCGTAAAGGGCAGAGGAAACCAGGTCTCAAACAACAAAGGTGGGGCGGTGGTGGAAATCACATCACTGTGAATGAGGGGGACTACGTGATGGGGAATCAATGCCCATCTGTAGACAGCTGGACATCCCTTGCAGAGGGGTAGTGGGGAGGAGATGAGTCACTCAGGGTTCAGTGTAGCAACAATGAAACTCAAAACCTTCCTCTAGTTCCTAAACGCTTCCTTCCCTCCCAATTATCATGACCCCAATTCTACCTTGCGGACCTGGTTATACCAGAGGATGTACAGAGGTGCAGTAGGGATCTGGAAACACAGGGAATCTAGGATGGACGAACCCCTCAACACCAGTGGTGGGAGTGGCGACACCAGCAGGGAAAGGGGTGTAGAAAGGGAGAACCGATCTTGGAGATCTATGTGTAACCTCCTCTCTGGGAGATGGGCAATGGGAAGGTGGGTGAGGGGAGACACCGGGCAGTGTAAAATAAGATAAAATAATTATTTATAAACTATTAAGGGACCAGGGGGAAGGGAGGAGCGGGGAGGGAGGAGGAGGTGGGGGGAGAAAAAGGAAACTGAGCTGATTCCAGGAACCCAAGTGGAAGGTGAATTTTGAGAATGACGAGTGCAACGAGTGTATAAGGGTGCTTTGCTCAACTGATGTATGTATGGATTGTGATAAGAGTTGTACGAGCCCCAATAAAAAGATTTATTAATTAAGTTTTTTTAAAATATGAGTAGTTCTTATCCAACTGATTGAAGGCCTAAAGAGCAAACTCTGGGTCAAATTGAAATATAGACCAAAAATTCTCTGCCCGTAAGTTGATTCCTATATACAGTTTATGAAGTTGTAAATTTTTTTATTCACAGAAATTTGTTTATTTCAGGTCTGTTTGTTTTTAATCACTGATCTCTTTAAGGCACTTTGCTATTATCCTTTATTTTTAACGGTTTTATTAAAAATTCATCCATATGTCATATAATTGAGTCATATTGAAAGTATAAATCTTTACTGTAGCAAATAGCTCTAGAAGTGCATGGTGGGTTTGCACTATTGACTGTACCAGAAATCCAACCAATCACATGTGGTTTTCATGTGTGTTCTCTCCATGATATTCGTGTTGCACATTTTACCAAGTGGTGACTGGCCCCTCAGCCTGCACCCCTAAGAGAAGACTGTATAAATTAAAGCCTCTGTCTATCTGGGAAGACATTAAAACATGAACAAGAAATAAACCTTTGTTAAAGAAAAAAAATAGTTCTGAAGGTGAGAACAGGCAGAAAAGGACATATGAAAACAGGAAGCCCAGGCAGGGTGTTGGGAAAGTGTTGCTAACTTTCAGGGGTTGCAACCAATATTTTGAAACAAGATGTGTATAAATTATAGAATGGAAAGCTAATTTTCTATGAGAACTTTTACCTAAATTATAATTATATATGTGTGTATATAATTTAATTAATATAATTAATCAGAGGAGCAAAAATGAACACCCAGCAAAGCAACATTCAATTATATAGCTACTCGATTATATTACCTGAGGAGGTAATGTCACATAACAAGAGACGGAGCATGTTTGAAAGCTTTTACGCCACATTCCATTTTAATATTAGATCTCCCTATGATGAGTACTAGTACTCATGTGATTGATTTATCGTTACATAGCTCCAAAAGAGACTATAGAACTGTCTAAAATCAAGATTTATGAAGTCTGGGTCATGTAAGCGTGAGAGTGAAAATTGACCCATGCAGCATCACCATAGTGATTATAATTGAAATTATTCTTCCCAGGGTGATTTGACAATGGCGAGTAGCGGAGCTGTTAACAAAATCTCCTCTAAGACACTGGTCAGTGTAAGACATGAAAAATAATTGATAAATTATCAAGGGATCATGAGGGAGGGAGTGGGGGGAGAGAGGGAAACATGAGAAGCTGAGACCAAGGGCTTAAGTAGGAAAAAAATGTTTTGAAAATTATGATAGCAACAAATGTACAGATGTGCTTGACACAATGGATGGATGGATGGATGGATGGATGGATGGATGGATTGTGATAAGAGTTATACAAGCCCCCAATAAAATGATTTAGAAAGAAAGTAAATAATGATGGCAACATATGTACAAATATGCTAGATACAATTGATGTATAGATTGTTGTAAGAGTCCCCAATAAAATGATCTTTAAAAAAAATCTCCTCTAGAGAGAAATAAAATTGATGGTTCAGTCATAACTACTGAAGACAAAACACGTCCTGGAGAAGACAGTAGACATTCTTTTCTTTTAAAAAAAAAACATTTTATTAGGAACTCATACAACTCTTATCACAATCCATACATACATCAATTGTGTAAAGCACATCTGTACATTCTTTGCCCTCATCATTTTCAAAGCATTTGCTCTCCACTTAAGCCCCTGGCATCAGCTCCTCATTTTCCCCCTCTCTCCATGCTCCCCGCTCCCTCATGAGCCCTTGATAATTTATAAATTATTATTTTGTCATATCTTGCCCTGTCTGACATCTCCCTTCACCCCCTTTTCTGTTGTCCGTCCCCTAGGGAGGAAGTCACATGTAGATCCTTATAATCGGTTCCCTCTTTCCAAGTCCTTCTCTCTCTCCCAGTATCGCCTCTCACACCCCTGGTCCTGACGGTATCATCTGCCTTGGATTCCCTGTGCCTCCAGCTCCTATCTGCACCAGTGTACATCCTCTGCTCTATCCAGACTTGCAAGGTAGAATTCAGCTCATGATAGTTGGGGGGAGGCGGGGAGGAAGCATTTAGGAATTGGAGGAAACCTGTATTCTTCATCGGTGCTACATTGCACCCTGACTGACTCGTCTCCTCCCCTAGGCCCCTCTGTGAGGGGATCTCCAGTGGCCGACAAATGGGCTTTTGGTCTCCACTCTGCACTTCCCCTTCATTCACTATGGTAAGATTTTTTTTCTGATAATGCCTTATACCTGATCCCTTCGACATCTCTTGATCGCACAGGCTGGTGTGCTTCTTCCATGTGGGCTTTGTTGCTTCTGAACTAGATGGTTGCTTGTTTATCTTCAAGTCTTTAAGACTCCAGATGCTATATCTTTTGATAGCCTGGCACCATTTGCTTGTTCACCCGCTTTGTTTTCAGTAGTTGTGTCGGGAGGGTGACCATCATAGAATGCCAATTTAAAAGAAGAAAATATTCTTGCATTGAAGAAGTACTTGAGTAGAGGCCCAATGTCCTTCTGCCACCTTAAAACTAAACCTATAAATATAGGCACATAGATCTATTTCCCCATCCTCATATATATATTTGCATATGTACACATCTTTGTCTAGATCTCTATAAATGCTCTTTGCCTTCCACCTCTTTCCTCTATTTTCCGTGACTTTCCTCCTGTCCCACTATCATGCTCTGTCCCCACCTGGGTTTCTGCTATACCTCTTCGTTACATTACCCTTGATCATGCCCTACTAGGCCTGATTATCCCCTGGGTCTCCACACTTCTCAAATGTGTAACTCATGGTCAAGTAATGGTTATGTGCTAATAGATTTAGGGGTACTTTTGGTGTTAAGTATTTGCGTTCCTACAAATTTCTATTACTTGTTAAAACATTTTAGAAGTGTCTATCCCAGATTTCTTTTGCCACATGAAGGCTTGCTAAACTTTATTCTTCCATTTTCTTTTATGTTTGTGTTTTTCACTGTTGTCCAACACAACATTGAATACTCATGGACCAACATGTCAGTTCCAGATAGTAAATACACTGTGGTCATGAAGAAGCAAGAGTCATATTGTCAGGAATCTGTAATTAGCTAATATCATACTTTAGTTAAGTCTGGACACTGGATGTCATTGATTGGATATGCTTTTACTATGCCCAGAAAATATAGATCCATGAATTATAAACTGGAAATCAGAGACTGTTAACTCTCCTCCAGCTCCATGTAGAATGTCCCCAGGTATAATTAGGTTGTGTCCATATACTCCTCTAGAGTTATAACTGCCATGAGAATGTTATAACAGAATGGTTGTGAGGAACAGAATGGCTCAACAGCCCCTCCCTCTTCATCCATCACCAAGTCTGCACCAAGGTCATGCTGCCTCCAGATGGCTCTCAGCCTGGATTGTGCACAGCAGGACCATTAGGGCAGAGCCAATCCTATAGGGCGCGAGACTGCCATAGCAGGTGGTTTGTGGTAGACAACTATTCACTGATCTAGCCAAAATCTTCTCAGATCTGTACTCCTCTCAGAAGGTCTTCCTGCCCAGTTCTCCTTCCTTCCTCCTCTCTTTCACAGGTGTCAGATTAGCATCACAATCGGAAGGCGCTCTCCAACCACACATGCTCTTTCTCCCCTCTATCTTTCAAGACATTTATTTAATAAATCTCTTGAATGTCTAATCAAGTCTTGGTGACTGTTTCTCAGAGACTTACATGGACAATGGAAAACTTACATTTAATAGAACACATTTGATTAATGGTTTTAATCCTTCAAAGTCCTTTCTTGCATGTAATCTTGATCCACTATTTGGAAGGTTTTCTGGAGATCTTTCACCAAGGCAGGTATCTTCTTCCTTCTAAAATGAGTAATTACACTCTATCATTACCTGGGACCACCCACTGCTAAGTAGCAATAAACTGTATCATCCATTCAACAATTATTGAGTCCCTTCTATGCATCCATGTCTAGCTTGGACTTTCTGGGGATACAGAAATCAACAAAATGAGAGTTGAGCCTTGCGTTTGTAGAATTCCAAGTGACATAATCAGGTTTTGTTGGTTGGGGCTTTTTGTTTTGTTCTGTTTTGTCCACAGTTGTAATAAGGGCTGCACAGGGATAAAAATTCAGGAAACAGGCCTATCAAACTGCTTCTGAAAGATCACAGCCTTGAAAATCCCATACAAGGCTTCTACTCTCCTGGAGTCGCCATGAGTCAGCATAAACAACTAGCAACAGCGACAGCGTGGGGAGGGAGAAGCCGGTGGGAAGCATTCCCCAACCTTTCATTGAAGCGGGGTTCAGGAGAATGAGTTGACCTCATCTGGTTAGTTAGAATTGGAGTCAGAATGGTAGCACTGAAGAGATAACAAAGAAAGAAGACCCTAGCTGGAAATCAAGTAGGAGCATTCAGAGAACTGAAGAAGGATGTGAGGAGTCGAGAGAGCAAATGGTAGAGGAGCAGCAGAGAGGCAGATGGTGCACCCAAGTTAGAGACGCTCCTAGGGTTTTGCATAATGTTGTTGTTAGTTGCATCAAGTTATTTTTAACTCACAGTGACCCCATGTGACAGGATAGAAGTGTCCGCGTGGGGTTTTCTGGGCTGTCGTATCTATGGAAGTATTGCCAGGTCTTGCTCCACAGAGCCACTGGGTAGGTCCGAACTGCCAACCTTTCATTTAGCAACGGAGAACTTGAGCTGTGCATGAGCAGGGCTTCTTTTGTGTATGTATCCCTCCCCACCAATTGTTGCAGACTCTGTATCTACTCACGCATTTTTAATTAACATCTAAGTTATTCTACTTTCATTTTAAATATCTGAAAAGCGGTTTATTTCTGAATTTTGTCAATACTGACATTTAAAATAGAATAATGTATCTAAATATTAGAATTATTGATCCTATATACCAGTGGTTCTCAACCTTCCTAATGCTGAGACCCTTTAATACAGTTCCTCTTGTTGTGGTGAACCCCCCCCCACCATAATATTATTTTCATTGCTACTTCATAACTGTAATTTTTGCTACTGTTATGAATCGAACGAACCACAGGGGTCACAACCTGCAGATTGAGAACCACTGCTCTATACAATCCATTGAAAAGATACATACAAGTAAACTGATCTTAATGTTTCAACTTTTTACGTTGCTTTTTTGCATCTATTGGAACTCATCTCCATTCCACTGTCTTCCCAAATCCTCTTCAGTGCAGGGACATGTGACCAAGGGGTGCCTCTTTCTCTCGGTGGTATTAAGTCCTTTTCTCTCTGCTTGATTCTCCAGCTTTCATCTGCTGTAAGAGAAAAGATGTTGCAAAGCCCACCACAGGGAAACTTCCCTCACACATATCAAGGCTGTGACTGGACTGGGGATATTGCATTCCCCCCCTCCTTAATCCTTTACAACGGATTGGCTTATCACATCAGATCATCTGGCAGAACTGCCAAATGACACCATTACATAACTGCCAAGCTGCTGAAAATACGGTGCAGCCAAATTGACATATTTTTTAGGGACCCAATTCAATCCATGACAGTGATGAATATCATGTATTGCTAGGTTGGGACTAGGTTAAATAACAGTACTGATGTATTATTTGTAAGTTTTGAGAAACATTGCCCATATACATAAATAAGATTGGAGCAAAATTTGCTATTAAAAATATCATTCAACTCTTTGAACTTCTACCTTACCTGCCCAAATCACACAATGACATATCTTCAAATGTTATTTTTGTAATCCATTAGCTGACAATGCAGGTCTTTGTCAATTTTGCTGAAAGAAATGGAAATCATCCAGAATAGTGAATAGATTTTGTTACCCATTATTAGAAAATTTGATTTCTTAGGTTTTATATAAAACACATCAAAAAGAATTACCAAGAGTGAGCTATTAATCTATACTTCTTCTATTCATTGATTATATCACATATTCTTTTATTTGGAGACACTGTCTTTAACCTAATATTTTCAAAATGAGTCAGTAAAATTAAAGTATTGCTAATTATATTTGTAATAAAATGTCTTCAATGAATTAAGTGACTTAAATCTTCTGCTTGGAAAAATTGTAAATGTATTAGCAAAAGAACAAACCCACTACCATTTAGTCCATTTCAATTCATAGTGACCCTAATATATTAAGGCTGTTAATCTTCATGGGAATAGAGAGCCTCATCTTTCTCTTGTGGAGCAGCTGGTATTGAACTGCTGGTATTGGCTTTGCAGTTAACATTACAAGGCTTAGCCAACAGCACTACCAAGATTTCTTTTATCAACAAAATTATATTGAAAATATCCATCATATTACCTAATTAGCAAAACTATTTCTCATTGTCAAACCAAATTAATCAGTCAGAATTCAGACTTCATTTTTCATCTCAAATAGCCCTAGAAGCAGTTTCACATCTGAGTTGTAATTGTAGATAGATAAATAGATAGGGCATCAAGTCCTAACTGAATTTGTCATTCCAGATAGAAGACTGACTTGGTTAACCTCTGCTCCAGGTGCCAATATGAATTTTGGTGTGATTCTTGTCAATTTTGGAAAGGATTATATATCATCCAAGTTCAAAGACATTCATTGGAAACTTATAGAAATAGGTCATTGTTCTAAAATATTTAAGTTGTTGATGTTATCTGTTTATATACAATTAGAACTGTACAGTGGTTAAGTCAACTGGTGTAGTTACTATTATTGCATAGAGAATGTGTAAATTCGACTTTTTATTGTGGGAAAGGAAAATGGACAAGGATGAACTAGAGGGCCCATCACCAGCTTATCAACACTGCGGTGGAGCCTCAGGAGCAGAGCAGTTTCCAGTCCAGGGCTCCAGTCTAATTTCCGTCACCTCCCCAAACACATGTCATTGTGCTAACGTTGGATGAAAAATAACTTCCTTTGCTGTCCATGTGCTAGCAGAACTTGACAGTTTTACCCAAGGGAAGTAATCCCTATTCTTATGAACTTTAAAAACCCAAAGGTAGTTTTTAAAAGACGGGTGAGGGCAAAAAAATAGAGAATTACAATACTTCCCAAAGCAAAATGGGTAAGTGTAAACTGGTATGGTTTTAAAGACTTCAAGGACAGGTTTCTTGAACTAAAACAACACATGCAAGATAGAGGGAACTCACCAAATACCACTGCATCAAACTGAATCCAAGTCACAGCTGCCCGTGGGGTGCTGAGGCAGAACATCTTTATAGAAGTAGGCGGCCTCTTCTTCCTCCCGTGGAATGACTGGTCATTTCTATCTGCTGGCCTTTCAGTTGACAACCCCGATGTATAACCACTCTGCCACCAGGGCTGCTGGAAGAGGTAATGGTTTAAGGAAAACTCAGAAATGGTTCAGGGACTTGGGAAGAAACAAAGTAGGAACCATGGAAGAAAATGTTCACATTATGTCAAGCCTGCAATGAACCCATAAGAATTTAGGCTTGGGCAAAGACTGTACAGATGTGCTTTATACAATTGATGTATGTATATGTATGAACTGTGATAAGAATTGTATGAGCCCCAATAAATTGTAAAAAAAAAAAAAAGAATTTAGGCTTGGTCTCACAATGAATGGTCACTGAAAGCTGTTGGGTAGGGGAGAGACAAATGATACAAAATATCTTCTGTTCTACAAATAGAGAAAAGCAACGGGAGCGACTAGAAACCAGGTCTCAAGTGGAGGTAGTGAGTATGGTCATATAACCCTACTGGTCGGCAAACTGCGGCTCTTGAGCCATCTGTAGCTCTCTTGATGTATATGTGTGGCTCTGAAGTTAAATTGAAAATGAAAATAAAGCTATTATTCAGATAATGCGACTTCATTTGTAAAATATATATATCCTTATGGCTCTCAAATTGTTTTAAAATAGTTATGAGGGACAGGATTGGCTCTTCCATCTGGAATGTTTGCCAACCACTAGCTCATACTTGACTTCTAGTTCCAGTTCTGTTTCAGTCTGGGTAAACTAGGAAAACAAATCCACCGAATCTCATATGTATAAGAGAGAGTTTTATATAAAGGGTAAGTTTACATTAAGAAAGCATCCCAACCCAGTGCTGTCCAAGCCCATAAATCCAACATTAGCCCAAATGTCCAACACCGATCCAAAAAATCCTCCTCCATCTCACAAAACACACACTATGACACCGACTGCAGGAGGAAAGCCGAATCAGTGAATGTGTAAGCATCTCAGCACTGGCAGGGGTCTCCACATGGCTGCTCCAGCACCCAGGGCTGCATCAGGGTAGGTCCATGTGGCTTCTCCTCAAAGATGTCTTGCAGGAAGTGAGCCTTGCCAGCTGAAGCAGGGAACTGGCTAAGGCAGCTGTACCCTGGTCCGACCATCAGAGAGCAAGAGACCGAGAACTAGAAAGACGAGGCTCACGGAGCCAATTATCTCTCCACCCTTCAGTTAATCCCACATGTGTTTATCTGCCAGGTTTTCACAATAAACCTTAACTATCTCAATCTCAGTAGTAACTAGGTATGAGATATTGAACAAGTCACTGGACATCTTGGGACCTTTACCCTCCACTCTAAGAATTCCTTGGGTTAACATGGCCTCTTGAAGATGAAAGCAAGGAAATCAAGAAAAGAACACATAGGTCGGCATCTATGTCTCCCCTCCAGCCCTTGCCTCAACTACGCCAGTTTATTTCATGCATTTATTATTACCATTTATTATTACCAATGTGGCTCCTTTGACTCAATAGCAATGGATGAATGAAGGGTGGAGCAATAGTTAAAATGGGAGGATTTGTGGTGGTGCAGACAATTAAGTACTTGACTACTAACTGAAAGGTTAGCTGTTTGAATCTACCCAGTGGTCCTATCTGCTTCCAAAATATCACAGTCATTGAAAAGTCAAGGGAGTCCATCTACTTTGACACACATGGGGTTGCCATGAGTCAGAGTCAACTGGATAGCAACTAACAACACTATTCAGAGAAAGTTTCTGTTGCATAAAGCGTTCAGAATAAACGAGACTACATTAGGCTCTTTCAAAGATATATCTTTCTAAGAGTCTATGAAAGAGAGAGGTTTCATAAAATGTAGTAGGATTTCATAACTGAGGAACAGAGACTGAAAGAATGACATAGTGTCACAGAAATCTAAATGGCTAGAATGTACGTGTGATAGTTAAGTTTTGTGTCAATTTGGCTGGGCCAGGAACATCAGTTTGGCAGAAAAGCCTCCCCCATAATGTGATCTAACATCAAGCACTTGTGGAAAGATTGGGGTGGAGTCTAGACCTTTATTCAGGACACGAGCCAGTGATGTGTCCTTGGTGTGGCCAACCTCCTCCATATGCATGCACACTGTGGAGAACTCCTTTATCCTACTCTTCCTGCTGACTTGGATCCCACATCTGGCTTCTTTGGACCTGGGCCAGCAGTTCGCCATGTTGCCTGCTGACTGGGAACTCATTCAACTCTGTCTCAACCAGTCTGCTTCCTGGTTCGTCTTCCTTCTTCCTGATCGTTGGACCCAGCAGGGCAAGGGCTTCCAGTTTAGTATCTGACCCACTGACTTGAGCCATGTTGGGCTTGCCTGCTTCTGTGGCTGTGTGGGATGCTCTCTCTTGATATGAATTTCTTTCTTATCTGAGGGGGTACCCCAAAACTTTTTTTAAAGCTCCCCTGGGCAGAGCTTTGGTAATACACATTTTTTTCCCACCAGGCAAGCATTGAGCAACTCACTGTGAGTTAGTGCACCCAGTGGCATTGCCTGCAATGGTTCTCCCTGGTCACAGTGAATTTTTTAATAAAAGCAGCTTCACTCAAACCTCATTTTTTGTGATGGCTGATTTAAGAGAACAGCGTGCAACTGTGAAAATTTTTCTGCTCAGGAAAAACGCTGCAGAAACTGTTGTGATGTTGAACACAGCTTACAAAGACAGCACTATGGGAAAAACTCAAGTGTACAGTTTTCTTGTTTCAAAAAGGTGAAATGTCGATTTATGACAAACTTCATTCTGGACATCGTCAACTTCCCAAACAGACAAAAATGTTAACAAAATGCATGTACTTGTGCTCAAAAACCAACAACGGCCCTTGGAAGAGATGGAGAAGTGATCTGAGCTATCTTGGAACTCAACACAGCTAATTTTAACAGAAGATTTGGGAATGAGAAGGGTCACTGTGCCTTGGGTCTGACTGACCAGGAAAAAGAGCATTCAGTGGAAACAGTCTGTGCTTTGAAAGAACAGCTCCAAAGCAATCCCAGACTTTTTCCAAGGTCATTACTAGTGATGGGACATTGTATTCATACGACCCCAAAAGCAAACATCAGTCAAGCCAGTGGAAGACACCATCATCACCCAGCCCCCCAAAAAGCTCATCAAGTGAAATCAAAGATCAAGACAATGTTCATGTCTTTTTTTGATGTGAAAGGGATAGTGCATTTGGAGTTCATCCCACCAAGTCAGACTATTAATCAAGCTTTCTATTTAGAGGTTTTTTAAAAAAACTGCATAATAGTGTGTGACATAAAAGGCCTGATTTCTAGCAGATGGGGAACTGGTTTTGCCACCACGACAATGCACCTGCTCATACAGCCATCTCCGTGCACTAGTTCTTGGCAAAAAAAAAAAAAAAAAAAACCAGCATGCCTCTCTTACTCACCTGACCTCGCACCATATGACTTCTTTTTTTTTTTTCCATGAATGAAGAAGGACATGAAAGGACAGCGATTTGACGACATAGAAGAGGTGAAGAAAAACACAGGGACGTGCTGTCAGTCATCCAGACAGATGAGTTGGGAAATGTTACCAAGAATGGAACCATAGATTTGACAAATATATTAAGTGTAATGGAGAGCACTTTGAAAGTGATATGGTTCCTTTGGGAAAAAAACTTAAATACATACCTTTGAACAAAAAATTCTCGTTTGGATTGGGGGAACCCCTCATATGTGAATGTGTCACTCATTTTGTTTCTTTAAAGAAGCCAGCCTAAGCATAGAGCAAAAGAGTCATGAGGAAAAGTAGCTGGTTTTGGGGGGATAATATTGAATTTTCCCTAAGGTGAGTTTGAGGGAATGAAGTGGCACTAGAGGATATGTGTTTTCTCTTTGTTGATTCTCTCACTCTCTCATAGCAAGTCCTGCAACCTGAAAGTGGAAGTGGTTGGAGCACTGGTGACAGTTTCAGGTGGGAACATCCAAGAGATTGTTCAGCTTGGAAGAGCCTGAAATGAGCCTGAAGACTTAGGAAGAGCTTGCTGGTAAACAAAATAAAAGTTATCCTGTATCAGTACTTTCAGCATTATTCACAAAATGGAATCAATATAATCTCCCAATTAAATATAAATTTTAAAAGAAAACTTACCAAAATACATATGCTTTTGCTTCAGTGATATAAACGTTTGTAGTAAACGCAAGGGGTTCAAGTTCCTATCTTGAAATATCTATTTTGCGCTTGTGAACCCAGTTCAAATCACAAAGAAACATTTTTCTCCCAAAGTATTTCCTTGAGCATAAAAAGAATATTAATTCAATAGTCCTCTTCTGAAATGCTACCTTTGCCTTGGATTGATTACCCTGTTGTGGGGTGGCATATTCGAGAATGTGTCAAACAAGCGAAACCCTAATGCTTCAGCATATATTTCACATTTTCTTTCACAATTGCAGTATCACATGTGACCGAGAACAAAAGCCACGGGGCACAGAGAGTAATGGCCCATGACGACTGCTTTGGAACAGCTCAAAGCTCCGCAGAGCCTACGAGAAGCTATGTGAGCTGAATGCAGAGGAAGCGCTGGGAATGGATTTTACTGCAAGCTGTGGAGTTTCAGTGGGCAAGGATGTGTTCTTTTTTTAATAGAACTCCAGAAGAACCCTCAAGTAAAGAGATTCATCATAATGAAGCGATGTCCTGATCCCACATCCTTCTGTTTTCTGCTTTGCTTCTTAATGCACAGCACCCATATAAACACAGGGGATGGTTTTTAAACCACTAATACATTTTGTTCCAGTAGCTAGCCGCTAATGCAATAAATTGCATTTTTCTGTCATCTCATTGATGTTATGGTTCTTGTCCAATGTGCATGGGATTGTTCCTGCTACAGCAAATCAATTGGATTTTAAAGTTCTGAGACAAAAGAAAGGTCAGAAGAGTGAGTTTTTGATGCATTGTCTCCGTGTTCTAAATGCATCATACTTATGTTTGGAATCATTGGATTAGACACACGGAGGTGAAAGGGGGAGAAAGGTACCACACGCCCATTCTATCCTAGCTTCTACTATCCTCAGGGGACATCTCCTTGGAACTGCCTCCCGCTGAGCATCGGATCACTTTGGTTCAGATTGTAAGATCTCAAGCTATTCTCAGTTTCAGTGGATTCTTTTTTTTTTCCTCAGTGGATTCTTAATGGACAGAAGCCTCCTCCATCCTGGAGAGCCAAATAGTCCCCTCAGGGTGACTGAGATGATAGTCTTCATCCCTGTTGGGGATTTTAAACAGGAAGACTGATGGCCAGGGAGACTTGGCATTTGGTGATGCTGTTCTGCCACCAAGGGGAATGCCTCGCCCCAGGGAATACCCCCAGGGAATCTGGCATGCTCAAATAGAATCTTTTATCAAGGACAATATCATTGTTGAATGGTTCCCCTGGAACTTGAGGATGATGACACACGGAGGAGAGAGATGCCATTGTCCATCAAGAACATCAGCTCATTACTTTCTTCTTGAGAAAAAAGGCAGGAAACTCCCTGTGTTCATTCCAGTTACCCTAGTTAGAATCCTCCCAGGCAGCATTCTCTTATACTCTCCTCCCTTTCTTCTTCCCCTCCTCCTTCTCTACCTCCTCCTTTTGCTTCTTTGCTGAAACTCTCCAACCCATTTTTGATAGACTCAAGCGAGTCTTAAATGGTGCAGAACAAGAAAACCAGCCCTGCTTTCACCCCACCCCATCTCAATCAGTATGTGCCCCTCTCCAACCCCCGTGGCTCAGAATGAATCAGATGAAGAAGAAATAACAGCACTTAAGCTGCTGCTTAAGAAAAAAGGTGACAAGTGAATTACATGCCAATATAACTATTAAAAACAAGAAAGAAAGAAAAAGAAATGCCAACTGATAATCCGAACAAAGAAGGCGACTTTGCTGACCATGGTAACCCAGCCACTCACTGTCCTGCCTTCTGCACTCATTGAAAGGGTGGATTGTAAATCAGACCTTTCTTATGCATCTGAATCAGAATACAATGTCAAAAAACTGTTCACTGTTTTATTGCCTCAATTTCTTTCCATTTATATTAAAGCTATATGATGGGCTTCGGTTATGCCTGACCAGGTAGCAGTTGCTATTTAGGTATCAGATTTATGGTAAGTCATAGGTGTCAGAAGAGAACTCTGCTCCATGGGTTTTCAAATGGCAAATTCTTCAGACGTTGATTTCCCCAGCCTTTCTTCTGAGACGCCCACCTGTTGGTTAACAGCCAAGCTCATGCAATGTTTGCAGCACTCAGGGACTCCTACGAGGTGCAGATTTCTTTCTTTTCTTTATTTCTGATTGAAATCCAGAATGTTCCTTGCTTTGAAATGGCCAACAAAGTCCCTTAGCAGTTAAGTGAAACCAGCTCATCCACCCCAGACCCACTCTCTCTTTCTTCTTACTATCGGAATTCTTCCTAGCATGCCTCCCTCTCCCCTTTCTCCCCATGCTGCTTCTATGCCTGGATTCTCTCCCATCTCTTTAATCCCATCCCCCACATGCCATGCCCCACCTTAAGTTGCCCACTCTCCTAGTGGACAAGCTGTCAAGGCAAGAGCGAGGAGTTGTGGCCCGGAAATGCCTGAAGTCTCCCTCTTCTTACCACACCCTGCTATTATTTGTGAGAGAAACAAAGCAGGGGCCCCACCAACCAGCTGCTCCTCTTGGGTCAGCCCTGCCCACTCCTAGCTACCTGGCCTTCCAAATTAGAGAAGAGACGAGAGAGAAAGATGATACAGATTCAGGAGCTTCTCCTCCTGTGCCTGAGTGCAAAGCAACACGGAACAAAGAACCTGTTGCCGAAGAACAGATCTCTACTCATTATGACCCTGCTGGACCGAACACACTTGCCCGAGAGTTTCTAAGGCTGTGATCTTTGCAGAAGCAGACTGACACACCTTTCACTGTGGACCGGCCAGGGTTCCCACTGCTGTCCTGAGCTCTTTCCCCAGCTGTCACCAGAGCTCCCGCCTTAAAACAGCAGTAGAAAACATGAAGGGTCGGCAAATAGGCCTAACCAAAATGTGTGATTGAGATGGGACCTTGCTGAGCTATATATAAGATTGATACAAAAGGGGACAGATAACACCTGTATCAATGAAAAGATTGAATAGTATTCATATTAATAAAGAAGTACTTTCTGAGAGGCAATAGAATAATGGGATCTAGGAACGTTTAATGATCTAAGTGAATAAGCACCAGAAATCCCCAGGTGACATGTAGGGTTATTAATAAAAGATGGTCCAACCCTACCAGATGCACCTTAAAAGTAAAGCCTGCTGATCTGCTTCCGAAAGCAGGTCCACCAGGTGTTCCATTCGGGCTGCTCCGCCTTGAACACCTTGTGGAGCAGCTGTCCTCTCATAGGAATGCCAAGAACTTGAACCAACTGGACGGCAACTGACAACTACCTAGACCAGGAGCTGTTGAAGGTAGAATCCCAGAGCGTCAAGAGGTACACAGGAAAATTCCACTGCCTTTTTATCCATTTGCTCATGAAATTTTGAAACCCCTCATTAAAGCACCTGTTAACATTTTATTTCTTCTTTCCAATTAGCCAGACACTATCCCCATTACAGCATAATGATGCTGTAGTGAAGGGAAACAAGCGGCCATCTAGCTCAGAAGCAACAAAGCCCACATGGAAGAAGCACACCAGCCTGTGTGATCATGAGGTGTCGAAGAGATCAAGTATCAGGCATCAAAGAACAAAAAATCATATCATAGTGAATGAAGTGGGGGAGTGTGGAGTGGAGACCCAAAGCCCATTTGTAGGCTACTGGACATCCCCTTACAGAAGGGTCTCGGGGAGGGGACAAGCCAGTCAGGATGCGATGTAGCAACGATGAAACATATAACTTTCCTCTAGTTCCTAAATGCTTCCTCCCTCGCACCCCCCACTATCATGATCCCAATTCTACTTTGCATGTCTGGCTAGACCAGAGGGTGTGCACTGGTGCAGATAAGAGCTGGAAACACAGGGAATCCAGGGCGCATGATCCCTTCAGGACCAGAGGTGTGAGTGGCAATGCTGGGAGTGTAGAGGGAGGGGGGGTTGGAAAGGGGGAACTGATTACAAGGATCTACATGTGACCTCCTCCCTGGGGGGTGGACAACAGAAAAGTGGGTAAAGGGAGACGTCGGACAGGGAAAGATATGACAAAATAATAATTTATAAATTATCAAGGGTTCATGAGGGAGGTAGGAGCAGGGAGGAAGGGGTAAAAATGAGGAGCTGATGCCAGGGGTTTAAGTGGAGAGCAAAGGATTTGAGAATGATGAGGGCAATGCATGTACAAATGTGCTTTACACAATTGACGTGTGTATGGATCGTGATCGGAGTTGTATGATCTCCCCCAATAAAATGATATTAAAAAAAGAAAGAGGGAAAAAATGATGCTGCAGTGCAAAACCTGCATTTTTAACCTTTTTGATAGATTAACTGAAACCAAGGCAAACTTACTACCATCAAATCAGTTCTGACTTATCAAAGTCCTATAAGACAGAGTAGAACCCCCGTAGATTTCCAAAGCTATAAATCGTTACCCAAGCAGAAAGCCTCATCTTTTGTCCTCCGGGAGATTCGAACTGCAGATCTTGTGTAACTGCTCCCTAACTGGTAAGCCCCTACACCACCTTTGTTAACATGCCTGTACTTTCTATCTCCCTTGGAGGAAAATATACATTAAAATATGTGCAAATGAATAAGTTTAATGAAATTTTTGACATAAAATTGTATTCTAAATTTTTCTTCTGAAAGGAGAGGAAGGGCAAGAAAAAACAGAGTGGTGTGATGGACGCTTGGGTGGTTACTCCCTGTTGACCGCCGTACCGATGTGCAGGTGTCGCTTTGAGTCCTGGCTCTCAAGCTTCTTTGGGGGAGAGGGGGTCACTGAGCCCTGTGGTAGTAATTCTTCAGGCTCATCTGAAAGAAGTGACGAAGTAAAACAGCTCAACAGAAAATGTCAACAGTCGGCTGGACAAGAAAAAATAAAGGGTTATAATGAAATAGTCAAAAACCTGGAGGTAAAAAGTCAAGAAGGTAGAAGATGCTCAGCGTATCTCAAGCTGAAAGAAATAAAATTAAAATTCCAGGCCTGAGTTGAAATGTTATTTATACTGTGACCACGACATCCCCTCCACTTTTAGTGGAATGTTTTAAAGGCAAGTTGTTAAGCACTTGTGCTTTCACCTAATTAGTATTCCTTTAAATTAGTTTGGGCAAGTACTACACTCAATGAGCAAGTGAAAGACACAAGGTATTTTCCTTACAATTTCTCATAGGTAATTATATAAATATGTATATATACATATATAAAGTTTATAAACAAAAGCCAACAAAGATTGCATTCCGATCACAAATAATCAAGAATTTTAAAATACCAATTTACCGAAACAGTCCAAGGAGCTCATGAAAATTCATTGCCAGGGAGGAACTGAAATGAGAACATGAGGACAGTGTGTTCCTTTTCTTTTACTTCAATTACCTTTGCATAATTCCTCATTTTGTGATGGGACATTTTGGAATATTGATTGCTTCTTTTAAGAATGCTTCACAACATGCCAGAGGCAGGAGATTAGTTCTAAATCATACCTGGCAAATTAAATTATTGCCTATGGAATAAATACCTGCTTTTAATTTTCATGAACTTGACTTTCTTTACAGCAATAATACTCCAGAAACACTTCACACTTAAACCAGAGGACAGGTACTACAAACGTCAAGAGCTGTAACTCCATGGATCCAGGAAACTTGCTGCGGATGATTGTGTTTCTCCGTGGACTCGCTGTTAGGTGTGGTGGCTTAGTGATTACACTGAAAGCAAGCTGTCTCCTAGAAGCACTTAAATGATATGGTTAGTTTGTCAAAATGCGCGGTGTGCCTTTGGGGCTGTCTGTGTTTCCACCAGAAGGTAAGCAACTTAAGGATCGGTTGCCTAAGAAGATGCTAACTAAGAAGCCCAAGAAACAGAGATTGGAGGGACAGAGAGCAAGCTCACTTAGGCATGAGGCTGGCTTGTCATGTGCTCTGAATTTCTGCAAGAATCTTTGTTGCCATGATCTGACTGTTTTTTGCCTTTCTTTCTTTTTTTTTTTTTTTTGGTGTGGATGGTTCTATCTGACTTCTATGAGCTCTGGTCCAGTTTTCCGTTGTTTGAGATGAAAGATCACATCTGATCCTGCTCCATTTCCTACTCCCCTTCATAGACACACTGCTCAAAACAATTTTCTGCAACTGTTATCTCTGTTTCCTTATTGCCTTTTCTTCCTTTTTAAAAAATGTGTTAATTCTCTTTTCCCAGTGTTATTTTTTTAATTACAAGATCATTTTATTGGGGGCTCTTACAGCTCTTATAACAATCTATATGTCAATCATATCAAGCATATTTGGACATATGTTGCCATCATTATTTTCTAAACATTTATGTTTTTACTTGAGCTCTTGGCATATTTCTCTTTCTTCCCTCCCTCCTCCCCTCCCCCCTTCATGACCCCTTGATAAATTATAGTTTATTATTATTTTCATGTCTTACACCTACCGCTGTCTCCCTTCCTCCAGTTTCTATTGCTCGTCCCCTTGAGGGGGGGGTGATTATGTGTCGATCATTGTGATCACTTCCCCCTTCCCTCTTTCTTCTGCCCACCTTCCCTCTACCCTCCTAGGGTCGCTACTCCCATTCTATCTTAATCTATTCCAGTCAGGTTTTTCCCCATCACTCCACAAAAACTCCCAGGCCAGAAGACAGCACCTTTCTCATTTTGTTGTAAGGTGCCATCGAGGCAGGTCCTACTCCCAGTGACTCCATGAATAAACAGAATGAAATGCTGCCTGCTCTGTGCCATCCTCACTAGAGTGAGTCTGTCTGTCCTCACTGCGGTAGCTGCTGCGTCAATCCGTGTCATTAGGAGCTTTTTCTCCTTCTCTCACCCTGTCCTGGACCAAGCGCAGTGTGCTTCTCCAGGCACTGGTCTCTCTTAATAGCAAGCCAAACGTAGGCAAGGCAAGGCTGACCATTCTGAAAAGCACTGACTGCACTTCTTCCAAAACAGATGTGCTCTGGCAGTCTGGAGTACAGTTGAGATGCTTCTTCATAGATGCCAATTCTTCTGTGCTCTCCATGTTTTGTCCTGCTTTTGCACACCTCAAGTACTTTTTTATATTCTTTTAAAAAAATCATTTTATTGGGGGCTCGTGCAACTCTTAACATGATCCATACATCCATCCATTGTGTCAAGCACATTTGTACATTTGTTGCCATCATCATTCTCAAAACATTTTCTTTCTACTTGACCTCTTGATATCAGCTCCTCATTTTCCCCTTTCTCTCCCGCCCTCCCTCCCCCATGAACCCTTGATAGTTTACAAATTTTTTTCATGGCTTACACTGTCTGATGTCTCCCTTCGCCCACTCTTCTCTTGTCTGTCCCCAAGGGAGGGGGTTAAATGTAGATCATTATGATCAGTTCCCGCTTTCTCCCCTACCTTCCCCTTCCCCTCCTGGTATCACAATTCTCATTATTAGTCCTGAGGGGGTTATCTGTCCTAGATTCTCTGTGTTTCCAGCTCTTATCTGTACCAGTATACATTCTCTGGTCTAGCTGAGTTTTAAGGTAGAATTGGTATCATAGGGGGGAGGGGAAATAATAAAGAACTAGAGGGAAGTTGTATGTTTCATCGATACAATACAGCAACCTTCCTGGAGCATCTCCTACCCGTGACCCTTCTGTAAGGGATGTCCAGTTGCCTACAGATGGGGTGTGGGTCTCCACTCTGGACTCCCCCTCATTCACAATGATATGATTGTTTTGTTCTTTGATGCCTGATGCCTAATCCCATCAATACCTCGTGAACGCACAAGCTAGAGTGCTTCTTCCATGTGGGTTTTGTTGCTTCTTGGATAGATGGCCACTTGTTTATCTTCAAACCTTTAAGACCCCAGATGCTATATCTTTTGATAGCCAGGCACCATTAGCTTTCTTCACCACATTTGCTTATACACCTGCTTCATTTCAGCGATCATGTTGGGACGGTAAGCATCATGGAATGCCAGGTTAATAGAACAAAGTGTTCTTGCATTGAGGGAGTAATTGAGTGGATGCCCAATGTCTATCTGCTACCTTAATACTAAGCCTATAAAATATATGCACATAGATCTATTTCCCCATCATCATATATAAAGACATTTACATATGTACATGCCTTTATTTATACCTCTATAAATGCCCTTTGCCTCCTAGTTCTTCCCTCTATTTCCTTTTACTTTCCTCTTGTCCCACTATCATATTCAGCCTTCATTTGGGTTTCAGTAATTCCTCTTGGTTACATTGCCCTTGATCCAGCCCTACCAGGTCTCCTATACCCTCCTCGCCATCAGTTTTGGATCACTTGTTTTTCCCTTGTCCCTGGGTTTGTTAACACTCACTTTCCTTTCTCCTGCCTCCCCCTCTCTCATGTCCCATCAGTCCTGTTGTTTTCTCCTCCAGATTATTTATTCTGCCTATCTTATCTGCAAATAGACCTGAAGACATAAGAATATGCAACAAAAAAAAAGACAGAGCAAAACAGAGCAACAAAAGAAAACAAAACAAATAAACAAACGACAAAATAAAGAAAAGCCTGAAAATAGTTCAAGGTCTGTTTGTTGACCTTTAGGATTGTTTTCCAGTCATGTCTGATGGGGTGCCATGACCTGGCCCCACAGTCTATTTTTGGTGTTCCCTGAGGACTTTGTTGCTCTGTTTCCCTTGCTATTCTGTTGCACACCCTTAGTGCTTCACCTCAGTGTGGTGGCGTCAGATCGAACACAATCTCCACACTGTGTCTCCAGTGTTGTCCCCCATAGCACTATGGGTCAGTGAGGGACATCATGTCCCATATTGGGGCTGGCCCTATGGTTCTCTCTGTGCATTGGCTGCTCTGAGGGGAAATATCATCCTCAGGACTTGGTGGGCCAGGATGTGCTCCACTCTCTGTTCCACGCCCTTCATTTGCTCCCATGTGCTCTGATCACACATGTCCCTCTCCCTGAGTTGTAGCTTCAGTGCTGTCCTCTGAAATGAATTCTTCTGTGTGGAAGGAGGTTGTACACTTAGTTGGGATTGGGGCCAGTCCCGCATATGAGGTACTTGACAATTTTCTTCTTGCCAATTCTAGATTAGGATTCACATGTATTTGGAGAGACTTTGCTCCATTCCCGTGGTAGGGGGCGGGGAAAAGTGCACAGTAAAAGGGGAGACATTCCCATGCATTCTAAAGCAGTCTGATCCTCCATTCACACCTCTACCCAACTGGAATGGTAGGGGGAGAGTCAGTCTGTCATCCATGTCCTATCCTTTCCAGAAAAGCAACTCTTTTTCCCAAAGCCTCGTTATTTCTTAGCCATTCATATTGACATTCGTCATCTGGAGAATGTTTCTGTTGAACAGATCATCTCCATCTCTATTTCTCTCAACACTATGAATAATAAGTCTTAGAATTACTAAGGTCCTAATCTCACACTACCATGGATTGCTAAAAGGACAAACTTGGAAGCAGTATGTCCAAAGTGCTCCTTTGGAGGCAAGCGTGGCAAGACTTCGTCTTACATACTTTGGACATGTTGTCGGGAGAGACCAGACCCTGGAAAAGGATACCCTACTTGGTAAAATGGAGAGGCAGCAAAAATCAATGAGAGGTGATTGACACAGTGGCTGCAACAATGGGCAAAGGAACAATCGTGAGGAAGGTGCAGGATTGTACAGTGTTTGGTTCTGTTAGGTGTAGAGTCACTATGGCTTGGAACCAACTCAATGGCACTTAACGACAACAACAACCCTATTGATACTATGTAGCACTGCTAATATCACATAGAAGTAAGATTTTGCCGAAGATCATTCAAAAACAGGTACAGCAGCCCATCAACAGGGAACTGCCAGAAATTCAAGTCAGATGCAGATCAGAATATGGAATGAGGACTCTCATGGCCAATATCAAATGGCTCTTGGCTGAAGGCGGAAACTAGTAGGAAAATGTTCACTTGTGCTTCACTTACTCTGCAAGGGAACATGACTGAATCATAACAAATTATGGATAACAGTGCAAAGAATGGGGCACTTAATTGTGAGTGGCTACTGCATGGTATAAAAAATGAAAATGTGTGTGTGGATTATATTCTTTTCAACGAGTTTGTTTATTCAATCTGTGTGCTGAGCAAATGATCTGAAGAGCTGGGCTGTATGAAGAATGTATGAAGAATGTATGAAGACTGCAGCATCAGGATCAGAGCAAGGCTCATTAATAACCTGCGACTTGCAGATGATACAGCCTCGCTGAGAAACACTTGAAACACTTACTGAGCAAAGTTGCATTCCTTTTTCATTGTTCATAAATAAGATAGCCCATTTGAATTTTGAAGAATGATTATACATTTTACTGCTATCTTCATATTTACCAAATACTTTAATGAGAAATAACTTTCCATATGATCACTTCTTTTTAAAAAATTTTATTGGAGGCTTGTACAGCTCTTATCACAATCCATACATATATCCATTGTGTCAAACACATCTGCACATATTTGTCATCTTTTTCAAAACATTTTCTTTCTATTTGAGCCCTTGGTATCAGCTCCTTATTTTTTTCCTCCCTCCTTCCCCATGTCCCTTTGATAATTTATAATTTTTTTCATATCTTACATGGACTGCTGTCTCCCTTCACCTGCTTTCTGCTGTCCATCCCCCTGGGAAGGGGGCCATATGTCAATTATTGTGATTGGTTCCCCCTTAGCCTCTTCCCTTAGACTCTTAATATCATTGCTCCCTTATTGATCCTGAGGGGTTTATCTGGTCTGGATTCCCTGTGTTGGGAGCTCTTATCTGTACCAGTGTACATGTTCTGGTCTAGCCGGATTTGTAAGATAGAATTGGGGTCATGATAGTGGGGCCAGCATGGGGGTAAGCATTAAAGAACTAGAGGAAGGTTGTGTGTTTCCTCAATGCTATACCACACCCAGGCTGACTCGTCCCTTCCTTGTGGCCCTTCTAACAGGGGATGTCAATTGACTACTGATGGGCTTTGAGTCTCCACTCTGCCCTTCCCCTCATTCCCATTGATATGATTTTTGTTGTTTTGTTTTGTGTCTTTGATACCTGATACCTGGTCCCATCAACACCTCGTGATCACACAGGCTTCCATGTGGGCTTTGTTGCTTCTCAGCTAGTTGACTGCTTGTTTATCTTCAAGTCTTTAAGACCCCAGATGCTATATCTTTTGATAACTGGGCACCATCAGCTTTTTTCACCACATTTCCTTATGCACCCATTTTGTCTTCAATGATCGTGTCAGGGAAGGTGAACATCACAGAGTGCTATATTAGTAGAACAAAGTGTTCATGTATTGAGGGAGGACTTGAGTCGAAGCTCGATGTCCATCTGCTTCAGTAAGGCTTTATAAATAAATATATGTACATAGATGTAATGTATTTACATATATGCACGTCTGTATTTAGGTTTCTATACATGTCCTTTGCCTCCCGTTTCTTACCTCTATTGCCTTTTACTTTCCTCCTGCCCCACTATCATGTCTGCACTTCCTTCCCATTTGGTAATTCAGCTACATTGCCCTTGATCAAGACCCCCCAAGCATCCTATGCCCTCCTTGCCATCAACTTTAGATCACTTTTCTTACCTTGTCCCTGGGTTTGTTGGCACCTCCTCCTTTTCCCTCACCTCCCCCTCTCCCATGTCCCCCAAAACCGTCAGTCCCATTGTTCTCTCCTCCGGATTGCTCATCACATCTATCTTGTGCAAATAGACATGCATAGACAATAATACATGCAAAAACAAAGCAAAACATAACATAACAAAAACCAACAACAACAGCTAATACAACAAAACAAAAAAATTTAAAACCAGCAGCAAAAAAATAAAGCCCTCAAACAGTTCCAGGTCTGTTTGTGACCTTCATGAGTGTTTTCCAGTCGAGTCCTCTGGGGTGCCACATCCTGGCCCAACAGTCCACCTTTGGCATTCCTCAGGGACTTGGTTGCTTTACCCCCTTGCTGCTCCGCTGTACGCCCGTAATGTTTCACCCTGTTCCAGTGGGGTCGGATCAGGCACATCTCCGGCTCTGTGTCCCCAGTCCTGTCCCCTTAGCACTATGTGTCAGTGAGGGCCCTCGTTGTGTCTCATGGTGGGGCTGGCCTTGTGATCCTCTCTGTGCATTGACTGTTCTGAGCTGGAATATTGTCCTCAGAGCTTGGTGGGCCAGGATGTGCTCCACTCTCTCTCCTTCCCTCTTCATTTGCTCCTGATCAGCCGTGGCCCTCTTCCTGAGCTGCAGTTTCAGTGCTGTCCTCTGAAGTGCATCCCTTTGAGATGGGGAATGGGAGATGCCATGTAGTTGGGATTGGATCAGCCCCGCAGACCTCTCTGTTGGTTCCCTGTTTCATGCCTGTATGTTGCATTCACAACTTGGCAAATCAAGTTGAAGTCTGGTCCTCTCTCCATCTCCTGTGGAGATATAAACAACACCCTCCCCTTGGCTGTGTTGGTACCCTGTTCCCCAACTAACCCATCTCTTTTTGGTTTTTTGGTTTTCCCTCCTTTTTTAGTGGCCTGCCATATGTATCCCTGGATTGGGTCTTCCCCCTGCCATAGTACCTGGACCTTACACCAGGAATGTATGTGTACAGTAGCTTTTCCCCTAGGCCCCTTTTGCATTTTTAAGCTTTCCTCAGCGGACTCATGTTGTACTTGTCCTTTTGTGCTTGGCTTACTTCGCTTAACATCATTTCCTCCAGTTCTTCCCATGTGGCAGTGTGTTTTGTGCATTCATCACTGCTTTTTAGAGATGAGTAGTGCTCCCTTGTATGTATGTATCACAATTTTTTAATCCATCCATCTGTTGATGGCAATTTGGGTTGTTTCCAACTCCTTAAAATTGTGAATTCAGCCGCGAAGAACATTGGAGCACAGATGTCTAGTTGTGGTTTCTTTCTTGCCTCTTCTGGGTATATGCTCAGTAGGGGGATTGCTAGGTCATATGGTAGCTCAATTTCCATATGTTTTAGATATCACCAAATCGACTTCCATAGTGGCTGTGCATACATACAGGTCCATCAGCAGTGGATGCGAGTTCCTGTCTCCCCACAACCCCTCCAACACTTGTTACGTCCTGTTTTGTTTTGTTTTTATTAATTGGGCTATCTTTGAGGGTGTTAGGAGACAGCTCATAGTTGTTTTAATTTGCATTTCTTTCATGGCTAAGGATCTGAAACATGTTCTCATGTGTTTATTGGCCATTTGGATTTCTGCCCTTGTGAAACTTTTGTTCAGGTCCTTTTCCCAGCTCCTCGGTGGACATTTGTTTGTTTTTTTCTTGTAAGTTAGCAGAGTATTGTAGATTTTAGTAATAAGGTCTTTGTATGATGTTTTCCCGGTCCATGGGCACTCTTATTACTCTCTTTGCAAATTATTTCAATATACATAAGTGTTTTATCTTCAATATATCCCACTTGTCAACTTGTGCCTCCTCTGTGTTTCTGTCCTTCTCTATTTAGGACAGCCTATCTATTCCCTGTGCTGACGTTCTCAGGCTTGTCCTGCTTTCCTCATTGATGGCCCTAATAGCTTGGGGTTTGATCTCAAGGTCTGTGATGCACCTTGAGTTTATTCTTGTGCATGGAATGAGATAAGGTCTTGCTTCATTTTTCTTCAGGTAGATATCCATTTTTTCCAGCACCTATTGTTGGAGAGGGAATCTGCTTCCCATTTGATATTTTTGGAGCCCTTATCAAAGATGAGTTGACTGTATGCTGATGATTTTATTTCTGGGTTTTCAGTCCTTTCCAGTTGGTTTGAGTATCTGTCATTGTACCAATCCCATGCAGTGTTGACCAACCACTGTGGCTGGTTAATAGTGATAAAGTCCCCAACTTTGCCCTTCTTCTTGAGTTCTGCTGACTCTGGGTTTCTTCCCTCTCCATATGAAGTTGGTAATCAGTTTTTCCAATTCTTTGAAGAAAGAGCATGGTATTTGTATCGGGATTGCATTGAACTTACATAGTGCCTTGGGCAGAACGGATATCTTTACTATATTGAGTCTGAATTTTCTGACCCATGATCATGGATATCCTTCCATTTGTGGAGGTCATTCTTGGTTTCTTGTAATAGTGTTCTGTAGCTTTCCTTGTATAATTTTTTTTGCTTTTTTATTCAGGTATATCCCTAAATATTTCAATTTGTGCCTGGCAATTGTGAAGGGTACTACCTTTCTGATCCCCTCTTCCGTGGTCTTATCCAATGTAGATAGCAGTCCAATAGACTTCTTTCTGTTGATCTTCTATCCTGCCACTCTGCCATATTCCTCGATCGCTTCTAGCACTCCCCTTGTGGAGCTTTTGGGATTTTCCATATATGAAATCATATGATCACTTCTATGCCTTTATATAAACTCAGAGATTTACTCATGTCTGCTAGGATAGATTTCTATATTTCTCTCAATACCTGTTGCTAGCACAAACAATAAAGTATCTTCACACACACATTTTCCTCAGTCAGCAGCCACCATCGTGTGAATGATGAAAAAACAGAAAACTGAGTTCCTTTATCCCTCTCATGTTAAATGAAATTCAAATATTTTCTTTGCAGTCTCACTATATTGACTATTCTTCATACACCTGCCCTGGTGGCCACACAGCCGTGGGTTATACTGCCACCTGGTGTGACTAGGACAAACTTCCTTTCATTCTGTGAAAGTTACCCGGGCAGGAGGGGATGGTATCAGACCCTGCGCTGTGCAGTCTGACAACTGGTGAGCTTATCCTCAAGGAATGTCCAGGAAAGGCTCTGGATCCACAGCAAACACACGTCCTTGCACAGAGGAGAGGGAAGCCCCACATACTCCGCATTTTAATGTAGCAGGTGTTTGTTGTGGGTCCAACGACCATCAGGTCTTTACTTGGTGCCACAGGGGACTGAAGGATGAGGGAGCCGCGCCCTATCCTGGAGGATCTCAGGCATAAGCAGCTTACAAAGTGCCCTAAGGAAGCAGCGGGAAGGAAGGGATCTAGAAAATCACACGTATTTTTAATTTTTTAAGATTTCCTGGGAGGAGTGGCATTTAAGGGATATAGGATGGTTATGACTTTATTTATGGGCAGAGAAAGGAAATAAAGAGGAAGAAGAAATATATATATATATAACAAAAATAGAAACCTGCATATAAAAAAAGAAACGATAAAAATATATCATGCCCAGGAGTAAATCTCCAGTTTTTGAAAAGTTGCCTATGATTAGCAGCCTGTTATTAAAAAAGGGATGACTATTTGAAAGGCACTGTTAACTATTATGTTTCCATCTATTGAAAATTGTCCTAAATGATGGAGTTTCAGGGCAATAGTTCCAATCAGTTTTCTGCAAGACCTTTTTTCCTCAAAAGAAGAACGAAGAAAATTTCCATATGGATATCACATAATTTTATTGAGGTGGGGTTTTTTATCCTTTAAAATAATTGAGATTATATACTCATTCATCATGTCAATTAAGATTCACTTTTAAAGCTTTTTTAAAGAGATGCTTAAGTAATCTATGTAAATGTTGATTTCAGAAAATCAATAAGTCAAATTTCATCTTGTCATTTATTCTCATGATAAAATTAACACTTGTATGCCGGATCTATTTATATAGGTATCTTCAATTTTTTGAATCATAATCTACTTGGGGCTATCGTGATATTTTGCTATCTTGAACCTAATTTTTAACTTTATGGAAGAAATATACTTAGCATATATGTCTCTTAGAAGTCTAGGCTTACATATAAATGATTCGTGTTCTAGAAATAAGTCAATTGTTTTTTAATTTTCATCAGAATCATTTTCAAATGCAAACCTATATTCACATTCAGAAAATTATTTAGGTCACTAGAATAATTACAAATGCAAAATAAATTTTAAATATAAAATTGAATCAACCCATACATATTGGTGATTAGAATGAGAAAGTCAGAAACAAAGAGGAAGGATTGTTAGTAGGATACTTTCCTCTTTTTTTTCAAGTGGGATACATTCTTGATGATAGAAACAAAGCTGAAGACTTTGCCAGACCAATTGCTTCTTCTTTGAAATCACCTTTTCAACAACATAACCGGTGACTATACAGAGGACTTCTCCAGATGGAATACTCAGGAATCAAATTTACAAATTCAAACCTGTGGGAACAGAAGATAGAGAAATTCAATATGATCAGCCAAAACAAGACAAAGAGCCAACTATGGAATAGATCATCAATTGCTCACATGCAAGTTCAGGTTGAAGTCGAATTAAAACAAATCCATGAGAACCAAAATACAGCTTTGAGTACATCACACCAGAATCTAGAGACCAGAGCAGGAACAAATTTGAAGCATTGAGCACTAACGCCCAGAAGACCAAAGGAGTTGTGAGATGGCACCAAGACCACTATACCTGAAGAAACCAAAAGGCCATTAAAACGAAGGAAAAGACCAAAGTTGACGGCAAAAAAGACTGTTAATGTCCTCTTGATTGCAGAGTAACT
The DNA here is from genome assembly GCF_050624435.1 of Tenrec ecaudatus. Classification (NCBI taxonomy): domain Eukaryota; kingdom Metazoa; phylum Chordata; class Mammalia; order Afrosoricida; family Tenrecidae; genus Tenrec; species Tenrec ecaudatus. The sequence continues at coordinate 72,211,831 of NC_134531.1, read as the reverse complement.
AAGGCAAATGAAAGAAAGGATGAACTAAAAGAGCTAACACCCCCCCCAAAAAATCAATACGTAGTTCAAGAAGACAAAGTAAATTAAAAAAAAAGAAGACAAAGTAAATCATTACAATGGAATGTGTAAAGAACGGAGATTAGAAAACCAAATGGGAAGAACAAACTCAGCGTATCTCAAGCTGAAAGAATTGAAGGAAAAATCTAAGACTTGGGTTGCGATATTGAAGGATCCTCTGGAAAAACTATTGAATGATATAAGAAACACCAAGAGAAGATTGAATGAATGTAAGAGTCACGGTACAAAAAAGAATTGGTCGATGGTCAGTCATTTTAAGAGGTGACATATGATCTGTGGTCCAAGAACCTGCAGTATTGAAGGAAGAAGTTTGAACTGCAATGAAAGCTTTAGTGAAAATGAGGTTCCAAGAATTGATGAATATTAACAGAAATATTTGAAAAAAGCTGATGAAGCACAGGAAGCACTCAATTAGCCTATGCCACATAATTTGGAAGGCAGCTACCTGGGCAACCAGCTGGAAGCTGTCCATATTTGTGCCCATTCCAAAAAACAGTGACCCACCAGAGATGATCAAACATCAGGATTAGCACATGCAAACAGAATTTTACTCAACATGATTTTTACATGATTTAATTCTACTTTTATTATAATTCTATTGGTATGTACTTCACATATGCAATTTAGTTATTATTTAATAATATTAAGAAGACTTATACAATCTTCACCACAATCAATTTCAGAACATTTTGTTCTTGTGCTCATTATCAGGAGCTCCTAAAGATGATTTTTAAATGATCGCCATGGTACCTGGACAGGAAGCTAACAGAAATTTAAGCTAGATTCAGAAGAAGACATAGTACAAGAACAAAATCATTTCTGCCGTTATCTGAAACTAGACTGAAAGCAGAGGATATGGGAAAGATGTTTACTTGTGCTTTGACTATACACAGACATTCATTCATCTCTGGGGATCATAACGCTGTGGATAGCATTGAGATGCATGGCAAGCCCAGCCCCTGTCTTTGTGCTCATGTGGAAACTGCACGTTGGACAACAGACAGTCCTATGAACAGAGCAAGGTGATACTGTGTCGTTTCAAATCAGGAAAGGTATGTGCCAAGGCTGCATTCTTTCGGCATATTGATTCAAGCTGCGTGCTGACCAAATAAGCCAAGAAGCTGGACTGTATGAAGAACACAGCATCACCTTTGGAGGTTTTTAACAATCTGTGATATGCAGGTAACACAACCACGCTTGTTGAAAGCAACCAAGACCTGAAGCATTCACTGGTAAAGATCAAAAAACAACAGCCTTTAGTATAGATTCCAATTCAGTGTAAAGAAACAAAATCCTCATAACTCTACCAATAGACGAGGTCATGATAAAAGATTGAAATTGTCACACTCGTGGAAATAGTGGTCAAGAAATCAAATGATGCATTGCATTGGGAAAATCTACTGCACAAGAGCTATTTAAAGTGTCTCTTGGAAGACTAAGTTGTGCCTGACCCAAACCGATGGTGAAGAAGGAAGATGGAAAAAGAATGGTTGTATTTCCATTAGAGGACTGGCAAAGAATTGTGGTGTCGTGGGTTACACATTGGGCTGCAGACCACAAGGTCATCAGTTCGAAACTATCATTCACTCCTCTGGAGAAAGATGAGGCTTTCTACTTCCATGGCTACTCATAAGGTTTTCCGTGACTAATCCCTCAGTGGCCTCTTCCTTCTACCTAGGCTGTGCTTAGTCAGGAAGCTCAGCTGAAACCTGCTCCCCATGGGTGAGCCTTCTACTACTTGAAATGGCAGTGGTATAGCTGCCAGCAATCACAGCGACACACCATCTAACAAACGGACAGACGCGTGGTGGTGAAATGTCTAAGGACCCAAGAAGGCAGCATCTGTATAGTACTTAAAACATCAGCGGGACTCAGGACTACTGTGAGAAACTAATTAATCCTGCTTCTCACAGCTAGGCCCTGATTGTTTCATCAGGAGGAAGAATGCTAATGGGAAGAAGTTTTATATGGCAAAATAATGCCAATGGAGAGATTCAACGTTTAGGCTCATAATTAGGAAGGACAGAAGGCTGCTGCTGATGAAGAAATGAGCTCCCTCTGGCAATAGGAGGCCCAGGGAGTGCTGTGCTGTGCACCAAAATGCAGCTGAAGAATCAGAAGAGGCAAAATATTCTGAACAAACCACTAATCCACTCCAAAGACCTGACCCTGCAGGGCATTGCTGGGCTGCCATATGTGGAGACCACCGCTCTTAAGATTCCCCCCTGCAGGGAAAATTCCAGCCCCCATCTTCGTGCTCCTGTGAAAGCCGTCCATTTTGGGCGTCGCTTGCCTTACACAGAGAGACTGTTTCTCCCTCTGCTTTGGCTCAGTAAGATATGTTCAGTAAGTCCATCTTCGGGGCTGGCAATGTAGAGCGCCATTCCAAAGAGGCTGTGTAGTTCAGCCACAAGAAATTCTATTTGTAGACATGCATGGTGGGCCAATGGTCCAAAAATAATCTAACGTGAGTTTTTCCACGTTCCTGTTTCTCCCTGGAGATGGACTTCATGCTTGGTAAAGGGCGGGTGGGGGGGGGGGGGCAGCGATAAAGAAGAAAGCCCTAGCAGTGGCTGAAACAATGGGTTCAGACGTAAGAAAAGTGAGGACGATGCCACAAGACCGGCCAGTGTAGTGTTTTGACTGTCGATGGGGTTGCTGTGCGTCAGAACCGACTTGACAGCACCTACAAACAACAGCTTCAACGCAGGCTGTGCCAAAAAACGAGCCTGATGTTGAAAATCAGAGCATCGCTTCTCTAAAGCCGGGGTCGCAATGCTCACCGGAAGGGAAGCGCTGGGGAGTGCGCACTAGTCTGTGCAGACGGAATTGCTATGGCAGCCGCAAACGCAGGTCCATTCAAATGGAGGAATGAACCCGCTTGTCATCAAGTGTCTCTGGCTCATGGTGATCAGATTCGAATTGGGAATTATGGGAATCAGATGAAAATTGTGCGCTGTGGGGTTTTCTGTGGCTGATTTTTTTGTGGGGCGTGGATCACCAAGTCTTTCTTATGAGGCACTTCTGAGAGTGAGAGGACTCAAACTTCCAAACTTTGGATAGCAGCCAAGAATGTTAACCATTTGTACCACCTGCAGGGACTCCAAATTGAGGAGCAGGTAGAATGAAAATAAGGTTGGGGGGGAGGGTGAAGTCTATCAGACTTGTAACAAACAGCTTTGGGGCTAGCTTGTAATTAATTGACTTTAGAGAACGCCACGAGAGTCTCCACCTTGATTTAGATTCTGGGTGGAAACAAATCAGAGGAAGGTGTTGTTGTTGTTAGGTGCCATCAAGTCATCAAGCCAGTTCTGACCCAAAGAGACCTTATGCACAACAGAACCAAACACTGCCCAGAGCTGGGCCATCCTCACGATGGATTCTATGCTTGCCCCATACGATGACAGGGTAGAACAATTGTCAAATGTGCGAGAGATGGCCTGAAGAAGACACAGATTAAGATCGGTCCCTAACCCAGATCCAACAGAAATTACATGCGCTCCAACTCTTTCCAACAACGCTGCTAATGTGATGTATCTCAGCATCTGATCTGTTTGAAGGCTACGTCAAATTTGGTGAATCCAAGCTCTACGTTCTTTCTCCCTCACTTGTTGTCTCACTTAAAAAATTTGCAAAGTTCTTTCACAGTGGGAGGAATGTGTGGTAGTTAGCTGCCCAATGCAGAACTCTCTGTGCCAGGAGGGCGCCTTGTTTTTCCCCTGATAGACATGTAGATTGTTTAGCTGAAAATCAAGTGCAGGGATGGGTTCTAAGCCTAAAGAGGGCCTGTGGGCAATAGTCCCTAGGTACCACCACTCACGATGTGACTATTAAAGCTGGTATTTTCTATGACTTGAGTTTTCCACATTTTCCTGCCACTCTATCCAGGACTTTCTGATGTGATCCCCTCCAGATTAGTAGGCTGTAATAGGGGGCACTATCTAGTTCTGGTCTCAGGATGAGCTGGTCTTCGCGATCCATTAGTCCCTGGACTAATTGCTTCCATGGGTCTTTGGTTTTCTTTGATCTGGATCAGGACAGACCTGAGATGACTGCTTATAAACTTTGAAGAATCCATTCACTGCTCACCAAAGTAGAATGTAGAATTTTTTCTTTGTGAACTACAGTGTCAATTAGCCTTGATGTTGCCCAAGAGTATAATCCTGAGCCTCCTGGCCCAGTGACTCATTCCCTCAAAGTGTTTGGCTATGTTAAGGTTTTACCCCCATAGTTTTGTCCCCAGATGCTCCACCACGTTCATGGGTATATTTTCAACAAATATATAACTATATATGTATATACACACACAGATACATACATACATATGTGTGTGTGTGTGTGTATGCAGGGGCAGGGTAGAATAGTCCCTTCAGGTTTCTGACACTGTAAAACTCTACAGAAGTAGAAATATCTTATATTTCTCCCGTGGAGCAGCTGGTGATTTCAAACGGCCCTTCTGGTGGTTAGCAGCCCAAAGCATAACCATTTGGCCACTTTATATAAAGAGTATTAAAAAAACATCCCAGTCCAGTCCAGAGCCAGTCCATAAGTCTGACATTAGCCCATATACCCAATGCCAATTTACAAATTCCTCTTCAGACTCACAGGCAATGACGCCAAATGCAGGAAGATCACAGGCCAGTGGTGGAAAGTCTTGTGAATCCAGTGGTGGTGGAAGCATCTTAGTGTTGACATGGGTCTCCAGCTGGTCTCTCTAGTTCCCAGGCTCTGACTGCCGTCAGCATTCCTCCATGTGGCTTGTCAACAGGAATGTTTTGCAGGGAGACAAAGCAAAGAGAGAGTGTATGTCCTGCCACCAGGGAGGAAGACCTGCTTTCACAAAATCCTCAGGAGAAGGCCATGACCACAGAGACCTCATTAGCTATGACCAGATTGACAGGCTAGACTCCACCCCTTCAAAGTTGACAGGAGATTATGTAAATGCCACTTTCTACTCTTTACAGGAGTAGAAAGCTTGTCTTTCTCTCACAAAGGCACGGGTGGCTTTGAATTACTGACTGTGGCGGTTGCATTCCAACCCTAGGTAGTGTTCCTGACACTGTAAAGCTTTCCAGGCAAACACAGCCTCGTCTGTCTTCTGCAGAACAACAGGTGATTTTGAACTACCAACCTTGGGTCAGCAGCCCAAGTTTAACCTACAATGCCATCAGGACCCTTAATGTATGTTCCTCTACCCATCCCCATTTTGCTTCCCAGACAATTCTGGCTTCTGGTGATCCTAGAGATAGAGCCAAGATGCCCCATGAGGTTTCAAACCTGAGCTCTCTAAGGAAGCAAACTGCCACATCGTTCTCCCGCACCACAGCTGGTAGCAATCGAGCTCTGAAACACCGTGAACCTAACAGCCACCGGGGCTAATCATAGCTGCTAGTCATAGCTGCTGTCCCTGCAAGTTGAACACTAGACTTGTAAGATAGGCATTTTAGATTTAGGAACTCATTTCAGCTCCCTACAGCTCTGTAATGTGGGTAGTATGATCCAAAGTCAAACATCACAACATTGTGAGAATGGGGCAGGAGTGGGCAGCGTTCTGTTCTTTATACATAGGGTCCCTATGGGGCAACTAACAACTACAACACACAGTGAGTAGATAAGAGTCAGGACTTCATGATGATTCGTTTGTAAAGCACCTGCTGCCATCAAATTGACTCCTACTCATAGTGACCTATACAGGGCTTGGAAGGTTGTCACATTTTCAGTAGCAGCTTCATTTTTCTCCCAGAGTGGCTAGTGGGTTTGAAGCATGGACGTTGGTCTTAGGAGGCCAACGCCAGGAGGCGCTGTAGGGTAAGTGTTGGACAGTTAACCACTAGGTGGCTGGTTCAAACCCACGAACCGCTCTTCTACAGCTGAGCCGCATACTGCCAAGGCTGACTTCAAATTTGCGCAGCATCCTCTGACCAAATTCTAATCTCAGATGCGTTTCCGTCTGCAGCTACAGAACGCCAGTGAGCACGCGCGCGTTCAGTCCCTGAGCGCTGGGCGGGGCTCTCGAAGACCACGCCCCTTCGGGGGCTGGCTGAAGTTGGGGTGGGTTCCTCTTTAAAAGAAACCAAATTCCGGCTTCCTGGGCCCGCAGCAGTTTAAAGCCCCGCCCCCTCGGAACGCGGACCAATCAAGCAGTAGATTGCTGAAATTCGGAGCCAATGGGCTGAGCTGTCCTTAGTGCCCCTCTGCAGTTTGAAACTGTCAGGTTGCGGCTAAGGTAGCAGCTGTCCTCGCTGGGCTCGTCGCGGCGTCGCGGTCAGGAGACGTGTCGCAGGGGAAGCCGGATTCCATCGAGAGCAGGTGACGCGGGGTGGCGGCGGCCCGCGCGGGGCCACGTTTCGGGCTGAGATAGTGGAGGAGAGGTTCAAGTTCTCCGGCCCCACTCTCCGCTCCGAGCGCTGGGGCGCTTCAGCTGTTCCGGGAGTGCTGAGATTGAAGACATTGTCCCCTCCGAGGTGTCGGGGACGAGGACAGGAGGGAGGGCCGCCTGGGGTATAACGGCGCGGTCGCCCCAAGGTCCTGGTGATTTAAAACACTGGGAAAGAAATACCGTGCAGAAAGCCTTATCGCTCAGAAGTAAGAATTTGGTGCAAAGAGAGGGAAAGAAAATTGAAAGAAATGTCTAACCATTTTGCTATCTTGCAATTGCTTTTACTTCGGGCCCCACTCATTCTTGCTGCTAGGACCCGAAGAGGAGCCAGGGGATGTCACGCTGCACGCTAATTCACTCTTCTGCTTCTTGAGGGACCTTTAGAATTCTCAGACCCCTCTTTCCTTACCAGCCAATTAGCTGAGGTGCAATTTGATATCTCTGGTACTTAAAACTAATTATCTTGTGGCTTTCTGTAACGTGGGTTTAAGAATACTGAGATTTTAGTGAACTGATGTGCAACGGCTACTCGTGGAAACAAGCTTTGCATTTCTTATTTGTTTCTGAATCTAGAGATGTCCAGGGAATTGCTGGTACCGTGGCTTCTAAGAGGAAGCCCTAGAGGTAAAGTGGCTGCTAAGGTGAGCAGTTTGAAACCACCAGCCACCCTGCAGGAGAACTATGAGGCTTTCAACTCTCATAACGAGTTACAGCCTTGGAAACCCACGAGCACTTCTGACCTAAATTTAGGGTGGCTATGAAGTGACTCAATGACAGTGAGTTTTTTGGTGTTTTTGCTTGATTTTTAAGGATTTTAAATAAACTGCCTCCCCTGATGGTTGGCATGGCATCCAAGCAGGACGAAGGGAAGACCTTTTTCCCCAAAATGCGATAGTGGTTCTAGAGCCACAGTATCTGTGTTCAGGAACCCATTTTTGCTGTCTGGCCAGACTGTTCAGACTATTTTGTTATTGTTTGTTTTTAAATAACCCGTACAACCTACCCCTACTATTACCTGCACAGTGAACGCATAGAAAGATAAGAATCATCTTCCTCAAGAAATACTGATAGACATTTACACTAAAGCTCCTGCATGTAAGTGGGGTGTATGGACTCAGGTTAAGAACTCCTTCTCCCACTTCTTTTCCTAGGTGATCTCTTCCATCCCTTCTTTCTGTGATCCCCAGTTTGTCAGTGATTCCTCGAGTTATGTGGCCACCCCATACCTTACTTAAACATAGGATTTCCCACCGCCCCGCTCCAGAAAGCATGATTGCCACTTTAGTCATTCATTGCTCGCCCTTGGAGTTGCACAGTAGAGAGCCAGCGTGGCCATGTACGGCCTACCTGCAGCTTCAGCTCGCTGCCGCAAGCTCTTCACATCCAATGCATCTGATGCCTCCCAACACGCACTTCTTCCTTCAGTCCCTGCCTTGGTGAGTGGTTCACTCAGCCCATCAACAATTCCTCCTTTTAAACCCTTAGCCAATTGCCAATCATGATGTTTTTCAAGTATTGGGTTGCTAACCGCAAAGTCAGCAATGGGGCTTTATATTTCCTTAAAGAGTTACAGTTCTACCCTGTCCTGGAGGTCGCAGTGAGTCTGTCTGGCTCATAGTGGTCATCTCCATGCCTTTCCCATGGCTGCTTCTAAATTCGCCAGGACTACTACTAGAGAGAACATTAATTTCATGGACCACTGCACTAGGCTTCCAATTGCATTTCTCTTCAGTGCCCTACCTCTTTAATCCACCCTCAAAGACCTGACAGTCTGCTCGTACAAAGAGAGTTGTGTGCTCTTGAGTTGCTTCTGCCTCTTAGTGACCACATAGACCCGAGTAGAGCTTTCCCAGAGGCACACCGACCTGTGCAATCAAGTGCAGATTGCCAGGCCTTTCTGTGGGTGGGTTTGAACTGGAAACCCTTCTGCCATTGAATCCCTGGGTTCTTTCTTATAAAGAGCAGAGCCACACTGAGTGCTGTGCACATTGATTGACATCAGTGATCACAATCTTTTTTTTTTCTCAGTGGACTCACTGGGGACTTGTCTAAGACTCTTCATTTTGTTTACCCGTGTATGCAGTTGTCTCCTGGACTACATCACCAGCTCACTACTGTTGGAGATTTGAGTCTTTTCACTATTAGTTCTTGCCCAGTGATTTTTGCCTACCAATGCTGAATATGTTGAATGATGTCACATGATGATGATTTGTAGGTTATTGTATTTTTAAATATTGGGGGAAAAAACCTAAAGTTAGCTTCTACTATTTTATCATATTTATGCAGAATGTCATCAGATGAGAAATTGTCACCTCCAGTTTTGCCACATGACTCCGATCGAGGCAGCTCTGTCTCATCTGAGCTTCAGGTAGGAAGACATTTGTCATGACCTGTTCTTTTAAAGAAGTGATAATATGAGGGGAAAATTGGAATGTGTTTTCCGTTCATTCATCTCACCAAGGAGTCTTTCAATTTACAGTAATACCAAACTTTAGGAATTATGAACTAACTCTGAGAATTAACTTAATTAGTTCATTAGTGCTGCCACAACAAACAAACCACACACCAAAAAAAAAAACCTACCGAAATGTTATTTTCTCACCGGGCTGGATACATTTACCTACAAATCAGGGCCTGGGCCATGTGGGTTCCTTCTTTGGGCTTCTCTCCTAGTTGGTGGTGCCTGCTGGCAGTCCTTGAGACTCCTTTGCCTGTAGATGAGTCCCCATGGCTGTTATATCTAAAACAGCTCCGTGGTCAGTGATGAGTGAGTATAGAGCTTCTGCCATTCCGGTGCTGCCTCATTAGCATAACAAAAGGGGGCTCTGGGTCTGAGGGGGGGGGGAGTCTATTTACAAGCCCAGGGGTTAGGACTTCAACATAACTACTGTTGTTGGATGCCAGCATCCAGTCGGGTTTAGCTCCTGTAGCACACCATGGAACCAAACTGCCCCGACCTGGGCCAGCCCCACCGGTGTTCTCACCTTTGAGCTTATCAGTGCAGCCACTGTGTCCGTCCATCTCAGTGAAGACCTTCCACTTCGTCACTGCCCTGCTCCTTTACCAAGCAGGCTGGCTTGCTTCAGGGACTGGCCTCTCCTGACAATGTGTCCAAAGTGCATGAGATGAAGTGTCACCATCCTTGCCTCTAAGGAATGTTCTGGCTTTACTTCTTCCAAGACAGAATAATTTATGGGGTGCAACATTCAATCCATAACACCTTACATTCTTTTGACCTTTCTGGAAATAATCATGACCTCTGCATGGTTTTTCACAAAGATTTCCTAAAATGCAGCAGGAGAAAGGTGAAGATTCCAAGAAACAGTTTTGTCTTGAAATGTTCTCAATGGCTCTGGTGAATCTGACTTTCGCTGTTAATGCAAATTAATGCAATACCAAACCTTCCAAAGTTCTGGAGGCCCTAAATTCCCTGTGTTCTATTCTTGGATGTTCTAGTCACTGTTGCTACAACATCAGCACATTCTCCTGCCCAGGACCTAAGCATTGACAGATAAGTTGGATAAATTCACTGTAGGAGGTGTGGCATTAAATGCTTTTAATTTCTTTCATTTGTGAATGTTTCACTATAAAAATATATATAAATTTTTATTTCTACAGAAGCTATTAAAAGAGAATACTGGTAATGGTGTCTCTTGAATTTTATAGTTCAGTCATTTAAGAGGGAAAAAGCTATTAAGATATTTTTGAAAGAAATATATTATTTTCAATTAAATATTGCTTGTAGATATTAGGACAGTATTGTGGTAGAGTGAGATTTCTTAATGTGGCTCTTCTACCCGAGTCTTCCTAACTCCCATGGAATGATGGGGTGGGACTATGTAAACAGCACGTGTGTAACACTGGAAAGCTGAGCCACATAGGAAGAGCTGAGGGAGAAACAACCCAGGACCTCAGAAGAGCACCGTCAAGGTCTGTCTGATGTGGCTGGGCCGCCGAGGTCAGATGCTGCAGACACTAGCACGTAGACTCAGGACCAGCCCCAAACTATGGGGTACCTTCTGATCTGGCCTGCGGACATGAACTGTGGGACAGTGACAGATGGGCAGTCTTTGTCCCTGTAGGCAAAGGCCAGGGGACCACGTGGCTGAGAGACTGAGAACTGGGGAGAGATTTGGCTACCATGTCACTGTGAGAGGCTGACAACTGGAGAGAAGAATCGGAGCCTTCTTCCTCAATAATAACCATCATGTGAAATACTTTCATTTTCCGCAGGAAATATAAAATTAAAAAGCAGGCATTTGTCTAGTATCATAAAGGGGACTTCACTTAACCAAAGGCATTGATTATAACAAATGGTGGGGTTTTATTTGTTTCTGCCGCATAATTCAGTGGCTGTGTGCTATGACACTTAGGAGCTAATTTTGAGCATCAGTAAGCATACTTAAGATGCATCCAAATAACAAGACAGTTGCGTGTTAGAGTTTTCATATCTAAACTTGCTACGGAGGAAAATCAATGCTTAAGAACCCTTAAGAATAACATTACACATTCATAGAAACGATTGTACAGCTCTTATCACAATCCATATGTCCGTCCATTGTGTAAAGCACATTTGTACGAATGTTGCCATCATCATTTTCAAAACATTTTCTTTCTACTTGAGGCCTTAGTATCAGCGCCTAATTTTTTCCCTCCCTCTCCCACCTTCCCTCCCTCATGAACCCTGGTAATTTATACATTTTTTTCATGTCTTACACTTCACACACTTTTCTGTTGTCTATCCCCCTGGGATGGGGTTATCTGTAGATCATTGTGATCGATTCCCTCTTCCTCCCCCCACCTCTCCCTTCCCCTCCTGGTGCTGCTACTCTCAATATTGGTCCTGAGGGGTTTCTCTGTCCCAGATTCCCTGTGTTTCCAGCTCTGATCTGTACCTGTGTACATGCTCTGGTCTAGCCGGAACTCCCAATCTCTCTTAATGCAAGGATATTCTCTGGGAGCATACTGTAAGTATTCCTTAAATACATATCCCTTTTTAATAGCAGTATTTATTGTATTCTTGGCCAAGCTCTTATAAATGCTGAATAAATTAGGTATCATCTATTGATATGGCTCGATACATAGCTCTCTGATTACGTATCTGTCTCTCTCTTTCCCTTCTTAATTAGCTATATTCCTAAAATGTATACATTTGGGACCTGCCATTTTATATGAATCCTTTCTCATCTGCCGTGATGCTACTGGCAGGTGGAATAAAATAGATTAGCCTTTGTGCTGTTTTATCTTAAATAATATTTTTCTGCGAGTATTATTCCTATAATCTTTCTGGGTTTATGCATGAGACAAGATTCAGGACTGTTGCTAAGGGGAGTGAAGCCCAAACTTTCTTTCATCCATAGGCTTTCCTGTCGTGGAATCTATGTGAGCAATACCTTTACCCTAAATTTCAGTGGAGAAAGGGTAAAAAAAATTGACTAGCCGTGTCTTCCGCCTGCAGACTTCCTCTGCTAGGGTGGAGCTCACCTGTGTTATAGATGTTCGTGGGCTTCAGGGACCTCCTCTAGATAATTGGGATGTCACCACTGTTAAATTAATATACTAAAGAAACTAAGTAATACGACACTTATCCGCTAGAAGAAATTTGAGTAGGTATATTTTTAGTTGTGTGTTCTGTTTTAAGAAACCTGCTGTGATAATGATATGATGAATGTAAACAAGTGTAAAGTGTACATTCTTTATGACAAAGGAACAGTGTTTTGAGAACTGAAATTGATGAAAGTTTTGCCTCTAGCTTTATCATTCTTTTGCCTGAGTGACCATTCTGACAGCGTTATAATGCGTTATTGATTATTGGCTCCTTTAGGAAGAGTATGAAGAATTGCTTCGCTATGCTATAGTGACTCCAAATATCGAATCCAGCGCTTTACAGTCTTCTCATCTGAAGGGAGAAGCGGCATCAGATGTTAGAGTTCCTGCTGTGACTGATGACGTTCTTCATAATCAAGGTGATGTTTATTTTTCAGGATTTCTCTCAATTTGAAGTATTTTTAAAATAATGGATTTATTGATGATGCCAATTTATGATTGTGAAATACCCCCTCTTGATTAGTAATTTAGCAGTCTTGTTATCATCTGAAGGTAGATTTTACATTTTAATATGTTATTCCTGGATTATTGTTTGAACTTCATTTGACACTTTTAAACAGTAATGAACTTTGAAGTAATTCAAAGCAATTGCTCATCTCTCAATGGAGTGCATTACCCCACCCTTTTTCTCACAGTTGTATGCCATGATTACTTGAGAAACCGAATTCCCAAGCCCCAAATTATAATTAGGCCACAGGTAGCCTTGTGAAGCCTGTACTAAGACTTTGTCAGTGATGTTTACATGGGCGTGGAGGTCTAGATGATCGTCCTTAAATGGAGCCTTTTGCCGGCCTCGGCAGAACAGACTGTGAACCAGGTTGTCTGTTGATAGATGGGTGAAAGGCGGATCAAGAAGGATGAAGTTCTTTTCACACGCCTGTTCCTCACTTATCAACGTGGTTAGGTTTCAAAGATGGGGTCGCTCTTGCTAAAATGGGAGATTTTTTCTATTTTGTTTGTTTTCTGTATTCAGATCACCCCTTTGTCCTTTTTTGATTTTTTAATTTAGGGAATGTGGTATTAGAGATAAGAATCATTAAGTTTTGTTAATGTTCTCATCATTATGATGAGTCCACCTGTGGTTTTCTCTACGGAGGAGGAGTTTGGGAGACCAAGCTGAATCCACCTGGGCTCTGTAACTGGAAGGGAGTCCAGGTGCCTACTGGTTAACATGTTGGATTGCGATCCGAAATGCCCACGGGTAGCGGCTCCTCTGGAGAAAGATGGGGCTTGCTACTCCCTTAAACATGTATAGTCTCACAGGGGCAGTTCTCCCCCGTCCTAGAGGTCACGTGAGTCCGCATTGGCTCATGGCAGTGAATTTGTTTTGGGGGTCTGTGACTGAAGGACCACAGCTTAACCGCTTCCCCTTCATTCACCATTAGGTTTCTTAAGCTCCACTCCCATCCTTGCAGACCCTGCATTGAGGATTCTGAAGCCTCTTCTGCCCTTGAGGCTGGCGAAGCACTGAGGTCCAGGTTTCCTGCCAAGCATCCCAAGGCAGAGCCAGGCACAGGCTGCAGGCCCAGTTTAGCTCAATTTGGGGTATCAAAAAGCCCACTCTCCACTCCAGTTCTAAGCAGTTTTGAGCGGTGGGGTCTCAGGACACATAGGAACTGCCTCAGTACTGTCTGCTAGTGGGCTGGCCCTGGAACCTGCCAGCCCAGCAGCTGGATGCAGCGCCCCCTGTGGCAGGAAAACGCAGAGCATGGGCTTGCATAACTCCGTTTCCCAGATCCTCCACAGCCATTGCCACCGTGCCTGCCACCTTGCTAAATAGATCTTTATTGAAAAGCTGTTGTCGATGTGCAGTGTCAGCTAGTGAGATAGTCAGTCAGTGAGGGATAGGTGTATCAGTCCCCTGACAACGCGGCGTCGGTAGTGTTCTTTCAAAGAGCACACGCTTCCTACAGGAACTCAGAAAGCACTGCCCTGGCACATGGCAGGCAGCCCCTGGGTTAGGGTTAGTCCCAGCTCTCCATGTCGTCATGGATTTTCATTGCTCTCCTCCATTGTATTCACAAATTGGACCAGAGCCTTCAAGAAGAGCTTTCTTCTACTGAAATGCTCTCTACCTAGATGATGCTTATCCTCAGGAGAGGTGACCCTCAGACAGGTTCTCTGTGCATCAGTGGTCTGGATCCAGTTTTGCCTACCTACCCTCTGGGTAGGTAGTGAACAAAGCCCACCAAAGGTCTCGACACTCGCTCGTCTGGCAGATGTAAGAGGGAAGTTAGCACTTTGAGCCCTGTACACTGCACTCTTACGGTGACTGCCAAAAGCTCGCTCTGCGTTCCCGTTCCCCCTGACCCCGCCCAGGAGCCGCCCTCCCTGCTCGGCCCACCTCACGGTGATCACCTGGAACTTGTGACCGCTGTTCTTTTCAGACAGGGAAGATAGTGTTTGTTATCTCTGCCTTTTCTGAAGAGAGGATTTGAGCTGAAGCATGCACTGTGTGGTGAACTTGATCTTTTGATAGCCTGATTCACAAGTAGATGTCATTAGACTGCACTGTGTCAATTTAGCATCGCATCATTCTTTTTATTTTGGGTGTTTCTGTTGCTTGGTGTAAGCAAGGCGTGTTGAAGATGACAGGCCATGCTTGTCAACTATAAGCCCAAGCCTTTTTACCATAAATTGACTACCGCCTCCTTGGATAGAGGCAAAGACAGCCCTCTTTGGGGGAACTGGTATCGCTTTTGTCTGATGGGAGCTAGTGACAGGCAGCAGTCCTAGGAATATCCGGTGTGGTCAGAGAGCACATCCTCCTCCAAGTCCTAAGGTTACTGACAGCTTATTCTCTTACTTTGAATAGCCAGCTGTGGTAGAACCCCCGTTTATCCAAATCTGGGCCCCACCCTGAGGCAGGGTTGTGCTTCCCTTCAGCTCGGGCAGGGCCACGTAGCTCGCTCTGGCCATTGAATTCTGAGCAGAAATGATGTGGAACATGTCCAGGCAGACGCTGTAAGAACGGGGACATGGTTTTGCATGTTGTTGTTGTTTTTCCCTTTACCATGACATCTGGCAATATTCCCAGAAGGAACTGTTTTGTCAACTTGGGTTCTAGAAGACAGTATAAGTTACTACTACAATTGAGATTTAGGGCTGTTTGTTGTTGTTACTGCAGCAAAACCCTATGTTTAGCATCAGTAAATCGTCTAGTAAAAAGGGAGTAGAGCTTGAGGTTTCATATAAGGAATTTTATATCTCTATTTATAAATGCAATGACCTCTAGGGCTGTAGCAGGGTTTGCGTTGGACTGCTAGGTCAGAAGTTCAAACACGCCAAACACTCCACAAGAGAAAGATGAGGTAGTCTGCTTCCATAACAATTTATGGGCTCAAAAGCCCTAAGGAATTACTGGACCTGAGTTCAGGGGAACGACTGATCCATTGGGTAAAACCCTTGAAATATTAGTACCTTTGGGAATAACGTTAGCAAGGGCACTCCAGAAAAGGACTGGGACTGTTCAGCTATGTGGCTAAAGCAGAGTAGGGAGCAAATAGAGATTAAATTAGGAGCCCGCTTTTGAAGAACCTTACGTCCAGGCTAGGAAATGTCAGCTCTACCTGCTGGGTTGGGGACTCAAATGAAAGTTCGCACTGTTTGTTAAGATGTGCACTTTCAGCTTCTGAAAGCCGTTCTCCTTGTAGTTTAGGCTGTCCGTGCAGAGTTGACTAACAGAGTTTGTTCTCTGTGATCCTTATCTTCGTGTTACTATAGCCTGAGGACATTGCACTTTACTTGACCTAAAATCTGATTCATGTACTGTAACCTTCTGCAGTTAAGTATGTGTGATTAGTCCTTGTTTAAGAGTGGTACCATTTAATAAAACAATGAAAACCTTCTCTTTAGCAGAACAGCCTGTAGTAAAAGAAACTGGAATGGATGTTGGAAACGCATGTGATTTAAATGTTTCAATTCGTACAAAGACAGATGGTATGACTTTTTCTTAGTTTTCATAATATACATTTTGTGTTTATAATTACTGTTATCTGTGTATTAAGTACAAAGATAGCAATTTCAGAAAATTGGTGGGGTTTCAAGATGCCTATTGTTTTTAGTAAGTACAGTGCATTAGGCATTGTTCTGCCTCTAGGTCATTGGTTCAAATCCACCAGCTGTTCTGTGGGAAAGACTTGAGGTCTATGCTTCCATGAAGATTCAGAGTCTTGGAAATCTTAGGGAACAGTTCCAGGCTGTCCTACAGAGTCAACCTAATGGCAGTGGGTTTTTTTGGGGGGGTTGGTAATGTTTTAAAATAATTTTGTGAGATTCCAAAACACATTTAACACAGTTAGTATCTGATAGTGTGTGTTGTTATTTCTTAAAACCACTAAGTTAAAGGGCTAAGTTAAATTTTAAAATATTTAAGGGGCTGCTATTAGCTTGAGCAATTTAAATTTTGTTCTGACCCAATTTATTATTTCCGAGTTTTCAGGTATTTGTGAACCTACTTTATGATTTTCATCACATCAAGTGGGCCCACAAATACCTGAACACTCTCTATTCTGTTACTTTGCATATCCGAAGGGAAGCTGTTTATCAGTGTAACAGAAAACTAGTCTAGACTTGTTAGAAATACAAATAAAGATGAAAAGAAGTACAAAAACAAAGTTATTGATTTTTGATTGACTATCTGTTCTTTGTTGAAAGAAGAGATAGCAAATATTAAAAAGCTTTTAAAACCATGCTAACAACATAGTTAGACCTTTTTAATCAAAGTGATTAAAATAATAAAAATGAATTTTTTACCTTTGTGATTCAATGTAATTTCTATGAGAAACCTTTATCCTTTAATTTCCTCCTTTGTAAAAGAAAGTCTTAGGCAGTGTAACCTCTGAGTGCCTTTCCAAGTCCTTATATTACATGATTTTAACTTAGAAACAAATAAACCTCACTGCCATGGACTCAGTCCTGACTCCGGCCCTGAGGACATGGTAGAACTGCCCCTGTGAGTTCTTCACGGAAGAGGAAGGGCCGTCTCTCTCCTGTACAGTGGCTGCTGGTTGCAAACTGCTGTCCTTTCGTGGTTTGCAGACCAGCACGAGACCACTACCCCACCAGGGCTCCTGGAAGGAGAATGCATGTATTAAAAATAAAAGAAAGCAGAGCCTCATGCTTTTCCCTGCAAATTGTAAAAGAAAATTAATATACATATTTTTAATTTTTGAATTTTTGTATAATTTGGCATTTTACCTTGTTCTTTGGGTTCCTTAGAACATGTAGTTAGCCTTTCATGTGTTGCATTTTTAAGCAAAACTTTAGGGAATGAGTTTCCCTTTTATAAAAAATTCTTGAAAGATTTACTTTTAAGTAGCAGATTTTATATTGGATTTATCTCTGTTTCGTTCAGTAAGAAAGAGAAAAGCCCCAATCATGGTTTTTAGGGCCCTGGTGACAAATAGATGTGATAAATTATGATGGATAGTCTCTAATTCTAATTTAAATATATGCTGAAGTATTAACTTTTATAATCTGTATTTTTTTAGAAACAGTTTTCTTTCTGATTATAGCTCTATCCACTCCCCAGTGTTTATAGTCAGGCCAGGGAAATATATCTGTGTGCATATCGTGTCTGTAGTTCTTTTTACATAATATATCATTTATTTCCCTTACATTTTAAGTGTTTAATTGTGGTAAAATATACCGTGTATACTTGTGTATAAGCCGAGTTTTTCAGCACATTTTTAATGCAGTTTTTGTGGTAAAATTAGGTACCTCAGCAGATATTCGGGTCGGCTTATCTTCGAGTGTTTATGATATATAACAAAACATTTGCCATTTCACCTATTTCTGCACAAACAATTGAGCAACATTATGTTCCTCATGCTGTGCCGCCATCACCAAGGCCTGTATATTTCTTACTTCTATGGTACGTTGATGGTTCACAGGGTGCCTTCGTGGTACTATGTGGTAAACTAAATTAGTAGTCAGTGGCAATGAGTTGGTTTTTTTTCAGATAGAAGTCGCTCAAAGGGTCTGTTGGAAGCTCCCAGCGCAGGTCAGTCCTGAAGCTGTGGCAGTGCTGACACCAAACATGCCAGAATCAATGCACGTGGGTCATTTCTTGGATTGCTCTCGGTTTCCGGTAGCTGACATTTTCTAGCCTCTGCATTTAATTTGGCCTGACTGCTGCAACTTTTTATTTCTAGGGTTATCGCCAGTGTCAGCGCCACGGAAGCCCACTCACCCGGTCATGGACTTCTTCAGTTCACATCTGTTAGATGACTCTTCCTCTCCAGCCTCTATTTCTAGTCATGCAACCGATCTCCACGAAGTGGTTGTGAATAATTTCCTTATTTCTGATGAAAATCTTCAGAAGATGGAAAATGTGCTTGATCTTTGGAGTTCTGGTCTTAAGGTATTACAGTTGTTCAATGTGTGATTCTACACTTGAAGTCAGTTTGGAGTTTTTCCTTTTTAATTAAATTTTTTCTTAATCTTTAATATCCTGAGAAATTTAGTCCAGCATCGTAAATTGGTGCTGCTTCATCTTTTATGAACTACCTGGGGATTTTATTAGACTGCAGATTCTCATTCAGTAGATGTTGGTCAGTGTCTAAGACTATGCATTTCTAACAAGTAATGCTGCTTGTTCGGGTTTTCAATAGTGAACAGCTGTACATGTTCTCCTGAACTTCTCAGATGTCTGGAAAAGCTCGGCTTATTGCGCACCTATTGCACCTTTACCATACCATAGTTAGGGCGGGTAGAGTGTTCCTGTAGCGAAACACACGATCAAGGTTTTTTATTGCTGTTAGGTGCCATTGAGTCAGTTCCAACCTATAGTACAACAGAACGAAACTCTGCGAGTCCTGCGCCATCCTCACAATTGTCCCTGTGCTTGAGCCCAGTGCTGCAGCCACTGTGTCTGTCCATCTCATTGAGGGCCTTCCTCTGTTTCATGGTTGAGGCCTTTTGCTGCCTCGCTTCCAAATATGGTGTCCTTCAGGGACTGCTCTCTCCTGATTACACGTCCAAAGTGCATAAGTCTCCCTCCTGGCCTCTACAGGGCAGCTGGCTGTACTTCTTCCAAGACAGGCTTGTTTGTCCTTTTAGCAGCCCATGTCCTTTACCAGCACAACAATTCAAATGCAAGAACTCTTCTTCTGTCTTCTTCGTCATTGTCCAGCTTTCACATGCATATTGAGCCCATTGAAAACACCACGGCCTGGGCACCTTGGTCTGAAGAGGTCTTGTTCTCAGAGTTACCCACACAGTGCATCCTTTGACTCTTCCTTCCAAATGCATTGAGTCAAGCAAGACAAAACCCTGACAATGCCAGTTGTTTGTCCATTTATCATGATGTTGCCTATTGTTCCAGTTGTAAGGATTGGTCTTCTTTACATTGAACTGCAGTCCTCAACCTTCAAGGGCAAGCAAAGTCCTGTCATCTGCATATCCTAGGCCTTTTTCCAATCTGATGCCACATTCTTCTTCTTTTAATCCAGCTGCTCTGCTGATTTGCTTCACACATAGATTGAATAAGTCTGGGGAGAGAATACAACACTGACACACACCTCTCCTGGTTTTAAACCATGGAGTAGTCCCTTGTTCTGTTCGCACAGCTGCCCTCTTGATTCATGTCTAAGGTGACCAGACGTCCCGCTTTTGGCGGGACAGTCCTGATTTTTAACAATTTGTCCCACTTCCCGCAGCGTTTTTAAAAAGTATTTTTGGAAAGAATACACGGCAAGCTAGGGTATACTGTTTTCGGCTGCCATGTGGCTATTTCGCCAGGATAAGAGTTTTATCAATGGTGTCCCACTTGACCAAGGTTAAAATCTGGTCACCTTATCCTGTCTCCGTTCCGCACTAGCACAATGAAGTATTCTGGAATTCCTGTTTTTTCAAGGTTATCCACAGTTCATTGTGAACTGCGCAGTAGGATGTCTTGGCACAGTCAATGAAAAACAAACATCTTCCTAGTAGTCTGTGCTTTGAGCCAAGATCCCTCTGACATCAGCAGTGATATCGCTTATTCCATATCCTCTTCTAAATCTGGCCTGAACCTCGGGCAGCTTCCTGTCAAAGTACTGCCGCAACCATTGTTGGATGATCTTCAGCAAAATTTTGCTTGTATGTGATACCAATGATATTGTTCTATAACTTGAGCTTTCTTTTGGGTGGCCGTTCTATGGGATGGTTACAAATACAGTTCTCTTCCCGTCAGTGGGCCAAGTAGCCGGCCAAGTCTTCTGAATGCCCTGGCATAGACAAGTTGGTGCTTCTGGTGCTCTGTTAGCTTGCTGAAACGTTTCCATGTGTACTCGTCAATTCCGGGAGTCTTGTTTTGGGCCAATGCTTTCAGTGCATGAACGTCTTCCTTCAGCACCATTGGCTCTTGTTCATAAGCTACCTCCTGAAATATGGTGGAATGTTCTTTTTGGTACTGTGTCCGTGCATTCTTATTCTCCCCCCCGCAATCCCCCCGCGTCTCCAAAGACTTTATTTTATTGTTCAGTGTGCTTTGGAAGGAGACAGGACTTCAGTCCTACTGCTTCCAACCCCAGAAGAAGAGCTGTACCCAGGACAGGCACAGCCCACGGGGACGGGACTGCTTTATCTGCCTCTTACTCGTAGATCCAGTCACAGCCACGAGACTTGTAGTCCACCAGTTCCTCCGGCTGAAACCAGAGGCAGATTTCTTTCTCGGCGCTTTTGACAGAATCACTGCCATGAATGATGTTCCTGCCAGCTTGAACACAGAAGTCCCCTCGGATGGTTCCTGGCTTAGAATCCACTGGGTTGGTCTCCCAGCATCACCGGCCCTTCTTCACCACATTCAGCCCTCCCAGACCACAGCCCCATTTGGTCCCCGAGTTCATGTTCTTCGCCAGCCCTGGGAAGAAGGGGCAGTCGTTCAGGTCAATGTAGTGCTGCTTCAGGTGTTCCTCAGAGGCCTGAACTAACTTCATGGCCACCAGGCAGAATCCCTTCTGCTCAAAGCGCTTGATGATGTCGCCCACCAGGCCACGCTGCATGCCCTCCGGCTTGATGGCGATGAAGGTGTGCTCATTGTTGGCCATGAGTCAGGTGGTGGGGGAGAGTCAGGTGGTGGGGGAGAGTCAGGTGGTGGGGGAGAGTCAGGTGGTGGGGGAGAGTCAGGTGGTGGGGGAGAGTCAGGTGGTGGGGGAGAGTCAGGTGGTGGGGGAGAGTCAGGTGGTGGGGGAGAGTCAGGTGGTGGGGGAGAGTCAGGTGGTGGGGGAGAGTCAGGTGGTGGGGGAGAGTCGCGTGGTGGGGGAGAGTCGCGTGGTGGGGGAGAGTCGCGTGGTGGGGGAGAGTCGCGTGGTGGGAGAGAGTCAGGTGGTGGGGGAGAGTCAGGTGGTGGGGGAGAGTCAGGTGGTGGGGGAGAGTCGCGTGGTGGGGGAGAGTCAGGTGGTGGGGGAGAGTCAGGTGGTGGGGGAGCGTCAGGTGGTGGGGGAGAGTCAGGTGGTGGGGGAGAGTCAGGTGGTGGGGGAGAGTCAGGTGGTGGGGGAGAGTCAGGTGGTGGGGGAGAGTCAGGTGGTGGGGGAGAGTCAGGTGGTGGGGGAGAGTCAGGTGGTGGGGGAGCGTCAGGTGGTGGGGGAGCGTCAGGTGGTGGGGGAGAGTCAGGTGGTGGGGGAGAGTCAGGTGGTGGGGGAGAGTCAGGTGGTGGGGGAGCGTCAGGTGGTGGGGGAGAGTCAGGTGGTTGGGGAGAGTCAGGTGGTGGGGGAGCGTCAGGTGGTGGGGGAGAGTCAGGTGGTGGGGGAGAGTCAGGTGGTGGGGGAGAGTCAGGTGGTGGGGGAGAGTCAGGTGGTGGGGGAGAGTCAGGTGGTGGGGGAGAGTCGTGTGGTGGGGGAGAGTCAGGTGGTGGGGGAGCGTCAGGTGGTGGGGGAGAGTCAGGTGGTGGGGGAGAGTCAAGTGGTGGGGGAGTCAGGTGGTGGGGGAGAGTCAGGTGGTGGGGGAGAGTCAGGTGGTGGGGGAGAGTCAGGTGGTGGGGGAGAGTCAGGTGGTGGGGGAGAGTCAGGTGGTGGGGGAGAGTCAGGTGGTGGGGGAGAGTCAGGTGGTGGGGGAGCGTCAGGTGGTGGGGGAGCGTCAGGTGGTGGGGGAGAGTCAGGTGGTGGGGGAGAGTCAGGTGGTGGGGGAGAGTCAGGTGGTGGGGGAGAGTCAGGTGGTGGGGGAGAGTCAGGTGGTGGGGGAGAGTCAGGTGGTGGGGGAGAGTCAGGTGGTGGGGGAGAGTCGCGTGGTGGGGGAGAGTCGCGTGGTGGGGGAGAGTCAGGTGGTGGGGGAGCGTCAGGTGGTGGGGGAGAGTCAGGTGGTGGGGGAGAGTCAGGTGGTGGGGGAGAGTCAGGTGGTGGGGGAGAGTCAGGTGGTGGGGGAGAGTCAGGTGGTGGGGGAGAGTCAGGTGGTGGGGGAGAGTCGCGTGGTGGGGGAGAGTCGCGTGGTGGAGGAGAGTCGCGTGGTGGAGGAGAGTCAGGTGGTGGGGGAGAGTCAGGTGGTGGGGGAGAGTCAGGTGGTGGGGGAGAGTCAGGTGGTGGGGGAGTCAGGTGGTGGGGGAGAGTCAGGTGGTGGGGGAGAGTCAGGTGGTGGGGGAGAGTCAGGTGGTGGGGGAGAGTCAGGTGGTGGGGGAGCGTCAGGTGGTGGGGGAGCGTCAGGTGGTGGGGGAGCGTCAGGTGGTGGGGGAGGTCAGGTGGTGGGGGAGAGTCAGGTGGTGGGGGAGAGTCAGGTGGTGGGGGAGAGTCAGGTGGTGGGGGAGAGTCAGGTGGTGGGGGAGCGTCAGGTGGTGGGGGAGAGTCAGGTGGTGGGGGAGAGTCAGGTGGTGGGGGAGAGTCAGGTGGTGGGGGAGAGTCGCGTGGTGGGGGAGAGTCAGGTGGTGGGGGAGCGTCAGGTGGTGGGGGAGCGTCAGGTGGTGGGGGAGAGTCAGGTGGTGGGGGAGAGTCAGGTGGTGGGGGAGAGTCAGGTGGTGGGGGAGAGTCAGGTGGTGGGGGAGAGTCAGGTGGGGGGGGAGAGTCAGGTGGTGGGGGAGCGGGCAGCCGGATCCATCACCATCTTCCTTTGATGCTCCCTGCATCATTCAATATTTTGCACACAGAATCTTTCAACATTGAACCTCAAGGCTTGAATTGTTCCTGCGCTCTTTCAGTGTAAGATATTCTAAGTATGTTCTGCCCTGTTTGCTTTCTAACTAGAAACTGTTTTCTAACTCTATGTACAGACATTTCACATCAGCAGTGAGACTCTTTGTTCCGCAAGCGCTGTGTATTTTTTTCGTCCTCTTTCGATGCTTCCTACATAATTCAAAATTTCGCCCATAGACTCTTCCAGCCTTGCAACTCAACGGGAATTTTTTTTCTTGAGTTCTTTCCGTTTAAGACATGCTGAGCGTGTTCCCCCTTTGGAGTTTCTAACCTTAGGACTGTTCATATTTCATTATAACATTTTACTTTGTTTTCTCAGACTGCCCTCCCTCGGAAATTTTCTGTTCATCATTTCTTCAGCTTGCCATAGCTACTCTCTGATAAGAGCAAGTTCCAGGGACTCTTCTGACATCCACTTGGATCTTTTCTTTCTTATTTTTTTGTTTTTTAAATGTCGCTGAATTGTAGTGGTGTAGTGGTTACACGTTGGGCTGCAATCTGCTTGGTCAGCAGTTCAAAACGACCAGCTGCTCCTCGGGAGAAAGACAGGCTTTCTACTCTTGTAAAGAGTGACAGTCTTGGAAACCCACAGAGGGGTTGCTAAGAGTCAGCATCGTCTCAATGGCAGTGAGTTCGGTTTTGGTTTAGTAATTTTAGAAAAGTTTCAGAAGTGGTTTTAGGAACAAAGTACTTAATTGTCCATATCCTTATTTCTTAGACAAATGTCATATCCGAACTAAGTAAATGGAGACTTAACTTTGTTGACTGGCATCGGATGGAAATGAGAAAGGAAAAAGAGAAGCATGCTGCGCATTTCAAACAACTGTACAGCCAGATCGATGACTTGAAGGAGCTGCAGAAAGCCTACGAAGTCTCCATTGGAAGAAAAGACGAGGTCTTTGCTTTTGTTGTATCTCCTACTTTACCTCAGAGAAACTCAGAAAACGCTGTTAGCCTCTCGGGAACGCGTCTCTCTGAACTGTGTCCCTGCACCACCTTGAGCAAAGCAGATGCCCCCCCCGCCCCCCCAACGCCCCTTCATAGTCTTCATGGCAGGGGAGGCCTTCCCGAAAGGAGGGACTCACAGCAGACGCTTTGGCCACCTGTCTGCAAAAGCAACACTCAGATATTCCAGTGAGGTAGCTAAATGTTATGTTCTTATTTTTAATATTTCTTTTGGCTTTGTAGTGTATGGTATAAAATTGAATACTTATTAAACAATTTGTTTTCATGATTCAAAAGTCAATTATTTTCTTTATTACCTCAAAACTGTTGTAAAATTTTTAAATAGTTCACTTTTTACTTTGAAGTATTACAAAAAGGATATTTGAAGGAGATTTCAAAACATTCATGAAAACAGAATTAAAAGAATTTTTCTATGAACGTTTTGAAGCCCGTACAAATGGGTCATGTTCGGTTTCTATAAAGTGCTAGTCCTGTGCCATCACCCATCTAAGAACTAGGCTGTATCACCAAGACTTTAGAGTGTGTGTCTTTTCACTCCTTTGGGGATGGCTTACAAAACAAGAATAGATAGATCTCAGTGAGTGTGCCTAACTGACTCAGTCTCTCTTTTTTTAAAAATCATTTTATTGGGGGCTTGTACAACTCTTATCACAATGCATACATCAACTGAAACAGGCATGTTTGTACATATGTTGCCCTCATTCTCTTCTAGACATTTACTTTCTGTTGAGCCCTCGGTACCAGCTCTCCCCACCCGCTTCCCCTGATAGATTATGCATTGTTATTATTTGACTCAGTCTGTTTTTTAATGTGATCATGTTAAAATATTTATTTCAGTTATCCTTTATAAATAAGAGAATATAAAGTTTTCATATATTTTATAAAGGTCAGAGATAATATCATTAAATAAGCACATCAAAATGTAGCCATTCATCAATTTGCTTTTATAGGTGTGTTGCTTACAAAACATCAGATAATAATGGGTTACCAAGGGAACAGCAGGGGCTAGAAAGCGGTAATTAAACCCTAATCCCTGCCCTCAGATGAATAAAGAACTATCTTTAGTTCTTTAGTTTTATTAATCCTAAATGGATTAAGAATTTTTGTATAAGAAACAAAAATTCCAAATGTATAATTTTTTAATGTTAATGACACATTAGTATATCTCTGTATATAAGCTATTGATCATTAACAAAAGACACACATAGTGAAGCTTTCTCTTCCCCCCTCCTTCTTCCCATTTATTCATTGATACGTAGTGGATCCAGGTGGGAATTTTTTCCCATGGTAATAAAGATGCTACTTGGATGCATATAGTAGTAACTAGTAAGTAGTCTATTGTACTTTTGATGTATGAGAAAATTACATTACCAATTGCTGTTGTTGTCGAATAGCAACGCATGTAACCGGGTATTGTGATTGGCTAATTGCTTGTGCAGGTGGTCTCCAGCTTGTCTCGGGCCATAGGCAAGCAGAAGGAGAGGACCGAGCTGATGAGGACGTTCTTCCACTGGCGGGTCGGCCACATCAAATCCAGGCAGGACGTGAGTGTCTAAAAAGAGGGAGGGTTGTTGATTTCTGTATTCTGTAAGCCAGCCTTATGAGAATCAAAGAAAATCATGTCTGTGTAACTTTTTTGAAATTATCCTCAGCTTCTGAATATTTTAAACTTGAACACCAATTGTTTTCATTAAATAAGACCTAAATCCGTATGTCAGAATAGTGAACTGAGATAAAAGAATAAATCCCATTTCTACTTTTCAAAAGTAGAGAATTATTAGCATATCTTTTTCCATAGGAAGTGTGTGTGTGTGTGTGTGTGTGTGTGTGTGTGTGTGCGCGCGCGCGCTGTGAAGGTCTATGCGTTTATTTTCCGAGAGCTTAGTTTGCTGTCGTGTCCTGATCTGAGCTTCTTACTAAAAGCATCATTAAAGCTCCACTTAAGAAAAGTCTAATGTTGCCATGGAATCAGAAGCATCTGCTGTCATCGTGGGTTCAGCATTTAACTGCTACCTCCAGGTCACCGTTTGAGACCACCAGCTGCCCTGTCCCCCTGTGAACAGTGACACCCTCAGGAGGGACACGGAGCAGTTCTGCCCTGCCCTGTTGTCACTGTGAGTCGGAACTGACCCCGTGGTAATGTGTTTGGGTGTCTGGGGTTTTCTCATGGAATAGGATTTCTCTTTTAAGAATAGTTGTGGTGTTTTTTGTTTTCATTTTGTGTTAACCTCCTAAAATATATTACAGTAATGATATTAAGATGAGCTGTTTAAAAATGAGTATTTGGAGAGGGATTTAAGTTACATATTGAGAATACACACTTACGTTTCCGTGTTAGCCAGAATAGTTGAGACTGCCATCACTTTTTACATGGCTCTTCAAGTTTCGGAACATTGAAAATGGAACGACTTAGAACAGTTACATGTACTGATAAGAGAACAGTAGCCTGTGCGCCTAGTTGGGTCAGCCTAGTCCTGTGTGCAGTGGCAAGCTTGGTGAATTCTTTGCTTAGGGCGGTAGTTCCAAATTAGAGTCAGCAGCTACCACCTTTTTTTTTTTTTTTTTTTAACCTTCTCTGTATTATTCTCTTGCTCCAACTTCTAGCTTAAAGGTCAGGCAAATCCAGAGCTCTGGTGGCAAGTGGAGAATTAGTTATTTTCCTCCATTTGGTATATTGATTTCCCTGTAGCTAACTGATCACACAAAGCAGTGATGTACTAGCTAAGAGCGCAAGCTCTGGAGTCAGGAAAGGCTGGCCGTATCCTGGCTCTCTGTAACTCTTCTGTCTGCAAGACGAGAATTACAGGACTACGTGGGATTAAACGGTAGCACATAGAAACAGTTTGCCACAATTGGTACTCTCCTGTTAGTTGCCAGTGCGCTGCCCTGTTGAGGTCTGCTCTGACTTCCGTTCAGATTTATGAAAGTAAACTAGCTGACCAGCACTTCCAGAGGACTTTGTTGAAGAAAGTGTGGAAGGCCTGGCACTCCACGATCCAAAGGCAATGGAAAGAGGTGGTGGAACGAGCATGCCAAGCACGAGCGGAAGAAGTTTGTGTCCAGATATCCAATGATTATGAAAACAAAATTGCTATGGTAAAGTTCTTTGAAATTTTTTTGCTTTCCTGTATTAGCAGTCCCATGGGTTCTTCCACTCAGTGTTAGTTTTAATTTGACACCGCAGCCCATTTCGTCATCCCTGTCGATGCAGCGGAGCTTCGGGTGAGACTATGGAGCAAGGGCAACACTGAAAAGACAGCCTTACTTACTCCTTTAACTAGTGAAGGCTCTGGGCTCCTAACGCGCGTGTGGAGTGTTTTGTGTGTACAGTTAGTTGCCCCTGAGTGACGCAGGGGCGAGGCCCCTGAGGCCCCTGCACAGTTACAGCCCGAGGGAGTGTAACATAGGGCTTCCCGAAACCTGACTGACAGCCAAACACACACTGTGCTCCTAGAAAAGCTGCATTTTCAATACCAGATAAGCAGGTGTTTTTGCAAAAGGTACAAAGCTTCCATGCCTGCTCTTATAGTTGCAGTAGCTCCTTCATGAATGTCCTCGTTTTACACAGACTCTTGCTCTGGATTCATTTGGCTTGAAATGGGCAGACAGTGCAGCCACAGACCGCAATCTATGAGGCGGCGTAAGCAATACAGTTTTTTGCTTGTAAAGTCAGGGCTTCTTTCTGCGTCTTAGAACACTTGCAGCATCGCTCGATAGAGGTGTCCTGGTGTTGTCCAAGGTCATGGCATTGCACCAGCAGAACGAGGACCCCAAGAGAGCCTGTGACTGCAGCACAGCTTGAACCAGAGCGAGGAACTAACTGGTCATTTGGAGAGAATTAGCATCTCCTGGTGTTTTTTTTAAAAGCCACCTATAGGTTGACCCATGCTGTTCAAACCCTTGTTGTTCAAGGACCCACTGTGCAGTTCTTTTGGAAACATAAATCGCCAACAGATACTAACACTTAAGACATGTTAGTTTGCGTTTTTCTGGCTAAAAATAAAGACCAAACCCCAAAATTATCTTCATGTTAATTTATAGACTATGATTTTATAAGATTAATAACAGTTTCATACATATTGAATTATGTTTCCAATTGACTTCTAAAAAAATTAACATTGTTTCCAAGTGAAAACATTTGGGTCCAAAATGAAATTTAAAACATACTGACGAAATCAATAGGATTCTTGAAATCAAATGTTGAAAAGAAAAAAAGATGTCAGTATTATAGCCCTAAATTCTTAATCTTAAAAATTTCATGATACTAATTATATTCTTCACTTCAAAATGACATCCAAAGTATGCAGTCTCTGTATATTTTCGTCTTTGGAAAAGTGTCATACTTAACAGCACTTTGGATCTTAAATTCTATAGCTAGTATTCAAAAGAAAAAAATATCTCTTTCAGGCATTTATTCATTTTTTTCTAAAGAGTTGAAAGTTGTCTATGGCTCTTAATATATTTTGTTTCATATCCTGCATAAAGTTTTATGGTAAGGAAGGATACCTATTTTAATTTGCAGAACTAAAGCATATAACCAGGCTTCCGTGGAATCGGAACAAAATTCCCTTTCTTTGGCCTTACCTTTGTAGTTAGGGGTAAAAATGGCTTGTTGATGGAGACAACAGAGGGAAGACCCACCTTTTAACATAAATTGAGGCACATTGCAGGAGAGTTAGGTGGCAAACTATATTTAGTATTTCACACACAAAAAAAACTTCACAGTATGCCTTTTAATATTCGTCCTATATCTCAAGTCGTTTTCATGTGTAGTTTTGTTTGTTTTTAATCCTCCGTTTGTTAGTTGTCTGGAGCTTTGGAAAATGCAAAAGCTGAGATCCAAAGGATGCAGCATGAAAAGGAGCACTTTGAAGACTCCATGAAGAAAGCTTTCATGCGGGGCGTGTGCGCGTTAAATCTCGAAGCCATGACCATGTTTCAAAGCAGAAACGATGCAGGTGAGTGTCTTCTTCCAAGTTTCTCTGCCTCTTTTCCAAAAGGGTTTGCACACATTCGCTCTCACGAGTGGTCCCTGAAGGTACAGAGGCTGTCATGAAATGTTGCTCACAGAAGTTCAAGGTGACCACATTAAGTCAGGCTAGCCAACGGTCCATCCATCTGTCTCCTCACTTCCTGCTTTTGTTCAGCTCATCTCAGTTCTATCCACTTGTCTGTCTTTTCCTCTGAAGCCCAGACTTCCAGGATTATTATCTGTATCTGTTTCATTTAGTCTCATCTCTGTTCGCATTGATATTTTTAGCTTCGTGGTGGCATTCAGTTTTACAGCTGGCATGTAACTTTGTCGTGGTTGGCTACCTTATCTTAAATACGATTTATTTAAGCTGCATACTAAACTAATGCTTTTAACAGGAAAGCTTATGTAAGGCCCCTTTAGCTTAGACTTTAGTGCCCTAAGTGCAAAGCCATTCCTTTGTTTCGCATAGCTGGTGTTTGTAGTTAGACATGTCTTTCCCTGCCCTAGAGCCCCGTTTTACAAGCAAGGCCTGTGTGCACGAGTGGTGCTGGCTAAAACTCATTGCACCCGCTGTAAACATGGCTTTCTCTAAAGCAGTCAAGAGAAATAGCCCACTTCAAAGACGGTGCATGAGAGCTGAATGATTCACATAGTACTTTAATCAGCATGGCTTAACAGTGGTTCTCAACCTTTCTAATGCGGTGACCCTTTCAGACAGTTCTTATTGTCGGGGTGACCCCCCCACCCCAACCATAAAATTATTTTCATTGCTACTTTATAACTGTCATTTTGCTACCGTTATGAATCAGGCAACCCCTATGGAAGGGTCATTCGACCCCCAAAGGAGTCGTGACCCACAGGTTGAGAACCGCTGGTTTAGAAAAACACATGACTAGAACCCTTCACCACCGATTTAATTTGGGGTCTGTTGTCTTCATTCCACGTTAGTGTGTATCTCCGAGGAACCAGAACCAAAGCTGACTGTCGTCTCATCCATTCTGCCTCTTAGCAACCCTATAGAATCTAGGAACTGCCCCTGTGGGTTTCCGAGGCTGTATGGCTTTATTACCTTTCTCTGGCACAGCAGCTAGTAGGTTCAAACTACTGGCCTTCTCATGGGCAGATCCACCCTAGCTCCCTGTGCTTCCAGGATTGTAAATCAGAGGCTTCTATGATATAGGATGGAGGCAATGATTCTAACATGGGACTTATACGACAATTGTGAGGTGGCACAGTGTTTCCGCTGTTGTACATAGAGTCCACCATGAGTCAGTTCTGACTTGATTGCATAAAACAACAATATGAAGAAGGCAAAATAACAATAACCTTAGAATAATATGGCAACCAATTTTTTAAGCAATAACATTTTAGACACGATAGAAAATTCTTTGAAACTAAAACAAAGTTACCTTAGCTAAAGTGAGAATAATTATTCAGCTTTATAGTTATCTGACTAACAGAAAAGTATTAAATCAGACGACATTAAGGATAGGTGATCCCTTATCTTTCACGGTATCCCAGCGCCAGGCCTAATTTTTGTATTGGTTCACTGTGCCCCCGTCTAATAAATATGAAATATCTGCCACCAATCTGAAAGTGGCAGATCCCCTTTCTGTCAAAAACAAATTAAGATTCATTTGTGTGTATATGATTGTAAAAATGGTCATTTTACATTGAAATAGTACCTTTCATCAGAAGATATAAAAATCCTCTGCACAGAAATCCTGTTTAATCTTATTAATAAGGTAATTACTTATTTTACATTCAGTTTGTCTTAGGGAATAGCTTTTCAATGCCCAAATTTCTGGATAGAAGGAAGACAACATAGAAAACCACTTAACCATTGGCTTGCTTAATGCCCTCTGTTGAGCTACTGTGAGATATCTCAGTGAACTGAATTTTCAAGTCTTCGTCTTCATGTTTTGTACCACATAAATATGACTGCTAGTGGAGAGTAACCAAATTCTGATACTAAAAAACGATCTAAAGGTGGAAGAAACTTTCTTTTAAATCATGTTATTAAGGGCTTTTACATCTTTTATAACATTCTATACATCAGTTGTATCAAGCATATTTGTACATATGTTGCCATCATCATTTCCAAAACATTTTCTACTTTATGTTAGTCTGGGTAGACTAGAGAAGCAAATCCATGAATAGACGTGTATAAGAAAGAGGTTTATATACAATAGCAATCAAACATTGAGAAAACATCCCAGCCCAGTCCAGACCAAGTCCATAAGTCCCAGTCCAGATCAAGTCCATAGCCCATATGTCCAATACCAAGCTGTAAAGCCTTCTTCAGACTCACAAAACACATGCAATGAGGCCGAATGTAGAAGATCACAGGCCAGTGGGTAGAAAGTCTTTGGATCCAATGGCATTGGAAACATCTCAACACTGTCAGGAGTCTCTGCATGGCTTCTCCAGCACCCAGGGCTACATCAGGGTGGGTCCATGTGTCTTGTCAGCTGCTAAGTCTCCCAGGGTGTGTAGTGAGTGAGAGTCTCTCCTGCCTCGAAGGAGGAAATGTTAGAGTTCCCAGAATTCTCAGGTGAAGGCCATGCCCACACAGAGGCCTCATTGGCTATGATCCAATTGACAGGCCAGGCTCCACCCCTACATTCTCAATCCTCAAATTGACAAATGATTGTGTAATTACCACATACTTGAACCCTTGTATAAGCTCCTCTTTTTCCCCTCCTTCCCACCCTCGTGAATCCTTAATCAATTACATATTGTATTATTTTGTATCTTACACTGTCCATTTTTTCCTTTTACCCACGTTTCTGTTATTCGTCCCCTTGGGGGTGGCAGGGAGCTATATAGCCAACCTTTGATTTCTACATAAAGTTTACTAAATGTCACTACAGTCAGTTAAATGTGGAAATAGAATCTTGTTTCTTACCTGCTAGAATAGTTTTATTTTACACTGTCAGAAGTGAAGCTCTTAGTTTTACTTATTGATATACTATTTGCTATAGTTTATTGTGCCAGCCTGGCCGATAAACACAAGTAGGATTAACTGAAGGGCAGAGGGATAAATGGCTCGGTGAGCCTCACCTTGGCTGTTCTGTGCCTCAGTTTAAAGGGGTCCACTACCTGTGGGATGCCTAGCCTGTGGACTGTGTCGCTGTAAGTTGAGGTCCCTTTAAGCCCACACAATTGGAATGTTCATCTCTGGAGCTGGGGACCGACAGTTGATGACAATTGGGGACCGGCCTTGCTGTTTGCTGCCTGGATATATATAGCCCAGCTCTCTCTACAGAAGGGGACTGGCACCTGGCAGCTCTCAAAACCTTAAAGGACTGCTAGTGTCTCACTGCTATATAATTTAACTGTTAATTTTTTGTATTATCTATCTGTATATAATTTAACGGTTCATTTCTTGAATTATATATCTATCTTTATAAATATATTTATAAATAATTACTAGCAATCTGGTTTGTCTCTCTAGAGAACCCTGTCCAATACACTATTGTTGGCTGAAAATCCAAGAACAAAAATGTATTATTTTAGACAGGGTAGGAGCAGTAGAAAGAAATAAACTCTCAATACCAGACCATTTGTCAGCGTAATTGTATGAAATAGTACAAAAGAACATAAATCCTTAGGTTTGGTGTTACGTTATTGTAATGGTTGTGGTGGCAATACAGTTTACTATGGTCCCAGCTAAGTGTATCATTTATTTTTATCTTTTACGTAAGGGCAAATCATTCCTCAACTCTTGCATATTGACAAGTGCTCTGAAGTCCGCTGGCATTAGCCACAGAGTCCTGATGCGCTTTATGGTTTGCACATTGCATCCAGCATGCGACACGCATGTTTTTGTTAGGAGCACATTTTACTCAGTGCCTGTGGTTTCATTGTTTGGATAATAATAGTAACCTTAAAGGATGTTTGATCAAGCTAACCTCTGATTCCCAGGGATGGACATCACCAGTAATCAAAGGGAAGACGCCGGTCCAGGTGTTCAAGTAAAAGAACCCTGTGCGCAGGTGGACCTCTCCGCCCCTCTGATGCCCTCCGTGGCTGGGCTGCCACCGCGGCCCCCAACCCCCGCAGCACCCATGAGTGTGGGAACAGCCAGTGCTGTGGCGGCTGCCCCCTCCGCGGCTTCCATCACTTCTGCTGGGACTGCTTCTGCTTCTTCCCTTCACGTTCCTGTGCCTCTTGTGGCGGCGGCGGCGGCAGCTCCGGCTGCACCAGAAGAAATGGTTAGTGCAGTTCTTACAAGTGTCTGCCGTGCGTTTGTGAATCACCAGTGTTTGAACTCTGAACATCGGACATGGTGTTTAGAAAAGAGAGGGCCTGCATGGTATAAAAGCGGGGAGATAGAAAACATTCGTCCTCAAAATGGCAAAGCATCACTTCTGTAATGAAAAATAGTAGCTGACACTCTTATTGCAGTAGTGGCAAGTACAGCCAAAGAAAGAACTTTTCTATATTTATTTTTAAGAAAGAACTTGACCTTAAATTTTCCAAAAAGAAAAAGTTTATTTAGGGAGAGAGCTAGTAAGAGAATTTTTGTTGCTCCTTTTAAAAATGCTGAGTATTTTCAAGGGCTCAGGAAATGAATGACTCATGTATTTTCTGTTAATCCCTTTTTCCTTTGGTTTGGTTTTCATTTGCGTCTTAATTGTGGTGAAACTCAGCTGTGGTTAAGGAGGCGCAGAGGGGAGATGAAGACAGAGCATTTATATGAGAGCTTGCCTACAGTGAAGTAAGCCAAGGTATTAATATAAGAGTTGCAGACCAAAGTTTTTCATATGTCCCATAGAGTTCATTCCAACTCATAGTGACCCTATACAACAGGGTAGAGCTATCCCCACTGGACTTCCAAACTTGTAAATCTTTGTGCTAATTTTAGGCAATAAATCGCTCTCTCTTGGAGAGGCAGGTGGGTTTGAACCACAAACCTGTGGTCAGCAACCTAACATGTAACCCAGTATGCTACCAGGGCTGCTTTCTGACTCCTTTGATGTCTTCTTACCGAACCTGCATCCTTCAAACTGTTTTCAACATAGAAGGGTTTAATGATGAGCAACCACATTTGTGAGAATCGCCTCTGTGGGCTTTGTCACTGAGTCAGACTAGACTCAATGGCGGTGGGTTTCCATACCCCTCCCTCTTCGCCGAGCCTGGCACAAGCGCACACATGGTTTGATAACGTTGCTGAGGTGGTTCTGATCTTATTGCCTTCCCTTTTCTCCCTAAGCCCTAGCTGCGTACTGAGTTCTTGGGGGGCCATCAGAAGGTGGCCTTGCTCTGGACAGCTCTCCTGGAGGCATTGAATTTGGTTCCCTTTAGTATTCCAACTTCATTGTCACCCGATTTCTGCCTGTTGGTAGCTGCTGATTTTGTTAAGATCTGTTATTTGTAGCATTTCTTCTTGACTCAAAGAGGTTCAAGAAATGCTGTGTCACATGGCACTTGGCTAGTAAGAGTCATTTGACCATGGGGGGGTCTTCTGATAGAAGTAAGACACAAACTAAAATTCACCCTGGCATACACTTAGCTGTGTTTCTTTACATTTTAGGAGTGATTCTCTAAAAATGACCTCTCTGAGATAAGCACAGTGAATGATTATTTAAACTTCTGGATTGTCGTTCACATTGCACATTCAGATAACACACAGAGCTAGATTTTTTAAATCATTTTATTGGGGGCTCGTACAACTCTTATCACAATCCACACATACATCCATTGTGTGTCAAGTACATTTGTACATTTGTTGCTCTCATCATTCTCAAAACATTTGCTTTCTACTTGAGCCTTTCGTAGAGCTAGGTTTTTTTTAATGCCCTTCTCAAAATGTGACTACACTATTTGTACATGTGGATTTACCTAAAAACTTGAATATGCATGAAATAACTCACTGAATTTGTTGGCCCCCTTTTTGTTTTACCACATTTTGTAAAGTTAATTGGATCATCTGGGATACTTTTGAACTCTTTGAAACCTGAAAAACACAACATAGTCTACCCAGCCCTCTCCCGACCTCTTCACCCTTCACCCAACACACACCACACCCGTTACAAACATGTGCGGCCAGTTTTAGTCACATTAGAACAGCCTTCAGGTCCAAGGTGGAACGGAGAACCACATGTACGTCAGCCTGTAAGTAGAATGGCAGCTTTCTTCCTTCTGTGTTTACCTGGACTGCTCCAGTTTTCCTCTGGTTGCTTTTTTGGCGATCCACCCATGATAGCAAAAGCAGGTGCCAAGAGAGGCCTTGTGCAGTGAACCCAAGGTGAAGGCGCTACTGAGAAGAGGGAGACTGGGCTTCTGCTCCAGACCCAGTTTGGCGTGTTATTTAGTCACAGAGGCTTCCTGTGAAGCCTCAAATGGGGTTCTTCTCAGTATCTTCAGTAACTAAAAGGAGTGGTGTGCAGAAAGCAAGCTGTAGAGCACTGGGAAGAAAAGTCTGGGGAAAGAAATCTTACCCTATTTTCATAATGAAATAAAATCTTGATCTATGAAGCTATGTCTTTTTGTAAACATCTCAGTATATTAAGGACACTCTCAGAATGTCACGGTCGACATATTTCAATTAGCAGGTTATCACAAGCAAAGATGTTGCAGTTCACGAGGTTGAACAGTAGATGGCACCTTCATCTTTGTTCATTCCAGTTGGAATTCTTGAAGATAGTTTCCATTTGCCTTTTAACCCTACTTAATGAGGTTTCTCTTCCAGCCTTCCCGTCATCTAAATTGGAAAAGCAAGGATGTCCTTGGACAGTTAAGCCTGTTTTCCCTATTTTATAAACACAAGGAAGCGCAGCTTAGAGTGATTTGCCCATGGGCACGATAAGAAAGAGAGGTACAGCGGAGCCCAGCCCTTCAGTCGGTCTTCGGAGTCCTGTATCTGAACCAGCCCTGCACATTGCACTAGAGAGTGTCTGTCAAATGCGAAGATGCATTTACACTAAGTATTTACAAGGGCTCCGTGTTTTGGTGGAGGCTTTTCATGTAATTTTCTTTGAATTTTTCTTATATACTCATTCTTATTTTTCCCCTTTCATTGGTATGACTTAGAAGGTTAAGATTTGTAATAGCATTTTCTAAGTCAGCTAAGCTAATAAATTTAATAGGATCCAACATAAGTGGGACTAGTAATTCACATTGATCAAAAAATATCAGCAAGGAATGATTTTTAAAACACGTACATGCATACTTTTCACACAATTTTATCCAAAAATATACAATTTTTACTAATGTTCCAGTCTGTAAAGTGGAGTCAAACTAAGTATGGCTCCATAGGGTGCAATTGAGTCAACTTCTTTATATTAAGAGCATTCACGGTGTGTTTTTTTATGATTTCCAGTTCATTTTCTACAAAGTAAAGCATGATCATAAAACTTACAAAGCATAAAATCCTTCTGTGTTTTAAAACACTTTTTCTCCACCTACTATAGCAGCACGTGTTCCTTTCAAAGCTCTTTTGATTTTCAGAACAACTCTTTTCAAAATCTGTTCGTGCCGTGGAGGGTACATTCCCACCTTCCTGAGGGTGTCCTGTGTCAGTGCCGGCTGAGCTCGGCGAGGCGTAGCCTCTCTGGACATCCCCAGCTGTGTCCCTCCGTCCGTCCGCACTTGGCTCGGCGTGCAGGCCCTTGTTCCTGCGCACTCCAGCTGCAGACAGGCCTCGTGGATGGATGGGAATACGCCCCCGGCGGGCAGTCAGTCCCACGGTTACGAAGGAGATCCCTGGCCAGCTGTCTCGTTAGCTTTGAGTCCGAGCAGGTGTATACAGCCCTTAGTTAGCCCTACTTTGGTTCAAGAGGAGAAGAGAAGCCATTTGATGATGGAAAGCGACTCATGCGGCACGTGAGAGCGATGGCGATGGAGAGCCAGCCGGTGAGGAGCGCGGATGGTTCTCACGCACCCACAGGGGCAGTTCCACCCTGGCCTAAAGGGGCCACTGTGAGTCGGAATTCACTCCATGGCAGCGAGGTTTTTGGTATTTTTTGAGTTGGTTCAATCTCAAAGGGAGAACAAATCTCATGTTATCACTACAGGACAGGTAGGAATTGCCTAGATGCGGGACTTAATAACACGGGGTTGCCTGCGTACCTGCTGCTCCAGTGTGAGAGAACAAGAAGATGAAAAATTCAGGTTTTCCATTTGTGGGGAATTTTCTTGCTGTCAAATTTTTGTTTTGTAGTTTAAGGATCTTTAACAATTTCTGAAATCTGTTTTGTCCCATATTTTTCTAAGGAGTACAATAGAAGTTCCTCGGGGTCAGAAACATTAATTTAGTCCATAAAACATGTGGGATATTTTAAAATCTAATACTTTGTTTCTTAAATTCCGAAGATCCAGAAAAGTTCATAGTTTAAAAAGCAAAGCAGTTTCTCCAAGGATTATAATGAGAAACAGCCCTCTGACTTCCCTTCTCGAAGCACTGTTAGTTGTTTCTCCTATTTACCTTTTCCAAAAACAATTGGTTATTGTTTCTTTATCAGTTTCAGACAGTATCTCCCTACTTCCTACTTTGTATGAAAAGGTCTTCTGATAACTTCCTTTTTTTAGCTTTTTAAGTAGTTTTATTTTACAATTAGCTTTTTTAAAAATCATTTTGTTGGAGGCTTGTACAACTCTTACCACACTCCATACATGCATCCATTGTATCAAGCACATTTGTACATTTGTTGCCATCATCATTCTCAAAACATTTGCTTTCTACTTGAGCCCTTGGTATCAGCTCCTCTTTTGCCCTCCTTCCCCCACCCTCCTTCCTTCATGAACCCTTGTTAATTTATAATTTTTTTTTCATGTCTTAAACTGACTGATGTCTCCCTTCACCCAATTTTCTGTTGTCCATTCCCCAGGGGAGGGGTTTATATGTAGATCATTGTGATCGGTTTCCCCTCCCTCCCCCCCCCCACTTTCCCCTTCCCCTCTTGGCATCACTACTCTCAGTATAGGTCCTGAGGGGTGTATCTGTCCAGGATTCCGTGTTTCCAGCTCTGACCTGTACCAGTGTACATGCTGTGGACTACCTTCTGATAACTTCTTACTCCCTCTCTTTTTCGTCCTTTCTGACACCCTCCATGTCCATGCATATATACAATGAATGTATGTAGTCTAACATTCGCTCAGTCACTATCTGATGACTGAAAACATAGCTGAGTTGTGAACGTGTCGTATAATTACACTGCCTTTTTAGTGTAGTTTTTTTTCCTGTAATTAATCACCTTTTTCTCTTCTTTGTTTTTTCGTGGGTTTTCTGTGCAACTGCAATGAATTCAGTCCCAACTCTGAGGATTTATAAAACATCAATAACGCTATTTTCCCTGGAGCCCTCGAAACACATCAGTATTCTGTCACTTAATGTTTTCAGAGGCATCCTGTACAGCCCACTATTGTTTGTTTTCACTATGTGATGGTGATCATGTACAGCTAGGTGCAGGTATATGAAAAACTTAATAAATGACAGCCTAAGAACTGTACCAGTAGGGGAAAGTGAATGTTTAATCAATGCTTTTGAAAAAACTATTGTTAGAGAGAAAATTAATTTAGACCAATAATTAATACTGAAAGTTTAGATTCTTAAAGTTACCCTAAAGAACTAAATATTAGAAAATAATAAGAGTAAAATTTACAGAGAGATATAAAACAGGTTGCTTTTGTTTTACTTATGGAAATTAAAAATTCTTGCTAAGACTGCTGACAATTTTTTTTTAATTTAAGTGCATTGAAGAGTAAACCATGAAAATTATAGGGAAAAGGAAGTGATTCAGACCACCAGAGAACTCTCTGGTAAATGAAGTTAATATTCATCAGAAGCTATTCCAAAAAACCTAAAGGAGGACAGCCATCCTTCCCTGGCAAAAAGTTAAGGAACACGGGTAGTTGGCAAAATGGAATACAAATGTAAAACATTAATAAAGAACCATAGGTTAAATCATATTGTAGGTTCTTCCCCAGACTTACACAGTTAAAATTGGCAGTGAATTAACAATGAGTAATGCACTACTCCTGCTGTACACGTAAAGCTTTCTGCATGTTCAACCAGCAATTAGTAACAAAAGCTATAAAAATGACAAATGACATTCTTTCAGGATAGGATCATCTCATTTCTGGCAGTGTATGCTGTGGAGATGACTCCCAAAAGAAAGGGGAAGTCCTGGTTTCCAAATCTATCTACTATAATAAGAAGAGGCAGCGTGTACCCAAGAACAGACTGTTAGACATACTGTAATTTAGTTGTTGTTTTTTAGCCATTTTATTGGCACTTCGCATATCATTCAATTCAATAATTCAACTATACCAAGAAGAGAGTTGTACATTATTTACCACACTCAGTTTTACAACATTTTCTTTTTCCCTGTACCCATTGGACAATGTAATATGCTAGTATGAAAACATGTCCTTAAAAATTATAGCAGTCAGTTGTCTGTATTGCTTAATGAAAAAAATATATATATATATGATAAAGAAGCACAAGTAATTAAGCAGTTAATAATACTAATTATGCCTAAAGAGTAAGAGAGTTGATGAACCTGACTAGTGGAGGCCAGGGTTGGGAAGGGGCATGGTGTGAGCGAGCGAGCGGTCCTGCCCCTGGACGCCAGTGGTAGACAAACAATCTACACACATGGGAGGGAGATGCTGTAGAGCCACACACAGTGTTTACCAGTGCCCACGTCCTAGCTCTGTGTTGTACTGTCATGACGCAACATGTATTCATCGCAGGAAACCAGGGGGACAATTGCAGTGCCCTGTGCGTCTGTCATTATTCCAAAATGATTTTTTTAGAAAGAGTCCACAGAAGCCTGTGAAGCAGTATGCCCTGATTGAAGGCTGGTGGTGGGTATTTGGTCTTATGTTTGGGGGAGGTTCCCATCCCCACGCCCCTCTAAAGCTGGTCAAATATCTAGTTATTTTCTTCATATGCTAAAGAACCAACAGTTCTCTCGGTTTTGCTGTGGGTTTTACCACTGGATCTCTCTCTGTTTGTTTAGCACGTGCCCAGAGTTGTGATAGCTGGCCAACAGAAAGCTGGCAGGACAATCACCGCCCGGATCACAGGGAGATGTGACTTTGCTTCCAAGAACAGAATTAGTAGTGGCTTAGCGATAATGGGAGTTTCTCCTCCCATGAGCTCAGTTGTTGTGGAAAAGCATCATCCGGTCACAATGGTGAGTCCACATCTGACGACCTTTTATCAAAAAGTCTTTTTCCTGAGAGTTTGCTGAGGAAAAAACACTGAGATGACATGCTGGGGGGAGGCA
Organism: Tenrec ecaudatus; assembly: GCF_050624435.1. NCBI lineage: Eukaryota > Metazoa > Chordata > Mammalia > Afrosoricida > Tenrecidae > Tenrec > Tenrec ecaudatus. Next base: position 72,171,484 of record NC_134531.1, on the reverse strand, counting down.
GGGTGTCGCAATTCATGATGATAGCTAGTACTGGTCCTGCCTTTTTCTGTGGTAGCCTGTGTATGCGAGGGGTACCCCAAACACCTGGAATTGCGCTGGCCGAGCGCAGCTTTCATGGCATGCCTTTTTCCTGCGAGGCATGCTTCCAGCAACTCGCTCTGAGTCAGTGCACCCAGCGGTGTCGCCTGGGAAGGTTCCCTCTGGTCACAGTGAATTTTTTCATAAAAGCAGTTTCACTCAGACCTTGTTTTTTTGATGGCTGATTTAAGAGAACAGGGTGCCGCTGTGAATTTTTGTTTTCTGCTCAAGAAAATGCCACATAAACAATTATGATGTTGGACACAGCGTACAAGGCCAGCGCTGTGGGGAAAACTCAAAGTGTACGTGTCGCTCGTTTCCTCATTTCCAAAAAGGTGAAATGTCAATTGATGGAAAACCTCGTTCTGGATTTCCATCAACTTCCCCAGCAGCCAAAAAAATCAACTCTTGGAGCACTTGGAGTTCGTTCCACCAGGTCAAGACTGTTCATCAAGCTTTCTGTTTAGAGGTTATGAAAAGATAGCACAGCAGTGTGCGACAAAAGAGGCCTGATTTGTGGAAGACGGGGGACTGGCTTTGCCACCTGCTCGTGCAGCCGTCTCAGTGCGCCAGTTTTTGGTGAAAGAAAAACAAAACAGCATGCCTCTCCTACCCTACACACCTTATTCACCTGATCTCGCTTCCTGCGGCTTCTTTTTGCTTCTGTAAATGAAGAGGGACATGAAAGGACAGGGATCTGAGGACATAGAAGAAGTGAAGGAAAAAATGAAGGAGGCGCTGTCAACCATCCAAACAGATGAGTTTGAAAAATGTTTCCAAGAGTGGAATCACAAATTCGACAAATGTAGTAAGTGTAATGGAGAGTACTTTGAAGGTGATGCGGTTGTTTTGTTTAAATATAAATATAAATACATAGTTCTGAAAAAATTTTTCGGGTTTTTTTGGGGGGTACCCCTTCGTATTTATAATTGTCAGATCTGCTCTATATTTACCTTTCCTCTGTTGAGAAAATTTCTCTTGAAAAGATTATTTCTTCCACACAATGTAAAAATTATTGACCAAAACAGGCATTTCAGGAATGATTTTTTCATTTATTAACAAGAGACCAAAATATGGTGTTTGTGCAGATGGTGTCCTGCTTCTCCATTTATAATTTATAATTCCAGGGTCTCCCCTCCCAAGTTTTCTTCTCCTTCTCACAGCACAACTGTCAGTGTGGTTGTTTTGTGTGTGTGTGTGTGTGTGTGTGTGTGTGTGTGTGTGTGTGTGTGTGTCTTTTAAAGAGCACGTTAGCAATAAGTTCTCGTTACACAAAAAAGGCTGAGTTTGGGACCCAACTTTTCTCCTTACTGCCTTTGTGATTCTACCCAGATCAAGTAAAGCATTTGAGCCTCTCTCTGCCTTGTCTTCTGTAGTGGGAGTGTGGAAGAAGGTGGTGAGGTCCAGACTTGCTTGAGACAATCTGGGAAATTTAAGTGAACTGTGTAAAGATGCTTTGTAAACTGGAAAGAAAAAAGAAACGTAACCTAATTAAAGCTACTAGGAAAATCTGTAAATCCTCGAGGTTAGGAAAGATTCTTACCTATTTACTATGTCAAGATATTGACAAACATCATATGGAAGATTTGAATGCTGGTCCGAGTTCAGGTAAAGCGTGGTCAGAGTGAAGTAGACGATCAGCGATGGAGGCACAAAGTCCAGTAGAGGATATGGAGACAACACTGATGGTTTTGTCTAAATATTCTTGCATACAAGGAATTAGTCATTTCTTATCAGCACATTTATAATGTGTATAAAGAGAGACTGAGGTAGAAAGGCACTGAAGAGGGCACTTAAGTATTATTTATTCACTAATTTAGGCAGTCTTTTGTATTTGTAATAATGATAGGAATTTATATTTTACAGAAGAAAAGGGAATAATTTTTAAATACTTTTTACCTCCCAAATTGCCATCTGCTTGTTCAGTGTGTGCACTTCCTCTGGTGACTGAAAGTATATTGGACAGCCAGCCGTACACTACACCCATTATTGCTTGATTTGGATTACTGGCCCAATGGCAGTCCTCTGTCCTTAAAATTTTATCCCAAGAAGTCAAGATTTAGAACTGTACTAGAAAGTTACCACCAATAAACTACAAGTCCAGTGTACAGTATACATTAGCCCTATCTGCTGGGCAGATGCTTGTTCCTTGTGTTACTTCATGCTCTCGATTATCTGCATATGCTAGTACTTGGGTGAGTTTAGTATTTGACTGGTAACACAAGGTTAGTAGTTCAAACTCACCAGCCTTTCCATGGGAGAAAGATGAGGCTCTCTGCTCCCATAAAGACTGACAGTCTGAGAAGCCCCGGGGAGCAGTTTTGTGTCCTATAGGCTTTGCTGACTTGATGGTAGTGAGTGGGGAACAGCAATGGTAACTATTTATTATTGATGTCTTTAGTCTTAAATATGCAAGATTAAATCATAGACTTATTTATACATAGTTAGACCTATTTCTACATTTCTTCTTTATCCTCTCCAAAGAGAAATAGTTCTTTTGATAAAGTTTGATGGTTGGAAACAGAAATTTCACATCAGTCGCAAGAACATTACTTATTTGTGATGATTTTATTGTTATTAATGTGCAAAAAACATTTGTACAAAATTCCTTAAGGAAGGTTCTTTGCCTCTCCCCACAGAGGAGCTCCGTTACTCTGGCAGTAGAATCTGGCAGGGACTTTTGTTTGTGAGATGCTTCACTCATGTTTCCAGCAAAAGCTGTATCTTTAATTTTTAAACTACATAGTGGATTTTTTGATCAATATCTATGATTTCATTGCAAATACTTTTGTTTTTCTGAGAGGAAGATCCAAATAGAAATCTGTTTGTACCTAGTCAGTGTCGTGAATCTCGCTGCTGGGGCATGGCTTGGGGCTGGGCCTTCTTTCAACACCACAAAGTCCCTCCCTTTCTGTGCTTCACCTCTGTAAGCAGTACAGGATTCTGCTTGATTCTTCCTTGAGGACTGACCCCCACGACATGTTTTAGAATCCAGAAAGATGGCGCAATACCAACTTGTGGTTATTGCACTCTGAATCAGCCCTAATTGAGGGTGGGTTCCTTTGAAGGGGAAACACTTTGTTGTTTATCTGGCTGCTTCATCCAACTCATTGCATGTGTTTACCACTGGGTGCTTAATAATCAGTGAGATTATAGACTAAATGATAGTAAATATATATATATATATGTATGTATGTATTTGTGAGATTATTAAAGTCGATTTTTGTCTTTCCAGCAAACCATTCCTCAGGCAACTGCAGCAAAATATCCCCGGGCCATTCATCATGAAAGTAGTACCTCAGCTTCCAGATCTCTTGGCACCAGGTCATCTCAGGTCCCATCTCTCACAAGCATTCATTCCATCAAAGTCGTGGACTGACACGAATCTCTGCATAGTGAGGTCTGTTAGCTCCTCTGCTTTACCAAAGGTTGGAAGGCCTTGATTGAAAAAGTTGACATTTTCTCAGCACACCATAGATATATCATGTTCATCTTTTCAGAATTACCAGAGACTCAAGCTCTGCCATCCATCCTTTGTACCTACATGTAGAAATTATTTTAATGTTATTTTTTTATTTAAGCAATTAAGTAAAACTTTCTAAATTAAAAGAGAAACTGGTCTTACTGTTTTTTTTAATGTGTTCCTCCTGTCACTGCTTCTCAAAATATGTAAATCCCGTGAACTAATGTTGACTGTAGTTACGTGAACTTTGAAAGGGAAATGTACTTAAAAGATTAGAACTAATAAAAGTAAGTTATTTTGAATTTTAAATTAAAAGACTGGAGATCAAGAGAAATTATCTTGATCTTTCCACTTTCCACTCCTCGACAATTTAAACTAGGAGGGAAGTGGCCATGAATGCTTTGGAATGTTTAAAGAGAGAAAACAATATTTTACAGAGTTATAGAAACATTTAAAAGAAATTTCCTGTTGGAACGACCCTATTTCTGATGTTCTTCTGGCATTACTTGAAACCCAGCAGCACTGAGCCCACGTTACTCTCCCTGGATGTCTGGGCAGCCCTGTGGGGTAGGTAGCCCGAGGCAACTCCACAAACCGTTCAGGTTCAGATGAGGTGGGAACTTTTCTGTGGCTGGCCAGTGAAAAGAAACCATCGGGGCAAAAGCGTGAATGAGGAGGAGACCTGGTTTCTATGGTTTTGCTGCTGGCTTTCTGTGTTAATTGGAGCTGGATGCCCATTTAAATGGCTTCCTGTAACATGTGAAATGAGGAATACAGCTCCCATGTGGATTTTACAAAGTACTTAAGAGATCAGCTGGTAGATGCTGAAGAATCTCTCAGGCCTCAATTTCCATATTTTAACGGACCTCAACGAGCATGCTTTAGTTTCATAAAAGCAGGACGTCAGAGAATAAATCTGAGGCGGTAAGTATGACCTGCGTTCTAAAGGGGCACACTAAGGCTTGTTTCTGAATTAGAGGTCCATCTGGCCATGTGTGAGGAGTCCCTGGGCGGGAGAAAGACACGGCTTTCTACTCCCATCGAGAAGTGCACCTTTGGAAACCCACAAAGGCAGCTCCACCCTGTCCTCTGGTCGCTATAAATGAGAGCAGACTGGATGGCAGTGAGTCTGGATATTGAGAATGGATAAGCACTTGACCACTAACTTAGTGTTGGTGGTTCGGATACACCCAGTGGTACCTTTAGAAAAAGGCCCAGCCAGCTTCCCAAATAGCAAGTCACTGAACTCTTTTCAGCGCAATGCTGTTATGATACACACAGCGTCACCATGAGTCCGAATGGACTCCCTGGGAATTGGTATGGATCTTGTTGGTTGGTTTGTTTGAGAGGATAGTTACGGAGATTTGGGGGGAGGGGGGTTGGTAATCTTTTAAAAAGAGCATCAGATACTTTGTGTTCTTAGATATCATGACTCCGACCCGTAGCCACCTTATGTGCAACAAACTAGAGCCACACGTGGTCCCGCGCCAGCCTCATGCTGTGGGGGAGCCCAGCGTTGCAGCCACTGTGTCAGTCATCCTTGTCAATGATGGTCTTTTTCACTGACGCTCAACCAAGCATGATGTCCTTTACCGGGGACTGGACTCTCCTGATACCGTGTCTGAAGTGTGTGAGATGAAGTCTTGTCAGCTCGATTTGAAGAAGCTGCTGGCCAGCCTTCCTCCATGACAGATTGCCTTGTTCTTCTGTCAGTCCATGAGACTTCCACAATCCTTCGCCAGCACTGTAATTCAAGTGTGTTGATTCATTTTTGGTCTTCCTTACTTCATATTGAGGTTTCACGTGCATATGAGCTGATTGAAAATACCCTGACCTGGTTGGGCCCACTCTGGACCGCAAAGTGGCATCAGTGCGCGTTAACACATTAAAGAAGTGTCACAGATTGGCCCAGGACTGTACTTCGTCTGGTTTCTTGACTGTTACTTCCATAAGCATTGATTGTGGACCCAAGTATAATGAAATCCTTGTCGATTTCAGTCACGTCTACATGGGTCCGATTGTGAGGATTTGGGTTTTCTGCACATTGATACTGCAGGCTGTCCTCTTTGATGCACCTCAGGAAGTGCTTCCAGTCTTCCCGGCAAGCAAGGTTGTTGTCATCTGCTTCTCCGCGGTTGTTAATTAGGCTTCTGCCAAACCTGGTGCCACATTCTTCTTCATACAGTCTACCTGGGTTATTTGCTCAGCATACAGATTGAGTAATTGTGAACAGCTACAAACCTGACACACACCTTTCTTGGTTTTAAGCCATCCAGCGTGTCCTTGTTCTGTTCACACAACTGCCTCTTGGCCCGTGTACAGGTTCCACATGGGCACAACTAAGTGTTCGGGAATTCCAGTTCTCAAAGCTATCCACTGTCGGTTACGGTCCTCACAGCCAAATGTTCACCCAGGGAAACAAACATCTTTGTAGTATTCTACGTTCAGCCAAGATCCATTTGGCATCAGCAATGATATCCCTTATTCCATGTCCTCTTTTGAATTCCACCTGAGTCTGGCAGCTCCCTGTCAATGTACTCCTGAGACGGTTTCTGAATTATCTTAAGCAGCAAAGCAAGTATCTCCAGATATTTCTCAGGTAGCACTTATTCTGACCCAGTTACTGGTACGGCAAACAACTGCAATCCAATCGCTGCCAGCAAGCTTTGAGTCAAACAAAATAATACTTCCATTTTGTGCCCCTACTCTGGGCAGGCTCGCTCAAGCACATCCCAAAATTAACATCCCAGTGGGGTAAAACAATTCTGTTTCCCCTGGATTTGCACTCAAATTAGGTAGCGGCACATACGTTTTGAATTCAGATTGCTTTTTGGAGGGGACCTACAATTAAACAAAGAACTCTGGTGGTGCATTGGTTAAAGCACTCAACCGAAAGATCGGCCGTTAGAAAGCACAGCCAGCATGTGGGACTACAAGATGTGATTTCCAAAGTCTTGGAAATACTCGGGGCAATTCTACTCCGTCTTCTAGGGCTGTTGTGGTTCATAATCAACCTGACAAGCAGCTCACCACAACCTACAATCAGGAATGGTTTCAGGACCCAACCCTTACACAACATGGCCAACTTGAGTGAATGTGGTGATATTGCTGTTAAGAGCTTTCTAGGTCTAGTATATTGTCTAGTGTTGGCCCAAGTTAACGCAAATTTAGCCATTGAGACATACAGTAAGCATGTGGAGTCTGGCTGGCACAAACAGTTAATTGAGACAACTACCCAGGGATGTGTGACTTGAACCTAGCAGGAGAAACCTCAGCGGCTGTACCTGGTGAGCTCCTCCACAAACCCCTGTGGAGACTGCATGAGTGCAAGTCAAGGACACCAGCAGAAGCAAGTTGAGATCATCCAGGAAGGAGTTTGTTAGATTATTATCCTCATGTAATCTAGTGAAAAATCAGTATATTATCAGTCTCAAAATGACTGGAAATCAGATGTTGCAAGAAACAATTTTTTCCCAAAGTCCTGAACTGTGTATAGAGAATGTAAAATGATCGTTAGGTGGGAAGAAGTTAGAACAAGATAGAAAGACCCTCCAACAGGAAGACCCTCCAACAGGAAGACCCTCCAACAGGAAGACCCTCCAACAGGAAGACCCTCCAACAGGAAGACCCTCCAACAGGAAGACCCTCCAACAGGAGGTCATGAACACGACAGGATCGCGATGTGCCAGCATGGAGAACTAAAGGCCCGGGCCCATCATGGAACAAGAATTGAAAGAATCAGAACTTTGTGAAGAATTCAGGAGAAAAAAGAGTAGATCTAGAAAGGGCATTGTCTGCTGGAATTTAGTGCATAATGAAGATTTAAATTCTTAGACTTATGGTATAAAATTTTGTTGGAACATCATAAATGATCAATACCAAAAGATACTTGGAATCTCCTCTTAGACTTCGCTACAATGATTGCAGATGGCATGAAAGAGCAGGGCCTGTTCTTATTAGCGACTGTGGAATGTGCATGCCCTCAAAGTTACTGGGACAAAAAGGACAACAGTGTAGCAGGAAAGGAATCTTCTACAGTGTGTGTAGTCTGTCCAGTAAGTACAGCAGAAACCTGCACAGTCGATTTCTGCTGGCTGGGCGGACCTGAAGCTCAGTCCTCACAGTTCAGTCTGAGGGCTGAGACTGCCACGTCTGGGCCCAATTCTATTTCGTTTTTTGAGTGGTGGTTTGGGCTTGTCTTCTAGTGTCGGTCACTCCAAATACTTATTAATTCCAACATTGCGGAGCTCATCTTATCTCTGTGGACCATCCTAATTTACTCTCCCATAAGTCTAAGAAAAGCTTGATAGTGATTAATTTGAGATTCCCATTCCTGCTTAAAGCACAATGCTGTCTTTATCAGAAAACCATTTGGCAAAAGAATTGAACATGTGAACATCACAAACAACTTATAAACATTCCCTTGAATATATGCTTTGGGCTAGGTGCAAAGACTATGCTAATGACACTTCTGATGAGTGTAATATATTTAAGTATCCCAGATCGGAAATGGTGTTTTGGTTTGGAGGATTTTTTTTTTCTTTCTGTAGAGTGCGTGTATTATTGATGTGAATAGAGGGATGTTCTGGGGGACATGGGAAAGGGGGTGGGGGAAGGAAGTGGTGTTAACCCAGGAACAAGGGAACATCAAGTGATCCAAAATCATTGGCAAGGAGGGTGTAAGAGGTCTGGTAAGGCTTGATCAGGGCAATGTAACCCAGAGGAATTACTGAAACCTAAATGAAGACTAAGCATGATAGTAGGACCAGAGGAAAGTAAAAGGAAATAGAGGAAAGAACTAGGAGGCAAAGGTCATTTTTAGAGGTATAAATAAAGGCATGTACATATGTAAATATATTTATATATGATGATGGGTAAATAGATCTATGTGCATATATTTTATAGGTTTAGTATTAAGGTAGCAGATGGACATCGGGCCTCCACTCAATTACTCCCTCAATGCAAGAACACTTTTTTCTATTAACCTGGCATTCCATGATGCTTACCTTCCCAACAAGATCGCTGAAGACAAATATGTACCTAAGCGTGGTAAAGAAAGCTGATGGTGCCCGGCTATCAGAAGATAGAGCATCTGGAGTCTTAAAGGCTTGAAGGTAAACAAGCGGCATCTAGCCAAGAAGTAACAAAGCCCACATGGAAGAAGCACACCAGCCTGTGTGATCACAAGGTGTTGAAGGGATCAGGTATCAGGCATCAAAGAACAAAAAGTTATATTGTGAATGAGGGTTGTGTGGAGTGGGGACCCAAAGCTAAGGTGACCAGATTTTCACATTGGTAAAGCGGGACACCATTGATAAAACTCATATCCTGGTGAAATAGCCACATGGCAGCTGGAAACCACATACCCTAGCTTGTTGTGCATTCTTTCCAAAAATCTGGACTTTTTTAAAACGCCGTGGGACGCAGGAAAAATTGTTAAAAATTGGGACTGTCTTGACAAAAGCGGGACGTCTGGTCACCTTACAGCCCATCTGTAGGAAACTGGACATCCCCTTACAGAAGGGTCTTGGGGAGGAGATGAGCCAGTCAGGGTGCAGTATAGCAACAATGAAACATACAACTTCCCTCTAGTTCTTGAGTGCTTCCTCCACCCCCCACTCATGATCCCAATTCTACCTTACAAATCTGGCTAGACCAGAGGGTGGACACTGGTACAGATAGGAACTGGAAACACAGGGAATCCAGGGCAGATGATCCGCTCAGGTCAGGACCAGTGGTGAGAGTGGCGATGCCTGGAGGGTGGAGGGAAGGTGGGGTAGAAAGGAGGAACTGATTACAAGGATCCACATATAACCCCCTCCTTGGGGGACAGACAACAGAAAGGTGGGTAAAGGAAGACAGTGGACAGTGTAAGATATGACAAAATAATAATAATTTATAAATCATCAAGGGTTCGTGAGGGAAGGGGTGGGGGGGGTGGGAATGAGGAGCCGATACCAAGGGCTCAAGTAGAAAGAAAATATTTTGAGACTGATGATGGCAACAAATGTACAAATGTGCTTGACACAATGGATATATGGATTGTGATAAAAGTTGTAGGAGCTCCCAATAAAATGATTTCCAAATCAAGTTCTGGTTTCAGAAAATCAGAGGCAGTTCCACTGTATTTGTTTGGGGGGGTTCTGTTTTTTACATTATTCTGAGGATAAAAGCCTGGATGTAGTCAATATTTTGAACTAAAAAACGCTCACACATAGCATTGTGTGTGTCTGGGTAAGAGTGTGTCCAAGTGAGCACATGGGAGTGTAAGGAAGACACACACACCCCTCGAGTGGCTTTCTCAGAAGAGCTTCGGCCTTCATTCCAGGAAAGCCCTCCACGCCGACTGTTTTAAACTGAGCCACGGTTTTCTTTTTGCCAAAGGTCAAACGGGAACACGTTTTAACATGTAAAATTTTTTAAATAAAATAAAATTTTAAATAGTAAAATGTATGAAATTAGAAGGGTCCGCATATCAAAATACTGGAGACCAAGATTACCTTGACTGAATCTCATCTGCATTATCTCTTCAAGTTCACCTGTGTTTCTCACAATCTCTGTCCTATCCAGCAGAGGCAATAAAAGTTTCTGGGCGGTGGGGGTGGGAGGAAATTGCCATGATTAAAAAAACAATGCATGTGTGGAGCATGCTTCCTCTGAACACATGAGGTCTCCAGGACTGAACGGGCTCAATGGCAACTCCCTGCAGCCAGGCAAAGGCGGAGTATTTATTTGTCTTGGCTGCTTGGGCACACCTGGACATGTTTTGGTAAGAAGGTAGGGTGATCAGTGGAAACTGGGCATAATGAGAAACAGATGGGGCCGAGGCTTTTCACCGAGAGACTTTTGAAACAAAAGCGATTACGAATTGTGAACTTGCTGCCCGTTTTCAGCATCCAGAACTCCTGACCTAGTCATGGGCAATGAACGTCAGGGAACATGTGACACCGTACACCCATGATAGTCGCTGGATGACAAATGCTCCTGATTGTATCACTGTCCGTGCAAGTTTAGAGTCAAAAGCTGAGAATGGAGAGCCTTAGGTGCTCACGAATTTACACATGAATGGATAACAAGCTCATAACTTGATTTCACATTTATTTCATACGTTTCTCAGATTACAAGAGTAATGCCTGTTCATTCTGAAAACATAAAAAAGTGGAAAGTACAAAAATACAAAGAAAAGTAAACCACTATAATTATATCATCAAGATACAAACGTGTATATATGTGCCAGTAGGAGTATACGCTTGACTCTCTTCTGAATAATCTACTATACACATATGAGTTATTTAAAGCCAACAGTGACTACATTTCCAAAGCCAGATTTTCTTGCTGAACAGAAAGAGCAGTTAATGGTTTCGATATGAAAGGCCTGAGGTTGAGCATTTACCAGCCTTCTCACCTCGTCCTTGTTCCAGCCTTCCGGAATAGGAAGATACTTCCCCCACTCTGTAGCGAGGGAAACCAGAAGGCCAAGTACTCCAATGCTGTCAATATGCTCAAATGCTCACACTTTTCCACAGTAAGGGAGAAAACACATGTTCAAAACCATGTCTGCCTGTCCTAAAAGCTTTACTTTTTCCATATGCCACGCTGCAGCTTCCACCAGCCCGAGGCTTTAAAACCTTCCTAGATTATATGCACGTTGCATCAAATGACAGACGTGAGAGGATCCTGTGCACCTGGCCTTAATAAGCAAGCCCCCAACAAGCAGCCTGCGGCTTTTCACTGCAGCAGTCGGGGAATGGAACAGCGCTGTGGCATCCGCTGGAAGACCCTGCCACCGTCGAGAAGAAGGCCAGCACTGGGGCGAGAAGAGCTTTCGGCTGTACAGAGCTGCCTGCTGGGTGGAGAAGCATTTGAATACAATTTCGGCAGTTACGAAACTGCACATTTCTTGAAACTTGAATCTGTTTCGCTTTTGAATTGACGGATCTTTTCTGGAGAAAGAAAGAAATAGAAGAGCACTCACTGTTAAACCCGACATTTATTGGACTATGCACCAGGCCGTATTAGCCCCTTAATCTCACAGCAGCCCTTTGAAATCGATGCTGCATTTTCTGGCCCAGTTGCTGAGCAAGAATGCTGGCCCGGCGAGGCCCTGCAACTCCCCCGAGATCACACGCTTGGAGACCTTTCACCACTTCCGTGGGCCGCCTCTTCATCTGCCCTGCACACTCTCCCCGGGACTCTTTCATGGACAAGAACACATTTCAAGTTGGGGGAACAACCCCAGTGTTTTAAAGATAACATCATGGAAGATAGATGCCGTTCATCCATGCACCGTCTTGTCCCTGCCGAAGAGTGCTTCAGTGTGCCCCAATGAATGCCTTGAGGATATCAGCTGGTGGTAAAACTAGGAGTGAAAATAATGACAGATGTTTGCCTGAAAGGGTGTTATTGAGTGAGAATTATAACACCACCTCCTACATTGATGTTTCAGTGTTTCTTCCTGACAGGAAGGTCTCCTAGCAGAGTGGGATGTAGCACTGGTAGCCCATCTGCCCCTTCCTCTCAACCTGAGGTATAGGTTTTCAAGGGCATTAAACTTCCAGGGTTGTAAAGTCCTTACAAGTAATACATGTCTTACTTGGGGAACCACCCTATAACCTGTGAGATGGTATAGCAGTCCTGTCCCTGTTTGTGCGCCCCCCCCCCCCCCACACACACACGCAAACCAAGCTGCTGTGACTCATAGTGAAGTGACTCTATAGGGCAGAGTAGAACTGACCTTGTGAGTGTCGGAGCCCGCAAATCGTTCTGGGAGCAGAAAGCCTCATCTCTTTCCTGCACGGTGGCTGATGGTTTGGAGGCAGTTAGCAGCCCAATTGTAACCCACCATATCACCAACACTCCTTACACATGAACAGTCCAACCAAAAGCCAAACTTGCTGCCACCAAATTGATTCTGACTCCTAGGAACCCTACAGGACAGAGAATTGTCTCTTCGGGTCTCTGAGACTGTCACTATTTTTTTTAATTGGGGGCTCATATAGCTCTAATCACAATCCATACATCCAACCATTATGTCAAGCACATTTGTACATATGTTGCCATCATCATTTTCAAAACATTTTCTTTCTATTTGAGCCCTTGGTATCAGCTCATTTCCCCTTCCCCCAGCCTCCCTCCCTTATGAACCTTTGATAATTTATAAACATTTTTTTCATGTCTTACACTGACGGATACCTCCCTTCACCCACTCTTCCGTTGTCCATCCCCCTGGGAAGGGGTTATATGTAGATCTCTTTAAGGGAGTAGAAAACCTTATCTGGTGATCTTGAGGTTAGAAAGGCAATACATAACCCACTACATCACCAGGGAGCCTTATCAGGGTGGGGAACCTTTTTATTTGCCAAGGGTCATTTGGATATTTATAACATTTCTCCAATGTGAAGAGTGTGTTCAGCATTCCTTAAGCTGAAATAACTCAAGAAAAAATTCAAGCCTTGAGTTGCAATATTGAAAGATTCTATAGGCAAAATATTGAAGGATACAGGAGACAGCAATAGAAGATGGAAAGAAACAACAGTCACTGTACCAAAAAGAAGTAAGCGACATTCCACTATTTCAGGAAGTAGCATACGAGCAAGAACCATGGTATTTTCATTTCACTCATATGCAAATGAAAGTCGGCCCTCGAATAGAGAAGACTGAAGAAGAATCGATGCATTTGCATGTGGTGCTGGCAACAAATTTTGAAAGTACCACGAACTGCCAAAAGGATAAACTGATCTGTCTTCGAGGTACAGGCAGGGTGCTCCTTAGAGGCAAGGATGACAAGACTTCTTAGTCTTGGATATGTTGGGCATGTTGTCGGGAGAGAGAAGTCCGTGGAAAACGACATCTTGGTTGGCAGAGTGGAAGGGCAGCGTGAAATCGGAAAGCCCTCAAGAAGACGGATTGGCACAGTGGCTGCCAGGAAGGGCTCGAGCGAGCATAGGAACAGTTGTGAGAATGGGGCAGGACTGGGCAGTGTGTGTTCTGTTGTGCAGAAGGTCGCTATGGGCCGGAACCGACTCGATGGCACCTAACAACAACAACATGATGAGGCACGTGATGTTGGCTGGTACTCTTGGTTTCTCCTGCCTTCTCTGGTCTGTGGGCTGAACATTCTGCTCCCCCCACCCCCCAGCCTCCAAGAAACACATATACACAAGAACACTACAAATGCCCAAGGTGGGGTGGGGTGGGGGTGAGGGGAGGACACAACTCGGAACTGCCAGTGGCCAGTATTGTGGGCACTAAGGAACCAGCTGGCATCTCATTGACCCTTCCCATGGTCTCGGACTCTGCATGAGCCACAGGGAACAACAAGGAGAGGCGTCCGTCCCGTGGATATGCAGCCTTGTGAGGAGGAAGGGCCAGCAAAATGCACTCACCTGCTAGCTCCGGGAAGCCTGCGCGCCCCAGCTCCTCGTGCAGGTGCCTGGCCGGCATGGCCTGTGTCAGCCGGATGCCATGCAGCCAGATGAGCAGAGCCCGGTGGCCGTGTTCACGGAAGCTGTCTTTTCCTGGCCAAGCACAAATGGTCGCAGGTCAAACACCCTGAGCAGATGGCCCTCGAGGGGGGTCTCGATCCAACTACAATCTCTGCCACCGGACAGTGGCTACACGATGCTTTCTCCAAGGAGAGCTCTTGGATCAACGTGCCCTGGAGAGGAGAGGTGTCCCCTCGCCTTCCATTTGGATTCTCCTCCCCAAAGTCGAGCACTTCCAAAGCACCCGCCGCCCCCAGGAGTCCTGGTGGCGTAATGGGTTAAGCATTGGATTGTGATCAGCCCACCAGCGGCTCTGCTTGCTGCTAAAGAGTGACAGCTGCCGAACCCCCGGGGCCAGTCGAACTCTGTCCTCTAGGGTCATGATGCGTGGGAATCGACTCGCAGAAGTCAGTTCAGGGAGGCTGGGTTTATTTTTGGGGGTTCACCCTGAGGTGCCGGTTCCAGTGCAGATTCTGATTTAGTAGATCTGGGTGGGGTCCGTCCACTAAGCTAATACAAAGTCACCCCTTCCATCCACCAGCTGCTGCTCGGGAGAAAGATGAGGCTGGTGGCCGACTTTGGACGTCCTATGTGGAATGGCCAGGAGCCAGGGTAACTCGGAGGCAGTGGGGTTTGCGGGCAGAACCCGAGTGTCTGCGTGTGAATGAGCTGCTGCCTTGTGAACCTGTAAACCCCACTGAGTAGCAAGCCAGCCATCCAGAGTGCCACCCACACAGTGTGGGTGGCCCAGTCACAAGCACTCCCTGGATAGGTGTGGGGTGAGGTGTTGGGATATGGAGGGGAGGTGCCAGGCCTGGCAGGAGTTCACAGTGAGAGAAGGTGTCACAGCAGGCTCACGATCTAATCGATCTAATCAATGTGGAGAGAGAGTGAGAAAAAGAGAACCTGAGCTGGGGGGGCAGAGGTGGTGGGCAGGGTAGAGGTGGAAACTAGAGGGCTGGTAACTAACTGTCTGCGCAGAGGATGCAGTCTCAGGCCAGTGCTCTGTGCCTGGCAGGGTTTCGAAGTGGTTCATTGTGGTTACACACCCTGCTGAGAATTTGCCTTTCCACTCCCCAGACACATGGAAGCCAACCTGGCCCTGACAAATGTTGGCCTAAAAATACTGAGAAGGGACACGATGTTTTCTGGTCATTTCTTCAAGGCAAGAGAGAGTCCTAAAAGGGAAAAAAATCAATTTTCTGAAAGTCTTTACAGACGTTAAGTGCCTAAGGAGCAGCCAACAAAGCCCCCGAAAGCCTTCCTTTTCAGAAAGTGTCGCTTCCTGTCACTGTTTGCAGTGCACTTGTTTCCATGAATCCACACTGGACTGTGTCCTCGGCCTTGGCCATGAAGAGCCCAGGATGCACTGGGGGAGGCAACGTGGGCTCGTGGGGTGGTGGCTCTGCCGTGGACAGTCCCCAGTCATTGAAGCAAGGAGTCCCCCTCTGAGTGAGGGACAGACACCCCTGGGTCTCCAGGGGAAGAAAGCTGGGAGCAGCTCCTTTATTGTCACTTCCTAATTTCCCTATTGTCAGAAACACGTACTAACAAAACATTGGCCGTGTCAACATTCTTCACACGTATAATTAAGTGACATTATGGTCATTGTCTTGCTCAACCATCACTACTATCCTGTTTCCAAACTCTCCCATCATCCCGAAAACAAGGTCAATGTCTGGCAAGTGGGGGATTTCCTCCTTTCCTCCTCCTGCCCACCCACCTTGGTAACCACAAACTTTAGTCTCTATACACTCTTGTTCAAGTTCATTGGCTGATTAATTCCAAGCAACCTGTTTTTAGATTTCCTAGGGTCTGGTCAAGTAACAAAAGAAGTCCTGGTGGATGAACTGCAAGATCAGCAGTTCAAAACCACCAGCTGCTCCGTGGGAGGCAGGGGAAGCTTTCTGCTCCCATAAAGAGTTGCAGTCCCTGAAATACTCTGTCCTCTATGGTGACTGTGGTGGTTACATAATGTAGTGTCAATTTGAGAGGATTATGAGTGAATGGGTTGGCGTCTGGCCTGCCAGTCAAGATATAGCCAATGAGTCTTCTGTGTGGACATGGCTTTCTCCTGAGAATTCTGGGAAATATAATTTTTTCCTCCTTAGAGGTGGAAGACTTTTCCCTTAGCTCACTTGCACAGAGACTCACTACTGACAAGGCTGATTCCCTGCAAGACATCCCTGAGGAGAAGCCACATGGACCTACCCTGATGCAGCCCTGGGTGCTAGAGAAGCCACGGGGAGACCCCTGCCAGCACTGAGATAATTACAAGGCCACTGAATCCAAAGACTTCTACCCACTGGCCTGTGATCATCCTGCATTTGGTGTCATTACATGTGTTTCGTGAGCCTGATGAGGGCTTCATAGATTGGGATCAGACATATGGGCTAATATATCGGACTTAGGGCTTGGACTGGACTGGGTTGGGATGCTTTCTTAATGTAAAATTACCCTTTATATAAAACTCTCTTACACACATATGCGTGTTTATGAATTTGTTTCTCTAGTCTACCCAGACCGACACAGTGGCTACGAGTCAGTAGCGAGGTGATAGCAGTGGGTTTGCTTTGTTTCCTTAAAAATCTGCTCCTGTGAAGATTGGTCGGCTGGGGAGCCCTCTCTAAGGTCTCTGTGAGTCTCTCAGGGGCTCTCAAGTCATCGAATCCAGGTGAGGCAAGGATGAGAGCACTGGGCTGCTAACCAAAAGGCCGGCCCATCAGCAGGAGAAAGATGCTCAGCCTGCTTCCGTAATGATTAACCACTTTGGAAGCCCTGTGGGGCAGCTCTCGTCTGTATCCACAAGATAGAATTGATTCGATGGCAGTGGGCTGAGTCAAGTAACAAAAAGGCCAAGCTACAGGAATTCAATTGAGCTGGGCCGTGCTGGGCGCATTAATCCAGGCAGCTGGCGTCTAGCTGAGATGATTCCATCACTCGGAAACTTGGAGCTGAGAGAGCTCTCTGCATCTGTGTCCGCTCTTGTCTCTCAGAGTAATCAGGCTCAGCCAAGCAGGCCAATCAGCCCCAGGAACAAGGGGGCCATTGGCTCCAAGGATGCCTGCTCCCCAGCTAGTTGAAGAGGCGCCTTCCTGGATTTGAAGGGGGGACAAACCCTTCAGCCAGGACACTCTCCAGGGGCATTGATGAAGGCAGGCTGGCTGCTAAGTGTCAAGCCAATTGCTGAGACCTTGCTTCGGGGCCACTCAGTCAGATGGGAGTTCTGATGTCTCTCTAGGCTCAATGGCACATTTCAGTCTGGCTCAATAGAAAGAATCACCTCTGAAAAGTCCCCAAGCAGCTTTGTGGACTCAGCTGACTGTCCCGATCGTGAGGCCTGGGAAGACCGGGCACTTATGTGCAGGATTCTAAAGCCAGAGGGACCACCCACCCACCCACCCCACCCCTGCTCCAAACACACCACACCTCCCGCCCATGCCAGCCAGACTGTGCTGACCTGACCACTGCTCCTTGATGGCCCGGATCTGCCCGTCTGTGAAACCCCACCGAAGGGCCAGCCTCTGCCACTCGTTGGCCTTGAGCTGACGGTAAGCCAGGTTCCAGAGGCAAGTGCGGATGTGTCTGGTTTCCGGGCTGTGGTCTTGTTTGAATGTCAGAGTACAACCGGCTGAGGAGTCCTCCGCCGCCTCCTGATGGCCCTGCATTGAAAAGACTCGTATCCGATCACTTCATACAAGTTCTACTTACTGTCTCATGTCAGCGGATGTATCGGTGTGTTTCTTTTTTTCAAGAAGTCCTGGCTGGGCAATGGTTTAAGAACTGAGCTGCTAACCAAAAAGCCTGGCTGGCTCAACCTGCTGGTCACTCTGAGCCCCGGGGCCTCGTCATTGTATGTTGGGCAGCTAAGCGCAAGGACAATAGCTAGGAACACCAGCTGCCCCTCAGGGAAAAGACGAGGGTTTTTACTCCTATAATGAGTTGGGGGGGAGGGGTTGTTGTTGTTTGTTTGTTTAGAGTGACTCTGCAGGAGAAAAAAATATGGCAATCTGCTCCCATAAACATTACAACATGGAAGTCTATGCGTCCGAATAAGCGCTGCAGTAGCACTTTCACGGGGTGTTGCCAGAGATTTGGGCCATGCTGAGACGACGACTCAGGACCAGGGATACCATTGCTGAGGTCCGATGGATCTTGGCTCTGAGCAGAGAAGACCAGAGAGATATGTACTTGTGTTTTCTTGACTATGCCAAGAACGGGGTGGGCCCCTCCTCGGCCCCCACTATGGATCATGGTGTGGTCTGCATAGCAACAGCAGCCTCTGGCGGGGTCTGCCAGCTGCCGCCTCGGTGTGTGCTCCAGGGAAAGGGGGAGGGCTTTCCCCGCTTACCACGAATGGAGAACAGAACTTGAAATAGGAATTCCCACTGCCACTGAGCCACTGACACAGAGACGCCTTGAGGACAGAGTAAATTGCTCCAGGGGGCTCTCTGAGCTGTAACTCGAGATGGAAGCAGACTGCCCCATCGTCCTCCCCTGGAGTGATTGCTGGGTCTGCACCACCCACCCTTTGGTTAATAGACCAAGGCTTAATCCACTGTGCCACCAGACCTCGTGGGAGGTTTGAATACCCATAATTGCCTCTGGGGGGTATAAAACACAGGATCTTCTCCAAGCCAGCCTCAGCTCTCTCCCACCATACTGAGTGAGCTGCCAGGGAGGCATGGAGAAGGGGCTCAACCCACTGGCAGGTGCTGGGCACATCCCCTTTTTCTTTCCTCCTCATCCCATCTCGTGAAACAATTCACTCACTCTCATGCACTGCTATCGAGTCGATCGGGACCCTCTAAGACAAGATAGGTCTGACCCTGTGGGTTTCCAAGACTGTAACTCTTTACAGGAGTAGAAAGTCAGGTCTTTCTTCTGTGCTGTGGCTAATGATTTCGAACTGCTGACCTTGTGGATCACAACCCAACACGTAATCACTACATCACATGAATCTGAAATCCCACCACCACAAGGAAAGGGGAGAGTGCAGAATGCCTCTGCGCCATCCATCTTTGCCCTATCGTGTGTGTGTGTGTGTGTGTGTGTGTGCGTGCGTGCGTGCGTGCGTGCGTGTGTATATATAGCTTTGAGAAATGTAGGTGTTTGGTACGCTCCAAGATTGGGTAAGGCCAGCCCAATTGGAAAGTGCAGGAATTTAGAAAGCTCTCGGTCTTTTTGATAGTCAGGGAGAAGCATTCATTCACTAGCTTGTCTGCCAAAGTGCTGAGCAATTTGCAGGAGAAATGGGAGTCAGCACTGGTGGAAATTAGAAGAGCAGCAACTAGCTGTTAGGAAGTTCCCTTCTGCCTTCAAACCACCGAATTTCATGACAGATGACCTGTGTTTGGGGAAGGAAAAAAATGGGGAAAGGAAGAGGTGAATTTCAATCCTCGCTTTAATTTCTTGATTATGACCATTTTGTATTAAGTGAGAATATAAGATTGTCTAATGGACCAAGAGAATTTCGTGTGATGATAATAATAAACGCATTTGATAAGAAATTCAAATAGATTTATATATTTTTAAAAATCAGTGTTCGTCTCATCCCAGGTCCCAGGCTCCCAGTTGTCACCTGGGTTAACAATACTCCTTCAACTATACAAGGGGCTTCAGAACGTTCATGGTGTGTGTGTGGGGGCGGGGGGGAGGGAATCCATTATCTTTTCATTCCATTTTCTATGAGGTTTTTGGAGGTCCCTCCTATGGATTCATTGTATATGACTTTCAAAGTCTAATTCTTACATCGTAGATTTCTTGGGGAGAAGCAATTTCTTTTCATCTAGCCAAAAGACGCTAAGAAGTCTGGCGAGCATTAAAAATAGAACCAGTGAAGAGTTCTGTGCTGGAAGAAAATGTGAGTCTAGCATTTTAAAGAGCAGGAGAAAAGGAGGAACTTGGATACACTGTGTCCTTAATAAAACAGTGAGGGCTGAAGATGAGAGCAAGAGGAAGCAGAGGGAGGAGAAATAAAAGGAAAAGGAAAGAGAGGAGAGATTAAAATAGAATGCATGCCTCTCACTGCCAGAGTTATTTCCAACTCATAGCACACCCGGGACAGGGTGGAACCGCCCCTGAGGGTCTCTGAGACTGCGTATCTCGGTGGGAGGACAGAGCATGGCCTTCCTCCCTCAGAGCGGCCTGTGGTTTCCAACTGCTGGCTTTGCCGTTAGCAGCCCAATGTGTGGACCTACTAGGCCACCAGGGGGTCCTACTAGAAAATGGTCATGATTTTAAAATGTTGGAGGTGTCTCATTTTACCATTGTATTTTTTAAGAAAATGAAGATGCCAAAGGATGGTATGGTCTTTAAAATGATCCCCAGATGTTAGGACAATGCTGTTGCTGTGAACTACTAACTGCAAAGTCAGCAGTTCAAAACCACTAGCTACTCTGAGAGAGAAAAATGGGATTTTTCTACTCTGGTAAAAAGCTACTGTCTCAGAAACTCACAGGGACAGGTCTACCCTGCCCGAGAAGGTCACCATGAGGCAGCAAGACATCGACTCACTGGCAGTGTCTTGGGCCTGAGTTGATTGTTGCTGTTAGGTGCCATCAAATGGGTTCTGATACATTGGGGCCCTATTTACAACAGAACAAAACACATAGAGGCAAGAAAGTGAGATCCAGAGAAAAGCAAATAAATGCTTTCTGCTATGAGAACTTCAAGGGAAATTACCCAAAATGGTGACATGGACAGCAACCCATGCTCAAGGCTGCTCATAGATAGAGCCGGAGCTAGCAGGGCCCAAATTCTGGCACCGACTTGTTGGAACCATCAATCCATTGCCGTTCCATTGATTCTGAATCAATAGGACCCTGTAAGGCAGAGTAGAACTTCCCCACAGTTTCCAAGGCAATACATCTTTATAGAACGTTGATGAGTGTTGGCTGAGCTGCCTTAGGCCCGTTTGAGGCACTAAGGTAGGTGGGAAGAAGTTCCCTCTGTCACATGAGCCCACAGAGGAAAAATAGGAGCTCCCCCAGGCACACAGGTAGGAATTCCCCAGTAAGAAGTTGGGTGGAGTATCCCCTGGTGGAGGTCAGCAGGACTTTCTCTAGTCTAAGGCTAGCTGCACAGGGTGGAGCTCACCTAGCTGGGTGCGAGGCAGGTGTAAATGCCTTAGGCTAAGGGGAGTGGTCTGGAGGTCTGGTCAGGTCCACGGAGTATGAGAGAACAGGAAAGTGTCAAAGAAGAGAAAAAAAAAGAAAGTAAGCCCTCTGAGATTGTGGGGCAATAGAGAGAAGAGAGGGAAACAAAAGTAACAATGTAGCCGAGCCCCAATGCCTGCCTGTGGAGTTGCAAGTGTTTAGTCCCTGACCCAAGGCAGACGGCAGCAAACTGTGGCTGTGTTGAGAATAAGCCTCCGCATGGCTCCAAATGGTCCCGGCTCCAGATGAGACAGTGGCGGGGCTAAAATCAAGCCCTAGTCAGCCTCCACTGTGGTAAGCCATAAGCCCCCAGCCCTTCAACACCTTGTGGTTCTGTGCCTACTTATCTTTATGATGCTCCTCCTGCAAGCCAGCAGTGTTGAATTTCCCTCTTAGTAACTAACTCACCTGGGCTGATTTCTGCGGAATCCCTCTGGTGTGTGTGAATACATTTTTATAGAAGCAGACAGTCTCTCTCTCCCAAAAAAGCAGCTGGTGGGTTTGAACCATCAGCCTTGAGGCTAAACAGCCTAGCACTTAACCACAACACCACCAAAGTTTCATGCTGGAGGCCTTTCTGCCTTTCAGCCCAGGTGGAAACAACACATTCCTCGACATCTGGTGATGAGAATGGTGGTGCTGTTGGTGGTGCAGGACTGCCAACCCACCAGCGGATCCAAAGGAGAAAGATGAGACAGTCTGCTCCCGGAAAGCCTGACATCCTTGGAAACACGAGGGTCACTATGAGTCAAATTCAACTCAGTACTAGTGGGCTTTGAATCTGGTCATGAAATTCTTGCCTGAGAGCACTGACTTGTATCTTAGGAAGGGGTCTCAAGATGCATCAGGCAGCATCAAAAAATTCAAAACAAAACAAAAAAAAACAACCCATAAACTGTATGTCATCAAGTCTGTTCCGACTCATAGCAACCCTGCCATACAGGGCAGGCTAGAACTGTCCCTGTGGTTCCCACACTGCAATCTTTACAGGGGCAGAAAGCCTCGTCTTTCTCCTGTGAAGCAGCTGGTGGTTTCGAACTGCTGCCTTGTGATTAGCAGCCTAACTAGAAACTACTAGACCACAGGGCTCCTCAGAGGAAGTAAAAATAAATGAAAGACTAGAAAGAAGGACTTGAAGACGTTTTATATGTGTGTTTACAAGAAAATAAAGGTTTTAGTGACTATCACAGCATACTTGAGTGCTTGACAGCAGTGTTTTGTTGTTTTGTTTTGCTTATTGGTTTGTTTTAAGAACTAGCAAATGGTTGTGTTGCAAACTGCAGCACTAAAAACATAAGCTCTGTTCATCAGACTGCTGGTCTGGAAGCTTCCAGAATGAATCATAGCCATAGAATACTGGTCAGAGGGTACAGTAGTCGACCACCAGTAGCATGCTCAATAGACAATATGGGCTGGGCTGTGAGGCCCAACTAACTCTCATTTCTGATTGGTCATGCCAGTAGGGGGCAGTTGTGGTTCAGTGGAGGAATTCTCAATTTTCCAGAGGGACCAAAAACCAGAAAACCAAACTCTGCCACGGAGTTAATACTGACTCATGGTGCCCCTGTCATCCCTGTGAGTTTCTGAGACTGTAACTTTTTATGGGACTAGAAAGCCTCATCTCTCTCCAATGGAGTGGCTGGTGGTTTCAAACTGCCGGAGGGACACCAGGGTTCAATTCCCAGCCAATCCAGTGTAGGCTTGTGTGTTGTTACCAAGTGTGCTGCTGAACAGATTTCAGCAGCTCTTCTAGACTAAGATGCACTAGGAAGGCAGGCCAATGACTCACATTCCAATGGATTGCGACAGTCTGATCCCATTGCCAGGAAACTGAAGCAGACTCAAGGGCAACGTCTGATGTCAGCAAAGGAAGGTGAGGAAGGACAGGTCATTGTTCAGTTCATGAAAGAGGGCAGCACATGCCAGAAGGGACCAACTGCACCAAACAGGACTCCCCCAATGAAAACGACAAGAAAGAAGGAAGAAGAGAATTGCACGGCCACCACGTTACCCTGTGAGAAGCCTGAGGTCGCCTGAGGAACCCCGTGCTTTGCTGGAATCACTCTCCTCACCTCTCTCCAGGCGTAGTACCGCTCTGCTTTAATGATCATGTCCACGACCAGACTGTGGTTGCTCCTGGAGGCCACAGCTAGGGCAGTCCTCCCTTGCTGAAGTGAAAAAGGAAGAGTCAGATGGTACTGCTAGCTAGCTTTGGAACAAGATGGCCCAAGTTCAAAGCCTTGCTGTGTGGCCTTAAGCCAGCTTCTCTGGGGCTGGTAAATGGGATAATGTGACTACACTTTGCAGGACAAGAGCTGGCACATGGTAATTGTCCAAGAGATGTGAGCTCTCAACAGCTTCAGGTGCCGTGTCGACTGGGAAAAGGAAGAAAGATCTAAGGGACAGCAAGCGATGGCAGGGAGCTGGCTGGGCTCGTCTGAGGACGAAAACGACGTAGCGAAGGTTCACAGGGCCATCACACCTCCATCACTTCTCCTAAGACGGAGACTTCGTTGCTGGGGGATGTGAAAATAGGGGGTTTGAGCCACGTTCTACCGTCAAGAACCAGTCTTTCTCCTTGTTCGAATGGGAATACAGGAAAGTGGACCCAGCGTGTGGGTTTTAATGCACAGGTTCTATTAGAGTTAATGACCTGCCCGGGTGTTTAGAGTGGAATGAGAGTCAAGGGGGCAGGGGCAGGGAGATTGGCAGACAGAGTGATGAGAGAATGGGCAAAATGACGAGAGGGAGAGCTGGAGAGAGGAAGAGACAGAGGGACGGACAAGCAGTCACAGGAGAAGGTCAAGTAAGTCAGAGAGAGAGCACGCAAACAAAGGAATCCCATGTAGATAAACTCTGGGGAGAGAAATAAATGATCATGTCTAAAAGGGGCCCACGCTTCCCTCTGGTTGGCTGTGGCAGCAGCAGAACGGTGGGGGGGAGGGCGAGGTTTCTGTGAGAAGTCTTAGGAAGGCGAGGTGCGGATGGAGAAGGGCTAAGAGGTGCCCGCTGTGGCTGAGAACCCTGGAGTTGTTGCTGGACCCTCTACTCCCGGCTCCCGGCATCCTCCTGGCTCACTGCACAGTGAAGTCTTCGGCAAGTAAACAACATCATCATGCGTCTTCTCCTCCGAGGGAGGACTCCATCGGGGCAGGCTCTTGGTGGCCCCCAATCACTTTTTCTTTCTTTCTTCCATCGGAAGAAACCTTGTGATTTTTAGCTG
Organism: Tenrec ecaudatus; assembly: GCF_050624435.1. Classification (NCBI taxonomy): domain Eukaryota; kingdom Metazoa; phylum Chordata; class Mammalia; order Afrosoricida; family Tenrecidae; genus Tenrec; species Tenrec ecaudatus. The sequence continues at coordinate 72,147,079 of NC_134531.1, read as the reverse complement.
GGCTCGTGGCCACCACAAATATTGATGGCATTTCCTAGCTCTCTTTGCTTTAAAGAATGTGACTTAAGTTCTGGCCGGTGGGTTTACATGGAGGTGGTGCACGCAGCTTTGAGGAATTTTCTGTACAGAGAGGAGGGGCATCCTTCTTCCCCTGAGGGAACACTGCCCTGAAGGCTAAGCTCAAACCATCAGCCACTTAAGACCACAAAGTGGAAGCCGGGTGTCGAGGAGGGTGGAATAATCGACTGAAAAGACATGGATCCTATTAACAGTAGGTTGATGCATTCATTTCAGTTTCCACCACAAAAATTACATATACATGTGCCTCCTACTAGGTCTGCTGACTTTGATCCATTGAGCAAGACAAATATATATCTGAAATAATTTTCTTCTCAGCCTTCTAATCTCAAAATTCTCTGTGTGCTACACCGATCTCTACAGATAACGTGTTCATTTGACACGAACGTAAATTGAGCATTAGTCTCAATTGTCTTCATTCATGAAAGCACTACTTCAGTAATAAATATAAGCAGAATCAGAAAGTGCTTAGAAAGTAAACATCAGATGTAAAGACAAGCAACACAGCAGAGATTGTCATATTAACGACCCAAGTGACCCTTACGATATGGAGAACCCAGTCTCAAATGTTGCATAATGTTAAATATTACAAATTTTATATAAATAGGCAGGATCACATAGTTTCATGTGTAAGTTAATAATGTATAATTATATAGGGTTTTAAGTGAAATAAGTTGTTTTGTTTTAAAGAAACTGATTTTGTTCACGTGTCATTGTGCCGCATGTCCATAGAGATTGGTGTATGTGTTTGTAAACCTGGTGTATAAATGAATAACACCGCTATTTCACAATCGAGAATTCAGCTCACAGAACCCCGTTCTAGGCCAGTTTCTATTATACCATAACCAGTGAGGGAAAGGTTAGAGTCTTAGCCAACGGCGGCGCAGGACATTACGTTGGCATGAGTTGCCTGGCGCTTATGAGGGTGCCGTAGATACATTATGAAGCAGTGTTCTTTTCTCAAGAAGGATACAGCACAAAGCTCGGCAAGCAGGGTGCTGGGGTCTTATGTAGTGGACGGCCTGTCCATCTGTCAACTGTCCCTTAAGCAAAGGCAGACTGGTTCTCGTGGGTTTATCAAAGGACCCATACCCACTAAGCCCAGAGGACATAAAGATAATGAACAGAAATGATCAGAACAAATCGAGAAGTTCCACCCTTTGGATTCCTGTGATTCTATCCTCAGAACTCTAAACTTGCATCCCACCGATGCTCCTACTTGTCTGCATGTTGGTAACAAGTCCCTCCAACACAGATGCTTTGGCTGTTATTCCAGGCACTAAGACCCAGGTGAGTCTGAACATCTGGGCTGAAAGTAATCAGCCCCTAATCAAAAGAGACAGTAATGAAATTAGGAAGCACTGCATTTTGCAGGCATTTAGCAAGGCTGTAATTGTATCCCTGCCTAAATTCTGGCTTGGAAAGCCATTTGAATCACCATAATTAGCCTATTTCAGGAAGGAAGTGTTCTCTGAGCCAGGGTTTGCAAGCTCCTAAGAAAATCTTCCTAGGGAGTGTTTGCAGGAGTAGAAGTCCAAGTACTTTTGTCGCTGGGAGGACAGAACAGGGGGTGAACTGGACAGAGACCCCCAGAAACGCTGCAAGGCCTCGGGTTGAGTAGACAGGCTTCTTCCAAAGGGTCACATTTACACCAAGCCTTGGCTCCCCCATGTGCTCTTATAAAAAGTTACTTATTTGGGGTCAAAAGTGTGGTGCAGATAGAAAAGGTCGCTTGTATTCATTAACTAAACGGATATTAAGCGCTCATCATGTAGCAAACCCTAAGAAGAGGAAGGAGGAAGATAAACATCTGGGAGCATACAATTGTGAGGCTGCGAACTGGCATGAATAAGAAGGAAGCAACGTCATTTCCTGATAAGATCTTCCCTGTACTTCGAGGAGTTCTTAAAAAATAAGCTGCTATCGTTGGAAAAGAATGCCACAATGAAGTCATCTGCATTAGTGTGTGCCCGCAAAGACTCACAAGGGAAGCGTGCAAGGACACAGGAGTCCTGGGGGCCAACGGGGAAAGCCCACCACCGGCTCCGGTGGCTTGCATGTCTCTGATATTTCAAAGAGCAGCAGTCACCCACAGTGGGCAGGTTTCCGTCAGTAGAGATTTCAGACAAAGAGCGACTGTGGGGGAATGAGATTTCTTAACATGGCTCTTAAGCCCAAGTCTCTCAGTAACTCCCACCAAAGGGTTGGGTGGACTATGCAAACAGGGAGTGTAGAGCACTGAAAGAGGGCATTGGCCAGTTTAGTCAGCACCCCCCTGGCTCTAAGGGTGGGCGGTGGTGAGCCATCGTTGATAGAAATCCTGAGAACCTTGGAAGAGCACATTCATCAGAGATTGGCATGGAGATGCAGCGGAACAGCCTGAGGGTGTGAGGGGCCTACTCTCTATCTGGCCCAAGACTACGAAACTGGGACAGAGTGACGGGCAGGCTGACTAGCTGGCCCATGAAGGCAAAGGCCAAGGGACCACGTGGCTGAGAGACTAAGAACCAGAGAGACTTGGCTGCTGGCTGAGGAGACCAATGACTGTATCCTGACTCTCGGCTGATCCTGACTGGTCACCTATTACCTTCCCTAGTAAACCCCCTTAATTGTGAGTATTGTCTGTGGGTCCTGTGAGGTCATTATAAGGAATTATCAAAGTCAGCATAGATGTAGAGTGGTGTGGGAGAAATGGTGGGTGTCACAGTAGGTGAAGAATGGGCCCCAGAGGTTTGTCTGACACTGCCTCGTGGCAGTAGGGAAGCCAGATGAGGTCAGATACGGCCCTCTATTGTTGTTTATTGCATGAACTAGGAAGAAGCTTGGTGATCTACTTCTGAAAATCAGCCAATGAACATCCTACGGATCACAAGAGACGCCTGTCCAATATCGTGCTGGACAACGAGCACTTAAACCTACCAGCCATCACGGGGATGGCGCAAGACAGGCAACCTTTTGTTCTGTTGTATGCGGGGTCCCCATGAGGCAGCTCCTCCTCCACAGGCACTCACCACCACCACCACCACTACCACACTCTTACAAAGGCAGCATGAAACTGGGACAAATGACAGATGGGACGGGTGTTCAGAGGGAAATGTTGCTAAGTCTTCATGACTTATAAATTTGTTTGGGGTTTTTATTTTTTGAAAAGCCTATAAATAGTTCAAGGTCTGTTTGTTGGTTTTTACAAGGGTTTTCCAGTCGAGGCTGATGGGGTGTCACACTCTGTCTCCAAAGTCTATTTTTGGTATTCCCCTGGGATTTCATCACTCTGCTCCCCTGCTGCTCCGCTGCATGCCCTCAGTAATTTGTATTGTAGGGTACATGCCTAATTCCATAACTGATTTAAAATCATAATAAATAATGTGAATTTTTGTAAAACCATGTGATCACTTGGAGTGAAAATACTTACTGACATAGCTCATTCAGATTCATGAGCTACTGACAGTGAAGATACATGTCTCTATCCATCCCCAATAGCCAACCATCTCACAAGCCAAACCCAGCACCAACAATGAACTTCCATAGAGGAGATGCTGACTCTTGGCGACCCTACAGGACAGTGTAGAGCTGCCCCCGGGGGGTTCTAAGACTGTAACTCTTCATGAGAATGGAAAGGCGAAGCAGACAGTATCGAGTGCTGACCTTGTGGTTACCAGCCCAGTGTGTAACCACTACTCCATCTCACAAAGGACATGTTATGCTGCTACCCAAGGTTCACAGCCAACTGGGAGTGCTTAGCAGAGGGGAGCCCAGAGAATTACCTTATCCAGGATCTTCAGGTCACAGCCTGCCTTCAGGAGGATCTCCACCAATTCCACATTTCCAAGATCAGCAGCGACATGCAGAGGGGTTTGCTGCCTCTGCCATAAGAAAAATTTAAAATGTAACCCACACTCACTGAGGAGGATAAAAACAAAAAGACAAAGAGAAAGTAGAGTTGCCTAGACACGCCGCAAAATGGAACAGAGCAGATATTTTTTAATGGTACAGAGTGCGCTCACTGCAGAATTCTCACAGTAGAAAGGTGAACAAAAGTGGCATGTCTAAGGAGATTCCATGGATACATCGTGGTATATCCATGTATTGGGATATTCACCCACTCCCTGTCATCGAGTCAATTCTGGCACATAACAACCCTATTGGACAGGGTCGAACTGCCCCCATGGGTTTCCAAGACTGTAACACTATATGGGAGTAGAAAGCCTCATTTCTCTCCCAAGAAGTGACTGGTGGTTTCAAACCGCTGACCTTGCAGTTAGCAGCCCAATGCGCAATCACTAAGGGACCGTTAACAGTGATGTTTAGAAAACCATTTCAAAGAGTATGAAAAACAGGAAATACCTATCGTATAACGCGTAAGACCTGAGGAAACAGCACTGCAGCGAAGCTCAATTTCATTAAAAATCCCACACAGAAAGAGAACGGAAGACATCCAGACATTAGCAAAGGTGGTGTCCAGGTGCAGGACTCTTAGGGCATTTTTAGGATGTCAATTTTTTTTCGACATCATAGTGTCTAAAGCATGAGACACTTCACGTTTCTTTGGGGGCTAGTCACGTCCCTATGAAGAGGGTGAGAGTATGTTAGCAAAAACCCACGAAGATACAAGAAAATTACCCATATGAATCTTCTGTTGAAAGGAATGCTGGTGCAAAAACATTCCCAAACTAGTAGGGAAGAAAAGAACCTTGGACTCAATCTAGTGCAGCCGCTTCCTCAAAGAATTGAAGCAACTGCCCCAGGGCCCCGTACTGGGCTGTGGTCAGCAGACCTGAGTTTCCCTCATTGGCCCAGTCCTCTTCCCACCAGAGCACAGGGCCAGCCTGCCTGGGGTGCTGGCACCATTCTTGTCAAGGGGCGTTTATTGAAGACCCACTGTTGGGTGGTGGTGTGTCCCTCTGGGGGGTTAACTTATACGGCAGATCACGTTTACCAAAGGTCTACACCAGCATAAAGTAGTACCTTACATACCCATAAAATCCCACCTTGACAATAATCTTACGCTGAGGCAGGAAAACATAAACAAACCAACTCCCTGCCATCCAGAGGATCCGCAGTCATGGGGACCCTGTAGGCAGAGGAGGGCGCCCCTGTGCGTGTCTGAGGCCCTCACTCTTCCCTGGAGCGGCAAAGCCTCCTCTCTCCCCGTGAAGCAGGCTGGTGGGTTCAAACTGCTGATCTTGCCGTGCGCAGCCTCATTTGTAACCCACTGCGACACCAGTGCTCCTGACAGACGTCAGGAAGGGTAACAAGAACGATATTTCTTGGGTGTACAAACAAATCCTAAGCTTTTCAGTGTCTGTATTACATCTTACTTTTACGTGTCGAGCATGCATTCCTAGGCTGAACAATAATGAAATTGCTGTGATAAATTCTAGCTCCATCATCAGGCACCAAGCCCAAGAAGCACTTCAGCATGCAGCAGATGTGGCCAGCTCTGTCCAAACCGAAATCACACACAGACAGGAGGTTCTGTCTGTGTATGTGGTAAAGGTCTTGCTCATTAGGAGAGAGGTCCATGAAGACACGCGTTAAGGCAGTACGTTTATTTAGTAGGATGTAAGTGTATTTATTAGCAAGAGGCTTTTCCCAAAATACACTTGGGCAAGTAAAGGCTAGCAACGACGGGACTCCTGGCAGAGGAGCAGGGACAGGCGTGAAGGGGGTCCATGTCAGCTGAGTGCAAACTCATCTCCCAGGCTGGTGTGGGAGGATCCTGCAGAGAGCTGAGGCAATGCTCTGTGTGAGATGAGAGAAATGAGTTCAGGGTTCATAATTGTAGGGCTGGCTGGCTGGCTTCTCTCTGGCCTAGAGGAGACACAGATGTGGCTTTTGTAGGGGGGGACCCGAAGTTTTGTCTGTCCTCAGAACCCTAGCGATCCTCTCTCCACATCGGGGCGTCTCCTGGCTAAGAATCCAGCCGGTGGGAAGGGCCTCACCTCACCGGCCGGCCCAGAGAGCAGGCCTTCTGTTCAGACGCCAGCCCGCCACCACCCTCCGCCCCCCCCCCCACCACCCTCCCCCCTGCATTCACTATACTGCCTCCAGTTGCAGCCGGTGGTAGGCACCTTTGAGGAGACATTGGATTCTGCCTTGGCTGACTGCATTTATGGGGATGTTTTATAGTTTTATATCACGAGGTGTCTTTTTGCATTTTTTACCTCCAGGACAAAGGAAGACATATTTAGTGTCTCTTCTATAGAAAAACTCCCCTCCCAATGACAACATATCACTCCTGGAGAGTGACTTTTGGTTGAAAGAGCCTCTGGCAATGTACCTCTGAGCTACTGCTTAGCTATCCAAAGTGCTGGGTCGGAGGAATGGAGGCAGGGTGAGAGTGATGGGGAAATAATGCACTTATTCCTCCCAGGAAGTTTGAAGGCACCTTGAAGTCGATCAAAACAACCACTCAACAGCCACCACCTTGATAACAGACTCCATAGGTTTCCGGTTTGCCTGACTTACCTGATTTAAGATGTCAATATCATGCTGAGCACTTAATAGGCTGTTTACGACTGTGATGTGGTTGTTGATAACAGCTAAATGAAGAGGAGACTCCTTCGGCTGCAGAAGGAAATAAAAATGTCAGGGCCAAGGGCTGCTGAGCTGGTGCTGTCATTCAAATCACAAAGCCTCTCAGTCCAGGAGACAATATCCCCCATTATCCTGAAGACTTCAAGGATGGCCCGGCCCAGCGCTGGTGGATGAGCCATGACTTCCATGCAAGGCTGCTGGTAAACCTCTCTCTCTCTCTCTCTCTCTCTCTCTCTCTCTCTCTCTCTCTCTCTCTCTCTCTCTCTCGCTCTCTCTCTCTCTCACACACACACACACACACACACGCAGACACACATGCATACACACACACGCACACACACTATCCCTATCCCCACCCCCGATTATTCATTCCGGAGCAGTCTACTGAGCATCTCTTATGGGCCAAGGTTTTGTAAGGATTCCGAAAACTCACTGCCATCAGTCGATTCTGACCCATAGGGACCCTTCAGGACAGGGTAGAACAGCCCCTGTGAGCTTCCAAGATTGAAACTCTTTACGCACTTGTGACATGTTGTCAGGAGAGATCAGTCCTTGGGGAAGGACATCATGCTCAGTACAGTGGAGGGCAGTGAAAGAGGAAGTCCCTCAAGGAGATGGACTGACCCAGTGGCTGCTGACCCACTCACTGCAATGAAGGACTCAAGCAGAGGGCCCCTCGGAAGACTGGGGTAGGACCCGGCAGTGTTTCCTTTTGCTGTGCAGACGGCCGGGTGGAGATGGGTTGGAACTAATAGCAACACCACTGGGAGCTGGAGGAGACATGTGGAACAGACTCCCCCTCGGAGCCTCTGAAGGAATAAACAAGACTGACTCCCTGATCTTGGATGACTCGCCCCGAGAATGTGAGAAAACACATTTCTGCTGTTTAACATCACCCACCACTTTGTGGGAGCAGCTGGTGGAAACAAACAGATCATAAAGGGTGGATGTGTAACAGATGATAGCGTGTTAGTCTGGGGACTTTAGAGAAATAAATCCACAAGAACTCATGTATAAGAGAGAGTTTTATATAAAGTTTAAGTGCACATCAAGAAAACATCCCAACCCAGTGCTGCCCAAGCCCACAAGTCCAACATTAACCCATTAACCCATATGTCCAACACTAATCCACAAAGTCCCCCTCCATCTCACAAAACAGATGCAATGATGCCAACTGCAGGAGGAAAGCCGAGTCAGTGAACATGTAAGCATCTCAGCACTGGCAAGGGTCTCCACAGGGCTGCTCCAGCACCCAGGGCTGCATCAGGGTAGGTCCATGTGGCTTCTCCTCAGGGATGTCTTGCAGGAAGTGAGCCTTGCCAGCTAAAGCAGGGAACTGGCTAAGGCAGCTGCACCCTGGTACGACCGTCAGAAAGCAACAGACCCGAGAACTAGAAAAGCGAGGCTCACCAAGCCATTTATCTCACCGCCCTTCAATTAACCCCACATGTGTTTATCGCCCAGGTTGGCACAATAAACTTTAACTATCTCAGATAGTAATGAGGAGCACCAGTTAAGCATGCTTGTTCAACAAGGCTTATAATGGTACTGACTGAACATGCCCTGCTCCAACACTTGATACTCTTTTTAAAATATGGGGCAAATAATCTTCTCACTCACAATAACTCTACAAGTCATTTTATAGAAGAGCCACAGAGAGATTAAGCAAGTTGTACAAAGCCTTGGAAGTGGCAGAGGCAGGATTTAAACCGAGACCTACCAACTTCACCCTGTGTCCCAAGCAGTAGGAAAGATGGGTAGACTGAGAGGAGAGAGAAGTCATGAGGGGCAAGTGCTCTCAGCCAGTATACAGAGGGTAAGACACTATGGCTGAGGAAGTCAGAGGCTACCTGTGGCAGTTACATCATCTGTCAACTTGAGGGAAGGAGTGGAGTCCAGCCCTTCAATCAGGTCATAGCCAATGAGGCCTCTGTGTTGGCGTGGCCTTCCCCTGGGGGTTCTGGGAACTCCTGTCTTCCTCCCTGGAGGTAGGACACACACTCTCTGCTTCACATCCTGTTGACGAGCCACAAAGAGACACACTGATGGCAGCCAGAGACGGGAGCTGTAGGAGCCACATGGAGTCCCACGTCAATGCTGAGATACTTCCACCACCATTGGATCCACAATACTTTTCACCCACTGGCCTGTGATCTTCTTACATTTTGCGTCATTGCTGTGTGAGTCTGACGAGGAATTTATGGACCGGTATCAGACATATGGGCTAATATCAGACTCATGGACTTGATCTGGACTGGGCTGGGATGCTTCTTAATATACAATTACTGTTTGATATGAAGCTCTTTCTTATACACATATGAGTGTCTATGAAATTGTCTCTCTAGTCAACCCAGATGAACACACTCCCCTGGTAGGCAAGGGAAAGGGGAGATGAAGAGGGGATGGGAGAGGCAGAGTGCGTAGAAGGTCTCTTCTGCTCAGGAATCATCTTCTCCCTTGCAGCACAGAGCATGAAGAAGAGAAAGCATCCCACCCCGAGAAGAGGACAGTGCCATGGCCTGCTGCCCTGCTGGGGCCCAGCCCCTCCGAAGAAACAGGAAGTGCCCTTGGCCTGGATCAGGCAAATTCAGAGCCAGTTCCCCTGAATGCCGCTCTCTGAAAACAATCAGACATGGTCTAAATCACATCCCTTCTCTCAAGCTAATACAATAAATAGTAATGGATAAGCAAGATCAGAGGAAATAATATTCTCACCGGAGAAATGAAAACAAGGTGAAAAATAGAGGAATGTTTTCCATCTCATTCCAACACAGAAGAGCTTTGTTCATTCTAGCAAAGGTAATTGAAACGCTCGGAAACCTCAATCAGTAGAAAAGATTGACTTTCAAAAGGAAAACAAGGTCTGCTTCAGCTAAGGGAGAAAATGATCATTCTTTTTTTCCCCCTTCATATTTACAGCTGCTTCATCATTTTCCCAGACAGATAAATTTAATATAAGAATCATGGTATCTCTAGACACCTGAGAAAATGTTATTGCATTCAAGATAAATACTGAAAACACCATGATGTCCTCTTGTCCTGAACCGTCCATCAATTTTTAATGTTCATCCTCTGGATTTTGTTTCTCAAGATTGAGACGGACTGCCCCAAAGAAGTCAGTCCACCTTCCCCGAAAGAATCCCTCCCTTGTGAAGCATCTCATTCCCCAGACTTATCTACCGGGAGCATCTCCCTGCACAGCCCACCTCTCGTGCAGGGATGAAAGCCCTCAGTGTTGCTGTCACAGACTCACTTCCACTTTCTGGTGCAAATCCACCTTCTCCTGGAGCAGGAAACTGACAAGAGATCTGTGGCCATTCTGGACTGCTACCTGCAAAGCAGTGATATTGAGCTGCAAGAGACAGATGGAGAAGGCCAGGGGAGAGTCCCATCAGAATCCAACATACATTCAGATGCTTGTCTTGTGGCACTTAATGCAGTGACATATTGTGACAAATTTCTAAAGGAAATTTGAAGCGTTTCCAATTATTGCAAGGGGGACTGTGATTTCTAAGTATCCACCATCAAGAGTCCAGTCCAATGAAGTGAAAGTGTGTGCCTTGAGCATAGCTCTCTTATAGAAGAGGATCTATATGCGCCTTGAGCATAGCTCTCTTCTAGAGGAGGATCTATGTGTGCTTTGAGCATAGCTCTCTTCTAGAGGGGGATCTATATGTGCCTTGAGCATAGCTCTCTTACAGAAGAGGATCTATATGCGCCTTGAGCATAGCTCTCTTCTAGAAGAGGATCTATATGTGCCTTGAATATAGCTTTCTTCTAGAGGAGGATCTATATGCACCTTGAACATAGGTTTCTTCTAAGGGGGATCTATATGTGCCTTGAGCATAGCTCTCTTCTAGAGGAGGATCTATATGCGCCTTGAACATAGCTTTCTTCTAAGGAGGATATATATGGGCTTAATCTCAACGGCAGCTGAGGCATAGAACTGGACGGGGCACACAGCACACACATCAATGGCGATGCGCTCTACAGCAGTTGGCTAGTGGGTAAGTGATTCACAACTAGTTAGTTGATAAAGCTACCATTTAAATCAAGATTTGTCTGATACAGAGGTTCATCTCTTTCATTTGGTAAAAATAAAATAAGTCCATTCTGAGGGGGGGAAAAGTAATCCAACAGTATAAGTAGAGATGGTGAGAATGACAATGGAGTGTGAAGTCTGTAACTAATGTTGTTGGACTATTCATGTAGATATCATGAATAGATGTGTTTGTATATATTGCACCAAAATTAAGTGGAAAAAAGTTAAGCCCGAGTCCAAGGTATCTAAAAGCCAGAGGCAAAGCTAAGTTTAATCTTTTTCACCCCTTCTCTAAGGATCTCTGGTGGCACAATGGGTTAAACCTTGGGCTGCTAACCTCAAGGTCCGTGGTTCAAACCCATCAGGGTCTTCTCGGGAGGAAGAAGACAAGGCTATGTGCTCCCACAGAGATTTACAGTCTTGGAAAGCCTACAGGACAGTTCTACTCTGTCTTTTAGGGTCAGTAGGAATTGGACTCAGCTCAATGGCAGTAGATTTCCTTTGCATGGAAGGAGCCTTGGTAGCATAGTGGTTAAGCACTTGGCTGATGATGCAAGGGTAGGGGGTTCGAATTCAGCAGCCACTCAACTGAAGGAACGTATGTCAACCTGCTTCTGTAGGGATGTATGGCTTTGGAAAAAGTACCCATTAATGAAGACACAGATAAGCAAATTTGGGGACATACATACAAAGGAATACTAGACAACCAGAAAAAACAACCAAGAGTTTGTGATACACAGGTTTGTAACATAGAAGGTCCTGGAGGATATAATGCCAGGGGAAATAAGTCAAATACATATATGGATACAGAGTGCGTGACAATAATAGATAAATAAAGAGAATTGTGGCCACATTGTGGTAAATGTAACTAATGTCATGAGCAATTTGTATAGAAAGTGTGGAATGGAAATCTAACTTTCTGTGGAAGCTTGACCCCCAAACACAAATATATAGGGTTATTTAGAAACCCTATATAATGGTCTATTCTGTCCCATAGGGCAGCTCTGACTCAGACTCTAGAGCACCAGGTTTGGTTTTTCCCTCTCTGCTTCTCCTAAAAATATAAAGTGGACTAACTAGAAACATTCTTCTCCCCCTAGATCCTAGGAACCTCCTTCCTGCGTAAAAATAGGTCGCCCAGAGAAGTACCTCCACACTCCTCTGTCTAATTGTCTGTGGTTCCTACCAGCTCTACTTTTTCCAGATAATGGCCTCAAAGTAAGGCTGGCTTTCCACCTATGTTCAGTGTCCCTTGTTGCCCTGTTGCTCACCTCCATCAGCTCTTCTTGTTCCCTTTGCAACTGGCTGCCTCCCATGTCCCCGTGATTTCCTGTTATGGATTGAACTGTGTCACCCAAAAGGAGAGATTGTACTTCCAGCCCCACCAGCACGTCTTCTGAAAGAGCAGAAACAGCAAGTTTGAAGAGATTATCAGTTATGTGAGCATGAGGTTCCCCTGGAGTAGGCCGGGCCCTAATCCTATAGGATCAGAGTCTTGCAAAAAAGAGAAGAGACAGCAGTGGGGACGCCATGTGGCACTGTAGCTGCACTCCAAGGAAGACCTGGAGCGATCGGAAGCTGGGAGAGGCATGGAACCCTCTGCCTTAAAGTCTCCGGAGAAGAAGCGTGGCCGACAGGCGTACCGTGGACTCCCAACTTCCAGAACTGTGAGGCAGCAAGTTCCTGCTCGTACCGGCCTCCAGTTGGTGGCATTTTGTTCCTGAAGCCCCCAAACACTCACTCAGTGCCCAAGCTAGCCGCAAGTGACTTACAAGCAGGGTCTGGTCTTAAGAATTCTGCCACTGGGGTGGCTTGCAATGAATTAAGCTATGGGTGGATTTATATCTATATCATTATCTTTGTGAGTTGCTAATTAGGTGAAGGTTTACATTTCAGATCACACGTTTTTCTTTCAACAACTTAAACTACTTAACCACGCCGTGCCTCCCCCTCCCCAATAGCTTGCCTTGCCTCGCGCTCCATTTCCTGTCTCCCTCCTGTAGAATACTATCTTCCTTCCCCAAGTTAACACCCGCCGACCCTCGAATCCCACCACTTGTCTGTCTGTGTGTCCTCCTGGGGCGGCTGGTGTGTTGCTGTGATGCTGGAAGCTGTCCTTGGAGGAGGGCGCCGTGCTTGGTAAAGCAGAGGGGCAGTGAACGAGAGCTACAACAATGAATGGACTCAGGCATAGGAGCAATTGTGAGGATGGTGCAGGGCCGGGCAGAGTTATGTTCTGTTGTGCCTAAGGTCGCTATGGGTCAGAACTGACTCGATGGCACCTAACATCCGCCCCACTAATCTATTGCTTCATTTTATCTCCCTTATCTCCCTTCTTGGTAACTATCAAAGTCTGTTTCCTTTGGTATGAAAACTTTTATCTTGATTTCCCACCCCTTACCACAATGGTCTCATACAATATTTGTCCTTCTGTGATTGACTAATTTCACCGGCATCAGGTTCGCCAGGTCCATCCATGCCATGCGATGCTTCATCATTTCATCATTATTTTTCAGTGACGCATAATATTCCATGTGTGTATCCGTTTCTTTCTCCAATCTTGCGCGCCTGGGCGCTTAGGTTGGTTCCATGCTGCTGTTTGGAAACAGAGCTGTGATGAACATGAGCGTGCCGATGTCTGTTCGTGTTATGGCTCTCACTTCCTTAGGAAATACACCCAGCTTGGCAGGCTCGTGCTGCATTTCTAGTCCCAGTTGCTCTAGGTCGTGTCATATCGCTTTCCAGTGTTACAGCAGCCACCCAAGGTTCAGTCTCTGAATCCTCTCCAGCATTTGTGATTTTCTGGGATCTTGCACTTTGCCGGCAATGCCACTGTGAGGTGGTATCTTGTCGTGGTTTTGATACTAATCTCTCGTTTGGCTAGTGATCATGAGTATTTCTTCATAGGTATGTGGATGAATAAATTGTTAGTTAATTGATTGTGTGTAAGATGTACAAGTGTTTTCAGGTCCTCAAGCCAAAGATGCCATATGAAAAAAAAATTTTCCCCTGCAATGGCTGTCTCACTGTCTCGTATCCGACAGGTTCTTCTGCATGATAACCTTGTGATTCCCCCATCAAAAGGTGGAGTTCATTTCTTCACCTCTGGAATCTGGATGGGCCCTCTAATTAACTTCTCTGACCAATAGAAAATGCTAGAATACCACTATGCTCGTTCCAGGCAAAGCCCTCAACTGGTCTGGCAGCTTCTGTGTCCTGCAATGTTTCCTCCTGGAGCCTAGCTGCCTTTCTGTGAGAAGGTCGAGACTCGTATGAAGGGCCATGTGTTGGAGCTTAGTCAACACTCCGTATACGACAGCACCAACTGCCAGCCATGCGACAGCCAGTGGCGACATCCAATATCTAACTGCATCCATATGTTGTTGTTAGTTATCGTCAGTTCCAGCTCACAGGGACCCGAAGTACAACAGATAAAAGACGGCCTGGTCTGGCACCATCCTCATAATGATTAGTATGGTTGAGACCATAGGTCCATCCAGCCACTGGGTCAATCCATCCTGTTGAGAGTCTTCCTCTTTTTTGCTGACAGTCTACGTTACTCATATGACGTCCATCCGACTGATCCCACCACTGGCCTCCTCTGCTCTGCTGCCTCTGCAGCCGTGGCTGCTTCTGCTGCTCCATTTCAGACAGGGATCTCCTTCACTCTCCACTGCTGGTCCTCCTTTCTGGACGGTCCTGGAGTTCTCTCCTCTCCTGCTTCTGAGGTGGCTCTCTTAATCACAGAGGAATGGCACCCCAAGCTAACCAATCCTCATGCCCCAAATTCATGAGCTACAGGCTTGCCATCCCTGCTTCTGAGAAGCGTTCTGATTGCACATCTTCCATGAGAGATGGATTCATTCTTCTGGTAGTCCACAGTATATGCAATGTTTTTCACCAACATCATAATTTGTAACCACATAAGAGATGCAAAGTGAAGCTCACCCAGCTGAGCCCAGCCAACCTATAGAACCATGAAAAAGGATGCTAAAGGTAATCATTGTTTTAAGCTATTACGCTTTCAGTTGTTATGAAGCAAGAGATAATTGAACAGTATACTCTGACTAGCTGAATTCCAGCTTGAGCTGAGAACAAATGTCTGTGTGGTTTTGCATGAGTGGTCTCTGAGACTGTGTGGTAGTTACATAACCTTGTGTCAACTTGAGGATAATAAGAGTGAAGGGGTGAAGTCTAGTCTGTCAATCAGGTCACACAGCCTGATGCCTCCTTGTGGGCGTGGCCTTCTCATGAGGATTCTGGAAACTTCCTCCCTTCCTGGAGGCAGGATGCACTCTCTGCTTCACATTTCTGTTGAGGAGAAACACTCAGGAGCTGGAGGAGCCACGTGAAGATACTTCCACTGCCACTGGATCCACAAGACTTTGCACACACCAGCCTGTGATCTTCCTGCATTTGGCATCATTTCATGTGACTGCATGAGTCTGAACACTGATTTATGGACTAGTATCGGACTTTTAAGTTAATATCGGACTTGTGGACTTGATCTGGACTGGTCTGGGATGTTTCTTAATATACAATTACTCTTGATAGAAAACTCTCTCTTACCCATATATGACTGTCTCTGGATTTGTTTCTCTAGTCAACCCAGACTAATGTAGTCAGGATCTGTCTTTCGTGGTAAAAATGATATAACTATCTACATTAGTTTTCGATTGCTGCTATAACACATTACCCCAGATTTAGTTTTTTAAATGATCTAAATTTATTATCTTACAGTTTTGGAGTTCTGAAATCTGAAATCAGTCTTGTTGGGTTAAAATTAAGGTGTCCACAGGGCTGTATTCCTTGGAGTACAGGGGGCCTCTGGGGAAGAATGTGCTTTCTTGCCTTTTACAGCTTCTAAAGGCTGCCCATATTCCTTGGCTTGTGACCATCCGTCTCCTTCTTCAGTGCCAACAATGGAAGATTGAGTCCATGTTATATCCAATCACTTTGACTTCCTTGTCAGCCTCCTTCTTCCACTCTAGAGAATCCCTGTGATTACACTGGGCCCACCAGATTAATTCAGAATTGTTGTATTTTAAGGTCCCTTGGCTAGGAAGTGACCTTCATTACATCTGCAATCTAGATTCCCTTTTGCTATGTCACTTCACATCTTCACAGGCTCCAGGAATTAGGGTGTGAACATCTTTGGGCTGGATGAGGGTAGGGAGTGGGGGAGGGGGGTGTCACACTTTTCTGCCATCATACTGTCTTACTTCCTCCTTTCAAACCTAGTAACAGTGGGAGTGTAAGTCAATATGTATAGCAGTCATTCTAATATATATGATGTGCTAGGCACTATGTAAGCTCTTCTGGTGGTATAGTGGGTTATGCATTGAGGGGCTAACCACAAGGTCAGCAGTTCAAACCTGCAGGAGCTAGATGAGACTTTCTGCTCATCGAGGCTGTAAACTGTTACAACCTAGGAAACTCACAGGGGCAGTTCTGCTCTGTCCATAGGGTCACCGGGAGTCGGAAGTGCCTCAATGGCAGTAAGTTGAGGTTTAGAGGGATTATGTTAGATGGTGGAAGAGATCTACAGGTGAATAATCTCTGACATTATGGGATTTAAGTTCCCATGTGAGTGAAGAATCAATCTCTAGAATGACCACCATCTATAGATTAGCAGGCCTGTTCCTCAGTAAATCAATATATTTAGAATAAATGTCTTTATTGGATTTTAGCGATCAGCAGAAGAAGAGCATCAGGTAGTGAGGAGTGCTGCAGGGTGAAGTGAAAGAGCAGGACTGAGTGGCTATTTTCTCATGGGTGCTCAAGGGAGGCTTCTTTGGCAAGGGGGCAGTGAATTGGTCCCAGAATAGAAGTGTCCTCATTGGGATGATCCAAGGCCTCCTAAAACAAGAGCAAGTCTGAGAAGAACTCAGAGCTGGGGAGCCCACAGCAGGGGGAACTGTGGGAGGCTTCAGATTTTGCCCATAAGGCATTGCAGCACAATCTACAGAGTCTACAGACGTTTCAGGGACCCAAGAAATATTGAAGCCTAAAAATAAAAAAATATTAAAAAGATTATTTGTTCCCGGATGCTAAAAGAAAACCTCGAAATTGAAGTGAATAAATTTTTAATCGGCATAGTCATACTTCATTGATTGTTAAATGTAAAATTCATAAAATATTCATTTCGCTTGTAAACAATTTGTAGGTCAAAATTTTTCACCTCGCCAATGTTCCCAAGTGTGTACCCAGAGTTCTAAGAAATCAGAGTCAATTATAAATGATTTTTCCCTAGCTAAACAGCTAAATAAAACCAAAAAGAGAACTTTCTAAACCTTGAAAAATAACTTACAACTAAAAAATACATTTAATGTGGGATGCGTTTAGATAGGTTTGATAATATATATAATAAAATGTCCAGAATTATGAGTTTTTAGGGCCTGCCAAGAGGGCTTGGTAACATTACACGAGGACTGGGTAACAAGGCCCCAAAGAGAGCCTGCTAATCACACTCTGGGTAACCCCTCAATCTAACCTAAAAACTGAGGACCAAAAACCTCACTGTCCTCGGGTTGATGCTGATTTATAGTGACCCTCTATGACAAGGTCGATCTGTCCCTATGAGTTTTCGAGACTAACTTTTTTGTCGGAGTAGAAAGCCCCATCTTTCTGCCTCGGTGTAGCTGGTGCTTTTGAACCACTGATCTTGTGGTTCGTAGCTCAATGCATAAGAACCATGCCACAATCTCACCCCAATCTCCTACTCAAGTATGTCCTTGTAACTCCTTCTCTAGGTTGGGGTGGGGTGCACAAAAGCAATCTCCCAGAGAACAAGATTCATTACTGTCAGCAGGTGGAAACACCTCCCAGATGAAAGGCAGAAAGTAACGACCTGCAGCTGTGAACACAAGCAAAGCGCAAACCCATCCCTGCTGGAGCATGTCCTCTACTGCTGGCTTCTTGTTTCTCCTTTGCCTGTTTCCCCAAGGTCTGCAAGGGGTTAAGCAGAGACGGGTGTGGACCACAGTGGAGGCTCAGGTAGTTGACCCAGGAAATTGATAATGAACTCAGAAGGTAAAGTACATAAAACTGTAAAAGTTGAACTATTATGGACTCAGGATGGTTTCCCAGCTACATAGCCCGGCAGTGTGTGGTGGCCCTGGTTGTGCAGATCTCTAGCAGGTAGAGCTGGCAGTCTTAGCCTGGTTGGGAGAACACGTGTGAAAACCGTTTTAAAGCAGCATCTCTCTGAGGGCAAAAGAATGAAGGATAGGCATGAGGGGGGAAGAGCAAATGAGTGAGCATATGGGGCTTGAGACGGTGAGGTCGTGCCAGGGACTGGAGGTTGGCTGTGGACCGGGAACGAGGCGGGGGGCCGCACACTCTTCAAATCCTGAACTTAATTTCTCCCAAGTTTTATTGGCATATAGTTCAAGTACCCTAAAATTTAATAGTTCAATCACATCAAAAGAGTTGTACATTACACCTTTCCTATCAATTCTTCATTTGTGCTTAGTTATTGCTTAAATAGATAACATCCTGATAAGTGGAGAAAAAGTTGAATTTGTCAAGGATTTCGTCCTGCTTGGATCCACAATGTTCATGGAAGCAGCAGTCAAGAAACCAACCGACCCATGCACTGAACCAGACCCTTTAAAGTGCTGAACACCAGGGAGGTTGGTTTAAGGACTAAGGTGCCATTGATTGTCAAAAGGTCAAACATATCTGTCTTGGAAGAAGTACAGCCAGAATGCTCCTTAGAGGCAAGGATGGCGAGACTTCATCTTACCTGCTTTAGACAAGTTGTCAGGAGAGACTTCATCTTCCATAATTTGGATATTTTGTCAGAGAATAACAGTCCCTGGAGAAGGACCTCATGCTTGGTAAAGTGGAGGGGCAGCAAAAGAGAGGAAGGCCCTCCAGGGGGGGTGGTTGGCACAGTCAATACCGCAATGGACTCAAATCTATGAACAATTATGAGGATGGTGCAGGATTGGGAAGTGCTTTCATTCCGCTGCGCATGACGTTGCTATGGGTTGGGACCAACTTGACTTGGCTGTGCCGAAAAGCAACGTTGCCTAAGTAAACTCGCAGCATCTGTGGGCATCAGCTCACACTGTTTACATTTCCCTCCCAACCCTTTCACACTCCCCCTTCTCTCTCTCTCATGTATATAGACACACACACACTCTGCAAATATACATGAACAAACGTGTATCTTTTCCAACTGGTGTTCTATCATGGGAGAACTGGTAACCTTGTGGTTACGTGTTTGGCTGAAATACAAAAGGTCAGCAGTTGGAAACTAAGCAGCTGCTTCAAAGGAGAAAGACTGGGCTTTCTCCTCCCTTAAAGAGTTAACAGTCTCAGAAATTTATAGAAGCAGTTTTATCCTGTCCTATAAGGGTTACTATGAATCAGCATTGACTCAATGGCAGTGAGTTTGGTCTAGTTCTATTATGAACATATTCCTAAACAACCATATCCTTCGTGTTGACTATTAGTATTTTTAATAGCAACATAAATTCCCAAGAAACAGATGCACCAAGCATTTATTCAGCCTTGCCCTGCCATTCACTGCACGTGCAGGCTGTGTCTATTTCCTGACTGACTATCCAAGGTAAGCTCAGCATCTAGATGACTGCATGTAGCTCTTCCTCCTTTTTGATTATCTGCTAAGCAGGATTTCCCACAGACTGGGGGAAACCATAGGGCACTCTGCACCAATTTACATCCTGCCAGCAGAATAAACCCGCTGCTGTGGAACTGATTGCGACTTGTAGCGACCCTATGTAGGGTTTCCAAGACAGTAAGTCTTAGCAACAGCAAATAGCCTCATCTTTCTCTGAAAGAGCTGCTGGTGGGTTTGAACTGCCAACCTTGTGATGATAACACAGCTCAATGAGCAACACAACACACCACCTGCACACCTTGCCAGCAGAATACAAAGGTGTAAAACATGGCTAGGGTTGGATGTTATCCTGAGTTCTAGTGTTTAACCATGTCCCTTTGAAAAGGAAATTGTTAACACATTAGGCTAATATGGAAAGATATCTCAGAATATATTGGCAATTGGGGGGCATAGTAGGCATTTAAGGAAACGCACTAGGTCTGGGTCTTCTAACTCATAGAGTCACTTTCTTTGGGGATATGAGAGATCATCAAAAGGTTCGGGGAAAAGTGCATGGTGTGTAAAGTATAGGCCAATAAACTCTTTTAAAATGCTTACAGAAAAGTTCCGTTATTTTAATTCAAGTTTTCCACAACCTTTAAAACAATCATTTCTTCATTCATTCTCCAACTAGTTACATGATTTTAATTCTCATGCCAATTCCAAAAGATTAATAAAAATGGCCATTTTGTTGCCCAATTTTGCAGGTCGAGAAACGGGATCTTAGAGGGTAAGGTCACCCAGCAGGCAGATAAACCCCCAACCAGAACCAGCTGGGCTTTTCTATGGCGAACACTTTGCCAGCACCTACTAGGTACAAGATGAGTTGCCATGGAGAAAAGAAACAATAGTGTCTCTTTGTTTCAGGGGTGATAACTATTTGCTTCGTTGGCTCCGTTCGCAATGATCCCTTTCCCAATGGATGGGAATGGGGGGGTTGCTATTCCAGAGAAAATAGGGAGGAGCAGAGGGAAATCGCTCATTCCTACCTCAAACCAAGCACAGGATACACTTGAATACAAAAAAGATTGTGGAAGGAAGAGGAGGATGAAAGAAAGAGTGTGGGAGAGAGTGAGTGCAGGACCAAATTCTCCCAGGAGGATTTCGAGGCCCTCCCACTGCCTGAGTGGCCGTGGCGCGCAGAACATACTTTATTTGGAATGTTGGCATCACTTCCTGCTGCCAGGAGCACTTTGCAGCATTCTTCGTGGTCCCCTTCCGCGGCCAGGAAGAACGGTGTCTCTCCATTCTATCAAAAAGCAAACTGAAAATTAACTCCCCGCCCCCCCCACCCCCGCCCCGGCATGGAATGCAATTACTTGAGAAACAGTGTGCTCTCTGCACTCCGCTCCTCATAATCGTGCCCGTTGCCATGGAGTCGATGCCAAGCCCTGGCTGCCCCCTGCGTGCCGGACTAGAACTGAATATGCAGAAGTAGATCACTCGACCTTTCTCCCCAGGTGCTCCTGGGTGAACTTGAATCTCCAAGCTTTCAGTGAGAAGCCTGAGCCCATGAACCATTCTCGCCAGCCAGAGATGCCCTTAATAATGATAGCATTGGGGAGCTTCTAAGGGTATGTGTTAAGCTACTAACTGCAAGGGCAACAGTTAGAAACCATCAGCTGCTCTGCAGAAGAACGCTACAGCCTGAAACCCACAGGGGAAGTTCAAACGTGGCCGATAGGGTCCTGTGCTACAGAATCAACTTGGTGGCAGTGAGTGAGTTTACTGTGTATCGGGCTGAAAGTGTCAAGGCTGTGTGCTTCCGCACAGTCTCCCAACAACCCTGAGAAGTAAGGGTTAATATCATCTCTACTGTACAAATAAGAACATTACGCCTTGGCTGAAAAGTGGTAGCTCTTTGGCTCCAAAGTCTGCACTGTTCGCTGCTCTGCTGTCCCCTCCTAGAGGCCCCATCGGCGGGGCATTTTCAATCTCCAGTGTGTGTGGAAGCTGGGCGATGAGTCAGGGAGAGCTGAGAAGAGTCGATGCGTTTGAATTACGGTGCTGGTGAAGAATACTGACTGCTCCAGCCGGCCAGAAGAATGGACCGATCTGTCTCGGAATGCTCCTTAGAAGGGAGACCGGCAAAACTTTAGACAAGTTAGCAGGAGGGGCCATTCCTTCCAAAAGTACAGGGTAAAGAGATCAACGAAAAAGACGAAGACACTCAAGGAGATGGCAGGCACAGTGGCTGCAACAGTGAGCACAAACCTGAGTGGAAGAGGGCGCAGTGTTCCCTCCTCGTGGATGGTTGGTCGCTATGAGTTGGAATTGACTCGGTGACACCCAACAACATCATCTACAGTGCATGTCCCTAGTTCTAATTCATATAACAACAATCACGACAACAACAAAACCAACCTCACACTCATTGCCCTTGAGTTAGTTGACGCCACCTCACAGCAACCCTGTTGGGACAGGGTAGACTGCCCTTGTGTGTTTCTGAGACTGTAACTCTTTACTGAGGTAGGAAGACCAGTCTGATGGATTTGAACGGCTGACCTTGTGGTTAACAGCCCCACAAGTAACCACTACACCACCCGGGCTCATATTAATGCATATAGTGAACATTTATTAGATATCTACTGTATGTCAGTATAGATTACAACTCAATATAAAGAAAACAAAAATCTTCAGGCTGGACCATTTACCATTTATTATGGTAAATGGAGGAAAGAGAGTAGTTGTTGAGAATTTCATCTTATTTGGATCCACACTCAATGCTCCTGGAAGCAGCAGTCAAGAGATCAAATGGCATAAATCTGCTGCACAAGATCTCTTTAAAGTGTTGTAAAGCAAGGATGTCACTTGGAGGACTAAGGAGCGCCCGATCCAAGCCATGGCATTTTTAATTACCTCATATGCATGTGACAGCTGCACACTGAAGAAGGAAAATTAAAGAAAAATCGATGCATTTGAACTGTAGTGTTGGCGAAAAACATTGACAGTACTGCTGGAAAGATTGCCACGGATGGTCAAAAAAAAAACAAACCCTCCAAAACAAACAAACAGATTGCCAAAAGAACAAACAGATCTGTCTTGGAAGAAGTACAGCCAGAATGCTCCTTAGAGGTAAGAATGGTGAGACGTCATCTCATGTACTTTGGACATGTTGTCAGGAGAGACCAGTCCCTAATGAAGGAAATTCTGCCTGGTTAAGTGGAAGAGCAGTGAAAAAAGAGGGAGATCTTCCACAAGACAGACTGGCACAGTGGCTACAGCAATGGACTCAGTCATAAGAACAATTGTGAGGATGGGGCACCACCGTTGTATAAACGGCCGCTATGAATAGGAATTGACTTGACGATGCTTATCCACAACAACACGACCGTAAGTCAGGGAGCCCTGGTGGTATGTACAGTAGAGTTAGCAGTTCAAATCAACCCGCTGCTCTGAGGGAGGGAGAGAAAACAATGACATTGACCGTTCCCAGAAAAGTCTACAGCCTTGGAGGTCAGAGAAGTTCTACTCTGCCCTACAGGAACCGACTCGCTGGCAGGAGGTTTTTCTTTGCTTTTGAACTACCAGACACTCATAGGCATTGGGATTGGACAGATGAAGAGGACACAGACCCTGCTAACAAGAAGGCATCAACCTATTAAGAAAGATAAATGTGGAAAGAATTAAAATGCAATATGAAACATAAAAGAAGCATATTTGTACCAATATTACCTTAATCTTTAAAAGTGACTTAAAATGTTGTGTTCCTTAATAAATATATTTTAATGGAATAATCTCGCCCAGTACTTTTGTTTCCGCAAACTCATGGTGACAAACACTAGTAGGACAAAGTGAGAGTTGAGGTTAGGCCTGATCGTAGAGGAGGAGAGGGACCGGCCTCACACATCACGTATTTGGATACTTTCCCTTCCTCCTTCCGATCCTTTTTGAAAATAAAAAATTGATATGTACACCTATTTTTATCTCAAAATTAAAAAATTTGCATTTGGGGAATATGTTTTATAAATACTAGTTTCATTTAAAACGTCTGTTATAGGTAGTAGCTCAGTATTTGCTTTACTTACATGAGCTAGTCCTGAAAACATTCACTTCAAAAACCAGAGGCAGCTTGTGATTATGTGAACGTTATAGGCCTTACCCCAAAGGATCGATCATTTTATTATCGTACACTTTGTGCCAGTGAAACCTGCCATAATCTGTCGTTACAGTTTGTTGGATATTCTAAGTTCTCCCCAGTGAACCCCAACTCTTAAACAGATAAAAAGTGGATGGCATCCAATTGTGCACATTCCAGGACAAGTGCTTGTAAGACTTTAAATCAAGTCTTGTGGGGATAGGAGTAGATCCCTTTATAGAGCAAGCCTATGATTTACCCGTGGTGATCCCGGTGCCTTTTGCGTTTCTAACGCAGGGTTCACTGCTTCCATAAATTCCTGGGGTTGCTGCGCAGTAAGTGAAACCACCTGATCATTGCTATACAGAGAGTCGGAGAAGAGGGAGCGCACACACAAATTAACAAGTGAAGACCATGATTGTAGCCAGGATCATCAACTGAAAGCCCGATTATATTTTCCCAGGAACTGGAAGAGGAAAACAGGGAAGAAGGAAGATCAGATACACGGCTGTTATCAGTGATACCCACTGACGCCACTCACTGCACAACACGTAACCTTGTAACAATGCTACTAAGAACATGGCCTGGCCGCCTGCTCCATAAAGATTTATAGTCTCAGAAACTGACAGGGACACGCTCAACTCAGCCTTTAGGGTCGCTATGAGTTAGAATTGGCCCCAGGGCAGGAAGAGAGTGAGTTTATGGCCCATAACAGTCATCTTCGGGATAAACATAAGGCTGTCTGCTCCTGGAAAGATTTATAGCCCGAAATCCAAAGGCAGCTGGTCTCGTCTGTCTGTTAGGTCTCTACAAGTTAAAACAGGGGTCCTCAAACTTTTTAAACAGGGGGCCAGTTCACTGTCCCTCAGACCGTTGGAGGGCCGGATTATAGTTTTTTTAAAAAACGATGAACACATTCCCATGCACACTGCACATATCTTATTTTGAAGTAGGACAGGCGATGGCAACTAAAACACCTGGCGGGCCGGATAAATGTCCTGAGCGGGGCCGCATGTGGCCCACGGGCCATAGTGTGAGGACCCCTGAGTTAGGACTCAATGACAGTAGGCTGGGCTATAAATGTATAATGACAGGGACATGACCGGGGCCTCTGCCCTGCCTGCTAAGGGAGTGAACAAAAGACCCTATAAAACAAGGTCCCTGTGAGAAATGCCTTGGAAAACACCTTAACCTTGAAGCCAGGCCCTCGTGAAAATCCTGACCCAGGCCCGTTCTCGGAGATAATCCTGAGCCATTCTGAGACATGCTGAGCCAGAGCAGCAGCCCAGATCAAGCAGGCGGACTCATGAGACCCAAGGACGGACGGACGGAGTAACTAATGAGACAGTGGCTTGACCATCTGCAGAGCGGCACCCCTCCCATTTGAAAGTGCCCCGTGGGAACCAGAGGCGTCCCCCTAGACAAGGTGCTCCTCTCCAGGCTCCAGAGGGAACCCACTTCGCTCCTGGAGAGAAGCGTATCTCAACTCTGTGCAAGGTGTCCTTCTCGCCTTGACAGGGGGACCCGCTTCACCTCCTTACCTATGTTTAAGTCAGTCCCTTCTCACGTCGAGAGAAGAAGCCACTCATCTTTTTGACTGGCTCTATGCTTTCATAAAACCGTGGCTTACCTCTTTGCTGCTGTGCGCGCAAGTGTGTGCGCAGGTCATCTCTGGACACTAGCAAACCACGCGGGTTTGGAGCTTGCTAGGTCCCCATAGACGAAATGAGCTTCACAAATAAAAACCTAAAAGTCCCCTGCAGTATGTATATAGACTGTTTGAAGTTATAGGAAAGCTTTGTGTTCCAATTGGGAGAAATCTTTCTTCGCGTGACATAAAATAATGGTCTTGCAATCAATGGTATCTTAAATGATTATGAAATTACTTCTTACAATAGCTCTCAGGAGAGGCACTAAGGCCAAGGATCCAACAGAATATTAAACAACAAAGTCAAACAGGGCTCCCCTCACCTGGTAAGTCAAGGGGTCACTGACCCAGAGGTCAAGAAGTGACCATGTAGAGAGGATGGCGGGAAAATCGGCCTCCGCGGCCACAGCCCTTCCACTGAAGCCTAGGCCAGGTGCTCTCCCTCACTCTCACTCTCACTCTCCATCTGCATGTCCTCAAGCTCCACCCCCTCCAAGCTCTGCCACACAGGGACCCTCTAAGACGGTGAAGAACTGACCTGTGGGGTTTTCAAGACCAGAAATCTCTACTGAAGCAGATTGCCCCACCTTTCTTACGTGGAGGGGCTGGTGACTCTGAAACACCCACTTGGGGCTTAGCAGACGGTCACCGAACCTCTGTGTCACCAGAGAGCCTCACTCAACGCTCAGGGGCAGGAAACGGAACCCAATCAAATCCCCTTTGCTCCTTCCTTACTCCACAAACCTACCCCTCTCCTGGGCCCCACGACTCAAGGGCAAGACCCCAGGGTCCCAATTACACCATCCAAAAAGTTGGGGTTCAAACATCCTCTGCTCTCTAGTTCCTGCTCAGAAACCTCTGGACTCTGTCTCCTCCACTGCCTGTGAGGGCCTCTCAGTCCATGCTTGGCCATTTTGCTGGCTCTCTACCTGCAGACTCTCCTTGGCCCAATCTACCCTTCAAGCTACTGGCAGGTCTACCTGCCTCCACCCAAGATAGAGCCCCGGCCTCTCGGCTGCTTAACACCTTTCAAGGTCTCTGATACTGACAGGTCAAAGCTAAACTCTCCTCCCGACAAGCGGAGTTTTTCTTACCATGTTTCTTACCATGTTTCCTGGCCAATATCCAGAGGTGACATTCCATCGCCTTCCATGAGGCACATCTGTACTTCCGAGGGCAGAAGCTGCATGCATTGCTCTCAATTTTCTATAACTTAACTCTTTTTTCTATCTTTTTCAGCATATCAATTTTATAGCAGCCTTATGTCTGAGTCTTATAAATTACATGGAAAACTGATTCTTGACAGTAGTGCAAAGGCATTTCAGTAGAAAAAGTTAGTGTTCTCCAAAATTATTTTGCAGGAATGATGGAATATTCATCTGTATGTACATTAACATCTATCTCGATTGTGTAACCAAGTGGCTTTAACAACAAAAAAAATTAGAAGTGAACACCCATGGAGTAGTTTGTTGGGACAATCATGATTTGTGTAATTTTCCCTCACAGAAATAATGTGAGAGATAATACTGATCTGAACTGGGATGAGGTCAATTATTACAGTCTCTGCTCCCAGCACTAGATACAAAAAATATAAGACAAGTCTGGTGTTGACAATCAAGAGGGCTAGTGGAACACCATCAAGAGGAATGCCGCGGCATTCATTGTCAGAAAGGGCATTGCCAAATCCATCATGAAATGCGATGCTGCCTGTGACGGATTATATCTACCCACCTACAAGGAAATCTATACAACTATGTATTATTCAAATGTATGCGTCAAACTCAAAAGCTAGTGATGAAACAATTGAAGAATTCTACCAACGACTTCACCCAGAAATTGCCCCAAAGTGCACTCAAGATGCATTGATAATTATTGGCAGTTGGAATACAAAAGTTGGAAAAAAGGGAAAAGGAACAGTAGCTGAAAAATATGGACTTAGTCGTAGAAACAAAGCTAGAGATCACATGGCAGAATTTCGCAAAACCACAGACTTGTTCATAGTAAATGACTTTTTTCAACAGTACAAAAGGCAGCCCCACCCATGCACTTCTCCAGATGGAATGCACAGAGATTCAATTGACTACATCTGTGGAAGGGATGCTGGAGAAGCTCAATGTCCGCAGCTCAAACCAGGCCAGAGGCTGACTATGGAAAAGATCGCCAACTGCTCGTGTGTAAATTCAGGCTAATGATGAGAAGTAAAATAAGAAAATGAAAACAAGTCCCCACGAGCCAAAATTCGACCTTGAGTCTATTCACCTGAACTTTAAGGGCACCTTAAGAACAGATTTGCTGCATTAAGCCCTAATGACACAATACCTGATGAGCTGTGGGAAGACCATCATTAATGAAAAAAGCAAACCATCATTGAAAAAACAAGAAAGAAAAGATCAATGTGAAGGTCAGAGTCTCCGAAACTTGCTCTAAATCATCGATTCGCAACCTGTGGGTTGCAACCCCTTTGGGGGTCGAAAGACCCTTTCACAGGGTCACCTGATTCATAAGAGTAGCAAAATTACAGTTATGAAGTAGCAACGAAAATAATGTTATGGTTGGGGGGCACCACAACCTGAGCAACTGTATGAGAGGGTCGCGGCCTGAGGAAGGCTGAGACCCACTGCTCTAAGTCATAGAGCAGCTAAAGCAAATGAAAGAAACAATAAAGTTCGAGCTGCATAGAACACTTCAAAGGGCAGCTTGAGAAACAAAGTCAAATTTTTATAATGAAATGCGAAAAGATCTAGAGTTAAAAAACCAAAAAGGAAGAATACACTCAGCCTATCTGAAGCTGAAAGAACTCAAGAAAAAAATTCAAGTCTCATGATACAGTCTTGAAAGATTCTAAGGGCAAAATATTGAATCATGCAGGAAGTATCAAGAGAAGATGGAAAGAATGCACAAAGTTATGATAACTAGCGAGCATCCTACCATTTTGAGAGGTAGCATATGAAAAATAACCAATGGTGCTAAAGGAAAAAAATCAGACCGCAATGAAAACATTAGCCAAAAACAAGGCTCCGTAAATTTATGGAATATTAACTGAAATGTTTCAGCAAGCTGATTAAGCATTGGAAGCACTCACTCATCTATCTATGCCGGGAAACTTGGAAGGCAGCTACTTGGCCAACTGAACAAAAGAGACCCATATTTGTACCCATTCCAAAGAAAGATGACCCAACAGAATTTCAAACTATAGAAGAATATAACTTATATCACATGCAAGTAAAATTTTGCTTAAGATCGAAGGGTCGTGGGAGTAGATGAGCCAGTCAGGATGCCGTGTAGAATGGATGAAACATACAATTTTCCCCTAGTTCTTAAATGCTTCCCTCTGGATCGCACTATCATGATCCCAGTTCTACGTTACAACTCTGGCTAGATCAGAGGATGTACACTGGTACAGATAGGAACCAGAAGCACAGGGAATCCAAAACAGAAGAACCCCTCAGGACCAGTGGTGAGAGTGGCGATACCGGGAGAGTGGAGGGGAGGTGGGGTAGAAAGGGGGAACTGATTACAAGGATCTACATATAACCTCCTCCCTGGGGGATGGACAACAGAAAAGTGGGTGAAGGGAGATGCTGGACAGTGTAAGATATGACAAATAATAATAATTTCTAAATTATCAAGGATTCATGAGGGAGGGAGGGGGAAATGAGGAGCTAATACTAAGGGTTCAAGTAGAAAGCAAATGTTTTGAGAATGATGATGGCAACAAATATACAAATGTGCTTGACACAATAGATGTATGTATGGATTGTTATAAGAGTTGTATGAGTCCCCAATAAAATGATTTTTTGAAAAAACCAAGCAAATAAACAAACAAAAATTTTGCTTAAGATCATCCAACAACAGTTTCAGCAATATATTGACAGGGAGCTGCCAGGGGTTCAGATTGAATTTAGAAGACAATGTAAAACAAGGATGATATTCCTATCATCACTGATGTCAGATGGATCTTGTCTCAAAGCAGAGAATACTAAAAAGATGTTTACTTTGATTGTGTTGATTATGCCATGGCATTCAACTGTGTGGACCATCACGAACTGTGGACAGCCTTGAGAAGAAGGAGAATTCCAGAACACTTCGTTGTGCTCGTGGAGGACTTGTACATGGATCAAGAGGCAGTTGTGCATAATTTATAAATTATCAAGGGTTCACAAGGGTGAGGGAGGGGGGGGATAAAAGTGGAGCTGATACCAAGGGCTCCAGTAGAAAGAACATGTAAAAAAGAGGCAGTTTTGTAAACCAACTGCATCGTTTAAAACCAATGCTGCATCGTTTAAAAGCAGGACAGATGTGTGTCATAGTTGTGTCTTCTCACCATACTTATTCAATCTGTACACTGAGCAAATATTAAGAGAAGCTGGTTTATATGAAGAAGAATGTGGCATCAGGATTGGAGGGAAGCTTATGAAGAACCTGTGATAAGCAGATGACGCAGCCTTGCTTCCGGGAAGTGAAGAGAACTTGAAGCACCTGTTGATGAACATCAAGTATTGCAGCTTGCAGTATGAATTAAAATTCCATACAAAGAAGCCAAAATTCACACAACTGGAATCATAGGTAACATCACGATAAATGGATAAAAGGTTGAAGTTGTCAAGGATTTTGTATTGTTTGGAACCACAATCAACGCTCATGAAAACAGCAAGCAAGAGATCAAAAACATGTTGCACGAGGGAAATCTGCTGCACAGACCTTTTTAGAGAATTGAAACCCACGGATGTTGCTTTGAGGACTAAGGTGCACCTGATCCAATCCCTGATATTTTCAATTGCCTAATTTGAATGTGAAAGTCGGACACTGAATAAGGAAGTCTGGAGAAGAATGGAGGCATTTGCATGGTGGTGCTGGAGAACAGTATTGAAAGTACCATGGGCGCTAAAGCGACAAACAAAATACTTCTTGGAAGTTTGGCCAGAGTGCTCCTTAGAGGCAAAGACAGCAAGACTTTGTCGTACATAATGTGGACATATTGTCAGAAGAGACCACTTCCTGCAGAAGGACGTCATGCTTGGTAAAATGGGGGAGCAGCCAAAAAGAGGAAGACGCTCCATGAGATGATGGACACTGGCTGCAAAGCTGGACTCAGAAATGGGCGGCACTGTGAGGACAGCGCAGGACCGTGCACTTCCGTTCTGTTGTACAAAGGGTCGCTATGGGTCAGAACTGACTCGAGGCCAACTAACAAAAAATAGTGTCAGCTCAGAACACATCTTGCTATTTCATGCTTCCTGCCTTCCTCTGGAAGTACCCTACAGGCTAGCGCTCACTCAAAAGTCACAATCCACCTGATACATCGTCTCTCCTGTGAAAGCTATGCCATTTCGGAAACAGATCTTCTTTCGTGTTCCCATGATATAATGTGCATACTTACATCTATTCTTCCATCTAGCCCGATATATTATCATTATTAATAATATTAATATTTTGGTAGACCTTCTTGCCCAACAGGTTTTGAGAGTGAGAACACTCCACCTGACATAGAAAATCTCAATTACTCTGTGTATTAACCAAGTGCTACACTGCATTAACCAAGTACTTCACTGCATTAACCAAGTACTACACTGCATTAACCAAGTACTGCACTGCATTAACCAAGTACTGCACTGCATTAACCAAGTACTGCACTGCATTAACCAAGTACTGCACTGCATTAACCAAGTACTGCACTGCATTAACCAAGTACTGCACTGCATTAACCAAGTACTGCACTGCATTAACCAAGTACTGCACTGCATTAACCAAGTACTACACTGCATTAACCAAGTACTGCACTGCATTAACCAAGTACTACACTGCATTAACCAAGTACTGCACTGCATTAACCAAGTACGGCACTGCATTAACCAAGTACGGCACTGCATTAACCAAGTACGGCACTGCACTAACCAAGTACTGCACTGCACTAACCAAGTACTACACTGCAGTAAACACGTATTTGTTAGTGGACAGGTAAATAACAAAAGGAATTCTTAAAAGAGTTGCAGTAAAAAATTTTAAAGAAAAAAACAGGAATCTCTTAACATCACGTATTGACGCCCGGTGACACCATCCTTCTTCATTTTCCTCTACTCTTTCCCTGAAAGTCCCCCTTAGCTCTCTGTATTTGTAAGCACCGCACCCGCCTGTGACAGGGCTTCCCCACATACCTCGTTGACCTCATTTATTTCGTGCCACTGAGTTAGCAACAGCTGTATTGCAGGACTGTGGCCGTATTTTGCAGCGAGGTGCAGGGCAGTATTTCCTTCCTGCAACAGAGACACGCGGGAGGCTGCATCCCCTGTTCTGAGGCACACCCCTTCCCACAGCAGGGCTGCAGTGAGGCTGGGGTCCCTACTGTGAGGTACATCATTCACAGT
The DNA here is from genome assembly GCF_050624435.1 of Tenrec ecaudatus. Lineage (NCBI taxonomy): Eukaryota > Metazoa > Chordata > Mammalia > Afrosoricida > Tenrecidae > Tenrec > Tenrec ecaudatus. The sequence continues at coordinate 72,115,702 of NC_134531.1, read as the reverse complement.
GTTAAGTGAAACGTAAAAAGAGCTCAGTCAAGAGGCACGGGGATCTCCGAACCAATAGACATCATCAGTCCATGAGTCTCTTTCTCCCTTTGCTGCCAATTTGCTTGCCAGAAAAAGGGAGCGGGGGGGTGGGGGGTGGTGGTGGGGAATAAAAGTCATCTATTGAACTTGTGTGCAGGGAAACTGATGAAAGATTTCAGGGAGGTAGTTTTGGCATTCTTTATTAAAAGACATGCAAAATATGCAAGACCCTTTGACCTGCAATTTCGTTACTAGGAATTTATCTTAAGAAAACAATCACAGATGTGTTCTCATAGATATGGGTGTTCACTCTAGGGCATTAGTTCCTCAGCCAGTGGGGCGGAGGCTCCAGCAGACCTCAGGGAAGGGGTGGGAAGGCTGGAAGTGATGATGGGAAAATCCTGCAGCCTACTGACTTCCAGATATTCATGGAGCTAAAACGGCCCATCCACTGCAAATGGTCCATCCACTGCAAATGGTCCCATCCACTGCAAATGGTCCATCCACTGCAAATGGGCCCATCCACTGCAAATGGGCCCATCCACTGCAAATGGGCCCATCCACTGCAAATGTGGCTTAAGTTCCCCTGGATACCCCAGGTTTCTCTCTGGCTACAGGAATCACTTAACTCGAGCGCTGTCCAAAATGTGATCACCACATCAATGCACCAGCCGGGGCTCCCCTTTCTCAGGTTCTCATCCAAGAAACAAAAATCCAACTCACCTTGTCCTTCTCTGAGGTGTGCAGATGAAGGGAGATAAGTGTCTCGATCATTTCCACCTGGCCCTTCTCAGCTGCCAAAAGAAATGGCTTCCTTCCTTTCTGAAAATCAATCAGAAACTTCTAGCAGTCATTACATACTTCCCGAATAAGCCACACCAGTCGCCAAGGCTGGCCACGTTTTAAGCCCACATTCTGGCTACTGCTGAAACTGCCCCTGGGTTCAAGGTGACTGATGAGGCGCCTCTGGGCATTGCCTTCTGAGAAAGGACAATGACAATCTCTTCTTGTCTGCTGGCCCCTCAACCACATCCAGTTCGGGGCTAGCACCCCAAACTGTGGTGAACACCAGGTGGGCAGGGACTCTGTCTCACAGGTATTGAGAAGAACTCTCCAGAAACATTTCTTCCATGCACAAATGGAGTTCCAGTGTCACAGCCAGACAGTGAGATTCCCTTTCAAATGCAGAGATGCTGTGAAGTATATTGATTCAATAGCTACTCCGTTCTACTCTTTCCTGAGAAGTTATTATGTTCCAGACCTGTCAGGCCACTGTGCATCACGACAAGCCTTGCCTCCTCTTCCACCACCCCCACAAGAACTTTGGGCTGAACATTCTCAAGGATTTAATAGGTATGTGGCTCATTCAGACAAGACATTTTTGTCAGCTAATTCATTTTAGGTTTTCTGTGCTCATAAATTTCTCTCCAACATCCACTAAGCATCAACAGCAAAACTCTAGAGAATTGGGTCTATTGGGAATAGAAAGGAGAAAGAAAGCGCTGTCCAGAGAACACAGCCTTCGAGGACATGCTTTAGGGTCATTGGTTCAAAAGAGAAGCTCGAACACAGAATTTTCTCATTATAAGTAATTTTATCTTTTCTTGTAATCAATGGAGACTGTATTTTCCATAGCTGAAATGTCATCAACATAAGACCCATAAAAAATGTAATAGTTTTTCCCAGTGTTCCCAAAGTGGGAGATACTGCCCCCCTGGGGGCTCTGGGACAATCTAGGCAGCTGTGAAAGCAGATACCTACACTTTATCCTGGATTATGGGTTAAAGTACAAAAGGTTTTAATTGTTAGGGGTGGGGGTGCTGAGTATGTTTTCCTGAAAAGGGGTTGGAAGCCAAATAAGTTTAGGAATTTGGGGTCTAAGATATTTCAGATAATGGAAAAGAGACTGGAGTGGAAACATGTTGGCTTCAATTTTTTAAAAAATCATTATATTGGGGGCTCGTACAATTCTTAACAGAACCCATCCATCCATTGTGTCAAGCACATTTGTACAGTTGTTGCCATCATCATTCTCAAAACATTTGCTTTCTACTTGAGCCCTTGGTATCAGCTCCTCATTTTCTCCCTTCTTCCCCACTGCCCCTCCCTCATGAACCCTTCATAATTCATAAATTATTATTATTTTGTCATATCTTACACTGTCTGATGTCTCCTTTCACCCACTTTTCTGTTGTCCACCCCCCAGGGAGGAGGTTATATGTAGATCCTTGTAATAGGCTTCCCCTTTCCACCTCACCCTCCTTCCACCCTCCAGTATTGCCACTCTCACCACTGGTCCTGAAGAAGTCATCTGTCCTGGATTCCCTGTGTTTCCAGTTCCTCTCTGTACCAATGTACATCCTCTGGTCTAGCCAGATTTGTAAGGTAGAATTGGGATCATGATAGTGGGGGGAGGAAGCATTTGAGAACTAAAGGAAAGTTGTATGTTTCATCATTGCTACCCTGCCCCCTGAGAAGCTCATCTCCTCCCGCAACCCTTCAGTAAGGGGGTGTCCAGTTGCCTACCGATAGGCTTTGAGTCTCCACTCTGCACTCACCCACATTTAAAATGATATGATTTTTGTTTTGTTTTGTGATGCCTGATACCTGATCCCTTTGACACCTCATGGTAAAACAGGCTGGTGTGCTTCTTCCATGTGGGCTTTGTGGCTTCTGGCCTAGATGGCCTCTTGTTTATCTTCAAGCCATTAAGATCCAGATGCTATATCGTTTGAAAGCCGGGCTCCATCAGCTTTCTTCCCCACATTTGCTTATGCACACATTTGTCTTCAGAGATTGTGTCCGGAAGGTGTGCATCATGGGATGCCAATTTAATAGAACAACGTGTTCTTGCATTGAGTAAGTACTTGAGTGGAGGTTCAATGTCCATCTGCTTCCTTAAAACTAAATCTATAAATATATACATGTAGATATATTTCCCCACCATCCTATATCAATTGCTTAATTAGAGAAGAAAACACTCCCAAATTGGCTTAGCACATTGTAAGTAACAAGATGTCTCAAAGCTGAGAAAGATCTCTTCAAAAGAAGGTTCCTAAAGCTGAACTTTACCATCTGAACCCCCACTAATGCAAAGTAATCAAAAGATCATAGTCATGGTTACCTTGAGAGAATAGCTCACTATTCCTTCATAACAACCAAAGTCAGGGAACACTTTGAAATAATAAATCACACACACACACACACACACACACACACACTGACAGGTACCGGTTTTATGGGCTTTTGCCCTCATATGCATCTAGGGAAGATGGAGAGACGATCTACTAACAAGACACATGGCATTACTTGATAGACCCCATCCTGGGAACTGGAGAAGCCACATGGAGACCCACGCCAGTGCTGAGATGCTTACACCACTGAATTCACAAGACTTCCCACACATTGGCCTATGATCTTCCTGTATTCAGCATCATTACATGTGTTTTGTGAGTCTGAAGAGGACTTTATAGATTGGTAACAGATTTATGGGTTAATATTGGACTTATGGGGTTGATCTGGACTGCGCTGAGATGTTATCTTAATGTACAATTACTCTTGTATATAAAGCTCTTTTTAACTCACATATGTGTGTCTATGGATTTCTCTAGTCTACTCAGACTAACACAGCCCCCACCCAAAGTGACAACTCAGTGGCAAGGTGACAAGATCTACACTGTGAGGGTGGGAACCACCCCAGCATGGGTGTCTCCTTCAGGGGACATGCCCAGTTACCAGAGTCACTGTACTCAGGTAACCCTAAAGTATGGCTTTGCCGCTGGTGTCACTGATTCCTCTGCCACTTCCCCCCACTTCGATGCAATTTCCAAGTTAGGGGTCACAGCCGTCGTAAGCCATGCTGCTTAGTCATGTGGCCAATGCTCTATTTCCATCTGGTTTGCAGCAACATTGAGCCAGAAAGTTAACCGAAGTGTAAATTCCCAAGCAGCTGGAAAAGAGGGGATGATAACTTTTTACTCACAGAGATTATAAATAGCACCTGCGGAGGCAGCAGCTCATCGGGGACATTTGTTGCCTTTGCGTCCATGTAGACCTTTCTTTCAGTAATGGTGCTTTGACTGTCTTCGGGAGAACCCATCCTCCTGCCATTTAGTCCAATTGCCAGCCCTTATGCTCTGCTACAGGAAGTCAAAGCATAGCCCATGCCAACCTCACTGCCGTCAAATCAAACCTGACACACAGTTACCCTACAGGGCAGGGTAGAACTGCCCCTCTGCGTTTCTGAGACTGTTGACAAGAGTAAAAAGTCTGGTCGCTCCCCCATGGATCAGCTGGTTTCGAACAGCTGGCCTGTGGTTGCTAGTCCAATGTGTCATCCTTACGCCATTAGCATGGTGATTGGTTCAGGACTGGGCATAAGATTCAAGAAGGAAGAAACAGAGTCATGCCCAAGATTGATCCACTACTATTTGTCACAAGAGAAATTTTCATTGTTGTGGATCAACAGCCCCGTGGATGTCACCTTGAGGTTATCCCAGCCATCTTTCCCACCACGAGGGGAGTGTGCCCATGGGTAATGCCAACACAGGAAGCCAAGGGTTGATGGAAAACAAAGAGCTGAATCAAGCCAGGCCTCTGTGAACGCTTTAATTAAGAAACCAAAATAAATGCCTGTGAGCCCGTAGCGCCAGGCGCCCTCAGAGGAAGGTGTGTTCATTGGAATTTCTTGGCTGTAATCTTGACAAAGGCAAACTGCCAGGTCTCTCTGCCACAGCACCCCTGGGCTGGTATCTGAGTGCAAAAGAATATTGCCTTTTATTGCTTAGTCTAGACCAGTGGTTCTCAACCTCTAGGTCGCGACCCCTTTGGGGCTGAAATGACCCTTTCATAGGGGTTGCCCGATTCATAACAGTAGCAAAACTAGAGTTACGAGGTAACAACGAAAATAATGTTATGGTTGGGGCGTCACCACCACATGAGGAATGGTATGAAAGGGCCGCGGCATTAGGAAGGTTGAGACTGGCCTAGACTGAACTAAACTTTTGTCCCTTGCAATAGGATGAGTTGTGGGTAATACATATTTATTAGTTTGGAGATAGATACTGCTGGATACTGGACATATCAGGATGGAGTCAACTTGAAATGACCTCACGATTTTGGACGTGACTGCTGCAAAGCTGTGTGTTTCTGCAGAGCAAAGCAGTAATGAAGCCCCACCCACAAGGGAAGCTCCTCTGATAGGAAATGGGAGGCTGGGAGAAGAGACGGTTACCGCGGATGAAAACATCTTCCCCCCAGAAAGACCGCAGCAACTCTAACCTTTGGACGCCCTTTGAAAACATTATCATCCAGGAAAAAAAATTACACACAAAATCAGTACACAAAACCGTCATCCATATCTTTTAAGTACATCTCAAAGTGGCACACAAAAGAGGGGGCGCATCTCTCTGTTCTCCCGACTCTGGTACACACCGTCACGCGAGGCAATCACCAGGCATTTCAAAGAGCTAGGCTCGGGGTTGTCGTTGTTGTTGTCTTCAGTGCCATTTCTGTTCATAATTCATTTTTATAAGTCACCGGAGGATTGCGTGCTCTCAGCCCTTTTATTTATGTTTCAGAAGTAAATCAAAGGTTTCCATGGGGCCCGTTCCAATTCCTGGTAACCCCTTATGGGTCAGGGTGGAAGTGTGACTATGGGTGCTTGACAGTTAGTTATTTTTTCAAAGTTGATGCTTTCTTCCAAAGCTCCTCTGGTTTGACCCTTCAACCTTTGACCCTTCAACCTTTCCCTCAGCAGCGAGGCTGTTAACCACTGGCACCACGGGTTCATTTCGAGCTACATGGGTACTGTAGGACAGAGTTGAACTGCTCCAGGGGGGTCTAATCAGTGTGGGAGCAGACTGCCACACCTGGATTTGAACCAGCAACCTTTCTGTTAGCAGCCGAGCCCTCTGACCCTAGCTCCACAGGGGCTCCTTTGCATGACCAGGAATCCTAATACTGTTCAAGCAGGCTTCTGTCCAAGGAACCCCAATGGCACATCAGTTAAGTGCTCTGCTCTCAAACCAACCAGGGGCTCCTTCTGAGTGGGAACAGCCTGGCATTTGGCTCCCATAAAGATGATCGGTAAGAAAACTCGAGGGGGCAGATCAACTGGACGACAGCTAAAAACCACAAGGCTCTCTCCAGGCAGGCTCACAGAACCACCATCCTGTGGACGGCTGGAGGGTCTCCAGTCAGCCCAATGGCTCTGGCCTCACCCTCAACACTCCAGCTCGGGGCTCAGTGCTCTGATGTCCTCTGAACCCCTGCTCCTTTTCCCCTCCATGAACTCAGCGTCCATGTCACTTCTTGAGTTGCATCCAAGACAGTCAACGTGTGTCAGATCTGAGGAAACCTGAGGGTGTGCAGCTGTTGACTAGAAATTATCTTTCATTTCTCAGTTCACTGCTGGAGCCTAAATAATTAAATTTAATAAGAACAGCCATTCAAGGGGTATCCAAAGCCCAACCTAATGAGCCTTTACCATAGGGATCCCACCAATGTCACCCTCAGGAGCTCCCCAAGGGGACAGTACATCCCTTCATCTGAGGACAGGCTGCCGATGGAGTGTAGCACATGTCCCGTCATGCCTCAGGTGCGTGTCGACACCCCACAACGCTCCTCTCACCCAGGGGTTAGGATGTTAATAGAACCATGACATGGTGGGAGGGACGGGTCAGGATGTTAATAGAGCCAGGGTGAGTTCGTTTATTGTGCCAACCTGGCTGATAAACACATGTGGGGTAAATTGAAGGGCAGAGGGAGTCTCGTCTTTCTAGTTCTCAGGTCTCTTACTTTCTGATGGTCAGACCAGGGTGCAGCTGCCTTAGCCAGTTCCCTGTTTCAGCTGGCAAGGCTTACTTCCTGCAAGACATCCCTGAGGAGAGGTCACATGGACTTACCCCATTGCAACCCTGGGTGCTATAGCAGCCGTGTGGAGACCCCTGCCAGCGCAGGGATGCTTACACATTCACTGACTCAGCTTTCCTCCTGCAGGTGGCGTCATAGTGTGTGTCATGTGAGATGGAGGAGGACTTTGTGGATTGGTGTTGGACATATGGGTTAATGTTGGACTTGTGGGCTTGGGCAGCACTGGGTTGGGATGTTTTCTTGATGTGCACTTACCCTTTATATAAAACTCTCATACATGAGTTTCTGTGGATTTGTTTCTCTAAAGTACCCAGACTAATACACAGGGCATGTGGGGCAAACAAGTAGGCCCTTGCATAACCAGAGTCCTGAGAGGGAAGAAATATATTTGCCATGAGATATGAAAGGAACCACCAGATCGACGGTTCAAAATCATTTGCCACTCCACCGGAGAACGTTGACACTGTCTGTGCCCATAGAGATTCATCTTATTGGAGACCTTAGATAGAGTCATTCTGAGTCGGAATGCCTCCGTGGCGTGGATTTTTGTTTTGTTTTGTCTGGTTTGGGTTATTAGATAAGTGTTGACGTGTGATTAGATGTTGACGCCATGGTCTCCTGTGGGTGGGAGCCACTGGATTCACTCCCCTGGACAAACTGGAGGCAATGACCTTGATTTACTCTACTGACTTTCCAGCTAATAAAAACATACACCGGGGAAAAGCTACATTATCTTTCAATTCCATTTTCTAGGACCTACAGGAAGCCCCTCGTACATCCTCTCACGAGCCCCATGCTCCTTACTCCACACCTCCAAAAGGACACGCTTCTAGCGTCGTAACCTCCTTCCTATACATTCCTTTGAACACACCAAAGTTCCTTTTCTATCGTTAACTCAAAGTGACCTAACAGTCGACCACAAAGTTCTTGTAAACATTCTACCAGTATATGAATGGCCTCACTTCTACCCCCCAGGCCTTTAGTCTGTGTGCTGAATTTTGATCCCTCGATGGGAGGGTATCCCTAGATTTAAAATTTCTAAACAACTCTGCCCATAACCACTCCTGGCTAGTCACCATCCCCCGGAAAGGGCCTCACGATTTAGCTGTTTATTTGTAGCGTCATGGAGTTGGAAGGAAACTCAAAGGACCTCTCAGGGCACACCACTCTGCCAGCCCCACCCAAACTCTCCTAGCCTAATCACAAGCAGTTTATGACGAACCGCCTCCTCGCAATGAAGCATGCCTTATCTGGTTTTGCAGTTCCCTCCAGGCCAAAGAGAATAATCTTATAAACCACTCCCCAGAAAGCTCCCAGCTGCTCCTGACCGCGTGCTGTGGATAAGAAACAAGGCGCGCGGGTAGCTCTGGGAAGGTGAAGGGACCCATTCCATCGGACACATTCCATGAACGCGGCAATCCTGTTTAAACACGTATGAACGGGGCCTCCCCTGCTGAATTCATAGACCCCGACCTCCTAATAACTGTTCTAGTTCGCTTTAGCCATAGTGCTTATGGACTAGGCTGCCATCCGCATGGCCGGCATTGGAAACCACCAGCGGTTCCTGGTGGGGTGCGGGGGAGACTGGGCTTTCTACTCCAGCAAACAGTGACAGGCCCGGAAACCCACAGGGGGTCACTCTGCGTCAGCACTGACTCCATGCCATGAGTTTGGTTTTGATCGGCTAGCGTGCGGTGCCTGTCGAGTCCCTTCAAACACATGGCCATGGTGGTGGTGGTCACCGAAGGGAGGCTTCGCCATCACGGGTGTCTGCGTCACCCGGACGCTGTTCTGTTGTCATCCATACGCTTGCACTGCCTCACTAGGCCCGTCTGACTAGTCTGTCCTCCTCTGTAAGCTCTGCTGAAACCTGTCCACCGCGGGTGGCCCTGCTGGTTTAGCATAGCTTCCAGCTTCACAGTCAGTCCCCGGAGTGTGACAAACTGACAGGTGGCTGTGGTAAGTGGCCATCGCACCGGACCCCAGCTTACAGCTGTCAGGTGTAAGAGACTGCCTTTTCCACTGATCAGCCCACTGTTGACTCACACGGTTCAAGTGAGAGGCAGAGAGAGGCTTTCCCCCCACAACGGCCTAGTGGCTCGATTTTTCACAGTAAGACTCTCTCAGCAAGGTCTAGGTGTCTGTGCAGTCTGCTCCAGAGGCATTAGACGGGCGTGGGGCAGGAATACGGTCACACCACTGCCAGGAGACGGGCAGAGAGGGAGAAAGAAATATGGCTGCTCCCTCAATGCTTCTTGCCCTCCCCAACAGCAGCACTTCCCTTCGGGTGTGTATCCCCACCCCCAACCCCCATGGCGATGGAGCATCTGGCGACAGGGCTCCGCCAGGTGCAGGAAGAAAGTGGAGCTTGGTGGGAGGTGATGCATGAGAGCTGGGTGCCCCCACTGCAGACAAACCTCATCGGGCTGGTCCAGGTCCCGCAGATGCAGGTCTTGAACGAGGTACTCAACGATGCGCACGCTATTACTCTGGGCTGCAAAGTGCAGGGCGTTCATGCCATCCTGGAGAGAATGGAGTCAGGGGGCAGGGGGGAGAGGGCTCACACAGGATCCTCAGAGCCTCCCTATCTTGGGCGCAGGAGGGTAGAACTTGGGTTCAGGTGTGACACCCCCCACTCCTCCATGCCTACCTGATTCTTGGCTCTCTGGTCCACACCAGCCTTCACGAGCAAGCGCATGATCTCCAGGCTTCCAGACCAAGCAGCAAGGTGGGCTACTGTTAAGCCGTGCTTCCCAGGAAGAGAGATGAGAACACATCACTTGCGTGACATACACAGCACACCATCTCAGTCAAGGTCTAACAATTACTTGCCTGTTATGAAGGAATATTTCATGTATAAACCAAACCAAACTCACTGCCATCAAGTTGCTGCCAATTCATAGTAGTCTAGAGGGTCACATAGATAGAACTCCCTCTTTGAGTTTCTGAGACTGTAACTCTTCACAGGCATACAAAGCCCCCCCCCCCCCGTCTTTCTCCCACAGAGCTGCTGCCTGTGGTTCCTAACTGCTGACCTTGCAGTTATCAGCCCAATGCATAACCACTATTCCACCATTTGTGTATGCGCGTGTGCACGCGTGCACTCGCGTGTGCAATAAGTGATGTAAACATAACGGTTCTCCATCTGGAAGACAATCACATTTAAATCCTATATCATCAAATATGCACACACAAACCCCAAACTCACTGCCGCAGAGCTGACCCCACGTCATAGTGAGCCCACAGAGCAGCGCTGAACTGTCCCCGAGGGTCCCCAAGAATGTCATCTTTATGCGAGCACATCACTAGGTCTTTCTCCTGCGGAGTTGCTGGTGGGTTTGAACCAGGAACCTTTTTTTTCAAATATAACTAAAATTTATTTTTGCCTATTATATCCTAGATAATCTTACATCTACCATTTAACAATGTAAAAAAAGTTTGTTTAATACTACCTTAAGACAAGTAGCTAGCAAGTATTCACAGCAACCAAAAGAAGTGAATAGTGACAATTTGAACTTTATGTCTAAGATTAAAGCACATATTATTTTTTAATATATTTTTAATTGGGAGTTAATGCTCATATCCTATCATTCCAGAGTTCCGTCACATCAAGCAGTACTGTACAACTGCTAGCACAGTCAGTCTCCAAACGTTCTCTTCCTGCCTGGACTCCTTGACATCAGCTCCCTGAACCACCGGCCTTTTGATTGGCAGCTGAGTCCTTAACCATCCTCCACCAAAACGTCTGCCCAAAGCAACCCCCTCTTTCTATTGTGCGAGCCTCTCCTCGTGGGCTCTAGGAGCCCCGCTTGTGCCGTGGGTTACACAGCTCTTCCTCTAGAAGAAGATAAGGCAGTCTGCTTGTGTGAAGGTTGACAGACGTGGACATCTGATGGACTGGTTCTATCTTGTTCTGTAGGGTCACTAGGAGACCCCATGGCAGTCAGTGTGGTTTGGAGTTAATCGGCCATGTGTGCAGTGTGGGGAACAGCTTCCTGGGTGTGTTTAGTACACATTGTTAAGCAAGGAGAGAAGGTCACAGGGCATTCCCATTTGTAGGCGCTTCAACTTCTTGGCACGCATTTTGGCTGATGCGGAAACGGAGTGATTGTATTCTCGTCTTCTCGGTGGAGCGCTAGGTTGGAGAGTTCAGGTCCCAGATGACTGAGCACTGCTCCCCTCAATTGGACGCGGTGTTTGATTGTTTCCACTGAGAAGCTGTCATGGATGGCACTGCATCTTCCCCTGCCTCGTATGTTGTTGTTGTTGTTAGATGCATCGAGTCAGTTCTGACCCAGGGCAACCCTGTCCGCACCAGAAGGAAACACCGCTCGTACTCCTGCTCCGTCCTCACAATTGTTCCTGTACCTGAGCCCATGTGGCAGCCCTGGCGCCACTCCATCTCTTCGAGGGCCTCCCTCCTTTTCAGCGACCCTCTACTTTACCAAGCACGATGCCTTTCTCCAAGGACTGGTCTCTCCTGACAACATGTCCAAGATATGTACGATGAAGTGGTGTCCCTCTTGCCTCTAACGAGCACTCTGGCTGTACTTCCAAGACAGATGGTTTTGCTGTCCTCTTAATGAGCAGCCCATGGCAGTTTCACCACTCGTCTCCAGCACCGACTCTTCTTCAGTCTTCCTCATTCAATGTCCAAACCTGCCCCACGTATACGTCATCACGCCTCACACCTACACCTGTGGGAAAGGAGCCCTGGTGACACCGTGGGCTCAGGGTTGGGCTGCTACCCACAAGGCCTCACTCCGTGTGAGGCAGATTGGAGCTGTCAGTTCCCATAAACATTTGTCATCTCAGAAACTCAAAGGGACAGAGCTGCTCAGTCCTAGAGAGTCAGGGTGAGGTGGAAATGACTTGTATCAGGCAGTGGCTATGCCTATAGTGATAATCCCGTTTAAAAATGGATTTTCTCAGAATAGTGTTGGGGGTCTTAAAGGCTTGGCTTCAAACAAGCAGCCATCTAAGGGAGAAGACAACTAAGTCCACACAGAAGCTTGTGTGATCCAACGACGATGATTGCAAATCTTGAATACGGTGAGGAGAACAGCATGAGAGCAAAACGTATGGACACCCAGTTTGTGGAGGGCTATGGGGATGGAGAGAGCCATCTGCAGAGTGTCTGGTCACACTGAGCCAGTGGCAGGTCTGCTCTAGCCACAGACAAGAGGCTTGATCAGCCTTATCATTGCAATCTTGAATATGCTGGATCCAACTAGACACTTGGACAGTTGACCACCCTATACACATGACCTGGATTTGTTCTGGGTGCAAGTTTCTATTACTGGTTCCATGACAGAAATATCTTCCCTGGCTTTTTTATTATTGTTGGGTCTTTTCCTTCTTACACTCTATGAATATTGGTGTTTTTGTCTGTATACTATTATGTGTTTACTCTTACCACCTTGATGCAATTTTGTTTCCTATTGTTTTCTGTTGGGTCTCCTATCTGTGAAGCACAGAAGGAGTGGATGTGTAATGATAATTAGGGACACAAAGGGTTATAGGGAACACAGGGGTGGGGGAGGTAGGGAAGGAAAGGGGATTTCGGGAGTATCTAATGAAGACAGGAGGGGAGAGGGAGCACTAGAACGGACTGTGATTGCATAAATCATCTTAAAGGCGATTTGAACATGGGAGGGGGGGGGATGTTCTAAAATGAACGTGAGGGTGATTGTACAATTCTCCATAGCATGAGGGGGTGATTGAACTATTGAATTATATGGTATGTAAATTACTTGCCAATAAAACTGTTGGAAAAAAGAACTTCTTTGATAGGGTTAGTAAGACAATTTTAGTGGAAGATATGCTTTACACCAATCTCTTTTGAGATATAAAAGAGGAAATTGAGCAAAAATTAAGCAAGCAGAGATAGGGAAAGATAGATGCTGAGGAAAAAAACTCAAGAGACAAGGACCTTCTCTTGAAGGTCCAAGAGACCAAAAGAAAATGTGTGTTCCCTCCGCAGCTGGTCTCCTTAGGGGATTGTCAACTTCTTCACTCTGAGAAAACACTTTTCCATTTGTTAAAGCCACCAATCCGTGCTATTTCTGTTACAGTAGCCCCAGGTCAAAGATTGACGTTGTCAAGGGTTTCATCTTGCTTGGATCCATAAGCAGTGTTCACAGAAGCAACCTCAGGAGATCAAAGGACATATTGTATCAGGAAAATTTGCTGCACAAGACCTCTCTAAAGTATTGACGAACAAGGATGTCCCTTTGAGGAGTATGGTGTTCCTGACCCAAGCCATGGCATTTCCAATCACCTCATATGCATTTGGAAGTTGGACAATGACTAGGACGACTGAAGAAGAATTGATGCATTTGAATGGTGAGTTTGATGAAGGAATACTGGAAATAGCATGGCCTGCCAGAAGGACACACAGACATGCCTTGTGGGAAGTACAACCAGAATGCTCCTTAGAAGCAAGGATGGCGAGACTTCGTCTCATGTACTTTAGACATATTGTAAGGAGAAACTCAAAACAAAAAACAAAACCCTCACTGCTATCCAGTTGGTGCCAAGTCATAGCAACCCTGTAGGACAGAGTGGAACTGCCTCTGTGAGTTTCCAAGACAGAAAGTGTTTATGGAGCAGAAAGCCTCATCTTTCTCCCACAGAACAGCTATTGGTTTTAAATGACAGACCTTGTGGATCGCAGCCCAATGAGTAATAACCACTGCGCCACCAGGGCTCCTGAGGGGACACTAGTCCCTGAAAAAAGGACATCATGCTTGGCAAAGGAGAGGGGAGGTAAAAAGGAGGAGGACCCTGAGGGAATGCATTGACACAGTGGCTGCAACAATGAGATCAAGCATAACCACTGTGAGGCTGGCGCAGTGTTTCCTGGTCTGACATAGTGTCTGTTTCCATGAGTCAGAACTGACTAGCTGGCAGCTAACGAGAACCACCGGCAACTAAGACAGAGGAGACCTGTGATGCTTAGTGAGCAGAGTCCAGTGATGCTGGGAACAGCCTGCAGTGAATGTCCTCAGAACTGCTGCCGAGAACCCCTGCTCCACGGGAACATATCCTGGACATTTTACATGTTGACGAGAGACTACAGGGTTAATCTATTGATGTATTTACAATTCCAGTCATTTCTGTGTGCCTTGAGATTGGGGGACCCAAAAAACTAACTAGTTGAAGTTTAAAAAAAAATTGCAAGCACAATATATTTATAGGTTTAGTATGAAGGTAGCAGATGGACATTCGGCCACCACTCAAGTACTCCCTCAATGCAAGAATACTTTATTCCACTGAACTGGCATTCCATGATGCTCACCTTCCTGACACAATTGCTGAAGACAAAGTGGGTGCATAAGTAAATGTGGTGAAGAAAGCAGATGGTGCCCAGTTCTCAAAAGATATAGTGTCTGGGGTCTTAAAGGCTTGAAGGTAAACAAGTGGCCATCTAGCTAAGAAACAACCAAGCCCACATGGAAGAAGCACACCAGCCTGCATGATCACAAGGTGCCGAAGGGATAAGTTATCAGGCATCAAAGAACAAAAAAATCATATCATTGTGTGCTCACCTCCCTGATATGATTGTCGAAGACAACATAACCAAACGTAGTCACTGAGCATAAGCAAATGTGGTGAACAAAGCTTATGGTGCCCAGCATCATCATAATAAAAAATCATATCATTGTGAATGAGGGGGTGTGTGGAGTGGAGACCCAAAGCCCATCTGTATGCCATTGGACATCCCCTTATGGATGGGTCGTGGGGAGGAGATGAGCCAGAAAGGGTGCAGTGTAGCAACGATGAAACATACAACTTTCCCCTAATTCCTAAATGCCCCCCGTCCAACTATCATGATCCCAATTATACCTTACAAACTTGGCTAGACAAGAGGATGTACACTGGTACAGATAGGAACTGGAAACACAGGGAATCCAGGGAGGATGATCCCTTCAGGGCAATTGCTGAGAGTGGCAATAGAGGGAGGGTGGAAGGAGGGTGGGGTAGAAAGGAGCAACCGATTACAAGGATCTACATGTGACCTCCTCCCTGGGGGACGGACAACAGAAAAGTGGGTGAAGGGAGACGTCGGACAGGGCAAGATATGACTAAATAATAATTTATAAATTATCAAGGGTTCATGAGGGAGGGGGACTTAAGTGGAGAGCAAATGTTTTGAGAATGATGAATGTACAAATGTGCTTTACACAATTGATGTGTGTATGGATTGTGATAAGAGTTGTATGAGCCCCTAATAAAATGACTAAAAAATAATTTAAAAAAATTTCAAGCACAACTCCACCCCCTAATTGAGGCTTACCCTGCTAATCAGTACCTCATATTCAGTAGCACTAAATCTGGTTTCACACATGGTTATGGGCCCTACGATTTGAGATCGATCTCATCTTGATATGAGCTATATTTTCCATTTTCCTAAGAGAGTCTTTCAAATTTCAAGACAGTCCACATTTTAAAATGCAAATGCTGATTAGAAAATCGAAAAAGTCTGGAATTCAAACTGCAAACCACTTGATTTTGCAAAACCACAAATTCAGAGTGGAGCCACCCTCCCTGAGAGGCAATGTAAAATCCCCAGAACACTCACAGAACAACGTCTTCTGCAATGGACAGTGACGTGATTGAGAGTGTTTCTGAGTGTCTGTCATGAATTAGTCATAGGTGGCACACGATGTAATGTATAGATTGTCTGGTGGCTGCCTTACCTACCAGTCCGATCACAGATGAGAAGGCCGGTAAGTTCCAAGGGGCTTTCCAGTGATCAGAAGCCCCTAGGACAGATGCTCGATCATCATCATCCTCTGGTACCAACGTCCATAGACTGGAACCCTTGGCAAGACCTTCCATCTGCCCAGTCGGCCCCTTCCCAGCACTCTAGGTTATGGCTCCCTGGAGTCTGGATGGAGACCCTCGCTAAACAGGCCTGCTGTTTGATGCTTAGTATGAACATTTGGAGTGGTCCGCATCTGTTACAGATTCTGTGTTCGCACCTCAGATAGACTGTGGGCCCTGCAAAGTGAGTCTACACTTCACACCAGTGTTTCTCAAATACATCCACCAGGAGATCTCTTTAAATCACAAGTTCTGATTCAGAAGGTTCACGTGAAGCCCAAGATTCTGCATTTCCAACACGCTTCCAGCATACTGATGGTTCTGGTCCCTGTCAAGGAGTTAGATCTATCTGCATCCTCTGTGGTTGGCATGGCACTTTCCCCACAAGTCATTCATAAATGTGGATTGTGAAGGGGTTCAATTGTTTTGGTTTTGTTTGGCACATAGGTACGAGAACTGGGCAAGATGATCTGCCCCTCAGGCTTACATTGTGGGTCAGATTTTGGACTCAGCTAGAGAAAGAAGCTGCCGAATCTCACCAAACATGGCATTGTCTGACTGTACCGATCACTTTCTTTGATGAGGGGAACGTCAAATAGTTCGTGGGAAATGGAATCAAAAGGTAACCGGATTTTTCCACAGACTTTTTGAAGCCCCCTCACATATGTACTAATACCCTGGAGACAATTAGCCATAAAAATGTTTGCTTGATGAGGGAATGTTCAAGACAAGGAAAGAAAGAGATACATTAGAAACGCCTGCATTTCCCAAATGACAACATATCTGTCTCACAACGTAAGGAAGATGAAGAGCGATTAATGCTATCCAGAGCCATATTTCAGATACTTAAAAATAAAACTAAACCAGTTGCTGTGAGGTCAATTCCCACTGGTGATGACCTCATGTGTTTCAACGGAGAACAGGGCTCCAGAGGGGTTCCCACGGTTGATTTTTTGGGGTAGGGGGAGTAGAGTCCCACCTTTCTTTCCAGGAGCTCTGGGTGGACTTGAACTCCCTCTCTTTCAGTTAGCAGCCAAGTGCGTTACTGTCACCATGAGGAAGAGTCAATTTGATGGCAGACATAGGGGAATACAAATAAATATATTTTGGGAAAGCTTCCAAGATAGCAAGTTAGTAAAATATCTTTCCACCACCTTGAAAACAGTGGGCTCATACTGGGATATGCACCAGTACTGCGTTTCTTATACTAGGAATGTCAACCATGGTTACGGTCTTTAAAAGAAAAGATGCTGTTCAATCTAGGCGATGAATATGTCAGTATTTATTGAGTGCTTCTCTTGGCTTTTATAGCAAGGTTAAGATTTGGGGTAGGGTTAGATGAAGCTCACGCCACCCTCTCTCTCTGCTGGCAAGCAACTAACGTCACAGACAGTGGATGGAGCAGCGATCCCAGGACTGAAAAGTCAAGGTCAGCAGGTGGATTGGGGACGGAAACCGGAACTCAAACAGGGATGATCTGGCAGCGGATTTCCTATACTAGCCAGCTTGGACTCCGAGGCCGTGCGCGTGACGGCCCTGCCTCCTGGGTACGGAAAGGAAGACTGCCAAGGAGAGCCCTCCTGTGGGTTCCAAGAGTATAAAGGGCCCCGCTAAGATAGAGTGGAAGAGGTCCTTTTGTTTTCTCTTTTGTCCTTGCCCCAAAGCTGTAGTGCCAAGCTAGCAGGGTGCCCAGTAGTGCTCACACAGACACCTAAAACTCTGACGGAGAATTCTCCTTGACAAAAGAAACTAGAGATATGAAAGCATATGTGTGTGTGTGGGGGGGGGGGGATCCTGTTTTTTTCTCTCTCTACTTTCTCTCTATTTGATCCATGAAGCAGATCTAATTCTGGGAAGTATCCAGCCAAGTTGGGAAGCTACACTCTGGGCTTTCTAGCCAGAAAGCTCAAGAAAACCAAACTCAGTGCCATTGAGTTTATTTTGTCTCCGGGAGCCCTGGCGGCATAGTGGTTACACGTTGGGTGACTAACTACGCAGTCAGCAGTTTGAAATCACCAGCCGGTGCATGGGAGAAAACGGGCTTTCTACTCCCACAAAAAGGTACATTCTCAGAAACTCACAGGGGCAGTTCAACTCTGTCCTATGAGGTCACTATGAGTTCTAGCCATAGGACCAGGAAAAGGTGGAAGCAGAGTGCAGGAATTGAAAAATGTAGGTGGGGTGATCGTGGGGAGAAGAAAGTGTATGTACTCTTAAGCAACTCATGGTTTTGAGCCCCAGACAGCATCGCAAAGACTTGAGAACTAAACTACAGGGCAAATCATTGAGCAGATCTCAGGCTATTTCCAGATGCTGCTGCCCATGTGGGAAACAGCAATGTAAAAGCTTTAAATTTTGATTTTGATGACCGAGTGACTTGAGCTGGCCTCACTCATTCATCTTCCAAACATGTACTACTAAGCCCAGGAAGCATGAAGGTCAAGCAAGTCTGAACATCGCTCTCTAGAGTGCCATCACCGGGCACCTCTTTCTCTCCTAGAGTGGCTGCAGAGAAACTACACTGCACTGTGGGAATCTTCTGAAAAGTCTGGCGTGAAGAGCCATGGTTTACCGGATTGAGGACAAAAAGCCGGGTGCTACTGAAACTGGAAACGGTAAGCGGAATGTTGGATCCCTTAAGCCCAAGTGGTTTCCTTGTGCCATGGGAAAGCATTCAAGGACGTGAGAAAAGCAGGTTAAGGAAAAAACCTTCAGAAAGGGTTTTAGTATCTAGAGAGGCAATGGGTAAAGCTGATTCATGGTCAACAGCTCAGACAAACCAAACAACACATCATTTTGGGTGAGTCATTCCCAACTCATGATGACTCCATGGGATTCACAGCAGAACTGTGTTCCACAGGCTTCCCAGGCCGGTAACTTTCAGAAGCAAATCACCTGGTCTTTCTTTCAAGGTGTCTCCGGGTGGCTGCAAACTTCCAACCCTTTCAATGAATCACCGAACACTTGGTCATCTATGCCACACAGGGATGCGAAAATCCGACCAGCAGGGTTCAAATTCTGACTCCAACTCTTTTTAGTTGTAATCTCTTTAGCCTCTCTGGGTTGCAAGTTTCTCATCTGAAAATTATCATTATGATGATAACGATACTTTTCTCACAAGAGTGTACGCACCCACTGGTGATTCCGACTCAATGGCAACTCTACAGGACAGAGTAGAACTGCACCTCAGAGTTTCCAAGACTGAAATTTTAAAAAATCTTTTTATTAGGGGCTCATACAACTCTTATCACAATCCATAAATACATCAATTGTGTCAAGCACATTTGTACATTCCTTGTCCTCATCATTCTCAAAACATTTGCATTCTGCTTGAGCCCTTGGCATCAGCTCCTCATTTTCCCCCCTCCCTCCTCGCTACCCCCACCCTCATGAACCCTTGATATAAATTATTACTTTGTCATGTCTTACGCTGTTCAACGTCTCCCTTCACCCACTTTTCTTTTGTCCATCCCCCAGGGAGGAGGTTATATGTAGATACGTATAATCAGTTCCCCCTTTCTACCCCACCCCCCCCTCCACCTTCTTGGTATCGCCACTCTCACCACTGGTCATGAAGGTATCATCTGTCCTGGATTCCCTGTGTTTCCAGTTCCTATCTGTACCAGTGTACATCCTCTGGTCTAGCCAGATTAGTAAGCTAGAATTGGGATCATGATAGCGGGGCGGGGAGGAAGCATTTAGGGCTGTATGTTTTATCGTTGCTACACTACACCCTGACTGGCTTGTCTCCTCCCGACTTTAAACTTTTATGGGAACAGACAGGCTCGTCTTTCTCCTGCAGAGCAGCTGGTGTGTTTGAACTGGCAATCTTTCCCTTAGCAGCCCAACTCTTAACCTACCATGCCACCATCTCAAGAATCTTAAGATTAGTGTCTGGTACAGTTTGTGTTTAACACAGAGTTCACAGGGGGCAAGTGAAGGCTGATTGTCCTTAAGGCCACAGTTAGATTCCATTTTCTATATCGCAGATTACACTCTAGGCAACCGTCTTACAATGCCTGCTCTTGTCCAGAAGTTCAATAGGAGAAAATGAGGGAAGCCCTCTGGGTAACGAGTAAACAATGTAATCCCCAAGTACAAAAGCACATACACTCAATCCATTGCTGTTGACACAGTGACCCTAGGGGACAGAGTAGAACTGCCCTATAGGGTATGAATATTCAAAGAAGCTGAATGCCACCTCTTTCTCCCTTGGAGTGGCCAGTGTGTTTGAACTGTAAACCTTCGGTTAGCAGTCAAGTGCTTAATCATTGTTCCACCGGGGTTCTTGAATGTACTGTGTCTTCAAATAGACAAATCCAAAATGAAAAGTCCAACATAAAGATCATGTGCGTGTGTGTGTGCGTGTGCAGACAAGTCATCTGAGTGATTAGATTTTCCCCTCTTACATTGGTTATGCTCCAACCAAATCTACCCAAGGAAGAAGAGCTTACCTTATCAGTGACATCTACCCTGGCCTTGTGATTAAGCAAGAAGTTCACCGCAGAGAAATTATTCCTCCCCACTGCAAAGTGTAGCGCTGTGCGGTTCATCTGAGGAAACATAAGTTGTATTTCAGTATGTTAAACACCTTGAATAAGATGCCCAGGTGGCTCAGTGGGTTAAGTTTTCTAAGCGAAAAGTCGGCAGTTAGACTCCATCAGCCACTCTATGGGAGAAAGACCTGACCATCGGCTTCTGTTATAATTACAGCCTTGGAAACCCCCTGGGGTGATTGACCCTGTCCTGCAGGACATTAGGACAAAGATAAGGCTTTCATTAGGAGAGAGATGAGTTGGACTTGACTGTTGACAATGAGTTCGATGAATGGCCATACTTTTCAAAACTTTAGCCTTTTGATTATTTTGCTTTACTCCTTGCATTTGCCTTTGAAAAGCAGTAAGACTTATAACCATCGGGTTCCCACCCGTAGCCATCATCAGACAATCTTAGAGAACTGTCATCCAGGGGAGGTCGGGCTTCAAGTTGAAACGCATTGCATAACCTCACTGTAGTAATAAAAAGCATTTCACTTAGAGAGTACAGTTCTTTTATACAATCAATAATTGTAAATATTTTGGCTTCCCCAAAACCAAACCCATTGCCATTGATTCAATAATAATAATAATAATAATAAATAAGCAGCACTGCCATCTAGTCCATTCACAGAGACCCTATAGGACACAATAGGACTGCCCTTGTTTTATAAGACTGTCATCTTTACAGGAACAGAAAGTCTCACCTTCTCCCACAGAGCTTCTGGTGGTTTTGAACTGCTGACCTGGTGTTTAGAGGCTGAATGCATAACCAACTCTGTCACCAGGACCCCATGCGGAAACCCTAAAACCAGGGGAGAACTGCTCCATAGCATTTCCGAGGCTGTAAATCTTTATGAAAGCAGACTGCCTCATCTCTCTCCCTTACGGTGACTGATGGGGTGCCAACCTTTCAGCTTAACCTACCATCACCAGGGTCCCTTTACTGCTGAGCAAGTGCAGATAGATAATACCAAACTCACTGCCATCGAGTCAGCGCTGACGCACAGCAACCCCCTGTGGGAATAGAAAGCCAGTCTTTGTCCCAAGGAGTTGCTGGTGGTTTCAAACTGCTAACCATGTGGATTGCAGCCCAACGTGTAACCAATGCACTGCCAGGACTCCCACAGATAAGACATAACAATCATTTTCCTGGATGTTTATTCATGGCTTTCTTCTGTAAGCTTTTGGACTGTAGGTATAGCTAAAATGGACAAATATGTTACTTTTGAAAGAACAAAATAGAGGGGAAGACAGATCTGCAGACACAGAGAGAAAGCTTCAGAGCTCTATCGTTTACTTCAAGGAAACTACGAGAGTACTCCTGAGCCGGCCAGAAACCATCTGAGGCACTTGTGACCATGGAAGCTTTGTCTGCAGGTAACACACATGTTCCTGGTTCCCATATCCTAAGTGGTGTTTGCTCCTAAAGAAGGCACTTCGGCACAGATTTTTTATTCTTTATTTTCATAAATAAGTTACCCCAAAAATATGGGAATAGTTTAAATGAAGTATGTGATTCCCTTACTAGTGAAACCAGTGGTAAGTTTGACAGAGAATGGATGCTCTTTACTCATCTATTGTTGGCTATCAAGCCTGGGTTTCTAGTCTTCTATCTACGCTTTCAATAAAACCACTCACACTTCCCCCACATCTCTTCCATCACAGATTTTAAGATACTTGTCACCATGTCAACAATTTGCTTCCAGCAAGATAAAACAGATGTCACTGAAAATATAATACAATTGCTAAAGAATTTATAATCATTTGCCATAGTGACTGTAAGTTGGTGTCCTAGTTGTACAATCTTTCCAAGAGCATTAAAATGAAAGCATGCTAAAATATCAGAAAGTTGTATGTGAAAATTATCTTTAAAGATTATAATAATAGTAACTTGGAAAATCTAGTTCATGCCACTTGGAAAAATTATTAATGCTTCACTCCTCTTATTTAATAGCTAATTTTCCATGGCCACAAATAATCTATAGAGATATGTACCCATAAATATATTTTTAAATATGTAGCTTGTAGTAGTTACATAATCTGGTATCAACTTGAGGGCATTATGAGTGAAGGGGTGGAGTCTAGCCTGTCAATCAGGTCATAGCCAATGATGCCTCTGTGTAGGCGTGGTCTTCTCATGGGAATTCTGGGAACTTCCTCTCTTTCTCGCTGGAGGTGGGCCACACACAATCTCTCCACCTTCGTCTTCCTGTGGACAAGCCACGTGGAGCTATGTTGAGATCTGAGCGAGCCATGCGGTGGAGACCTATGGAGACAGCCCTTTGACGTTTCCACTGCCATTGGATCCATAAGTGTTTTCATACACCAGACTGTGATGTTACTGCATTCAGCATCATTGCGAGTGGCAATGTGAGCCTGAAGAGGGATTTATGGACTGGTATTGGCATATGAACTAATATCAGACTTACAGAATTGATCTGGACTGGGGTGGGATGTTTTCTCACTGTACAATTGCTCTTTGATATAAAACTCTCATTTACACACCTACGGATGCCCTGGATTTGGTTCTCTTGTCAACCTGCACTAAACATATGGCTATGATCCTTGCTTATTTTCTCTTCCTTCCTTCTCTTTATCCACCCCCTCCTCTTTGGCTGCTCTTCTTGAAATTGTTTTGCAGCAAAATTTTCCCACTATGCTATCCTTCTAGAACATCTGTGGAGTGTGAATACTACTGAGATTCCTAACACACCAGACACACACATGTATGTAATATACATACACAAGGACAGACACTCTTGCAGACACACAGACCAGGGTGAAGCATCTTCCGCTGCTGACACTGCCTGGGACTCTGACGCCACCACTTCCGATTCTTTGTTTCCAATGCCTGAGACAGAGGTGGGTTTTGTGAAACCTGGAGTTCAGGCAGTCTGGGAAACCTTTAAAGCCAACATCAGCAGGCTTAACTGATTGCAGTTAAAAATCCCTTACTTGAGCAAATCTCGCAAAATCGCGAAACCATGGGAACACATTGCTTCTGGAAAGGTCCCTAGGCAAGCGAGGGGCCCTGAGCTGCTGCTTTGCTTAGTTAGCACCACAGCATCCACCTCTGCCATCCTCACTTTGAGTCATTCCACACGGCGTCCGAAGCAATCGCCCCAGCTCCGAACTGTTCATGTTCATCAAGTCTGCCTAGAGGGGCTGCCAGGAGCCCTACTGGTGCAGTGGCTGAGCCCTTGGCTGCTGGTTGGATAGTTGGTAGTTCAAACCCACCAGTGGTTCTGCTGGGGAAATGGCCTGGCAATCTGCTCAATTCATAGTTCAGCCTAGGAAGTCCTCCGAGGCAGGTCTCCTCGAAATGACAGCGTTTGCTGGGAGTCGGAATGGAGTTGATGGCGCGCAGCAACAACAGAGGTGCTGTCAGAAAATCCTCAGAAAAGCAAACCGCACAAACGCCCTATTTCTGATGATGGATGGGCCACCCCCACCACCTTCCTGCCCCGCCCTCAACATTTCCTGCTGAAGACCCAGCAGCGAAAGGACAGCTTTCAGGAATGGCCTATTATTTTAAAAAGCAGTTGAAGGAAAATGAAAATGCATGCCTCCCTTTGCATTTCAATTTGGAAAACAACTCAACCACAGAGGACATCCCGGGAGAGAAAACCAGCTAGAGCGTGTAGCAAAAGAGAGTTCTGTCTTTCCAGAATGTGTGAGACCAAAGGGACCCCAGGCAACCATCCAGGACCAAGCCCAGCTCCATAACCTTGGCCGGCCATCTGCGTGACTGCCCACTCACACTTTGCACAGATGTGCGTCAAGAATTTTGTGCACGTTCCCTGTGATAAGATCAACGAGAGCACCCAAAGCCAGCCCACTGCTGGAGCCTACCTTTCAGCACCCCTAAAGGAGACAGACCTCCCTTATCTCACCTAGCACGACCATTTTTATTTTTATTTTTCCATCCGAATGATGTAAACCCCAGCCACCACTTTGAAGAAGCCGCTGTCATATTTTCAGCTCCTACTCACATTGTTGGCAGCATTAATATTAACCTTCTTTTCATAAAGCTTCTCCATGAGGTCCAGGTTATTGCTCTGAGCAGCGTTCTGAAAGCTTCTCTCGTTCGGCAGCACTGAAAGGAAGCAAGCAAACATGAGTGAAAGCACTGAAGGGGCCGAGAGCGAGCGAAGCACCCGTGGTCATCCTCCGGAACTCGCAAGTCCTGCAACACCAGCCTTGGGTTTTCCACCTTCAGCACTGAGGAGAGATGGAGAATCTGCTTCCATCGTTCATAAAACCATTGTATCAAGATTCCAACTTGTCTTAGTACTGTATGTTCAGGCCTCTGTACAAGGACCACCCTGAAGTCAGCAATGCAATGTTTGGCTCCAGGAGGTCAGAGGGCATCTGTGGACTTCCCAGGCACATTGTTTTTAAGAAGTATCGTGCGAGATGAGACAGGGCGGAGCCCATAAACTCCACACAAGCTTCCCAAGATAAAATTATCTGAAAAACGCTGGGCAGATGCCAGACCTACAGGAACACAACCTTAGGATTCAGTGAGTCATGTAACCCCGTACAAAAGCTAAAAGGGAGAACACGTCTTATTCTCATTTCTACCGATGGAGATTAAAATAGTTTCCCACTGCATTCACCCCTGAATTCAGCCATGACGAAATACCATAGATTGGTGGGGGAGGGGACTTCTAAATCTACTGTCTCATAGTGTTGGAGGCTAAACGTCCGGATCTACGTGTTGGCAGAGCCATGGTCTATGTCTACTTTAAAGGGACACCTGTCCTTGTCTCCTCTGGCTTCTGGTAGACCCACGCATTTCTCTGTTGCTCCTTGGCCTGTAGATCTGTCTTCACGTGGCTGCCTTCTCCCTGTGTGCCTCTCTGCGTCTTGTTCACCTCCTTTATCAGGGCAGCACTCTTATCGGGTTAGATGACGACCTTGTCTAGTACAGTATGATGTCATGCGATTTAACATGTTCTTTAGCAGATTACCCCTTCCCCGACCCTATTTCCAAACAAGGTCTGATTCACAGGAACTGGCGGTTAGGGCTTCAACAGAATTTGGGGAAAGGCAATCCAATCAACCATACACATACATTAAACACTAAAACCCACTGTTGTTGACTTAATTTCAATCCATCGTCACCCTGTATAGAAGTTCTGAGACTGTAAATCTTTACTGAGCAGACAGCCTCATCTTTCTCCTGATAGGTTTGAACTGCCAGCCTTCCACAACACACAAACATCATTTCTCACATAAACGCGCATGGCAAAGAGCAAAATTTATTAGGTAGCCTGGAGAAGAATCAGGATTTAGAAGGTTTTCTTTAATTCTGTAGGGGAGGGAGCAAAAGGACTCTCAGGGGACACCTCAACACTAGGAATAAGGTCAGAATTAAGCACAGGTAGAATCAGAAAGAACTAAGCCAGGTAGAATCCACCACTTGTCTGTCAGTTTGTCGTACTGTTGTGATGCTGAAAATATGTCACTGGTATTTCAAATGCCAGCAGCGTCACCCAAAGTGAACAGGTTTCAGTGGAGCTTTTAAACTAAGCACGAAGAAGGAATCGGCTGCCCTCTTGGAGGAAGGAGTCACTGAAAGCCTTATGCAGAGCTTAAGGACACTGTCAGATACTGACGGTCTAATGACTAGAAGCAGAACTCTGTCTGAGATAGAGCCAGAGGATGGGCCCCTCGGGCCGGAGGGAACTCAAAATGGTCGAAAGTGGGGGTGACACTGGCTGCATGAATGAAGTAAAGTCTGTGGGAGTGGCACCTTTGGGATCTTCACTTGCTGATGGGGCAGGACTCAAGTAAGGAGAAACAGCTGCAAAAATTGGCTAATGATCAGAAATTGGAATATATGAAGTATGACTCTAGGAAAATTGGAAGTCATCAAAAATGAAATGGGATACATAAAGATTGGTATCCTAGGCATCAGTGAGCAGATATGGACCAGTGTTGGGCATGTTGAGTCAGAAAATCCTATGATTTATTATGCCAGAATAACACAATCAGGAGAGGAATGGCATGGCATGCATTGTCAAAAAGGATGTTGCAAAATCACTTTTTAAAAACTTTAATCCTTTTGCTTTACTTATTTCTTTAAAAAAATCATTTTATTGGGGCTCATACAACTCTTACCACAATCCATCCATCCATCCATATTTGTACATTTGTTGCTATCATCATTTTCAAAACATTTTCGTTCTACTTGAGCCCTTGGTATCATTTTTACCTCCCTCTCCAACCTCCCTCCCTCACAAACCCTTGATAATTTATTAATTATTATTATTTTTTCAAGTCTTACACTGACTGATGCCTCCCTTCACTCACACAATATCCTCTTGAAGTACAATGCCAACTGTGATAGGATTACATCAATCAGCCTTCAAGGAAATCCAATCAATACAACTTTTATTCAAATTTATGCAACAACCACAAAAGCTAGTGATGAAGAAATTGAAGCATTCTATTAATGACTTCAGGAAGACACTGATCAAAAGTGCAATCAAGATGCATTGCTAAGTCTAGAGTCTTACAGATCTGAAGGTAAAGAAGCGGCCATCTAGCTTAAGACGCAACAAAGTCCACATGGAAGAAGCATACCAGCCTGTGTGATCATGAGGTGTTGAAGGGATCAGCTATCAGGCATCAAAGAACAAAAAAATCATATCGTTGTGTGCTTACCTTCCTGACATGATTGCTGCAGACAAATGTGTACATAAGCAAATGTGGTGAAGAAAGCTGATGGTGCTCATCAGCTATCAAAAGATACAGTGTCGTAGTGTTAAAGGATTGAAGGTAAACAAGCGGCCATCTAGCTCAGAAGCAACAAATCCCAAATGGAAGAAGCACACCAGCCTGCGTGACCACGAGGTGTCGAAGGGATCAGGGATCAGGTATCAGTCATCAGAGAACAAAAAAATCAAACCATTGTGAATGAGGAGGAGTGCAGATTGGGGACTCAAGATCCATCTGTAGGCAACTGGACATCCCCTTACAGAAGAGTTGCAGGGAGGAAAGGAGACAGTCAGGGTGCAGTGTAGCAATGATGAAACATACAACTTTCCTCTAGTTCCTAAATGCTTCCTCCTCCGCCCCAACCCCCGCCACTAATCATAATCCCAATTCTACCTTACAAATCTGGCTAGACCAGAAGATGTACACTGGTACAGATAGGAACCGGAAACAGGGAATCCAGGATAGATGATCCCTTCAGGACCAGTGCTGAGAGTGGTGATACCAAGAGGGTGGAGGGAGGGTAGGGTGGAAAGGGGGAGCTAATTACAAAGATGTACACATAACCTCCTCCCTGGGGGATGGGCAACAGAAAAGTGGGTGAAGTGTCTTCTGACTTATACATCAGACAGTACAAGATATGACAAAATAATAATGTATAAATTTGCAAGGGCTCATGAGGGTAGGGGGAGGGGGAAAATGAGGAGCTGATACCAAGGGCTCAAGTAGAAAGCAAATGTTTTGCGAATAATGATGGCAACAAATGTACAAATGTACTTGAACAATGAATGGATATATGGATTGTGATAAGAGTTGTATGAGCCCCCAATAAAATGATTTAATAATAAAAAAGGCAGAAGAAAAAAAACCAAGATTCCAAACAAACAAACAAACAAAAGATGCATTGCTAATTATTGGTGATTAGAATGCAAACGTTGGGCATAAAGAGGAAGGAACAGAAGTTGCAAAATATGGACTTGTGATAGAAATGAAGTTGGAAATCACATGACAGAATGTTGCAAGACCAATGACTTGTTCATAGCAAATACCTGTTTCAACAACACAGAGAGTGACTATATATATTATACTAGACAGAGTTCTCTATAGAAACAAAACCAGAACGCTAATAATTATATATCTATAGATAGATAACATAAGAAATAAACAGTTAATTAATCTATAAAGCAATACAAATGGCTCAGTGCAACTCATTCCCATGAGACGGTTGTGAGACACTGGCAGTCCTTCAAGTCTTGAGGGCCGCCAGGTAGTCACCTGTACAGCAATTCAGGCTATCTGGCCACAGGTAGCAAACAGCAAGGCAGGTCACCAACAGTCAGCCAGATGACAGAGTCCTGCAGTCCCAGCTCAAGAGATGTAAGTTCCAATAGTGTGGTGAAGCAGGTCTTGAAGGAACCTCAAATTACAGTCCACGGGTTAGGTGTTCCACAGGTATTGTAGCTTGCAAACTGAAGCACAGAACAAGCATGGCAGCAGCAGACTGGTCCAATGATCAAAGAGCAAGAGACCAGAAAGGTGAGGCTCCCCAAGCCATTTATCTCTCTGCCCTTCAATTAATCCCACATGTGTTCTTTGGCCATATTGGCACAATAAACCTACCTATAACATATGTGGACTTTTCCAAATAGAATACACCGAGATCAATAGAATACACAGATGACTATATCTGTTGGAGGAGACCATACTCAATATCAGCAACTACAACCAGACCAGAGGCTGACTGTGGAACAGACCATCAATTGCTCATATGGAAATTCAGGTTGAAGCTGAAGAGCATTAAATCAAGTCCATGAAAGCCAAAATATGACCTTGATTCTATCCCACTAAAATTTTGAGAATTTCTCAAGAATAGACTTGAGGAATTAAACACTAATAACAGAAGACCTGATAAACTGTGGGAGGAAATCAACATCATCATTCATGAAGAATGAAAAAAGGTCATTAAACAGATAGGACAGAAAGAAAAGATCAAAGTGGATGTCAGAAGATACTCTGAAACCTTCTCTTAATCATAGAGTAGCTAATCCAACTGGAAGAAAAGATGAAGTCAAAGAGCTGAATAGAAAATTTCAAAGGGCAGTTCAAGAAGACAAAGTCAAATATAATAAAATGTGCACAGACCTAGAGTTAGAAAACAAAAAAAGAAAGAACACTCTCGGCTGTCTTAAACTAAAAGAACTCAAGAAAAAAATTCAAGCCTGGAGATGCAAGCTTGAAAGATTCTATGGGCAAAATATTGAATGTTACAGGAACCAGCAAAGAAGATGGCAATAATACATAGTCACTGTACCAAAAAGCACTAGTCAACATTCCATTCCATGAGGTAGCATATGAACAAGAACCAATGGTGCAGAAGGAAGAAATTCAAGCTGCAGTGAAGTCATCAGCCCCAAACAAGACTAGGAATTGATGGAATATCAACTCAAATGTTTCAACAAGCTGAAGAAGTACTGTAAGCACTCACTCATCTATGCCAAGACATATGGAAGACAGCCAATTGACCAACAGTCAAGAAGAGATCCATATTAGTTCTCATTCCAAAGAACGATGACCCAACAGAATGGACAAACTACAGGACAATATCACTGATATCATATGCAAGGGAAATTTTGCTTAAGATTCTCTAACAAAAACTGTAGCAGTAAGTAAATTGACAGGGACCTGCTGGAGGTTGTTGCCAGATTCAGAAGAGGACTTGGAACAAGGGATATCATTATTGATGTCAGATAGAGCTTAGCTTAAAGCAGAGAATTCCAGAAAGATGCTTACTTGTAGTTCTTTGACTATGCTGAAGTATTTTTCTGAGGGATCATAACAAACTATGGATAAACTTGAGAGGAATGGGAATTCCAGAACACTTGATTGTGCTCATAAGGAACTTAGATATGGATCAAGAGGCAGCTGTGCAAACACAACAAGGGAATACTTCAGGTTTCAAATCAGGAAAGATATGCATCCGAGTTCTATCCTCTCACCATATTTATTCTATCTGTATGCTGAACAAGTCATCAGAAAAACTGGTTTATATGAAGAAGAGTATGTCATCAGGATTGGAGGAAAGCTTATTAAGAACTTGCCACATGCAGATGACAACCTTACTTACTGAGTGAGGAAAACTTGAAGCACTTGTTAATGAAGATCAAGTTTTGCAACCTTCAGAAAGAATTATGACTCAATGTCAAGAAGACTAAAATCCTCACAACAGGTCTGTGTTAGTCTGGGTACTTTGAGAAACAAATCCACAGAAACTCATGTATGAGAGAGTGTTATATAAAGGGTAAGTGCACATCAAGAAAACATCACAACCAGTGCTGCCCAAGCCCACAAATCCAATATTAACGCATTAACCCATTAGTCCAATGCCAATCCACAAAGTCCTCCTCTGTCTCACAAAACATACACTATGATGCCAACTGCAGGAGAAAGCCGAGTCAGTGAATGTGTAAGCATCTCAGTGCTGGCAGGGGTCTCCACATGGTTGCTCCAGCACCCAGGGCTGCATCGGGGTAGGTCCATGTGGCTTCTCCTTGGGGATGTCTTGCAGGAAGTCAGCCGTGCAAGCTGAAGCAGGGAACTGCTAAGGCAGCTGTACCCTGGTCTGACCAAAGAGACCAAAGCAAGAGACCTGAGAACTAGAAAGGCGAGGCTCACTGAGCCATTTATCCCTCTGCCCTTCAATTAACCTGACAAGTGTTTATCGGCCAGGTTGGCACAATAAGCTAACTAACTCAAGGTCCAATAGGTAATATCATGATAAATGGATAAAAAGTTGAAGTTGTCAAGGATTTTGTCTTCTTGTATCCATGATCAATGCTCATGGGAGCAGCAGTCAAGAGATCAAAAGATGTATTGTATTATGTAAATCTGCTACATAAGACCTCTTTAGAATATTGAAAAGCAAATACTCCCTCAATGCAAGAATACTTTGTTCTATTTAATTGATAGTCCATGATGCTCACCTTCCTGATACAATCGCTGAAGACAAAGTGGGTGCATAAGCAAATGTGGTGAAGAAAGCTGATGGATCCCAGTATTCAAAAGATATAGCATCTGGGGTCCTAAAGACTTGAAGGTAAACAAGTGACCATCTAGCTCAGAAGCAACAAAGTCCACATAGAAGAAGCACACCAGTCTGTTTGATCATGAGGTGCTGTAGGGATCAGGTTTCAGACATCAAAGAACAAAAAATCATATCATTGTGAATGATGGGGAGTGCGGAGTGAGGACCCAAAGCCCATCTGTAGGTAACCGGACATCCCCTTATGGAAGGGTCCCCTTATGGAGGAGATGAGTCAGTCAGGGTGCAGTGTAGCAATGATGAAATACACAACTTTCCTCTAGCTCCTAGATGCTTCCTCCCCTCCCCACCGCAGCCCACAATCATGATCCCAGTTCTACTTTACAACTCTGGCTAGACTAGAGGATGTACACTGGTACAGATCAGAACTGGAAACAGGGAATCCAGGACAGATGATCCCCTCAGGACCAGTGGTGAGAGTGGTGATACTGGGAGGGTGGGAAGGGGAGGGTAGAAATGGGGAACCTATCACAGGGATCTACATATAACCTCCTCCCTTGGGGGCGGACAACAGAAAAGTGGGTGAACGGAGACATTGGACAGTGTAAGATAAGACGAAATAATAATTTATAAATTATCAAGGGTTCACGAGGGAAGGGGGAGTGGGGAGGGAGGGGAAAAACTGAGGAGCTGATGCCAGGGACTTAAGTGGAGAGCAAATGTTTTGAGAATGATGAAGGCAACGAATGTACAAATGTGCTTTACACGATTGATGTATGTATGGATTGCGATAAGAGCTGTATGAGCTCCCAATAAAATGATTTTTTTAAAAGAATATTGAATAGCATGGATGTTTCTTTGAGGAGTAAGGTGCCCCGGACCCATTCCATGGTCTTTTCCACTGCCTTAAATGCATGTGAAAATTGGACACCGAATAAGGAAGACTGAAGAAAAATTATTGCATTCGAGTGCATTGTGGTGCTAGCAAAGAATATTAAAAATATGCCAAAGGGGTCGAGAACCACTGCCTTAGACCGAGCTCTTAGAGAGCACAATGCTTTACTGGCTAAGCTAATCTCTGGTTTGTTTTTAAGAAGTCGACTCCTAATCCTGTGTCCTCATCATCTTCATAGATGATCAAGCCAACACTTTGGTTTCACCTTCCTGACGCCCTTACCGCTAATCATTTTTTCTCCACCTGATCTCAGTCAACCCAGTTCAAAGTCATATTCATGGCTTAACATAAAAACTTGCCATCATATGGCCAAAAATTATTATTATAATTAATAAGAATATAAGAATAGGGGAGGGGAGGAAGGGGATAAAGGGGAACTACTATCAAAGAGTTCTGGAAGAAAGAAAATGTTTTGAAAATGATGGTGGCAGTAATTGTTCAATTATGCTTGATTAATTGAATTATGGATTATTATAATGTTTGTAAGAGCTCCCAATAAAAATATATATTAAAAAATAGCACCATTTCTGAAATCTTCATGGTAAGAATTTCATCATCTAACTACCATCGTCTAACTATGCTCTACGCCTCTTCTCTAGTCTAGTTCTCTCAGCCCAGAAAGTCTGCAACCTCATTGTTCTCCCCACGCTTTCTTATGAGTCACCCTGTGCCCACACTCTGCCCCTTCTCCAGTTTAGCTTCCATCACCCATTCTTAAAATCACTTCCATGCAAACGTCCTTGCCTTCCTCATCCCTATCAGATCCAACTGCCCCGGTTCCACTTCCATCCCTAAACACAGAAACTGCTCTGTAAATGACAGCTGCTGTTATTTGGCTTTCCATACAGAATAATTGTCTGTACTCTCTAGAAAAAGAGGGAGAGAGAGAGGGAAAGGGAAAAAAAGAACTTTATTTTTCTTCTTTATTTAAAAAAATCATTTTATTGGGGCTTCTACGATTCCTATCACAATCCACATATACATCCATTGTGTCAAGCACATATGTACATTTGTTGCCATCATCATTCTCAAAACATTTGCCTTCTACTTGGGCCCTTAATATTGACTGCTCATGTTCCCCCTCCCTCCCTCTTTCCCCTCCCTCATGGACCCTTTATAATTCATAAATTCTTATTATTTTGTCATATGTTACACTGTTTGACATCTCCCCCCGCCCTCTTCTCTGCTGTCCAGAGAACTGTCTTGACTTGATAACATCTCAGCCTTTATTCAAATCCTGGTTGAATATTAAGACTTTTAGTTTACTATCTTTAAGTTCTCCTCTAAATGGCAATTTTGACTTCCAGAAGCAAAGTTTGGATTCTCTATTATTGCTCTTGTTGTCAGGCGCCCTCAAGTTGGTTTGGACTCATAGCGACCCTACACACACGAGAATGAAACACCATCCAGTCCAGCACCATACTCCTAATTGTTGTGTTTGTGCCCATTTTTGCAGCCACCATGCAAATCCAGTTCATCAAGGGCCTTTTACAGTGCCCCTCGCTCGACTTTATCCAGCATGATGTCCTCCTATAGGAACGGGTCTCTCCTGGTAACATGACCTAAGTACTTGAGACCAAGTCTCTCCATCCTTGCCTCCAAAGTGCCTACTTCTTCAAAAACAGATCTCCTTGTTGTGCTGGCAGGCAGTCCATGGATCTCCACTATTCTTAGCCAACACCATAGCACACCTGCTTCCATTTTTCCTCAGTCTTCCTTAGTCAATGCTCAACTTTCACATCCCGCTGAGGTCATGGAGAACACCATGGCTTGGGTCAGGTGCACCTTAGTCCTCAAAGTACCTTCCTTGCTTTTCGACGCTTTGAGAGGTCTGGTGCAGCAGACTTACCCAGTGCAATGCATCCTTTGGTCTCGAGTGCTGCTTCCGTGAGCTTTAATTGTGGAGCCCAGCAAGATGAAATCCGTGACCGGGTCAGTCCTATCTTCGTGTATCATGATCACAGCCTCGCTGATGCTAGAGTCTATCAATTTCATCCCTGCCTTGCATTTGCTATTATTACTCCTGCATGTGCTACGTTTCCTCCAGAACTTTCTAGGGCTACTTCCTTCCTGTCAGTAGTGGCTCTTACTTAACCACCAAATCTAACGCCTGCTCACAGTCCCATCACCCTGTTTCATAGCCCTCACAGCACTGACTGCTTCCTCAAATTGTTTTAGACACCTATTTGCTGCCTTGTTTCATTGTCTATACCCACCCCCACTAGTGTGTGTGCACATGCTCCACCATCACATTCGTAGGAGGTGCTATATCCTCTTTGCACCTGCACATTTAGTGCCTGGCAAACAGTAAGCCCTAAAAGCTATTTCTAGAATGAATGAAAGAACGAATGTACTAATTGCATCCAAGTGGTGAAGTGGGCTAAGCATTGGGCTGCTAGCTACAAGGTAGATGGTTCAAACCCACCAGCCACATTGGCCAAAAAAAAGAGGAGGTTGTCTGTTCATGAGCCTTAGATAAATCTACTCTGTCATGCTTGGGTTACAAATTGGAACCCACTGATGGAAGTGAGTTTGAGAGCCTAACTGTCCCCTGGCAGATCTTTAGAAATGAGATCATTTCAGTCAGCCAACTCTGATGGTTTGCTATGGGAGGACTTCAATCCTTGTCAACTTTTGAGAACGCTTCATCAATGTGTCCAGTTTATGCTACAAATTTGTTCCCAAAACATAGATTATCCCTCCCAAACTGCGGGGAGGAGGGTGGTGGGAAGCCCCAAAATACATACAGAAGGGTTAAGTGACTTACTTAAAGTCAAACAATCTGTGCATGCATCAGAATATAGGAGACAGGGCAGACTAACTCTTTCCTTATTTGTAGAAGGGCTGAATCATTCCTAATAATCTTGGGTGGTGGGAAAAGTATGACTTTCCTTCCACCCACAATGGTGTGTGTGTGTGTGTGTGTGTACACGAAGCAAAATTTGATTGAGTGTGTGGATTCCAAATGTGAAATTTAGGCAACAGGGGTGCGTGGTGTTAGGGCCCCAAGTCAAGTTGTTCCATGACTGTCCCCACAGTGCCCAGAGCTGGCGCACTGGGCACCTCTTTGCCCCTAGTCTGCCCCACCGCCAACCGCCTGATTTCCCAAGAGTTTGTCCGCGGGACTCACAGAGTTCAAGTCCGGCCTTGGTCTCCTCCTCCTCCAGAGGGCCCTCCTGCTTTGGGATCCGGGAGAGAAGCTGCCAGGGCCGACCCGCCGCGCCCCTCGGGCTGTCCTTGCGCCCCTTCGCCGCCGCGGTCCTTCCTTGCAGCAGCTCCCTGGCCGCGGCCCGCTGAGCCCCAGCCCCCCCGGTGGGGCCCATGCCCACCCCCGCGGACGCCCACTCCAGACCCAAGGTTGGGGATGCCCGCGGGCAGCCAGGGGAGAGAGCGGTTCACTGGGCAACTTGCCCCAGGTTCTCCAGCCCTGCCCTGGTTTGAGCTGGTCTGGGAAAAGCCCGCCTTGGGTGTGCCCTCCTCCGGGCTGTGCTTCGGTTTTACCCCACGTGAAACTTCCTGAGAAACCTACAAGCCTTTCCTTAGGCTCCCAGGTCATAGGCCACTAAGTCTTCCTTATAACTTGAAGCACATGGAGGCTGGGTTTGTCACCGATATTCTGCCATTTTGATACGAAATCACTTCTAAATGGGCTTCCAGAATTTTCTTTTAAATAAAATCTTACTCTCTGAAATTCACAATTTTGGGATCAATCATGCAATTAAAATATTTCCTGGTGGATCTTTATTTTTTAAAATGAAATTATATAGAAACTGTGTTCTGGCTTCAAGGTAGAAACGTCAAATACAATATAAACCTTCAAATTCAAAATTCAAATCTGGTTTTCATGTTATGTTTTTGTGAATTTATTAAATGCATTTTTAGTTTTATTTTTCCATTTCCCCATTTCCTCCTCGCCATAACTTCTGGTATCCATGAATCTTCTTGTGTATAATATCTGCCCTTTCATGCATGGCTCGCTTGACTTGACATAGTGTTTTCAAGGGTCATCCATGCAGTTCCTTTTCTTTATAGATGAGCAATTCTTCACTGCATTTTTATACTATATAAAATATGTACTCTTACTCATAAAATGAGTACTATTTTAATAAAAACTATGACATGTCAAATATGCCTGTTCTTTCCTTCTAATTATCAAGCACAAAATTTGATGCACTGAATTTAAAACAATGTTTCTGTAAGCTATCGATAAAAAATAACAAAATTTTTAGTGTATTCAGAATGCAGCCTAGAACTTCAAACTTCCCTTTAAAAATGTGTGATATTGGTCTAATGTTTATCATCGAGACATGACCAACGGGACAGAAAACTCACTGCATTAGATATTTGCAGAAATAGCAGCCTATGTGCCAGTATGGAAATTGTAATAGGTAAATGCAAAATATGTAGCTATTGATGTTTATATAAAACAGTGTGAGCATTGCTAAAAGTTTGAAATCAGAAGAAAGTCTACTCCAAATAGAGCAACAGTGCAAATGGTAGCAGACTACTCTCCATGAAAATCCAATAGCCAACTATGATTGGAATTGGCATCCAAGTAATTTACGACACACAAATCACTCTGAAATTATAAGTCACAGAAGTGAATTTGTTGAAATCCTCAAATCAATGAAAATGTATCATTATTTTATGTCCTATACCCTGATAATAATTGTGTGGTGGTGAGGCCAGGTGAGGCAAGAACCCCCAAAGCAGTGGATGACACGAACTATGGATAGTCTCGGTTGGGCTCAATTCCTTTTTCTCTGAGAGCTTAGGTCAGGATGAGGAGCTGTAAAGTATACTGCAGGTGATATTTGTTTATTCAACAGATTAAATGTCAACCCCAACATTAATTTCAAATATGCTGGTCTCATTTGATCTGCCTTTACCCATCTCTCTGATCTTAGGCACTACAATTCTTCTGCCTGCTTGCTCCTCTAGTGTCTCTTGCTTCAGAGCCATGAAACTTCTTTGTTCTTTTACCTAGAATAAATACTACCTCTCACCTGTATGAATTTTTAAAAATGGTTTCATCTTCCATATGGTTTCAGCTCAGAAAGCGAGGAGGACTTGAAGCACTTGTTGATAAAGATCCAAGTTTGCAGCCTTCAGTGTAATTATTGACTCGATTTAAAGAAGACCAAAATCCTCACAACTGGACCAAAAGGAGAAATTCATCATGATGAATGGAGAAACGATTGGAACTGTCCAGGATTTCATCATGTTTGATCCACAACCAATGTTCATGGAAGCAGCAGTCAAGAGATCAAACGATGCATTGCATTGGGTAAATCTGCTGCACAAGATCTCTTTAAAGTATTGATAGGCAAGACTTTTACTTTGAAGACTAATGTGTATCTGACCCAAGTCATGGTATTTTCAATCGTCTCATGTGCACGTGACAGTTGGACATTGAATAAGGAAGACCGAAGAAGAATTGATGCATTAGAATCACGGTGCTGGCAAAGAATCTTAAAAATACTAAGGTCTGCCAAATCAATCAACAAATCTGCTTTGGAAGAAGTACAGCCAGAATGCTCCTTAGAGGCAAGAGTGATAAGGCTTCCTCTCATGTACTTTGGCCATGTTATCAGGGAACCATGCCTGGTAGAGTGGCAACTAAAAAGAGGAAGGGCCTTAACAAGATGGATTGATAGTGACAGCCACAATGGGCTCAAAGCTAATTACAATTATGAGAGTGATGCAGACAGGACTTGTTGTTGTTGAACATAGGGTCGCGATGAGTCTGAACCGATCCATCAGTACTTAGCAACAACAGATCCGATCACACCAAAACAATCTCTCCTGCCTTGACTCTGCTTTCCTCTAAGTTACTATCTATTCCTTTGTAGCACATATCACTGAAAGGAGTCCAGTCAGTGTCTGCCTCCCACACCAGAGGTCAGCTTCAGGAAGATAAGATTTCTGTAAGTTTTTATTCTTCCTGGATCTCCAGTGTCTAGAAGCAAACACAGCATTCGCTCTATGGCTGCCAGAGTCAGCTTTGCCTCATGGCGACCTAATGCTTACCAGTGAAATGTTGTCTGGACATGTGCCATCTTTAGGATCAGTGTGTTTGAGTTCAGTGACACCCCCCTCCGCCAACATGACTTTTCTAGTCATGCGTCCAAATGATGTAAGAGGTCCAAAGTCTCGCCATCCTTGTTCGCCTGCATTAGAGTCCTTCCAGAGAGCGTTTGCATTTGCTTGTCAGTCATTGTGGATAATACCAACCAGAGACCACTTTAAATATTCTGTTGGAGCTCACTGGTACCAGTAAGTGATGTCCTAGTTCGCTTCAAATTCTCAGTGCCTTTCCATTCAGTGCCAGGGTGAAACATACCAATTGCTTTGCTGTCTGTCTCTTCATGGAGGATGTATTCCCCCTTTATCCTTGCTCTAAAAACATAAAGCCTGGTATTCCATATCTATGCAGGTATCTTAGGAGACTCCACGTCGTGGGTATTGTCAGTCTCTTCTTACTGTTGTTTGTTACCATGGGGTTGGCTCTCACTCAAGGTGACCCCATGGGTACAGAGTAGAGTGCTGTTCCTGAGTTTTCAAGGCAGAGACCTTTTGAAAGCAGAATTCCAGGCCTGTCTTCTGAGACGCCCCTGGGTAGGTTCAAACTGCCAATCTTTCTACTAATAGTCCAGTAGTTAAGCATCTGAAGCACCCAGGCACTTCTATGTATTCTTTAGTGGTATGTCAAGTATTCCGTAAGAGGAGCTTATTCTGCTCCTAGAGGGGATCTGGTGGTGTACTGGGGTACACATTGAGAGGCTAGCCTCAAGGTCAGCAGTTAGAATGGATAACTTGCCACACTATAGAAAGATGAGACTGTCTACTCTGGTAAAGATTTAAACCCTCAGAAACGCACAGGGGTCGTTCTATACTGTCCTATGGGGTCACTCTTGAGTTGGAATCAACTGGATGGCAGTGGGTAGCTGGGTATTTCTAGTCATGTGCTCAGGAAAAATACTAATAATATGGAAGCGAGACTATTGAAGGACAATCAAAATCTCTGTTCTGAATCTCTAGCATGTAAGCGGTGCATGTTGATGAACACATTTCATATGGAGAGACCTGGGTTCACTTCACACCCTTGGATGGTTTCAGAGGGTGACAGTTAAGTATGTTCTAGGACTGGAAAAAAATATGAGCCTTCAGGAAACAGAACTTGATTATAAGTCACACTCTTTTTGTCTCCAATTTAGGGGACTCCTCTTCCAAGGAGCCTTGGTGGCACATGGTAGGTTAAGCATTGGGCTTTTAACCACAAGGTGATCAGTTCAAACCCACCAGCCCCTTTGTGAGAAAGATAAGGCTGTTCACTCCCTTAATGATTCAGTCTTGTGAACCCCATGGATCATTTATACTTTGTGCTAGAAGGTTGTGACTCGGTGGCAGGGAGTGGATGTCACTCTGTATATAATACATATATACCTCAAAAAGAATCTCTCTCTCTACACAGGTATGCATATCTTTAAACATAATTACCAAAGAGTAAGAATAGGAAAGCACTGTTTATGGTTTATCTGAGAAATCACACAAGATGATTTAAAGCAGGGGAAGAAACTAAAAGCCGAGAAAGGGGTCTCCATGTTTTCAAGTGGATCTTACGAAGGTAGGTATAGCTCAATTACAGAGATGGAGCTGGCAAAAGTGAGTTGGAAATATATTGCTTACACATGAGAGGGATTTGATATGTTTATGGAAAACATTCTATTCGTTTTTAATTTCATTTTCCACCATCTATTGGGAGCCACATCACATATTGGAAAGAAGTTGAAGTCCTATCAAACGTTAGAGACTCGAGTCTAGAAATAAAGCCTCATTACCATTTCCCTCTGAATTATCTTCCATCTCCCAGCACTTTCTGAAGCCGGTCAGAAAGGCGTGGCCCTTGTAAAGGGAGCAGTCTCATATTATGGCTGCTTAAGAAGCAGAACTATGCTTTCTAGACTCATCACAGCATCATTTGAATCTTTCTTGAACGGCTGCTCATCCAATTACGCATTACAAAGCAAAAGTAATTATCCCTTAATTACACAGCACAGACTAGTTTTTGTTCCCAGGGAAATAAGCATCACCGCTCCTTAAGCTCACTACAAACCTATCAAGCCCGGTGCCTTCAAATATATCACTTCTCTACAAAATGGAACATCAAAACAAAACCACATAAAATCTGGCACCAAGCTAATTTATGCTTTTCAAATGGAATGTTTCCTCAAAAGAACATTTTTGGCCTTAGGTTAATCATTAAATTTCTTACAAATAAGTCCAAGTCCTCACATATCTCAAAAAGCCATAAAACATTTATATGGCAAGCTATTATCCAAGAAAGGAAAGAGCAACCCCTTCTTTCTGGAATGCCTGCAAGGCCCAGCTCGAGAGCTTCCAGACCAAGCCACTGCTGTTGATTCCTACTCACAGTGACCCTGCAGCAAAGCAGAACTGCCTCTTTGGGTTTCCAAGACTTTAAATCTTTAAGGAAGCAGACTGCCTCATCTTTCTCCCAAGGAGTAGCTGGTAACTTTGAACCACTGCCCTTCCTGTTAGTATCAAGTACTTTATCACTGCACTAGCAAGAGAGAAAAGACAGTAACAGACACCACTCATTGATCACATCACTTATCCATTTATGTGCTTATTAACCCCTACAATGTGCCAGGTCATATACTTCATACTTGGAATTTAGAGATAAATGCCAGGCAGACCTGGGGTCTAGAAGGCTGCAATCTATGACACATAAAGGAAACAAAGCCAACTCTACAGCAAAGTGGTTTTCCGTTTTTAGGCAGGGACACGAACACAAAGGAGGGACATTCAGTTTTTCCAGAGCGTGAGGAATCCCTTCCTGGAGGTGAATTGGTCATTGGCTGAGATGAAAGATGGGTGGAGTGGGAGAGAGAACAAGGAGGCCTTCCGGAAGCGATTTCTGGGCATAGGGAACAACTGACCACAGACAGCAGATGGGAGAAATAAATGGGACCCCAGCAAACTACTTGTGATACACTGAGTTTTTATGGACTAATTTAGGTCTTGAAATGCCACTGAAAACTGTGTACCATTGGTGACTCCATTGGTGTTTAAAATACCAGCCACATAACTTCCAGTATCACAGTAACCAACAAGCCACCATTACATGGTAAATGGATAGAAAGGTGGTAGTAAAGATTACACGAAGCTAACACGAAGCTAACAAAAACCTGCACAACTGCACTAATAAACTGAAAATTCCATTTCATTTTACTTGGATCCACACTCAGCTTGCAGGGGAGCAATTGTCAAGAAATGACGTGATGTATTGTAATTGGGAAATCTACTGCAGAAGACCTCTGACATTTTTTTAAAGCACAATTTCACTCTGCTAAAAAAGGAATGTCTGACCCAAGTTATTGTCTTTTGGATGGCTTCCTAGATGTGCAAAAGTTGGCCGGTATAAAAGGAAGACAGAAAAGCTGATGCTGTAGAACTGTGGTATTGATGATGAAGAATGAACACATGTGGGCTGCCAAACAAATGGACAAATAAGTGTTCACAGAAATAAAACTACCATATTCCTTAATAGCAGGGATAGAAAGATTTCAGTGTGCTTACTTTGGGCATGTCAGCAGAACTGACCAATTGCTAGAAAAATACATCTTGCTTGGTGAAGCAGGTGACCAGTGAAAACAAGGGAAACTCAATGAGAAAGATGACACAAGGCTGCAACAATGGGCTCAAACATACCAAAGACCCCGAAGCTGGTAGATAAGCAGCATTTCATTCTGTTCTGTCATGAGTCAGAGCTGGCTGGCTGGCAACTCACACCAGAATTCAGAATGCTTCCTGCTCTGTAGTGTGGCTTGAGGCCACACCAGTGTTTGGAGTGCGTCACAGGGCGTGGGAGTTAGCTGGCACCATCTTCCACTAGTTGACTGTTCAATTTTCAGGAATCTTGGGACCTACTTGGCATCACAGCTGCAGCTTAAAATAAACCACGGTGGGAGGGTTTCCACCCTCACCCTCTTCGACTGCTGAAAAGCAGCCTTCTTTCTCCTACAGTCATTCTGTAGAGCTGGGAGCTTTCGAAGTTTTGAATTTGAACATAATGGTGACATAATGGAAGCATTGCTTATGGGTAATGTGTTCT
This sequence comes from Tenrec ecaudatus, assembly GCF_050624435.1. Taxonomy (NCBI): domain Eukaryota; kingdom Metazoa; phylum Chordata; class Mammalia; order Afrosoricida; family Tenrecidae; genus Tenrec; species Tenrec ecaudatus. The sequence continues at coordinate 72,073,586 of NC_134531.1, read as the reverse complement.
TAAAAATGCACAAGATGGTGTAGAGCAGGGAAAAAATGGCACATTGAGAAATTGGGAGGCCAGAGTTTCACAACCTGATAAGGGTTCGATTGAAGGACTAAAAGAAACAGATGTGTCCAAAAGCCCGACCAGTGGTGGTGGACTGACCATTTGCTTCCCCTTTGGACCTATTTGAAATTCATTCTAGTTTTCAATATATTCTACTTTCTTTTTGATTAAGGTTTTTCTGTTCATTTTGTTATTTTTTTAAGAAATGAACAGTAATATGTGGTTGTTAGAGGTGGTGGGGAAATGAGGAAGGATAAATTAAAAGCAGGCAAAACCAATTTTTATTTAATTAAAAATTACAATTGAAGTATGGATTGTAATGAGTTATATGAGCCCCAATAAAATGATTAAAATTATTGGGGGCTCTTATAGCTCTTAACACAATCCATTCATACATATATCCATTGTGCCAAACACATCTATACATGTTGTCATCATCCTTTTCAAAACATTTTTCTACTTGAGTTCCTGGCATCAGCTCATTTTTTTCTCCCTCCCTCCATCCCTCCCCTATATCCCTTGGTAATTTATAAATTTTTTTCATGTCTTACACCGACTGCTGTCTAATTTTACCCACTTTCCTGCTGTCCATCCCCCTGGGAAGGGGGCCATACGTTGACCATTGTGATCAGTTCCCCCTTACTCCCTACCCTCTACCCTCCTAGTATCGCTGCTCATCTTATTGGTCCTGAGGGGTTTATCTGATTCCATGTTGTGAGCTCTTATCTGTACCAGTATACATGTTCTGCTCTAGCCAGATTGGTAAGATAGAACTGGGGTCATGGTAGTGCAGGGGGGCGCGGTGCATTAAAGAACTAGAAGGCTGTGTGTTTCGATGGTGCTATACTGTACACTGACTGGCTCTTTCTTCCTTGTGGGCCTTCTGATAGGGGGTGTCCAATTGACTACTGATGGGCTGTGAGTCTCTACTCTGCCTTCCCCTTCATCCCCGTTGACATGCTTTTTGTTTGTTTTGTGCCTTTGATGCTTGATCCTATTGACACCTCATGATCACACAGGCTGGTGTGCTTCTTCCATGTGGGCTTTGTTGCCTCTCAGCTAGATGGCCGCTTGTTTTTCTTCAAGCCTTTAAAGCCCCAGACACTATATCTTTTGATAGCCAGGCACCATCAGCTTATGCATCCATTTTGTCTTCAGAGATCGTGTCAGGGAAGGTGAATATCAAGAGTGCCTTATCAGTAGAACACATTGTTCTTCAAATGAGAGTATTTGAGTGGAGGCCCAGTGCAGAGACAATTTTTTAAATGAAGATAGTAAAAGTATCTTTTATATAAATATCTTGATTTTATACATTTATCTTAAGCTTTAAATGATGCTGAGCTTTATTTAGTTTTGTTGTTTTTTTTAAAAGACAAACACATCATCTGAAAATAAGTAGAGTCTCCACTGTTCAGTTTTTTTTCATCCTGTTTATTTATTGTCGTGGCTAGGATGTCCAGGAAAATAGAGGGCACCTTTGTATTATTCCTAAGGACAAATGCAATTAAATATTGTGCTATTTTTCAACATATGAAATCAGTATTTCATTGATTTCAATTTTACACAGTACTTATATAAGTCATACAATCAAGAATCATAACTCTACAACTTTCTGAATTCATCACAGAATATAATAATAGAATTACAGCATATAATAACAGGCTGGTCTAATTTTAAATAATATAGTTAAGTTACTACTTTGGCCAAAGATTATATACAATATTCTAACTTAAGCTATTGCTAACACACTGTATTCTTGTTATTAAAATATGAAAACCAGGAAAAGAGAAAACAAAAAAAATGCCAGAGCTATGATGCAGTCCCTGAAGCATGAACCGAAACTGGTTTTCATCCTGACGCTCTAATTAAATCACTGTCTCTTGACAAGAACTCTAAGTCCCGGACAGCTAAAAATGTTCACAACAGCCATTCAGAATTGCTTTCTTTCATAAATGTTAATAAACATATACGATAAATGTGGTGTCCTACTACAGATTAATCTTTTGAACTGCACATTTTTCTCTTAGAGAAAGTACAAACATAATTGCCAAAAAAATGGAATAATGCAATTTAAAACCTTAGATAAGCAAACAACCTTGAGTTGTGGTTAAATACTATGTAAATGGCTTACTCACAAGATAAGAAGATTTTAAATAAGAAAATCACATTTTACATAGAAATCTCTGTAACAAACAGTATTGTGATATTTTCCTTAAAGTACAAAACACTCATACTACTTCTGCTAATATTCTTCATAACACTTATGGCAAGCTTTAATTATGAAAGCTATGAGGTACTTAAAAAATGAGGATTAAAAAAATCTAGTGCTAAAAAATGAATCTCTGAGAGTCCTAATAAATATGTTTTTATAGCCACTATAAAAATAATAAATACTTCATATTCTTATTCCGAGGTCTCTAAAAATATCCCTCTCATATCACTGATTCCAAGTTGATGATCATATTAAAATTCTCATTTTCTAAAAGGTATAAAGAAGTAACATGGTATATATTCTGAATTCATATGAAAGGAAGTATCTTTTGGAGAGGGATTATTGCACTTGCTTTTTACTAAATACTAAAATTTATGATGAGGAAGACCAACTCGTGGGCTATAAAAGAGCCAGTTCCAATGAACAAGTGAATGATAAAAAGGTTCACTGTTCATTTAAAAAATAGATCCAGGGTGTTTCTTGCATTGTTTGGTTTTATTTTCTTTGACCTCGAATACCTGGTTATCTGTCCTGTCCTGGAATGAAAAAAGAACATGCAATGAAAATGCAAGCAGAGATTTAAAATATAATTTTGCAAATCACCAATTTAAAAAGATGTTACTGGTTAGTTTATGAAAACACAATTTTACATCTCTTAAAAATTAAACCTCAAATGTACAGTGGTACAGATCAGAGCTGGAAACACAGGGAATCCCAGACAGATAAAACCCTCAGGACCAATCATGAGAGTAGCAATACCAAGGGGGTAAATGTAAGGGGAGGGGGAACTGATCACATATTGCCCCCTCCCTGGGGGATGGACAACAGAAAAGTGGGTGAAGAGAGACATTGGACCGTGTAAGACATGAAAAAATAATAATAATTTATAAAATATCAAAGGTTAATGAAGGAGGGAGGGTAGGGGATGAAGGGGAAAAATGAGGATCTGATACCAAGGGTTCAAGTAGAAATAAAATATTTTGAAAATGATGATGGCAACAAATGTACAATGGATGGATGTATGGATTGTGATAAGAGTTGTATGAGCCCCCAACAAAAAGATTAAAAATATATATCTATATAAAAGCATGATTAATTTTCATTTTAATAAAGCAACATTTAAAAAATAAATGAAAACTAAAAAAATTAGACCTCAAATATGAGCTTTGCTCAAACTTAAATAAACTAAACCAGTTGCTATTGTACCTTTTAGCTCGTGTCGTGGTCTTCTGTGCTTTGTCTGAGCTACCTGTGGAGGGAAGAGAAGACATGAAATTTCATTATAGGTAGCATGACACAAATTAAAACTCTGTATAAAAATGTTTAAAGAGATAAAGCGGATTAGTAACTCTTCAGTGAAGCAACAACTTAAAAAAGGCTTTCTGACTATAGAACACAGCTAATTTACCACCGTGGCAAACGCTCAGAAAACTTTCTTCTCTAAATCTATCACTCAGCTCCTAAGCCTCTGCGTTTAAACTAAGTCCCCAAATTAAAAATCTAGTGGCTTCAGTTAATCCTAACCTATAGCAAAGCTCTGACATTTTCTTAATAGTAGCATAGGTGGAGGGAGGGTGGGGTGGAAAGGGGGAAATGATTACAAGGATCTACATCTAACCTCCTCCCTGGGGAACGGACAACAGAAAAGTGGGTGAAGGGAGACATCGGACAGGGCAAGACATGACAATAATTGATAAATTATCAAGGGCTCATGAGGGAAGGGGGAGTGGGGAGGGAGGGGAAAAATGAGGAGCTAATGCCAGGGACTTAAGTGGAGCACAAATGTTTTCATGAGAATGATGAGGGCAATGAATGTACAAATGTGCTTTATACAACTAATGTATATATGGATAGTGATGAGTTCTTTGATCCCCTAATAAAATGATTTTTAAAAGAAGTAAATGTCTAGAAAAGAACGATGGCAACATGTACAAATATGCCTGATACAATTTAGGTTTGGATAATAATAAGAGTGGTAAGAGTCACCAATAAAATGATCTTTTAAAAGAAAAAAGAAAATAAAAAAACAAGGAAGATATGTTTTAAAAAATGTTGTAACACCAGCCTGTATGATCACAAGGTCCCGAAGGGATCAGTTATCAGACATCAAAGAACAAAAAATCATATCATTGGCTGCACACCTCCATGATATGATCGCTGAAGACAAACGGGTGCATAAGCAAATGTGGTGAAGAAAGCTGATGGTGCCTGGCTATCAAAAGAGATAGTGTCTGGGGTCTTAAAGGCTTGAAGGTGAACAAGCGGCCATCTAGCTCAGAAGCAACAAAGCCCACATGGAAGAAGCACACCAGCCTGTGTGATCACGAGGTGCTAAAGAGACCTGGTATAAGGCATCATGCAAATATATATATATATGTACACCATAGTGAATGAAAGGGGAAGTGCACAGTGGAGACTCAAAGCCCATTTGTCGGCCACTGGAGATCCCTTCACAGAGGGGTTTAGGAGAGGAGAGGGGTCAGTCAGGGTATGTGGTAGTACCAATGAAGAACACAGCTTTCCCCCAGATCCTGGATGCTTCCTCCCCCCAACTACCATTATCCGAATTCTACCTTGCAGGACTGGATAGGGCAGAGGTTGTACACTGGTACATATGGGAGCTGGAGGCACAGGGAATCCAGGGTAGACGATACCTTCAGGACCAGGGGTGTGAGGGGCGATGCTGGCAGAGTGGAGGGTGAGTGGGTTGGAAAGGGGGAACTGATTACAAGGATCCACATGTGACCTCCTCCCTGGGAGACGGACGGCAGAGAAGAGGGGAAAGGGAGACTCCGGATAGGGCAAGATATGACAAAATAACAATCTAAAAATTATCAAGGGCTGATGAGGGAGGGGGGAGCGGAGAGGGAGGGGAAAAAAAAAAGAGGACCTGATGCAAAGGGCTTAAGTGGAGAGCAAATGCTTTGAGAATGATTGGGACAAGGAATGTATGGATGTGCTTTATACAATTGATGTATGTATATGTATGGATTGTGATAAGAGTTGTATGAGCCCCTAATAAAATGTAAAAAAATTTTTTTAATGTTGTATGAACTCCCAATAAAATGGTTAAAAAATAGTAACATATGACCCATTCCATTGATGATTTGTTTCAGATTTAATAACTGTCTCATTAATTGTAATAATACATATTCTTAGAATATCAAGTTCTTTAAAGTGATGGACAACTCACCGGTACTTGTTGAGCTTTCTTTGGGCTGGTTAACAAGATTAACTGTGTCCTTTCTCATTTCCTGGATAATCCCTTTATTTAAGCACACATCCACATGAGTATTGAAAAGGGAAAGATCTGAAGTCTTTTGCTCTAAATTACACACAGGACACACTAGCGCTTGACCTGTTATCATTTCATGTGAATAAGGCTGAAGGGATGACCCGCCACCTTTGTTTTCCAATGAAACAGTAGAAGAATTCTGATGACAGTGTTGAATATCAAAAGACATGCTTGGAAGGCTAGAGCATCCCTCTTTGCTGCATGGGCTTTGTAAAGCATCTTGACTTTCTGCTTTAGATGTGTTATCTATAGTCTCTACCAAATCCTCACTGTCTACTGAAGTGATTTCTGTATTTTTCTGAGGGGTCTCAGAATCCTGCTTCTCACAGAGTGAGAGAGAATGATGCACATTTTCCTCCGTGTAAACCTCTCTTGAGGAAGTGTGAGCTTCACTGACTGAAGGCCCACCAAGACAAGCATCTACATGCCTGTTAAAGGCTTCCAGACTGAGGCTTTCTTGCTCCCTAAAGCAAACAGGGCAAGTGAATATCTGACAGTTATCTGATTTCCCTGAAGTCCCCATGTTCTCATGCATCATCTTCTTTAGAACTTGGAGTGGTGGTGATGTGTGTACATTGTGCTTGTTCACTGTTTCACATGTAAAACTGTCTTCATGGCTCCATTTCATTTCTGATCTTTTCTTATCGAAGAAACTCTTCTTCTGGGACATTTCCAGAGGATTTTTACACTGATCTTGGTCTGTGGTCTCTACTATACACCCAGTGGCTGCCAGGGCTTGCTTTCTGGTCTGTAAGAAGCCAATAATGCTCTTTTGTTGGTGTTTCTTGTCTTCTTCACTGGGAAAACTAGATATCCGCACACCTGAATCAAATTCAACAAAATGAATTAGCTCACAGTATAAACTAACATTTGTATAATACTGTGTGACATATACACAAAGTTTAGTTAGAGAGTAATAATAAGCCATACCAGATATTTTCAAAATTAAGGGATGATTTTCAAAGCTAGCATTTTGAGTGGGAATTTACTTTCACTTACAAAGCTGGGTATCATTAAATAGTAAGTATCTACTGGAGGTGTCATTATATACCACATATACTCGAATATAAGCCGACCTGAGTATAAGCCCAGGTACTTAATTATTACCTGGGAAACCAGGAAAACTGATTGACTCAAGTACAAGCCTAGGGTGGAAAATGCTGAAGCTATTGGTGAGTCAATGATACCTTAAGAGTACTATTCTCTGAGCTCAATCAGCAACCAACCTAAAATGTAAAGAGTTAAAATCCTTCAAAATTGGATTCCTCATTATCATCCGTATCCCAATGCAGAGCTTCAGCTGGAGTGAGGTCATCATAGATGCTGTCCTCACTGAGATCGCCATCATCACCATCACTGCTGTCATTTTCATATAAAGCACATATAAAGTAATCCATAGCATTACTAATACTACATTTCTGGAAGGCACATCGCACCATGTCTTCTGGAATGTCTTCCCATGCATCTCGAATCCACTTTGCTATTAACTCTATGTCAGGCTTCCTGAGATTTCCTCTTTTCGTTAGTCGGGCTTGACCAGATGACATCCATTCATGCCACATCCTTCGCACACGGTCTTTAAAAAGGCTTATTCAAAGATACATCCAGAGGCTGCAGTACAGATGTAAGCCCACCTGGAATAACGGCTAAAGTAACTTGACTAGATTTTGCCAATTTTTTTATGTCATCCGATAGGTGGGCTCTGAATATATCCCAAACAAGTAACGATGGCTTTTTCTTTAAGGCTTCTCCTGGTCGTTGGTTCTAAATTTCTTCCAGCCATTTTTTTTTTGTTCTGTCTTCATCCATCCAGCCTTTAACATGGGCACGCATAGTAATTCTTGGTGGGATATTGATCTTTTTAGGCAAGGTCTTTCTTTTAAAAATAACGACAGGCCGCAGCTTAGTTCCATTAGCCAAACATGATAGAACAACTGTAAAGTGTTTTTTTTAATTTCCTGTGGTTTTGAGAAAAATGTTTTTTTCTCCTAAACTTGCCACAGTTCTGTTGCTTGGAATATCAAAAGTCACGGCAGTTTCATCCACCTTCCCAATATCTGCCAGGTCATAATTATAAATCCTTCTTTGTTTTATAATAAATGACTGGAATGACATAATTTTTTCTTCAGGGTCTTGTGCCAATTTCTGGGAAATCTTTGTTCTTTTTCTTAAAACATAGTAGGCCAAATTCATGAAGTGGGTACACCAGCCTGCTGACGCAGCAAATTTTTCAATGCCTGGGGCTTTATATTTGTCATCCTTAGCCATTTGTAGAGCACGTATACGGATTCCCATGTGTGTTACGCAGTAACCATTTTGACAACACTCCATAACCCATTTATGCAATTCACTCTCTAGAGCCCTATAAAAAGACATTAAACCACGACGAACTTTTTTAGCTTTTGGAATCTGTTCCAAGTCAGCCTACATTTTCCGCCACTCCCTCACTTGCTTTTCGTCAACACAGAATTCCCTACTTGCAATACTGTTATTGCTCTCTTCTTCTCTTGACACAACCTTCATTTTGAAACCAGCCTCATATGACTGGTGTTTTTGTTTTGGTTCAAGAGTTATCCATTTCTAATAGGAGAGGGGGGGGGAAGTCCATGCGGGCAGGGGATACAGGATGTGAATTAACACAGAGACCAGAGGGGAGAGACGGAGCGCAGTCACAGACACATCCTTACCAGTTCAGCTGCCAGCGTAAGTGAATCACTACAGTGCTTCTGCAAATTGGAGCCTTCCACATCATAGGATGGCTCTGATTGGTTAGATGTGAGTAAACAAACATTCAAAGACCTGCAGTGTCAGCAGGGCTTTGAATGAACAGCAGAGGAATGGCAATCACCCGCGAGATAACGGGCGCTCGTCCCGTTACCTGGGGGGGTGGGGGCAGCGAGATGTTACACCTGGTTGGGGTACCACTGACACGTGTATAAGCCGAACCCCATGAGTATATACAGTAGGTCTATTCTTTAATATATGAGATGATACACAGTATCATTAAGTACTAAGTAACTACAACTATTGGAGTCCACCCCACACACCGGAGATCTTTTAACTACAGTGGCTTTTGTTCAATCTATTTCAACCTGTGCTGTCGTTTACATATAACAAGAAGGCTAGAAAAGTGGGCATTTGGAGTGCTTAACCATATGCATTCTTTCATCCAGTTCACATCGGAAATGTCTTTTTACTACATGGTGACTGGGAATGTGGTTATAAATAATTTCTTGTATTTCTTAAATCTAAAAAACTGAAAAATGTAAGCAAGAGATAACAGTAGCAAGGAAACTGATGGGGACTATTTGTAGTCTTTCCCCTCAGTATAGGGATTTTTTGAAATATTACTGCCTTTGGTCATGGGGCGCTGTCCCAGTGCCCAAAGTTATATTTAAAAAAGATACTCAAATACCCGCTGAATTTGCTTTCTAAAACCTGAAAAATGTTGAGTTCTTGAACATACTTAGTTTCAAGAACTTAAGAAAAGGGCTGGTGGACAAGTAGTAATAAAATGAGCCATATTATCTGCTTCTCACTGTAACCAATGATCATGGTTTAATGACCACGAATCACATGCAACAAGTCTTAAAAAATTACAATAATGACAGCAGTATAGTAACAACTTCCTACACGTGTTGAAGAAATAAAATGTGAGTGATTTTTAAACTGATTACTGGGGAAATCTTAACAGACAAAAATGAGAAGAGACAAGTTATACCCATAAGTCTTAATCTCAAGGGATGTGGAAAATCAGCCTCAATTTCTATTTTCAGCAATTCCTTCGCAATGGCAAATATTTCTTGTGCAGTAGAAATAACAGACGAGACTGTAGATGCACGAGTTTTGACTTCAAAGTTCACATTCTTCAGCTTAATGGTAACAGTTCTACCCTATAACAAACAGAATGTCAATGATACATAGCTTCTGAACTTTTGGTAAAAAGTTGTTGCTATAGCTTAAAAAAATTCAGAAAGGTATCTGAAGTGCATATAAAACCATGGACACAGATAATTAACTACTTATAAAACATGTTAATAATTATCATAAAGAATAATTAAAATATATCAGTAATCTAATGGTGTTATTTTAACAATTATTACCCCTTCCCCATTCAAATCTTTGTTAACAATCCCTATTTTAAAAAAAAGCAAACTAATTGCCATCAAGTTGATGCCAACTCATAAGGACCCTATAGGGCAGGTTAGAGCTGTCCCCGTGAGGCTCTGAGACTAACTCTTTATGCAGTGGTTCTCAAACTGGGGTTCCAATGGCATCCCCTGATTCATAACATAGAAAAATTACAGTTATGAATTAGCAACAAAAATAATGTTATGGCTTTATTTGACATTGGAACTTCGTAGTCATGAAGAATGAACATGTTTGGATACTAATTTGATGGGAAATAAAGTTTGTTTTTAAAAAAATAAGTAATGTTATGGTTGGGTGTCACCTCAACCTGGGCAACGGTATTAAAGGGTCATGGCATTAGGAAGGTTGGGTAGATGGCCCAGTTTTTCTCCCTTGGAGCAGCTGGGGGTTTCAAACTGATGACCTTCTGGTTAGCAGTCTGATGCAAAACCACTACGTCAGCAGGGCTCCTTCTTTATATAAAGAGTATGGTTTTTTTAGCCTCCCCGCCACATACATTTTTTTTTACTGAATTTCTTTTCAAGGAAAACAAATACTTTCAAAAGGAAGGGAAAATGTTTCTAAAAGTTCTTGGATTGCACCTACTTATTGTGCATGTAGTTGTTCTTGCTGGCTGTCATCTGGATTGTCGTTTGAAATCACCAGCTGCCCTCTGGGAGAAAGATGGGGGTTTTAACTCCCATAAACAGTCTAAGAAACTCACAGGGGTAGTTCTACCCTGTCCTATATGGTCGTTATGAGTTGACATCGACTAGATGGAAGTGAGATTGTGTGCCTAGCAGTGAGTTTTTTAAGACGGGGTGGCTACTATAAGCTTGATACTATGCTACACAATTTGCATGTAAGACACCATACTCAAGCTATGATAGATAACTATGAGAAAAATCCTCCTCAGGTACGTCTTTCTTAGGTTTTAATACTGAAATTACATTTCATAATAATTTCACCTCTGGTTTGGGAATATTAGGAAAATGTTAAACGCAGATTGTTGCAAGTGAAGACTATACAACCAACAGTTTAGAGTCTTCTATGTTTTTGTTTTCACTAACAAAACCACCTGGGTTCGAGCTTTGAGATGAAATAATCTAGTTTAGAAAGTCACTGTCTAAGTGAGGAGAACATTGAAGGGTGATTAAACCCACTGGTGCCAAGTCAGTCCTGGTTCAGAGACCCCAGTCCTGGCTCACAGAGGTTAAATAGTCATGGGAACTAAGAGCCTCATCTTTCTCCCACAGAGTGGCTGGTGAGTTTGAACTGTCTACCTTGCAGTTAGCAGCCTAGTTTCTAACCCAGAGTCACCAGGGCCTTTATAATATGCAAATATAGAACCAATTAACCGGTAACTGTTGAGTTGATTCCGACTCAAAGTGATGCCATATATGAATGGATCACTGGGCTCCAGAGGGTTTTCAGTACTGATTTTTTGGAAAGTACATGACTGAAATGCTTCTTCCGAGGCATTTCTGAGTGGACTTCAACTTCCAACCGTTTGGTTCACAGCCAAGCATGCTAATCACTTAAATGTGCCACTTGAGGAAGGGATATCATTCTATTGTCCTTCATGCTAATGTAACTCTGGTTTTGAACCACTTCAGATCTACTCTCAAGGCGCTATAAACTCCTGGGGAATTACCTGGGAATCAGTTGAGCTTCATAAGTTGCTTCCCTATAAAATGACCATGCTAGGGCTTAGCTATGAAGCCTATTTGAGTTTGTCTCTGATTGCTGACATTGAGAAAACTCTTTTCTGAAAAATTTCAATTTGTATTCATCTTAAGAAATGAGGAATCTTAACTTCTGCTTTAAAGTAGCACCTCATTGTTATATTTTTAAACAGCACATCAAAATATAATACCTTAAGTCCTTCTTTGTGAAGATCTTGAGCAAGTTCACTGCAGAGCTCTTGGCACAGGCTGTACTGTTCTTCTGCTTTACTTATCTCACTGAACGTCCTACAACCACAGAGAATAATTTGGGTCTACAAAGAAAACTGCCATTCAGGAGTATTTAGGTATGGTGTCTAAGTAGCCTAGAGTTATTATATTCTCTGTAGCACATAACAATTTTCAGATGCACCAATATATCATTATATTAAATAAGCACAACTAAGATTGATCTGATTAAAAGAACCACCACTTGTCTGTCAGTTGTGCTCTGGTGGCTTGTGAGTTGCTGTGGTGTTAGAAGCTAAGGCACTGGTGTTTCAAATGTCAGCAGGTAAGCTGAGTAGCAAAGAATGTAAACCCTGATTTCCCTACAATATTATTTAAAAAGATGGTCCAATCACAAATGGACCACGATAGTGTCCTCAGAACTTGTAACACACTGTATATATGTTTACTTATTTTCTATAGGAGATTATCCTCATAAAATACAGATACAGAACTTTTTTTCAACATGCCTTATTGGTGATTGCATATGCACTTTTTGTAAGGAAATATTTCCAAGTAGATTTAAGGTGTTGGTTCAGGGGACTTATGTAGCTTTGTCTAACAATAGAGGATGTTATGATTAGATGTATAAATCCTGAATTTATCTGCAAGAGTGTTGAAAGAGCGGCGAGAACAGGGAAACATAAACTAGGAAGACAATGAAGAGAGATCCGAGTGTCAAATACAAGACAAAAGGCCCTGAGCAAATGAGCACAGAGTGAAAGGTCCCTTCTACTGCAACACCTAGTCATCCAGTTCTCCAACCACTGGCAACCAATGTTGATGATGTAGGCTGCTAATTCCATGGTCAGTGGTTCAAATCCACCAGCTGCTCCATGGAAGAATGATGAGGATGTCTGCTATAATAAAGATTCAGTCTTGGGAACCCTAAGGAGCAGCTCTACTCTGTCCTATACAGTTGGTATGAATTGGAATCAATTAAATAGTAGTGGATAATATAAAATATAAGCAAACAAACATTTTCTCTACTTTAAAATAAGAATAGTAGAATACTAGGCATAATGTTCAGCCTCTTTTTTATGGTTCATTTATCTTCATGAGAGTTCTTTATGAGTAAATAATTTAATTTTTATGTGGTAGCATAATATTTCAATTTGAAGATGTAACAAAATGCAGCCAGTCCACTATTCATAAACATTGTTATCTTCAATCTTTTGCTACCATTAATTCTAAAAAACCTGCAACCTTGTAACTACCCATTGGATGAATTCCTAGAAGTCTTATCTGTGGTATGAATTTCCTTGTGGGGCCATGTGGTAGTTACATAATCTGCTGTTAATTTGAGACTTACGAGTGAAGGGGTGGAGTGTAGCCTGTCCATCAGGTCTCAGCTTGATGACCTCCTTTGGAGGTGCTAAGGGGATAAAAAGCTCGCTGGAGGTGGGACACACGCTCACTCCCTGAGAGAGTCTCTACTGACAAGACACATAGAGCTATGCTGCAGGCAGCCAAAGCCCTGGAGTTGAGGAGCCTCATGGAGATTCATGCCAGCACTGAGATGTTTACACCCTCACTGGATCCACAAGACTTTCCACCCACTGGTCTGTGATCTTCCTGTATTCAGCGTCATTGCATTTGAGTCTGAAGGGGAATTTATAGACTGGCATCAGACATATGGGCAAACATTGGACTTAAATGGACTGGCATGTTTTCTCAATATTCAATTGCTCTTATATATAAAGCTCTTTCTTATACACATGAGGATCTCTGGATTTGCTTTTCTAGTCGACCCAGACTAACACAGGCGAATTCCTAGAAAAAGCAATTGTGGAATCAAAGTGTACCTCTGATTTTGACTGCTGTTATTCTTAGGTACCATCCAGTCAGTTCAACTCATAATAGTCTTGTGTTGACAGGATGAAACAAGGCTCAGTCCTGTATGTTTGAGCTCATTGTTGTTTGTAGCCACTCTGCCAATCTAAGCAGCAGATTTTCCCAAAGCAATATGGTGTTTGGCTTCTTGACTTCTATGAATATTCATTATGGATCCAAGCAAAATGACATCCTTGACAATATGAATATTTTCTTCATTGTTTATGATGTTCTTTATTGGTCTATTTGTAAGGGTTTTTGTTAGATACTTGTTTGCAGTGATGATTGTTAGGTATTGTTGAGTCGGTTCTGATTCATAGCAACTTGTGTACCACAGGATGAAACATTGTCTGGTCCTGCACCATCCTCATAATCATTACTATGTTTGATCCTATTGTTTTGTGTATTTTTTAAATAACAGTTTACTGGCATATAATTCACAAATTGTACAATAGTTCAATCATATTAAAAAGAGTTGTACAATTATCACCACAATCTATTTATGTTAGCCTGGGTTAGACTAGAGAAACAAATTCATAGACACTCATATGTATAAGAAAGAGCTTTATATACAAGAGCAACAGAATATTGAGAAAACATCCCAGCCCAGTCCAGATCAAGTCCTTAAGTCTAATATTAGGCCATATGTCCCATACCAATCTATAAATTCCTCTTCCAACTCATACAACACATGCAATGATGCCGGATGCAGGAAGATCACAGGCCAGTGGGTAGGAAGTCCTGTGGGCCCAGTGGCACTGTAAGGATCTCAGTGCGGGTAGGGCCTCCATGTGGCTCCTCCAGCTCAGGGCACTAGCATGGCTCCACGTGTCTTGTTAACTGCAATGTCTCCCGGGGAGTGAGCATGTGTCCCGCCTCCAGCAAGCTATTTATCTCCTTATTGCCTCCAAATGAGGTCATCAAGCTGTGACCTGATTGACAGGTTAAACTCCACTGCTTCACTCTTAAGTCTCAAATTGACAACAGATTATGTAACTACCACACTATTTTAGAACATTTTTTCATTTGTTATTAGTATCTCATATCCCCACAACTTCCTCAAATAAATCATTAATCCAATTGCTGTCTCTATAGATTTTCATCTATAGAGTTACTCTTTAACTAATTCTTGTACTATCTCTATAGATTTACTCACCCTGGATTTCATACACAGAAAAACATTAAAACAAAACAAACAACTAACAACAAGAACAAAGCAAAGCAGAGAAAGACCGCAATTGAAAACAGAAAAAAAAAAAAACTAGTACAAACTAAAAACCTTACGGATAGTGATGGGACACTGTCAGAGATTGGACAGATCTTGCCAACCTACCGACCTCTCATGATAGGCCACATACTGTCCACCCAAAGAGAGCTGTGTCCTAATCTCTAGAACCTATGAAGAACAAAAAGAATTTTGCAGATCTGATTAAGGATCTTGCGATAGGAGCTTATCGCAAAGGTCCTTATGGGAGGAGGAGGAGGATCAGAATCAGAAAAAAAGAGGGTGGAAGATGCTATGCTGTTGGGTTGAAGGACTGAGCAGGAGTCGGCAATCTTTTTCTTTTCTTTTAGCAAACCTTTGAGATGGCAGAACCAATCCTGTCCCTCGCAACAGTTTAAAAATTATTCAAGGGCCAAAACTGTTATTTCTGTGAACAAATGAGATTACTATTATCTGAATAATACCCTTCAAAATTTTTATAAATGAAGCTATGATTGTCTAATTGTCAGTTTTAATTTTACTTCAGAGCCACATGAGCATACACATGAGCATACACAGTTTGCTGACCCTGAGGACTGAGGATGGGCCCATGAGTCATGGCGGATAATTGGTCTATAGAGGTACAAAAGGAAGGAAGAAAATTCTCTCCAAGAGCCCCTAGAAAAGAACGCAGCTTTGCTGACACCTTGACTTTTATGACTTCTGACCATTGGAACTGAGTGAGAATCAACTTGTGTTGTTTTAAACAACTAATATTTTGGCAATGTTTTACAGTAACAATAGAAAACCAGTAGCTCATTGCCAACTCACCGAAGAACTTACGGCTTTTTAACTTCCACAGTACTGCCAATAAAGTATGCTTAAACAATAAAATTGGCTAGTTTGTCAACCTGATCAATGAAAAGTGCTATTTCTGTGAACTTTCTAGATGAGATCGGAAATGTGCCCGCATGCTCCATGAGCCATTGTGTCTTCTTTTCTGTTAGCTACCATCTTTCTATGTCTTCTCCTTACTGGTTTGTTTTTCACCGATTCTGGGTTTTTACATGGTGATAACGACTTTCAAGGCCCAGCTCCAAGTTTGATGTTTTAATGCAATTTTAAAGAAGCCTATGAGAGATTCCAGAAAGAGATAGAGAACACTATCATGTATAATATTATTTTCAGTAGCAAAAGCCAACATTGAACAAAACATACTCATTAACTAGGACAATGCTAGCTCACTTTTCCCTTTGCTCTTGATTATTTTTATGTAAATTGTAGCCTAAAATAGCAAATTGTATCAGTAATTTGTTGAATGTGATATCTCATAAAAGTTCTTCCACATTTTTGTCTGATCAAAAATAACATACTTGAAAAACAACACAAAATTATACCAGGGCAGCAGTTAGTGTGTAAGCAGTTAGTGTGTAAGCAGTTAGTGTGTAAGCAGTTAGTGTGTAAGCAGTTAGTGTGTAAGCGGAATCCAGATGCTTTGAGATCATTGAGAAACTTTTCTAAATGGCACATCCTCAAACAATTTTGTTCCACCAAGACTTTTTTTGATATTCATACTAGATTTTTAAAAATACTTTTATTGGGGGCTCTTACAACTCTTATCACAATGCATACGCTCTTTCAGTGTGACAAGCACATTTGCACACCTGCCACCATCATCATCTTCAAAGCATTCTCTTCCCTCTTGAGCCCCTGATATCAGCTACCCGTTTCTTCCCCCACCCTCCCTCCCCTGCCTGCCCACCCTCACAAACCCTTGATAAGTTATAGATTATTAGTACATTTTCCTCTGTTGCCCCATCACCAACTTTTCCATTATTTGTCCCCCTGGGAGGGGGTTATAGATGGATCCTTGTGATCAATACACCTTTTCTTCCCCAACTCTCCCCTAATCCTGGTATCTCTACTCTTGTTGTTAGCCCTGAGGGGTTTATCTATCCTGGATTCCCTGTGTTGAGCGTTCTTGTCTGTAGCAGTGTGTATGCTCTGTCTAATCTGATTTGTAAAACAGAATTGAGGTCATGATAGTGGGGAGAAGGAACCACCGAAGAACTAGGGGAAAGTTGTGTTTCACTGGTGCTATACTGCACCCTGACTAGCTCATTTCTTCCCTGTGACCCCTCGGTGAGGGGATATCCAATTGTCTACAGATGAGCATTGGGTCTCCACTCCATATCATCCCCCCATTCACATTGAGTATGATTTTGTTCTGGGTGTTAGATGCCTGGTGCCTGATCCCATCAACACTTCATTATCACATAGGCTGGTGTGCTTTTTTCCATGTGGGTTTTGTTGCTTTTCAGCTAGATGGCCACTTGTTTATCTTTAGGCCTTTAAGACCCCAGACACTATATCTTTTGCTAGCCAGGCACCATTAGCTTTCTTCACATTTGCTTATGCGCCCATTTTGTCTTCAGCAATCGTGATGGAGAAGTGAGCATCACAGAATGCTGGATTGTTACAACATAGTGTTCTTATATTGAGGGAGTACTTGAGTCAAGGCCCAATGTCCATCTGCAACCTTAATTCTTAACATATAGATGAGTACATAGTTCTATTTCCCTCTCGTTATATATATTTACATATGTACATGCCTGTATTTAGGCCTCTATAAATGGCCTTTGCCTCCTGGTTCTTTCCTCTATTTCCTCTTACTTTCTTCTTGTCCCACCATCATGTTCGGCCTTCATTCGGGTTTCAGTAATTCCTCTCGGTGCTACATTGTCCTTGATTAAGCCCCACTAGGCATCCTACATCCTTCTCTCCATTGATTTTAGTTCACTTGTTGTTCCCTTACCCTGGATTGGTTTCCCCCCAGCCCCCTTCCTTTCTCCCACCTTCCCTTCTCCTGTATCCCCCTTGAAGCATTGGTCCTGTTCTTTTCATATCCAAATTGTTTATCCCACCTCTCTTATCTAGATAGACATGAATATACATTAATAAGTACAAAAACCAGGCAAAGCCAAATAAAACAACAAAGGAAGTCAAAACAATAGCAACAACAAAGAAAAACAAAATAACAATAACAAAAGAAAGCCACTGACAAAAATGGGAAAGCCTATAAATAGTTTAAGCCTATATATGTTTTCCAGTTGAGTCTGATGGGGTGCCACACTCTGTCTCCAAAGTATTTTTGGTATTCCCCAGGGATTTCATCACTCTCCTCCCACTGGTGCTCTGCTGCACGCCCTCAGTGCCTCACCAGTGTGATGGGCCAGACCGTGCACTATTCCTGCACTGTGTCTCCAGTGGTGTTCCCCACGGTCCCATGGTTCAGTGAGGGACACCGTGTCCTGTGGTGAGGCCGGCCCTATGGTCCTCCCTGTCCGCTGTCTGCTCTGAGCAGGAACATCGTCCTCGTGGTTTGGTGGGCCAGGATAGCCTCTCCTCCCTCTCCATCCCTTTTCGTTTCTTTCCTGTGCTCTAATCAGACGTGCCCCTCTCCCCAAGCTGTAGCCCCAGCGCTGTCCTCTGAAGTGCATTCTTCTGAGGGGAGGGCGGGGTGTCCACATAGTTGGGATTGGGGCCAGCCCCGAAGACCTCTCTCTTGGTTTCCTGGTACATGCCCGTATGTTGTATTCATGTCTTGGTGCATCAGTTGAAGCTTGCTCTCTCTCTCCCTCCCCTCCCAATTTTTTTGTCTGGCAGTAGGAGCTCCCAGCAGGTAAATCTAACTGGACACAATTTTGTTCCATCCCATGCTAGATTTTAACGTTCTAAACTAAACTTTCTTTAAGTTCTCTATCAATAATATGAGGGGCTTCAGAAAGTTGTGGAAAATTGGAATTGAAAGATAATGTAATTTTCCATGAACTTTTTAAAGCTTCCTCATATTACTATTTGAGAAGTTTTATGAATAACTTCCATTGAAACACTCAATATTACTTTGCTTATAACTGTAACAAAAATTAAGGCTTGAATCCTAATTTCAATTGCTTTTTCAATCAACAGAAGAAAAACCAACATTAAGTGGTAAAAATGACTGTAATTAATTATTTCCCAATTGAGAGCTTAGTAACTATAGAGTATAGAGGCATTGTGTTTATTTAATGAACTCCAAAAAAATCGTTACTGATTTCACATATACATTTTACTTAGGTATAATATACAAAAAATTAATTTAAATGAAGTAAAAATAACACAAATTATGAAAATTAACAAATAACCAAACCTTACCTTTCAACACTCATACTTTTTCTCTCACCATCCCTTGAGGGGGGGAGGAAAAAAAAGGTTAATTTACTTTTTCAAAGAAAATCAATTTCCACTGAGTCAACAAAGAGAATATTTGGGTTAATTTTAAACATCATGAAAAACAGTGAGCTGTTCTCATGGCGAGGGCTACAAAATGTTCCGTTAGTTTATAATTCCATTTTTCTACAAACTCTTTTGAAGCTCCCTTTGTATCTGAAAATGAGAAGTTCACCAAGGAACAGAGCTGGGTAAGACGCAAATGTGACTAGAGGCGCCAGGAGCAAGGCTGTACGCACTGAAGCGAATAAGCTTGGAAACAAGGTGGTTCTTATTGAGGCCTTCATATGAAACGCCACACTGATAACGACCAATTTGAAATGATAGCAGAAAAGCTTACAGCTATAATAAATAATTTAAAATAATTTAACATCAGTTATCTAGTTTTCAGCCTGGAACATTAACTTCCCTCTCCCACAGCCTACTCATTACTCATTTCTATCACTTTATAAATCTGGTCCACAATAACAAAGTGAAGGCAATGGACTGCACCAAATGCAGTGGCTGGATTCTAACAGCTCTCATAAGACCAACTGAGACTATGTGTAGATTATTCATCTTCCAAATACATATCAAACTGACTATGAATCAAGCACTGGTCTAGGTCCTGTTGATGCAATGATGCACAAAAGAGACCAAGCACTCGCCCTTTAGAAATTTATAGGCAGGAGACAGATAAATGTAGATGCCACTACGTAGCATGTTAAAATGGGGGTGGGGGAAATCCTACAGATTACAAAGTAAAGTAGAATAGGGGCTTTACTTGAAAAGCAGGGTTTCACTTTTATATGATCATAAATTACCTATGCATTCTTTTTTTGTGTGTGTGATCGAATCACTTTATTGAATAGTCACTGTGAGGGGTTGGGGGCAATGAGGTCCGACAGCAGCAGTCCGACTGAATCCCGCAGCCGCCTACCTATGGATTCTGTGTGAAAGCAGGACCAGCATCTCGGAACACGACGGGCAAAATGTAATGTGACAGAAAGAGCTAAATAATTTTCTTTCACTTTGAAAATAAAAAGATAAAGAAAAATTTTTATTTGCTATCATCTTCAAATACTGGATCATTTTTATGATATTACAGATTTTCTCTCTTGTCTTTCATTATACCCACCAAAAACCAAAGACAGCTAACTGTGGTCTCCTACGAATGAGAAGTAGGGAGAGTTGAAAAAAGCAATACAGCCGGTTTTTCAATCTATACTATGATTAGGCAGGTTTCCCTGATGATAAATGAATAAATGACATAACTATTATTTTATTTTATATACCTCCTCAGTAACCTTACTGTTGTCATTAGTATAAGTTCTAGACTATAAAGGAGTCGTTTTGATGACTGTCAGGCTGTCAGGATGAAAGCAAAATCGTAAGACTGGTGCCCAGATTTTACGTCCATGATTCTCATCTACGAGACCTAGATGAAAGAGTAACAAGAAGAACACACAGGACTCTCTCCCCTTGGCCTGAAATGCTTCTCAGGTCTTGACATCTGGCTGACCTCTCCCCGCTCCCATCACCCCTTCCCACACCCCACTGGTTAGTATGCCTTCACACTGCTTCCTTTCCTTCATTTGTTGTCTATTTACTTTCTGCTTCCACCTAAGTCTGCATGCTCCATTTGCTGCTATTTCCTATTACCATGAAAGAGGTACTCAGTATTCAAAGGATGATTTACACATCTGGAAAATAATTATGGGTAGCTCACTAAGGTTTTGGAAAAACATCCTTAAAAAGTTAATTTTGACATGTAAAGTATATTCCATTCCTCTGCTGGTCTAAACAAAGAACAAGGCAGGGACACAGGAGAAGGTGGCCATTACTCATTCCTCTTGTCCATTTACCCAATTGCTCAAGCCAACATCAGGGTTAATTTGTTGGCTGTAATTCAAGACAATATTCTGAATACAATGAGCCTCACAGAATTCTCAAGCACCTGGGTGGTGAGATGGTTACAGTGCATGGCTGCTGAACACAAGGCCAGCACTTGGAGCCCTTCTGCTTCCAGGAAGGAAGCCGTGGCAGCCTGTGCCTGGGGAAGTGAGAGGTGGGGACTCTGTGGGGGCACTTCTACTGTGTCCTAGAGGACTGTGTCCGAATGGACCCAATGGCAACGGCTTTGTTGGTTCAACAGAACCGGAACACATGCTTTCCTTACACTTCTCATCTCAGTAAGAAAAACAGATTTCCAGCAAACGACGAAGAACAAAATGAATGGCTACGCCAGTACCTTTCCAGATGTGTTGAGCCTAGTCCCAGGGAGATATGAAGGAAATAATGCCACGATGTTTCAGAGAAGAGGAGAGAGAGCAAGGCCCTTTGTTGGTAGAGTTCTGTGCAAGTAATTACTCCAAGGGCCTTTAACATTTTCTCTGTAACTTTTCCAATTCCAGAGATCTAAAGGGGAATCAATACTTATCAGTTTTAGAGTTTTAAAGTAAGCTAAAAATTGTATTTATAACTATAAAAGGCATTAATAGTGTGATTGACAGTAAAAATCATACAAGGAAATCAGTTTACTTTTGGACATTCAAACTAGCATTCTATGGAATTTTAAAAAGTGTTTAACATTTAAAAAAGAATTCTGTACTCATGTCAACTCTAAAAGTGGTGGTATAAACAAATTTACATTGTTTTTTTTTTACTGCTGACTTAGGAATTTATAATACACTGATAGCTATTGTAGCCCAGAAAGAGTGGTACACACCAAAGTTATCTGACTGAGGAACATTTCCTACTGGAACACTTATTCATACTTTGAAAAGCATATTGGAAAAACACTGCATATAGCTAAAGTTGACACATTTTGTTTTTTCTCCTAGTCAGAAACATACAATTCTAAACCTCTTTGAAGATTACCCTGGTAGCATTGTGGGCATTTGAACTAAGGTAGTGTTATGTTACTGATAAAAAAAAAATCTCTAAAAAAAAAAAATCTCTTAGAAATAATCTTTCATGTACAAGCCCCCAATAAAATGATTTAAAACAAGAAATACATTTTTTCTTAAAAAAATACTCTTCAGTTCTCTTCTTCTTGGAAGGAAAATACTTAAAAGTCTGCCATTTATTAGTTTCTTTAAAATATCCTAATTGTTTTTAGGACTTTAAAATTCAGATTTTTTTCAAGTCCAAATTTAAAAACCTATTATATTTTTGCCTGTTACCTTTTATTTTATTTTCAGCAAAGAATGATTACTGTCAGCCTACAGAATCTCTCACCAGAATACAGAGTACATATAGAGATGGTCAATTTTACAATGCATCTCACCTTTCTAATAGGAAGATCCTTGATGAAATCCATCACAGCTTGTCTGTTGGGGAGAATTTGGTATTGTCCATTTGGTTTATTCTTATCACTGCATACTTTTGCTAACATCGTATTTGGGGCAATACCTTAAAAGAAAAACACTGATGGCTCAAAGAGGCTAGCTGTATACCTTTAAAATACACAATGACAGTACTGAAAAGAAATAACAATGCTAATTGGACACAATAGGGAATGAATAGAATGCTACTTTTAAAATTGCACCGGATTACTATCCATCTCCTACAGACTTAATATGCTCTAAGAAAAGGATTATTAGTTATTGTGGAAGCAGAAATGGGAGGTATTTAAACCTCCATGGAATTTTAAAATCTAAGCATAATTTCTGAGCTTACTTTAAATGCTTAGTTTACTTATAACCTTTCTGAAATAAGGCTGTTTTATAGTGGTTTTACATCTACATCTCAGAAAAAATTCAGAAATAACATAAGATGGATCTTTACTCTTTGAAAAGTCTTTTGCATTGATTATTCATCCACATGAAAGGGAAAAAAGCAAAAAACAAATACTTTGGATCCCAATACATTTAAAATAATAATTACTTTTATGTTACTCAAAAAGTAAATTACTGCTTTATGGAGAGGTATTTTACAACCTCTAGGAAAAGAAAAGTCTTTATGATTAATATAACTTGAAATAGGTATATTGAAATACGAAACAGTTCAACTGTTATAAACATCTTCCTAAAACCTAGTACTCATCCTTACACTCTAATTTAAAAAGAAAGACCTAACCTAATAGTACCTTTGCAAGATATTTCAGGGCCCTTATTTTGAATACCAGTTACTCTGCAAAGACAGGGATGCCTTCATGGGCTACTGACATGTGTGAAACCTGTCCCTCCTTCTCCAGCTAGTCTTCCATTCGGGGCTGCTAACTCGGTGTTTCTCCTATCTCCTGCCTTGTGGCCAGTTGGGTTCTCTCTGGCAGTGCAGTCTTGGACGGAACTGAAGCTTTCAAATGAAAACCTCATCAAGTGTAACGTGTAAAACCAATGACAATATATTTTGTGTTCACAAAGGGAGAGCGCAGTGGAATTCCTGACCATATTTTTCTCTGGGCTTACAGACTTTTCTGTTTCCTTCCCTCTAGTTTACCTACTGGTTCTTAGATATTCCGAGTAGGTAAAGTTGCCACAAGTTAGGAGGGGAGGGCGAGCTGATAACAAGGGTGACTACATAACCCCACTCGAGGGAAATGAGCATCAGAATTTTAGGTGAATGCATACATTAGATGGTACAAATTATGGCAATAATAATAATAATAATATATTAAGATTCAGGGGGTGATAGGGTGGGGAGGGAAGGGATAAAGTGAGTTGATTTCAAGGAGCTCAAGAAGAAAGAAAATATATTGAAAATGATAATGGCAGCAATTAAACAACTACACTTGGCCTAACAGAATTATGGATTAGAATGATATCTGTAAGAGTTCCCAATCAAACGGTTTTTTTTAAAGTGGATTTGAAAAATGTTAAATGTTTCTCATTTAAAAACGAGAAAACTACTAATATTACATTTGAACCCATCAGTTCGAACATTTTAACTTTTATAGCCCTTAATAGCCTTTTAAGTACCTGCACTGGCTGTCAGTGCTGTTTTTTGCTCAATCCTGAAACGAATTTCCTTTACGACTTCCTCAGCTGATGTTCCAAAAACAGCCGAGTGTTGGAGCTTCACAGGATTGTTCTGTTCTTCAGAGCTCACTTGGAAAGGAATTTCTGGAGCTTGTAAGCCAGGAGGACTATCTTCAAAAAGCAGTGGAGAGACGGATAATTCTTGCTCACTCAATATGTGATCTTCCTCTCCTGGTTTCTCTAAATTATAAAAGAAATATGAATTCTCATTTTAAGTACATACTTCATAAGTTTGGTTCACCTGTATTCTTTCTTAAGACCGAAAAAAAAATCAAGTTTACTTTTGTCTTAAACAGTCAAGTCAGAAATGTTATTTTGCATTTTCTAACAAAAAACACAGATTCTAAGTTTTCCTTTAAAAAATTTCCATCCCAACTCTATGTATTTTAAAAGAAATATCCCATGTAAAACTCACTACTTTTTATACTTACATCAATGAAAACTCAGAATTTGATTTACTATATATACTCGAGTATAAGCTGACCTGAATATCTGCTGAGGTACCTAATTTTACCACAAAAACTGCATTAAAAATGTGCTGGGCAACGTGGAAACAAATGGAGAAAAGACTAAAACAATTTCACTGAAAAAGGGGACCAGACAAGGATGCCTCTAGTCCCCACTCCTATTTAACATCAGACCGGAGATCCCAGCTAACAACATGAGACAGAGAAAAGTTGTTCATCTGGGGAAGGAAGAGGCGAAACTATCGTTATTCACATGTTATGATTTTATATATAGAAAATCCCCAAAACTCCACAAGTGGAGTGTTGGAAGCGATCGAGGAATATGGCAGAGTGGCAGGATACAAGATCAACAAACAGAAGTCTGCTATACACATCAGACAAGATCACAGAAGAGGCGATTAAAAAGGCAGTACCCTTTATAATAGCCAAGCACAAATTGAAATATCTAGGGAATATACCTGGCTAAAAGAAAAAAAGATTTGTATGAGGAAAACTACAAAATACTATTACAAGAAACCAAGAGTGGCTTCCACAAATGGAAGAATATGCCATGCTCTTGGACTGGAAGACTCAATATAGTCAAGATCCCAGTTCTGCCCAAGGCACTATAAAAATTTAATGCTATCCCAGTACAAATACCATCATCCTTCTTCAAAGGATTGGACAAACTGATTACAACCTCACATGGAGAGGGAAGAAGCCCAGAATTAGCGAGAACTCCTCAAGAAGAAGAACAGAGTGGGAGGGCTTGCTCTACCTGACTTTGGCACACATTATACAGCCACAGTGGTCAAAAGAGTGTGGTACTGGTACAATGACAGATATTCGGACCAATGGAAAAGAGCTGAAAACCCAGAGGTGAAAACAACAGCACACCGACTACTGACTTTGGACAAGGGTCCCATCAATAGCAAATGGGAAGCAGATGTCCTCTTCAATTAAGTGGGCTAAAAAAAGTGGGTATCTACCTGCAGAAAAATGAAGCAAGACCCTTACCTCACTCCGTGCACAAGAATAAACTCAAGGTAGATCACTGGCCTTGAGGTAAAATCCCAAACTATTAGGCCATCAATGAAGGAAGTGGGACAAACCTGAGAACGTTCACTCAGGGAATACAAAGGCTATCAAAAATAGGGAAGAGAAACACACAGAGGAGGCACAAATTGACAAGTAGGGTATAC
Source organism: Tenrec ecaudatus (assembly GCF_050624435.1). NCBI lineage: Eukaryota > Metazoa > Chordata > Mammalia > Afrosoricida > Tenrecidae > Tenrec > Tenrec ecaudatus. The sequence continues at coordinate 72,048,033 of NC_134531.1, read as the reverse complement.
TGAAGATAAAACACCTATTGTACATCGAAAAAATTCACCAAGAGAGTAATAAGAGAGCCCATGGACTGGAAAAAAACATTTTTAGCAATGACAGATACATCAGACAAAGCCCTTATTACTAAAGTCTACAATATTCTGCTAACTTACAATAAGAAAAAAACCAATTGCCTACTGAGGAAGTGGGTAAAGGACCTGAACAGAAGTTTCAAAAGGGCAGAAATCCAAACAGCCAATAAACATACGAGAACATGTTCCAGATCCTTAGCCATGAAAGAAATACAAATTAAAACAACTATGAGATGCCTCCTAACACCCTCAAAGATAGCCCAATTAAAAAACCCAGAAAGTAACAAGTATTGGAGGTACTACACAGAGATGGGAGCTCTTGTGTCCACTGCTAGTGGACCTGTAGGTAGGTACAATCATTATGGAAATCGATTTAGTGATATCTAAAACAGATGAAAATCGAGCTACCATACAACCCAACAATCCCCCTACTGGGCACATACCCATAAGAGGCAAGAAGCAAACCATGGCCAGACAGGTGTGCTCCAATGTTCATCGCGGCACAGTTCACAATTGCAAGGAGTTAGAAACAACCCAAATTTCCATCAACGGAAGAATGGATTAAACAATTGTGGTACATACATACAATGGTATACTACGCATCCCTAAAAAGCAGTGATGAAAGCATGAAGCACATTGCTGCATGGGAAGAACTGGAGGAAATCATACTAAGTGAAGTAAACCAAGCACAAAAGGGCAAGTACCACATAACTCTACTGAGGTACGCTTAAAAAAATGGGGCATATAGGAAAAGCTACTATATACATACATCCCTGGGGTGATGTCCAGAAACTATGGCAGGGGTCAAACCCAATCCAGGGTTACATACCACAGCCAACTAATAAGAGGGGGAAAGAAAGGGAAGAAAAAAAAAAGACATGGGGGGGGGGACAGGGCACTAACTCACCCAAGGGAAGGGTAGTTTTTATATCTGCACAAGAGAGGGAGAGAGACCAGGCTTCAACCCAATGCGCCAAGACATGAATACAACATACCGGCATGTACCAGGGTATCAATAGAGGTCTGTGGGGCGGGGCCAAACCCCAACTATGTGGAATGCACATCAGAAGACAGCACTGGGGCTACAGCTTGGGGATCGGGGGCGTGTCGGATTAGAGTACATGAGAGAAACAAAGAGGGATGGAGAGGGAGGAGAGGTCTTTCTGGCCCACCAAGCCCCAAGGATGATATTCTTGCTTGGAGCAGACAATGCAGACAGGATCATAGGGCTGGCCCCACTATGAGACATGACGTCCCTCACTAAACCAGAGCGCTGCAGGGGCAGTACTGGAGATACAGTGTGGGAATTGTGCACAATCTGACCCCATCATGCTGGGGCGAAACACTAAGGGCATGCAACAGAGCAGCAAGGTGACCAAAGTGATGAAATCACCAGGGAACACAAAAAATAGACTTTGAAGATAGAGTGTGGTACCCCACCCCACCAGACTCGACTGGAAAACACTCATAAAGGTCAACAAACTGAACTTGAACTATTTACAGGCCTTTCCATTTTGGTTTCATTTTGTTGTTATTGTTTTGTTGGTGTTGACTTCCTTTGTTGTTTTACCTGGCTTTGCCAGGTTTTTGCGCATATTAATGTATCACAAGGAACAGATGAGCCAGTCAGGGTGCTGTATAGCACCAATGAAACACACAACTTTCCTAGTTCCTTAATGCTTCCTTCCCCCCAGTATCATGACCTCAATTCTACCTTACAAATCAGATTAGACCAGAACATGCACACTACTACAGATAAGAGCCCGCAACACTGGGAATCTAGGATAGAGAAACCCCTCAGGGTCAATAATGAGAGTAGAGATACCAGGATTAGGGGAGGGTGGGGGAGAAAAGGGGAATCAATACAAGGATCAACCTATAACCCCTTCTCAGGGGGATGAACAATGGAAAAGTGGGTGAAGGGAGACAGAGCAACAATGCAATATATGAAAATAATAATCTATAACTTATCGGGGGTTCATAAGGGAGAATGAGCAGGGGAGGGAGGGGGAGGAAATGGAGAGCTGCTATCAGGGGTTCAAGTGGGAAGAGAATGCTTTGAAAATGCTGATGGTGGCATACGTATAAATGTGCTTGTCATACTTGATGAATGTAGGGATTGTGATAAGAGATGTAAGAGCCTCCAATAAAAGTATTTAATAAAAAATGTGCTGGAAAAACTTGGCTTATGCTGGAGTATATATGGTAGATTCATCCTACTGGTCTCACAAAATAAAACTTCTTCCTCCCCCCACTCATCTGGGAGAAAAGTACCTTCTTACATTAGAATTTGGAAATGAGGGGGAAATACATTCGACTAGCTAGAATAATTGTGCCTGAAAAATGAAGTGTTATTTTAATTTAAAAGAGAAAATATTTACCCTTTTCACATTCATGGAATAAGTCTTTCAGATGTTAAAATAATCTTAACTGTCTTTTTCCAGTGCTAATCTTAATCTTAACTTGCTTGTTTGTGAAGCATCTTTTTTACTCATGGCACCTTTTCAATAAATAGAAATTATCTTGGAAAATTATGCTTCTTGATATATAAAAATTCTTACTATCTTAATCAAGATGAATAGAAAGAAGCCTTTATTGTTATCAAATGTACTATTATTAAAAAAGTAAAAACATCAACTTGATTCTAATATCCTTTGCATTTCTTCATAAAGGGTCTATAAAATGTTCTTAAATCTACATTGTTACCAAAAAAAAAATCTACATTGTTACTAAAAATGTCCTCATGGACTAATCCAATGAAAGCCTTACTTTCTGGATTTCATGAAAGAAAAACATACTTTAAATTTATCTATAACACTGAAGTTTAAAATGAGTCTCATGACTCAATTCCATAATTTTATTTGTTTTCAAAATTTTATTGGGGGCTCATATAACTCTTATCACAATCCGTACATCCACCCATTGTGTCAAGCACATTTGTACATTTCTTGCCATCATCATTCTCAAAACATTTTCTTTCTACTTGAGCCTTTGGTATCAGCTCATTTTCCCCTCCCTCCCCCACCTTCCTTCCCGCACGAACCTTTGATAATTTATAAATTATGACTATTTTTCATATCTTACACTGTCCAATGTCTCTTCACCCACTTTTCTGTTGTCTGTCCCCCAGGGAGGGGATTATATGTAGATCATTGTGATCGGTTCCCCCTTTCAATCCCACCTTCCCCTTCCCCTCCTGGTATCGCTACTCTCCTTATTGGTCCTGAGGGGTTTATCTGTTCTGGATTCCCTGTGTTTCCATCTTTTATCTGTGCCCATGTACATCCTCTGGTCTAGCCCAAATTGTAAGGTAGAATTGGGATCATGATGGGGAGGGGGAGAGAAGCATTAAGAAGTAAAGGAAAGTTGTATGTTTTATCGGTGCTATACTGCACCCTGACTAGCTTGACACCTCCCTTCTTTAAGGGGATGTCCAGTTGCCTACAGATGGGCTTTCGGTCTCCACTCTGCACTCCCCCTCATTCACAATGGTATGATACTTTGTTCTTTGATGTCTGATACTTGATCCCATCAACACCTCATAATCACACAGGTTGGTGTGCTTCTTCCATGTGGGCTTTGTTGTTTCTCAGCTCTATGGCCGTTTAAGACCCCATATGCTTTATCTTTTGATAGCCAGGCACCATCAGCTTTCTTTACCACATTTGCTTATGCACCCGCTTTGTCTTCAGTAATCGTGTCCGGAATGTGAATATCATGGAATGCCAGTTTAATAGAACAAAGTGTTTTTGCGCTGAGGAAGTACTTGGGTAGTGGCCCAATGTCCATCTGCTACCTTAATACTAAACCTATAAATATGTGCACATAGATTTATTCCCCCATCATCATAAATATATTTACATATACATGGCTGTATTTAGACCTCTATAAATGCCCTTTACCTCCTAGTTCTTTCCTCTGTTTCCTTTTACTTTCCTCATCCCACTATCATGTTCAGCCTTCATTTGGGTTTCAGTAATTCCTCTCAGTTACACTGCCCTTGATCAAGCCCTACCAGGCCTCCTACACCCCACTTGCCATTGATTTTGGATCATTTGTTGTTCCCTTGTCCCTGGGTTTGCTAACTCCCACTTCCTTTTCCCCGCCTCCCCCTCTCCCATGTCCTCCTGGAACTGTCCGTCTTGTTGTGTTTCCTCCAGATTGTTTATACCACCTATCTTATCTAGATAGACCTGTAGAGATAACAATATGCACCAAAAAACAAGACAGAGCAAAACAAAGCGGTAAAAGAAAACAAAACAACAACAAAATCCAATGACAAAAAAGAAGCCTATAAATAGTTCAAGATCTGTTTTTCACCTTTAAGAGTGTTTTCCTGTTGAGTCTGTTGGGGCTCCATGCCTTGGCCCCAAAGTTTATTTTTGGTATCCCCTGAGGACTTTGTCGTTCTGTTCCCCTTGCTGTTCTGTTGCATACCTTTAATGTTTTGCCTCAGTGTGGTGGGGTCAGATCAGGTGCAATTTCCACAGTGTCTCCGGTGTTGTCCCGCGTAGTGTTATGGGTCAGTGAGGGACATCGTGTCTCATAGTGGGGCCGACCTTATGGTCCTTTCTCTGCTTTGACTGCTTTGAGTGGGAATATTGTCTTCAGGGGTTGGTGGGCCAGGATGTGTTCCACTCTCTTCCTCTCCTTTCATTTGCTCCTGTGTGCTCTGATCAGACACGTCCCTCTCCCTCAGCTGTAGCTTCAGTGCTGTCCTCTTCCATAGTTTTATTATATATAAAACTTTCCCAAATTGAGGTTGATGCGGAAACAAAATTAAAATTTCTATTTTGAAGACATACATTAATACACATTACTAGAAAAATGAACTTGGTTTTCAGGGAGATTTTCTCTAAAGATAATGTTTATGAAATTGTAAACTTCTAACGAACATCTGTGAATAATACAACTAGCTTCTGATTAGTTTCAAAATTTAAAGTATTCAATATGAGTTAAGTTACAGGGAGATGGTTTCCAAATCTGAGTTCCCAGATTACATACAAATTAGCCTTAATTGAAACTACATTAGCTGTATCAGTTCTTTTAATTTTCAAGATTCAAAGAAGATTAAAATTTAATTTTCAAGATTTTATTGTTATCAAGACATTATTATTTTAAAAGAAAAGTAAAAATCCCAATTTGCTTATCATCTAATTTTATTTTCATTTTCATAAGTGGAATATCAATCTACGCATTTAAGTGTACTTAAATCTACACTGATTTAAGAGGGAATTGAAACTTGAAGATAGTTGAAATTATATCTACCTGGTCCTGAACTTCCTTCTCTACCTAGACAGGGTGAAATTGAGATTAAAAACAAAACCTGCTGGAAAAAACAGGTAAGAGACCAAGTAAGGTACCTGTCATGTTCACAAGCCCTTTTCACAGTTTCTTAAGCTATGTTATACATCTCATGGCTCTACCAGGCTGCTCTCAGATGAGCCACTGTGACAATAGGAGGTTCCGAGAGGAAGGGAAGACCTGATGCCGCTGAACAGTGCAGTTACCTTTCCAACCTGAACTTCTCTGTGAAGCCTTGCTGTGAAATTAGCTGCTGACTGGTTTCTTATTGTCTTCTGATAGAAATAGTTCCATTATCCCCATAAATGATAATAAGAGTATAAAAGCAAGGTTTTTTACAACCTGAAATGCTGGAATTACAGCACCCCATGGGGAATGAGAAGGGCTAAATAAATGTAAGAGATTTCAAAGTTCCTTGCTTGACATTCATCACCCAGACGGCAAAAATAAACACTTTATAATAATTGTTTTATGGATACAGAGACACAGTACTTAGCAATGCATTCCAAAAGGCAAACCACCTTTTCAAAATGAGGCAAATAGCAGAACAGGCTCTTTTATTTTAGAAGAAGATTTATCCGACTGACTGGCCCAGTTCCAACTCACTGGCTAATAGGATTCCACTGAGATCAGACATGCCTGCGGTTCAGCCCGTGAGTTTCCAAGGAGAATAAGTTAAACTACTTATGTATGAAGAGGAAAACATACAAATTAATATTTAAAGAGCAATGTTGCTGTTGTTAGGGGCCTTTGAGTTGGTTGTGACTCCTAGTAACAGTACGCACAGCAGGAGACACTGCCTTGTCCAGCACCATCGTCACAATTGTGCTATGTTTGAGTCCGTTATCCATCTCTGTCAGCGTCTTCCTCTTTTCCTCTGCCCCTGTTCTTTACCAAGCATGATGTCTTTTCCAGAGACAGGCCTCCCTGATAACATATCCCAAGTACACGAGATGAGGTCACATGAAGTCCTTCACAACTTCAGTCTTTCTCTCTGCTTATTATTTGGTGGTTTCATTGTGAGGATTTTTGTTTCTTGACATTGAGTTGCATTTCACACTGGAGATGGCAGCCTTTGATCTTCATCAGCAAGTGCTTCAAGCCCTCCTTCCTTTCAGCAAGCCAGTGCATGTCGTCTAGGTGTCAGAGGCTGTCAGCATTCGCTTCCTTCAGTCTTGACGCTGCTTCTTTCTCCTACCGCCCAGTATCTCAGATTATTTGCTCAGCATAAGGACCGAGTAAGTAAGTACGTTGGAAGGATACAAACCTGATGCACAGCTTCCCTGATTGTAAGCCCTTGCTCTGTACAACTGATGTTCAGACAACGGCCTCTTGGTGTATGCATAGACTCCCCATGAGCTCAATAAACTCTGCTGGAATCTGCATTCTTAATGTTACCCATAGCTCTTATGACCCACGAACTCTAATGTCCTTGCAGAAACCTTTCACAACACAACCATCTTCCTGGTAGTCTCTGTTTCCGCCAAGATCCATCTGATGTCAGCAATGATATCCCTGCTCCATGTCTTCTTCTGAATCCTGCTTATCTGTAGAGCAGCTCGAGGGCTGTGTACTACTGCAACCATTTTAAAATGATCTTCACATTTCTTAACAGTTGGCACAACTGGCACAGTCAGGTGGCCATCTAGGTGTCTTCCCAACTTCTTAGAAAGTTGAGTACTTCCAAATGTTGTTGGAACATTTTAGTTAGTATTCTGTAAACTTGTGTTTTGTAATACGTTGAGTGTAGCTTGGATGCTGTCCTGCATGCCATCATTTTTGAAAATTATATGCTACTGTGGTTCTCTCCTAATCTGGTGTCAATGTAAGGATTAAGAGTGTAGGGGTGGAGTATAGGCTGTCAATCGGAGATAGCCAATAAGACTTCTGTGTGGGCCCAACCTGCATAATCACGAGGTGCCGAAGAGATCAGTTATCAGGCATCAAAGAAGAAAAAATCATATCATTGTGTGCTCACCTCTCTGATACAATCGCTAAAGACAAATGGGTGCATAAGCAAACATGGTGAAGAAAGCTGATGGTGACCATCTATTAAAAGATATAGCACCTGGGGTCTTAAAGGCTTGAAGGTAAACAAGTGGCTACCTAGCTCAGAAGCAACAAAGCCCACATGGAAGAAGCACACCAGCCTGTGTGATCATGAGGTGTCGAAGGGATCAGGTATCAGGCATCATCAGAACAAAAAAAAAATCATATCATTGTGAATAAGGGAGTATGGAGTGGAGATCCAAAGCCCATCTATAGGCAATTGGATATCCCCTTACAGGGAGGAGACGTAGCAATGATGAAGTATACAACTTTCCTCTAGTCCCTAAATACTCCGCCCCCTTCCCACAACTATCATGATCCCAATTCTACCTTAAAAATCTGGCTAGACCAGGGGATGTACACTGGTACAGATAGGAACTGGAAACACAGGGAATCTAGGACGGATGATTCCTTCAGGGACAGTGGTGAGAGTGGCGATGCCGGGAGGGTGGAGTGAGGGTGGGTTGAAAAGGGGGAAACGATTACAAGGATCTATATATAACCTCCTCCCTGGGGGATGGACAAGAGAAAAATGGGTAAAGGGAGACATCGAACAGTGCAATACAGGACAAAATAATAATTTATAAATTATCAAGGGTTCATGAGGGAGGCAGGAGCAGAGAGGGAGGGGAAAAATGAGTAGCTGATGCCAGGGGATTAAGTGGAGAGCAAATGTTTTGAGAATGATGAGGGCAATGAATGTACAAATGTGCTTAACATAATTGATGTATGTATGGATTGTGATTAGGGTTGTATGAGCCCCTAATAAAATGATTTAAAAGAAAGACTTCTGTGACTCATGGACACAACCAGACCTTGGAAGCCGGAGAAGCCACAGAGAGACCCCTGCCAGCACTGAGATGCTTACAACGCCACTGGACCCAAAGACTTTCTACCCACTGGCTTGTGATCATCCTGCATTTGGCTTCTTTGCATGTGTTTTGTGAGTCTGAAGAGGATTTTATAGATTGGTATTGGACATTTGGGCTAATATCAGAGTTATGGCCTGGGATTGGACTGGTTTGGAATGTTTTCTCAATGTTCAATTCCTCTTGTATATAAACTTCTCCCTTATATACATATGCGTGTTTATGAATTTGTTTCTCCAGCCTACCCAGATCAACACAGCTACCTCTTAAAATGGTTGAGCACTGATCAATTCCTTGTCATACCATGACTCAGTGCACTCCTTCCACCTTTGTTTGATGCTGCTTGCACCATCAAATACTTGCCCATAGAATCCTTGAAGACTACAACTTGAGGCTTAAATTTCTACTTCAGTTCTTTTAGCTTGATATACACTGCGCATGTTCTTCCTTTTTGGTTTTCTTACTCTTACTCTTTGCACATTTTATCATACTGCTTTACTTTGTCTTCTTGAGCTGCCCTTTGAAATTTTAGGTTCAGCTGTTTATTTCAACATTTCTTCCATTCACTTTAGCTACTCTGTGCTCAAGAGTAAATTTCAAAGTCTCTTCTGACATCCACTTTAATTTTTTTGTTCTTGTCTTTTGACCGATCTTTTCCTTTGTTTGTGTGTATTAAGAGAGAGCTTTATATACAAGAGCAATTGGATATTGAGAAAACATCTCAACCCAGTCCAAATCAAGTCCATAAGTCTGATATTAGCCTATATGCCTGATACCAAACTATATATTCCTCTTCAGACTCACGAAACACATGAAATGACACTGACTGCAGGAAGATCACAGGCCAGTGGGTAGAAAGCCTTGTGAATCCAGTGATGGTAGAAGCATCTCAGCACTGGCTGGGGTCTCCACATGGCTTCTTCAGCTCCAGGGCTCGGACTGAATCAGTGTAGCTCCGTCCTTGTCCTTTCTTATTGTACAGTGTCCTTGATGTCCTCTCACAGCTCTTTAGGTCTTCAGACGTAATGTTCAATGAGTAAAATCTATTCTTGAGATACACTCTAACTTCAGGTGGGATGTATGTATGGCTGGATACCAGCACTCCTGGGTTGTTTTAATTTTCTTCAGCTTTAAGATGAACTTACATATTAACAATTGATGACCTGTTCCCCACTTAGACCCTGGCTTTGTTATTAGCTGGTGATCCTGAACTTCTCCATCTTCTCTGATGACAAATGTCGTTAAACTGATTCCTTTGTATCCATCTGGCAAGGTCTGTGAGTATAGTCGTTACATTGTCCAAGAAAAGGTATTTGCAGTGAAGTCATTGGTCTTGAAAAATTCAATCATGTGATCTCCAACTTCATTTCTATAACCAACTACTGATCTTTCTTTTTCCCCCCCGACTATAGAATTTCAATCACCAGCAATTAACAATGCATCCTGACTGCATGCTTGTTTAATTTCAGATTGCAGAAGTTGGTAAGAGTCTCCATCACTAGCTTTAGTGGTTGGTACAGAAACCTGAATAGTTGTATTACAGCACTCTACTTCGAGATAGGCCTTGAAATGCTCTTTTTGATAATGGATGCGATGTTGTTTCTCTTGAAATTTGTCAGTTCTAGTTTAGTAAACCATGACTGACTCAAAATGGTCAATACCTGTCCATTTCAATTCACCAATGCCTAAAATGTCGGTCTTTTTGAGTTGTATTTCTTTTTTGGTGACTTCCAATTTTCCTAGATTCATACTTCAAACATTTTGTAGTCCGATTATTATTTTTATTTATTTATTTTCGATATTCCAGTTATTAGTGGACATTTGTAGCTGGTTCTTTTCGAGTTACACCCCATCAGCAAATGAAGGTCCTGAAAGCTGTGCTCTATGGATATGTAGGCAGCACATCCCCAGTTCTATTTTGAATGCCTATTAACATGAAGGGCTTATCTTCTGGCAATATATCGAAAGTATTCCACAGTTATTTCAAAGTTTTTGGTGGCTAATCCTGAAGAAGTGGACACCCAATTCCTTCTTCCTTGTCTGTTCATATCTAGTTGTTGCACTGAAATATGCTAACCATGGATGACCCTTACTGCTATTTGAAATCCTAATGGCACAGCTTACACCATCACAGCAACATGCAAACCTCCACAGTACAATACATTGACAAATATGGGATGTGTTTGTGTAATATATAGACATATTCCAAAGTAATTACTAAAGCAAAATCTCAGGCAATGATTTAGCAAATGCCTGTAATGATTTTCCTGCTCTTGGGCAATGAAAGGACCTAACAAAGTGAAATGTTAAGCCACGTGGTATCAGATTGTGTGCGTTCCTTTCCCAGAAAATAAGGTTAGACCCAAAATGGAAAAACCTGTTGTTCCAAGGCTACATGTCCAGAAACTACGCTGTTCAATGTTTCCATTAGGGAACAAAGAGAAACCTACCCCACAGAGCTTTAAGGGAGAAAACTAAGTTAGGATTAGAAGTCCACATCAAACTTGTTCCAAATGATGTGAGCCACCAACAATTTGACAGTTAGAATTAATTACTGTATAAACCATGGTGGATCCACTAGTTTTCCATCAGGGAGTTACAAATAGGTTGTCTCCTCTAAAACAGTCACTGAGTTATACCTACAGAATTCTGGCTTGGGTTGTGTCCAACTTTTGATCCAAGTGAACTTTTCTCAGGGGTGTACCACAGCCCAGACATTTGAAGGAATGATACCTTTGACAGAGGTTGAATATGGTATATGTAATACCTGCATCCTTGTTGGCATCGCATAGGATGTGTAATAAAGGGTCGTCTGAACAAGACCTTGGGGTCACAGAACTTGTGATTCACTGTATGTCAACAACCAAAACAGGGTGCAAGCTACAGAAGGAACCTGGGGAGTTATTCATTTTACAGGGTTGTAAACATGATCACGTAACTGTAATCATTACAAAATCTCTGCAGACAACTGGATTTCCACATGTAAACAAATGAAACTGAACCAATTCCTCATATCATATGTGAAAATTAACTCAAAATGCACCAATGACTTAAATATAAGTTAAACTATAAAATTCTTAGAATAATACTTAAGGGTAATTCTTTAGAGGTGGTTGTTCAACAATGAATTCTTAGACTTGACACAAAAGCACATGGAACAAAATACAAAATAAATTGGATGACATTAAAATGAAAAACTTCCATAGATCAAAAGATATTTTCAACGAAGTGAAGACACAGTGTCCAAAAGGAGAGAAAGTATGTGGGAAACATATATCTGATAAAAGGTCACTATCCTGCACATATAACATACTCAGAAAACTCAACAATAAAAAGGCAAGCCAGCCAATTAAAAATTGGGCACAGGTCTTGGATATGCATCTTACCCACAAGCACATGAAAAATGTTCAATGTCCTAAGTTATCAGGGAAACACAAATCAAAAGTGCAACGAGATACCGCTTCACACAAAGGGCAGTTTTTATTAGAAAAACAACAATAACAAGTATTGGCGGGGATGTACAGAAATTGGAACCCTTGTGCATTGCGGGCGAGACTCTGCTGTGGAAAATAATTTGACAGTTCTTCCAAAAGTTAGACATGGAATTACCATATGACCCACTAAACATATATACTCAAGAGAGTTGAATGTTGTGATTCAAGTATATATGTGTATGCCAATGCTCATTTAAGCCCTCTTTACAAGAGCCAAAAGGTACAAACAAATCAAATATCTATGAACAGGTATATGATAAACAAAATACTATACCATGAAATATTCGGCTTTAGGAGAAATGAGTTCTGAGACATTCTGTGATATGAATGAAACTGGGAAAACAATATGCTAAGTGAAATAAATAAGACAAACAGAGACAAATATTGCATGATCCCACTTATGTGGGCTATTTAGAACAGGCATATACACAGAGAACAAAATTACCAGTGGCTACCAGGGGCAAGTGGGAAGTGATTAGTGAAATTATTGCTTAAATTTCTGTTAATAGTTATGAAATAATCTGGAAATGGATAGTGATGATGGATGTACCAGATGCAAGTGTAGTTAATGTCACTGAATAATATAAGATTTTGAAATGGCAAGTCTTAGGTTATGTACATTTTACTTACCACAGTTAAGAAAACATTTGGGAAATGAAGAAGAAAATTAAAGCACCCAATGTTTTGATTTGCTGAAGCTAATCTTTCTTCTTTTTCATTTAAAAACTTTATTTCCATTAATAAAACAGTAGCTAACACATGGAAAACCACCCCTGCTTCAATGCAGTCCAGCCCTTTCCAAGTCAGACCTTAGGAAAATAATCAACTGGATGGCAACAGGCTCAGAATATGCAGTCTTACTAGTTACGCATATTAATGAGTTAATTGGAATTTCCAATATTGGTCTGCCTTTAACTTGATAATTCTAGTAAGTTGCTTACCATTTTCTGCAGAATTTCCTGTTTTGATGAAATACCTTCTTTTGTCCTCAGGCCAATTCTGTCTTTCCTGTAGGTGTTTTGTTATATTCAAGTAGGCCTCATCAAGACTCATGGCCATAAAATTGGGATCATACTCAGCAAGTATTTCCTTAACCTTCAACAGGGACCAAAAAAAAAAAAAGGTTTAATATTTGCCGCTATAGCAAAATCTTGTGATATATATGTGACAGGATGCCATTAACATTCTTTTTTATTTATTTATTATTTTTTAAAACAATTTATTGGGGCTCATACAATTCTTTTCACAGTTCATACATATACATACATCAATTGTATAAAGCACATCTGTACAGTCTTTGCCCTAATCATTTTTTTCTCTTTTCTTCTTTTACATTTTATTAGGGACTCATATAACTCTTACCACAATCCATACATATACATACATCAATTGTATAAAGCACATCCATACATTCCCTGCCCCAATCATTCTCAAGGCATTTGCTCTCCACTTAAGCCCAAGGCCCAAGTGTCGACCAATGGAGATCCCCTCATAGAGGGGTTTAGGAGAGGAGATGGGTTAATTAGGGTGTGAGGTAGTATCGATGAAGAACACAGCTTTCCCCCAGATCCTGGATGCTTCCTCCCCCCAACTACCATGATCCGAATTCTACCTTGCAGGGCTGGATAGGACAGAGGCTGTACACTGGTGCATATGAGGGTTGGAGGTACAGGGAATCCAGGGTGGATGATACCTTCAGGACCAAGGGTGTGAGGGACGATGCTGGGAGAGTGGAGGGTGAGTGGGTTGGAAAGGGGGAACTGATTACAAGGATCCACATGTGACCTCTTCCCTGGGAGAGGGACAGCAGAGAAGGGGGGAACGGAGACTCCGGATAGGGCAAGATATGACAAAATGACGATGTATAAATTACCAAGGGCATATGAGGGAGGGGGGAATGGGGAGGGAGGGGGAAAAAAGAGGACCTGATGCCATTAACATTCTTACTTAGCCACTAGAGCAAGGATTATAAAATCAGTAATTCAAGAATTTAGGAAATAATTCATCGCCAGGACAGTATTTGTTCAAATTCTCTTTTGTATCAATATGGAACATGGAGACAAAGGACCATGAAATGACTTTTATCATTGGCATGATTCCCATTTAGCCAGCCCCATAGAGGTATAGTTGCAGGGGAAAGATATGTCAGTCTGTTTCCAGAAAGATTCATCCCCTTGGAAATCCTATGAGGCATTACTACTCTGCCCTATCGGGCTGCTATGCTTTGGAGGGAGTGGCAGGAGATTTAGCTACAGCACAAGATACAAAAGACTGAGAAACAACACCATTCTGGTCAGCATGTAAAGGTGGTTAAAACAATGTAATTTTAGGTAACCAGTCAAAAGTAGCAGTAGGTATGGTAGGAAGGATCCTATACTCCCCTCAATTTTAACTGTTGGTTTTAAAAAATAATTTTTAACAACCATTATAAAAATGGTTTATTTGAATCGTGTAGGTTTCATCAAAAGCCATGGCTATAAAAATTTTTTAAGTAGATACTTGATTACTTTAGCAAGTACTTATGTCTTGTGTAATAATAACATACATATAAAGCTTCATTCAGTGGCCAAATTAATGAATTTATTCATAAGTGAACACAAAGCTTAATTACCTACTGGGATTTGGAATGGAAAATTGACAACATCTGTAGTGTAGTTCCATGCCACATTAGACCGGGGCGGGGGAGGGGGGGTTGTTTCTGGAGTTGCATGTTGGGATAAAAGGATTTATTCAGGACTATAGTTGCTACACCCATAAACACCTTTTATATAAGACACTTTTGTTACGTGAAACTCAGAAGCTGGGTTTCATTTTGTGTTATTTTGGTCACTGAAGTATTAGATACAATTAGAGGGCATGGTTACCAAAATGATATGTGTATCATAAAAGACAAATGATGGATTAGGTTAAAACATTTAAAAGTTGTCTGTTGTATCCAGAAAAAAAATAAACAAAAAGACAGCTTTTTAGTTTAATATAATTATGAACAGCTGAGTCAAGAGGAAATTTAGAACATGATGACATAAACTTGGCTAAGCTTTACTTGGAAGGTACCTTAATTAGTTCTGTTCTTGAAGAAGAAACCATTTTTGTAATGTGCTCAAGTAGAATCTTTCTAGTGAAAATGAAAGTCTGCAGTTGGCAGCCGTCGAAGATTATTCTGAATGAGAAGACTCTAGTCTAGAGACATTGCTGCGCCCTCACTAGCTTCCTTTACGCAGGAGACTGCCGTAAGAAGGAAAATAGATACGTGCCGGTAAAAATCAAGCACTTACAGCTTCAAGAATAGTTAAAGTGACTGCACAGGTTTTTGATGACACAAAAGTGGCTTTTCCTTAGGCTTTTTTAACCATACCATAGCGTTGGCTGCATTTATAGCAAGTCATAAATTTATGCCAAAGCTCATTGACACATAAGAACCCATTCGCGATCCATAAATAGCTAGATCCTGTTCACATGTATGGACAGATCTCTCCAACCAGAAGAAAGACGACTAAAATAAAATTCATTCTCCTTGCCATACTGCTTGCTAGTTTTACTGAGTTAAAGTGGGATTTTTAAAATGTCTGAAAGATTTCCAAACTCATCAAAAGCTTATAATGCTTGTGGTTATTATTTTATCTCTTCCCAATGAGGATACAGTTAAAAAAAAAAAGCAAGCAGTAACCAAGTGTGGGTGTGCTTCTTGCTCGGCTACCCATCATCTTGTCAGAAGTAGGTGAAAATCACCTATTCCCAAATACTGGAACTCTGGTGATGCAGTGGGCCGTCTATGTGCTGAGCTGCTAATGCAAGGTCAGGAGGAGGATGAGGCTTTCTACTCTTGTAGAGTTACAATCTTAGAAATCCATAGGAGCAGATTCGACTCCATCCTACAGGGTCACTATGACCCAGAATTGATTTGATGGCCCTGGGTCTGGTTTGAGAGTTTAGGGGTGCCATTGTTAGGGGAAACTGGGTGAAACACAAATAAGAGGAGGCCTAGACTATTGGTTTCAAGTATTTTAATTCAAGCAATAGCTAATACACACTATATTTCACTAGAACAATGTAAAAATATTTGATATAGCACTATTTTAATACTTCAGTTCTATAAGACTGGCCGACATTTATGTCTGCCAACAAAAAAGAAAAAGAAGGCAGTTGTCCTAGGTGACCCAAACAAACCAAAGCCACTGCCATCAAGTTGCTTTGAACTCACTGTGACCCAACAGACCGGGAGGAATTGCTCTTCTAGGGCTGTCAGCGCTATACATCTTCTCACGATGTCTAGTCTCGCTCGACACTAGTCTAAGCTCTTTTCTCTCCCGTGGAGTAGCTGGCAAGCTCAAACTGCAGTCCATGTATAACCCACTACACTGCCAGGGCTCAATTTCATGGATGACAGTTGGAGCAATTTTAATGACTAATGAAACCTTTCTACTTCAGAGATTATTTTCAGAGTTATGGATAATTTCTCTTTTCCTTTATCTGTTTCTTAAACATTAAATGTTTCACCAGACTGTGAGAGGGGAAAAAAAGCAAAGAAATACATGAGTTTTGTTATTGTTTTAAAATCTTGATTAGAAAAATCAAGCTAGAAAAGAGGGAAAATGAAGTTAATAGTTAATAGGTGCTGACCTCTAGTCTAGCAAGCCGATGCTTAACCCAGTGCACCACCAGAAATCTTTGAGTAACTGAACTAGGTATTGGAAACTAAAAGAAACTTCATCTTACATATTAAAAAAATAATAAAAGTCAATTTATAAGACTCAATATAATAGGGAGTTTTTTGGGGAGTGACAAGCAGATGGAAAAAGTATGAAGAGGCAAAGGCCTGGGAAAGAGAATTTTAGATACTATATGTATTTCAATATTCTATATATAAGCTGAAAAGAGTGGTATGAAGCAAGTGTAAAGGGCAAGCTCAGACCAAATACTGATGTGTTAAGGCATTTGGATTTGCCTCTATGGGTGAAAGGAAAACCAGTGAAGTAGGAGCGTGACCTCAGACTTACCTCTTTACTTACAGCTCGGTATTTGTCAAAGTTTGGGGGCACTATAATAAGTTGTGGGCAGAGCCTCTTAGCAATAAACCCTGGCATGGCTGCACGAACACCAAACCTCCTTGCATGGTAATTTGAAGTAGACTGAAAGACAATTGACCACATGGGAAAGAATACATAAACCCAAATGGACATATTGATCGATGCATTCATAAGAAACACATTATTGATGTACATTTTCTATTCAAGGGCATTTCTGCTATTGTCACTGTTTCAAACTCAGCACTGACTTTCTCCTACCACAGTATCATTAACACTACCCTTTTGCCCACCCCCGTATTTATGATGTGACACCAAGCCATAAGCAATGTGTTCATCAATAATGTACGAGTAAAAAAATTCTCTTACATCTCTAGTAACTGAATTTCATTTATTTTAAGGCATACCTGCAATATAATAGATATCAAAAGTTTAAATGACATTGATTTAACACAGAAGTAAAAATGTATATAATTTGGGGATTTAGTCTATTTAGGGATTTTACTAGATTTTTCATCTAGGGGAAAAAAAATCAGAAGTCGGATATGAGCCCTGATGTCCTATTGGGTTACGTGTTTGCCTCTAATCACAAACTCAGCAGCTCACACCTACCACTGAGGAAGAAAGACAAGGCTTTCTGCTTCCATGGAGGTCTAGAGCTCAGGTTCAAAGGGGCAGTTCTACTCTGCCCTGTGGGATTGCTATGACTCAGAATTGACTCGAGAGCAGTGATCTCTTATCTTGTTTTTTAAACTAGGTCTCCAATACTAAGATATTATAGCTTAAAATAACTTTAAAATTCAAGTTTTATTTCTTAAGGCATTAGTACAGGGGTACTCAAACTTTTTAAACAGGGGGCCAGCTCACTGGCCGAACTATAGTTTTTTTTAAAAAAACTATGAACAAATTCCTATGAATACTGCACATATCTTATTTTGAAGGAAAAAAACCAAATGGGGCAAAAACACCTGGCGGGCCAGATAAATGTCCTTGGTGGGCTGTATGTGGCCCGCGGGCCGTAGTTTGAGGACCCCTGCAACTTTCTTGGTGAAAACACTGACTGAAGGATGGAAGTGAAAAATGCTAAGAGTAGAAAAACAGAGTATTACTCATTCTATCCTGCTGATGATGGTACATGACAACAGTCAGTCACAAATGCAATCCTTATTTGAAATCGCAAGTTAAAATAAAGAAAAACACAAAAGTAAATCTATCCAATGAATGTTATTTCAGAATAATAATATCAATCTACTATTTATGTTTGTGAAATGTTTTAAACCATTCACAGTATTTAAAACTATGCTAATCTTTGATGTGTGTTCTAGAACAGAAAATACAGAAAAGCAACATATCTAAGCCATGGGAAAAGAACCTATTTGCAATAAAAATGTACTATATATATATTTTCCCTTTTAAAAATCATTTTACTGGGGGCTCATACAACTCTTATCACACAATCCGTACATCCATCCATTGTGTCAAGCACATTTGTACATTTCTTGCCATCATCATTCTCAAAATATTTTCTTTCTACTTGAGCCCTTGGTATCAGCTCATTTTTCCCCTCCCTCAGAAACTTTTGATAATTTATAAATTATTACTATTTTGTCATGTCTTACATTGTCTGACATATCTCTTCACCTACTTTTCTGTTGTCCGTCCCCCAAAGAGGGTGTTATATGTAGATCATTGTAATCAGGTCCCCCTTTCTGCCCCACCTTTCCCTTCCCCTCCTGGTATCACTACTCTCATTATTGGCCCTGAGGGGTTTATTTGTCCTCCATTCCCTGTTTTTCCAGTTCCGATCTGTACCAGTGTATAGCCTCTGGTCTAGCTGGATTTGTAAGGTAGCATTGGGACCATGATAGTGGGATGGGGGAAGCATTAAAGAACTAGAGGAGAGTAAAATGTACTATATTTTAAAAACACATTATGCTCGAACAGGGTTGGCATACTTTTGCTTCCTGTAAGGAACAGATAAAAATACTTCAGGCTTTGCAGATCATATGATGTCTGTTCCAGTTCTGTTCTTTTTAGCACGACTATAATAATATATGAAGGGGCAGAGCTGTGTGACAATAAAATTTTATTAGCCCCCCATTGCTAACCCCCCTAAAAAGCAGGGTTTGGTCTACAGATTAGTTTACTAATTTGGATTAGAATAACATTTCTTTTTCTTTCTTCTTTAACTCAATTCAACTAGAATACTTAAAGAAAATTCCGTTTGTAATTTATAATGCCACTTTACCATGACTTGTAACTTTAGGCAAGTTATTAATGCTTGAGTTTGTTTTCTTCTGTTAGTGAAAATAAGCATTTGTACCTCATGGGGTTTAGAAAAGATTCAGTATTGAGCACACACAAAGCAAATGAGTGGTGCATAAAGCACTTGGAAAAATAACACCATAAAGTGGTTCAACTAGAAATGACTTCGTTGAGTATGTTACACATTTTCCTTTTGCATCTGATCTTTACCCACTTACCAGCATACTCATGGATCCTACAGCAATGGGTTTGCTTTTCAGTTCTGGATCGTCCCTCATTTCTACAGCAGCATAGAAAGCATCCATGTCAATATGCACTATGGTATTGTTCAGATCCCGGCTCTGTTCTAACTCCATCACAAATCTGTCAACCTAAAACATTTTTCACATTATCAATATATTTTAGATAACATACTACTTAAACATTATTACTTATAAAATTACAAGCCCTGCTAGCATGGAGGATTACAACCTGGGCTGCTAACTACAGGACCAACAGTTCAAGCCCACCAGCCACTTATTGGGAGAAAGACGAAACAGTCTATCTGCTCCCTTAACAATTTACCACCTTGGAAATCTTAGGGAGCAGCTGTACTCTGTTCTATACAGTCACGACGACTCAGAATCCCCTCTATGGCACTGTTTTCATATTATAATATTAATCTTATTTTTAGCAAGTACCAACAGTATTTGAAAAAATATGTACATATTATGGATCCCTGGTGGTGCAGTGGTTACGAGTTGGGCTGCTAACTGCAAGGTCAGCAGATCAAAACCACCAAATAGTCCTCAAGAGAAAAAAGCGGGGCTTTCTGCTCTTGTAAAGAATTAGCCTCAGAAACTCACAGAAGCAGTTCTATCCTATCTTATAGGGTCACTAAGGGTCGGCATCAACTTGATGGCAGTGAGTTTTGTTGAGTCAGAGACCTTAACTTAAATGATATCATAATATACTTGAAAGTACGTAGTGGTTATATCACATGACTGAATGATTCAACAAGAAATTACTGCAAGTCTGCTATTGTCATGTGCTGTTCTGAACACTGGAATAATACAGCAGTGAAGAAAACATAACTAATTCTTGGCCTCATCTTCAGTGAGGCAGACAGTAAGCACAATAATTAAGGAAATACAGGATGCTAGAAAGTGGTAAGAAAAACGTAACAGGGAAGGAGGAGCCGGTAAGCATGTGTGCAAGTATGTGTGTGTGGCAGGGGGGAGGGGTGCTGTGACTTTAGATTAAGATTTCCCTGAGAAGACAAGATTCTAAGTAAAGTATCCCCCACATCCCACTTCCCCAAAGAGAATACTAGTCAGTTTAACTCAATTAAAATGTAAAGGTGACAGTGCTGACAAGTGAAAAGAAAAGTGAAGAGAGAGAGAGAGAAAGAGAGAGAGAGAGAGAGAGAGAAGGGTTTTTCAAAGTCAGTAACCCAAAGGCATTACCTATGGTTGATGGAACAAGAACTAAATTAAAAAGAGAGGAAATAGATGGTGATTTCTCAAATTCACTCTGTCATCGAGTCAATTCCGACTCATAGGGACCTTACAGGACATAGTAGAAAGTGTCATCTTTCTCTTGTAGCTGGTG
Organism: Tenrec ecaudatus; assembly: GCF_050624435.1. NCBI lineage: Eukaryota > Metazoa > Chordata > Mammalia > Afrosoricida > Tenrecidae > Tenrec > Tenrec ecaudatus. The sequence goes on along the minus strand of NC_134531.1, from coordinate 72,027,372 downwards.
GTTTGAACTACTGACCATGTAAGCAGCCCAGCGTGTAACCCACGACACCACCGGGGCTCCTAATTAGTGTACTTATGCTATCCAGTCGCTGCCAACTCACAGCGACACTATAGGACAGGGTAGAACTTCCCCTGTGAGTTTGAAACAGTGCCAAGAAATATGGAAGAAACAATTCTATATCAAGGTAGTTATTCCAGAGAGATCAACTTCCCAAATATGAAAAAGAATCACACATACATGAAAATAATTCTTTAAGGGGACATTCTTTACAAGAGGTAAAATAAAATGCAATTCAAATCTCTATTAGTAAAGAAGTTAAATAAATTCATGTACATCTATATGACAAATAAGCAGAGTCACAATATGCCCTAACTTGTTTATAAAAGCATATAGGATTCTAGTTTATTTAGAATCCTATACAAATATCTTTGTATATGCTTAGACGTTTAACAAGATATCTGTACAGATGCTCAATGGAATGTTAAAAAAATTTTGTGGTGATTTTCATTATGTTTCCCTTCAAATGTTTCTTATTGTTTAAATTTCTATGTCAGTTTGAATTACTTTCTGGTGAAAACATATATTCTTTGATATATAAAACAAAATTTGCCATAGTTAAGAACAAAAGAAGTCATCTCTGTCTATCTACTCAATCTGTGTAAGTATATTTTTCTATTGTTTACTTAGGTTGATCATTGTTTTCATTTTCACAAACAGTTCTCAAACATCATTCTCTACCAAGTGTTTTATCTCTCAATACACCCAGGTACATAATAGATGCTTAATACATATTTGTTGACGATTTCAATTGTTGTTGTAAGGGGCTGTTAAGTCGGTTCTCAGTCAGAGATCCCCTACGTTCAACAGAACAAGACAGGCTGGGCCATCCTCACAGCTGTCATGCTTACACCCGTTGTTGCGAGCACTGTGTCAATCCACGGCCTTCTCAACTGATCTTCTACTTTGCCAAAGTCTCCTAAGTACACGAGACCAAGTCTCACCATGCACACTGCTAAAAGCATCCTGTCACTCTTCCAAGACAGCCGTGTGCGCTCATTTGGCCGTCTACCACGCTTTCAGTATTCTTCACCTGCACAACTCAAAGGCGTCCATTCTTCCCTGGTCTTCCTTTTCTATGTCTAGCTTTCACATGCACAAAGAAAGATGACTGAAAATGCCATGTGTTGGGACAGGTGCACCTTGGTCCTCAAAGTAACATCCTTGCTCTTCAATACTTTAATGGAGTATTGTGCAGCAGATTTGCCCTAAGCAATGTGTCAATTGTCTGTTGTTGTTGCTAGGTGCCATTGTGTGTGCTCCAACTCACAGTGACCCTATGCACCAAAGAATGAAACACTGCCTGTTTCTGAGCCATCTTCACAACTGTTCTCATGTTTGAGTCTATTGTTGCGCCTACTGAGTCAATTTACCTTTCCTCTTTCTCACTGCCACTTTACTGCACCAAGCATGTCCTTCTCCAGGGACTGGTCTCTCCTAACAACATGTCTGAAGTACGTGAAATCAGTCTCCCCATACTTGTCTCTAAGGAGCATTCTAACCATACGTCTTCTAAGACAGATTTGTTTGATCTTTTGGCAATACATGGTACTTTAAGTACTGCATTGGAAAATCTGCTGCACAAGATCTCTTTAAAGTGTTGAAAAGCAAGGATGTTACTCTGACTCATGCCATGGTATTTTCAATCACCTCATTGGCTGACAGTGACTGGACACGGATAAGAAAGACAAAAGAATCGATGCATTTGAATGATGGTGCCGGCATTGAATGCTGACCAAACAAAATGAAATTCTTGACATTTCAACCTTTTAGCTTTTTATCATAATGTAGCCTTTTGGTCCAGTTGTGAGGATTTGGGGGCAGAGGCAGTAGATTATTTAATGTGTCTCTTCTCCCCAAAGTCTCTAACTCCCATCAAATGATCTTTTCCTGCATAGGACTGGTAAGAAGGTGGAGGAAGTTACTGATAGGATTCACCTGTGAGTCATTGTGACTTGGCTTCCTTGCAATGCCATCCTGCTTCATGTAAAATGAGCCCTCTCACGAGCATGGGGAAGGGTCTCATTACTAGAAACAGCCAGGAGTGGAGTGCATCCTCTGCATTGAGCCTCCTGGGTCCAGAAGACAGAGGAGCAGCAGCAGAACCAGGAGCGAGAGCATGGAACAGAATGGTGAACTTCCCAAACTACGGAGCAAATAAAGCTGAGTGCTTTTGTGCAGAAGGTCAGCTTGTGGAGCAGGGTGCCTTTGACCACTTAACTGGGGAAGCTGGACTTGCTAACTTATGGATAGGGAGCGGAGTGCCTTCAGGCTGAGGCTTACTGGAGTGGGGTGGCTCTGGGTACTCAATTAATGAGCTGGGTTTACTGATCCAGGGAGCTTGAGCTGAATGCCTTCAGGCCAGGCTTACAGGGGAAGAGTAAATTTGAGGGGCATTTACAGACAGACCTGAAAGAGCCTTGCAATCTGTCCTGATAAACAACTCAAGCCTGAGCATTTCTCCCTGGCATCAGAGCTCACTGGCTTCCTTCATAAGCCCTTTCATCATGAATTTTGTCTGTGAGTTCTGTATAGCCATTACAATGGGTATCGGGACCCAGAGAAGTAATATTCGGTGTTGTTAGGTGCCATGGAGTGGGCTCTGACCCAGAGGGGCCCTGTGGACCACAGAACAAAACACTGCCCAGTCCTGTGCCATCCTCACAGCTGTTCTTATGTTTGAGCCCCCTGTTGTAGCCACTTTCCATCCATCTTGTTGACAGCCTTCCTCTTTTCTGCTGGCCCTCTACTGTACCAAGCATAATGTCCTTTCTCCAGGGACGGCTTTCTCCTGAGAACATGTCCAAATATGTGAGACAAAGTCTCTCCATGCTTGCCTGTAACAAGTATTGTCGCTGTGCTTCTTCCAAGACAGCTTTGTTTGTTCTTTTGGTAGTCCTTGGCACCTTCAATACTCTTCCAGCGTCTTAATTCAAATGCATCAATTTTTCTTTGGTTTCCCTTATTCACTATACAACTTTTCACATGTATATGAAGTGGCTGACAATCCCAGGAGTATCTCAGTCCTCAAAGTAATCTCCCTGGTTTTCAACACTTTAAAGAGGTCATGTGTAACAGATTCACTTGATGCAATGGAGAAGTAACACAGAACGCTAATTAATACTACAGATTGGATTTTCTTTACACTGAGTTGTAATCCATTCTTGAAGGCTGCAGTCTTTGATCTTCATCAGCAAATGCTTCAAGTCTTCATTTTCAACAAACAAGGTTGTGTCACCTGCACATAGAAGGCTGTTAATAAGCCTTCCTCCCATCTTGATGCCAGATTCTTCTTCATACAGTCTAGCTTCTGGAATTATATGCTCATCAGATTGAGTAAGTATGGTGAAACAGTATACCACTGATGCATTTTAAAACACCCAGCTACCTTTCCTGATTTTAAAACATCTAGCTACCTTTATTAGATGGTTCTATTGATTTATAAATTCAAGAACTTATTTTAGCCAAAAGCTTCAGTTTAAGTAAAATAAATAATAACTCCTTTCTTTTTTTATTTATTTATTAATTTTTTTAATAACTCCTTTCTGACTCATAATATTAATGTCTTAAAATAGCAGCAAAGGAAATGTAAAACAAAAGTGCTTGTTTGGCATTTGATGTTTATGCTGAACTGTACTCTTCCATTGGGAAGTGCTGAAGTGTAAGTGCAACTATTCCCTCTGCAGAATTGCTTTTATAATGTTAAAATTTAGAAATGTTAGTCTATACAAATCAAAACGGACAACTTACGCTAGAGTTTATTCTTTGTAGGAAACGTCAATACTGTGCATATGCCAACGACCAGAAGGTGAAGACTATTAGCTTTAAAGAATTTTTCACTCTTTAGAGAATGAGCTGGACTGATGAAGAAGGACAAGAAATGAAAGAGAGTAGAAGTAACCAATGCAGGTCCAAAAAAGGGGGTACAGAACACAGCTACACCTACTCCCAACTGTTCACTGATTTCTAGGCTGCCTGTTATATAGAGCCCGACACAGAAAGCCAATACACAGTTCCCTAGCCTCTCTTTCAGGAGGGGAGCTGTGCCACAGTTTAGATCTCTGAAACATACAAGGCAGTCTGCTACAGGGAGGAGGATGGTGTGGGTGGCTTTGTCAAAGGTTTTCCTAGTTTGATAAAAGGGATCGTGTGAGCTAGCACGGTTTTCTTTTTTTACCTTGAGTGCTGGCAGTGATGTCTGGAGCTGCGGCAGCCGCGTGCCCTCATGAGGCCACCCACTAATCCAAGCACACCTTTTATTACGCATCGCTTCATTGTGCTGCCCAGATACTGCGTCTTTTACATATTGGAAACTTTGGAAACCCCGTGTCAATCAACTCTGTTGGCATCACTTTCCCAACAGCATGGACTCACTTCATGTCCTATCACTTTTTATTTTGGTAATTCTCACAATATTTCAAACTTTGTCATAACACTACTACATACTTTGTAGACTCTAGTATAATGCACACCTAAATTTTATATGTACTGGGAAACTGAAATGTCCCTGTAACTTAACTTTATAGCACTGTTTGCTTTATTGATTACAGTAGTCTGGAACCAAACATGTAATATTTCTGAAGTACACTGACTGGTACACGCCCACTGCCATCACATCAATGTGAACTCATGGCAACCCTATAGGGCAAAGTAGAACTGCTCCTTTGGGTTTCTGAGACTGTATATCTTTATGGGAGCAGAAGCTTCATCTTTCTCCTGAGAAGTGGCTGGTGCTTTTGACTGCCAACCTGTGGGTAGCAGGCCCGTGTGTAACCCACTATGCCACAGGGGTTCCTCACTAGGGCTCTTCAAACTCAAAGTAAACTCACTGATATCGAGTTCATTCCAACTCAGTGACCCTACCAGCTGGGGTAGAACTGCCCTGTGGGTTTCTGAAACTATAACTCTTTTTTAAAATTAATTAATCTTTTCATTGCGGCTCATACAACTCTTATCACAATCCATACATACATCAATTGAGCAAAGCACCCTTATACATTCGTTGCCCTCGTCATTCTCAAAATTCACCTTCCACTTGGGTTCCTGGAATTAGCTCGGTTTCCCTTCCCCCCCTCCCCCTCCTTCCCCGCTCTCCCCTTCCCCCTGGTCCCTTGATAGTTTATAAATAATTATTATACCTTATCTTACACTGCCCGACATCTCCCCTCACCCACCTCCCCATTGCCCATCTCCCAGAGAGGTTACACATAGATCTCCAAGATTGGTTCTCCCAATCTACACCCCCTTGCCTCCTGGTGTTGCCACTCCTACCGTGGGTGTTGAGGGTTCGTCCTTCCTAAATTCCCTGTGTTTCCAGATCCCTACTGCACCGCTGTGCATCCTCTGGTATAACCAGATCCGCAAGGCAGAATTGGGATCATGATAATTGGGAGGGGAGGAAGCGTTCAGGAAGTAGAGGAAGGTTTTGAGTTTCATTGTTGCTACACTGAATCCTGAGTGACTCATCTCCTCCCCACTACCCCTCTGCAAGGGATGTCCAGCTGTCTACAGATGGGCATTGGGTTCCCATCACGCACTCCCCCTCATTCATGGTGATGTGATTCTCACCACCACCCCCGCCTTTGTTGTTTGAGACCTGGTCTCCTCTGCCCTTCACAATCACCTATGTTGGTGTGCTGCTTCCGTATGGGCTTTGTTGCTTCTGGGCTAGATGGCCGCTTGTTTTCTTTCAAGCCTTTAAGTCCCCAGATGCTCTATCTCTCAGGAGCCGGGCACCATCAGCCTTCTTCACCACACTTGCTTATGTACACTTTTGTCTTCAGTGATTTTGTGAGGAAGGTGATCACACAACGATTGTTTTTGTTCCTTGGTGTCTGCTACATGGCCTATTTAACACCTTGTATTCGCTTAGGCTGTGTGCTTCTTCTCTGTGGGCTTTGTTGCTTCTGAGCTAGATGGCCGCTTGTTTACCTTCAAGCCTTTAAGACCCCAGATGCTATATCTTTTTGATAGCAGGGCACCATCAGCTTTCTTCACCACGTTTGCTTACACACACGTCTGTCTTCAGTGATCATGTCGGGAAGGTGGGTATCATGTAATGACCGTTTAGCAGGGCGAGGTGCTATTGTATTGGGGGAGTATGCATGAGGAGGCCCAATGTCCATCTGCTTCCCTACTACTGAACCTATAAATATATGCACATAGGTCTTTTGCCCCCATAATCATAAATATATTTACATATGTACATGTCTGTATTTAGGCTTCTCTGTATGCACTTTGCCTCCTACTCCTTTCCTCTATTTCCTTTCACTTTCCTCCCATCCCATTACCATGTTTAGCCTTCATTCTGGTTTCAGTAATTCCTCTCAGTTACCTTGCCCTTGGCACTCCCTACCAGTCCTTCCCTCCCCTCCCTCCTCTGGTTTTGAACCACTTGCTGTTCCCTTGTCCCTGTGTTGGACGACACCTCCTCCCTTCCCCTACCTCCCACTCTCTCATGTCCCTCCAGGACCGTTGGTCCCATTATTTTCTTCTCTCGTTATTTGTCCAGCCTATCTTGTCTAGGTGGACCTGCTGATATAGTAATATGTGCATACAAATGCAGATGACTTTGACAGTACCTAAGTGGCACATATGAACATGGCTTCGACAGCAGCAACACCAACACGTTGATAATCAGAAAAGCCACTAACATACAAAATTTACAAGGTGAAAAAAAAAGACAAAACACAAAGATAGCAAAAATTAAAAGAAAAATTGCTAGTAGTTCAAGGTCTGTTTGTTGGCCTTTAGGAGTGTTTTCCAGATGAAACTTGTGTGGTGCCACATCCTGGCCCCAAAGTCCATCCTTTATACTCCCTCGGGATCCCTTTGCTCTGCTTCCCCCGCTGCTCCATTGCACGCCCCCAGTGTTTGCCTCAGTGTGGTGGGGTCAGCTTAGTCGCACACCCCCCACTGTGTCTCAGGTGCTGTCCCGTGTAGGGCCATGTGTTGGTGCAGGATGTCGCATCTCGCAGTGTGGCCAGCTGTATGGTCCTCTCTGTACGATGGGACCTTCGAGCTGGGCTATCATCCTTGGGCTTGGTGGGCCCAGGTGTACTCCACTACGTCCTTTCTCCTGCCTTTGTGAAACTATAACTCTTTATGGGAGCAAAATGCCTCCTCCTTCTGTATAGCAGCTCATGGTTTCGAACTGCTCACCTTGCTGTTAGCAGCCCAACCCATAAGCCACTACACCACCAGGTTCTAGGGACTAAAAAATAGAAAGACAGGCATCCTGAAAGGTTCCTGTTAACATCGAGGAGCCACTATTATACTAGCCCTGGTACCCTGTGGGTGCTGTTGGGTAATTGTTGGGCTGCTAACCAAACCAAAAGATTGGTGGTTCACACTCAGTCACCACTTGGCAACAGAGAGATGAAGCTGTCTGCTCTCAGCAAGATTTACAACCATGGAAACCCTTAATAGGGTTGTTACAAGCTGAAATACTGAGTAAGTGGGTTTAGTTTTCTGGTGTATCAGCTATGGACTGCTAACCACATGTTCTTGGTTCAAACCCACAAGCCACTCTGCAGGAGAAAAATGCGGCTACTCCCTTAAGGATTTATAGCCTTGGAAACCCCGTGTAGGGTCACTAATGAGTTGGATGGCAGCGGAGTTGGTTCCTTTTTGGAAATATGCATTGTAGTTTATGGATCAGTGCATCAAGTCTATTATAACTCTCAATTAGGAAAACATAGGTGTTAGTTTATTAACAAATGACCTTGTAGGGGTTCCTCAGATGAGGTACTGTAGATTTCCCCCGCCCCCATAGCATGAAATAGACTAATCATAAATGATATTAAAAAGAGGAAAAGGAAGATTGAGATAAAATAAAGGTGCTTTTAAAAATGAAAGTATAAAAGAGACAGAGTTTTTAAAAAGGATAAAACTAGACAAAACAGTCTAATAATCTTTAAATAAGAAATGAAGAATAAAATGTAAAGTTCTAAATTTTTAGAAAGCATAAAAATGAGTAGAGACATTTTAAAGATTGGGCAAGAAAAAATAATAGTAAATGGAAATAGTTTCAAAATGAAGCCATATAAAGCTGAGATGGTTATAATACACTCATGAGAGAAGAAAGCTATTAAATAAGGGGGAGTGTACAAACAGTGCTTTGGCCAAGGGAAGCTCAATAAATGCTATCTATTACTAAAGAAGCAAATGGGTATCTGCAGAATGAAGCAATGAAAAAACAGGGAAACACTATCAAAAGTAAGCAAGTGGGGTGACCTCCAGAATACAGCAACTTCCACCCATGTAGAGATCTTTCTAGGTCTCCTCAGAGGGGGAGTGCTATATGAGTCTTCTTAGGGTCTATCTGCCTGGCCCCCAGCCCACTCTGGACTTCAGCCTTCCATGCCCTCTGGGGAATCTGCCCCCATGGGGCTCCTTCTCAGCATTATTGATATACTAGCTGATCAATCAGAGTGCTGGTGGCATAGTGGGTTACACACTGAGCTGCTGCTACATGGCCAGCAGTTTGAAACGACCAGTCACTCCGTGGGAGAAAGATGAGACTTTCTACTCACATAAAGAGTCACGTCTCAGAAACCCACTGGGTCACTGTGAGTCACAACTGACACGATGGCAGTGAGGCTGGTTTTTGGTTTGGTTTTCAGCTGGTCGTCCGCTGGAGGTTAGGCTTGTGACTCCTTTTTTGGTTTGTCTTTCAGAAGCAGCCATGAGACTCTGCTGAAGGAGAGTTTCTGTTCAGGCTGCAACTCACAGCAAGACCTGAGGTGCTCTCTGGGTTCCACTCTGATCCACTGACCTCCCTGTTTCACTGACTCAGGTGTCCTCCTGCCTCGGTCACCACCAAAATGCTTTTAGGACCAGTTCCAATATTTCTGTGTGACTTTACCGGATTTCCATCTGCCATGCCGCAGAAGTTAACCTTCTCCTATGTCCTTCCCTGCTCTTACTGTGCTACTTTATTGGATATGAAAAACTGCGAATTCCACCATGGGTTTTCTGTCAGGAAAAAGACTACCTTTAGATTCTTTCTTCCCACAAGAGAAAGGGAGGGAAGACATGCAGGAGAAAAAGAATGATGTTTATACTCATACAAAGTTGGCTAAATGGCAGACAACAGTATTGGTGGTAAAATTCTGGAGAAGGTAGTGAGACACAATATCTAATAAATACAACTTTTCACCTTCCTCCAATTTACCACCCTGACTTAAAACAGGGATCTCCTTGAGCGCCTCACTTTTCGACTAGATGGCAGTATTCTTGCTAGGTGCAAACAAGCCCAGGGAAAGAGCAGGTGAAGACAAAGCATTCCACATGGCTGAGCTATGCAGGGGTTGGTTAAGAATAAGGGGGCAGAGGGGGGTGGGGGGAAAGGGAGAGCCGATTTCAGGGATCTGCATGTGACCTCCTCCCTGGGGGATGGACAACAGAAAAGGGGGTGAAGGGAGACATCGGACAGTGTAACATATGACAAAATAATAATAATTTATAAATTATCAAGGGTTCATGAGGGAGAGGGGGTGCAGGGAAGGAGGGCTAAAAACAGAAGCTGATGCCAAGGGCTTATATGAAGAGAAAATGCTTTGAGAATGATGAGGGCAATGAATGTACAGGTGTGTCCTTTACACAATTGATGTATGTCTGGATTGTGATTGTGATAAGAGTTGTATGAGCCCCCAATAAAATGATTCATCCTGAATCATGTGGAAAGAGGGTAAGGCAAAATAAAAAATAGGTTGCATAGCAGAAACATTCTCATCAGACTCATTTGTTAATGTTATGACAGTTTGCTCAGGAATCTATTCTCTATTCTGTGCTTAAAGTGAGTGCGCAGTTGCCACAGGAAACCTCCCTGCTGCATGACTCACAGTCCGCTCTCCTGGACTCTGCCCACGGGAAACCTCCCTGCTGCATGGCTCACAGTCCGCTCTCCTGGACTCTGCCTCACCAGTCGCCCTTGCCTGAACTGTGCTCTTTCCAAGCCCTCCAGATGTGAGGTGCTACTGTTTTTTATGGTTTCTTTCACTGAAATCCTTGTTCAGGTCTCCCTTTTTTCCAGTTTCCCTACCACAATTTTCCTTTCTAAGTGACTTTCAAATCCGGACCTAAGTCTCTAGTACGTAGGCTATTCCTTTTGTTACTGCTGGGATCCAGTGTGTATCATGGTGGTAAGGAACAGAGGCCAGGGTGTGGCTGCCAGCGCTGCCCTTTATTAGTTCTATTACAATGACTACAGTAACCCCTCTAATCCCGGCATCCCTCACTTGTGAAACGGGAATAAAGCCACCTCAAAAGGACAGCTGTTGAAATAATTAAGCAATAGCCATGTAGAGCACAACATTCGTGGGGACAGTAAAGACTGAATGATATGACCCAGAATGGGAAAAATGCAGTGATGTTTATTGAGTATCTGTCCATGGGCTTACAAAAGGGCAATCAAATCTGTCTTAGAAGAAGTACAGGCAGAGTGCTCCTTAGAGGCAAGGATGACGAGATCACTTGGCAAACTTTGGACATGTTGTCAGGAGAGGCCAGTCCTTGGAGAAGGAGATCATGCTTGCTAAAATAGTGGGGTAGTGAAAAAAGGAAGGTCCTCCTAGAGCTGTACTGACAGTGGCTGCAACAATGGGTTGAAGTATAGGAACAATTGTGAGGATGGTGTAAGACTGGGCGGTGTTTTGTTCTGTCGCACACAGGGTGGCTGTGAGTCAAAGGCAATTCAAAGGGACCTAAGAACACAGCAACAAGGTCATCAGAGCCGTGAGGTGCTTCAAGGTGGCTTTCTAGCCATGGATTTTGTTTATGCCCACAAGACAACTGGGTGGGACAATGCAGTTTAGGTGTATTTCTGCATTTCCTGATGGGACTGGGTAACAGAAGGTAGGGAAAGATACTGATAGGATTATATGATTCAGTTATGAGTGATTGTTAACCAATTAAGTGTAATTGTAAAAGTTGGTATTCTGACATGGGGATGGGTCAATTTTGTTATCCTGTGGGGTATGAGATGGAATCAACTAGAAGCGCGGGAGAGAAGGAGCAGGTTATACAAGAAGCTTTCACAGAAGCAGGAAAGAGGCACTTGCTACCACCAAGAAAGAGGAGACAGGAGTGGAGTGTGTTGTTTGGACCCTGAAGCCCTTGTGTACTGAACTTCTTCGATCCAGGGGCAGAAAGAGGTGATACCAGAGAAGGGGTAGAGGAGTGGCAGAAGAGCACCAGCAGCAGAATCAAGAGCCAGAGCACGAGTCAGAGTGGTAGGCTTCCCAGACCACTGTGGGTCAGAATTGACTCAATGGCAACTAACAACAACATTCCAGATATATATAGTGGTTCATCAACAGATGAAAGTATAAAGAAACTGGAATATATCTACAAAAGAGTACTACGCAAAAAACATAGGAATGAATCCATAAAACTTCTTACAATATCGACATATCTGGAGGCCATGATGCTGAATGAAGCAAGTCAATCACAAAAGGAAAAATAGAGTAAAGGATCACTATTATAAAAAGTCAAGCAAAGATTTACACACAGGAAGGGACATTCTTTGTTAGTTACCAAATATGGGAGGGGAAAGGAGGGATGGAGGGAGGGGAAATCACGAACCAGGTAGTAGACAAGGTTGATTTTGCTGAAGTGAAAGGCAATAAAAAATACGGGAGGAGTTAGCACAGAGACCAAGGCAAAGAAAGATACCAAGAAGTACAATGCAACAGAGACAACCATGGCTAATGCTATGACATCAGAGCCCTACGACAAGAGTCCTATAGCCAGAGTAATAGCAAACAAAAATGTGTGCGTAGACACATAGGTAAACATGTACACTAAATAGCTAAGGGAAGTCATATGGGTATATAAAGCATACATTTATAGGAATAGTTGTGGGTATTTCTACACATAAGTTTATAAATGCTGCATGCATACTTCATAAATATAACAGAGCACATAAAGGACAGTTATAGGAACTATTTAGGCATCAAGACTGAACTAATGGACCTGAAAGATAAGGACCATAGTCTTGGGGGACATCTAAATCAACTGCAAAACACATAAATGTAATATTACTGTATACACTTGTATATAAGCCAAGTTTTCAGAACATTTTAATGCCGTTTTTGTGGTAAAGTTAGGTGCCTTGACTGATATTCAGGTTGGCTTACATATCCTAGTCTGGTGAGTACCATCTGACTTATTAAAAGCTTACAAATGAGCATCTAAAAAACTATTGTTGGTCTCTCCTTGCTTTGAACAAAGTACAATGAAGAAAATCAAAGATTCGAAGAAATCAATTAGTCCAAAGTACTAATGGCTGACATGAATCATAACTTCCTCTAACTTGACACCAAAAGAACTATAGTGCCCAACTACCACGACTTACCACTCTAAGACCACTATGAAGATCCTGATTAAGATGAGCAAAAAATGTAAAACAAAATTAAAGTTAAAACAATTAGACTTGGGTGAATAAGCAAATGTGGCGAAGAAAGCTGATAGTGCCCGGCTATCAAAAGATGTAGCATCTGGGGTCTTAAAGGCTTGAAGGTAAACAAGCGGCCATCTAGCTGAGAAGCAACAAAGCCCACCTGGAAGAAGCTCACCAGCCTGTGTGATCACAAGGTGCTGAAGGGATCAGTTATCAGGCATCAAAGAACAAAAAATCCTATTGTGTGCTCACCTCCCCAAAACATTCACTGAAGACAAATGGGTGCATAAGCAAATGTGGTGACGAAAGTTGATGGTGCCCGGCTATCAAAAGCTATAGTGTCTGGGGTCTTAAAGGCTTGAAGATAAACAAGTGGTCATCTAGCTGAGAAGCAACAAAGCCCACATGGAAGAAGCACACCAGCCTGTGTGATCACAAGGTGCCAAAGGGATCAGGTATCAGGCATCAAAGAATAAAAATCTTATCATTGTGAATGAGAGAGAGTGCAGAGTGGAGCCCCAAAGCCCATGTGTAAGCAACTGGACATCACCTTACAGAAGGGTCATGGGAAGAAGACAGGCCAGTCAGGACACAGTATAGCAACAATGAAACATACAACTTTCCTCTAGGTCCTAAATGCTTCCTCTCCCCTCCCCCACTACCATGATCACAATTCTACTTTACAATCTGGCTAGACCAGAGGATGTACACTGGTACAGATAGGAACTAGAAACACAGGGAATTCAGGGCGGATGATCCCTTCAGGACCAGTGGTGAGAGTGGCGATACTGGGAGGGTGGAAGGAAGGTGGAGTAGAAAGGGGGGACCGATTACAGGGATCTACATATAACCTCATCCCTGGGGGATGGACAACAGAAAAGTGGGTGAAGGGAGACACTGGATAGTGTAAAATATGACAAAATAATAATTTATAAATAACCAAGGGTTCACGAGGGAGGAGGGAGTGGGAGGGAGGGTTGGTGCCAGGGGCTTACGTGGAGAGCAAATGTTTTGAGAATGATGAGGGCAACAAAGGTACAAATGTGCTTGACACAACTGATGCATGTATGGATTGTGATGAGTTATATGAGCTCCCAATAAAATGATTAAAAAAAACATACTAGACTTATGGGTCTAAGAGAGACAAGAGGAACGCCAGAGAATATCACCACCAGACAACCTTCTAACTAAAATGGAAGACATTGCCTGAGGCCACCTTTCAGTCAATTAATAGATGGTTCTATAAAATAAACAATAATACCCAGGAAGAATATATGTCTTAAAAATCAGCTAGATGAGATCAAAGGTCCATCTTTGATCAAAACCAAAGAAGGAAGCGCTGGAAAGACTGGGAAACCAGACCATAGGAGATGGGAAATCTCAGGAGGAAAAGAGGAGAGCGCTCACTCATTGGGAAAATTGTAACCAGTGTCATGTAACCTGTTCATTGGAAAATGAATTTGCCATGTAAACCTGCACCCAAAGCATAAAGAAATGTTTCAAATGAAAAAAAAGGACAATAGCTAAAAGCAAAAACAACAAAGTATTATTTTTCATTTTTGTGACTTAATATTCCTATTTTCTTAAGGTAATTGAATAAATCTAAGTTATTGAAATCAGTTGTTAATATGGTCAAAATTCACTCAGAAATATATTGTATAGTTGTCATTTAATCTAACATAAATGTCTTTCTATTCAACTTTTGTACCTTTAAGAAGTTCAATAAAAATTAAATGGAACGGGCAAACTACTAAATACCACAGAGTGGTTCTAAATAAAAGTCACATTAAGTTCATAATTCCAAATAAAACCATCAGACCCACCCTACAGGACAGGGTAGACCTGCCCCTGTGGGTTTCCCAGACAGAAAGAGAAAACGTCAGCATTCTCTCCGGGTGGATGGAGGGTTTGAATTACTTCCCTTTCGGTTAGTACCCTAACATGTACCCCATTAAGCCACCAGGGTTCCTTCGAATTCATACTAAGGCAGGAGGTTATTTATCTCAGATGCACTTGCAACAGTTCATACTATTTTATTATATAATATCATCACACATAACAAAATCTAAGATTTAGAAATGTTAAGGCTATGAAAAAAAACATACTTCTTATGCAAACATTTGTTTCTTCAGATCTTTTTGACTTTAAAACTTCTTTGATCCCCTCCCATTTATACAATTTTTTTCAGAGGAAGCTCAGCAAATGAAACAATTTATCAATAAACATAGTTTATTTCCTGCCATTGTGCTTGTAATAAAGTACCAGATAACTTCTTATGGAATAGCTAAAACTGTAACACAACCTGATGTCTGCTACACGATATTAAATATTTCCTATCTTTTTATCCTATATTTAAGGATATGTTTTAAAAATAATAAGAACTGTAAGAAGTTATAAAGCACCATTCAGATGCATCCTATCTTTTAAAAAATAGTTTTATTTGCACTTCATCCATGTCATACAATTCCATAACTCAATCATATCATGAAGTTGTAAAATTATCACCACCTTCAATTCTAGAACACATTCTTCTTTCTTATACTCACTGCATTCATGTAATTTTTTCTATTTGTGCCAGAAATATATACAACAAAAAATTATCCAATTCCACAACTTCTATGTATACAATTCAGTGCCACTGATTATACTCTTTGTGTTGTATAACCATTACTGATATCTTTTTCCAAATTCTTCCATTACCATTAACATAAACTCAATGTCCCCTAAGCAATAATTCTTTTTTCAACTTGTAACATAAATGCATATTTTATTTACATGTTTAAAATGAAAAAAACTCCGGCAAGTTTTGATCATGATTCTTGATAAGTCTGAAATATAGGAAAAATCATAAAACTACAAACATCACACATTATTTGTGAATTTGCATTTAGAAAATTGTTCAATACAAATATATGAACAGAATAAGTTTTGGGGCAAATTCTAAAAGAAAAATTAGGTTCCCAATTTATATTTATCCGTGACTAGTATATTTTATAAGCGACTCGATGTTTCATTCTGCTTTGTTCTCTGATTTGAATAATTTAGTACATATTAAAAATCTCTTTAGTAGAAAGGCTTTCTGAAAAAATTATGAAATAAAAAGTCAATTTACTTGAAAGCCAACAATGTTATTTATTAAGCTTATGCATCTATTAAAGGAGACTTAATTAATGAAAACTAGGAGTTGGATTAGAAAATATCAAAAGAATGGAAGATAGGCACAGTAATTTCTGCTTGATGTATTCTGGTAATTCGTCGTGTTCTCCACACCTAGTTGTTTGACCATTTGGTGATGTGTAACTGATGGAAGACACTCCTACCTGCACGACCAACTGGGATCCGTCATTAAATTGAACCCATGCAGCTCCACTAGTGAACTGTGTAGCCCAACCAACATTTTTCACAAAAATAGATTTCAAAAGCTGTGCTGATTTGGGAAGACAATGGTTTAAACTAGAAGAAGAGATGTCTGGTCTAGAAGCTGCAGCTGTAAGGTCAAGTTCTTCATTAGCAGCCTTCGAGGATTAAGCATTGGTGCCCATTTTAGAGAAGTAGCGCTATGTATCCTCACTGTCTCTCTCATTGATTAATTTGGATGCACAGGCGGTGATAAGGACTTAGGTGATCTGGCATTTCCAGGTTTTCTTCCTATAATTATTGGGGGAAAGGGAGCACTTCCCTTTTTCTTTTCTTCTTCTGAAATTATAGATTCCAGTGCTAAACAAATACGACGACTCTCATTGGCATGGTCCAAATACACTGTTATTTCCTCTTTCAAGCTATTAATTTCTCTTTCACTTTTCAAGGTGTAAGATTTGCCAGTCTTCTCAATCACATTAATTAAATCTTCTGTTTTGTGTATTTTTGCTCCATCATAAAACCAAACTTCAAAATTAGCACCAGGGGAATTCTCCATCAAAATACATTTCGCCTATCTTGTAAAATAGGTGATTTGGGGTGATTTAGATCTTACAAGCTGAACAAATCTTGAAGCATATTGATATTTTTTCCAGTACTTTTCTGGCAAGTTGTCAAAACTGTACCTACCGATATTGTCAGTGAGGGAGGTCTGTCAGCAAGAGGAAGGAAAACCTCTTCCGTCGGGTAGACAATAGTGATCATATTCCCACCACTAGATATTTGAAGAACTTCTTTCACATATTCTTGAGATGCATACTCTTTTAGAAGCTCCACACATGCCTCCTCTGAATCACCACAGCCTTTTTGGTTTTCTGTCTGATTGGTTTTAATCTGTAAGCAGTCAGAGAGGTAATGCTTCGTAATTATAACCTGATGGTGACTCCATCACCCTAGCCTTGCTTTGTTCAGGAGGAGGGTCATGACCAAATACAGATTTTGTTGAATCATCTCAGGTTTACTATGAAGTGCAGACATATATTTCATGGGATTCAGTTGTTTTACAGAATGTGCTTTGACAGTAGCATCAGGACTGGTTTTGGCTCTTCTATCATTCCAGGCATTTCTTGGTGTGTCCTTCTGGAAATCTGGATGGCCCTGGAAATCTCTGTTTGGGGTAATGCCGTGATGTTCAGGAGGTTCTCTTAAATGAGCATTAACTTGTAGATTTTCAAACCACTGCTGCACCATTTCAGCCTGAGATGTCTGGTCTGAAAATGACAAGAGATCTTTTTCTTGAACCAAGATGATTGGAGAGTGCTTTATTGTCAGAGCTTTTAAAAGATGTAGGACTATGGGATGCTTTTTGTTTAAAGAAGTGAAAGATATTGGCATTGCTATTTGTAGGTGAGTTTCTTTATCTGCTCCTGATCTTTTTTTAGACATTGCAAGCATTTCTGCTGAGTGACATTGTTCCATTGTATATGTTTTTGCTTGAGATTAACTATTAGAAGTGCCAGATATGTCAGAGGAATGGGCTCTACCAAAGTATCAAGAATGTGGCCTTTCTTCCTTTTCCAATACTGGTAGTTTCTTGTTCTTGATTTCCCCATTGGGTATAACAACTACTTGCATCTCCTGAAGAGGTAAAATCACTTGAATTTTTTTTCTTTGGAAATACAGTCATTTTATTTGGGAGTGGCTGACCAATCAAAAGTCTTCTCCTATCAAATAAACTACCACTTATGCTGGTACTGGAAGAAGCTGTCATGGCAGAAGAAATGGTGGCATGTCCACAATCAATAGAGTTTTCTACAGTTCCCAAGTCTTTGCTTTTTGTTGAAGAATTTTGGGACATAAAAGAATGGTCTAATACTGAAGGCAGACTTAAACTATCTGCTGGATTTCTACAAAGTAACTGATGAATAAGGTCTCTGGCCTCTCTTGACAAAAAAGGTGGCACCTCATAATCTGCCAGCACGACTTTATTTAGTGCATTCTTGATTGTAAGAGTGTCAAAAGGTGGTCTCCCAATAAGTAACAAATAAAACATAGAGCCCAAGGACCAAACATCAGATTCAAGTCGCTGTGCACTTCGAGTTGCAATTTCTGGGGAAATGTAATTAGGAGTTCCATATAACATATAATGCTTTTCCTGTGGCATTTTCAATTGAGTTGCCAAACCAAACTCCGCCTTCTTGATGCTGATATTTCGTGTAAGTATGATGTCAGAAAGTGTAAGGTCCCGATGTAATATCCCATGAGAATGAAGATACAACATTCCTGTGATGATCTGATGCATGAAGTGTCTAGCTTCATTTTCCGAGAAGGGTTTCAGTCTGTTCTTTCAATATCTGTTCATTATTCCATTGTGCCACGTTTCTAATGCCAGGTACACATAATTACTATCTTCAAAATAGTTATAAAGCTCCAAGATAGAAGCATGCTTTAATTGGCAATGTATTTTCACCTCATTTTGGACTCTTCTGTAGCATTCCAGCTTTGTACATGGCTTTCTTATCTATCATTTTGATTGCAACTTCCAAACCAGTGTGAATGGGCTCAGCCCTGTAGACACCAGCAAACGATCCCTTACCAGGCAGATTTCCAACTTTAAAGTCCTTCATCTTCTCCCATGTAGGTCGCCATCTTTCCAGGCCGCGTCCGGGGCTCTCGGGCTAGCTCCCACCACGCAAAACCTTCCAGGCAGCGTTCCAAGCAGCCAGCTGGTTTTGGCGACCATCAGGTTCAGCTCTCTAGAGCCCGGCTCCCGGAGATGACGGGACAGCCACCGAAAGGTTTTCCCAACACCTTCCGAGATCGGGGCGGCACCTTTACACTCCTATTTTGAAAAACTCCCAGCAATAACTCTTTCTCCTTCACCCATGGTAATCATCAGTCAAGTTTGGTTCCTTTAAAAATTTTTAAAAAAATATATATATATATATTTAGTAGTTTTCTTGATATAATAATCACTTATATTTCCATGGTTATTATATTTGTTGGATATTTATATTTCCCCCTCTGAGAAGTACCTATCAAAACCTTTGACTATTTCCAATTGGTAGTGCTTTTTGTCCTGTCTCTCTCTCTCTCTCTCTCATGGACTTTAAGACTTCTTTGTATGCTCTAGATCAGCAGTCCTCAATCTGTGGGTTGCAACCCCTTGGGAGGTCAAACGACCCTTTCACAGGGGTCATCTAGACCATTGGAAAACACATTGCAATTTACATTACAATTCATATCAGTAGCAAAATTGCAGTTATGAAGTAGCAACGAAAATAGTTTTATGGTTGGGGGTCACCACAACATGAGAAACTGTATTAAAAGGTCGTGGCATTAGGAAGGTTGAGAACCACTGCTCTAGATACTAATGTGATTTTGAGGACGATGGTCAGTGGGAAGATTCAGCCAAATCAATGTGAGCCAACGCCCACGTTTTGTTGAGTTCAGTGAACTGGATGTTAAAATGGGACTTGTAATCAGGGTTCTCTCTAAGGTGGGAGGCTGGGCAGCTGCCCGATGTGGAAACCACAAGTTTACATTTCCTCTTGTTGAACAGTCCTCTGTGCAGCAGCATATTCTAAGTGCCCATAGAAATGTTCATTCCATCCATAGGTGTAATAAGAACTATGCTTGTCATGTTTATTTATTCACTTCATAAAACTCATACTTTTGATGATATACTACATTTTTATTCCCTGGTGTTTTGTTCTTCAGTAAACAAACACAGAATGTAAAGAGGAAAAGGGCCAAACAACTGGAGGGTGACAGGCTGTCGTGTGTTTTATAAGGTTTGTGTTATACCCCAAATTCCCACAAGATATTATAAGTGAATTATGCAATTCCAGAAAGGATTCAAAAAGCTAAAAATATTGTCAGAAGCTTTGCTGTAACTTCAGCAGAAGCAGAAAGGGGTTTTTCAAAGATGATCATAGTATGTTTAGAGAAGAAAACGTGCCTGTTTCTAATATAGCAAACACAATGTTTATTGTCCAGTTGGCCTACCTCTAAAGGAATGCTATCCTACTCCTACAGTGAAAAGATGGTTAAGGATAATGATGTTGCTCAGATAAAAGCAAAGAATATCCAAGTGAGGACAACAAGAAAGAAGCAATATGAAAATACCTTGAGTAGGGTCTTTTTGGGGTCAGGTATTATTTAAGATTTTTTCATTAATATTTTAAAACATTTCCATATAATCTAGTTTTGTGTACCTCTTTTAGTGTTCTTTTAAAAATATTAACTGTATGAAATAATAAACTATCTTTTAGGGATATCTTTTTTTAATACTTAAACCAGCCATTAGGGCAGCAAACCGGTTGTTAAATTATTTGAATCCCATCGTTGACTAAGGTGTGCCTGCCCCAAGCTGACTAAGGTGTGCCTGCCCCAGTATTTACAATTGCTGCACGTGCATGGGACAGGACAATCAACAAGGAAAACCACAGACTGATGTGCTTGAATTATGGTGTTGCCAAAGAATACTGAAAAAACCAAGGACTTCCAGAAGAACAAACAAACTGGTCTGGGAAGAAACAGAAGGAATTGTGCCTTAGAGGCAAGGGTAGGGAGACTTCACTCGTGGATCTTGGACACGCTATAAGGAAAGACCAGGCCACGGAGAGTACCAGGCCCTTTCCCACGGATTGGTCTTTCCTGATAGCATTTCCAGTTCACACTATGAATAACACAAAGGAAAAGAAGAAAGGAATGCCAGGATAAAGTGACACAGTGGCTTCAAACAAACAGAACAAGAACTGGAAGGCTGCTTCAGGACAGGGCAGCGATGATTTCTGTTGGACACAAGGTTGCTGAGTCAAAACTAGCTCAGTAACATGTAACAATAAAACTTTTAGTTATATGTGTCACAGTTTTCCAGTGTATGGCTTGGCTTTATGGTTTATTTCGATGAACAAAAGTTCTTAATTTTAATTTGGTAAAAATTGGCATTCCTTACCTTTATGGTTTTCCATTTGAGTTGTGTTTAAGAAACCCTTCCCTGAGGTGCGGGGAGAAAGGTGGAACCGATCACAATGATCTACATATAACCCCCCCTCTGGGGGGACAAACAACAGAAAAGTGGGTAAAGGGAGACATAGTTAGCATAAGACATGAAAAAATAATAATTTATAAATTATCAAGGGTTCATGAGGGAGGGACGGAAGAGAGGGAGGTGGAAAACGAGGAGCTGATATGAAGGGCTCTAGTAGAAAGAAACTGTTCTGAAAATGATGATGGCAACAAATGTACAAATGTGCTTGACACAAAGGATGGATGGATGGATTGTGATAAGGGCTGTATTGAGCCCCCAGTAAAATGATGTTTTTTAAAAAAGAAAGCCTTCCCTGATATGAAGTCATGATGAAATTCTCCTGTCCTTTCTTCTCACACTCTCAAAGCAGTAGGTTTTGTTGCGGTTGTAGTAGGTGCTCTTGAACTGTTTTTGACTTCGTGAGACCACCTGTGAGAGTGACACTGCTAGGGTTTGCAGGCTGTAGCTTTCTTTTTTTTTATAAATCATTTTATTGGGGCTCATACAACTCTTAGCACAGTTATACATTCGTTGCCCTCATCATTCTCAAAACTCGCTTTCTGCTTGGGTTCCTGGAATCAGCTCTTTTCCTTTTTCCCTTCCCCCTCCCTCATGAACCCTTAATAATTGATCATTATTTTATCTTACACTTCCCGGCGTCTCCCTTCACCCACTTTTCTGTTGCCCATCCCCCCAGGGAGGAGGTTATATGTAGATCCTTGTGACCGGTTCCCCCTTTCTACCCCCACCTTCCCTCCCGGTATCTCCACTCTCACCGCTGATACTGAGGGGTTCATCTGTCCTGGATTCCCTGTGTTTCCAGTTCCCATCTGTACCGCTGTGCATCCTCTGGTCTCACCAGGTTTGCAAGGTAGAATTGGGATCATGATAGTTGTGGGGAGGAAGTATTTAAGAACTAGAGGAAGGTTGTGAGTTTCATTACTGCTATACTGAACCCTGAATGACTCATCTCCTCCTCACTACCCCTCTGCAAGGGATGTCCAGTTGTCTACAGATGGGCATTGGGTCCCCATCACGTGCTCCCCTCATTCACGATATGATTTCCTCCCGTGCTCCTCCGGCTTTGGTACTTGAAACCTGGTCCCCTCTACCCTTCATGATTGCACTTGTTGGTGTGTTGCTTCCATGTGGGCTTTGTTGCTTCTGGGCTAGATGGCAGCTTGTTTACTTTCAAGCCTTTAAGACCCCAGATGCTATATCTCTTGATAGCTGGGCACCATCAGTCCTCTTCACCACACTTATGCACACATTCATCTTCAGCATTTATGTGGGGAAGGTGATCCCGCAAAGATGATTTTGTTCTTTGGTGTCTGCTGCCTGACCCCTTCATCACCTTGTGATTGCACAGGCTTATGTGCTTCTTCTCTTGTGGGCTTTGTTGCTTCTGAGCTAGATGGCTGCTTGTTTGCCTTCAAGCCTTTAAGACCCCAGACGCTATATCTTTTGATAGCTGGGCACCATCAGCTTTCTTCACCACGTTTGCTTTTGCACATGTTTGTCTTCAGCGATCATGTCAGGAAGCTGGGTATCATGGAATGACCGTTTAGGTGAGCAAGGTGCTCTTGTATTAAGGGAGTGCATGCGAGGAGGCCCAATATCCACCTGCTACCCTACTACTGAACCTATAAATATATGCACACAGGTCTATTTCCCCATAAATATATTTGCATATGTACACGTATGTATTTAGGCCTCTGTATGCCCTTTGGCAGGCTGCAGCTTTAGTAGAGTGGCTTGCCAGGTCTTTCTCCCTGGAAGCCTCTGGGTGTTTAAGCCACCAATTTCTCAGTTAGCAGCCAGATGCTTAACTGCTACCAGGGTCCCTTTGCATCCATTAAAGACACTATCTTAAATAATATCTACTTAGGCTGAGTGTTGTGCCACAGGGCTTTATATACATCCTTAATTCTTATGTATGATTGAAGTAGGGATTTTATTTTTTACTGATTGCCCTATACAATTTCTAATTGCATGAATTGCATCTGATTGAATTGGAAGTCAGCTGGAAGCTTTAATCAATTGATGGCTGATGCCTGGCATGTATGAAGGTACAACGAAAGCTCACAGAAATATGTAATTAAAAGAAAATAGATTTTTTTTCATGAACTTGTAGAAGCCTCCTTGTATTCTTGCACTTAAGGCAGGCCACGGGACCACTTTCTGCTCCATTTATTGAGCAGTCTAGCTTTCCCACTGATCTGTACTGTCGGCCCTGCCACAGATCAAGCTCCACAGGTGCAGCATTCAGTTGATACACCCTCTATCTATTCCTATGGCGCTGACATGACCATGGGCTTTTGGCAGGGCACATGACCACCAAACTAGAGAATATGTTTTTCTGGTTCTTTCGCTATTACCAGGTGCTGGAATAGATCATGTAAGTGGTTCAGTTTTATCAATCCAGATAAGCCTGACAATAGGGATAAGGGAATGACACACAAAAAGAACCTGTTTCTCAGTCACCATGGTAATCAGAGCCACCCCACCAGGTAAAACTCCTTGCTTATTATATAAGATGAGGAGTTTTCAAAAAGTTCGTGGCCAAATGGAATTAAACCATGACAGCATTTTCCCACAAACCCTTGGAAACCGCCTTGTAAATAAACCCATGTTATTAAAGTCACCATCACTTTGGCTTCTTCACCTCTAACAGACAAAGAGGGCTCCTCACATGAGTGCAACACTAATGGTTAATTAATATGTGTGAGGAGTCCTGGTGGCAGAGCAGTTATCATAATATATTATATAATTATTTATAATATATAATTATTATATAATATATTACACTATTGCTTTAATCGGTCAATTCAATGTTATGAAACACAATAAACTACCATGCTGTTTTATTTTTTTTATTATAAATAATTTAATTGTTTTTATAGCTCTTATAATAATCCATACATCAATTGTATTGGTCACATTTGTACCTATATTGCCTTCATTATTTTCAAAATATTTTCATTGTGTTTGAGCCCTTGGAACCAGCTTTTAAAAATATATTTTTAAAATAATTTTATTGGGGGCTCATTTCACTCTTTTCACAATCCATACATCCATCTATTTGTACATTCGTTGTACATTTGCTGCCCTCATCATTCTCAAAAGATTTGCTTTCTATTTCCTCCCTGTTTCCCATCTCTCATGAACCCTTAATAATTTATAAATTATTTTTATTTAGTCATATCTTACACTGACGTCTCCATTCACCCACTTTTCTGTTGTCGATCCCCCAGGGAGGAGGTTATATGTAGATCTTTGTATTTGGTTACCCCTTTTACCCCACCTTCCCTCCACCCTCCCAGTATCACCACTCTCAGCACTGGTCCTGCAGGGGTCATCTGTCCTGGATTCCCTGTGTTTCCAGTTCCTATCTGTATCAGCGTACATCCTCTGGTCTAGCCCAATTTGTAAGGTAGAATTGGGATCATGATAGTGGGGGGGGGGGATTGCATTTAAGAACTAGAGGAAAGTTGTATGTTTCATCGTTGCTACACTGCACTCTGACTGGCTCATCTCATCTCCACAAACCTTCCATAAGGGGATATCCAGTTGCCTAGAGATGGGCTTTCGGTCTCCACTCTGCACTCCCCCTCATTCACAATGGTATGATTCTTTGTTCTTTGATCCCTTTGACACCTTGTGATCACACAGGCTGGTGTGCTTCTTCCATGTGGACTTTGTTGCTTCTGAGCTAGTGGTCACTTGCTTAACTTCAAACTTTCAAGACCCCAGACACTATCTCTTTTGGTAGCTGGGCACCATCAGCTTTCTTCACATTTGCTTATGCACTGCTTGGCTTCAGCAATCATGTTGGGAAGGTGTCAGCTCCTCTTTTTTCCTCTCCCTCCCCACCTCATGGACCCCTGATCAATGATAAATTTATAAATTATTATCTTACACTGCCTGCTATCTCCCTTTGACACAAAGGGCTCTTAACTTCGAGGTCAGCAATTCAAAACCCCTAGCCACTCTGCAAGAGAAAAGAGGAGGCTTTCTACTCCAGTAAAGACTTAGTTTTGGAAACCCCACAAGGTCAGTCCTATCCTGCCCTATAGGGTCTGAATAGCAGGAGGTGAGATTAACTCATGTGTGAAAAAATGATCTATTATAATGAAAGGAAGGCAAATCAAAACAACCGTAAGATAACATTTTACACCATTTGCAGGGCAGCAAATTGTTTCATGTGGTTCTTTTAACCATAGTCTCTGTAGTTCCCATCAAACAATCTTTATGTGATGAGTCTGGGTAGGAGAAGGTGGACGATGATGATAGGAATCAGTTGTGAACACTTGTCAACAGGTTTCACTGTGACTGCCATCCTGTTGCAGGTAAAATAAACCCTCTCAGAAGCAGGATAGAGGAATCTCCCTACCAGCAAGAGCCAGGAGTGGTGCATGTCCTCTGGATCACAAGATCCCTGCACAATGAATCTCCTTGATCCAGAAAACATCTATGGCATCAGAGGAGTGGTAGAGGAACAGCAGCATCAGGAACATGAGGTATACTTAACCATGGAGCAAGTAAAGCTGAGTAGTTGGGGCAGGAGGCTGGCTTGTGGAGTAGGGTACCTTTGGGCACTTAGTTGGAGGAGCTGGGTTTGCTGACCCATGTAGCTTGAGCTGAATACCTTTGGGTTGGGGCTTGCAGTGGAGTGGCATACTCCTTGTGTATTTAGTAGCTGCCCTAAAGGAACTTTGTAACATGTTTGATTAAACTACTACATCCTAAGCATTTCTCACCTCTATTACAGCCTGTTAACTTCCTTATTAAATCCTTAAATCATGAATGTTGTCTGTGAGTTCTGTGTGGCCATTGCTATGAATTATAGAACATAGTAATAAAAGTATAGGGTGGGTGAGGCACATGACACCATTATATTAGCAAATACTAAAGGATTAAAATGATCTACTCACTATAGTCAGAATCAACTGGATAGCACATTTGTTTCTGGGTGGGTAGGTGGGTGGTGTGAAGCAGAAATTCTTGGGTTATGGGAACAGTTAATGTGCTCACCTGCTTATTTAAAGTCTGGAAGTTAAGTTCTCCCAGAGGGACCTTGGAAAAAAATCCTGTTGATCTACATTTATGGGGTTGCAGTGAGGTAGAATTGAGTTAATGGCAACTGCTTAGTTTAATGTCAAAAATTTGAGAAGAAACCATATTCTTGTGGTGAAAATGTAAAACGGTACAGTCTTTGAAAATAGTAGGACACAAATGTAAAAATATGTGCATAAGAATGATGTTCACAAGCTGGGTATAAAATAAAATACTGGAACCAAGCTAAGGTAAATAAATTATGGTACATCTAAACAGTAGAATGCTATTGATCATTAAAAATGATCATTTGGCAGGCAAATCATGTTTTGTCATGGTGGTAAACCACTAATCAACAGAAAATAAACATTTGCTCATGCTTTGGGAATGTGTGTGTGTGTGTATATATATATATATATTTAACTGCCACAAAGTTTCGGAAAGAAATCATAACATTAATTATCTTTGAAATGTATCACACAGAGAATTTATATCACTTTGATCAATATTATAATTTTATTTTTATGATATAGCTTAGAATGCTTCAAAACGCTGGATCAGATTTTGACATTGGGTAAACAAATGTGTCTGGCCATGATGTTGGCTTTATTAGCAGAATTTTGACAGCTCCAAGCTGTCAATTCACCAGTGTTCTAGAGCATAGGGCCATGTGATCCTCAAAATTTGCTCATAAAATACCTTTTAATAGCACAGGAAACTCTGTAAGTATTTAACCACCCCATCTCCCAAGAGTCTGTGGGAGGATCACAAAAGGCCTCAAAATTTTAAAGTTTTCTACTTTAAATTAAAAAGATGAATTTCGTTATGTAAATCTCTTTGGAGTATTGAAAAGCAAGGATGTTACTCGAGGACTAAGGTGCGCCTGACCCAAACTATGGTATTTTCATTTGCATCGTCTGCATGTGAAAGTTGGACATTGAATAAGGAAGACCAAAGAAAAATCAATATATTTGAGCTGTGGTGCTGGAGAAAAATCCTGAAAGTATGGACTGCTAAAAGGACAAACTGATCTGTCTTGAAGAAGTAAAGCCACAGTGGCTCCTTAGAGGCAAGGATGGCAAGACTTTGTCTTAACATACTTTGGACATGTTATCAAGAAAGACCAGTCCCTGGAGGACATCATGCTTGGTAAAGTAGAGAAGAAGCAAAAAAAGAGGAAGGTCTTCGAGGAGATGGATTGGTACAGTGTCTGCAACAATGAGCTCACACACAGGAACAATCGGGAGGATGGTGCAAGACTGGGCAGTGTTTTTGTCCTAATGTATAGCACAGGGTCACTACGGGTTGGAACGAACCTGAAGGCACCTAACAACATTTTACCTTAAAAAAAGTCATGCACATCTGGCATTGTACCCTATATGTCTTTTATGTTTTGGTTTTTGTGTGATAAAATACATTTAGTAAAATATTTGCTTTGCAAAGCATAAGGCAAGTGAACTTGTTAAATTTTTATGCATTAAAATATAATGAAAATTTACATTTCAACTCAAATTTCACTTAAGATTTGACTATAATGCATTTTGATCATAAATTGTTGCTCTACCACCTCCCACTTAACAAACTGAATAAATACCTGTAATTGTGCTTTCCTTAGCTGCTGATTGGTAATTTCAGCTTTTTGTTGCATCATGTTTTTAATTCGTTGGTTGACTTGCTTTTCCTTCTTGAGCTCATTACCATAAAATCTGGACCCCTAAAAATAAACAAACAAACAAATAAAGCATAGGAAAATCTATCCAAGACAGACTTTGGACCTCCACTCAAGTACTCCCTCAATGCAAGAATACTTTGTTCTGTTAAACTGGCATTCCATGATGCTCACCTTCCTGACACGATCTCTGAAGTCAGAGTGGATGCATAAGCAAATGTGGTGAAGAAAGCTGATGGTGCCCGGCTATCAAAAGATATAGTGTCTGAGGTCTTAAAGACTTGAAGGTAAGCAAGCAGCCATCTAGCTCAGAAGCAATAAAGCCCACATGGAAGTATACCAACCTGTGTGATCATGAGGTATCGAGGGGATCGGGTATCAAAGAACAAAAAAACTCCTATCATTGAGAGTGAGGAACAGTGCGAAGTGGGTACCCAAAGCCCATCTGTAGACAACTGAACATCCCCTTACAGAAGGGTCACAGGGAGAAGACAAGCCAGGCAGGATGCCGTGTAGCAACAATGAAACATACAACTTTCCTCTAGTTCTTAAATGTTTCCTCCCCCCACTATCATGATCCCAATTCTACCTTACAAATCCAGCTAGACCAGAGGATGTACAGATAGGAACTGGAAACATTTTAATCATTTTATTGGGGGCTCATACATCCATCGTGTCAAGCACGTTTGTACATTTGTTGCCATCACCACTCTCAAAACATTTGCTTTCTACTTGAGCACTTGGTATCAGCTCATTTTTCCCCTCCCCCCCATTCTCCCCTCCCTCATGAACTCTTGATAATTTATAAATTATTATTATTTTGTCATATCCTACACTGTCTGACGTCTCCCTTTACCCACTTTTCTGTTGTCCGTCCCCCAGGGAGGATGTTACAGGAAGATCCTTACAATCAATTCCTCCTTTCCACTCCACCCTCCCTCCACTCTCACCACTGGTCCTGAAGGGATCACATGTCCTGGATTCCTTGTGATTCCAGTTCCTACCTCTACTAGTCTTCGTCCTTTGGTCTAAGCGGATTTGTAAGGTAGAATTGGGATCATGATAGTGTGTGTGGGGGTGAGGGGGGAGGAGAGGAAACATTTAAGAACCAGAGGAAAGTTGTATGTTTCATCGTTGATAACCTGTACTGACTGGCTCATCTTCTCCCCGCAACCCTTCTGTAAGGGGTTGTCTAGTTGCCTACAGATGGGCTTTGGGTCCTCAATCTGTTCTCCCCGTCATTCACAATGATTTGATCCTTTTTAAATTTAAATTTATTTTTAAAGATACCTTAATGAGACTAAGGAGAATCTCTGGTTGCACAATGAATTACACATTGGACTGCTACCTGCAAATTCAGCAGTTTGTGCCTACTAGCCTCTCAATGGGAGAAGAGAAGGCATTTTTCCCCAGTAAAGATTTATAGCCTCAGAAAGTCCAACAGGCAGTTCTACTTTGCCCTATAGGGTCACTGTGAGTCAAAATCATGGCAGTGTGGTTTTGTTTGAAATGAGACTCAGACACATGCATCATTGAGAAGACTTGGTCTGCAGTCATCTACTGACTGCAGAGACGTGTTTAAACACATTTTGACAGCAAGCAGTGCATGGATGAAATGAAATCCTAGCAGCAATACCCTTCTAGTTCAGTTTACATCTTTAGGAAGAAGACGATTTTCTATATCACAACATTTTCAAAATTAACATAATCAACAATTCTTTAACATTACCTGGCAACTTGTCCATATTCATATTGTTTCAAATACATTTCACTGCTGGTTTGTTCAACTAGAATCCATGTTTTATTTGTTTATTCCATCTCTTCATTCTATTTTCATTCTTTTAATTTATATATGTATATATAATATATTTAAATTTTTTTCTTCAATTTTTAATTTTGGAATTTCAAATTCTCACATAGTGAATTCTTATATGCCCTCATTTGGACTCATCAACTATTAATATCATTCTGTATTTGATTTCAACCTCAATTACACACAGAGACATGTGCGCGCGCACACACACACACACACACACACACATTTTTGACCAAATAATTTTAAAGGTCCAGACATTAGCATGTATTTCTTGAATAAGAATATTATCTTAAATTTACATATTTTTCTGTGTGTTTATTTCAACATATATATATGAAGCCAACATAGTGCTAGAATAATCCATTAAGTAATTATTGTCTTGGAGAAAGTAATAAGTGAGTAATTACACTACTTAAAGAGCAGTAACAATAACAATAACCAAAGCAAAATAACAAACCATGCACAGGAGAAACAACTACCCAAAGTCAAGTCAAAAGATAAGCCATTATACAATAGAAAATTGTCTAGAGGATCATAATAGAGTTTATGAGAAAAGGAGAACCAGATGGCTTTTACCCATATGAAAAGATAAAACACTTGACTTTTCCAGAGAAAGGCAAATTAAAGCTACACTAGGTTCCCACAAGAAAGCACTGGTATTCCAGTGGTTTAGTGCTTGGCTGCTAAAGGAAATGTAAGTGGACTGACTCCATCAGCCGTTCCGAAAGAGAAAGGTCTGACAGTCTGCTCTTATAAAGATTTACAGCCTTGCAAACTCCCTGGGACAGTTATACTCTGTCCTGTAGGGTCACCCAGCATTGTCTACTCAACAGTACTGAGTTACTGACGACTGGCAAATCCAAAAGATTAGTAACACATTGTGTTGCCAATATTGTGGTCTGGCAATACATACTGGTGTGGAAGTGTAAATTAATACAAGTCCTATGGATGATAATTTGACAATCCATAAAAAATTATAAATGCATTTATCTTTTGGTAGTATAAATTCTAGTTATATTTGCTTACCTATAAAATTCATGGTTATTCACTTTAGTATTATAAGAATAAAATATTAGAAGTGACATTTTCACCAATAAAAGTTTCTGAATGATGTAATAAATTATAGTATACGCATACATTCAGGAATGAAAAAGAAAGAAAAAAGTTTAATTACTTATACAGAATGACCACAAATTATATTAACTGAAAAAAATGACAAAACAATTATATTATTCATTTATTGGGGTTAAAAAATAACACATATATTTTGTTTATTCATGCTTATGAAAAAAACAGAAAAAAGGGAAATTATTCTCTTCCCTTTTGTATCTTACCAATATTACATAACAAAATATTGAAAGTTGTAATACAATGGATATTCCGAAGGTACTGATTTTCTTTCAAACGGAATGCTAGGGTTACTAAGTTAAGGACACCGAGGAAAACGAGAAGGGTACCTTTGTGGCTTCCATGATAATTTTGTTAATTTTTTCTTTATCTAGTCCTTCCATTCCTGCTTTATTATCATTAAGTCCCATCCGAAGCAGAAGATCATCAGGGCACTCACTCTTCCTTTCCTTTGTGTTATTCATGGTGTCAACTGGAAATGCTTTCTTTTATTAGCTGAAAGAGCATGCAAAATGAACACAACGTTTAACAGCATGCAGATAGGGAGTAGGGAACTTAAAAATTAAAACGATGAATCAGAAAAAGTTTTAAAATTATAGTTTAATTTTTTTGGCAAATGAAAATATTCAGATTTTCAGATTTTACCATGACAAGATGACTGGATTTCTGGAGGGAAGCCAGGAATGAACATTTACTTCAGACTCCATGACAATAAGTTTGGATTTTGAGCAGCTGTGTGCCAGGCACTATGCTTGAACTTTATATTTGACTCTCACAGCAACACTGAAAGGTAGGTAAAATATTTCCCAGTATGAAGAGAAAATAAGCCTGAGTCTTAGAACATGTTTATGAGCACAGATTTTCCAATAAGTAGTAACATCTGTGTTGACACCCAGGTCTGAGCCCAAAGCTTATGTTTTTCCCCCAGATTAATTTGCTGCATAAGAAATAAATTAAAATACTTCCTTTCCTAAGCATGGTAAGTTTAATAGCACTTATACAGACCTCAATTCTTGAAGTAGTGAAAACATTTAAAAAATAAACACAATTTATTTCCAGGAAATTATTTTATTTTTACAATGTTCTGTCACTTCGAACATTAAAGAGCCCTGTGGGTTACGCATTGGACTGCTGACTGCAAGGTCGGCCGTTCAACCCACCAGCAGTCTCCTGTGGGAAAGACGGCACTACCAGTGCCTGTCAAGATTTACAGCCTCAGAAACGCTAGCGGTCAAAGTCAGCTCGATAGTAACAGGTAAGGTTAAGAAAATGCCCTTCAAATAATAATTCTTTAATATATGTACATAATTCCTTAGAGTTTACCTTCACACATATGTTTTGCTTATTCATGCATACTAATATCACAGATATTAGGTTTTAACACCTTTATAACCAAAATTTGGTCATTCTGTGTTTTTTAAAAAACACCAAAAAACTACCACCAGTCAAGCTGAATATGACTCATGGGCACCCCATCTATGTTCAGCAGAACTCCAAAGGGTTTTTCAGGGTTGATTTTCCAGGAGTAGATCACTAGGCCTTTGGAGGTTTTTGGTCAGAAAAACTGGGTTATCAAAAATACTGGCAAGTGGCAGAATTGTGCAAGGGTAAGTTTTCAGCTACCTTCCTGACTGTTGATGCCCGATTATCAAACTGCATCCAATTTCATGGGTGCATGTTTCATACCATTGCATGTCAAGGATGTCTGGTTTTATAGCTTCCATCTAAATGCCTAACAACTCACACATTTTCCAAACAAATCATCTCGTCTGCCTCTACCCCTCAAACCAGTGCCAACTGTAGCCTTCATCATCTCAGTTGAGGGCAAAGCTAATCTCTTCCAAATGCTCACGTAAATAACTTTGGAATAATTCTTGTCTCCTCTTTCTCACACACCCCACCATCCAAACTGTCAGGAAATCCTGGGAGTTCTGCTTTCAGCCTACACTGAATTTAATTACTGTCTCACTATCTTCATTACTTCCAATCTAGCCTCAACCATCATTTCCAGGTGTAGTGTAGCAAAGTATTTATGGCTCTTCTGACCAGTTTTTGTTAGACACCACCCCCCTCCCCAAGTGACATTTCCCTGACAGGTCTGGGTAAGTGAGGGAAGATACTGATTGCATTACTTGACTCAGCTGTGAGTGAATGCCATCCTACCGGGTACAAAGTATACCATCTCAAAAGCAGGGGGTGGGATCTTACTGCCAGCAAGAGAGGTGAGCCAGGAGTGGAGAGCCTCCATCGGACCCTGCATCTGGTTCTTGGAATTTGAGTTGTGGCTTATCACCTGACCTGATTTCTCCAGAGTCACAGACGTGACATGAGGAAGATTCTCCAAATGGACATTTCAATTTTGGACTTGGGACTTAGTAGCACCCACAACTACGTGAGCCATTTAACTTTACATTGTACATTCTGGATGGCCACTGTAGCAAATTTTAAGAATCCCAAGATGTAGGACTATGTAAGGGGAAATGGTGGTGGCTGATGTCAAAAATGATGGGGTGGTCCAGCATTTTGGAAAAGGGAGACAGGTAAGATATATTTAACTTCCACATTCTTGGGACCAGCCTTGTTAATTTTCACAGGAGAAACTATTTCTACACATGGGTTACTGCAAGTGCATTACTACAAGAGCCTCTTAAATAGTCTCTGCTTCTGTGTCTCTTCTTAGTCAAGGCTCAACACAGTAACCTAGATTATTCTTCTATTTTAAAAGTTAAAAAATGTAAAATTATGATTAGGGTTGAAAGTTGACAGAGCAAAGTGGTCGCTCACTCAACAGTTTATACACACTGTTTTATGACATTGAAATCCCCACAATGTCATAGCACTCTTCCCACGTCCTCCCATGGTGACCATTCCTGAACCCTGCCTGCCTTAGGAGCTTTATCCTTGGGAAAACTCTGTTCTTTTGATCTCATATGGTTGATTGTTCTAGGGAGTGCTTACTTCCTAGAAAATACTGTCTTGTAGATCTATTACCTATTGTTTGGCTGTAAGTTGGGCCAGGGTAGGTGGTGGATGTGGGGAGGGTGAGGTTCAGTGTCAGGACCATAGTTTTGAGAATTCCATCAGTCTTTATCAGACCAGTGAGCCTGGTCTTTTTAAACAATTTCTCAGTTTTGTTCCACATGTTCTTTCATCAAAGACTTTATATTGTGGTTCCTTTAAGAGCAATAGGCAGTTCAAGAGTAATTAAGAGCAATTAGTAGCTGGGTACGAACTAGTTCTTCTGTCTGTGCTTGAGGGGCCTAAGGCTTGTGCAGTATACTAGTCCTTTGTACTAATTATATCTTCTTTACTTGTCATTGCTCTGGATAATGAGAGACCAGTAGCTGTATCATAAATGTTCACCTATATAAGCTTTTAGGATCTTATGTTGCAGTCACTTCTAGTCTATGAAGCACGTCTAGACTACAAAGTACACTAAGAAACACAATTTGAACTACAAATGAAATATATATTTCCTAAATACTACTAAAATAATTATCTCTAGTAATACAAGAGGGCTTCAGAAAGTGTGGAACAATGAAATTTATAGAAATAATAGAATTTTTCCTAAAAAGTTTTAAGCCCGTGGTAGTTGAATAATCTGGTGTCAACGTGAGAATATTAAGAGTGAAGGGGTGGAGTCTAGCCTGTCAATCAGGTCACAGCCTGATGATGCCTCCTTGTGGGCCTGGCCTTCTTATGAGGACTCTGGGAGCTTCCTCTCTCTCTAATTGCACATTCCTGTTGACAAGCCACATGGAGCCATGCTGATGGTGGCCAGAGTACTGGAGATGCATCCACCACCATTGGATCCACAAAACTTGCACCCACCAGACTGTGATGTTCCTACATTTTGCATCATTGCATGTGAGTGCATGAGTCATTTATGGCCTAGTATCAGACATATGGGCTAACATTAGGTTTATGGACTTGATCTGGACTGAGCTGGGATGTTTTCTTACTATACAATTATTCTTTGATATAAAGTTCTTGATATAAAGCTATATATATATATATATATATATATATATATATATAAAACTGGATTTGTTTCTCAAGTCAACCCGGTCTAACACCCCCCCTCATATTTCAGAGATGCCAAGAAAACCAAGTAAAAGATACACCCAACTAAGAACACAAAAGTGAATTCTCTTTTGCAATAATGAAGTACAGTATTAATACCAACCTCTGAAAAAGGATGAAAGCATGAAATAGAAAATTAAATGAATAAGAGTTGTATGACTCCCTAATAAAATGTTAAAAAAAGAAAATCAGTAATTAAAAATATATACAGTTAACTGATAACATTTCCCAATAATGTGTCATGTGCCAGTAATGGCTGCTGTTGTTGTCTGTCACTGAGTCAGCTCTTAATGAGGCACTAACCCATCCTCAAGTTCATGTGTACATTTGAGTCTATCATTCTGGCTATTGCGCTAATTCATCTCATTGAGGTTGCCTTCGTTGCCACTGACTGTCTACTTTATCAAGCATGATGGCCTTCCTGTAAATAAGCCAAAGTCTTGCCATCTGAAGAGCATTCCGGTTTAATTTCTTTCAGTAAACCCTGGTATTATATTAATATATAATTTATACATTAATAAAGTATATACTTCACTACCCTGATAATTCAAAGCTATCAATTCTTTTCTAATTTTCCTAATTCATTATCCTTCTTCCATATACATATGAAGAGACTACAAATACCATGGCTTGGGCCAGGCTCCTCAGTCCTCCAAGTGAAAATGTTGCCTTTGAACACTTGAAAGAGGTCTTTCGCCTTAGTTATAGTCAATGCAATATATGTCCTTTGGTTTTCTGACTCCTGCTTCGATGGGCACTGATGGTGGATCCAAGCAAAATGAAATCCTTGATAATGTTCATCTTTTCTCCTTTGACAATGATGTTGCTGATCAATCAGTCTAATTGTGAGGATTTGTGTTGTCTTTATACTCAAGTGTAATACGTATGTACTGAAAACTGAACTCTTTGAGCTTCACCATCAAGTACTTCCAGGCATCCTTTAATTTATTCTTCACATTAAATCCCTATATTAATAAAGTATATAAATACTTAAAAAACTTATACTGTGTACCCATGACCTCAAGTTTCCAAGTTGAAATCCAAATACAGATTGCTTCTAGTGTTTATATCTTAATCAGTGTGCTGAAACACATAGCTGTAGCCTAAAATTATATCAATTTTTAAACATTTTTTTCTAATCTGTGGTTTTTAGTAGTTTGACTAGACACTGTAGGCAGTTACCATTTATTACCTTCACCTCCTTCCTCCTCTTCTGGAACTCCAAAAACCTGCATACTCGGCCATTATTACTGATCCAGAGTACCTGAAAGTTCATTTATTTTTTATTTTCCCCCGCTCTGTTTTTCAGATAGAATAATTTGTATTGTTCTATCTTAAAGCTCACAAACTAAGTCCTCTGTCATGTCATACTCTGCTAGTAAAACCATCCAGTAATTTTAATTTTCAGATACTGTATTTTCTATTCTAAAGCTGTCACATGATTTTGATATTTTCCATTTTTTAACTGACATTCCTTTATATATATAAGTATATGTTTTTAACTCATGGAGCACAGTCTTAATAATTCCTTTTCTTTTTCAGATGGTTCTAGTATATCAATCATGTTTGAGAACAGCATTTTTACATTTATATTTTCTTTTGAGAATAGTTGACATTTTCCTGCCTCTTCATTTATTGGACAGTTTTAAAAATTGTATCCACAATATTATGAATGTTTATGAGTAGCTAGTTACCTTCAAAGGAAGTCATTCATTTCAAGAATATATGAAAAAACTTTATTTAAATTATATTATATCTCTAATAAAGTTTGACTTCTCAAGACTTAATGACTCAAAAATATAAAAATAAATAAATATAGCAAATGTTGATGACTATTTTTCTTATTGTGGTGAAGTGAAATGACTTAAATATGGTTCTTCTATCCATGTCTCCCTATCTCCCACCAAATGATTAGGTGAAATTATGCAAATAGGTTGTGAAACACTAACAGAAGGCACTGGTCAGTTTTGCCATTCCTCTACAAAGCCATCTCAGAAGCAGAAAGAGAGACTCCTGGGGGCATCAAGAAAGAATAGCCACCAACAGAGTATATGTGAGATCCCTGTGTGCAGTGGTGGAGACTGCAGAGACCAAGGCAGAGACCACGAGACAGCAATGGGACCATGCTGACACAGAGCAGGAAAATTGCACTGCCAAGACGACGAGGATGTAAGACAGGCTTCCTGGTCCACAGAGGCAGCAGAAGGGACACATGACTGAGAGGTTGAGGACCAGAGAGAAACATGGCTACTGGCTTAAAAGAGGCACTGCTATGACCCCAAAACGGTATCATTCGTATCCAGGCTGATAATTGTAGTGTCTATGAGTCCAGTGTGGCCACTGCAACGGAACACAGAACCAAGCAGGCTAGGGTGCTGTGGGAGGGAGGGTTGGCGTCACAATAAGGTAAAGAGGCATGGAGGGTGAAGATATATACCTGACTACATCTACTTCGAGGCAACTGGCCATGGGCTGGGAGTGCTAGGACACGCACTTCTGTAGTGATGTTTCTAAGCTGCACAGCCTATCTTGTAGCCACAAAACAACTCACAAACGGGCTACCTCATAGGCTATGGGGCTTACATTATATGTGGATACATTTTCTTTTAGGAGACTGGCAAAGAAACTCTAGGTAACAACTAGAATGTAATCCAGTTGATGTCGGATTCTGAACTGTTTCATCATTGTAGGATCATAGTTTATTCCCACCCCACCCCCGGTCTAAAAGCAATTTTATGTGCCAAGGTACACAGAAGTTCAAAGTCTAGGCAAGACTATTCACTAGTTATGCCTTTAGGAAACTAATGAATGTCTTTGGACTTTAATTTCTTTACTGAAAAATAAGGATAAGGAATTTTATATTAAATGCAATTATCTTATACTATCTGGCACAGAGTAGCCCCTTAACAAATTATACTTCCTCCTCTCAAAAGCTATGACAATATTTTTCCCCCTTTGGTCTCTAATCCATTTTAACTATGTTAGTGATCTCCACCCCCCCACCCCGGGCCTGGCTAATACAATTCCTACAATATCCTTTCAATCATGTTAACCAACTAAACTACTTTCATTAATCAATAAACATTTACTAACTACCTTCCTATGTGACAGGTGTTTTAAAATCTTTACTCTTTAATAATAATGTATCTGTTAGAATCTTATCAATATTTCTTAACACTATTATTTGTATACCTAGACAGGCAAAGCTAGAAAATTAATGGAGGTAGGGATATGTCAAGCACACCATTCAGTACTTTAAATGAGGTTAAGGATAAACTATATTTCTATAAATTGTCTTTATCACCATAACAACATGTACATTCTATTACAATACTTTCCAGTTTACTTTACTAAGAAGATCTGAAATTACAGTAAGAGTGAAACAGTGAAAGGGTTGGGGCAAAAAACAGGAAGCAAAACATATTTACAAAGTAACTTTCATAAGGATTTTTTAGTACTGTTTAGTGTTCTTGCGTCTGTTCTAACTTATAGTGATATATATACCTTGCAAATCCCCTAATCAAAGTACATCAATTCTTCTCTGGGTTTCTGATGCATTGTCCAACTTTCACATGCATAGTCAAACCCCCACTCACTGGCACTGAGTCAATGCTGACTCACAGTAGCCCTATAGGGCAGAGTAGAGCTGCTCCTGTGGGTTTCTGAAACTTTCCAATCTTTTTGGCGGCGGACAACCTCATCTTTGTCCCACAGAGCAAATGGTGGGTCTGAAGTGCTGACCTACTAGTTAGCAATTCAATTCATAGTCCGTTATGCAACTTGAGGCTTGATATGTTTTTCTTCTTTTCTTTCAGTTTGAGATATGCTGAACATGTTCTTCCTCTTTTGCTTTCCAACTCTAGGTCTTCATACATTTCATTATGAAACTGCTCAACCTGCCCTTTGAAATTTTCTGTTCATCTTTTACTTCATTATTTCTTCCATTTTCTATTAACTAAAATCAAACTCACTGTCCAGTCAATTCTGACTCATAGTGACCCTCTGGAACAGGGCAGAACTGCCCCTGTGAATTGCTGAGACAGTAACTTTTTACAGGTACTCTATATTCAAGAGCGAGTTTCAGGTTACCTTCTGATAGCCACTCGGTTGTTTCTACCAACCTGAGGCTTTATTTAGGTATGTTGTTCTTGATTTTATCCACTGGGTCTTCTCGCATTAGTCTGCAATGTGTGAAATCCGTTTCTTGAGACGTTCTCAAAATTTAGGTCTTTCTTGTGTATTCCATCTGGCGAAGACCATGTATACAGTTGTGGCTTAGGTTTTTGAAAAGAGGCATTTGCAATGAAGGAAGTCACTGGTCTTGCAAATTTGTTATGCAATCTCCAGCTTTGTTTCTATCATCAAGGTTGTATTTTCACACTACTGATCTTTTGTTTCCAACTATGTTAAGCTGGGTTCTCTAGAGAAGCAAAACCAGTGATATTTATATATGCACACAAACAGAAACTTTTATATCAAGAAAAATGGCCTTCACAGTTGTGGAAGCAGTTGAGTCCAGTTTGGTTGTCAGATATTATGCCGGGGCTTTTTCTCCCTCTTGTGGTTGCTGGGCTGGGAAGTTAGAAGCGGGGCAGACCCAGAGGATGGTGCGGGGAGAGACGGATTGCAGTGACAGGTCAGATGTTACAAACAGGCCACTCTCAGTGCCAAGGATGGGCAGGCAATATCAGAGACACCAGCATATACCCCAACACACTTTACCCATGGACTAGGCCAACAGGAAGGAGAGGGGACCTGCAGTTCTTCACAGCAGCTCTTTCATGGCTATCAGGTATGCCCCTCAGGTATGCCCCACCCTGAGGAGACATCATCAGGCTGTCATCTGCACCTTACAGGGGAGGGTTTAATGGCACACCACAGAGAATCCTGGCCAGGCCAAACTGATATAAAACCAAACGCTCACACCAGCTTCTACACTCTACTTGTCAATAATTATCAAATGCATCCCGATTGCCCGTTTGATCTATTTCAGACCAAAAAAGTTGTTAAAATGCTTTAATTTGTTCATCACTAGCTTCTGTGGTTGACACAGTGGCTGCAACAATGGGCTCCAGCATAGGAACAATTGTGAGGTTGGAGTAGGACCAGGTTACTATGGGTTGTAACTGACTTGATGGCACCTAAGAACAACAGTTTACTGGGTGGTGTGTAAATTTGAATAGATGTATTAACTCATCTTCATTGTAGGCATAAAGATATTGTTACAGACAGCATTGTACTTCAAGACACCTTGAAATGTTCTGACAAAGAATGTGAGTGGTGCCTTCCCTCTCCATTTGTCATTTACAGCATAATAAATAATGATTGTCTGCCACTGTGACCAAAAATTCCAGTCCATTTTAGCTCACTAATGCTTAATTAGGATATTGATTTTAGGCATTCTACCTCATTTATGATAACTTCTAAATTTTCTAGATTCATACTTGGTAATGTTCCATGTTCCAATTTTTTTCCACATGTATGAGAGTGTTATATAAAGGGTAAGTGCACTTCAAGAAAACATCCCAACCCAGTGTTGCCCAAGCCCACAAGTCCAACATTAACCTATCTGTCCAAAACCAATCCACAAAGTCCTCCTCCATCTCACAAAACATAGGCAATGATGCCAACTACAGGAGGAAAGCCGAATCAGTGAATGTGTAAGCATCTCAGCACGGGCAGGGGTCTCCACATGGGTGCTCCAGCACCCAGGGCTGCATCGGGGTAGGTCCATGTGGCTTCTTCTCAGGATGTCTTCTTGCAGGAAGTGAGAGTTGCCAGCTGAAGCAGGAAACTGGCTAAGTCGGCTGCACCCTGGTCCAATCATCAGAAAGCAAGAGACCGGAAAACTATAAAGGTGAGGCTCATGGACCCATTTATCCCTCCTCCCTTCAGTTAACCCCACATGTGTTTATCGGCCAGGTTGACACAATAAACTTTAACTATCTCACCCTGCCAGGGTATTTGCAATATAATGTAGTCACTCATAAACTGAGACTCAGAACTTGCCTTTTTTAAAAATCTCAGCCTTGTGATTTCAGGATCTAAGTTTTCTTTCAGGGCACATTCAGAAAATTTTCAGGAACCCTGGTGGTGCAAAAGTTCAGCACTGTAAGGTGAGTGGTCAAACCCATTCAGGTGATCTATTCCATAAAAACTGTCACTGTTGTCAAGTGCCATCTCTCTCTCTCATTGTCATTGAGTCACTATTGACTCAAAGTGACCCCCCTGTGGGTTTCTGAGACTGTAACTGTTTACGGGGGTAGAAAGTCCAATCTTTCCCCCACTGAGCTACTGGTGATTTCAAACTGCTGATCAAAACCACTACTTCAAACGCCACCTAGTTGGTTCCGATCTTAGTGCTCTTCATCTATGAAGAACAGAACAAAACACTGCCTGGTCTGTGTGTTCTCGCAATCTTTCACATGTTTGAATCCATTGTTGCAGCCACTTTGTCAACCCATCTCTTGGAGGGTCTTCCTCTTTGTAATTGACAACTTATTTTATCAAGCATGATGTCAGCCCTGGGCATTCCAGAAAACATATCCAAGACTTCTGAAATGAAATCTCAACATTCTTGCTTCCAAGGCACATTCAGACTGTACTTCTTCCAACACAGGTTTCTTAATACTTTTGGAAGCCCATGATACAGTCAATATTCTTTGCCAACACTATAATTCACATACATCAATTCTTCTCTGGATTTCTTTATTCATTATTCAGCTTTTAGATGTATGTGAGACTGAAAATACATGACTTGGAGCAGGCCCACCTCCTTAAAGTGATATCATTGATATTTAACACTTTAAAGAGACTTTTTGAGCAGATTTACCCATTGTAATACATAAGTTGTTTTTTTAATTTGATTTCTTGATTGCTTCTTTTATGGGCATTGATTATAGGTCAAAGTATATTGAAGTTCTTGACCACTTCAATTTTTTCTCCATTTATAATGATGTTAACTTTTGATCTAAATTTGAAGATTTTTGTTGTTTTTTTATGTGGAGGTGTATATAATCCAGATGAAGGTGAAGGCTGTATTCTCTGATCTTCACCAATAAGTTCTTCAAGTCCTCTTTGCTTTCAGCAAGCACAGTAATATCATCTGTGTACATCATAGGTTGTTAATAAGTCTTCTTCCAATCCTGATGCTGCGTTCTTCTTACTATGGTCCAGATTCTCAGATTGATTTTCTCAATATACAGGATTGAATAAGCCATGTTCCAATTATTAATGAATGCTTACAGTTGTTTCTTCTCATTTTGAGGTGTGCCCATACAAAGGAAGGCCCCCAAAGCTTTATTGCATCCACATGATAAAGGCCAGAGGAAGTTTTCCCTCAGTTGTATTTTGAATACCTCCCAATCTTAGGGCTCATCTTCCAGGGTTCCATCTGACAATATTTCATGGCCATTCATAAGAAGTGGACAGCTTCTTTCTTCCTTCCTTGTTCTAGTCTGGCAGCTCTACTGAAACCTGTTCCCCATGGGTGATACCATTGGTATTTGAAATACTAGTGGCATAGCTTCCAGAATCACAGCAACACGAAAGCTACGATGGTTGACGAACTGACAGACGAGTGGTGATATTTAGTACTACCAATACATAAAAAGACTATATTGTGTCACATAAAGATGGATTAACTGTGAGGGGAGGTCCAATTGTCTACAAATGGGTTGTGGTTCTCCATTCCATGCTCCCCCACCCACACCCACACCCCATTCACATTGGGTATGATTTTGTTCTGGGTCTTAGATGCCTGATGCCTGATCCCATCCATACCTCATGATCACACAGACTGGTGTGCTTCTTCCATGGGGCCTTTGTTGCTTCTCAGCTCGATGGCCGCTGTTTGTCTTCAAGCCTTTAAGACCCCTGGTGCTCTATCTTTTGATATCCGGGCACCATCAGCTTTCTTCAGCGCATTTGCTTATGCACCCATTTTGTCTTCAGCAATCGTGTCAGGAAGGTGAGCTACACAGAATGTTGGATTGTTAGAATAAAGTGCTCTTGTGTTAAGGGAGTACTTGAGTCGAGGCCCAATATCCATCTGCAACCTTAATTCTTAACATATAAATAAAAGTAGATAGGTCTATTCCCCTCTCCTTATATATAAATATATTTACCTGAGCAGATGGACATTGGGCCTTTACTCAAGTAGTCCCTCAATACAAGAATACTTTGTTCTATTAAACTGGCATTCCATGATGCTCACCTTCCCGACACAATAGCTGAAGACAAAGCAGGTGCATAAGGAAATGTGATGAAGAAAGCTGATGGAGCCTGGCTATCAAAAGATATAGTGTCTAGGGTCTTAAAGGCTTGAAGGTAAACAAGCGACCATCTAGCTAGGAAGCAACAAAGCCCACCTGGAAGAAGCACACCGGCCTGTGTGATCACAAGGTGCCAAAGGGATCAGGTATCGGGCATCAAAAAACAAAAAGTGTTATCATTGTGTGCTCACCTCCCCAATATGATCACTAAAGAAAAATGGGTGCATAAGCAAATGTGGTAAAGAAAGCTGATGGAGCCCAGCTATCAAAAGATATAGAATCTGGGGTCTTAAAGGCTTGAAGGTAAACAAGTGACCATCTAGCTGGGAAGCAACAAAGCCCACCTGGAAGAAGCACACCAGCCTGTGTGATCAAAAGGTGTCCAAGGGATCAGGTTTCAGGCAACAAAGAACAAAAAATTCATTTAATTGTGAATGAGGGGGAGTGCAGAGTGGGGACCCAAGGCCCAACTGTAAGCAACTGGACATCCCCTTATGGAAGGGTTGTGGGGAGGGATGAGCCAGTCAGGGTGCAGTGTAGCAACGATAAAACATACAACTTTCATCTAGTTCTTAAATGCTTCCTCCCCCCGCCCCCAGACTATCATGATCCCAGTTCTACCTTACAAATCTGGCTAGACCAGAGGATGTACACTGGTACAGATAGGAATTGGAAACACAGGGAATCTAGGATGGTTGATCCCCTCAGGACCAGTCGTGAGAGTGGCGATACCAGGAGAGTGAAGGGAGGGTGGGGTGGAAAGGGGGAACCGATTATAGGGATCTACATATAACCTCCTCTCTGGGGGACAGGCAACAGAAAAGTGGGTGAAGGGAGACGTCGAACAGTGTAAGATATGACAAAATAATAATTTATAAATTATCAAGGGTTCATGAAGTAGGGAGGAGTGGGAAGGGAGGGGAAAACGAGGAGTTGGTGCCAGGGGCTTAAGTGGAGAGCAAATGTTTCGGGGAATGATGAGGGCAAGGAATGTACAGATGTGCTTTACATAATTGATGTATGTATGAATTGTGATGAGTTGTATGAGCTCCTGATAAAATGATTTAATAAAAAGTACCTGCAACACCAAAAAAAAACAACAAACCATATATACATTCCTGTGTACATGCTTGTATCTAGACCTCTATACATGTCCTTTGCCTCCTGGTTCTTTTCTCTTTTTCTTTTTACTTTCCTCTTGTCCCACCATCATGTTTGGCCTTCATTTGGGTTTAGTAATTCCTCACTGCTACACTGCCCTTGATTAAGCCCACTATGCATCTTACGCCCTTCTCTCCATTGATTTTAGTTCACTTGTTCCCTTGTTCCTGGGTTGGTCCCCTGCCCCCTTTTTTGCTCCCATTTCCCCTTCTCCCATATTCCCCGGAACCATCAGTCCCATTCTTATCATATCCAAATTGCTTATACTGCCTATCTATCTACATAGACATGCAGAGACATTAATAAGCACACACAAAAATCCAGGCAAAGCCAAACAAAATAACAAAGGAAGTCAAAACCAACAAAACAATAACAAACAATAACAACAACAAAAAGAAAGCCAATGACAAAAATGGAAAGACCTATAAATAGTTCAAGGTCTGGTTCACAAGGAAGAG
This sequence comes from Tenrec ecaudatus, assembly GCF_050624435.1. Classification (NCBI taxonomy): domain Eukaryota; kingdom Metazoa; phylum Chordata; class Mammalia; order Afrosoricida; family Tenrecidae; genus Tenrec; species Tenrec ecaudatus. Next base: position 71,982,877 of record NC_134531.1, on the reverse strand, counting down.
ATGAGCCAGTCAGGGTGCAGTATAGCACTGATGAAACACTGTACTTCCCTCTAGTTCCTTAAAGCTTCCTTGCCCCCACTAGCATGATCTCACTTCTTATTTACAAATTATATTCAACCAGAATGTGCACACTGCTATAGATAAGAGCCCACAACACAGGGAATCCAGAGTAGATAAACCCCTCAGGGTCAACAACGAGAATAGTGATACCAGGAGGATAAGGGGAAGGTGGAGGGGAGAATGGGAGAACTGATCAGAAGGATCAATATATAACCCACTCCCAGGGGGATGAACAACAGAAAAGTGGATGAAGGGTGACAGAGGACAATGCAAGATATTAAAATAATAATCTAAAACTTATCAAGGGTTCATGACGGAAGGCAGGCAGGGGAGGAAGAGAGAAAAATGAGGAGGCGATATAAAGGGTTCAAGTGGGAAGAAAATGCTTTGAAAATGATGATAGCAGCATATGTACAAATGTGCTTGACACAATGGATGAACTTATGGATTGTGATGAGATGTGAGAGCCCCCAATTTAATTTTTTTTAAAAGATGGATTAAATGAAGAATTTCTCAGTGTAACAGACGAATAAAGGTTAAAAGCCATAAGCCCCAAACTTGGGAGACTCAAGCATAGGAACAATTGTAAGGATGGTACAGGGCCAGGCAGTAATTTGTTCTGTTGCACACGAGGTCACTATGGATTGGATAACACTTTGCAGCAATATGATTTATTAGGACTCGAAACAGAAATAATAGGGATAATATCAAAAGGAGCAGATAATAAAGATGAAGCTAGAAAAGGCAGAGACTTATAGGTAGTGCTTTTAAATCCTTTAAATATCTGAACTTTGGGAGAAACACTGAATGCCACATTCAGTGAATGTGACCTGAATTGATGGCAATAAACCGTAAAGAAATTTATAAACCTTTGATATTGTTGATGTGAGAAGACTCATTAGTTTACCTAACTTAGCATAAGATAAGGAAACATGGACAATCCTGTTTAAAATTCCAAAGACTGTTACTGTAAGACTTGGCACAAGTGGCCTATAGAGATCAGGCATACAGAAGATGATGAAATAGGATTAAAGAACAGGGTTTACTGTTATGAGGCAATAGGAGTAAAGGTTACCTTTTTGAACTTATCAAAATAATTTAACTATTGCAGCTACAGGTGCAACTTTCTTATGCAGTTTTCTGTTATAATCTCAAGGGCAAGAGCCTTTCCACCTTTACAGTCCACCTGTTACTCTCTTAGGAACACTTATAGTAGTCAGCATTAACACTTTGCATTGTAAGCTTATTGAATAAAACAAACAAAGCTATGGTACAATATGTTCCTTAGTTATATTTTAAGTCCTTCGATGCGCTGAGTTCCATTCCGAGTAGAAGCTTTGGTGGTATAGTTACACTCTGGGCTGTCAGCCACAAGGCTAGCAGTTCAAAATCACCAGCCACTCTACAGGAGGCAGATGAGGCTTTCTACTCCTGTAAAGATGTACACTCGTGGACATCCACAGAGGCAGTTCTAACCTGTTCTGTAGGGTCACTAAGTTTCAACTGATTCAATGGTATTGTTTGAGTTTTGAAGGATAGAACAATGAAAAAGAGTTTAAAAGTTTTGCCCTCACGGAATTACATTCTAGAGGGGGAAGTAACTTATGCAATCGAATGAATACACCCAAATAAATATTTATGTGTGTTACAATTTGTTATGCCCTTGAGAACAACTGAGGAAGCCTGGTGGCTAGATACAATACACCTGCTCTCTGGAGGAAGATTAGACTTTAAAGATGAGATTTATAGTCTAGGAAATCAAGCAGTTCTATTCTGCCATATACGATTGCTATGCGCAGTGAGTTTGATTTTGGAGAGTTTGAGAAGAATCAGATATGATGCTTCATAATGGGATTTACATATAAGTTAATGTATTTTTTCTTAGAACTGCTTCCTTTACCCCTTGGTGAGAAACAGAGTATAATATAAATTGTAAGTCCCTACATGTCCAGGAAAGGAGCCCTGGTGTTGTAGTGGCTAGGTGTTGGGCTGTGAACCACATGGATGGCAGTTCAAAACCACTAGCAGCTCCAAGGGAGAAAGATGAACCCACAGGGGGTCACTATGAGTCAGCATTGACTCAGTGACAGTGAGTTTGGTCTTTTGGGTTTACATGCCCAGGAAGATGTTTGCTTGTGTTTTATAGACTGCAAAGGCATTAGACTGTATGGATCATAACAAACTATGGAAAGGCTTGAGACGAATGGGAATTCCAGCACTGTACAGGGATCAGGAGGCAGTTGTGTGAACAGAATAAGGGAACACTGCATGGCTTAAAATCAGGAAAGGTAAAAAATAAAATTAAATTAAACATTTTTAAAATAATAAAAAATAAAATCAGGAAAGGTGTGTGTGAGGGCTATATCCTTTTACCAGACTTTTCTCAATCTGTAATCTGAGAAAATCATCAGAGAAGCTCAGTTATATGAAGAATGTGGAATCTGGATTGGAGGAAGGCTTATTAACAACCTGCTACATACACATGACACAACCTTGCTTAGTGAAAGCAAGGTGAACTTGAAGCACTTGTTAAAGAATATTAGTCATCAGCATAGATTATAACCTAACATAAAGAAGACCAAAATCCTCACAACTGGATCAATAGGTAATATGATAAGTATGATAAATGGAGAAAAATTTGAAGTTGTCAGGATTTCATCTAGCTTGAATCCACAACCAATGCTCATAGAAGCAGCAGCATAGAAGAATTCAAAAGACGCATTGCACTGCTAAATCCGCTGCACAAGACCTCCAAAGTGTTGAAAAGCAAGGATGTTACTTTGAGGACTAAGGTGAACTTGTCCCAAGCCATGGTATTTCCAATTGCTTCATAGGCAAGAGAAAGGTAGGCATTGAATAAGGAAGACAGAAGAACTGATATGTTTGAATTATGGTTCTGGTAAAAAATATTGAAAGTATCATGAACTGCCAACAGAACTCATCAATCTTGGAAGAAGTACAGTCAGAATGCTTCTTAGAGGTAAGGATGTCAAGACTTACTCTCACGTGCTTTGGACATGCTGTCAGGAAACATTGAGAGGGCCCTGAGACATAGTTAAACCAGGTTGAGTAACCTGCAAGATGAAAATTGAAAGGGACAGAAAAAGAGAGGAACTGAAAACAAGAACACAGAGATGAGAGACACCATGACGTCCAAGAGATGTGCAGAAAAATAGTCTTCATTTTCCAAATTTCCAACACATCTGAAGACCAGTTAAGGATTCTGATATTTTAACAATAAACTTCTCTTACTGCGGTCTAGTGACTATATTTCTGCTCTTTTTGTCCAAATAACTTTGACTGTCATCAAGTCAATTCTGACTCCAAGTCACCCTACAGGACAGAGTGGAATGAGCCCCATGGGCTTCTGACACAAACTCTTTACAGGAGCAGCCTGCCTCATCTTTCTCAGAGAGGATGGTGAGTTGAACTACTGACGTTGGGGATTGCAGTTAGCAACCCACCATGTAACCCACTATGCCACTAGGCCTCCACATCCCAATTATGTTCTTTACGTGCTATATGACCTTTGGAAAGCTATCTAACTTTTCGGTGGTTCAGTTTCTTCAACCAAAATACTAGAAACAATAATAGACTCTAGTGTCGACACTGGGGTTAAAGGAGACAACACAGATGTAAGGTCAAGGTGAATCAAAGACACACAAAGGCATTAACTGAATTTAAAGCACAGTCACTCTAATACACTTACCTAAAGAACACATTATTAATTTACACAGTTCATGCCACTTTTATATGCATTATGAAGCAAAGAAAAAGGTATGAGCTTTTAAATCAGACAAACCTGGATTGAAATTCTAACTCTGCCAGTAATAGCTATATAATATTGAACAAATTGCTTAGCCCCTCTGAGCCTGAGTTTCATTATCCTTAAAATGAAGCCAACAATTCCATGATGCTCACCTTCCCAACACGATTGCTGAAGACAAATGGGTGTATATGCAAATATGGTGAAGAAAGCTGATGGTGCCCAGCTATCAAAAGATATAGCGACTTGAAGGTAAACAAGCGGCCATCTCGCAGAGAAGCAACAAAGCCCACATGGAAGCAGCACACCAGCCTGTGTAATCATGAGGTGTCGAAGGGATCAGGTACCAGGCATCAAAGAACATAAACATGCTAACCTTGTGAATGATGGGGATTGCAGAGTGGGGACCCAGAGCCCATCTGTACGCCACTGGACATCCCCTTACAGAGGGGTCGCAGGGAGGAAATGATCCAGTTGGGGTGCAGTGCAGCAACGATGAAACATACAACTTTCCTCTAGTTCTGAAATGCTTCCTCCCCCACTATCATGATCCCAGTTCTGCCTTACAACTCCGGCTAGACCAGAGGGTGTACACTGGTACAGATAGGAACTGGAAACAGAGAATCCAGGACAGATGAACCCTTCAGGATCAGTGGTGAGAGGACGATATGGGAAGGGTGGAACTGATTACAAGAATCTACATATAACCCCCTCCCTGGAGGACGGACAACAGAAAAGTGGGTGAAGGGAGATATCGGACAGTGTAAGACATGACAAAATACTAATAATTTATAAATTATCAAGGGTTAATGAGGGGGGGAAGGGAGCGAATGGGAAAAATGAGGAGCTGATAGCAAGGACTCAAGTAGAAAGCACATGTTTTGAGAATGATGATGATAACAAATGTCCAAATGTGCTTGACACAATGGATGTATGTATGATTGTGAAAAGAGTTATATGAGCCCCCAATAAAAAATTTTTAAATGAGGCCAATAATATTCCCTTTAAGTCAGATACAGATATAAGCATATCTGATTAATATTAAGACTTTGTATCACAAAGATATGATTCCTTCACAAAATAAGTATATTTTCAGTGCATATCTCTAAAAACTATTCTTACTGTTTGACAAGTGATCCTAAAATTCACCTGGAAGAGAAGCTCTAGAGAAACACGCAAATGAAAGAAAACCAAATCAGAATTTTGCGAATCATTTTGAGAGTCCTATAAAGCTAAGTTTTAAACCAGTAAGCCATTAGCCTATTGCTGTTATCGTGTGCCATCCAGTCAATTCCAACTTCTAAGTCAGAAGAGCATTGACTCCCAGGGTTTGGAAGGCTTTAATTTGTACTGAGGCAGCTTGCCACAATGTTCTTCCATGAAGTCGCTAGTAGGTTCAGTCAGCAGTTAAGCGGAAATCCTCATGCCATTGAGTTGATTCCAACTCACAATGACCCTATAGGTCAGAGCAGACCTGCTCCACAGGATTTCAGAGTATGTCAGGAGCAGATAATCTATCTTCCGAGTAGCGTGAAGGTGTAGACAGACATATGAATGAAATTAAATTAATTGACACACACGTGGATTTTGCATATAATAAAGGTCGAAGGATAGGAATATACTGTTTAATCAAGTATTAAGTCAAGTAGCTATCTTTAATAAAACATTAAAATATATGGAACTCACCCAGAAAAATTTATTTCAAGGGATGGCATTGAGTCTGCAGCTCAGGGAGAGGGACATGTCTGATTGGAGCACAGGGGAGCAGATGGAGGGGGAGTGTGGGGAGAGTGGAGCACATCCTGGCCCATCAGGCTTTGAGGACAATGACCCCAATTGGAGCAGCCAGTCCACAGGGAGGACCACATGGCCAGCCCCACTATGAGACATGAGGCTCCTCACTGACTCATGGCCCTGCAGGGGGCAGCACCAGAGACACAGTGTGGGAATTGCATCAGACCTCATCCAGCCACACGGAGGCAAAGCATTGGGGAGTGCAGCGGAACAGCAAGGGAATGGAGCGGCAAAGTCCCCAGAGAATGCTGAAGGTGGACTTTGGGGTCAGGGCGTGGTGCTCCAACAGGCTGGAATGGAAAACGCTCCTGAAGGCCAACAAATGATCCTTGAACTGACTACAAGCTTTAAAATAATAAAATATATGGAACTCTCATTCCATATATTCCACCCCACCAAAAAAAAATCCCAGACGAATTCAAATTCTAAAAAAAAAAACAAAACCAAAAGGGACCAAAGGAAAATACAGAGAGCATTTATAGGTGGGTTAGGAAAGGCCAAGTGAGAGAAAACTCAGAAGCTATCACTCTGACCTTAGAGGAAAGGCATGAATTTTACCTTTGTATTGTAATTTCCTCCCATTAACAGCAATAAAGTGAATCCCAATCTCTGTTACATTCTAATTATTATGCAAGCATCTTTATGTGTTTGAAAAAGCAATCATAAGCATAAGGGACAATGTGGAAAGAACCTATTTTAAAAGATAATTTCTGTCATATTAATCCAAATACAACCAGGCAATTTATTACTGAGTGAGTGGGCATCTTGCTATTAGTGCTAGTGGTTCACAACTACAATTAACAACAACAAATGCATAAAATGAAACCTAACAGAAAACTCAATGTGAAAGTAAAGACATACTATGCTTTTTAAATTGGCCAGTGGATTTCTTAATCATTCATAATCATTTACGTAAGAGTAATGACATTTTGAAACCTAGATTGGGAGGCAAAGCAAAACTTATAGTAGTCAACATTTTAAAGGTGTACTTTTATAATCCACCAAAAAAAGAAAATGGTGATAAGTGGGTTTTGGAGGAGGGTACAAAACTTGGGGATTATGTATTTCTATGTTGACAAAGTATTTTCAAAAGCTAATTAAGGTTATTTATCTGAATGGCTTTCAGTTACACATTATGAGTTGATTTCACATAATGGAAGAGCAATTTGCAAGCCCAGCTACAGCAGACTGAGCATCTATAATGGAATGTATCAAAGGTACTTCTCTGGGTCGCTTTCCATCAGTCCATTTTTTTCTTCAAGATGTCAGTTCCCGTGGCCTTACCCATTACTACTACAGTTATCTCCAGTCACAGTGCCTTTCCCCCTTGACTCGGAATTTCACTTTCATCTTCCTGACCCTGCATATCCTCTTTTCTTTCTTTGCTATTTTAAGCAATTTATTGACATACAACTTATGTATCATACAATTTGATGATTTAAATATATTTAAGAAGGAGTTGTATACTCATCACCACAATCAATTGTAGAACATTTTCTTCATTTTTGTACCAGTTCTTATTGGCTCATTACCCTGCAACAGGGAATATTAATCTAGTTACTGTCTCTATGGATTTACCTATCCTGGATTTCACATAAAGAAAATCATTCAAAAACAACAACATAATAAAATATATTTTTTTAAAAACCACCTCTACCCAAGAGAAAGCAGAATAGGAACTAGAACAAATTAAAAATGGTAAAACAAATAACATGTCAAACTCTAAGGACGTCTGCAGTAATCCACTTTCCATTGCGCTGAGGGCAAGACTATTCACATCCCTTGTCTATGGTCTGAGGGAATTCAATGGAGGGTTAATCACTCTGAGGGACTCTACAAATGGACTATGGGGTTTCCCTGTTTCTATAGCCTTCCCTGCAGTAACTCAAAACCAAACTCACTGCCATCACCTCTATTCCTACTCAAACAACCTTGAAGGAAAAGATAGAACTGCCCCCGTGGGTGGGTTTCTGAAACAACTCTTCTGTAGCAAGCCTGGTTTTTCTCCCCCAGAGTGGCCGGTGGTTTCAAACTGCTGGCTGTGATAGCTGCCAAACTCCTAACCACCAGCCCACCAACTTTTCGAAAGTTTAACGTGCTATTTTATTGTTGACAACGATCAGGACATTGACAGTGATCAGGAGATAGAAAAGTAGCAACGAAGAGCAAAGAACTAAAGCTACATCTGCAAAAGTTGCACAAGTTATCATCATAGATACAAAAGGACCAGTACACAGTCATATATGTCTTATATATGCAAGATCGCTATGTTATTGGCCTTTCCTCTCATTCTAATCTTGAGATAATGCCAGTGTCTTGTTGCCTAACCCACTACTGTCATAACACTTTTATACTGTGGTCTTCTTATACGAATTTTTTTATAAGCTTCCCTATCTTTCAGGGATAGGATATGGAGGTACAGGCATAGGGACACGGAGCCAGCAGCTCCGCAGAGATGCTTAACTAGGGTCCCAGAAAGTCGACTGCATCTTAATTAAAAGTTTAGGTTACATCTCACATTTTTATTTTACTTTAAAAACGTTTCTAACGGCCCTCATCTCCGGCAACCTCAAAGTTACTTTCTAGAAAATAAAAACGCGAGACATCTAACACAAAGGTGAGTGCATGCGCTGGTGCTAGGGGGCTGAGGATAGTGTTTCTTCGAAAGCCGGAAAAGGTGAAGCTTCGAATCTCAAGAGAAAGAGACGACCTCCCGACTTTGCAATGGAGCTTTGGCGGAAAGAAGTCACGCTTTCTCCCCGGAGAAATCCCCAACCCTTGCCCCGTGGCCAGAGCCGGCGGGAGAGACACCCTCCCGCCTTGGCGAGCCGCAAGACGCTCGCGGGTTTTCGGAAAGGAACTACGCGCAGGAGGCCCAGAAACCTCCGTGGAGAGTTGTTATCTCACGTCCGGGCTCGCAACTCGGGAGGTTCGTCACAAACACACTTGGTAGAAATAGAAGAGAGGCCGAGGGGTCGGGTCACACAGTTGCGAGACGAAGCCCACCCCCAACAAGGTCGTTCCCAAGGCGACCGGCCTCAATCTGGTAAACTACTCACCGGCGGCTCCAGGTTCGCGACTACAGCTCCCAGGAGGCGGCGCGGCCGACCGAGCCGGCTCCCTCCCAGCATGCAGCACGGCTGCGCCCCGACCCACACTGTTTTTTTCTCTACTCCGCCCACTTCGCTACCCGTCGTCACCAGGGAGAGCGGGAGGTAGGGGGCGGGAGGCGGCTCCCACGCCCTCGGCGTCCCGCGTCAGACGTTGGGAGGGGGAAAGGAGGGCGGCGGAGGGAGAATGGGAGGACGAAGGGGAGGGGTAAGGGGAGGGGAGGGTAAATAGTGGGCCAGGCAGGAAGATGGCGGCCGTCACCGAGGTGTGAGTTGACCCCGGGTCTCTGCGGCTGGGTTTTCCTCTCCCGTTCTCCTTCCCCTGCCCTCCCCCGCTTAAGGTTGGCATCCAGAGGGTCGAGTTCGGGTGGCGACGCCGGCGTCACGACGGCGGCGGCGGCTGACGGCTGGAAGAGCAGGCTCCCTTCGCCGCTCGTCCTCCTTCCCCGGTCCGCTCGGTGTCAGGCGCGGCGGCGGCGGCGGCGCGGCGGACACACTTCGTCCTTACGCCTGCTCCCCCCCGCGCCCGAGCGGGCACTCTTCGCGTTGCCGTCCCCGGACCCTTCACCGCGGGGACTGCGCGCCTTGCCCGGCGCCCCTCAGGGAGCGGAGGCCGCTCTCCTGCTTGGCTGTCGCGCCTCCATGTCGGATAACCAGAGCTGGAACTCGTCGGGCTCCGAGGAGGATCCGGAGACGGAGTCCGGGCCGCCTGTGGAACGCTGCGGGGTCCTCAGCAAGGTGAGCCACCCACGGGCTCGGGGTGCCCGGCCCGGACTCACCTGCTGCGAGGCGAGCGGCCGAGGGCGTGGGGTGCGGTGCGGTGGGGTGGGGTGGGGTGGGGTGGGGCTGGACGACTAGCTGGCACCGTCCCGGGGCGGGGGTTGCGGAATGGGTCGCGGTGCGGGGCTGAGTCCGGCCGCCGGGGTGCTCGCGGACAGGGGTGGGGGCCGCGGACGCGGGGGAACCGGCGGCAGCCGGAGCTCGGGTCTGGGAGGCGGGAGGCACACCGTGACTTGGGACCTAGGGCGGCAGCTGCCCCGGCTCTGGGAATCCAAGTTGGACAACCGCCTGGCCGGAACTACTGGGCTCGGGGGCGTTGTGAGACGGGCTTCCCCCAAACGAGCTCAGTCTGGAGGTGCGGATCAGAAAAGGGCCTGGGGTGCTCAACAAACACTCACGTGAAAGGGGAAGCCAGGGCAAACTCACCTTGGTGCTAAAATCTGAGGTGTTAGGATATGCCTGCTGTAGGTAGAGAGAGAGATGGAGGAGGACTTGTATACTAAGTCTCCCGACCCTCTACCCCAGCTCTGGACAGTGCTGTTTCGACACGTGACAATCAAGAAAATCATAGTAATTTGAAACATGTCATGGAGAGTGAACTTTAGGTCTAGGAAGAAGAGCATTGTTTAATAAGATATTCTTGTAGGCAGAGGCTCAGTGTTTTTTTTTAAGGGAGGGCACTTATCTTGGGAGGCTTGTGTGTAAAATTTATCCCCATTTCAAAGTTTTTGAAAAGTAGATAGTCATTTGCAGGACTATAAAGGTAATAATTAAAGTGGATGAAGCCCTCTATAACAGAGAACGTTAGTTGATATTTGATAGTCTTTTTTAAGTGCTTGCTTTGAAAAGATTCACATCGTTTTTCTACTTCCTTCTTCCTTCCTGTTAAAGTTTTAGAAAGGGCTGGAGCTTACTGTTAACTTGGAGAAAGGAGGAGCTGGGGCCAGTCCTTTACAAGCTGATCATAAGACACTAGGTCATGTGCAGCCACTTACTCTTAAGAAATCACCCTGCTTCCAGTATGCATACTTGGCTAATCATTTGGACCTGTTTGTAGCATTGTTTCACATTAAGCTATTAGGATGTCCTTAGAAAGCTGGTGAGTACGGGTCTAGGAAAGGGTTCTGTACCTAAAAACTGAGGTTTGCAAGCATTCACTTTTATTTGTCTAGCAGAAAATTATGGTGTGTGATACTGTGACCATTCTTGAAATTGAAGTCAGGCTCCCGAGGGTTTCTTCAGATTAAATGTGTCTTGTAATCTGTGTTGAGTATGTTGTGTAGTAGTAAGTATACGGGTTTTTAAGGTGGAATAGCTGTGGAATGGGGTCTTTGCTTCTTGGTGATTTGGGCAGTTTTTCTCATGGGAAGTACGCTGCCATGGTAGTATTGTGGTAAAACAGCTGTTTTGAGCGATGGTCCTTCTCTCTGTCTTGAGGATTGGAAGGGGTGGAATAACTAGTGGGAAAAGGCACCAATGGATATTCACTGTACGCAGTCTACCAAAAAAGAAAAAAAATGCCTTTCTGTTTCACAGTGTACTACAATGTAGTCATTGACCACATCTTTGCAAAGTGAATAGCTTTCAGTTTTTACTGTGGCTGCATGTATAGGACCAATAAGACGTTTCAATATTAATTGCATGGACACATATGATAGAAAATTTCCTGAAATTTAACAATTCTCTGGTAACATATAATGTCTAAAAGATTTTTATCAAAGATATTTTATATTTATACATATTCTGAGTATGGCACATGTTTTCACATTTAAATATATAGTTTTTCGTATTAAACTGGTAACTTAAAACATTGGTTGAACTCAGTAGCTATGTATTCTGTGTTTGTTTCTTGTAATATTTATTATGCCTTAGGTAACAGTAAGGAGCCCTGGTGGCACTGTCGAGTAAGCATTCGACTGCTAACTGCTAGGTGGGTGGTTCGAAGTCACCAGTTGCTTGGAGAGAATAAGATGAGACTATCTGCTCCTGTAAAGCTTTTAGAACCTCATTTAACAATTTTTGTGCAAATTGTTCTCTGACATGGTTACAGTTTTCACTATGAGACATCATTTTTATTATTTCCATCGTTCTAGCTTCCATTCCTTCCTTTGCCTTCTCATCTTTGCTTTTGGGTAAATGTTGACTGTCTAAAGCACATTGCTTATGAGTGATCTTATATATTTTATAAGTCAATCTATTATTTGGCGTAAAGCTGATCTCCAGAAATAGCTTCAGTGTCAAGCTCAAAGGATAATAATCTCTACCCTCTCAGTTCAGTCGGGCCTTTCTTAAGAATTTGAGTTATGTTCCATATTTTTCTACCATTTTATCCAGGTTCTTCTGTGCCCATGGTCAGAACATTGAGTAGTGGTAGCAGGGCACCATCTAATTCTTCTGGTTTCAGGCTAGAAAAGGGAATGGGCCATTAATCTTGTGGACAAGTTACTTTGAGATTTTCGTTTCCTTCATTGTCTTTTGCTCCATAAAGTAGAGATCAATAGTAGATGTATCATAGATGGTCACTCACGAACTTTTAAGACCCAGATGCTTCTTACCAAACTAGAATGTAGAACATTATCTTTATGAACTATGTTATACTACTTGATTAATTTGCCCTCTGAGACTGTGGTTCTGAGTTTTAACCCAGTAAACGAATTCTGTGAGTTGTTTGGTTATGTTTAGGAAACCATACCCCCTATGTGCTTAGTTATCTATATGGATTTATGAGGGACTTGATAACAGTCATGGAAAAATTTTATTTTTTAAAGTACTTTTTGAAACTCATATATATAGTGTACACAAACATGCTTACAGATACACCTATACATGCACATGCATTTATTTGCATATGCCTACTTTACACGTGTAAACTATCCATATCTACCCTTTTTAAAAAAGTCATTGCAAATTTGCCCCTTTTCTTGGGTATTTCTTGGTATTTTTATTTACTTTGTTCAAGCTGTGTTGGTTTCATACATATTTGGTTTTGCCTTTTCATCACCAAAAAAACAAGTATCTACTATCTATTGATTCTCCCTTCCCTATCCCTCCACCCCTCGTATCTATTAAGGAACATTACTTTCTATATGTATACTTCTGATTTTTTATAAAAGTGAGACTACATAATATTTATCCTTTTGTGGTTGATTAATTTTACCTAATGTGTTCCAGATTCATCCATGTTATACAATGATGTGTTGTTTTATTCTTTATAGTTTCAGCCCATTGTACATAAGTACCACAGTTTGCTTTTGCACTTGAATTTCCATCTTTTTTCATTATGAACAGTGCTGCAATACAAAACACAGTTGTACATATATTCACAGGACTGCTCTTATCTCTTGGATATGAGGGTATGTAAAAAATAATGCTCTTAAGGGTCTAGGTACTACATGCACAAGCTTATTGCAAACAAATGTGCTTAAATATGCTTCTCTAATCAGTGGATGGCTACAGACAAGTTCTCTTTGGGATATATTTGTCTTAACCTTTTTAAAGAGCCCAGGTCTCCTAGTGGTTACCCAATCAATGGACTATGTGATCTGCAAGGTCCACAGTTTAAAGCCACCAGGTGCTCCTTGGGAGAAAGACAGGGCTTTGTACTCGTGTAAACACTTATAGTTTCAGAGACTCATAGGGTCGTTCTATACTGCCCTTTCGGGCGGCATTTGAGTTGGCATTCACTCGTTAGCAGTGAGTTTGGTGTTTGGTTTTGGTTTTAGTTTTCTTAGAGCAACCTCACTTAAAAAGGTCCAATCAAAACAGTGGCTTCTGAAGGAATTGGGGCAGTTAAATTCAAGGCAGAAAGACCAGCTCAAAAAAATTGATTGTTTTGGGTGATTCTAAAGGGGTAGAACACAATTTGAGTCCTTAGGGCAGTCGTCCTCAAACGACAGCCCACAGGCCACATGCGACCCACCGAGGACATTTATCCTGCCCACTGGGTGCTTTTGCCCCATTTGGTTTTTTTTACTTCAAATTAACATATGTGCAGTGTGCATACGAATTTGCTCATATTTTTTTTTTTAAACTGCAGTCTGGCCCTCCAACAAGTTGAGGGACAGTGAACTGGCCCCTGTTTAAAAAGTGTGAGGACCCCTGCCTTAGGGGGGTGCAACTGCCGTTTTGACATGGTCTAAATTGAATTCTTGGTATGAGTTCAAGAGGCGGGGCCATCACTTTCCCAAGTGTATCCACCTAGATTGAGGTCAAAGAAACAGTAGTTTTACGTTGTGATTTTTTTTGCTTACTAAAGAGATCTATGATTTTTGTAACAATACGTTTGACTTACTCTTGTATACCAAGGAGTTTGGTTGATTATAAGGTTTTTCTAATGTTTTGAAAAGGAAGCATACTGTTTTCCATAGTAGTTGTACCATTTTACTGCCACCAGTAATGTATAAGAGCTCTAATCTCTTCCCAATTTTGCCAGCCTTTTATTACTTCCTATTGTTTGGTCGTACTTTAAACATCTTGTCAGGAGAGAAGCTCCAGTTCCAGGAGAGAAGGACATTATGCTTGGAAAAGTAGAGGAGCAGCAAAAAGAGGAAGGCCTTTGACTAGATGAATTGACACAGTGTGTACAAAAACCGGCTTAAACATAAGAACAACTGTGAGATGGTACAGAACCAGGCCGTGTTTCATTCTGTTGAAACGACTCAGTGGCACCTAACAACAGCAACATTGTTTGGTCAGTGCCACTTTTGTAGGGCTGAGATGGTATCTGGGAGCTTTTGCTTACATCTCTCAGTCTCTGTTCTTACCTTTCTATTAAGTAATTTTAAAACTACATTATTAGCTTAGCTCCTTACTAACAACGGGCTCCTGCCCTGCAATGGCTTGGATTTGGGATAGGAGGGAGTAGGGAAGAAAAAGTCCAAAAAGAAACAGAACCCTACAAGTTCAAAATTATGTTTCTTTGAAGTAGTTTAAGTTATATAGAAAAACTTATGAAACCCATTTTCTGTAGAATCACTTTGTAAGTTTTCTTGGTTCCAAAAGTCCTGGGTAGACATTAATTGTAGGTGGCCATAAAATATTACTAGTTTGGATAATGACTGTAATACTAGTTTGAATTTGTGCCTTTATAGGCCATTAGCAAATAAGCCTGGCTAAAATTATGTCTCATTCATCATCTTCTGAATTCTCCTTATCCTTTGTGATTTTTCCCTATCTCCTGTTTCTCCATATACCTGTTACATTAAATTCTGCCCATCTCAAAAACTTAACCTTTTTATAAACCATTTTCTTAAATTGCTAATTATTCAAAATCTTCCTTTCAACTCTCATAGCATTTTTATTGTAATGTCCTTTTATTTTATATATACATGTATTTTTACTTTATTATATAATGTACACACGAATAGTTTTTTTCTCTCATGATTTACTGCTTGCTGGACTATAGACATGGGCATTTTTTACTTCTGCAGTCTCTAGCATATTGCTAAGTCGTTAATGCTTAAATATGAGGAAGAGTGAGGAAATATGAGCATAAATTGAAAACCAACCCTCTAGGTCAGTAGTTTTTAACCTTCCTTATATCGCGACCCTTTAACATAGTTCCTCATGTTGTGGTGACCCCCAAACCATAAAATTATTTCTGTTGCTACTTCATAACTGTAATTTTGCTACTGTTAAGAATCAGGGGAGCCCTGTAAAAGGGTCATTCTTCCCCCTTCCCCCAAAGGGTCGTGACCCACAGGTTGAGAACCACTGCTTTAGGTGATACAATAGAGCTAACGCGCACTTAACTAAAGGCCTGTAATTTATGTAATTTTGTTGGACTCCCTATAAGAAACCAACAAAATCATGGATTTTGTTTGGGATAGGGCTTCTCATATCACTTTGAAAGGAACCTGTTCTGCTGAGGTGAAATTTAAGCTTTCCTTGGTTATAATTAACTCTGCCTCCAACTGAGCAAATACTGTATGCCAGGGGCTATTCTGATTGTATTCTTATTTAATCTCTACAACAGTAAGAGAGAGATGTTGATGAAGAAATGAGATAAGTAAGTACCTTGTCCACAGTCACAGTTATAGGTCTTGGAAATGACAATAATTGAAAGAAAATTAGGATTAATTTATATATGTGCCGCCGAAGCAAGCATTTAGGATTAATTTATAAAAATCTTGAAGGCTAGTCTAAACCTTTTGCATTTTAGGCAACGAGGAGTTATTTATATAACTTTTAGAGTTGGAGATAGAATTAAGATTAATTTGTAAGATAAGTAAACATGATTTATAAATAAGATTATATAGGTTATGAATTAACAATTTTAAATAGTGATATTGAGTTGTATAAAGAAAAATATTTAAGTTGGTTTTAAAGATTGATGGTGTAGAACTCTATGTAGTTATATATAAAGTATATAAATTTGTAAGTGGAAATAATGTACAATAAAATTGATATTTTGTCAATGAATAGCTTAATATTTCTCTTGATTCAAAAGGCTCATACAGTACTTAGTGTGGAAGAATGAGAAACTATATGAATTTATGTTTCTAGTGGATAATTATAGCATATAATAATTTATGTGTAATAAAGATGGTAAAAAGAGGAAGATGAAAACAAAGAATAAAGCAGAATTTTAAAACAAAATATTGTTTTATTCATCAAATATTAGAGAATTTTGTTTTTTTACTATTTTATTTCACTTATGTTATAAAAATACCCAAATTAACTATACAGTCTAGAAAATTTAAACCTTTTTTATCTATGATTTTATTGCCCAGGTGCATAGTTACGTTTGGACATTTCACATTTTAGTTTTAAAATAAGATTGCTGTTCTAGAAAGCTTAAATTTTGAAAATACTAACTTTTTGTTTTTTTCTTTCCTCAACAATCTTTTACCCAGTGGACAAACTACATTCATGGATGGCAGGATCGTTGGGTAGTTTTGAAAAATAATACTCTGAGTTATTATAAATCTGAAGATGAAACCGAATATGGCTGCAGGGGATCCATCTGTCTTAGCAAGGCTGTCATCACAGTAAGTTGCTTTTTTCCTTAATTCAACATATACTTAGTGAGCACCAACGATATACCAGGCACTATCCTTAGTAAACAAAATATAAAGTCCCGTCCCTTGGAGCCTCCATTCTCATATTTTTTGGCAGTTATATTGGAACTCTTAATTACTGAATAAGGAGTCTTGGTGTCACTGTTGAGTAAGCATTGGACTTCTAACTGCTAGGTCAGCAATGTAAACTTACCAGCTATTCAGAGAGACAAAGATGAAGCTATCTGCCCCTTTAAAGATTTACAGCCTCAGAAACTTTATGTAGGGTTGCTATGAATTGGAATTGACTGGGGGACCCAGAGTTTGTTTTTGTTACTATTATGTGCTTTCAACTTGTAGAACCAAACCATACTCGCTGCCAGTCAATTCTGTCTCATAGCGACCTTAGAGGACAGAGTAGAACTGCCCCTAAGAGTTTTCTACTCCCGAAATCTTTACCAGAATAGAAAGCCCCC
This sequence comes from Tenrec ecaudatus, assembly GCF_050624435.1. Taxonomy (NCBI): domain Eukaryota; kingdom Metazoa; phylum Chordata; class Mammalia; order Afrosoricida; family Tenrecidae; genus Tenrec; species Tenrec ecaudatus. The sequence continues at coordinate 71,965,893 of NC_134531.1, read as the reverse complement.
TCTTGAGCTTGCTAGTAGTTTTGAACTGCACCCTCAGGACTCCTGTTCAATTTGTATGGGACCTGTAGTTTGAATCCAGTTGGTATGTCACAGAAGAAGATGTAAGCCACTTTCCTAGGTAATGGAATTGGGACAGTTAACATGGTAGGTTATCGAAAATAATAAAGCTGAAAAATCATAAAAACTGAAATAGATATAACCTACACTTAAACTTTTAGTTGAAACTATATAGGTGTATATTTACATGCCAAAAGTTTAAGAGCAAATGCCATCCCTTTGAATATGAAGTTTAAAGATCTTAACTTTAAAACTATATTATATCTATAATGTATAATCTCTGATTCTCAGTTTTGATTTCTCTAAAATGGAACAGAAGCTTAAAAGGTGATTTTAAGTATAGGTCCTAGTATTGTTACTATTTTTGGTGTGTTTTTTTGTTTGTGTTTGTGTTTTTGGCTTTCTTATAATATTTTTAGTGGTTTCTTAGCTAACAATATTTTTTAAAGAAATGGCTCGTCTTTATTGAGTCATTATTACTTGGTTTACATTCACCTTAGTTTACAAAGAAACTGTATGTTGTAGTGTTATCTCACAGACTTAAGTAATATTTAATTAAAATATGTGTAAGTTTTAAAAGTATAGCTGGCATAAACAGGTTTGGGGATAGACACCTGACCTTTATTAAGCATGCAACTCAAGTAGTGAAGTGAGTACCTGATTACATTTAAAATAATCCTTGTTACTATACTGTAGGCATATCTATAGAGGGCAAAAAAATATCTTTGCTAAGTCAGGTTACTGAAATGGAAGTCAGTTAAGGACCCTATAGTATTTTTAATCTGTAAATGAACACATTAAAAACTAAAAAAGATCATAGATTTTTCTGATCCATTCAAAGATAAAAGTCAAAAAAATTTATAAAATATATTCAAAGTAAAATATGTACTCTGGATTTGTGTTTTTATTTAAATTCCTATTTTTATGTTTGATGCTTAAGGAAAATCATACAGGAGTTTTTTTTTAACATGTTCCGCCTTGTATATTCAAAATTTGAAAGCAAAAAGCTGCTCAATCAGTGCTTTTGAGAGGGTTAATTAAATAGCAAGTTAGAAAAACATAGGCAGTTGTTTGGAAGTATCCATAATTAAACTCTTCTCTAGAGAACATTGTAGAGAAACAGTTGAACCCAGTGGCTTAGTAAGTACTTTGATCAGTGTGTGATACATTAAAGGAACCCTGTTGGATTACACGTTGGGCTGCTGGCCACAGGTAGCAGTTTGAAATCAGCTCGCTCCATGTAAGAAAGGTGAGGCTTTCTGCTCCTGCAAAGGTTTGCAGCTGCTGAAACACAGAGGGGCAGTTTTACTGCGTCTTAAAGGGTCACGAGGAGTCAGAATTGACTCAATGACACTCAGGTTGTTGTAGGTTTTTTTTCATGTGCGTGTTAGAGAGATTCATTATGGGCGTTTTGAAATTGCACCTACTCTCACATTTTGAATGTTTTCTTTCTCTTGAAATAATCTATTCATTCAAGAAGGTATAATAGTGGATAAAAAGATTTGAATGGTCTTCCTATAATCCTTTTTCCTTTTTTGCTTACATTATCAGATGTTATGATTAGTTAAAATTCTTGAAACTTTAAAAATAATATTCTGGTGATTGGTGTAAAAATTGGTAGGAATGAAATTTCACTTTTTGGGTATTCAACCTTTGCTGTTAAGTTGAATCATACTCATAGCACTTGTATGTAGGATTTCCGAGACACTAAATCTCTGCTGGAACAGATAGCCGCTTCATTCTCCCACAGAGCAGCTTGGAGCCCGGCACATAGCCCACAGCGATGACAGTCATAGAAATGTCCTATGGAGGCAGTTGAGCTCTCTCCCCTGAGATTGCTGTGAGTCAAAATCAACTTGACGGCACCTATTAGTAGCATTCCTAGAGATCGTGCAATTTTTGATAAAGTTAAATGTAGCATGATTATGGGCTGGGCTGCAGTGAATCTTGGATGTTTCCTAGTGTTTCATTAAATGTATAAAGACTTTTTTTGTGGATCATAGTAAATTATGGTTAATATTATCAAAAAATGAGATTTGCATAACTTAATTGTGCTTATGAAAAATCTGTACAAAGAGTAGTCCTTTGGACAGAAAGAGAATATTGCACAATTTAAAATCGGCAAGGTGTTAATCAATCAGCACTTTGTTCTTTCACTTAATCAGTCTATGTACTGAATAAATCTGAAAAACTGGAATATATGAAGAAGGATATAATATCAGTTTGGAAGAAGACTTGAGTAGGTGATATAACCTTGCTTGCTGAATAGAAGAGAACGTGAAGCACTTACTAATGAAAACCAAAGACTTCAGCCTTCAATATGCGTTACACCTCAACACAAAGAAAACAAAAATCTTTTTCAACTGGACCAATAATAAACATGATAAATGGAGAAAAAGTAAAAATTGTTGAAGATTTCATTTTCCGTCCATAACCAATGCCCAAAGAAGCAGCAGTCAAAAAAATCAAATGACATGTTGGACAAATCTGCGATGAAAGTCCGTTATAATATGTTAAAAGGCAAAGACTTAGATACTTAGGAGCTCTAAGACATGGAAACTTTTTTTCTTCTTAATTTCTTAACTACCTGAACATTGTCCTCGGATAAATACTCTATTGATCTTAAATGATTGCCTAGATAGAGAGTATTATTTTTCCCTTTCAAATATTCTCTGTCAAACATATCCACAGATCTATTCCCATTCTCCCTCCTATACCTGTTCACCATACATGTCCATCATAGTCATATATAATAGTACTTAACTCTGTTACATTTAACTGATACAAACTTCCCAGTATCTTTCCTTGACTCCATCATTTTTTGTCAGCCACCCTTTAATGCAACTGTTCTCAACCTGTGGGTCGCGACCCCTCGGGGTTGAATGACTTTCACAGGGGTGAAAGATTCATAACAGTAGCAAAATTACCATTATGAAGTAGCAACAAAAATAATGTTATGGTTGGGGTCACCCCAACATGAGGAACTGTATTAAAGGGTCACGGCATGAGGAAGGTTGAGAACCACCGCTTTAATGTATGTAACTCACCTCTCCACCTAAGATACCCGCCTATCCTCTAGTCAGTGCCTTCTCCCTTCCTCTCCCAACTCTGGTAACCATCAAAGGTTTTTTAGTGTAAAAACTCACTCTTGACATCTTGCAGTAGTGGTCTCATACAGTATATGGCTCTTTGTGATGGACTGATTTCATTCAGCATAATGCCCTCCGGGTTCATCCATGTTGTCATGTGTTTTGAAGATTTATCATTATTCTTAAACATTTCATAGTATTCCATTGTGTGCCTGTACCAAACTTTATTTACCCACTGAAGGGAATTTAGGCTGATTCCTTCTTTTTACTATTGTGAATTATGTTGCAATGAACATGGGTGCTCAGATGTCTATTTGTGTCGTGGCTATTATTTCTCTTGGATATATACCACCTGGAAGAATTGCAGCGTAGTGCCATATGTCTTGTCAGTAGAGTGCCACGCAGGGAGTGAGCAGAGAGAAGTATCTTCTGCCTCCAAAGAGGAAAAACAGAGGAGTTCCCAGAATTCTCAGGAGAAGGCCACGCCCACACAGAGTCCTTCATTGGTTATATCTTGATTGACAGGCCAGATTCCACCCCGTCACACATAATCCTCTCAAATTTACACCAGATTATATAACCATCACAGAGGAAAACCTTTATTGAAATAGGATGATATAGCAGTGAGCTGAAGCATAGTAACAATTTTATTTGGTGAAATTTTTGAATTGGGAAGAAAGTGTTGAGTTAAGAAAAATAATGGGAGATGCTGTCAGACCTATTTTATTAAAGGGAACAAAGATGTAGTTGACTCATTAAAGCCTGGGAATGTGTATCATGTGTCATATTTGAACAGATTCTAATGCATTTCCTATAAGAAATTTCCTTCCACCAAGTGTTTCAATTTCACAACTTTGAAAAGAATGTTATTAATAGTTAATTCTTTATTTGCTTTTTTTGCATATTCCTGTCACACTCTTGTCCCTCTTGTTATGCGGTGTGTAAGCACTACTACAAAAGGCTACAGAATATCTCCATCACTTAAGAATACTCTTAAAAAATAAAAAAGAATACTCTTTCCTGCGCCTTTGTAGTTAGTCCCTTCTCCCATTCTCAGCTCGGGGCAACACACTGTTTTTACAATTTTGTTTTTTCATAGTATGATGTAAATAGAATCATACAGTGTGCAGCTTTTTGTGTCTGTATTTTTATTTAACATATGCTTTTGAGAGCCACTCATGTCGTGTGGATCTTAATTTGTTCATCTTTATTACTGAATGCTCATCCACGTACCTGTGTAGGTGAAGCGAAATTTCTTAATATGATTCTTCTATCTGTGTCTCTGTAACTCTCACCAAAAGATTAGGTGGGCCAATGCAAATAGGATGTTAAACACTAGTCTTTTGGATTTGTCAGTTTTAGTTGCTACTCCCTGTCTATAAAAATGAGCGCTCAGGAACTTTTGAAAATTGCAGGACCACCAAGGCAAAAGAGCTTATCAATGGAGCACATTCAAAATCTGCCTGTAGTGGCAGAAGCTTAGACCAGAGGTACCAGAGGTATCAGCACAGAGACTTCAGGACAGAGCAAAGAAACCAGGCCAAGACCAGAGACAAGACCTTGAGACAGAACAGAAGCTCAGATCCAAGACTGTAAGACTGAGGTCGAGCAGCAGGTGGCTACCCGGAACATGGAGGCAGAAACCAAGGAAACACATACCTGAGAGGCTGAGGACTAGAGAGAGACTTGGCTACTGGCTGAGGAGAGGTTTTGCTCTAGGCCAGTGGTTCTCAACCTGTGGGTCATGACCCCTTTGGGGAGTCAAATGACCCTTTCATAGGGGTTTCCCAATTCATAACAGTAGCAAAATTGCAGTTATGAAGTAGCAACAGAAATAATTTTATGGTTGGGGGGGTTACTACAACATGAGGAACAGTATTAAAGGGTTGTGACATTAGGAAGGTTGAGAACCACTGTTCTATGACTATATCCTTATGTTTCTTAATTCTACCTTGTAGTAACATGTTACAAGAACAGTTGTACATTAAGAAACATCCCAGCCCAGTCCAGATCAAGCCCATAAGCCTGATATTAGCCCATATGTCTGATACCAACTATAAAACCCTCTCTTAATCGTGAGTATTGTGTGTGAAGCCTGTGTGGCCATTGCAGAAAAGTAGAATGTTGTGGGAAGAACAATTGGTGTCAGAATAGGTAAAGAATGACGGAGGCTGGAGGCATGTCTGACCTCTGCCTCATGGCAATAGGGCAGCCAGAAGTCAGACATAGCCTCCAAAGCCATTAATATGCCAGTTAATGAAATACGATTTGTTTCCTACTTTGTCACTTACAAACAAATCTTTGTGTTCAACTCTTTGTGTAAACAAATTATAGTTTTAGGATAAATACCTGGGAGTCTTTTTCAGATAAATGTTCAACAGATAACCACAAGATTGGTGGTTCAAACCTCGTAGCCTGGGAGAAAGATGAGACTGTCTGCTCCTGTAAAGATACACAGTTTCAGCAAGCTTATATAGTGTAGCTATGAGTCGGAATGGACTCAATGGCGATGGGTCTATGTTTATAAGAAACTGCCAAACTGTCCCAAAAGTGACAGTAGCATTTCACATTCCCCCTAGCAATGTATAATTACTCCAGTTGCTCCCATTTCAGTCAACACTTTGCATTGTCAGTTTTGTTTTAAAACTTAAACCTTATAGGTAGGTATAAATTGGTATGACTGTGGTTTTAATTATGTATTTCAATGACTAATGATGTTGAACATATTATCATGTGCTTGTTGAATGCCTCTTTATTCAATTCAAAATTTTAATTTGCATTTTTAATATTAGAAATTGAGAGTTCTTTATATTTGAGAGGTACCCAGGAAAAACCGGTGTTCATTTGTTTTTTTGATGAAGGGGATAGTGCATTTGGAGTTCTTTCCACCAGGTCAGACTGTTAATCAAGCTTTCTATTTAGAGGTTCTGAAAAGATTGCGGAACAGTCTGTGACAAAAAAAGTCCTGCTTTGGGGCAGGTGAGGAACTGGTTTTGTCACCATGACAATACACCTGTTCATGCAGCCATCTCAGTGTGCCAATTTTTGGCAAAAACACAACATGCCTCTCTTGCCTCACACACCTTATTCACCTGACCTCACTCCGTGCAACTTCTTTTTGTTTCTGTGAATGAAGATGGACATGAGAGGACAGCAACTTGACGACATAGAAGAAGCGAAGAAAAAAAGAGGGAGCTGTTGTTAGCTATCCAAACAGATGAGTTTGAAAAATGTTTCCAAGAATGGAAACACAGATTTGCCAAATGTAATAGAGATTACTTTGAAAGTGATAAGGTTTTGTAAAAACATTTAAATACATATTGGGTGCCCCTTGGTACTTACTAGATATGTGTTTAGCAGATCATTTCTATCAACCTAACATTTTATTACTGTCTTTGGAAAATTAATTACATTTCTGACATTTGATTTTACACTTGGCTATACTTTTGCCACTGAATTCTTATTTCGTATGCATGTTCTATATATATACTATTTAGTGTGTGTGTATATTATATACTATGTATATTCATGTAGCATTTAGTATGATTTACAGTATACTTTAGTATAATTTTTACCCTGTTTAGTATAACTTACAAAATACCTGATAGTATGTGTATTTGTTCAATTTACTTCTATGTTAGTTGTTCAGAACAACATTTATCACTACTACTTAATTTCAGTTTTTTACTTTGGGTCTGCAGGTGGCACAATTGTCATTTAAGTAAAGTGACAAAATTTTAAATAACCAATGACTACCAGGTGTTAGTATTATACAATTGATACATCCATACATCCATTGTTTCAAGCACATTTGTACATATGTTGCCATCATCGTTTCCAAACCATTTTCTTTGTACTCGAGCCCTTGGTATCAGCTCTTCCTCCCCCCTCCCATCCTCGTGAACCTTTGATAATTTAGAAATTATTTCTGTTTTCATATTTTATACTGCCTGTTGTCTCCATTAACCCATGTTTCTGTTGTTCATTGTACTCCCCGGGGGGGGTGTGGCTGGGGGCGGTGTATGTCAATCTTTGCAATGGGTTCCCCATTTCTCCCCCTTCTATCCCCACCTTCCCCATGCCCTCATGGTATTGCTACTCTCATTATTGATCCTGTGTGTGTGTGTGTGTGTGTGTGGGGGGGGGGGGTTATCTGTCCTAGATTCTGTGTGCTGAAAGCTCTTCTCTGTACCAGTGCAACCATGCCATTCTTTTTAACTGCTTACTTTAACTTTGATAGTTGCTCTGATATTTAAATCAATTAAGTCATTATCAAAAAAGAGAAACACTTTTTATTGTGCTTTTGGTGTTGGCAGTCTTAGTGGACAGTGGATGCAAAATGTTCAGACATTAGGAAACTGTTAACTATCATGACTGCTTCTTGTCTCGCTGTTCTCTTGATATCGCCGCTCACTGAGTTTTTAATTTTCTGGAACGCTTCATCCTTCCTCGTCTCCTAAGATCCGGTCTTCACTCTGAGGGCCACCGTAAACCACTGCTTTTCAGTGAGCCTTTCTAGACTTAAATTAATCAGCAATATCATTTTAAGTCTTCAGCAGACCAAACAACTATTGTGACCAAGTATTATACTAACAATTTTAGGTTAGCCTGCTTTCATCATCACAATAATTGCCTTAGAGCTTAACTAGATAATTCCCTTATATTGGATATTAGAGGGCCTCAAAAAGTTTATGGAAAAATAGAATTCAAAAATAGGAATTTTCCAAGAACCCTTTGGAAGCCACTTCATATTTAGCCTTTTTGTATGTGTACTTTATTTTCCCACTCAAAATTGCAGTGTTCTCCATGGATGTACAATGTATGCCATGTTTTTTTCCCCCCAATTATATGAAGGGAAGGCTGGAGGGAAAGGAAACAACTATAACTAAGAAGCCCTGGTGGCACTATGGTGAATTACTAATTGAAAGACCACCAGTTGGAATCTACCAGTGGGAGAAAAGACCAAGTGATTCACTACCATAAAGATGGAGACACAGTGATTGGGGAAGAAGTAGCTGCACATCAGGAAGGTGTGCTAACCAAGGTAACCTAGTGGGAGGGGCAATGGTCCAGATTTTATGTTTCTAGGAAGACATTACGAATACCTTTCTACCAAACCCTCAGTGAAACACACCATGGACTAAAAATCATGATGACCTTGGATGCTGAGGACTTAACATGAAAGGCCTGGCAGAATGGCCTGAGTTCTTTCTTGATGGTGCCTGCACCCTAGGACTGAGGACTGGGGTACTCATATGGGAGAAGAAACAGATTGGCCACCCCAGATCTGTGGACCTTGGACTTGGTGGGTGTCCAATGGAAAGGAACCCAGAATCCCCATATATTTAGTACCTTGATGACCACCCCCCCCCCCACCCCTTGCAGTGACCACAGATTTTGACAGGTTTTTGTTTTCCTGCCTTAAGTTCACTGTTTCTTCCTTTGTCTGCTAGTTGGTTTGTTGCTGTTTTGGGGGTAGCAGGTCTTAAGGAGCTTTGAATTTGTCATAACGACCACCACAGTAAACCTGAGGCATGCAGATCCCAGAGACAAGCAGATGAATTCTGGGGCCTCACTGAACTCTAGCCCTAATCCAAGAACAGTTAGTTTTGATAACATGGCCCTGCTCAATACTCATGTGCTTAAAATGATCACTTTGCAAAGTGTGATGAAGAAAGCAGTTGGTGCCTGTTTGTCGATCAAAATAGGGGTCTTAAAGGCTTATAAAGTGAGGAGTCAACTAAACCCACTTGGAAGCACACCAGCTTGTGTGATCCAAAAATGACAATAATAAAATTCAAATATGACCAAGGGAAAAGTATCAGAGCTAAGATTGCCAGCACCCAATTTATGGAATGCTATGGATGACAGCGGGAGCCCCAAATCCATCTGCAGAGTATCAAGTCAGAGTAAATCGCTGGCAGATCCCCTACAGGCAAACATCTGGAACATCTTTACTATCAAACACAGATCATTGTAATATTAATGATGATAGGTCAAACTTGATACTTGCTCAGTTGACCACCCTCCAGACCTAACATGAATTTCTTCTAGGTGCAAGGGTCTCTTGATTGTTCTGTAGCACAAACTTCTTCCTTTATTTTTAAATATTGATGATGGTTCTTTTTTCTTACTCATTGTTTGTATTTTTATCTTTATATTACTATTGTGTTATCCTTACCACTTCATTTCATTTTTGTTCTATTGTTTCTGTTGGGTTTACCAGTTTGTGAAGCTCAGAAAGAGTGGATACACAGATAATAACTGATATAAGGGTTTGTAGGGGGTTGGGGGGTGGATTTGCAGAGTAAACAGTGAAGGTGGGAAGGGGAGTGAGCACTAGAAGTAAAGGTGATTACACAACTCATTTTAAAGGTGATTTAGGAGGACAAGAAAATGTTCTGAAATTGTGATGATGATTGTGCAGTTCTTGATATGATCGAACTACTGAGTTATGTGATATGTGGATGAAGTGCCAATAAAGCTGTTTTTAAGAAGATGGAGACCCTAGCATACATCAGAATGGACAGGGGTCGGGGTTCCTCCTGTAGGGTCACCATGAGCCAGAATTAACTTGACAACAATATTTCAAAGTGAAAGGATTTCTAGTCATCCAGTAGGTCTTCAGTGTGCATTAGTCATCGAGAAGATTTTTGTCCTTTAGTTGTGTCCCACCATCACAATTTCCAACTCAGGATTTCTGGGATGGACCCTTTATGTTTACATCTCTAACAAGTTTTGGGCAATTAGGTTTACCATAGTTCGGAAATGGTATAAAACTCAGAGCTCATAGCCATTGAGTCAATTCCAATTCATAGTGACGCTATAGAACAGGGTAGAACTGCCCCTGCCTTCTTTAGAGGAACAGCTGGTAGTTTCAAACTGCTGACCTTGCAGTTTGGAGCCTAACACTTACCCAGTATGTCACCAGGGCTCCCTGAAAAGTGGATTCTGAAATAGAAATTCTAACAAAGGAAAAAGATGAAGGAGAATCTTTAGAATATTAAAGATCTTGTGATGGTCTATTTATCTAGCAGCCCCAAACCAAACCACTTCTATTTAAGTCAGTTCTAGCTTGGAGTAATCCTATATAGAGTTTCCAATAGTGTACATCTTTACTGGAGCAAACAGCCTCATCTTTATCCCCAGGAATAGCTGATGGGCTTGAACTGCTGACCTTGAATTTGGCAGCCCAAGGTCCCGCCCATAAGCACTGCCATCAGGGCTCTTGTTTACCAGCTATACACTAACTCACTGCCATCATGTCAATTCCAATTCATGGCAACATTATGTAGGGTTTCTGTGGCTGTAAATCTTCATGAAAACAGATAGCCTCATCTTTCTCCCTTGGAGTAGTTTGTGGGTTTGAACAGCTGACCTGTTGTTAGCAGGCCAATGCTTATGCTTACTCAACAGTGCCACTAGATATAAATCACACTGCCTTTTAATTCTAATTCATAGCAACCACATAGGACAGAGTAGAACTGCTCCTGTGGGTTTCTGAGAATGTAAATCCTTACAGGAACAGATATTCATCTTCTCATGAAGCCATCAAGTATAGACACCATCAAATATAGATAATTGCTAATAATTTAAGACTTCTTGCTGAAGTTGAAATTCATAAAATGTTTAATATTTTCAAATATCTTCAAAGATTTGTAAGATTGACTCAAGGGCAAATTTTGATAAAAATAGAAAATGAAGCAGAGATAAAAATAATGTAGTTATCAAAAAGATTTTAAATGCAGGAAATGAAATATTTATTGACTGTGTAGCTTAAATTTGACTGTGTAGCTTAAATTTTTCTTGGTTTAATGCTAAAAAATTACTTAAGTACTAATTTTACCAACTCAGTGTTGGAAAGATGGAATTTATTAATAGCAAACAATAGTTAAGTGCCTGTTGGTGTTAGCTGCCTCCTAGTTGGCAACTCCATGAATAATGGAATCAGATTATTGTAAGTCATAGGGCTTTCATTCACTGATTTTTCAGAAGTAGACTGCCAGACATTTCTTTGTAGACTGTCTTAATCTGAAAATTCCACTGAATTCGGCAGTCAGATACATGGAAGTTGTAATTTAGGTACATTGGCTGAGAATATAACTCATCCATATGGGGGGCAATCATTCTGTTCTCTTCTACTAGCTTCATTGTATATGTATAGAAAAGACAATGAGGGAGAATGGCAAGATTGTTATTGTTCATTGTGGGGTATTGAAAGGTAATGAAGTTGTAATTTCTATTATATATAGATAAATCATCTACAAAACAAAACTTCTGTCATCAAGTCATTTCCGACTTAAATGAGTATTTGAAGATACAAAAGTAAAAGCCAAAATAAGTAAAATGGAAAGATGATTGCCTTAGGAAGAAAAGTATAGTTGGAGGAGGGGTTATTGCTGTTTTTCATATCAAATCTTGAAGAACTATTTAATATTTTAAACTATGTACATGGACTTTCAGGTAGCCAAAGGAGTGATGGTACTTGGTAAGTAGCCTCCCAATATTTTACTAGAAGATATAAAATATATATCCAAGAAGTTTCTATTCAAACAAGACTCAGCACTACTTGTAAATAAAAACAAACTATGCCCACTGGTGTTTAGTTGATGTCAACTTAAAGCAACTATACAGGACAGAGCAGAACTACAACATAGGGTTTCCAGGGCTTGAACTCGATAGAGAAGGAGACTGTCAAGTCTTTATCCTATGGAGCAGGTGACCTTTGGGTTAGCATCCCAACAGTTAACCTACTGTGCCACAGGGCCCTTAGTTGTATACAGATAATACAAAGTAGCAAAATAACTGTGTTAGAGGGGGAAATTAATAAATTCAGTGCTGTTTCAGAGCAGTATAGGAGTGTCCTATATGTTGACTCCCCATCTGTTTACAAAAAGAGGAATTCTAGTGAAATGAGCTACAAGAAGGATTAGAATTTACGCTTAAAGGACCAGTAGTCATTTAAAGGAGCAGACTGTTCAAGGAGGAAGTATAATTTAAAGGGGAAATTTTCTAAATAGATAACCTTTGGGAGAGAAAAAAGGAAAGACATATCTTTGGAAATGGGATGTAAAGGGAAATTTTTGGAAACCTCTAAGAAAAAAGAACAACGAAGTCAGGATTTTCACCACCCTAACGCTTACTTCCAAAACAAACAAAATGTGTACAAGTATCAAAGGCTTCTGTTGAACTGGAGCTATTGCACATATGCTGTAACAGCACAAAAACAAAATTAAAAATTTTTGAATTGTGCATAAAATCAGAGAACACCATACATTATCAACTGAGGGAATACCTTTCCATCTGCCTTAAGCTAGGTTTTCTAGAGAAGTGCAAATAGTGAAGTGTGTGTATACGTACAAAAAGAAAGGGAGAGAGGAGAGTGATTTATCGGAAGGAAATGGCTCACACACAAATTGAAGCTGGCAGGTGCCAAGTTGTGTTAGACAGGGTTCTCTAGAGAGACAAAAACAGATTGCTAGTAATTATATATATATATTTATAAAGAGATATTAACACAAGACATGAACCGTTAAATTATAAATTATAAAGCAGTGAGACACTAGCAGTCCTTTTAAGTCTTGAGGGCCGCAAGTTCCTCTTCCGTAGAGAGAGGTGGGCTATATATACCCAGGCAGCAAACAGCAAGGCAGGTCACCAACTGTCGGTCCCCAGCTCCAGAGATGAACCTTCCAATCGTATGGGCTTAAAGGGACCTAAACTTAAGCAGCGAGCAACACAGTCCACAGGCTAGGCGTCCTACAGGTAGTGTACCCTTTAAATTGAGGCACAGAACAAGCAAGGCAGTCACACGCTGGTCTGATGATTAAAGAGCAAGAGACAAGGCGAGGCTCATGGAGCCATTTATCTCTCCATCCTTCAATTAATCCCACTTGTGTTTATCGGCCAGGCTGACACAATAAACTATTGCACAAGTCTTAAGTAACAAGCATCAGACTGGAGGCTCTCTTTGCCCAAATCAGTAGTTCAACCTGCAGATTGCTCATTCACAGTCTGTAGAGGACAAGGAATCACAAGATCAGTAGGTTAGTAGCTCAAGTTCCATGATGGGGTAACGAATGTATAAGAGTTCTTTACTCAATTGATGTATGTATGGATTGTGATAAGAGTTGTATGAGCCTCAATAAAATGATTTATTAAAAAAGGGAAGAAAAAAATCTAGGTGGAGACTATGTCGATTAAAAATAACTTCATATTTTCATTTTAAAAAAAGTTCCAAGAACCTGGAAGTCACATGATGAGCTAGATGCAGAGAAAGGGAAGGAAAAGTGCAAATTACCTCAGAAATGAAGAAGATTGCTAAGCACCCAAGGGAGAAAAGATTTTTAAAAAATAAGGAATTTTTCCTTGAATGAACTACAAGCCTTTCTTTTGTGAAAAAAAATAAATAAAATAAGGAATTTTGTAAAAAGCACTGGATAACAACCAGAGAATGAAAATAACATAAAGAGTAACATCAGAAAGAAGTAGTGGAAATGGAAGAAAGACAAGGAATAATATACTGCGTTATTAGATTCCTTGAAGAAAAATAAAGCAACAGAACAATATTTTAAAATTGTAATCCTGAAAATATTTTAAAAACAGAAAAGCACTTACTTACATGCAAAAAAAAGCTTTCCTGATACTTGATCAAATTAGCTCAGAATGATCATCTCTAGTAAAGCTACAAATTACATTTCCAATGTAAAGATAAAAATCCTCAAGGCCATGAGGCAAAAAGAACAAATACATTATAAAAGCAAGAGAAACAGGCTAGTAACAAACTACAACGCCAGGAGGCAAAGAAGCGTCACTAAGTAGCAGCACCAAAATGAAATTAAATGTGAATCAAGGATTTCGTATCCAGCCATGCTGCCCTTGAAATGTCAGGGCTTTAGAGCAGAGGTTTCCCAGCTTATTTGTCCTCCTTTCCTCTTTCAGAAAAACAAATATACATAATACTCAGCACCCCCCAGCAATGAAAAACAGTGTACTATATAGCACATGTCCAAGATAAAGCGTTGCTAGGTGCCATCGAGTGGCTCTGATCCATGGTGACCATATGCACAACAGAACAAAACACTGCATGGTTCTGTGCCATCCTCACAGTTGTTCCCTTGCCGGAGCCCATTGATATAGCCCCTGTGTTAGTCCATCTCGTTGAGAACCAAACATGATGTCCTTCACCAGGCACTGGTCTCTCCTGACAATATGTCCATAGTATGTAAGACAAAATCTTGCCGGGCTTGCCTTTAAGGAGCGCTCTAGCCTTACTTCTTCAATACAGACCAGTTTGTCATTTTAGTAGTCCATAGTACTTTCAATATTCTTCTCCGGCACTATAATTTAAAAGTATTGATTCTGTTTCAGTCCCAACTTTCATATGCATATGATGCAGTGGAGAATACCTTAGCTTGGATAGGCCGCACCTTATTCCTCAAAGTAACATCCTTGCCTTTCTATACTCTGAAGAGGGTTTGTGCAGCAGATTTACCTAATGTAACTCATCTTTTACTCCCTTGACTGCTGCTTCCATTAGCACTGATTGTGGTTCCAAGTAAGACAAAATCCTTACCACTTCAACTCTGTTTATCATGATATTACTTATAAGTCCAGTTATTTTGTTTTATTTATATATTTATGAAATGCTTTTGAAAATATTCTTCAGAGGAGTGTGAAAAATTCATTAGATTTGTCCAGGGACACATGAACTCTTGGGGGGCAGTGGTTCAGTGTATAATTTTTGCCTTCCATGTGGGAGACCTGGATTTATTTCCAGGCCATTGTACTGGCCTCCAACTAACTACTCGGCTTTTTGGAGGCTTTTATGTTATGATACAGGGCGGGTTTCAGAAGCACTTCCAAAATAAATGGACGAGGAAGAAAAGCCTGGCAATCATCTTCCAAAATGCAGCCAATGAAAACCCCATGGATCACGACAGACCAATCCACAATCAAGTATGGGGTAATACGAACAGGGCAGCATTTAATCTCATTGCATGGGTTCACCATGACTCTAGGCCCACCTCAACAATAGCTAACAACACCATATGAACTTTCTTAGTACAAAGGACTGAACAGAATATTTTGTGGCTTTACAATTTGTTTTATATGAATCTATTGATAACATCATTAATTAAAGATGAGTAATCCATATCTTGGTTTCAGTAAAAAATAAAGTACATCAGACCAAGTTTTTAAAAAATGGAAAAACTGCATGAAATGTCCTTTTTATCCCCAGCTTGGCATTAGCCTATGTTATCAAGTATTACATGGTCTGAACATTTCCTCATTTCTCACCAGGCTCTCTTGGTTTTCAGCTTCATTCATGCTAAACTTATTTCCATGTCTCAAGGTAAGCTTGCTCTTTTCCTACCACCAGGTCTTTCCCTTGCTTTAATTCATATTTGAAATGTTCTTCCCTCGCTCTTCTTGTTCTTTCCATTCCTTCCTTTAGCTCTCTTCTCTGGCCTACCTGTATCTGCCTTCTCTGACGAGGTTAGCCCATTACTGTTCGGTTGATTAAAGCTCAAAGCTACTATGTAGGACAGTAGAACTCTACCCTGTACCGTCTTTGTGGAAGCAAACTGTCATATCTTTCTCCCATAGAGTGGCTGATTTAGATTTGAACCACCAGCCTTTCAGTTTGCAAATAAGTGCTTTAACCACTGCACCACCAACATGACTGCGAGATTAAATGACATCTTCTTGTAGACTTCTCAGTGTGGTGGACTTCTCTTATTTGTGGCTTGTCAAAGCTGAAGCTTCATATGTACTGTGATTATTTGATGAATGTCTGCCTTTGTAGCCTCTTCAAACTTAGGGATAATGGTTCTTAATTGTTGTGTCTGCAGTGCCTTGAAAAATGCTCAGTAAATCATACAAGCTAGTTGCTGTGAAATCGGTTACAATTTATGGCAACCCCAGGTGTTTCAGAGTAGAACTATGTCCCACTGGGTTTTCCATGACCAATTTATTTGGAAGTGGACCTCCATATTTTCTTTCAGAGGCACCTCAGTGTAGGTTTGAGCCTCTAACCTGAACATTAGTGAACACAAATATGTGTTTAGTTCCCTGCTTTCAAGTCATGGTATATGAGGGGGACTCAAAATGTTTGTGGAGAAATTTTGTTATATTTTTCTTTGAAGATTTTGAAGCTTATGGTATTTCTATGTTTCATTTTTTGAGGAACTTAAAAACTATTTTCCATAGCAGTTACACCTCCTCACATTTATCACCAGTAATGCCAGAAAGGTTTCAACTCTTCTAAATGTTTGTCAACACTTTTTATTCTCTGTTTTTTTAATAATAACCTTCCAGTGTGTGTTGGACAGGGTTCTCTAGAGAGACAAAACCAGATTGCTAATAATTATATGTAAATATATTTATAAAGATAGATATATAATACAAGAAATGAGCCGTTAAATTATATACAGATAGATAAGAAAGTAACAGTTAAATTATAAAGCAGTGAGACACTAGCAGTCCTTTAAGGCTTGAGAGCCACCAGTTGCCAGTCCCTTTTTGTAGAGAGAGCTAGGCTATATATACCCAGGCAGCAAACAACAAGGCAGGTCCCCAACTGTCACCCCCCAGCTCCAGAGACGAACATTCCAATCATGTGGGCTTAAAGGGACCTCAACTTACAACGACAGTCCACAGGCTAGGCATCCCACAGGTAGTATACCCCTTTAAATTGAGGCACAGAACAAGCAAGGTGAGGCTCACCGAGCCATTTTTCCCTCCGCCCTTCAATTAATCCTAATTGTGTTTATTGGCCAGGCTGGCACACAGTGGATGTAAAAGTGGTATGTTATTGTGTTTTCGACTAGTGAAGAATTACTTTGAAAATTTTTTCATGTGCTATTGGCCACTCATATTTCTTCTTTGTAGAAATGTTTACTCAAGTCCTTTGCCCATTTTTCATTTGAGTTGTCGTTCTGCCATTGACTTGTAGAAGTTCTCCCTATATTTTGGACATTAAGTTTTTATTAGATATATAGTTACTAGCTATTTTCACCTCTTCTCCTAACTTTCCCAGTAAAGTCCTTTGGTGCATACAAGTTCATTTGTGATGACAGCTAAACTGTGTTCTTTTCTTGCTTTTAGTGTCATGTTTTAGGCTCCATTGGCGAACTCTTACCATTATGTTTTTTGGTAAGAGTTTTCTGGTAGTAGCTTTTATATTAGGTCATTGAGTTAATTTTCATATATGCTCTTAGGAATGGGTTAAACTTGGAGATTTAGTTGTTTGAGTATATTGTGTTCAGGAGACTTTTCCATTGATTGGCACCTTGACTACAATCAGTGAGACATAGATATATGCATTTATTTCTTAACTTTCAGTTCTATTCACATTGGTCAATTTGCCTATCCCAATGCTAGTAGTACACTTTTGACTAGTGTAGTTTTACATTATGTTTGAAATAGAGAAATGTGAGCTCTCTTAGTTTGTTTTTCAAGAGTCATTTGGCTATTTGGGGCTCTTTACAATTCCATGTGATTTTGAGGATTGGCTTTTCTATTTTTGCAAAAAAAAAAAGGGGGGGTTGCTATTGATACTTTGATAGGGAATTCACTGGCATAGTGGGTTACCATTGGGCTACTTACTGTAAAGTCAGCAGTTTGAAACCACCAGCCATTCATTGGGAGAAAGATGAGGCCCTCTTTCACGCCTGTAAAGAGTTACAACCTCAAAAGCGAACAGAGGCAATTCTACTCGGCTAGTAGGTCGCTACGAATCAGTTATTGGCTCAATGGCAATGAGGGGTTTTAAATCAACCCCTAATACTGACATCATATTTTTTCTACACAAAATCTTCAATATATGACATGATTTTACACTTACAGTTTATCTCTGTTCACTGTCTTCAATGTTTTTTATGGTATGGAATACTCTAACCCAGTGGTTCTCAACCTTCCTAATGCTGCGACCCTGTAATATAGTTTCTCATTGTTGTGACCCCCCCAACCATAAATTATTTTTGTTGCTACTTCATAACTGTAATTTTGCTACTGTTATGAATCGGACGACCCCTATGAAATGGGTTGTGACCCCCAAAGGGGTTGTGACCCACAGTTTGAAAACCGCTGCCCTAACCCAAGGATATGTTTCACTATTCCAGCCCTAACAGTTTTGATATACTGTGGATTGCCTAAATGAACAGAGTTAAGCAATGGAGATATTTAGACAGATTGGGCTAATACAAAAGAATCGTAGTGGTGCAGTTGGTTAAGCAGGGAGGCTGTTAACCACAGGGCTGGCAATTTAAGCCTACTAGCTGCTCTGGGGGGAAATGTGTGAGGTGTTCTGCTTCAGTAAAGATTTACAGTCTCAGGTCAAAATGCCTAGCAAGTCCACAATTACTGCCTCAGGCAGGTGGCCGGATGGCATTCAAAAATGGTACCACACTGCTGCAGGCTTCAATAAACTTGGGTTAATTTGAGGTGACACAATAAATGAGAACAAAGATGTCAAAGAAGCCATAAAAAGTGTTCCTGAAAGCGTTTATAATGACCGAAGTTTCCCATTAAGAGAGCTTTGGACTTGACCACAGGGCAACAGATCTTGCCTAAAGAGCAGTGGACAAAATAGGAGGAGGATACATTCTACCTGGAACCGTATCTGAAAGAGGTGATTTGGGAAAGGAGAGAGAAGGATGGCCATTGAAATCCATGGGTGCAGCTGTTTTCAGAGTATTTTTAGGAAGTTGGTGTCACCAGAAATGTATAATTTAAAACCTATTCTGGGCTGCAGATGCATTCCTTTAAATACATATGTATGTAATCTTTGTTGGACTCTTTGATCTTAAACCTTATAAAAATCCTAACTGCTGAATTAAAAAAAAATTGAGTCTCTGTAACAATAAGAAATAGTTCTACTATGCCCTATAAGGTCACTCTGAGTTGAAATCAGCTCAATGGCAGTGGTTTTCTTCTCATATAAGTATTCAGTCGCAAAGGCCATGAGAACTATATTTGAAGATGAGCAAGGAGGCTGGAGTGGAAGGTCAGCACTGAGCAGCTTTGCAGTGGAACTCAGTGGAGAACTCGAACCATTTTTTTTTTTTTAACTGTCATTCTGGCTGCTATGTTTAATACAAACCGTAGGGAACGAGGGCAGAATCAGTAAATGTAGTTGGGAGACTATAATCCAGCTAAGAAATGACATCAGGGTTTGGCAAACTTTCCTACAAATGACGAAATGTTAAATATTAGCTATTGCCATACATTGCATGTATCTCTACTGCAACTTCTCAGCTTTGTCGTCGTAAGACAAAGATTTCTCTAGGTAATATATAATTGAAGGAGCATGGACACTGAAATTTGAATTGGATATAGTTTTCTTGTGCCATGAAATGTTCTTTTAATTTTTTTTGACGGTGACGAATGTTTTAATGTTGGCAAAAGAAAAAAACACAACGAAATTGGATGATTGTACGTATTTGGGTATCTAAGGCAGCACGCTGTTAACAATAGTAGTTTACAGGTTTAACAACTAAAATGTGATTATATTCAAAGTATAAATAATGTAATATATTTACAACAAAAGGGCAACCATGTAATTTAGAAAAACATTTTTTTCTAATTTTATAGTTTTCCTCAATAAACAACCCATGCAATCTATTATAGTTAAATGGTTAAAGGCAATTTATAATGTGGAGCCTTGGTGGCATAGTAGGTATCTGTTGGGCTGCTAAAACTGTAAGGTTAACAGTTTGAACCTACCAGCCCTCTTTAGGAGAAGACACAAACGAGGTTTTCCACTCCTGTAAAGAGTTACAATCTCAATATAGTATTCACATAGCATACACTTCCATGGTTGAATTGCTTTTAAAATGAGTTGTAGATACCCCATCACAATCAGTTCTAGTGCTCCCTGCATTTCCTCCATGCATTGCTTGCTTCCCAAGTCCCTCAGCCCCCACTACACATCCCCATAAACCATTACATCAGTTTTTGTCTCTGTGCATCTGCACCTTCTGTGCTTCGCAAACTTGGAAACCCAACAGAAACCATAAAGAATTACAGTCTCAGAACCCCACAGGGGCAGTTCCACCCTGTCCTGGAGCGTTGCTATGAGTGGGAATCAACTTGATGGCAGAGCTGAGCTTTTTTAAATTTATTTTTTATTGGGAGCTCTTACATATAACATTCCATCAATCTTAATTAAAAAAATCATTTTATTGGTGGCGGCTCGTACAACTCTTACCATAATACATCCATCTATCCACTGTATCAAGCATTTTTTATATTTGTTGCCATCATCATTCTCAAATCATTTTCTTTCTACTTGAATCCTTGGTATAAGCTCCTCATTTTTTCCCACTCCCTCTCTCTCTCAACCTCTGTCCTTCACGAACCCTTGATAATTTATAAATTATTATTATTTTGTCATGTCTTAAACTGATTGTTGTACCCCTTTACCTACTTTTTTGTTGTCTGTCTCCCAGGAAGGGAGTTTTATATAGATCATTGTGATCAAATTGTTTACTCCCTCTCTCCCCCCACTTTTCCCTGACCTTCTTGGTATTGCTACTCTCATTATTGGTTCTGAAGGGTTTATCTTTCCTGGATTCCCTGTGTTTCCAGCTCTTACCTGTATCAGTGTACACTCTCTGGTCTAGCCGGATTTGTAATGTAGAATTGGGATCATAATAGTGGGAGCGGTGGAGGAAGCATTTACTAACTAGAGGAAAGTTGTATGTTTCATCAGTGCTATACTGCACCCTGACTAGCTCATCTCCTCCCTGTAACCCTTCTGTAAGGAGATGTCCACTTGCCTACAGATGGGCTTTGGGTCTCCACACACTACTCCCCCTCATTCACAATATGATTTTTGTTCTTTGATGCCTGATACCTGATCCCATTGTGACCTCATTTTCACACAGGCTGGTGTGCTTCTTCCATGTGGGCGTTGTTGCTTCTCAGCTAGATGGCCGTTTATTTTCAAGCCTTTAAGACCCCAGGTGCTATATCTGTTGATAGCAGGACACCATCAGCTTTCTTCACCACATTTTCTTAAGTACCTGCTTTGTTTTCAGTGATTGTATCGGGAAGGTGAACATCATGGAATGCCAGTTTAATTGAACAAAGTTTTCTTGCATTGAGGGAGTACTTGAGTAGATGCCCAATGTCCATCTGCTACCCTAATACTAAACCTATACATATATGCACATAGATCTATTTCCACGTTATCATATATAAATATCTTTACATATGTACAATCCTGTATTTAGACCTCTATAAATGCCCTTTGCCTCCTAGTTCTTTACCCTATTTTCTTTTACTTTCCTCTTGTCCCACTAGCAGGCTCGGACTTCATTTGGGTTTCAGTAATTCCTCTTGGTTACATTGCCTTTGATCAAGCCCTACCCAGGCCTCTTACACCCTCTTTGCCATCGATTTTGGATCACTTGTTCCCTTGTCCCTGGGTTTGTTAACACTCACTACTCTCGCCTCAACCTCTCCCATGTCCCCCCAGAACCGTCAGTCCCTGGACATACAAGCCCCCTAATTATGGATAAAGACATACTTCACAGGAAGAAGTTATGCTATAGGTAATATAGTAATGAGAGGGGGACAATCCCAGGGTATACACGCAATAAGGAGAGGAGGGATTGGGGGCCCACATGTGACAAGATGGATAGATCCTAGATTCAGAGAGGCAGCCTAATTTTGAATGTCACTGAGCAGGTTTGACCTGTTCTCTCTGGCTCTTTATTGAAACCATTAACAGTAGGGTGTGAACCCCACCTATAGGGACCAGACTGGTGGCTGAGAGCCTTCAGTGAGAAGTAATCCTTTGTCTTAAGCAGTAGGTAGTGTGCCTTTCTTGTGGTGGGACCAGATAGTAGTGTGGAGGCTGAATGCATCTGAGTCCCACTATGTGTTGGCAAATAGCCTCTGATGTTTGGCATATCTTTGGGGGAGACAACTTGGGAGAAATCGGTCTGTTTCCCGTGTGGTGGGGTCAGATCAGGTGCAATCCCCTCACTGTGTCTCCAGTGTTGTTCCCCGCAGCACTATGGTTCAGTGAGGGATGCTGTGTCTCCTTGTGGGGCTGACTATGGTCCTCTCTTAGGATTGGCTGCTCTGAGCAGGAATATCGTCCTCGGGGCATGGTTGACCAGGATGTGGTCTATTCTCTCTTCTTCCCCCTTCATTTGTTCCTGTGTGCTCTTATCAGACATGTCCCTCTTCCTGAGCTGTAGCTTCAGTACTGTCCTCTGAAGTGAATTACTCTGCAGGGATGGGGAGCCGTCCAAATAGTTGGTGCCCTGCTTCATGTTGGTATATTGCATTCACATCTTGGCGCACCGGGTTGAAGTCTGGTCGCTCTTTCCCTGTGGAGATGTAATAAATACCCTGACCAATAAATAATATTGGGTATAATAAATGTTCTGTTCCCCTGGTACCCGTGTCTTTTGTTCCCTCCCTTCCACCCTCTTCCTTTTTAGTTAGCTGCCATATGTATCGCTAGATATTGTCTGGAACCTACCATACTACCTGGGCCTTACCCCAGAATGTTTGTATACAGTAGCTTTCTCCCTATGCCCACTTTGCATTTTTAAGCTTACCTCAGTGGATTTGGTGTAATTGTCCTTTTATCTTGGCTTACTTTGCTTAGCATAATTCCCTGCAGTTCTTCCCATGCGGAGATATGCTTCATGCATTCATCCCTGCTTTTTAGCGATGAGTAGTACTCCATGGTATGTATGTACCACAGTTTTTTAATCTATTCACCTGTTGATAGAAATTTAGGTTGTTACCAATTCCTTGCAATTGTGAACTGTGCCATGATGAACATTGGAGCAAAGATGTCTGGCCGTATATAGAATGCATAGATCACTTCAATGTATAGAATCTTATCGTCTGCTAATAATGATAATTTCGCCTCTTCCTTCCCAAGTCAATACCTTTGATGTCTTTTCTTTGCCAAAACCTCTAGTACGATGTTAAATAAGAATGGGGATTAGGGGAATCTTTGGCCCCCTTTTCAGTGGAATTGTTTTAGTCTTATATCCATTGACTACCATGTTGGCTGTTGGTTTTTCATATATACCTTGTATTTTCTTCAGGAATTTTCCTTCCATTCCTATCTTCTTGAGTGTCTTAAACGAGAATTGTTGTCGAATGCTTTTTCTGCATCTATCGGTATTATTATGTAGTTCTTATAGTTTTTCATGTCAACGTCACGAATGATAGCAATGGTCTTTTGTTTGTTGAACCATCCCCGCATCCCTGGTATGAATCCCACTAGGTCATGGCTGAATTATTTGTTTTAGATACTTTTGTATTCTATTGGCCAGTATTTTGTTAAGGATTTTTGCATTGAAGTTCATTAGAGATATTGGTTTGTAGTTCTCAATTCTTGGTGGGATCCTTGCCCAGTTTTGGTATCAGAGTTATACTATCTTCATAGAAGCAGTTGAGTTTGCCATCTTATTCTATGTTCGGGAAGTTAGTGTAGAATTGGTGTCAGTTCTTCCCTGAATACTTGGTTGAATTCCCCTGTGAAACCATCGGGTCTAGGGTATTTTTTTGTTGGTAATCCCTTGCTTGATAACCTTGTCTATTTCTTCTATTGCTATGGGTCTGTTGAAATTCTTGACGTCCATCGTGGATAGTCTAGGGAGGGATTTTCCCCCAAAGAATTTGTCCATGTCTTCCAAGTTGTTCAATTCATTGGAGACAGTCCTAAGTAGTACTATGTAATTATACTTTTGATTTCATTAGAGTCTGTTGTAATGTACCCTCTTTCATCCCTTATCCTTGATATTAAAATTTATTCCTTCCTTTCTTTGCTTAGGTTTGCCAGCGGTTTGTAGATTCTGTTTATCCTTTCAAAGAACCAACTTTTAGCGGTTAATTTTTTTCCATCGTTTTCTTATTTTCCCTCACCTAAATCTCAGCCTTGATTTTTATTATTTATTTTCTTTTGTATTAGTAGGATCGTCCTGTTGACTCTGCTGTAGTTGCTGTCAATTTTTAGACTGCATATCAATCATAAGTCTATTCCTTTTTCATGTGTGCATGTATTGCTATGAAATTTCCTCTGATAACTGCCTTTGCTGTGTCCCATAAGTTTTGGTACGTCGTGTTCTCATTCTCATTGGTATCTAGAAATTTCCTAATTTCATCCCTGATCTGGGCTAGTACACACTCCTTTTGCAATACAGTTATTCATCCTCCAATTGTTTGACCTTGTTTACTTCATCTTCCTTTTGTTGATTTCCGCCCTGATGGCACAGTGGTTAGAGAGTACTGTATGAGATCAATGTACTCAATTTTATGTAGATTTACCTTATGCCCCAGCATGTGGCCTGTCTTTGAATATGTGCCATGCCGGCTTGAAAATAACATGAATTTTTGTCTTAAGTGTAGTGTTTATATCTCTAGCCTCCTTGTTGAGTTTCTTTCCCTGTGATCTGTCTTTCTCAGAGAGCGGTGTGTTGAAGTCACCTACTACAATTGTTGAAGCTGTGATTTCTTTTTTCATCTTTTGGAGTGTTTGGTTGACATATTCAGCAAGTATTGTTCAGGGAATATATATTTAAAATGCTTAGTGATTCTTTGTCTACCATTTCCTTGAACATTATACAGTGTCCCTCCTTATCCTTTTTATGGTTTGCACTTTGAGGTCAATTTTATCGAGATAGGAATTGTAACCCCTGCCCTTTTATAATTGCTGTTTGCTTGGTATGCTTTTCTCCAGCCTATGATTCTCAGCCTATTTTTGTCTGTAGTATTGAGATGTGTGTCTTGTAGGCAGCAGATTGATGGGTTGTGTTTTCTAAGTCAGTTGCCTATCCTCGGTCTTTTAATGCCTGATTTCAGTCCATTTGATATTCAGGGTTATTATCTCCATCTGTGGATTCGAGATGTCATCTTATACCTTTTGTGTTGGGTGTTTTCCTACCTCCCTTTCTTGCCAGTGTGTGTGTGTGTGTGTGTGTGTTTCATTCTTGACTTCTTTCCACCTTGAAACCAATGCTGTCTAGGGATCTGTTTTCTCTTTATGCCCTTTGGGTGAGGTTGTTTTATGTGGTGGTCTCTTATTTATGCTTGGTGAGTGCTGTTCTGCCCATACTGGGTCAGCAAGAATCTTTTGTAGGACTGGGTTTCTTCTAACATATTCTTTGAGTTGTTCTTCATCAGGGAAGACTCTTATTTCTCCATCTATCTTGATCTACAATTTGGGTGGGTAGATTATTTTTGGATTTGTGTTATTTTCCTTAAATTTTTGGAATATGTTATTCCATCTATTCTCTCCTCTTCTATATAGTGACCATTAGTGTTAGCCTGGGTACTTTAAAGAAACAAATCCACAGAAACTCATGTATAATAGAGAGTTTTATATAAAGGTTAAGTGTGCATCAAGAAAACATCCGAACCCGGTGCTTCCCAAACCCACAAGTCCAACATTGATCCATTAACCCATATGTCCAACAGCAATCCACAAAGTCCTCCTCCATCTCACAAAATAGACACAATGATGCCGACTTCTGGAGGAAAGCTGAGTCAGTGAATGTGTAAGCATCTCAGCGCTGACAGGGGTCTCTACATGGCTGCTCCAGCACCCAGGGCTCCATCGGGGTAGGTCCATGTGGCTTTTCCTTGGGGATGTCTTGCAGGAAATTAGCCTTGCAAGCTGAAGCAGGGAACTGCTAAGGCAACTGCACCCTGGTCTGACCATCAGCAATCAAGAAACCTGAGAACTAGAAAGGCAAGGGTCACTGAGCCATTTAGCCTCCCGCCTTTCAATTAACCCCACGTGTTTATCAGCCAGGTTGGCACAATAAACTACCTACCTCACCTTTATATGTAATTGCTTGTTTTTCTCTGGTTGCTTTCATGATTTTCTCTTTTTCCTCAAAGGTGGATAGTTTATTATGTTCCTTGGTGACTTCTTGGGATTTAGTCTAGCTGGTGTTCTTTCAGCCTCCTGACTGGTTGCCTGGTTTTCAGTCATTAAGCTAGGGAAGATTTCTTCCAAGAATTCTCTCAGTATTGTTGCAGATGACTTCTTTATTATGTCTCCTCCAATAATCCACTTATTCTGATGTTCCTCTTCATAGCATCAGCCTTAGCTCTTGGGTTTTCTTCAGCTTCTGCGGTGGATTAGACCAGTTATCCCGCATCAAGCTGGGTCCGAAATGAGGCGTGCGGATGAAAGAAAAAGAAAGAGACATACAAAGCATGGGATTGGGAGGACTTCAATCTGATGGACTGAAGTACCGAGTATATTCAAAGCTTGGTTTTTATACTCTTCTTACATAAGGGAATGGTTACGGAATGAACATCAAAGAATTTGCTTTAAAAAATATTCTGAACCTCTTATCTATTCAGGTGTTACTTAACTAGGCACACTCTCTAAACACTTGAATAATAACAGCACTATATTCTAAGATAAACACAAGGACATGTAAGAGGTCTTAAAGAACTGAGTTATCTCACACTGCTTTCAGCTGCAAGGTCATAAAGAACTGAGTTATCTCACAATGCTTTTAGCTGCAAGGGAAACAGAGGCACAGGAGACTAATTAGTCACCCATCAATAAACACCTTGACCAGCAAACCTCCTACAAGCTTCTCTGATGATCTTATAAGATTTTTGTTCTTGTTTGTTAAAGTCTGCTTGGCTGTCCTCTAGGTCACTTGTGCAGCTTCTGCCTCCAGTCGATTGTTGAAGTCCATGAATCTACTAGTTGTTATTATCTCGTCCCTAAGCTCTTGCATTTCCCTTTGGTGTATGGAATTTATCTACTCTTATCATTTCATCCTATTTTTGTATTCTTTCCCTCATATATTATATGACTCCAAGCAGCATTCTGAAATTGTCTTTCTGTGGCAGATCAATGTCTGCTGCTTCTATGCACATCGTTAGGTTCAGGACATCTGCCATTACCTTTTCTGTCTCCTGTTTTTTTTTTGTTGAGGCCATCGGGGCTGATTGCTGTTAGCGTTGCGTTGTTTTAGCGGAGCCAGGTGCCATTTTCCAAGGAGTCAAAGAGCACTGGCTGTCTCTGGGAAATTCATAGGAATATTCTTCGAACTGCCTGCAGCTAATTTCAGTATGGAATTGGCATGCCACTTTATCCTGCTGTGGCTTTACTCCTTTCCTAGTCAACCAGTATTCTGCTATTTGGAGGGCAAGTTGAATGTTCCCTTAAAGCGACGCTGGTTGGGTTGTTGTGGACCCACAAGGATGGTGCTATACTGGATGATTTCACAAGAACCCGTGATGGGGTGGGCCGTGGCAGCTTGGGGCGAAGCAGAGGGCATGCAGGGTTGCCCACTGCAATGGGAGTGCCACAGAAGGCTGCTGGTTTGCCTGCTTTTGTGTAGAGCACCAGGAATAGTGGGTGGAATTTCCCTGGTCAGTAAGATCGCTGCAGTGGCTAGACAGTGGCTCTCCCAACACCGTGTAATGTTGGCGAGTGTTAACTGAGCTGCCTTAGGCAGGGTGAGGCACTACGGCAGGCCGGAGGAAGTTCTCAGTCACGTGGAACTTTAGGAGACGGATAGGAGCTGCCCCAGCCACACAGACACGATTTCCCCCCAAGAGGATGGATGGGATTTCCTCAGCCAATTGTTAAGCATTGCAGATGGCAGGCGGGCGGGTGGAATTTCCCACGGAAGAAGTTGGGCAGGATATCCCTTGGTAGAGGGTGGGTGAACTTTTCCTAGCCTTGGGTTATGCTGCAGAGGGTGTAGTGCTCCCATCTGGGTGGAGGGCAGGTGTAAAAGCCCTAGGCTAAAGGTCATTATCTGGAGGTTGGCAGTGGCTTATGAGAGAAAAGGGAAGAGGAAAAAAATTATTTAAAAAAAGAAAAAAAATCTAAGCCAGCTGGGATATGGGAGGATAGAGAGAAAAGTGGGGGGAAAAAGTAACAATATAGCTGAGCCCTGATCCCTGACTGTGGGGCTGGAGGGGTTTAAAACCCTGCCCTGAGGAGGTGGCAGAATGCTGTAGTTGTGTCGAGATAAAACCTCTGGGCTGTCTCCAAATGATCTGGCTCTGGCTGAGACAGTGACGGGGCTATGTTTAAATCCTAGTGGGCCTCCACAGTTGTAAGCCCCCAGCTCCTAAAACCTAATGGATCTGTGCCTACTTATCTTTATGATGCTCCTCCTACGACCTGGCAGTGTGGAATTTCTCTCTCAGTGATTCTCCTGCATTGATTTGTGCAGAGTCCCTCTGGTATGTGTTACTCAGTTGCCTTCTTGCTGGAATCCCCCCCCCCCTTTTTTTTTTCTTTAACAAATTTAAAATATAATTTAAAAACTTTAATTCTTAGACCTAAGATAACTAAAGCAGTGGCAGGCTGGATTTGGTCCACAGGCTGTATGTACTATGCCAACTCCTGGGCTAGGGTGATAGTAATGATATATGGTGAGAAGGAGTTTAATTCTAGAAATATTTCCTGAATAGACCTAGCAGAACTGGATATGAGGTGTGAGAGAAAGAAAGTTTGGATTGGTAAAGAGAAAGCTTTTTTCCTCCTGGTTATGTTCTCAGTATAAAATAATAATGATCTGCTGTAAAGTGATATAGCATGTCTTGATTTTATACTTAAAAAACCCTGGAACCCTGAACCCATGTACCATTCCCACATACTTTAACTACATTTGCTTTAGGCCTCCCCCTGCCCTCCACCGCCCTCCACTTTGTTTTTGTTTTTATAACAGGTGTGGGTTTGCTAACCCACAGAGCTAGAGCTGAATGCTTTTAGGTTGTCAGCAGCTTACAGTGGAGTGGAATGCCCTTTGGGCATTTATTAGCAGCCCTCATGTGCTTTTGTAACAAGTCTTAATTCTTGAGCAATGTTGTACTAACAAAGAGGTACAGGAAGCTTTTCTGCTGTTGGTGCTAGCAGCAGAAACATACAGTTTCTAGTAGCAGTAGTGCCATTAGTGGCTTGCAAGGTCCAAAAACAGAAGCAGTCTTATCCACACCAGATGGTATTCGTGGTAAAATCTTAGTTGAGGTTCTGTTACCTAGTTTCTCTTGGCCCTGTTCCACTTTCTTGTTTCAATTCATATTTCCCTACAATGCTAGCTGCCTACTACCATGCTTCAATTTTTTTCTTTTTAACTGAACAGATCAGTTCCTTTTGCTTATTATTTTGTCATGTCTTACACTGTCGGATGTCTCCTTTTACTCACTTTTCAGTTGTGATCACACAGGCTGGTGTGCTTCTTCCATGTGGGCTTTGTTGTTTCTCAGCTAGATAGCCACTTGTTTATCTTCAAGCCTTTAAGACCCCAGACACTATACTATATCTTTTGATAGCTGGGTACCATCAGCTTTCTTCACCAGATGTGTTTATGCACCCACTTTGTCTTCAGTGATTGTGTTGGGAAGGCAAGCATCATGGAATACCAGTTTAATAGAACAAAGTGCTCTTGCATTGAGGGAGTGCTTGAGTAGATGCCCAGTGTCCATCTGCTACCTTAATATATGCACATAGATCTATTTCCCCATCATCATTAGATATACACACACACACACACGTACATGCCTATATTTAAACCTCTATAAATGCCCTTTGCCTCTTAGTTCTTTCCTCTATTTCCTTTTACTTTCCTCTTGTCCCACTATCATTTTTAGCCTTTATTTCGGTTTCAATAATTCATCTTAGTTACACTGACCTTGAATAAGCCCTACCAGGCCTCCTACACCCTTCTTGCCATTGACTTTGGATCGCTTTTTGTTCCCTTATCCCTGGATTTGTTGGCGCCCACTTTCTTTTCCCCACCTCCCCTCTCCCATGTCACCCTGGAATTGTCAGTCCTGTTATTTTCTCCTCCAGCTGGCTTATCCCACCAATCTTATCTAGATAGATCTGCAAAAATAATAATTTCACAAAAAACAAGACAGCAAAACAAAGCAACAAAAGAAAACAAAATAAAAACAACAACAAAAAATGACCAAAAAATAAGAAAAGCCTGTAAATAGTTCGAGGTCTGTTTGTTGATTTTTTAGGAGTGTTTTCCAGTCAAATGTGGGGTGCCATGCCCTGGCCCCAATTATAATTTTGGTTTTCCCTGGGGACTTCCATGCTCTGCTCTCCTTGCTTTTTTGTTGCACGACCTTAGTGTTTTGCCTCAGTCTGGTAGGTCAGAACAGGTGCAGTTCCCACACTGTGTCTGGAGACACAGTGTTGTCCCCTGGAGGGCTATGGGTCAGTAAGGGATGCCATAAGACTTCATCTTATATACTTTGAATATTCTGTCAGAAAGACCAGTCCCTGGAGAAGGACATTATGCTTGGTAAATTGGAGGGCCAATGAAAAAGAGGAAGACCCTCAAGGTGATGGATTGATACCATAGGTGCAACACGGCTTAGTTACAGGAACAATTGTAAAGATGGCGCAGGACCATGCAATGTTTCCTTCTGTTTTGCATTAGCTTACTATGGGTTGTACAGAATCAATGGTACCTAGCCACAAGATTCTATTCAGGTTTCTCATTGGCTCCTGGACCATGTGTATCTGAGTCACTATTCACTATGGAAAAGGTTCAGGGAAGTAAAAAAATAAAGCTTATAAAAAGTCTACCCCATCTCTTTAGCTGGAGAAACCCAAGCAGTGAGGTTATAGTGCTCCCAAAAAAGTAAGGAAATGGAAGCCCAAATTCTGAATATAAACTCTGCCAAATAGTTGCCTGACTGACCTTTTTAATCTATATATGCGCAGGCCAGACTGAAAACAAATATTCTAGCTGCCACTTATTAAACATCGCAGAATTTACAATTTTGTCTAAGTCTTCTAAAACAAAACTAGTATTTTTTAGAACCATATAACTGGTTTCAGAGATCACAGTCTAACATTTATACTTTATAATGTCACAGTTACAATCCAGAATCAAGCCAGGAATTTATTCCAATGGGGGACAGACAGCCAAACTCAAAAAGAGCCAGATGTTAGACTTATCCTAAAACTATTTTAAAGCCGCTATGGACACTTCTCTGTAATACACATGGATGGGATCACCATGAATTGTAGTCAACTTGGCAACAACAGGAAAGTTTTGTATGTGTGTATGTGTGTGTTTTAATAACTATGTGCAGTGAAGGTAAGAAAATAATGGTTTTAATAGATGAAAACTATTTCAGCAGTGAATAAAAAAATATAAAAATGATCCAGTGAGAATTTCAGAATATAATAATATCTACACCTAAAAGGAAAAACCACTGCATGGCATTTTAATAGCAATAGCAGCTATAGATAACAGAGAAAATAGTCAAACTTTTAAAAACTGATCAGTAAAAATCATTCATAAAAACAGAAGAATTTTTGAGTTTTGTTTTTTATCCTTAGATATCTAAGATAATTTCAGAAGAGTAAAAAACATTCCAAGTATGGTAAAAGATAAAATTTTAGATTCAAGAAACTCAGAAAATTTCAAACAGAATAAAATGAAAAAAGCCTTACCTAAGTACATCATAGTCAAGTTGCTGAAAGTCAGGATAAATTTTAAAACCGTGAAAGTAACCAAAGGGAGGGATGGGGGGGAATCCCACCTTAGGATATAGTGGTTAAAATTTCCATCCACTTTTCACAGGGAGTCTTGATATATCAGACTGATAACCACGAGGTCAGCAATTCATAGTACCCAGCCACTAGGCAGGATAAAGGTGAGGCTCTTTACGCCCGTAAAGAGTTAGATCCTATCAGGAAACCCACAGGGCAGTTTTACTCTGTCTTAGACAGTCACTGTACGTTGGAATTGACTCAATGGCAGTGAGTTTGGTTTTTGTTTCCTATCAGAAATCACAGAATCTAGTCAACAGTGGAACATCATCTTAGAATATAATGAAAGAAGTATGTGGGGGTTGGGGTGTGTGTGTGTGTGCTTTCCAATCCAGAATCCTATGTTCAAGGAAAATTTCTTTCAAACGTGAAGTGATAAATAAATACCAATTGAGTTTCTGTACATCAGCATTAAGAAAACCTGAAAGGCAGGCTACAATTGAATACAAAGAAAACTAAAGTTTTTTTTAAAAAGGCCATCCATTACTGCTGAAAGAGATTTCAGGAAGATCATTATAAAGGAAAGCTGTCCCGTGTTCATGGATTAGATGATGTAGTATTGTCAGTACTATTCAATGAAGTACGTAGATTCAATAAATCAGATTCAATTCAAACAGATCATAATTTCATCAGCCTTTTTACAGAAATATAAAAACCAATTCTCAGCTTTGTGAGGAATGGCAAGAATCTCCAAATAGCAAAAGCAGTGTTAACCCCCTTGAGATAATCTTTAAACCTTAAACCAAAAAATATCTTCACAAGTATTCTTAAAACAAACTTTAGCTTAAATAGTAAAAAGCAAAACCTGCTTTTCTAAGAACTCTCTTGTAGGGTAATATTGACAACAGCAACTTGAAAGATTAGGAACCTTGCAAGGCAGTTAGTTTATATTAATGAAGGAAGAACAACTCAGTAAAGGGGGTTGAAAAATGGTTACACAACTCAGAAAGTGTGATCAGGTATCATCGGTGTCACTGAGCAACAAGCACTTTCGGTCGTGGCTGCTTCCCACCATTCCTTTGGGTTTGATGATTCACGAGAATGACTGACAGCTCATAGAAAGTGCTCTACTTGTACTTAGGACTACAGCTTTCTTGTTGTAAAAGTATCTAAACAGAGAGTCAGACAGTGTGAGGTCTAGAAGGATTCCCATCCCAGATTTTGTATGCCCTAAAAAGGGAAGTATTATTTCCCCATGTTCATGAATGTCTCTCGGCACCCCTGGAAGCCCATTGAGCTTTCATGTTCAGTGTTAGGTGGGTAATACAAACTCTAGCTCCTCTCCCTTGAGGTCAGCTTGTAGCATTTATTTGACTTAATGATATTTGTACTGGACTTGTATTCACTATGTTAATTTGTTTTAAAATATTTTCCAATACAGTTTTAGGTGGAAGCTGGGAGAGTTGGGGACAAGGGGACAAATAATTCATTTTTTTATGTATGTATGAAGAATTTAAATCACTGAGTGAAAAAAGTTTAAGTTTTCATTAAATGCTTACACTTTGATAGAGTGATTTCTTAGATCTTTCTAATGTAGTTCTTATGTACTATCCATTTTATGTTTTGCTTTTCATTGGATGCTATTACTATTAAATATGTATAAAAATCAAGACGTTCTTTTTATATTCTTCGGGGGAAATGTTAGCATTCTGTGGTGAAATGTAAAAGTATTTTGTTAAATATTAAATTTAATAAAATAGAACTATTCATGATAGAATTTACTTTTGAATATGGGATAAGGGAAAAGGAATAAATGGCTTTCCTAAAACTTATTATTTAAAGATTTTTTGTTTTTTATTTTCCTTTTCTGTGGTGTTTAGTGGTTAGCTAGTTCCCACTAGCAAAGACAAAGAAGTGATGGAAAGTAATCTGCTGCTTTTTAAAATAAATGTTCATAATCTATCAAGTAGGAGTAGCAAGTGGAACTTGATTTTGGCCACTCTGTCCTTATTTTCTCTATTTGAAACATCGTCAAAAAAGTTACTTGAGTAGAAAAATAAAGAATATTAAAGATTTCCCACCAGCATACAATGCTTTTCTAGTTGTTTTTCCTGTCAAGCGTACCACTTCGTATGAAATAATTTTCTCTTTCTTCTCCACAGCCTCATGATTTTGATGAATGTCGATTTGATATTAGCGTAAATGATAGCGTTTGGTATCTTCGTGCTCAAGATCCAGATCACAGGCAGCAGTGGATAGATGCCATTGAACAGCATAAGGTAGGGTTCACTGTTTCCCTTGCAATGGGGAGCTAAAAGAGACCAAGGATTTCTCTAAAAGATCTTGAAATATAATATGTTTCTAAAAACTGAAATTTGGGTAAATATTAAATTAATACAGATACAAATTTTTTCATAGTTTAACTTGTAACGCATGAATTCTAAAAGAATTTTATGTTATATAAATTTAAGTTTTAATTAAAGCAACAATGTGCCCATTTTATTAACATTTTTATAGTAGGGATTAATTTCATAATGTCATTTCTTTGCAATGATCTACATATAACCCATTTCCCAGGGGATAGATAACAGAAAAGTGGGTGAAGGGAGACATCGGTCAGTGTAAGACATGAACAAATAATAATAATTTATAAATTATCAAGTGTTTCTGAAGGAAAGGTGGATGGGGGAGGAAGGGTACGGGAAATGAGCTGATACTAAGGGCTCAAGTAGACAGAAAATGTTTTGAAAATGATAAAGAATGTGTTTAGAAAATGATATCTGGGGAAGGGAGGGAGAGGGAAAATGAGCTGATATTGAGGGCTCAAGTAGAAAGAAAATCCTTTGAAAATGATGATGGCAGCGTATGTACAAATGTGCTTGACACAGTAGATGAATGTACGGATTGTGATGAGATCTAAGAGCCCCTAATAAAAGTATTTAATAATAAAAAAGAAAATGATGGCAACAAATGTGCTTGACATGATGGATAGATATATGGATTGTGATAAGAGCTATACAAGCCCCCAATAAAATGATTTTTAAAAAGACGTCATTTCTATTATCCTAGATAAAAAGATTTTTGAAATTACAGTGGATTCCTAAAAAAAGATTAATTAAAAGCTTCAGTGTAAATTTTTGTAGCCATCCATAGACATTTATTTAATCTTTGTAAATAAGCTGTTTAATAATAAACCTGCAGAAAGTCGTTTTATGTAATTGAATACATTACATTCTTGTTATTTAAAGCTAGT
Source organism: Tenrec ecaudatus (assembly GCF_050624435.1). Taxonomy (NCBI): domain Eukaryota; kingdom Metazoa; phylum Chordata; class Mammalia; order Afrosoricida; family Tenrecidae; genus Tenrec; species Tenrec ecaudatus. Next base: position 71,931,014 of record NC_134531.1, on the reverse strand, counting down.
TATTGACTTTTGCTGTGTATAACTAACTCGTAAGTGTACCCAAGGAAATAAAAAATCTTCGTTACTAGCTAATTCAATATTATCATGTTCAAAAGTATGGGGAACTTAAAGAACTTAGTACTTGTTCACACTTGCCTGGATTTCACAAAGCTGAAATTGAAACACCTATTTTGATTATTCAACAGGCACAACGCATACACCCAAAACAAGAAAAACCAGCCAGGCCTGGGTGATGCCAGAAGAGCATTAGTTTTAATAACAATCAGGCCAGTTTTCATTTCCAGATCAAATGATTGATTATGAAATTTTTTCAAGCTAAAGAAAGCTGACCATAATGCTTGTTTATTTCCCTTTTAAGCTGTTCTGCTATATTTGTTTAAACATTTTATCTTAGTTAATTCAGTATTACTATTTAAAATTAGAAACAATTTTCTGTCATTTTTAAAGAGAAAGGAGCTTTGGAAGGAGACAGGCCTAGATCCAAATTCTGCAGAACCTGCTATGTCTTCCATGCATGTTCTTGGCCATAGCATTTGACTACTTCTCCGTGTGTTTTCTCAGATGTAAATGATGATGATAATATTTTGCCTGAAATTGTACTAAGCCATTAGTGAGTAAATATCTGTAATAAAGGTACCAGAATGCCTGAAAAAGTGAGTGTTTAAGTCTATCTTATCATATACATGTTTATAAAAAGAATATAAGAGATCGCTTTGGCAAAAGTTTACCACAAAAAGAACAGTATATGGAAGAGGGGGCTTCAAAAAGTTTGTGGAAATTCAAGTAGAAGAGTAATGGAAATTTCCCACAAACTCTCTGTAGCCACTTATATATAATATTTGTTACTGTTTGCATCTGGAGACTGACACATAATGGCTTTGAATCCTGGAAACTCCTTCCTAATTCCTTGATAAGTTAAAAAAAGGATGACAGGATGATATAGTATGTATATTCCCCAAAGTCAAAATAAATAAATAAGCAAAATAACCCAGTCTTGATAAACCAAGAATGCTATATTAAAAATTGGCCCTTATTTCATTTTACTCATTTTAATTCAGATACTCTCTCGGCCTAGGGGAGCACGGGTAGTTCAGTGAGTTATGCTCCAAGGTTGGTGGTTCAAACCTACCAATTGCTCCATGGGAAGAGAGTAACTATGGGTCATATTGACCTGGTTGCAGTGAATTTAGTTTGGTTCTCAGGGCATCACCTACCCCAGTGATGACTAGGAAAAGTTACCACACTTAAACCTGCCTGTTTTTCTATTTGGATGTCATCTAATGGCCCTTTTCTTACTTTTCACTGTTGTTAAAGTTTTCCAAATAACTTTAGTTATTTTCAGTATCTAGAAGAAAATGTTGAGGATTCCAGTTCTTTCCTTCATGCAAGGCCCTTCTGCTCATCATATAATAAGCTCTATGTGTTGATTCAGAGCCCTGGAGGTGTAGTGGTTGTACTTTGGCCTGCTAACTGCTAAGTCAGCAGTTCAAAACCATCAGGCACTCTGTAGGAGAAAAGTGAGGCTCTCTACACCTGTGAAGAGTTACAGTCTTGGAATCCAACAGAAACAGGTCTACTCTGTCCTATAGGGTTGGTATTAGTAAGCATGCACTGGATAATAGTGAGTAATGTATATATCAATCTATTTCTCATGTGTGGGAGCTCTCTCTCTGAAACGCATACACACATGCACGTGCATACACTCCATGAGTTCCCTCTTCTTGAGCAATAATACTGCTGGTGGTGGTGATAACTAGCATTTTTGTTTACTAAGTGTCTGTTAGATATGATGATAAGCCCTTTATATACTTTATCTCATTTTAGTTTCCAATAATCCTGAGACTGTCATTTTTATTTTTCCAGATAAGGAAAGAGAGGCACACAGTGCTTAAGCACTTGTCCACAGTTAAACAACTCGTTGGTAATGAAGTCAACATTCAGAATTAAGTCTGTCTGACCTGAGAGCCAGAGCTTTTGGTCAGCAATCAGTTATGCTGACCTACAAGCGTAAAATAATGTTTCATTGACTGAAATCATGTGCCTCTTGGATTGTGATACTTTAGCACTTGTCAGCAGCTCCACGTTACAAGAAACACTAAAAGAAGTTCATCATATCTGTAGTCTTTATTTTGAACCACAAGCTCCTTAACTGCTCACATAAAATAATCACACTTCTTTGTAGGAGTTAGCAATGTAGTGGGTGCATAAACTGCCCAATTGAAATAATGCTGTAAAACATGTTTTGTTGGAGAATTAATAGGACTCTGTCAAGATTTGTCATTTATTCCTTGGTATTCATTCCAGAATAATTTGCTTCCTTTAAAAAAATTTCTTTAAAGTATATTTTCTGATTTAAGTTTTCATAACACATTAGAAATAAGTGTGACATCTGGACAGTAACTGTGATACAATGAATTGCTTTTGTGGTTTCTCTCTCTCTTTTTTTTTTTTACATTTAAAATATTTTGAATTTTTTCACAATTGTGGGTGTTTACATTTCATATAATTGATTTTAAGAGTTTAAACTGCTTATCAACATTCTCCCTCCCCCAGTAACTTATTCTACAGCCGCAGACACCCCCCCCCCTATAACTTTTCTAAAATACGTATGAGGAAGTCTCACCGTCCTTGCTCTTATGGAGCATTCCTGTTGTACTACTTCCAAGACAGATTTGTTTATTCTTTTAGCAATCCATGATACTTTCAGAATTCTTTGCCAGCACTGTCATTCAGATGCATCAATTCTTTTTTGATATTCCTTTTTCAGTGCCCAACATGCACATGTATATGAGGCAATTGAAATTACCATGGTTTGGGTTAAATATACCTTAGTCCTCAAAGTAACATCATTAGTTTTCAACACTTAAAGATATCTTGTGTAGCAGATTTAACCAGTGTGGTATGCCACTTGATCTCTTGATTGCTGCTTACATGAACATTGTGGATGCAAGCAAGATAAAATCCTTGAAAACTTCAGTCTTTTCTCCATTTACCATGTTTTATTTGTAAGGAATTTGATTTTCTTTATATTGAGTTGTAATCCATATAGAAGGCTGTAACTTGACCTTCATCAACAAGTTCTTCAAGTCCTCACTTTGAACAGACAAGGTTGTTTCATCTGCATATCACAGATTGTTAGTATGCATATCATGGATTGTTAACCCTTCCTCCAATCCTGATGCCATATTCTTTATATAATTCATCTTCTCTCATTATTTGCGCAGCACACAGACAAAATAAGTATGGTGAAGAGGATACAACCCCAATACGCACCTTTCCTGATTTTAAACCACGTAGTATTCCCTTGTTCTGTTCACACAGCCGCCTCTTTCTCCATATACAGGTTCCACAGGAGCACAATGAAATGTTCTGGAATTCCCATTCTTCCCTAGACTATATAATTGTTATGGTCCGCACAGTGGAATACCTGTGCACAATTACTAAAACCCAAGTAAACATCTCTCTGGTATTTGCTTTGGACCAAGATTCATGTAGCTTCAGCAGTGAAGTCCTTTGTTCTATATCGTCTTTTGAATCCAGCGTGAACTTATGGGAGTTCTCTGTCACTGTACTGTTGCAACCATTGTTGGATGATCTTCAGCAAAGTTTTACTTGCATGCAATAATGTTGTTATTGTTGTTGTTCAGTGCCATGGAGTTGGTTCCAACCCATAGCGAACTTATGCACAACAGAAGGAAACACTGCCCAGTCCTGTACCATCCTCACAATTGTCTGTCTGTTTGAGTCAATTGTTGCAGCCATGATGTCAATCCAATATCATGATATTATTATTCTATAATTTGTGCATTGTTTGCCCACCTTCCTTTGGAATTGACACAAATATGAATCTCTTCTAGTCATTTAGCCAGGTAAACGGTTTTCCAGATTTCTTGGCATCCCTGATTGAGCACTTCCAGTGCTTCACCAGCTCCTTGGAGCAGTTCATTTGGTATTCCATCAATTTCTGGAGCCTTGTTTTTAGCTAAGGCGTTCAGTGCAGCTTGGACTTCTTCCTTCAGCACCATTAGTTCTTGCTTGTGTGCTGCCGTAGCTGATGTGGGCTCTCTCCATCTTCTTTGGGTGCTTCCCGCATCATTCACTATTTCCCCCATGGAATCTTTCAACATTACAGCTCTTTAGTTCTTTCAACTTCATACTTGCTAAGTGAGTTCTTTATGGCTTTCTAATTCCAGGTTTATGTACATTCCATTATAGTATTTTATTTTGTCTTCTCCAGCTGCCCCTTGAAATTTTCTTTTGTGTGACTTCATTCTTCCATTTGCCTTTATTCAATGATTGAAAGCAAGTGTCAGAGTTTCTTCTGACATCCATGCGGACCTTTTCTTTCTTATCTTTTTAATGGCCTTTTGCTTTCTTTGTGTATGATATTCTTGATGTCATCTCACTCAAAATTGAGGCAGGATATACTCAAGGTTGTATTTTGGCTCTCGTGAACTTGTTATAATTTTCTTCACCTTCAACCTGAATTTACAAATGAGCATTTGATGGGCTGTTTCATAGTCAGCCGCTGACCTGGTTTTAGCTTCTGATAATGAGCTTCTCTGTCATGACTTCCCAACACTAGTTGGATGTCTATGTGTTTCATGTTTTGTGTTGTTGAAAGAGGTTTGTGATGAAGAAAGAAGCTGATGGTCTTAGAAAATCCTATTATACAGTCTCCCAACTTCATTTCTATCACCAAGAATATGTTTTCCATGTACCTTCCTCATTGTTTCCACCTTTTATATTTGAACCACCAGAAATTATCAGGTGTATCTTGATTTGATCAATTTCAAATTCTTTAATTTTTTTCATAATTATCTCTTCATCACCACCAGTTGTCTGTCAGTTTGTTGTGCTGTGATGTTTTTTGTGTTGCTGTGATGTTTGAAGGTATGTCACTAGTGTTTTAAATACCAGCAGGGTCGCTCCAAAGGAGCTGTGGTAGAGTAGTGGATATTCATTAGGCTTCTAATTAAAAGGTCAGTAGTTCAAAATTACCAGCTGCTCTGTGAGAGAAAGGGCTTTCTACTCCCTTAAAGAATTATTGTTCCAGAAACCCACAGGGCAGTTTTACCCTGTCTAACAGGGTAAGAATTTACTTGATAGATGTGAATTTGGTTTGATTTGGTTTGTCCCTCTAAATAAACAGGATTCCAACAGAGCTTCTACACTATAAAGAAGGAATAGGCCATCTACTTTTGAGGAGTTGGTCACTGAAAACTATAAATAGCAGCGGGACTGCTATTTTACTTAACTTCGTGTATACCAGCCTAGTCATATTATATTGTATGAAAATGTGTGCTGGCTCCTTTTCATGAAGACTTACTTGTTTATTGCATTGTTTATTAGAATTTGAGAGCCAGATAGACAAATACATGATGTTTAAATGAAGTCTTTTGGTATTTAATCTCTAGCTATCTCCCACTTTGAGGTCAAATAATATTGTAAAAATTATTTGAAACATAGAAGCTATATAAATACAAAGTTAAGATAATTATGTTTTTATTTGGAATAAATTAATGCTTTTCTAGTATAAATTGAATAAGTACTCTCAATGAGCCCCTGAGCATTTTCTGCATAATTGGTATATCAAGAAGGATAGTAAACTATTTCTTGATACTATTTATTCTATAATAGGTTGTTCAATGAAACTTTTAGACTTCAAATACATATGAGTTTTACAGCATACTGTTTTTCTACCACCAAGAAAGAAATATCCTTCTTCTCCAGGGGAGGGAGTAGATGGAGAAATAAAAGGGAAGTTTTCTTGGCACTAGCACATGAAAGAGTCATGTTGAAAAAATTAAGTTTTGGACTTCGTAAGTTTGTGGTAATTATGACATTCCTGCATTCTCATCAGGGAGCAGCTTTAGGAGACCCTGAAAGCTTGGTGGTCGTGGGCCACACACACTTTCCCCATATTCTGGAAATTTGCCAAAACTTGAGAACTCATAGGAAATTGCATGAATCTAATGAGGGGGGAGAAATCCAAATAGTAATGTTGCAGATGTTGATTTTCTGTGCTTAGAAATCTACCGGTAGTTGTTTTGTGATTTAATATTTTTTATATTCACTAGTGTGGATTCATTCAGAGTCCTTTGTGAAGGCTTACTGATTTATCTGTGAAGCTCTATTGTATTCTTTTTCTAAAGAAAATTTTATTCCTATTTTGAGAAATTTAGAGATTACTGTCTGGGGAAATTATGTAGAACATTATTTCTAAAAGGAACTTGACACTTATATGTCATGCATGAATTAAATGGGGCTTAAAAATGCTCTTTACCAAGATTCCTATGGCTGAGCCACCAAAATGATGTCCAAGGCTCCCTTTCCAGGTCTTTTAATGTTGGAGGTTTTGTTGTTCTTGTTTTCCCATGCTACCTCAGACTCACTTTGATTTTGCTGCTGTTCCCCTATTTTTAGGAGCAACTTCAGCCTATTTGATACTTTGATTTATTTTCTGTCTTAAATCTGATCTAATTATTAGGAAACTTTTATAATAGGTGGCAGAATTTTTATCGTCCTCTGTAACAGTTTGAAAAAAAATACCATGGTCATGTAAAGTCATTGTTAGTGTTTGCCATTTTTAATCAACTGTATTACTAGAAAATTCTTTTAACAAATATCACACCAAAAATTCACTGTTGGGTCAATATTGACTCATAGTGACCCTATAGGTCAGAATAGAACTGCCCCTGTGGGTTCTGAGATTGTACCTCTCTATGGGAGCAGAAAGCCTCAACTTTCCCCCTTAGAGTAGCTGATGGTCTCGAACTGCTGACCTTGTGGTCAGCAGCCCAATGTGTAATCCACTTTGTCCCAGGAAAATTTTTTATGCAGTGGCCTTCAAAATATTTGTGGAAAATATAATTGAAATGTAATGGCATTATTCCACAAATTTTTGAGACCCACTCATAAGTGTATATGCTTTATAAATTATTATTATATAACTTAGCTTTGCATTTGTCTCTAGTTTAGTTGGCCAAGATTTAAGAATACAAATAAAACCTTATTAACTCTTTATTTTTAGGGTAGCTATATAAATTTAATGTTTCATTTACCTGTTTACATCTTATCATGAAGATAGAGTGAACCGTGGGATCAGATTGTACTACTGCCTGACATCCAAGGGAAGGCCAAATCTAGTAAGTGCCAGAGTAGTATGTGTTCTGTCATTGTCTCAGTAAATAGTAAAAATATTCCATTGCATAATGATAATTAAACTTTGTTAGCCAGCAAGGAAATTTCATTATTGTTATGTGTTTCATAATGTTTCACTCGTTAAAATCAAGAATTTGGTTAGTGTGGTAGTTAGGTTTTTTTTGGTGTGCCAACCTGGCACCCATAAGAAGATATGAGTGGAGTTTAGCCTGTCAATCAGGTCGCAACTTGATGACCTCACCAGGATAAATGGCTCTCTAGAGGCAGGCCACACTCTCTGCCTTCACCTTTAGGCCAGCAAGGCATGCTGAGACCTGTGTGAGTCTGAAGAGGGATTTATGAGTAGGATGAGACTTATGGACTTGATCTGGACTGGGCTAGGGTATTTTCCTGTTATATAACTACTTCTTGGTATAAAGCTCTCTCTTACACATAGTGTCACTGGATTTGCTTCTCAAGTCAACCCAGTCGAACACATTATGGTACTAAGAATGGGGTATTAGAGAAACAAATTAGGAAGATGGAGAGTGGATACTTATTTGAGCTCTGTGTTATAGTAGTGTTTCTTTGGCTAGCTGGAGGTCAGATAAGGCCATACTATTTACTCAATTGTTTTCTGAAAAGGACATAGGTTTTAAATCCTAGTTTTCTTTGGTTAACCTGCATGAAATAGCAAAAATGAATGTTATTAATGTAAATTTTGAGCACGGGGCAAAATGGCCCCTTGAACTTCTCTTCTGAGACCATGATGCTTAGTCAAAATTGCTTATAGTACGCCCCACCGTGGCTTGATGCGACCAGAGATCTAAGACCATATTGCATATGAATGGGATAGTTTAGATAAAGATTGAATTTGACGGTTTTAAGATTTGAGTTTAGGACCTGGCTGTACTAGGTTTATACTGATTGCTTTTTTTCTTGTTATTGATATAATGTGTGACTGAAATGATTATTGGGAAGTATGAAAATAAGAGAGTTTGTAAGCCACTTGCTTTCAGCCATTAAATCAGATCTTTAATAAAATGGGTATAGGACATCCCTGCAAAGAAGGCTCTGAAAAGATAAACCCCCCAAAGTGCCTTGAGTGATCAGTACATTTGCATTTGAAAAGACTTGCTGAGACAGACTGAAGAAAGAGTAGCCCTTTGGCTTTTTAATTTTGAACTAGTGATTTTACATGAAACTGGAAAAATATTGAAGCCTTGAAGACACCCCCCTCTCCAGGACTGAAAATGAAGCCTAGGAGCAGTCTGAAAAGCTTGCTAGATGACCACCTGAATCCACTGTTGAGTGAAAGTGGGAAAAAAGCAATAGAGAGGACAGGTTGAGTCTGGCCACTGACACCTGTGGACCAGTTTACAGGGACTAGAGGGAGATGAGAGTGGTTTGGCTGGCCTGAAGTTTAAAGAGTTGTGCGTAACCTGAGCCTATGGTATGACCTAGTCCAAGGGGGCTAAAGTTGTTGAGCAATTTTGAAAGGACCTATGATCAAAAGGCAAGGTGGACAATGGACACCCTGGTGAGACTAAGCAAGGCAAACTGCACTGAGTTGACCAAAACCAAATCAAATAAAGTTTAAAATTTTGAACCTTTGAGTTGGTGCATATTGCTGCTAACTGCAGGATGGCCTGTCCTGATTTGCCTTTGCTTATGCAAGTGGAGATACAAGGTTCCAACTAAGATGAAGATTGTTCACATCAAAGAAGATGCTTGTCTCCTCAGAGAACTGGTTTGATGTAAGTAAGCGGGCAATATAGAAATAGGATAACCAAAATTGCAGGGATAAAAACATGATGTGGCTGGGTTACAAACTTTAATGGGTAGGAGAATATGTTGATAGCATTATGGTATAGGTGTTCACATAACTGCAATTGTTAAGCATAGAATAGTTTTACTCACTTATGGAATATTATGTGTAAATAGGCTTGGCATATTTTTAATTGTGTGCATTTTAGTTTTACCTTTTAGGCCCAAAATTGATTGTATTATTGTCCTGGTTTTCAGAATTATTGGGTACAAGTGCCAAGTTGACAAGGGGTGTATTGTATTGTACTTCAGGTTTTGTGTAGTAACAGGGCATTTATAAGAAGATATGGGTGGAGTTCATCCTGTCAGTCAGGTCATATCCTGATGACTTCATTTGGAGGTGCCACTGAGTGAATGGCTTTTTGGAAGTGGGCCACTCTCATTCTTTCTCTCTGCCTTCACCTATCTATTGATGAGCCATGCTGAGACCTGCACCAGCCCTGTGTTGCTTCGACTGCTATTTGATGGCACAGGACCGGGCATTGTTTTGTTCTCTTGTGCATAAGGTCATAATGGGTCAGAACCAACTCAATGGCACATAGCAACAACAAATTGCAGGGATTATGAATATGTAACAGATTTCCAAGGAGTGGTCATGAATATGCATTTGGCCTAAGTTTGATTGTTGACAATAAGGAAATGCCTTATTGAACCTCTCAGTTTCAAATTGTGTCTGAATTGATCTGATAACATCTTTCTGGCAACTTTCTGTGCCTTGCCCAGAGAATGTAACTCTCTTTTCTGTACATCTTGGGCAGGCCAGAACTGGTTATAAACTGATAAGTCCTGTGGTGGGATACTTTCCCAGGAGAATAGGGCTTTAAAGAAACATCAGGAAGGAAAGAACAGATTAATTGTGGGGGAAATATGAGGAATACATGTTTATCTATTTCAATATTCTTTGACAGTACCTCTTAAAATCTAAGGGGCAGTCAATTGGACAAGTGTGGAATTTGTCAGTGTTATAGAGGACTGATCAAGTTTCATGTAGTCTCTTTGTTCTCTCCTATTTCCGTATTCCTTCTTGGTCTTTCCTAAAACAAAGAAACATTGTCCTTGAGTCAAATTGGACTCATATCAACCCTATATGACAAGAATAGAACTGCCCATAGGGTTTCCACAAATACCTTTCTGTTTTTCAGTACTTATGAAAGTAGTCTGCCACATCTTTCTCCTGCTCAGCCGATGGATTCAAACCGCTTGTCTTTCTGCTATCAGCTGAGCACTTAACCACTGACCACCAGAGCCCCTATCCGCCCCTCACCATTTCTTCTGTTTCAAGACTTTGCATATCCTACATTCAGTTTCTGTTTCTGTGGTTTGTCATGAACCCCTTTCTCTCTTTTTCAGTTTGTACATGTACTACTAACTGCATTATTCCCTTGACAATCTCTGAAGTAATCTCCAAAAGAGAACATTTGATTGCCTTTTATCCCTCTAGTTGACTATAAATTTTTGTTGTTCTTGTTAGGTCCCATCAGCCCGTTCCAATTTATAGCTACTCTGTGGAAAACAGAACGAAACCCCACCCAGTCCTGCACCATTCTCACAAGGATTCCTTTGCTTGTGCCCATTGTTTCAGTCACTGTCGACCCATGTAGTCAAGAGCCTTTCTCTTTTTTGCTGGCTCTCCATTTTACCAATCATGATGTTTTTCTCTGGTCTCTCCTGGTAACATGTCCAAAGTATGTGAGATAAAGTCTTGCCATCCTTGCCTCTGAGGAGCATTCAGGCTGTATTTCCACCAATTCAGATTTGTTTGCCCTTTTGGCATTCCACAGTACTTTCAGTATTCTTTGCCAACACCGTAGTTCAAACGCATTGATTTTTCTTTAATCTTTCTTCTTCTGTATCCAACCCAACTTTCACATGCATATGAGGCAATTGAAAATGACTAATTGGGTCAGGTGCACCTCAGTCCTCAAAGGAACACCCTTGCTTTTCAACACTTTAAAGAGGTTTTGTGCAGCACATGTACCCAATGCAATGTGTCCTTTGATCATTTGACTTCCGGATCATTAATTGTGGATCCAAGCAAGATGAAATTCTTCACAATGTCAATCTTTTCTGTTTATAATGATATTATCTATTGGTCCAGTTGTGAGGATTTTGGTCTTATTGACATTGAGTCAAATCCACACTGAAGGCTTTAATCCTTGATTTTCATCAGCAAGTGTTTCAAAAACCTCACTTTCAGCAAGCAAGGTTATGGCATATGGGTGTCACAATCCCAATGTCATATTCTTCTGCATATAAACTGGCTTTTCTGATGATTTGATCAGCATACAGATTGAATAGGTATGGTGAGAGGATACAACACTGATGCACACCTTTGCTAATTTTAAACCGTGTAGTATCCCCTTGTTCTGCTACCACAACTGCCTCTTGATCTATGTACTATTTCCGCATGGACACAAATATTCTATAATTCTCATTCTTGTTAAGGCTATCCATAGTTTGTTATGAACCACACAGTCAAATGCCTTTGCATAATCAATGAAACATGAATAAGTATGTTTCTGGTATTCTCAGCTTTCTCCCAAGATTCATTTGACATCAGCAAAGATATACCTTATTGCATGTTCTCTTCTGAATCCAACCTGAACCTTTGGCAGCTCCTTGTCAATCTGCTGCAACAATTGTTGGATAACCTCCAGTAAAGTTTTTACTTGCATGTGATAATAATGACAGTATATTATTATAATTCACAAATATTTTTCTGTTGCCTTCCTTTGGATTGGGTACAAGTATGGATCTCTTCCAGTCAATTGTCCAAGTAGCTATCTTCCAAATTTCCTGCTATAAAGGAGTGATTGCTTCCAGTACTTCGTCAGCTTGTTGTAAAATTTCAACTAGTTTTCAATCAATTCCTGGATCGGTGGTTTTATCTAATGCATTCAGTGCAGCATCACTGGGTCTTGATCATTTGCTATCTCTTGAAATGGTTGTATATCAACTAGTTCTTTTTGGTACAGTGACTCTGTGTATCTTTTCCATCATCCTTTGAATCATTCAGCATTCTGCACATGGTTTAAAATCAGGAAAGGTGTGCATCAGGGTATTTTCTTTTCACCATACTGTATTTTCAGTTGCCTCATATGCATGTGGAAGTTGAACATTGACCAAAGAAGACTGAAGGAAGAATCATTGCACTTGAATTGTGGTACTGGTTTAGAACATTGAAAATACCCTGGACTATGAAAAGTACTAACAGAATCTGTCTGAAGAAGTACAGCCAGAGTGCTTCTTAGAGGCAAGGATGGCAAGGCTTTGTCTTACATGCTTTGGATATTTTGTCAGGAGACACCAGTCCCTAGAGAAGGACATAGTGAACATTAGAGGGGAGGGCCAACAAAAAAAGAGGAAAGCCCTAATGAGATGATGGACTGGCACCATAGTTGCCATAAAGGCTCAGGCGTAGAAATAATTGTGAGGATGGTGCAGGACTGGCCAGTGTTTCCTTCTATTGTGCATAGGGTCGCTATGGGTTGGAACTGACTCAGTGATACCTAACAACAACAACATTGTTTCCAACTTTTGCCTTCTAATGGCCAATAATTACTGGCATCTTGATTGTCAGCTTCCCAATCTTTGATCAGTTTCTGACAAGAAGTTGGTAGAATTCTTCAAATTCCTTACCACTAATTTGAGTGGTTGTTACATAAATTTGAATAATAATTGTATTGACTGAATTTCCTTGTATTCAGATAGACATTATCCTATCACAGACAGCATTGTACTTCAAGATAGATCTTGAAATGTCTTTTTGACTATCAATGCAATGTCATTCCTCTTGGTTGTATCCTTCCCAGTATACTAAATCGTATAATTTTCCATTCAAAATGGCTCATATCAACCCATTTCACTTTTAGCAACTTCTAATTTTCTATACTTCATACTTATAAGTTCCAATTATTAATTGATGTTTGCAGCTGTTTCTTCTCATTTTGGGTTGTGCTCCACCAGCAAATGAAGTTCCCAAAGACATTACTCCATATGTGTCATTATGGTGTCTCTACTTTGAGAAGGCAGCTCTTAGTCATAATCTGAGTTCCTTCTGCCCCGAGAGGCTTGTCGTTTGGCACTATCTGTCATGGTGTTCTGCCTCTATCCATGAGGTTTTCTGTAGTTTGCAATGTTTCCATGCTACCCATAGGGTTTTCAGTGGCTAATTCGTTTGAAGTAAGTAAATTATACAATGAATTATAACTGGACTGAGAGTACTGTGAATTGGATACCCTGCAAATATTAAGTTTCATGGAGGTGAGATCATTTCTGTCTTGTCATTTGAGTGAGCACAGTAGTACAGAGTACACAAAAGCCCTTTCTTTGTCAGTGAACCTATGTTCTTCTTCATCTCCAGTTACCTGTATTATTTGAAGATAGGAACTTTTAGTGCTTCTACAGTCGGGTGGACATGACAACTACTCAAAATATTATGTTCTGAAGATGGTTTCTGGGATTTTGTATAGAATTTGCCAGGTTTGCAAGTTTTTATATTTATATTTGCTAACAATTGAGATGGATATTTCTTGGTTTTCAGATTACTTTTTTAGCTTTTGTGAGTCATTTTGTTTGCAAAATTTTACTTTAGAAATAGAAGATAAAACCTGCAGGATAGATTTTTCTGCATAAAAATTATCAGTATGAAACCAAAACCTCAACAGTTATTCAAAAGCAAAGGTGAGAGAGATAGAAGGGGCAGGGAAACTAGTCTGCTAGAAAGGGAACAAACAACGCAAAGAGAACATTGACACATTGTGATAAATCTAATGTCACCAAGTGGAACACTAACTTGCTTTGCAAAGTTTCATTAAAAATTCAATTAAATGTTATTTTGTTTATGATTAAAGGGGAAAAAAGAATTATTCTAGAGTTGTATAATGGTTCTATATTAGAAGGCCTGGGTGGTACTTAATATACTGCGTGCTAAGCAAAACATCAGGTTTCAGTTCACCCAGAGCTAGGTACCTTGAAAGAAAGGCATGGTAATTTATTTTGAAACTGTGTCTTTGAGTCAGGAGACCACCAGTTTTAATTAAAATTTTAGGAGTCTTTATTACCAACTGCGATGACAGACCTCGCAGCTCCTGCACACAGGAGGCCGCCCCAACCAAACAACGGAGGGAGTTTATATAGGGTTTAATCACAATGGGAATTTTTCATACATTCACTGAAGCAAGAAAGCAGGAAACAGGCAGATATGGCAATTAGCAAACAAAAAACAATTTTGTGTGCTCGTGTCTTATCTTATAGGCAAGGACCAAGGGTCTTAGAGCAGTGGTTCTCAACCTTCCTAATGCCGCGACCCTTTAATATAGTTCCTCACATTTTGGTGACCCCCAATCATGAAGTTGTTTTTGTTGCTACTTCATAACTGTAGCTTTGCTATTGTTATGAGTCGGAAGCCCCTGTAAAAGAGTCATTCAACCCCCAAAGGGGTCCCAACCCACAGGTTGAAAACAAGTATGTTTGTTGACAATTCAGCTAGCTATCCTAACTCAAACAGATGGGCTTTCCTATTTTCTGTAGCTTGAGTTGAGTAATGTTTACCACTAATCTTTGCCTGACCCACTGGACTGGGCAGTGTTTCTCCATTAACCTCTTCTTAGGCATCACATTCCCCACTAGTCTTATGGGGACATCAAATCATCGATTCTTCCTGACTTACTCTTTGATAATGAGCTTACAACAACATAATTTTTACTGCCTGAATTCGCGACTTAACAAACACTCTGAATTTTTTAATTACACAGGGCCCGACTGCTAAAGCTGAAATGAGTCTCACTAAAGGGCCTGCTAGAGCAGTTAGCAGAGTGGTTAACTATGGAGACCAGTCGTATAGGCTTTGAAACCAATTACTTTCTTAGGTTCTTAATTCTTCCTGCTCCTGTAGTCTGGCAGACTAGAGCTAGACTATCTCTTACAATGCCTGAATGATTTGCGTAAAAACAATAAGCTTTTCCTAGGGCCATGCACAGTCCTCCTTGTTTTAGGAATAATAAATCTAGCCTTCTCTGGTTCTGTAATGCAACTTCTGCCCGTGAGTTTGGGGACCCGCTCTGGATGGTCGACTGGGTTTCTAGGGCTTGGTGGTCCAGGGTACTTGCTGAGATAAGATTTTTAAATTGCTTTGTCCAGTCATTAAGGAGGGAGTTCCTATTGCTGCTGAACCTGCTACTCCTACACCAACTAGCAAGGGTATCAATGTGGGAGCCCGTTTTACTCTATAATCCATAAGGCTCAGATACTTGCACACCCCCCCCCTTATCCTGAGTAATTTTACTTGTGCAATGACGTGGACCAGGCTGCACATATTTGGGTCTAAATTAAAGACAATAGGGTTTATACAGGGTGTGAGTCCTGTGGTGCAGGCGAACCATGTTTCTTCAGGAACTACTATTAAAATTAACTCTCTGCTTTCTCCAGGGGCACGTAAAAGCTTAAGGTTGGAACATGATTTCTAGTATGCAGAGGCATTAAAGTTATACTTGGAAGAGATATAGCAAGGTCCTTGCCCCTGTAGGTCTCTTAGCTTAGGCTCTTGACTCCAGCTATACTTTGGGGATAGCTGTTTTACAGGGTGTTGATGGATCTGATGTGGTGCCTTGCCTTCCGATGGCATTTGCTCCTAATCCAACGTAATATGGGGGAGAAGGATTTACACAGGATTACACTGCTACCCATGCAGGACTGGTTTGATTAACAAAATTATATGTAGCATCTAGGGTATCTAATAGCTGTCGCCGAGGACGATTAATTGGGGAGACGGGTAACTTTTGGGGTGTAATCTTGCCTGTGTGAGAGCCAGTGGGTTTAGGGGTGGGATAGACTCGGAAGTCTAGGACAGGGTTTAGTACAAGGTTTGGGCCTATAGGCTTGGGTATGCCAGGGTCCACCAGTTTTTAGATAGTGAAAGTTTCACCCAGGTCTTCACCTGCCATATAAATGCAGAGACCCCAGGTTTTTTCTGTTCTCCAGGCGGGGTGTTTAGGGTTGAGGATATCTGTTCCAATAGGACTACATGTCCCTATTGGCTCACAATCTAGTCTGATTTCCCTGTATGTTTGATGTTTGGGTCTGACCCGCTGATTACATTTCCAGGGCCCTACCAAGCTTGGGTAGCAATCCCATGCTGCACAATGCCTTGTCTTGCACCCTTCACAGTGGGGGGTCGGACTTGGCCAGGCAAATATAGAGTCCTGTGCTTTGGAGTCTTTTTTCAAGTTTAACAAACCTACACCTGAAAGAGACTAGTGATCAGCCAGGAGGGAGCAGCTTGAATAAATCAAATTGGAAAGTAGGTGTAACCTTTCCACTCTGTAAGCAGCTGCCCAGTTTCAGTGTGGGTGACTGTCCACGTATACTGAGTTAGGGTAATGGTCCGGGGAAGCAGCGATATTGGGTACAATGAGAGCAACAAGGGTTAGAGTGTGCAAACTTGACTTTTAGAGGGTCTGCAGTTTTCTTTACCATCCATTGCTCCAGTACTTGTTCTTGCACAGTGGGTTTCATCTGGGTGTAATGGATCCACGGTCAGCGTCCTGCTACTTTAACAGCCTTGGGTGTGGTCAAGATGATGGGCGATGGTCCAGTCCACCTAGTTGTTAGGCTATGAGGGCTTATTCTTTTGATCCAGACCAGGTCTCCAGGCTGGTGGTTATGGGTCGAACTGGGTGTAGCAGTTTTAGCCCATGCGCTCTGCACTGGATGATTGGTCTTTTGTCGTATGAACTGAATTGCCTATGTGGACTTAAGAAGAGTTTGATTACTTATGTCTTCTCATTGTTCTTCCCTTAAGTGGGGGAGTAAGGGAGGAAGTCTACTGAACATTATTTCAAAAGGAGATAGTCCAAAAACATAAGGGGTACACCAAGTTAGTTCTCAACAAGGTAAAAGGTAGGAGGCTCACCCAGTTATTGTCAGGAAGGTTTCCTTTAAGATTCTGTTCATTCTTTCTACCTGCCCTGAACTCTGAGGCTTGTATGCATACTGTAATTTCCATTTTGCACCCAAAGTTTACACTATTAATTGAGTTATTTTGGCAGTGAATGCTGGGCCATTGTCAGACCCCATAGCTATTTCTGAAATTAAACTCTTTGCTACTTCAAAGGCAGTTTCGGATTTTAAAGGCAAAGCTTCAGTCCAGCCAGAAAAAGTGTCCACAAATACTAGCAAGTATTTGTATCCATGTTTGCCAGGTGCTACTTCTGTGAAGTCCACTTCCCAGAACTCTGGTCCCTGTCCTCAAGCTCTTGCTCCATGCTACAGGGAGGTGTAGGCCGGGTTCACCTGAGCACAAGTGGGGCAGTTTGCCGCAGTGGTTTTTGAATAATGGTGTAGTCGGGGGTGTAATATTTTCCTTTTAATAGTTCAATCAGCTTAGTACCTCCCAAGTGGGTACTTTGATAGATGTCTTCTACCAGTTGCCTGCCTAATACTTCAGGGAGGAAAAGTCTCTGATCCAACAGTAGGTACCATCCTTGCTTATTCAGAATTCCTTTCAGAGTCTGAGCCAGTTCTTTTTCTGTCTCTGTATAATATGGTTGGGAGGGCAGTAGCTTGGGAGGTAGCAGGGACAAAATTTGCAAAGACCCCAGTGGTTTTAGGACTGCCTCTCACACTGTAGTATCTGCTAGGTTATTTCCTTTAGAAATAGGATCTTCTGAAGTTTGGTGGCCTTTCCGATGCATGATAGCCACCTTGCTAGGCAGCCAAATGGTTTTTAACAGAGCCAAAATTTCTTCCTTATTTTTAATATGTTTACCTGCCGAGGTCAGGAGACCTCTCTCTTGATAGAGGGCCCTATGTAGTGTGCAGTCGCAAAGGCGTACCTGCTGTCCGTGTAAATATTGACAGTCCTTCCTTTTCCCCCACCTTAGGGCTTGTGTTAGTGTGACCATTTCAGCTTGTTGTACAGAGATGCCCGCAGGGAGAGACTGGGCTCATATTACCTTGTCACCCGTGACAACAGCACCGCCTTCTTTTCTTTCTCCATCCGAAGTGCCCAGTGGAACATCAGGATCTAACTAGATCCTCCCTTGTGTTGGATAGGGAGTTTCATATGTCTTAAGCTAGCAGTTCTCAACCCCGGGGGTTGTGACCCTTTTGGGGTCGAGTAACCCTTTCACAGGGACTGCCCAATTCATAACAGTAGCAAAATTGTAGTTGTGAAGTAGCAGCTAAAATAATTTTATGATTTGGGGGCGGGGGTCGCCACAACATGAGGAACTGTATTAAAGGGTCACAGCATTCGAAAGGTTGAGAACTACTGGTGTAATCAGTCATGATTGGGTATCTCCGAAACATCATAAGAGCACAGAGTGGCTGGATTGAGGGCGGTAGTTTTCAGGAATTAGATTCATGGAGGGTCAAGGAGGAGTACTTGGTACTGTATGACTACACCTTTCTGGAGGACTCCGGAGGAGATATTCCAAAGCATGTGGGGCCACTATTTGTAAGTCCTGTCTCAGGGTTAACTTTGATGCTTCCTTAACAAGCATCACAGTGGCAGCCACAGCCCTCAAACAGTTTGGCCACCCAGGGACTATAGGGTCCAGCCGCTTAGAGAAGTAGGTGACAGGTTTCTTCCAGGGCACTAGGGTTTAGTTAATATCCCTTTAGCAATGCCTCTTACCTCCATGACAAACAGCTGGAATGATTTTGACATCTGTGGAAGTGCAAGTACCAGAGTGCTTGCAAGGGCTTGCTTTGGTTGTTGGAATGCTTCTTCAACCTGAGTCCGTTTTAACTCTGGTTCTTTTCCTCCCTTGGTCAGTGTTTCTAACAACAGAGAAAACAAAATTCTACTTGGTTCTTGGGGAGTGTCGAATGTAAGGGAAGCAGAGCTACCCAGGAATGAAATGGTAGCCTGTGATTTTTGGAGGAGATCTCTTCCCAGGAGGGGGTATGGGCCCTGGCATAACTAAGAATGAGTGGGTGATGGTACCAGCTCCGAGATTAGTTATGTGAGTTTTAGTCCAAGGGTAAGATTTCACCTTGCTTATAGCCCCTTGGATTTGAGTGTACTGGAAGGTGTTCTTGAGGCCTGAGTAAATGGCTCCAGTGTCAGCTAGGAAGTTGACAGGCTAACCCCAACATCAAGTATGACCTTGGGCTCCTGGGGTAGATTGGAATGGAGCCCCGACCCTGTCACTTGGCATCCTCTAGTAGTACTTTTTTCTGGGAGCACTCGTTTTTCCAATGTCCCTCCTCTTTACAATATATACACTGGTTTTTCCCTAGTCTGGGACAGCCGGCCTTTCCAGTTTTCTGGTCGCCTGCTTGCCTCCAGGTTTGACATTTTCTTCCTTTGTTATTTTTTGATCTATCCTCAGTCATAGCAACAGCCAAAATTCTGGCTACCTGCTTGGTTTGGCTCGTAGTGGGGTCATCTTCATTATTATAGATTTGCTGTGCTATTTCCATCAACTCACTTCTT
Organism: Tenrec ecaudatus; assembly: GCF_050624435.1. Lineage (NCBI taxonomy): Eukaryota > Metazoa > Chordata > Mammalia > Afrosoricida > Tenrecidae > Tenrec > Tenrec ecaudatus. Next base: position 71,911,603 of record NC_134531.1, on the reverse strand, counting down.
TTTAACACTTTAATCATTTGATTTCTTGACTGCTGTTTCTATGGAGTTGATAATGGATCCAAGTAAAATGAAATACTTGATATCTTCAATCTTTCTTTGTTTACCATGATATTGCTTATTGGTCCAGTTCTGAGTATTTTTGGTTTTATGTTGAGATGTAGTCCATTCTGAAGTCTATAGTCTTTGATCTTCATCAGTAAGTGCTTCAAATTCTATTTGCCTTTTTAGCAAGCAAGATTATGTCATCTGTATATTACAGATTGTTAATGAGTCTTTCTACAATTCTGGTGCTTCATTTTTCATATAGTTGAGCTTCTCAGGTTATTTACTCAGCATACAGGTCGAATAAGTATGTTGAAAAGATTACCTACTCTTATGCACATCTTTCTTGATTTTAAACTGTGCCGTATCCCCTCATCCTATTCAAATGCCTGCCCCTTAGTCTTGTGTACAATTTCTGCATTAGCAAAATGAAATACTATTAAATTATTGTTCTTTGAACTGTTATCCATAATTTGTTAGGATCCTCACAGTGCTTTCAGCCAAGAGCCATCTGAGGTTTAAATAGATAAATGCACTTAAATATTCATCGCCAGGTCTGACACAAAGTAATAGCTTTTTCACTTATCATTAGTTAGAATGTATTTTTCAAGGTAGCTCTCAGGAATTAATATATAGAGTCCATTATAAATTTTCAACCATGTTCTATCATCAATCCTATTTTCAAAGAAATAGAAAGATCTTCTTTAGTTTTGTTTTATAAAGCTAGAGTGGGGTAATTGTCAGACTTCTTTGTACAACTTTATTTGATTTAGCTGGCTGTTTCTTAACTTTATTTTTGTTTGTTTCTAAGAAAAATAAAAGACAATTCAACCTCTAGACTCCTTTAAAGAAGGAAGGATTAAAAAATATAATACTTAAGTTCCAAGTGTCAGTATCGGTTTATTTAGAATCGTCTTTTGTGTCATCATAGATTGACCTCTTAACAGATTTTAGTATAGAGAAAAATCATTTGCTCAATGACAAGGCAACCATTGTGGATCAAAGTTCTGAAGGATCAGTGCTTTGAAGTGTTAAGTGCAAGAAAGAAGATCAAATCATAGGACGAGTGTGAGCATCTATTGTAAGCCCTCGATTTCTATAGTAACATATTGTATTTGGACCTTTTTTAATACATAGAATTGTACTTAGACAAAGTCTTGTTTTTCTTATCATTTGTTTAATCTTTAGCTTTCTGGCCCTGACTTAGTTATGGGCTCAGTAATGCAAACTGAAACCAAATCCCTTACGAAACTTTCCAAAGGGAAGATGATGTATTTGGTATTTTTTTCTAATAATACAATAATCTTGTTTTGATCTAGCAAGTCAATTCCAACTCATAGCAACCCATATACAACACAAGGAAACACCACTGGGTCCTTCACCATCCACACAATTGTTACTGTATTTGAGCCCATTGTTGGAGCCACTGTGTTGAGTGCCTTCTCCATTTTCTCTGCCCCTCTACACTACTAAGCTGATGTCCTCCTTCAGGGACCGGTGTTTCCTGACATGTCCAAGTACATGAGACAGTCTTGCTGCTAAGGAGCATTCTGATTGTACTTCTTCCCAAACAGATGTGTTTGTTCTTTGAGCAATCCATAGTGCTTTCAATATTCTTTGTCAGCACCATAATTCAAGTGCATTGGTTCTTTGATGTTTCTTATTCAGTGTCCAACTCTCACATGCATGTGAGGTGAGTGAAAATACCATTGCTTGGGTCAGTCACTCCTTAGTCCTCAAAGGGCTTAAAAATAATTGAGTACAGGTTATCAGCTTACCTGACCAAATATTCTGTGTACCAGCATGATTTGAGAGAATTATCTTGAAGATAGGGAAATATTTAGTTAAGCAATTGTCACTGATTTTCAAGTGGTTAAACTAAAACCAATTCCAATTCATAGCAACCCCACACAGGGTTTCAAAGGCTCTAAATCTTTATGGCAGCAGACAGCTCGTCTCTCTCCCATGGAGCTGATGGTTGATTTGAACCATTAGCCTTATGGTTTTCAGTGCCACCAGAGCACATTTTAGATGATTAGACTATAACAGAATGCTTGACCCCAATTCTACCTTACAAATCTGGCTAGACCAGAGGATGTACACTGGTACAGATAGCAACAGGAAACACAGGGAATCCAGCACAGGTGAACCCCTCAGGACCAGTGGTGTGAGTAGCAATACTGGGAGGGTGGGGTAGAAAGGGGGAACCAAGTACTAGAATCTATAACCTCCTCTCTGGGGGACGAGCAACAGAAAAGTGGGCGAAGGAAGACGTCAGACAGGGTAAGATATGACACGAAAAAATGATAAATTATCAAGGGTTCATGAGGGAGGGGGAAGTGGGGAGGGAGGGGACAAATGAGGAGCTGATACCAGGGGCTTAAATGGAGAGCAAATGTTTTGAGAATGATGAATACACTAATGTGCTTTACACAATTGATGTATGGATTGTGATCAGAGTTGTATGAGCCTCTAATAAAATTATTTTAAAAACAAAAACAGTTAAAGAGAATATCACAGAATGGTTTTTAGTACCATTTTATTAAGTATATTTTCAATGGTTTTTGATTCTTGTGTTGCTGCAGTTTCCAACTGTTACAGCACCACATGATTCATGAGTTGACTCTCTTATCCAGATACATAGTGAATGTTGCTTTTCTGAATATAAAATTATTTTGTTATATCCAATTGGATCAAGCAGGAACTGCCTTACATTTATGCACATTTTAAGCTAAGTTTAAGTGTTTAGGTTTAATATAGAGAATTATAATTTTTCATCAGCCATATTACTTGTCGAGATTTAGAAAATTAAGCCCAGGGAAGGTAATTACTGACTTTTCTGGTTGTCTACTGATTATACTGAGATTACAACCTATGCTTTCAATCATATCCTTGTATTCTTTCTGTTACATAGCTTCCTACTCCTCTAGGACGTCCCTTAAGTATTTGAACAGCTAAATATATGTGATTTTAATTTCCACAAGCATGAATTATTGTGCCATATTTTCTCATCTCATTTATGTTAACTCCGAGGAGCCCTTAAGGAGTCCTGGTGTTACTATTAAGTAAGCATTAGCCTGCTAACTGCAAAGGTAGTGGTTCTAGCCCACCTGCTGTTCCTCAGGAGAAAGATGAGATACCTGCGTCATAAACATTCTCAGCCTCAAAAACTCTGCATAGGGTCACTGTAAATGGGAGTTTTCTCCGGGGCATTTTGCTTTGATTTAGAGCAATCCTGGTGGTCCTAGTACCACCTTCACTGTTGTTACACCAGGCAGTGTTTGTTTCTGTGGTGTACAGAGTCACTGTGAGTTGGAAGCTATTCAACAGCACCTAACTGCATTAATTAAAATGTTCTCCTGCATATACTAACTTGATTTTAATGTAATTTGCTTCAAAATAATGATGAAATTAGGTGTATGAATGGTAATAACATTGCAGAGTTACTTGAATTTATTATGGATTTCAGAATTTTCATTTTAGGAGAAGCTTTCTTTGTTCTTAACCTTGACATTTAATCATACCATATTTTCTTTAGTCTCATAATTGAAAAATAGATCATTTAGTTTAGTGGAAGGAGAGGGGGTTGAAGAAGAAGTCTCTGCTGCTAATAACCAGATAATTTCAACACCAGGAAAGAGTTATATAATTTCCGTCTCAACTTCCTTGCTGTGCAAGTTGGTAGAGTGTCATTAGGAAAAGGGAAAAGCTTTTCAAAGTGTGGGTGCTATTTTTAAAAAGCTAACCTTCTTACTATATTTTTACTACATTTAGAATGTAGGTCAGCTAGTAGATTGTGCACAATGACTAATACATTGTCTCCCACATTATTGAAACCAAATATGAAATTCAGATTTGACTGTCTTTTATTTGTTAGATATTTCAAATATTTTTTCAATTAATAAATTTAAACTATATTATTTGCTTTATAATACTTTTAAACATACTGAAAAGGTACTTTGAAGGTGCAGAGGAGATAACACGTAAGGGTTACTATTGGGCTTTGACCAATAGTAACCTTTATATCAGCTTTCCAAGTATATTAAGGTTCTTCTTGGAAAATTCCACTGACCCCCTCTAGTGGCCAAAAGGTTGCTTTTAAAAATTAAAAATAGTGTTTTCATGTAAATTTTGGTGGTTTTCATGTAAATTTTATTCAGGAATAAATTTTGCTCTATGACGGAGGTTTTCAATAAATATTTCCTTGAGCCTTAATGAATTTTGTTTCTGGAAAATGTGCATATGTGTGTGTACACAAAGATGTACAGGAAGAAATTTGGAGAGGAAAGGGCTTTCGGTTTGTGTTTTTTGTTGTTTTTTGTAAGACACTTGATATGGGGGACTTAAAGCAGATAGAGAAAATACTCCTACAGCAACAGTCTCTGAATTACAGATTATTAATTTTAGATAGAATTTGGTATTTTTAAATTACTATACTTCTGTCTAGGAGCCCTAGTGGTATTTTAGTTAGAAGTTGCACTGCAACTCAGCCACCAGCTGTTCCTCGGGAGTAAGGTGTATTCTACTTCCGTAAGGCGTGGCAGCCACAGAAACCCACAGACACAGTTCTACCCTGGCCTATTGGCTCAGTTAGAATTGACTTGATAAGCAGTGAGCTTTGAGTCATGTTGGTATTTAGAAATTGTTACTGACCTTACCTTCCTTCCCCTTCGCCAACTTCATCTTTTCATTTAAGGCTTAATTGTAATTAAAGAAAGAGGTTTTACATAAAAAGCCTAGCTGCCATTGAATAATTCTGACTCAGAGTGACCCTATAGGACTGAGTAGAAATGCCCTTGTGGGTTTCTGAGGATATAAATCTTTACAGGATCAGAAAACCTCATCTTTCTTTTGCAGAATGACATGTGGTTTCAAAATGCTGACCTTGAGGTTAGCCGCCCAAACTCATAATTTCTCCAAGGACTCAAAACCAAACCAGATTAATTGCCATTGAGTATAATCCTACTCAAAGTGACCCCGTATGACAGCATATTGCTACCTTACGTGAATTTTTAAAACCCTCATCTTTGGACCGTATGATGTTCAATTAAAACTGGCCGATACGGTTTTGCTCATTCTGTCCACTTCAGCCAGTCATTGATGGCATGCATATCATTTTTGGGATGTTGCTTTTGGTTTTTGGTAACTCCCACTTTTCAGACTCATATGTCACACACTACCTGTTTTTATTTTTAATGGATGTTTACAGCTGTTCTTATTTTGAGTCAGGCCCTGTCAACAAATAAAGGTCTCAAAAGCTTTACTCCGTTAATAAGGCCTTGTATCAGATAATATTCCACTACTATTCATACAGTGTTCTTTCACTGGCCACTTATTTTTATAAGTACATTACCAAGTCCTTCGTAGTCTGGAAGCTCTACTAAATCGTATCCACCATGAGTGACCCTGGTGCTATTTGAAATTATGGTGGCATAGTTTTCAGCCATCACAGCAACACACTAGCCACTATAGTATTACATACTGACAAATGAATAGTGTATTACCCTGACATTGTACCAATGAGACTATGAAAGCATGTTATACCCACTTAATAATATTTGATAGTAAGACGATCAGTACCATAATGTCTTTTTTCTGCCCTTGCAAATTCAAGTGAGTATTGCCTCAAAGTGGCCATGTTGGGGAGGTAAAATATATGTGCCCCAAAGTTCACTTTTCAGAAGAGTTTATATATATCCATAACTATTTGTACATGAAAAAATGTCTTTTAATTAAAAAATTAATAAAAATTGTTACTCATAAAAAAACTCATTGCCATTGACTTGGTACTGATTCATAGTGACTCTAGGAGGGTAGAACTGCCCCTGTGAGTTTCCAAGACTAATTGTTTACGGGAGTGAAAGGCCCCATTTTTCAAAGACGCAGCAGATCCCAGCCCAACATGTAAGCACTACACCACCAAAGCCCTTGCCTCTTTAATGGTCGATTTGATTTGAGAGAATTCCAAAATAATTCAGAGTTTTGTATAAATCCAGTCAGGTATCAGGCATCAAAGAACAAAAAAAGCATATCATTGTAAATGAGGGGGAGTGCAGAGTGGAGACCCAAAGCCCATCTGTAGGTAACTGGACATCCCCTTACAGATGTTGCATGAGCCCCTGATAAAATGATTTTTTTAAAAAGTGATTCAAATCATTTTCAAGCTATTTTTTTAAATAATTTTATTGGGGACTCATACAACTCTTATCACAATCCATCCATCCATCCATCCATTGTGTCAAGCTCATTTGTACATTTGTTGCCATCATCATTCTTAAAACATTTGCCTTCTACTTGAGCCCTTGATATCATCTCCTCATTTTCCCCCACTCTCCCCTCCCTCATGAACCCTTGGAAATTTATAAATTATTTTGTCATATCTTACACTGTCCAGTGTCTCCCTTCACCTACTTTTCTGTTGCCCGAGGGAGGAGGTTAGATGTAGATCCTTGTAATCGGTTCCCCCTTTCTACCCCAACCTCCCTCTACCCTCCAGGTATCACCACTCTCACCAATGGTCCTGAAGGGTTTATCTGTCCTGGATTTCCTGTGTTTCCAGTTCCCCTTATAATTGTTAAAATTTTTATTTAAAGTTACCTTAGTCCGGGTATTTTGTAAGGTACAGTGGCAGATCAGTCCTGTTATTTATATTGAGTAATAATTGAATTAGAATTGAAAAGCAAACTTGTTTTTCTTTAGAATGATTTATAATGGAATTTATTTAAGCAAAGATTTGTTAAAGGCAGAAATACTGATACACAATTTCCATAGTGGTTTATTCATTACTTAAAATGTGTCACGTCAGTGTTGTTATGTTGGAATCGTTTGTTCTATCCTTTAAGGGGGTATTATAATCTGTTCTGAAATAGTTGAACTTGATAAAATAGACAAGGATATTGAATTGTGCCTCATAATGAAGAAACCTTTAATTAATACTTTAAGATCTTCAATTCCCTGATTTTATCATGCTCTGTTTAAGATTTGTTATATGAAGCAAATAGAGGATAGATGCATTGGAATTAAATTGCAAATTACTGTATTAGATTTTGAATACATTTTTAAATGACCAAATCTGCTTTTATATTATGAAATATAATATATTTCATAATATAAAAAATAAATTGTTGGTTTTAGGTGCCATTGAGTCAGTTCTAACTCATAGCGACCCTATGCACAACAAAATGAAACACTGCCCAGTTCTGCTCCACCCTCACAATTGTTCGTGTACCTGAGCCCACAGTTGGAGCCACTGTACCAGTCCATCTCAATAAGGGCCGTCCTCTTTTTTTTCTCCTTTACCAAGCATGACATTATTCCATATGGACTGGTCTCTCCTGACGTGTCCAAAGTGTGGAAGACCAAGTCTTGCCTTCATTGCCTCCCAGGAGCTCTCTGGCTGTACTTCTTCCAAGACAGATTAGTTTGCCCTTTTAGCAGTCTATAATACTTTGTATCTATTCTTCCATGGTCCTCTTTATTCAATGTCTAAGTTTCATATGCATATGAAATGATGAAAAATACCATGATTTTGGGGTCAGGTACATCATAGTCTTAAAGTAACATCTTTGCTTTTCAATACTCTGAAGAAGTCTTAGGTAGCAGATTTACCCATTGCAAAGCGTCTTTTGATCTCTTGGCTGCTGCTTCCATAAGCATTGATCATGGGTCCAAGCGAGACAAAATCTTTGACGTCAACCATTTCTCCATTTACCATAATGCTGCTACCTATTGGTCCAGTTGTGAGGATTTTGGTCTTCTTCATATTGAGTTGTAATCCATACTGAAAGCTGAAATCCCTTATCTTCATCAGCAAGTGCGTCAAGTTAGGTGGTATTTTATTTAAGTAAGCATTTGTGGGAATGGGGTAGAGGCCTTATCTGACCTCCTTTGACTTCACAAGAGGGAGGAAACTCGAAGTCAACATCAGCCCAAGGCAGAGGTCAGACATGCCTCAGCCCTTCAACTTTTTTGCTAATTCTGACACCAACCATTTATTCCAAGACAATCTCCAGTTCCCTGCTAGATTCGATAATTCATTGTAGTGGCCACAGTGAATTCACAGGTTTTACTCATAACTGTGGGGTTCATTAGGGAAGTTAACAGGTTGCAATTCGGGATCAGAAATGCTCGGGATACAGTGCTGGATAGGAGCCCCACTTTGCAGCTGTGCCTATAGGTACACCACACTGTCCTCAGCCTCTCAGCCATGTAACTCCTTGGCCTATGCTCTGCTCAGGCAAGTGTTACAGAGCTCTCCTAGTACTGTCAATAAATGCCCACCAAGCACCATGCTCTGCAGTAAGCCTCCGGCCCAGAGGCACTCGGTTTTCCTTGTTCAGTGAACCAGAAAGCCCCATACTGTCCCTTGTGCTCTTGCTGCGGATGCTTCTGTAGCTGCTGCTTCTCCACTACCTCTCTTTGGTTCACAGCCCTCTGTCTTCTGCATTGAGGAGGTTCAACACACAAGGACTCTCAGGTCCAAAGGATGTGTTCCACTCCGGGTTATTCTTATGGTTCATTTAATGGATGGCAACATTGACCAGTCATCACATTAGGTTTCCGTATGTCTTATTTGCATGTTTCAACCTGTCATGTGGTTGGAGTTACTTAGAAGCACCATATGAAGTAGTAATTCAATGTAATTTAGAATCAGTTCTGTTTAGAAATGAATCATAAATATGCATATACGAGAAGCTACTTCTAAAGTAATCTTAATTTTTAGCCTATTACAAGTAGGATTTTTCCATTTTTATTTTATTTTGTGAATCTAATGAAAATCTTCACCAAGGCAGTACAGCAACCAAAATGTCTAAAAATGAGAGAGGAAAAGGAAACTGAAGCTATTTTAGGTACAGAACCTAGCATAGTTCCTTTGTTGCCTGACTTTTAGTAAATATTTTTATCTGATGGGGATTTGTTTTTTTGTTTGTTTGTTTTTTCTCCACCTCCCGCCCACTCTTGCCCTCCCGCCCTCCCGCCTCACCCTCTGCACACACGCTGCAAGCCCCACAGCCCCGACTTTTTTTTTTTAATGAATTGTATGATTGTTCTTATTAGGATTTCTTTTTGGTGTGGTTCTATTACAGGGTATTCAATGAGTTCATGAGAAAATTCTCTTAATTCCATTCTTCCACAAACTTTCTAGACCCTGTTATGTAGAAAAAGGCTTGCGTTTTTCCTTTATCAAGTTTATTGAGGTCTAGTTTACATCCTGAGAATTGAACTGAGTAGGTTCTAGAATCTAAAATACATGAGTCTAGACCAGGGGTTGGCATTTTGATGGGTTGATGGAAGAGTTAATCCTGTCCCTTACAATATTTTAAAAATTATTCAAGAGCCATAAATATAAATATATATATAAGAAATGAAAGCAGTAATCGCTGAGCAATATCCCTTAAATTTTTTCAGTTGTACTTCAGAGCCATGCATATGTACCCAAAGAGCCCATGTGGCTCACCAGCCAGTTTGACAACCCCGATCTAGACTTAAGACTTACTGGGAAGAAAATTCTGGTACACTGTTTCTAAAAATTAGCCAATGAAACTCTTTTGGTGACAGAATATTGTCAGAAGCTTCTAATCACTTCTTTGGATTATGAACGACCTATTACTGGAAAAGGATATCATGTTTCATAAATCGCATTGCCAGCAGAGAGCAGGGGACTGGGTGATATGGATGAATCCATTGGCAGGACCAGTAGGCCTGAACGATAGTGACAGTGAAGATGGCATAGGACCATGTAACATTTGTTCTGTTATATATGGGGTTGTCCTGAATCAAAGCCAGCTAACAGTAACAGCATTGTCACAGTGCTAGATCTAAATTTATCTCAGTTTACGGGACTCATTATCTTCTTCGGATGATTGCTTAAAAACTAGTAGATTTTGGGAACTCTCTTTGTTCAATAAACTGTCAGAGTAGCTACAAAACTGAAACAGCTGCAATCTGCTCCCAGAAATTTTGACTAATCCAAATCGTACTATTTTAGTTGCTTTATTATCAGCGCTTCTCAAACTGTGAACCAGGGGTTTCCCGTTCACGGAGGTCTCCCAGTTCATAACAGTAGCAAAATTACAGTTATGAAGTAGCTACGAAAATGTTATGGTTGGGGGGGGTCACCACCACATGAGGAACTGTATTAAAGGGTCGCATCTTTAGGAAAGTTGAGAACCACTGCTTTTATATGTATACGAAAGCTGGAAAATGAAGAGCTGGTGCATCTGAATTATGATATTTTCAAAGAATATTGGAGATACTGTGGACTGCCAAAAAGATCAAATTAGTCTGTCTTGGGAGAAATATAGCCAAAGTGCTCTTTAGAAGTGAGGATGACAAGAATTTGTCACACATACTTGGAGCAGGTAATAGGAAGGCCCAGCTTTTAGAGGACACTCATGCTGACAGAGGATCAGCAATAAAGAGGAAGATATGCAACAAAATAGGTTGACAGAGTGGCTACAACAATGTGCTCAAACATGTCACTGATTGTGAGGACCTGGGCAGTGTTTTGTTCTGTTCAGTTGTACAAGGATTTTACAACTCATTGGCACCTACCAATATCAGCAGCCTGAGATATTGTAGGTATTCATTAAAATTCTAGAATAAATTTCAATTAGGAACTGAAAGGTACCCACTATCTACAAGCAATCAGTATCATAAACCACTGCTAATGATTTATTTAATTACTGGATTAATATATAGGAAAGATCTTATTTTCTTTTAAGTATGTTTTATTTATATGGTTTTCATGTAGTTTGCTTGCTTTTTAGACAGAATCTGGATATGGCTCTGAATCAAGCCTGCGCAGACATGGCTCAATGGTGTCACTGGTGTCTGGAGCAAGTGGCTACTCTGCAACATCCACCTCTTCATTTAAGGTTGGTACTTAAGAATGCTATAAAATAAGATGACCTAGAAAAAAACTTACTTAGCTCGTGCTTTTGAAATAACTTCACTGGAGTGTCATTTATTTAAAATTACAGAATAATTTTTAAAGGAGAAAATTTCACATAAATATGAATATAGGTCAAAGATTTCATCTCAATCAGTACTTAATGGTATTAGGTATAAATAATAAACAGTCCAAAGAAGAATCTGAAGAAAATAGGCAATCAGCATTACTGAAGAGTATTTGTTAATATATGCAGAAATGGTCATTATTCGTGGAATAATATGAATCTCTGCTGGACAGAGTTCATTTTCCTCTCTAGAACATGAATCATGTACAGTGCTCTCAATGTTCTGTTTCTTAAAGAGTTATAAAATAGCTCAGATCCAGTAACAAGCAGAGATTTCTTGAGAAGGTCAGACAGCATTGCCCCTTCTGGATCATTCACCATTTTTTTTCAAAGAAAACTATTAATATTTTCCTTGATACTGTCTATTTGAAAATACTGTTATATTAGCACATTGTCAGGGTTATTATTTTGTTTGTCTTATCAGTACTAAGCTAGTACAGTAGGCATTTTCAAGTCTCTCCCTAGTAGTATTACTTCGATCTTGAACTGAGCTCTCCCTACCTCATATCCTCAGTATTAAAGTACAGACCCTTAAAGATTGATTAATGCCATGGGACCAAATAAATTCCAAGTTTGTTTTACATGAATTTCAACCTTCTCCCCTACCTTCTCTCCTTGTTTTGTGTTTTAGAAAGGCCACAGTTTACGTGAGAAATTGGCTGAAATGGAAACTTTTAGAGACATCCTCTGTAGACAAGTTGATACTCTGCAGAAGTTCTTTGATGCCTGTGCTGATGCTGTCTCCAAGGATGAACTTCAAAGGGATAAAGGTTAATTAGGCTATTACCACTATTTTTACTTGGAGAATGAATGGATGTAGAGCTTCATGATCTTAAAGGGTAATGTCTTTAAGCGATAAAAATAATTTTAAATCACTTTGGCTGCACACAACCCCTGTTTAATAGATTTCACCATCCATATAACTTCTTTACTTTCATAACACATCCTAATTTATTTCTGATCATACACGCCTATGCCATTAAAGAATTTTTAAATATATTATTTGTTGCACTAAAAATACATGGTAGCTGTCAGTTTGACAGTTCATATTATGTCTAATAAATTTACCCCATGATGATTCTTAGACACAAACATGTTTATGTTAAATTCTTACATCTGGAATCGTTGATTATTTGTTCTCTCTTTCCCTTTAGCCTGCTTCTTCCTCTGCCCTCTTCTCCCTTCCCTATTCAGCCTCTGTTTTCACTCCCTCTCTTTTTTTTTTCTGTCATTTTTCTTATAGAAGAAGAAATCTATCCTGGGGCCACGTAAAAATTAAAGTTTAATTTTTAGTGAGGTTTTGTTTTTTAATAAAAATAAGACCTTCAGTTCACTTTGAACATGAGATGAGGTTTGAAATCATTTTTTCCTTTGGTACTGCTGAAGAAAGTGCTAATGTTGTCAATAACACCTGTTCTTTGGTTTCATTTCTATTCTGCACTCTTATTTTTAGGGACCATTGAGTTGGTTCCCACTTTATAATGATCCTTTATCCAACCATTTCTTTTGTTTTACCCTATTATGTTGCCACCATGTCAATCCATCTTGTGAAAGGTCTTCCTCTTTTCCTTGACCCTCTACCAAGCATGATGTCTTCCGGGAACCAATTCCTCCTTATAACAGACATGTTCAAAGTATATGAGATAGAATCTTGTCATTCTGCCTTCTAAGGAGTATTCGGGTGGGTCTTCTTCCTGGGCAGATTGTTTTGTTCTTCTGACAGTCCCAGGTATATTCATTATTCTTTGCCAACATCATAATTAAAATGCATCAATTTTTTATCAGTCTTCCTTACTTATTGTCCAGTTTTCATATGCATTTGAGGCAATTGAAACTACCATGACTTAAGTCAGGCTTCAAAGTGACATCTTTGCTATTTAATACTTTAAGGAAATCTTTTGCAACAGATTTGCACAATGCAATACATCATTTGGATTTCTTCACTGCTGCTTCTAAGTATGTTGACTGTGGGTATAAGGAAAATAGTTTACTTCACAATGTCATTATTTTGTCTTGTTTATCATTAGGTGCATTATTGGTCCATTTTCTTTATTTTGAGATGTAATCCATACTGAAAACTGTGAAATCTTTAGTCTTCATCAGTAAGTGTTTCAGCTTATCTTTACTTTCAGCAAACAAGGTTGTGTCATCTATATATCACAGGTTGTTCGTTTTACCTCTCATCTTTGGTGCCATATTCTTCATATAGAGCCCTACTTTTTAGATTATTTGTTCAACAAGTGAATAAGTGTGGTGAAAGGCGCAACCCTGGCACAAACCTTTCTTAATTTTAAATCATACCTTGTCTCTTTATTCTGTCCATAAAAATGCATTTATTCCCTTCTTTTTACAGTATTACCCACTGTGGTGCTAAGTATTACTAAGTAATAATTCTCAATAAAGCTGTTACTTGACATGATGTCATTTCTTTGTTTACCAAGTATTTGTAATTCTATTTTATCTTTTTTAAACATCTGACTTCTCATTGTTTAATTATGTTAGTGGCTGTTTTAGAGTTATATAGTACATATATTTTATCATCTCAGTCTTCTGTCAATATTGTACCACTGTGTGTATAACAGTGTTTCCCAGAGTGGGCAGGACCCACCCCCTGGGGGAACTGGAACAATCCAAGGGACTGCAAAAGCAGACACACATTGTCCTGGATTATGGGATACGGTTTTCATTGCTAGTGGAGCATTAAGTAATTTTTTTTCTGAAAAGGAGGGCAATAGGCCAAATGAGTTTGGAGACCTGTGGTATACAGTGTAAGAACCTTACACTATAAGATTCTCCTTTATAATGAGACTTCCACCACCGGTTCTCTCCATTCTTGAGGCAAGGCCTTTTCTAAATCAATTACATAAGAGGCTTTTTAGTCGTTGGAACGGGTTTTTTTTTTTCTGGTGCCATGTAGACTTTGGGCTAAGTTATCTAAAACCTTTCCCCTGGTCTCAAGTAGTTTTCTCGTTTGCTTGTGCTGGTCTGCATTATATTGAATAGTCGAGAGAAACCTGCTTAGTTCTCTTCTTTTATTTTGCACTCTCCGCACCTTCTCCTTTACTCAAGAGAGTCTGTTGAGTTTTTCCTAGGTTTCTTCCCTTTATAGATTGGACATTCTTGCCAACGTAGTTTCCAAGCTCATCTTTTTATTTCTACATTCATAGAATCACTGTCCTTTGTCTTAAAAAGCATTATTTCATATATTTTGTCCAATTTTTAAAGTTCCACACTAGAGGGTAAAATTAGGCCCTATTACTCCATCATGGCCAAAGGTGGAAGTCTAAATTCCTCCTAAAGCACTTAATTTTGTCTAGATTAAGTAGCCTTGAAGTCCTTTACATTGGATAAGCTTTAAGCTTTTGGTTCTTTAATACTTTATGCTTTTTGCTCTAAAAATAAACACATTAAACTTTTAATTCTCCATCATACACACAAAGTATATTCCCTTATTAATCATATTCAGTATTACACATCTGCTTTGTTTTTAAATAGCCTTTTAAACGACAAGCATACTGATTGGATTTCTCATCTATCTTTAAGTGACCTACACTAATAATGAATAGTATTTGAAGGACAAAGTGATTGTGAATATAGCAGATGTTTGATTCAATAATAACCAGTTTGTGTTTTTAAAAAGGGGAGGGGCTGACTGCTGTTGAGTCCATTTCAACTCATAGTGACCTTCTAGGATAGGGTAGAACCACCCATTTGGGTTTCAGAGACATTAAATCTTTAGGGGAGTAGTCAGCCTCATCTTTCTCCCTTGGGGTGGTTGGTGGGTTCAAACTGCTGATCTTGTGGCTAGCAGTTCAGTACTACATATGCCACCAGGGCTCCCAGGTTGTGTAGATTTGAAGAATAAAGAAAAATGTTTAAAAAGTATCATGTGGACAACCAGTAAAAGGGAAATTAAAAAAAAATCTATCTTGGAGGAAATACAGTCAGACTGCTCCTTAGAAGCGAGAATGGCAAAACTACTCTCGCATAATATAACCTGTTATCAGGAGAGACCAGTCCCTGGAGAATGACATCATATTTGGTAAAGTGGAGATTCAATGAAAGTAGACCCTTATGAGATAGATTGATACAGTGGCTACAACAGTGCATTCAAACATAACAGTTGTGAAGCCTGGTACAAGACTGGGTTAACGTTTTATTCTGGTGTACATAGCGCCATACTGTGAGTCAGAGAAGACTCAACAGCACCTAAAAACACACAACCGGGGGAATGCAGAAGGAAAAGCCACCTGACCCACACTGTTTGATTTTTAAAGCAAGACTTATCTACTACTTTAAGAGTAAAGATTAAAAAAATAATAATAAAGATTCTTCTAATCTTGTTCTCTTATTTATTGGCAGCTTGATGAATTGAAGCAAATGAACATTTCTCAGCTTCTGTTCCCATAACTGTAAAGTGGATGTTATATCTAATACATATGATTATAAAAATTGAGAAATTACATGCTAGTATTGTGTTAACAGCAAAAACCCAAATGGACCAGCTGATTCTTTTAAATCGTTTTATTGGGGGCTCGTACAGCTCGTAATCACAATCCATCCATACATCCCATGTGTCAAGCACATTTGTACATTTGTTGTCCTCATCGTTCTCAAAACATTTTCTTTCTACTAGAGCCCTTTCTCCCTCCCCCACCCTCCTTCCCTCATGAACCCTTGATAATTTATAATTATTTTTCCATGTCTTAAACTGACCGGCGTAGCTGTTATTTTTTAATGTGGTTGATCTGTATTGAGAGACACATAAATATGAATTTGAGATCAAACAGTGGAATTTAGCGTAGCATTTTAAGAGTTGGAAAAGAAGGCTAATCTGATTGTCATGGAGAATTTGTTACAACAGCAGTTTCAATCTAAAATCTAATCTTGACTTTGGTGATTTGAAAAACAATTTGCCATTCAAGCAAGGATACAATAAATTGAAATTACATTTTTAAAAGATTAACCACTATAATTGATTGTAACAGATTAGAATGATGAGATGATCTAATGATCTTATGATGTAAACATCAGAAATGTAAGGCTCTGGACCAACCATCAGAAATAAAGAGGAAAAAGTTTCTCCCCTGGTCTTTGGTTATTTTTTTTAATATAATTTTATTGGGGGCCCATACAACTCTTATCACAATCCATACATACATCCATTGTGTCAACCACCTTTGTACATTAGTTTCCCTCCTCATTCTTAAAACATTTCCTTTCTACTTGAGCCCTTGGTATCAGCTTCTCATTTTGCCCCTCCTCCCCCATGAACCCTTGATAACTTATAAATTATTATTATTTTGTCATATCTTACACCATCCCTGGCCTTTTAAATACTGATGGTGGACTCTTACATAATATTTGTATTTTATCTTTATATTATTTTATCCTTTCCACTTTATTTTGTTTGTTTCTTTTTGTTTCTGTTGCATTTGCTAGTTTGTGAAGTACAAAAGGAGTAGATGCATAGAGATAATAACTGATGCAAGGGTTTACAGGGGAAGGTAGTGGGTGGGTGAGAGATAGAGGGTGTGGGTACTGGGAGAGCAAAGAACGTGTGGGAGCAGGGAGGGAGCACTAGAGCTGATGATTACATAACTCATTTTAAAAAAGATATAACCATGAAAAAAAGGTTCTAAAAATGATTGGAGTAATGATTGTACAATTATTCTTGATATGATTGAATTATTGAGTTATATGTGTATTATGTGTCAATAAAACTGTTTTAAAAATGATGATGATAATAATAATAGAGAAAAGGTCCACTGGAAGAAAGTCAACACAATAGCATTGTGGTGTTCTCTAATAAGGAACAGTAGCCAAGCACTTGGCGACTAACTTATAGGTCAATGATCCAAACTCACTAGCCTACAGACACCTGTTTGAAGTCTATAAGACAGCTGTTCAAAGAAAAATGTTAGCTGTGTGTTGTTAGTCACCAAACTACACACACTGTCATCCAGTTAATTCAGACTCAGAGTGACCTTATAAAGGAATGCCAAAACTAAATATTAATGGGATTAAACAGCCTCATCTTTCTCCCGCAGAGTGACTGGATTTGAAACTGCTGGTCTTAAAGTTAGCAGCTAACACCTTTCTCACACTGCCACCGGCACTCCTTTCTTGTTCTTTGGTGCCCCACGTGGAGTCACTTCCAACTCATCGATACCCTCTAATGCAGAATGAAGCACTGCCTTGTCCTCTGCCATCCTCACAATGTTTGCTTTGTTGCAGCCATTGTTTCAGTCCATCTTGACAAGTACCTTCCTCTTTTTTCACTGTCCCTCCACTTTATCAAGGATGGGGTCTTTTCCAGGGATTAGTCTCTTCTGATAACATGTCCAAACTGCATGAGATACAGTCTCATCATTCTCATTTCTAAGGAGCATTCTTGCTGAACTTTGCGAGATAGATTTGTTTGTTCTTTTGGCAGTCTACAGGAACCCTGGTGCTGTGGTAATACATTGGACTGCAATCCGCATGGTTGGAAGTTTGAAACACCAGAAGCACCACGGTAGAAAGACTGGGCTTTCTACTCGCATAAACAGCTATAGCAGTGGTTCTCAACCTTCCTAATGCTACGACCCTTTAATACAGTTCCTCATGTTGTGGTGACACCCCAACCATAAAATTAGTTTCATTGCTGCTTCATAACTGTAATTTTGCTACTGTTATGAATCGGGAGACCCCTGTGAAAGGGTCATTCAACCCCCAAAGGTCATTCAACCGCTGAGTTACAGTCTTGGAAACCCACAGGGGGTCACTATGAGTCAGCATTGGCTTCGATGGCAGTGAGTGCCAACACCAAATGCATTGATTCTACTTCAATCTTCCTTAATCATTCTCCAACTTTCACATGTGTATGAGACATTTGAAAATACCATGGCTTGGGTCAGCTGTACCATGGTCCTCAAAGTAACATCCTTGCTTTTAACATTTTAAAGTGCTGACAGCTCCTTTAGTAAATAATAACCTAACTCCCTGCCATCAACTTGATTCTGACTCTTAGCAACCCCGTAGGACAGAATAGAACTATCCCTCTGAGTTTCCAGGATTGTTGGGTTTGAAAAAGTTGCTTTAGTCAAGTAACACAATTAATGAAAAATTAAATAGCTGAGTATTTAGGAAATGGCAGAACTGAATAAGAGCATTTTCTGTGGTGATCTTACCCATTCGTAAGTGAAGGGGTGGGGGGAACTAAAAGATACAAGTTCCTCAGGAACCAAATTACTCATCTGGGAGAAGAATAGAGGTAAGAAGCGAGACATTAATTTATGAGACGACCCCTTGATAGAAAAGGAGTTCCTTCTGAGCTAGATGGCCATTTGTTTACTTCAAGCCTTTAAGGCCCCAGACCGCTATATCATTTGATAGCCGGGTACCAACAGCTTTCTTCACATTTACTTATGCACCCATTTGTCTTCAGCGATCCTATCAGGGAGGTGAGCACACAGTGATATGATTTTTTTGTTCTTTGATGCCTGATAACTGATCCCTTTGGCACCTCGTGATCACACAGGCTGGTATGCTTCTTCCATGTGGCTTTGTTGCTTCTGAGCTACATGGCTGCTTGTTTACCTTCAAGTCTTTAAGACCCTAGACCAGGGGTCCTCAAACTGTTTAAACAGGAGGCCAGTTCACTGTCCCTCAGACCTGTTGGAGGGCTGGACTATAGTTTAAAAAAATATGAACAAATTCCTATGCACATACCTTATTTTGAAGTAAAAAACAAAACGGAGCAAAAACACCCAGTGACCCGGATAAATGTCCTCGGCGGGCCACATATGGTCCATGGGCCGTAATTTGAGGACGCCTGTGGCCTAGACGCTATATCTTTTGATAGCCGGGCTCCATCAGCTTTCTTCACTACATTTGCTCATGCACCCGCTTTGTCTTAAAGGTCTTAAAGGCTTGAAGGTAAACAAGCGGCCATCTAGCTCAGAAGCAACAAAGCCCACATGGAAGAAGTACACCAGCCTGTGTGATCACGAGGTGTCGAAGAGATCAGGTATCAGGCATCAAGGAACAAAAAATCATATCATTGTGAATGAGGGGCAGTGCTGATTGGGGACCCAAAGCCCATCTAGGCAACTGGACATCCCCTACGGAAGGGTCTCAGGGAGGAGACGAGCCAGTCAGGGTGCAGTGTAGCAACAATTACACTTACAACTTTTCCTCTAGTTCCTAAGTGCTTCCTCCCCTGCCCCCACTATCATGATCCCAATTCTACCTTAAAAATCTGGCTAGACCAGAGGATGTACACTGGTACAGATAGGAACTGGAAACATGGGAATCCAGGATGGATGATCCCTTCAGGACCAGTGGTGAGAGTGGCGATACTGGGAGAATGGGGGGATGGTAGGGTGGAAAGGGGGAACCCATTACAGGGATCTAAATATAACCTCCTCTCTGGGGGACGGACAATGCAAAAGTGGGTGAAGGGAGATGTTGGACAGTGTAAGATAAAACAAAATAATAATTTATAAATTATCAAGGGTTCATGAGGAAGGGGGGAGTGGGGAAGGAGTAAAAAGGAGCTGATGCCAGGGGTTTACATGGAGAGCAAATGTTTTAAGAATGATGAGGGCAATGAATGTACAAATGTGCTTTACTCAATAGATGTATGTATGGATTGTGATAAGAATTGTTTGGGTCCCCAATAAAATGATTATTTTTTTCAAGTAAACACAATTACCTAAATATAAAATAAACAAATAAATACTAGGTAAACAATCACTCCCCCCCCCAAAAAAAAAGGAAGGAAAGAAAGGGAGTTCCTTAAAGACTAATCTAAGAAGCCATAAAACTTTGACAGAAAGTAAAAAAGGCTTGATAGATGAGGACTAAAGTGTTCTGAGATTTGTGTTATAGGGGGAATACTTGGTGAAGAGCCTTGAAACAATAGACCCATGGTACTCAACCTTCCTCATGCCGCAACCTTTTAATATAGCTCCTCATGTTGTGGTGACCCAAACATAAAGTTATTTTCGTTGCTACTTCCTAACTGTAATTTTGCTACTGTTATAAATCATAATGTAAATATCTGATATGCAGGATTTATTTTCATTGTTACAAATTGAACATAATTAAAGCATAGAGATTAATCACAAAACAATATCATTATATATTATGAAATATTTATTTTGAATTACAAATAAATGAAACTTTGTCTTGAAGCCTGGGGTAGCATGGTTAACAGTTTTCATGGGAGGAACTCGTATGTGTGCATATCTGCATGTGGGCCGACCCGCCTGGAGACAGAGGGTGTCTGAGTTTCTAAGGCCATTGAAAATATGTGTTTTCCAATGGTCTTAGGCAACCCTTGTGAAAGGGTCATCCAGCCCCCAAAGGGGCCGAGGCACACAGGTTGACAACTGCTGCAATAGACTAAAAACAGGTTGCAGAAAGAGAGTAGCAAGGGTCTATGGTATTGTTTTGTATTAGAAGACTCCCCGATGGTGCAGTGGTTAAGCTCTCAAACCCACCAGCTATTCTCTGGGAGACAGATAAGACAGACTGCTTCCGTAAAGATTATGGCTTTGGACACTGTTTATGTGTCTAGCCTTCCCTCTAGGGTTACTGTGAATTGGAATTGACTTGACAGCAATAAATTTGAGGATTTTTTTTGCTTTTAAAAGTAGGGAATTGAAAGGAATAACTAGGCCCAGATACAATGAGGTGAATGAAAATTTCCGTGGCACCTACATATCCAGAAAAACCAGTGTCTGTTGAGTGACTCTGACTCATGCTGAATCTGTTTGTCACAAAGAAATGTACTCTGTAGAGTTTTGGAAAGTAGATTGCCAGGCCTTTCTTTGAGGTACCTCTGAGTGGAGTCAAACTACTAGCCTTTCAGTTAACACCATCCAGACTCAAGAAATGGTTTCTTTGAGAACTCCCAAAGACAGACTAAGGTATCTGCCTCAAACTGTTTTAATACCTGCTCCAACCTTACGAGGCTTTTATGGAGTAATGAAAAGGCTCAAAGAGAAGGTAGAAGAAATAGGAAGACTAACTTTCCTTGTCAAGTGAGTTCTGACTTGTAGCAACCCCATAGATTTCCCTTGCAAAGCAGCTGGTGGGTTTGAACTACTGACCTTGTGATTAGCCCAAAGTGTAATCCACCAAGCCACCAGGGCTCCTTAGAAGACTGAAGGGCAACATAATTCATAATGTAAGGGGCCTTCCCCCCAAAAAGGGAAACTCCACTGAGAGGAGCTTTTGCAGTACACATTTTTCCTGCTAAGCAGTAAAGGATCAAGTAACTCACTCAGTTAGTACACCCGGTGGCATCGCCTGGAAATGTTCTCGCTGGCCACAGTGAATTTTTAAAGCTGTTCTGCTCAAACCTCATATTTTGTGGTGACTGATTTAAGAAAACAGTGTGCTGCTGTCAAATTTTGTTTCCTGCTCTGGAAAAATGCCATAGAAACTGTTGTCATGTTGAACACAGCTTACAAGGACAGCACTATGGGAAAAGCTCAAGTGTACACAAGTGGTTTTCCCATTTCAAAAATGAAAAAGCTCGTTCTGGATGTCCAGCAACTTCCTGAATGGATAAAAATGTCGACTTATAGTGCATTTGGAGTTTGTTTCACCAGGTCAGACTATTAATTAAGCTTTCTATTTGGAGGTTTTCTATGTGGAGGTTCTGAAAACATAGTGCTATTGTGTGCTACAAAAAAAGGCCTTATTTGTGGCAGATGGTGGACAGGTTTTACCACCAAGACAGTGTACCTGCTCACACATCCCTCATTTCAAACGTTTTTGCCAAAAAGAAGCACACACCTGACTCACCTGACATCACTCCTTGCAACTTCTTTTTGTTTCCCTGAATGAAGAGGCCCTTAAAGGACCGACTTGACTACATAGGAGAGGTGAAGAAAAAAAAACAAGGGAGTCAAACAGATGTGTTTGAAACTGTTTCCAAGCATGGAATCGCAGATTTGACAAATGCATTAAATGTAATGGAGAGTGCTTTGAAGGTGATAAGGTTGTTTTGTTAATTAAAATTAAATGCACAGCTTTGGGGGGAGGGGAATTCCAGTTTTTTGGAGGGTACCCGCTCAGATAATAACCATTCCTTACACAAATGAGATTGAGTACAATTTTACAACAATGATATTACAGATGTTCTACTGCATGTTTATTTAACATACCTTCATAACCACTGTAAATAAAGTGCAATCAGATCTTGTGCTCAGAATCCAGAGTATATTGACACTCGAATATAAGAATAAAGTGGCTGATTTTCTTTTGTTCTAATACTCTACCATGTTATTTTACTTAGTGGTAGAAGATGATGAAGATGACTTTCCAACAACACGTTCTGATGGAGATTTCTTGCATAATACCAATGGCAATAAGGAAAAGAGTAAGTAATCTATTTCTCCATTTAGTTGTATAAAATATACTTTCTAAAGTTAAAAAATAATTCACTACATGTCAAAGAATAATTACTTAATTGAGTAAAAATTTTAAAGCAGCAGAACTGGCTTCCGAGTGAAAATTTCTCCTAGGAAATGTATTTCCTGAGTTTGAATGATGGCCACTTAATAGCTCACAATTATTCTGAATTCTAGACATTAGCCCATTTTTTAAGTAGCATTTGTTATAATAAACTTCTAGTACTGAAAAGGATGATGAAGGCAAACAATGTAATGGGACTTAAATTGAATGCTTTTTTTTTTGGAGTACCGTATATACTCGAATATAAGCCGACCCGAGTATAAAGCGAGGTACCTAATTCTTACCTGGGAAACCAGAAAAACTGATTGACTGGAGTATAAGCCTAAGGTGAAAAATGCAGAAGCTATTGGTGAGTTTCAAGAATCAAAACAAATGAAAATAAAATTACTAAAAATGGAGACATCAGTGGGGTAATGTATTTAAATATTTATTTTAAATAAAAAACATAAATAAAAGGACAAGTCATTTAACATTAGTAAACCAGTACAGTAAGTGGAAAATGGGTTCATCAATAGGTTCCCTGAGCTCAATCAGCAACCAAGCTAAAATGTAAAGAGTTAAAATCCTTCAAAACGGGTGCCTCATCATCATCCGTATCCCAATGCAGAGCTTCAGCTGGTGTGAGTCATCATAGACGCTGTCCTCACTGAGATTGCCGTCATCACCATCACTGCTGTCATTTTCATACAAAGCGCAGTCTTCACTGCCATCCATAGCATTGCTAATACTACATTTCTGGAAGGCACGTCGCACCCTGTCTTCTGGAATGTCTTCCCATGCATCTCGAACCCACTTTGCTATTAACTCTATGTCAGGCTTCATGAGATTTCCTCCTTTTGTTAGTCGGGCTTGACCAGATGACATCCATTCATGCCACATCCTTTGCACATGTTCTTTGAAAGGCTTATTCAAAGATATATCCAGAGGCTGCAGTACAGATGTAAGCCCACCTGGAAAAACGGCTAAAGTAACTTGACTAGATTTTGCCAAATTTTTTATGTCATCCGATAGGTGGGCTCTGAACATATCCCAAACAAGTAACGATGGCTTTTTCTTTAAGGCTGCTCCTGGTCATTGGTTCTAAATTTCTTCCAGCCATTTTTTTGTTCCGTCTTCATCCATCCAGCCTTTAACATGTGCACGCACAGTAATTCTTGGTGGGATATTGATCTTTTTAGGCAAGGACTTTCTTTTAAAAATAATGACAGGCTGCAGCTTAGTTCCATTAACCAAACATGATAGAACAACTCTAAAGTTTTGTTTTATTTTTCATTTCCTGTGGTTTTGAGAAAAATGGTTTTTTTCTCCTGAACTTGCCACAGTTCTGTTGCTTGGAAGATGAAAAGTCATGGCAGTTTCAACCATATTCCCAATATGTGCCTGGTCATAATTATAAATCCTTCTTTGTTTTATAATAAATGATTGGAATGACATAATTTTTTCTTCAGGGTCTTGTGCCAATTTCTGGGAAATCGTTGTTCTTTGTCTCAAACACAGTAGGCCAAACCTATTCATGAAGTGGGTGCACCATCCTGCTGACGCAGCAAATTTTTCAATGCCTGGTGCTTTATGTTTGTCATCTTAGCCATTTGTAGAGCACGTATGCAGATTCGCATGCGTGTTATGCAGTAATCATTTTGACGACACTCCATAACCCATTTGTGCAATTCACTCTCTAGAGCCCCATAAAAAAGACTTAATAAACCACGATGAGCTTTTTTAGCTTTTGGAATCTGTTCCAAGTCAGGCTTCATTTTCCGCCACTCCCTCACTTGCTTTGGTCAACATAGAATTCCCTACTTGCAATACTGTTATTGCTCTCTAATGCTCTGACACAACCTTATTTTGAAACCAGCCTCATATGACCATCATTTTTGTTTTGGTTCAAGAGTATCCATTTCTAATAGGATAAAAAAAACAAGACTTTGAAAAAGAACTTTCATGGTAATGCCCACCCCACCTTGACGTGTTAGCTGGGAGGAGGTGGGGGGAGTCCGTGCAGGCGGAGGATGCAGGATGTGAATTAACACAGAGACCAGAGGGGAGAGACGGAGTCCAGCCACAGACACATCCTTACCAGTTCAGCTGCCGGCGTAAGTGAATCACTACGGGTGCGTCTGCGAATTGGAGCCGTCCATGTCATAGGATGGCTCCGATTGGTTAGATGTGAGTAAACAAGCATTCAAAGCCCTGCAGTGTCAGCGGGGCTTTGAATGAACAGCGGAGAAATGGTAATCATCCGCAAGATAACGGGCCCTCGTCCCCGTTACCTGGGGGGGGACGCCACGGAGATGTTACACCTCGCTGGGGTACCACTGACCCATGTATAAACCGAACCCTAGTTTTTCAGCACAATTTTTTTGTTACCGTTCCCCTTTTAAACCTATCTGTTGTTTGGCTGAAAACATGCCACAGTCATGAATACATCACTCTCAAAAGTTACCTGGAACCCTTTTGTAATACCTCTCTTCTATCTCTCATCCCATTCCCAAGTAGCCACTGATGCTTTCTCTGTCACCATAGATTAGTGTGTATTTTTCAAAAGTTTACATAAATGGAATCATGCTTATATATGTCCTTTTTTGCCTGATTTTATTTTTCAGTTTGAGATCCATGTGTGATTGCACATAAAATAATTGATTCATTTTCATAGCTGAGTAATACCCATTGTATAATGTGCTACAATTTATTCATTCATCAGTTGGTGGACATTTGGGCTGTTTCGAAAATTTGACGGTTACAAATAAAGCTACTATGAACATTAGTGTAAAAATCTTTGTATGGGCATTTTGCATTGATTTTTTTTAAGTTGAAAGTAGTAGCATTTCATTTATAAGGGTTCTTTTGGAAGGATTTCATAGTAGCTATAATGTAATGCTCTCGTTTACATTTAATCCAAGGCTGGAATTATAAATATTATGAGCCTTATGAGCTTTGATCTTACACTTAAATTTGGAAATCATACTAAAACTTTACATTATCTTTTCAATTCTCTGGTTTAACTGCAGATAATTTCAAAATGTGTTATTAGTTATTGCCATACTCAGGTCCCACTTTAAGATGCCAAAATGTCCTTAAGAGTATATGCCTCCTACCACTTTCTTTACTGGGTGCAACTCAGCAGATGCATTCAGGAAATGGAATCCAGATAAAAGGACTGAAAGGGCGTGTGCTGCTACAGTTGCTTTGCTTGCAGAGGTTATAAAATGTGGGTCCAAAGGAGGAAGTTTGTAGTCCATTTAAATGACATTCTAGTTTTCAAAACATAATTTTGATGAGGAATTAATTTACCTATTAAAAAGATTTTCAGTGATTAACATTCTTTTTCAGTATTTCCTCATGTTACACCAAAAGGGATTAATGGTATAGACTTTAAAGGAGAAGCAATAACTTTCAAAGCAACTACTGCTGGAATACTGGCTACACTTTCTCACTGTATTGAACTAATGGTAAAACGTGAGGAAAGCTGGCAAAAGAGACTGGATAAGGTAAGACTAGTTTTTTCTCTTTCTAGTTTTTCCCTTGTCAAAATTTCACATTTTATTTATGTTTTGTAATTGGTAAACATTTTGTTGTATATATTGATTGAAACATTTCAGCTAAATTAACTTCTTAGCGAACAGTGTATCTGGATAAAGGAAATAGCAGTGGGTATTACTCCTTAAACTATAGACTTCTTAGGCTCATTTTCCTTTTGCGATTGACCACTTATTTATTGGAAAACATGCTTTCTTAATAAGGTTTTAATGTTATGAAAAATTCTTTAATGGTATTAGTAAAACTTTGGAGTGGAAGTAATGAAGTTTCTAACATCTAGCTTTAGTGTATGCCATATGAAGCTATGTTTAAGTTGTATATGGTAAGTGATTCATATTTACATATGAATGGACAAAACTATGATAAGTTAGAAAAATTGTCATCTATGTGTGAGTGGTATGGCATGAACTAGGAAGGGCTTGAAGGAACTTTCTAGGGTGGGTGCTAGAAAAATTCTATGTGGTGACCTGAATTTGGTTACAAATTGATTCAATTTGGTCAAATTGAATCCAGCTCATATTGATCCTATAAGACAGAGTAGAACTGCCTTATGAGAATTTCAACAGCAGTTAATCATTATGGAAGAGACAAGATTTTACTCCTGTGGAATAACATGGGTTTGAACTCTTGATCTTTTGCTAATAACTGAGGGCTGAACCATGATGTGACCAGGCTCATATAAGACTAAAACTCAATGCCATTGAGTCATAGGGACCCTTTAGGATAGGGTTGAACTACCCCTGTTGTTTTCCTAGACGGTAACTGTTTATGGGATTAGAAATCCTCACTTCTCTCATAGAGAGCAGCTGGTAGATTTAAACTGTTGATCTTGTAGTTAGCAGCCCAACACCTAACCCAGTACGCCACCAGGGCTCCTCAAGGCTCTGTAAGACTGTAAACGGGGAAAAATCAAGCAGTGCACTTAATTGGCAGACTTCTCTTTTATTGATACATCAATAAAATCAACACAGTAGCAATAATATAAAAAAAGTAAGAGAAAATAAGAAAGTGTGAGTTACTTACTGGGTCGCCTGTTGGGTTGATAACCAGAAGGTGAGCAGCTTGAATCCACTAGCTGCTCCAAGTGGGGTTAGGGGGATTAGGCTGTCTGCTTTTGAAAAGATTTACAAT
Organism: Tenrec ecaudatus; assembly: GCF_050624435.1. NCBI lineage: Eukaryota > Metazoa > Chordata > Mammalia > Afrosoricida > Tenrecidae > Tenrec > Tenrec ecaudatus. The sequence continues at coordinate 71,884,403 of NC_134531.1, read as the reverse complement.
CTAGGAAATCCTAAATAAATTGCTATGAGTCAGAATTGATTTAGTGGCAGTGGATTTGCTTTGAGGTTTTGAGTATTAATAGAAGCAAAGTTAATCTCAATGAACATTCTCTTATTACCAGTGTTAATAGTTATTAATAATTATTCAAATGGATTAATTTTTAAATTCTGGGACTTAATCTGACATGATTGACTTCTATAATAACCCAAATCAAACCCAATGCTGTCGAGTCAATTTTGACTCATACCAACTCTGTAGGACGGATACAACACAGCATTTTTAAGGTTATAAATCTTTAGAGAAACTGATTATCATGACCATCTCCCCCGGCTAGAGGGTTCAAACCACTGACCTTTCAGTTAACTCTGAGTGTTTTTAAACACTGTGTCTGCAGAGACCCTTCTTCCAAAATAGAAAGAATTAATAAAAAGAAAAATCAATACTATTAAAGAATATTAACTTTCAGTTAGTTAGCCAAAAAGAAATCAGCCTAAAAGTATACACCAAGTCTACTAATAAAGAGCTGTACTATATCTTGAATCCCTTATATATACCATATAATTTCTCATTCGTTTTTAAGCTCCTTGAAGTACTGTTTCCTTAATACTACCATTCCTTTCCAAAGGCTTAGCACCTAAACCAAACTCATTGCTGTGTGGTTGACTCAAGCTCATGGTTACCCCCTGCTTCATAGGATTTCCAAGGCTGCATCTATATGAAAACTGATTCCCACATTTTCCCACCGAAAGGTTGGCGGGTTTAAACTGCAGAGGTTTTGGTTAGCAGACAGAGTTTTAACCCTGTGCCACCGGTGCTCCTAGCATAGAAGTGTACAAATAAATACTTGCTGAATGAAACAATAGTTTCCATCAAACCACGTTAGTTTACATAGACTGAGGTTCATCGGTGTTGATACATTTAGTAACAGCTCGTCACTTTTGTATTGCTGTACAGTGTTTCATTTATGATTACACCACATTGTGTGTACCTGTTTTTCTGAGGGATGGACTTTTAGGCTTTCATTATTTCATTTATTCTGAAAGGAGCTCCTTTGAGCATTATTGTACATCTCTTTTGATAGACATAAGTACTTATTTTTGTTTGGCATATTTTAGGAGCAGAATTGATGATTCATAAGTATATGTTTTATTTTAATGGACACTATACATAATTTTTCCAAAGTGGTTATATCACTCTGTAGTCTCATCATCAGTACATAAGAATTCCAATTGTTTCATATGCTTGAATTTACTTGGTATTGTTAGCGATTTTATTAATTTGTTTGTGTAATTTTAGCCAGCTTAATGGGTCTGTGAGAGAAAGACGAGTTTTCCTGTGCCCTTTACAGTCTCAAAAATTCATTGCAACAATTCTACCCAGTCCTGTAGTTCTCTGTGAACCAGCATCAACTTGATTGCTGTGAGTTCAGTTGAATGGGTCTGTAGTACCATTTTCTTATTGTGTAAATTCTAACTCATAATGACCCAATAGAACAGAGTAGAACTGCTTAAGATTTCTGAGACTAAATATTTATGAGAACAGTCAGTCTCATCTTTCTCTTGAGGAACTGTTGGTGGGCTTGAGCCATCAACCTTGCCATTGTCAGCCCAATGCTTAACCCACTGTGCTACTAGAATTTGCTTTAATTTTTTAAAAAATCATTTTTGCTTTAAAATTTTTACCCTTTTGAAAGGTTTAAGAAGATATGAAAACATTCCAGAAATCTGGTCTCTCTAATATTTTCTCATTGATATACAAAAATCAATAGATTTTCTGGATATTATGAATTTATTGATCTACACTAGCTTTAATTCAGATATAATGTATTTGGGTTCTTTGTGTAAATTTAATGTGGACTCTATTTTAGCAGTAAATTATTTAAAGTAAGGAAATAAAGCATTGAGTTTTATTACAAGATTGCTGGTGGTAGGGACAATTTTTGTTTTATGTGTCGAATGTTGGTCTTTTGACCTCTTGGATCTGTGTGCTTTATTTTGTATAAGGAGAAGGTTAAAGTTGACCTCTAATAATAAAATTTAAAGTCCAGTTTTACCAGAATTGTGATAAAACAAAGAGAGCTTTCTTAAAGTACCTCTTTAGCTTTTATTGATTTCCTCTATTGAGTTTTTATCCCTGTATCCATTTTTTTCCCTTTGTAACAAAATAAAACTCTTACTAGGAAAAAATACAGGAATTTTTTTTATGTCTTTTTAAATGCATGTTTTCTTGTCATGTATACTTCTGACTCATAGCAATCCTATATTCAACAGAAAGAGACACTGTGGCCTGTCCTGCACCATGCTCACAATTCTTGCTATGTTTGAGCCCATTGTTGCAGCCACTGTGTAAATCCTTAATGGTGATTAAATGGTAGCGTACAGTAAGAGAAGCATATTTTCTTGGGGAGACTCATAATCTTATTTTTCATACCAGTTACTCGATCAAAATGCAGTTTCAGTGAAATACAAATGAAATCCATTTAAGACTTCGTGTAGCTAAATTGCCTGCTTCAGATCATAGACGTTTTACTTAATTCTGTTGTGATTGACTAGGAAGCTGAGAGGAAAAGAAGAGCAGAAGAAGCATATAAAAATGCCAAGACAGAACTTAAGAAAAAGTCCCACTTTGGAGGACCAGACTATGAGGTATGAACTTTATTTTTTCATTTTGTTTTGTTATGTTTTAAAAAACTTTTTACTGTGACTTGTATTGTGTGAAGGTTCATAGAGCAGATCAGTTTTCCAAACAATAATTCATTCACACTTGGTTCGTCTCATTAATTTTAATCCCCACAATTAAATACCACCAATTCCATTTCCTCCCTATTTCCCATTTTCATTATCCTGCTCTCCTAAGCCTTCTGAACTCGGTCCTTGGACAAATGCTGTCCTGTGAACTCAAATGCTCAATCATTCCAAACTGTGCATACATACCTCACTAGTATTTTGTTCCCCTTATAGTATTTCGCCCTTTGATAATAGAAGTGAGTTTATCTCTAGGCCTAAAGAGTGAATAAGGGCCGTGGCTTTGGGGTTCTACCAGTCTCTAACTAGTATGCCAGTTTTCTTCCCCCCCACCCCCCATGATTTTTTCTTTTCGTAATCTCGAGCTTTGTTTCACATCCTTTTAATTTTTTTAATCATTTTATTGGGGGGTCTCTTACAACTCTTATATAACAATCCATAAATCAGTTGTATCAAGCACATTTGTACATACATATGTTGCCATCATTTTCAAAACATTTTCTTTCTACTTGAGCCCTTGGTGTCCGCTCCTCTTTTTCCCCCTCCCATCTCTACCTTCACACCCTCGTGACCCCTTGATAAATTATAAATTATCATTATTTTCGCCTCCTACATCACCCGCTGTCTTCCTTTACCCACGTTTCTGTTCACAGTGATTGATATATTAACCCTCCACCCTTACACCCCTACCCCCTGAGGGAAACAAACAACAGAACTTTATTTTTTTATTAGAAAGATAAATGACTATATATTATCACAGAAGTGAATGAATTTTAAATAATAATATCATTAAATATTCAAATACAGTTATGTTTTTAGGTGTATCAGTTGCCATCTAGTCAATTGTGACTGACTGATCATGTAAGTTAGAGTAGAACCATGTGCCATTGAGTTTCCATTGACTGAATTTTCAGAAGTAGATCACCGGGCTTTTCTTCCAAAGTACCTTTGGCTGGAGTCCAATCACCGGCCTCTTTGGATAAAAGCCGAGCACATTAACTGTTTACTCCACCTGGGTGTGGGTGTCCCTCCATAGATATAGATAGATTATATTATGTATATAAAGAGTGTATACATGCATGCACAGGATTGTCCACATAAAACATGTGTAAACACATCTCTGCAATCATTGGGAGACTGCAGACAACTTCTCTCAGTAATGCACTCTTAGTCTTGCTTACACTGGCTTCCGGAGCCAATTACCTTCTACTGGGCCAGTTACATTCAAGGTAGAGAGGTCAGGTCAGGTCTGGAAGTTATGGCGACTATTTTTGTAATGTCAAAGGGGTGATCTTAATAGTTTTTTTGTTTTTGTTTTTTTTCAAAGAATGCAGCATGATCCAAGAGGCTTACTGGAAAGACAATTTAAATAAATAAATAATTCGTTTTATTGGGGGGTCTTACAGCTCTTACAACAATCCATCCATCCATTGTTTCAAGCACATTTCTACATATGTTGCCACCATCCTTTTCAAAACATTTTCTTTCTACTTGAGCCCTTGGTTTCAGCTCCTCAGTTTTTTCCTCCCTCGCACCCTCATTAACCCTTGATAAATTATAAATTGTTTATTATTTTCATATCTTACACCATTGTTTCTGTTGTTCACCCATGTTTCTGTTGTTTGTCACTGGGGAGGTGGGGTGGTGAGGGTTGTACATTGGTCATTAAGATCAATTCCTTCCCCCTCCCCACCTTACCCCTACCTTCATGGTATCACTTACTCCCCTTATTGTTCTTGAGGGTTTTATCTGTCCTTGATTCCGTGTATTGCAAGCTCTTATCTGTACCAGTGTGCATCCTCTGGTCTAGCCAGATTTGTAAAGTAGAGCTGGGTCATGATAAAGAAACGGGGGAAAGGGGGGGAAGCGTTAAAGAACTAGAGAAATATTTGTTTCATTGGTGCTATATTGCACCCTGGCTGTATTGCACCTTCTTTTTGACCTTCTGTGAGGGGATGACCAGTTGTCTACAGATGGGCTTTGGTTCTCCACTCCAGCCCCCTCGTTCACATCGACGTGATTGTTTATTTTGGGTCTCTGATACCTGATCCTGTAGACACCTTGTGGTCACACAGACTGGTGTGCTTCTTGTATGTGGGCTTTATTGCTTCCCAGCTAGATGGCCACTTGTTTATCTTCAAGCCCTTTAAGACCCCAGACACTATATCTTTTAATAGCCAGCCACCATCAGCTTTCTTCACCACATTTGCTTATGCACCCATTTTGTCTTAAGCAGTCATGTCAGGAAGGTGAGCACAGAATGCCAAGTTATTAAAACAAGGTATTTTTTGCACTGCGGGATTATTTAAGTAGAGGTTCAATGCAGGAAGAAGTTTTAAGAAAATTTAAAATGGTATTGGTAAGAACGGGGCCAGGAAAGTTGTGCCAAGGAATGTGTTTCATCTTGACAATATATCTGTTGATTCTTTGAGGATAGCAATTGCTATTCTGTAAAAAAATTTTTGAGAAACTTCACCCCGTCCACCGTACAACCCTAATCTTGCTCCTTCAGGTTTCCTTTGTTCCCCAATCTCAAAGAACATTGAAAGAGAATATGATTTGAATCCCTCCTTCACTGCACAATCTTCCTCTGCTCATGAGGAAAATAATTAAATATCTACCAATATTTTTCCTACTGCATATCTGTGGTACCAGATTAATTAAATAATATCATACATACTCGAGTATAAGCTGAGGCACCTAATTTTAAAATTAGACAATGGTAGTCTGGCGTCTAATTTTAAATGAGGTGCCTCAGCTTATATTTGAGTGTATTTGGTAATTAAGTAAATTGACACTTGCTTTTATGCAACTTCCTTTTGGAGTTTTGAACTCTTTTCTTGAAGGAGCCCTGGTGGTTTAGTGGGTTTCAAGTTGAGTACTCACATGGACTTTAGACAGTAATTCAAAATCAGATTTTATTTTCGTTCTTAACTAATATTCATGTTAGTCAAATTATTGAAAAAATTTTAAGCTTCTTTCATCTATGGACTTAGAAATTACACGATAATTTTAAATCCACACATACCTAAGGCTCTATTATGTACATACTGTAATGCCAAAGGCCCTCGTGATGTTGTTAGGTGAGCATTGTATGACTAACTGCAAGGTCATTGATTCAAACCCTCCAGCCACTTCACTGGAAGAAGATGCTGTCTGCTCCCTTAAAGATTTACAATCCTGATGTGCCACTAAAACTGTGGGGGGCTGGTTGGGGGTGGTGGTTTACAATCTTGGAAACCCAGTGTAGGGGTGGCTCAATAGCAGTGAATTTGGCTATACTGCCAGATAGCATGGGGGATATAGCAAGGAACTCAGCAGACAAGGTACTGCATACAGTACCTCAGAGCTCTGTTTGACTGTGTAATTGGGAACATGGCTTTGGTGCCAGACAATGATAGTAATAACCACAGCTGAGGAGATTGAGTCAGGGGTAGCTCTCAAGAGAAAATTACATCTTTGCTGAAACCTTAAGAATGAAGAGACTAGTAGGCCCAGACTAAGTAACCTAGAAAAAGTGTTTAACAGCTGAAAAATAAAACATTTATAGGCCAGAGGCAAATTAAAAGAGCATAGCTCATCACAAGAATTGAATTTACTGCCTTGGAGGAAGGAAGGCAGGTGTGTTAGTCCAGGTAGACTAGAGAAACAAATTCATAGACACTTGTATTTATAGAAAAGACCTTCATATGCAAGAACAGTTGAATATTGAGAAAACATCCGCACCCAGTCCAGATCAAGTCCAAAGGTCTGATATTAGCCTATATGTGTGATACCAATGTATAAAGTCTTCTTCAGACTCACGAAACATATGCAATGACGCCAAATGCCGGAAGATCACAGGCCAGTGGGTGCAAAGTCTTGTGGACCCAATGGCAGTAGAAGCATCTCAGCACTGGCAGGGGTCTCCACATGGCTTCTCCAGTTCCCAGGGCACAGGGTCTGTCAGTGTAGTGCCATGTGTCTTGTCTGTAGAGTGTCTCTCAGGGAGTGAGTCCAGAGACAGTGTGTTTCCCACCTCCAGGGAGGAAAATACTGGAATTTCCAGAATCCTCACAGGAAGGCTATGCCCACACAGAGGAGTCATAATCACTGGCCATACAATGATTGACAAGCTGGACTCCATCTCTTCTCTCCTAATCCTCTCAGATTTACAGCAGATTATATAACTACCACAGCGGGCATGATAAGAAACTGACTAGTAAGGTCAACAACAACCAGCTCATATTCTGAGGCAATGGGTGATAAGCAAGAAAGTACAGTTTTCAGATTGACTGATGAAAAAAACTCTTAATTTCTGCAATGAGGAGGAATGGGCTCTGACTGAGGACTTGGAGCCTTTTTCTATAAAACAAATGAGAGGTAAAGATGGCCTAAATGAGGATAAAAGCAGTAAGAATAAAGCTGACATATTAGATATCTGGAAGATTGAATTGAAGTATATGGTGATTGATTTCGGGAGAAAGAAAGCTCAGATTTCTACCCTCGGCAGATTGCTATGAAGGTGGTCAAGGAGTCGTTTGGGAGGACAGGTACAAGTTACAAATGTAGTTTTGGACACGATGCATATGAGACACTCGAGCGAAGAGGTCTGACATATTGCTAGGTATAAAGATTTAGCACTTAGGGGAGAGATGGGATGACTGAATTTGGAAGTTAGACCACCACATCTCAGAAACGAGTGGCAATGCTGCGAGGAGAGCGAGTGGAGAACTCTGGAGAACACCATCTTATAGGAGAGAGCCAAGCGAGACTCCTACCTAGAGAGGGACGTGGCAAATGGAGGCGCCAGAGGAAGAGAAATCTTTCAAGATAATGATTGGTGTAAGCTGTTTGCTAAGAGAGCAAGTAAGATTATAGCATGCCCAGTAGCTTAGCAACAAATATCAAATAAAGAGGCTTGAGTCCTTTTTAGCCTAGGAAAGTTTCTTCCAATGACATTAGTTCTCTCTCAGACTTGGCCTCAAAGAAAATATACTTGTTACTTGGCAAAGACTCCAAAATGACTGCATGAGGACTAAGAAACTAACTGTACTAAAGCTCTATCGGCTAAATCAGTCCTGCTGTTTGAATATGGTTATGATCCACCGAGCTTAAAAACTGTCAAGAAAGAGACTTGAATTTAGAGTACATTTTGTATATTTGTATTTTTCAGATAACAGATTCCAAAGAAACTGCTACCCATTAAGTATCTTTGAAATGTTTTGACTTTATAAAGGGCACCATGTAGAAGGGAGAACTCAGGAATGTTGTAACTGACCTTTTTTCTCATGATCCATGTAGTCAGTAAATGGGTATATTCACTTTATAGCAATCCACTGAGATGTATACCTTTTGTATCGATGTTGCTTGAATAAAAATTTGGTTTGGTTTGTTATTTTAAGTGAATTGTAGGGGAGTCTTCATCATTTCTAGAAGATTGGTAATAACTGCAAGATTTGGCATGTCTGTGCCAAGTGACACAACACTATATCATAATCCTTCTACCCTTCCAGTGTGGTCCTACATTGCAGTGGTGGTGGTGGGATACATATTGTTTTAGATGATTTTTTTAATGAACTAGTGATAATGGGGTTATCAATCTAATTGTAAAACTTCCAAATATATTAGCAACTCTTCATGTATCTTGTGTATTTTTTAATTTAGGAAACCCTAAACCCAAGCCTACTCTATCAGCATCCACTTTTACCTTAATATAAAGCTGTTCTGCCTGTTTCTTGGTTTGTCACAGTGGACACATACCTTGCTTCATTTCATCTGGCCATTGTTCTGTATACTTCCTGAAACAATAAGGTTCCATGCATTTTCCCTGGCTCCACTGGGGACTTACTGATTGATGGTGCCTGAGTATTTTCATATTAACAGGTTCTCTAGACAGTTCTCGTGGTGATTTTGAACTGCTCCTTTATGTCATGTGACAGGCTTTCACGTGGCAACTCAACATTTCTTTCTACACAAAACAATTATTCTTCCTTCAGGAGGGCCCCTCTGAACTCTGTACTTCTTAATGGCTATAGATTTGCATTGTTTTCTCCAACTAGATAGTAGCCTCTCTAGAGTGGTAGTCAATAAAATCTTTCAGTAATGGGACAGTTCATGTCTCAGGTTCCGTGGATCGTAAACATGCATTGGGCTGTGATTGATCTGCAGGGTCAGGAGTTCGAAACCACCAACTGTCCTGAGTAAGAAAAACAGGGCTTTCGTTCTTCTCCTGTAAACAGTCTCAGAGTCACTACGCGTTGGCATTGACTCATCAATGGCAGTGAGTTTGGTTTTGGTGAGAAACACCTTCGACTCTACAGATCCATATGGTTCCCATTAAAGTTACTCACCTCGGTGAACAAGCAATCATAGTCAACACATCAATGAATAAGCTTGGTTGTGTTTGCATAAATGATCTATATACATAGAAAGTTGAATGTCATATTTCTATTTGTCGGGAAATGTTAATGTTTTGTTCCTTTTCCCAACCATTTAAAACCATTAAACTCAACTCATGGGCCCTGTCAGAATAGAAGTCCATGGTTTGCCAACCCTGCTATAGACCATAACCCAGCCATACTGTTGGTCAATCTAGGAGTACTTAGGGAATTCACTGTTAAGAGAACATGTGACTCATGATAATATTTGTGATAATACTGCCTAGCATAATAAGTTTACAAATTTGCTGGATATATATTTAAGTTAATTTTCAACTTTCTCTTAGAATTAATGCCAGGATTATCATTTTTTCTGTTTTCTTAAATGTTTTGTTGTTTTGTTCTTTCCTGTGTGATTGAATAGGAAGGCCCAAATAGTCTGATTAATGAAGAAGAGTTCTTTGATGCTGTTGAAGCTGCTCTTGACAGACAAGATAAAATTGAAGAACAGGTATGTAAGCTAGAATTCATTTTGACATCATAGGCATTTTTATGTGTTCATTTAAATTAAACATAATTTGAAAAATTATAAGCCAAATATCCTAGGAAATTAACTTGCATCTGCATTGAGGAGTATTAAGCAAATTTGTATGTATGTTGCCATCAACATTTCCAAAACAATTTATTTCTACTTGAGCCCTTGGTATCAGCTCCTCTTTTTGCCCCCTCCCTCCCCTACCCTTCCGCCCTCATAAATCTTTGATCACTTATATATCATTATTGTTATTTCGTGTCTTATACTGCCTATTGTTTCCCTTCAACTACATTTCTGTAATTCATCCCCCTGAGGGTAGGGACATTATATATGTCCAACCTTGGGATGGGTTCCCCTTTCTCCCTCTTCCCCTCCTCCTTTCCCTACCCCGACTGTCCCCCTACCCTCATTCCTCCTGTGGTGTCTAAGGACTATTAATGTCAAACATACTTAATGATAAAACAGTCACTGAATTTCTCTTTACAAAAGATGACTAAGAATTTTAAATTTTCCCATCCACCTCCTTCCCAGATTATATGCACATGGTTTTTTCTTTGTTTTAATACCTTAATTCATAATCAGGAAGGAATAAAAGGATATGAAGCAAAATGCTTACCCTGACTGATTTTTAGAAGACCTAGTGTCATCGTTAGGTACACTTTGGGCTGCTAACTGCAAAGTCAGCAATTTGATACCACAGTCACTGCGAGGGAGAAGAATGGGGCTTTCTACTTCTGTAGAGAGTTACACCCTTGGAAACTCACGGGGAAGTTCTACCCTGTTCTGTAAGGTCATTGTGATTTGGCATCAACTTGATGGCAGTGTGTTTGAAGGGTTTTTTTGTTAACTAATTTCTGGGTGTTTGGGGGTTTTGATTTCTATATTAGTATTATTTACTTAGCTTTTATTATCTAACCCTCTTATTACCTTTACTGCCTACCTGCTTAATTTCTTTATTAACTTTGCTCTTTCTTTTAACATTATCATTGAATTTTAAGCAATTCTAGCTGGCATCATCTGTGGAAATCAAAGGGATGCATTTCTTAAATCCTTTCATACTGGTTTCAAGATTATAGTAATCATTTGGCAGTTACCATATTTTACCACTTGGTGCTACTTAAAGGCGAATTTTGGTGAAATAGTGGTTAGGAGTCAGGCTGTTAACCACAAGGTAAGAGTTCGAAACCAAGAGCGGCTTCGTGGAAGATAGACTTTCTACTCCTGTAAAGAATTACCAGTCTCGGAAACCCACAGGGACAGAACCATCTTGCCCCATAGGGTCACTGAGGCAGAATTGACTCCATGGCTGTGAGTTTGGTTTGGATTTGGTTCTCTCACTAAGCAGTGTTTCTCCTTGTAGAAATGTAACTTTCCTCAAATTTGAGTAAATGGCCATAAAGTATCTAGAAATAGATACTTTAGATATATAGATATAAATCATTATATCACTTTAATACTAAAATTAACTAAGGAAAGTTGGCTTGAATATTTTCCTGCTCCTCCTAATGTAGCTATGACTTGTATACCCATTTACCATTATATGGTCAAACTAGCCAATGGAAAATAACCTGGAATACTGACTTTCTGCTTTTCTTGTTTCTTTTTCTTTTTATAATCCACAGGTTGAGTGATTTCAAACTTTACTGATCACTTTTTTTAACAATTTATTGAGGCTCATACAATTCTTATCACAGTTCATACATATACGTACATCAATTGTATAAAGTACATCTGTACAGTCTTTGCCCTAATCATTTTTTCTCCTCTTTTCTTTTTTTACATTTTATTAGGGACTCACAACTCTTATCACCATCCATACATATACATACATCAATTGTATAAAGCACATCCATACATTCCCTGCCCCAATCATTCTCAAGGCATTTGCTCTCCACTTAAGCCCCTTGCATCAGGTCCTCTTTTTTTTTTTTTCCCTCCCTCCCCTTTCCCCCCTCCCTCATGTGCCCTTGGTAATTTATACATCGTTATTTTGTCATATCTTGCCCTATCCGGAGTCTCCCTTCCCCCCTTCTCTGCTGTCCCTCTCCCAGGGAAGAGGTCACATGTGGATCCTTGTAATCAGTTCCCCCTTTCCAACCCACTCACCCTCCACTCTCCCAGCATCATCCCTCACACCATTGGTCCTGAAGGTATCATCCACCCTGGATTCCCTGTACCTCCAGCCCTCATATGTACCAGTGTACAACCTCTGTCCTATCCAGCCCTGCAAGGTAGAATTCGGATCATGGTAGTTGGGGGGAGGAAGCATCCAGGATCTGGGGGAAAGCTGTGTTCTTCATCGGTACTACCTCGCACCCTGACTGACCCATCTCCTCTCCTAAACCCCTCTATGAGGGGATCTCCAGTGGCCGACACTTGGGCCTTGGGTCTCCACTCTGCACTTCCCCCTTCATTTAATATGGTATATATATACATATACATATACACACATATACACATACATACACACACTTATATCTTTTTTTTTTGCATGATGCCTTATACCTGGTACCTTGGCACCTCGTGATCGCACTGGCCGGTGTGCTTCTTCCATGTGGGCTTTTTTGCTTCTGAGCTAGATGGCCGCTTGTTCACCTTCAAGCCTTTAAGACCCCAGACACTAGCTCTTTTGATAGCCGGGCACCATCAGCTTTCTTCACCACATTTACTTGTTCACCCACTTTGACTCCAGCCGTTGTGTCGGGAGAGTGAGCATCATAGAGTTCCAATTTAATAAAAGAAAGTATTCATGCATTGAGGGAGTGTTTGAGTAGAGGCCCGAGGTCCTTCCGCCACCTTAATACTTGACCTATAAATATAGACACATAGATCTGTTTCCCCATCCTCCTATATATATTTGCATGTACATGTCTTTGACTGATCACTTTTTATGCCCAAAAGATACTGGCTAAATTATGTAACCATTACAGAGAATATGCGCTTTCAGTTTCTAAGTGAGCTCTACTTTTAGAACACTAAAGGATTACTTGGAAGTAGCATCATTTTGCTTGTTTCCTCCATACACACTTTCCTTCCTTTATAGGATGTGCTGTGCTGGAACAAGTAACGGACCACTAGGTCAGGACACCTTGGGTCTTATTCTTCGTTTTGCTGGGGACCTAGTTACGTAGCTATGGACTTGCCACTTAAATTGTTTGGACCCTGATTTTCTCATTTGTCAAACAAAGGCATGAGACAAGATGATTCAGAACATCTTTTCTAGTTATAAAATGTCACTACTGATGATCCGTTCAATAGAGCTTAGAGAGAGGATCACTGAAAACCTCTTGTCTTTCTCTCACTGCCATTAGAATCAACTCCAACTCATCGTGGCCCTATAAGACAGGGAGGGTAAAACTGACCCTGTGGGTTTCCGAAACACTAACTCTTCACGAGAAATATAAAACCTCATCTTTCTCCCACAGAGCGGGCTAGTAGTTTGAACTTACTGATTTGCAGTTAGCAGGACAACATATAACCACTAGGCGCCAGGGAGGGTTCCTCTCAAGCCATTAGAAAATGAAATATTAACCCAGAACAAAAAAGTCATATTGATGTGAATGAGAGGGAGGGCAGCGTGGAGACCCAAAGCCCATCTGTAGACAGTTGGACATCTCCTCACAAGAAGGGTCACAAGGAAGAGACGAGCCAGTCAGGTGCAGTATAGCACTGACAAAGCATACAACTTTCCTCTAATTCTTTAAAGCTTCCTTCCCCGCACTATCATGACCCCAATTCTACCTTACAAATCCGGCTAAACCAGAGCATGCACACTGGTACAGGTAAGAGCTCGCAACATAGGGAATCCAGGACAGATAAACCCCTCAGGACCAATAATGAGAGCAGCGATACCAGAAGGGTAGGAGAAAGAGGGAAACCCATCACAATGGTCAACATATAACCCTTACCCCCCCCCCAGGGGGATGAACAATAGAAAAGTGGGTGAAGGGAGACAGCAAGACATGGGCATGAGGAGGATTTATAAATTGTTAAGCGTTTATGAGGGAGAGGGGGTAGGAATGAGGAGTTGATACCAAGGGCTCAAGTAGAAAGAAAATGCTTTGAAAATGATGATGGCAGCATATGTACAAATGTGCTTGCCACAATGGATGGATGTATGAATTGTAAAAGAAAGAGCCCCCAATTAAATGATGAAGAAAAGAAAATGAAATATTTGTGGAGCCATCAAATAATTTCATTCCAATCATTGTTATTCACTCTTTGTAATGAACCATAAAACAAATCATTAAACATCACAAATTTTCTTGCCTGATAGGTGTTTAGGTAGATTCACAATGATAATTACATTGTGGAAACTCTAAATTACCAATCTTTAGCAATTCATAAAAAAAGGTTTATAGGTTCAGATAATTTATTATATGTAGTATATATTGAATAGGGTTGTAAGCAATTTAGCCAGTACATTAGTATTGTCCATTGACACTCATAATACCCATTTCTGGAGCTATACTATTTGCAAACAAAAAATGTGCATTCAATTGGAGAATGAGAAATGGAGTTTCACCAGGTGTGTTCAGACACGATTGACTAGACATTATCTTGTGTAGAGTTAGAAAGGAGCACCACCCACACCCACACTACATAGCACAGCAACTGGCCCATCGTATTAATGGGACGAAAGAGGTTAACTGTCAGCATAACAGGAGTGAGATGATAGGATGGAGACAAAATACCTGCATGAGATGAAGCAGAGATACATATGATGTTTTCTTAGAAACTTAAAGTAGTGATACTGGTTCATTGACCAGACCTACATGGTCTGATGAATTAGAATGATTGGTATGATTTGACTTGAGTTTGAATAGGAAAAAATTACTTTGGCAGCTGTGCTAAAATTGACTTATGGTAAATAATACTACATAGGTACTAGAGAGTCTGAATGTAATTCCTGATCTAAGATAGTATCTGTGGAGTCTGAAGTAAGACATTGGATTGGGAATTGTGAAGTATCCGGATGTGGAAACACTATGTCTTCTGGAGTAGTAGTATAATTGAAATGTTTATAAATTCTTAAGTATGTAGTAATGAAATGTTGGAAGTTATGTTACTTAGTTGCAAAATACACTTAAGATGTTCTCATTTAATATTTTGTGTTTTCTTAATCACAGAGTGAAAAGGTTAGGTTACATAGGCCTACAGCCTTGCCATCTGGAGATGCCTTTTCTTCTGTGGGGACACACAGATTTGTCCAAAAGGTAAGCTAATGTCCATTTATGCAAAGTATGTGTGTATTGTTCTTTATTGTTGCTAGAACTATCTTGTATCAATTATCCTCCCTCCCTTTTCTTGAATTAAAGTATTGAGATTTTTATACTCATTTAAAAAAAAAACTCCCATTGCCATCGAATCAAGTCAATTTCAGTGCATAGTCCAGAGTAGAACAGCCCCACTGGGTTTGCAAGGCTGTCATCTGTAGAGAAGCAGACTGCTACACCTTGCCCCGCAGAATGGCTGCGAGTTCCACGTGCTGACCGTATGGTTACCAGCCAAGCCTCGACTGTGCTACCAGAGCTCCTTGTATCCCCTATACAAGGGGACTTCATGGAAAAATTCCATTATATTTTGATTCCATTTTTCCATAAACTTTGAAGCTCCTTCATACAGCCTTCAATTTGGCAATTGTGTGCTGAACATAACACAGCTTCTTTTTTTTAAAAGTTGGGTGAGTGAACGCGGGGGTCCTCTAATCCAGAATTGTTAACCAGTGTAGCTGGGTACATTAAGTCTTTGTTCTTTGGGGTTAAGTGGGAATATTCTATGTTGCTGGAAGCACTGCATTCTTTTTAGAGTGATTTTGGAGCATAATACATAATAGGTGCATTAAGTCAGCACTTGCTGCTGTGCTTGTTTCATATGGCGCTTTGTTTTCTCTCTATCTTGTGTTTGGAAGTTGGTACTGAATGCTCTGTTGTGCCTTTGTTCTGATGACTTGGTTTTTTCTTTGTCTGTCTCTGGAAGCCCTATAGTCGCTCTTCCTCCATGTCTTCCATTGATCTTGTCAGTGCCTCTGACGATGTTCACAGATTCAGCTCCCAGGTACTGTATGAACGTAAAGAGTGAACTTGAGTCTTTCTGTGCTATTTTTCAACCTGCTTTCCCAGTTCCTAGAAATCTTTTGGTTAGGCCACTTGTTACGGTTTTAAAATTTAAACAGCAGCAGTAAACATGAAAAGGCCTTATCTACTCAATTGTTGTGCTGCCTGGCTTGCATGTGCACTTTACTTTGTATCCTCTGCTTGGTGTTTTGCCATCTATTAAGTACGCTTAGATTTTCAAATGGAATCAAAACAAAAAGAAGGTACCTGACTTTCATGTCTTAGACTTCAGTAACTTTGATGGACATGGGCTACAGAATATGTTATAATGTGAAAGGAAATTTCAATAACCTCACTCTTAATCTAATTAAAAATACTTCAGCAGGGAAATTACTATCTACATATCATGTCTTTATTTTAATATTAATAAACATCATTGAACAGGTTGTATTTCCTTACGTAAATTACCTCTAGCTGTTATAAACTAGTATTCCTGTACTTAGTCTGTGAAAACTGGAGTTTATATTTGTTTAGCATAACCAGGGTTTTAGGAATTTGAGGCAGGAACTTGAATATCTCTGCCCTCAAAATAAAATAAAATTACCATTGGATGAAGAATTTTTGGTATCTTCCATTAGTTGATTTTGTTTCTCAATTTCACATCTTTGACATTCAGCTTTTCCTCTTCATTTTATTGACTGATGATTAAGAACTCTAGTCCTTTAGTCAAATTAACTAGCTATTTTTCTAGTTTTAAATCCTAGTTAATTGTTTGATTTCTGTCAAGTTTCTAACATTTCCGTGCTTTTGTGAGCTCACTAGCACTGTGAGCTCTCTAGGTAAATGATGATAAATGTGACATTTTATTAGGGGTTATTGTCATTTCCTTTAGCCAACCTACACTGTTTATATTCTCTTTTTTCTCTGCCAGAATATAACACTGTTTTTTTTATTTTTTAAAGCATAGATTAAATGAGGTATCTAATACCTTACATGTACAAATAATATTTACATTAATTTTTGTTTGTTGAGAATATATACAGCTCAACATTTCCTGGAATTGGATATCCATTCTCAATGTCCTTTTCTGAGTTTTTTTCTCTCCTATTACCATAACACACTCACAATCCCCCAAGGTTTCTAGCTGATATTTTGAGAGACTGTTAACTATTTGATCTCATGTGGGTAGTTTTTAGTTTATATTTTGGTTGATTATTTTTTGTGTGGTTTGGATGATTTCCATTCACTAATTTGTACACATTTTGTTTTGTAACATTCGTTACAGTTCCATTTCCATTGATGTCGCATCACTCTCCCAGCTTCCTCTGGGCTTTTTTTTTTTAATCATTCTATTAGGGGCTCATAAAACTCTTATCACAATCCATACTTACATCCATTGTATAAAGCACATTTGTACATTCATTGCCCGCATCATTCTCAAACATTTGCTCTCCACTTAAGCCCCTGACATCAGCTCCCCATTTTCCCCCCTCCCTCATGAACCCTTGATAATATCTCCCTTCACCCACTATTTTTGTCCGTCCCCGAGCGAGGTAAGAGGTTGTATGTAGATCCTTGTAATCGGTTACCCCCCTCCTGGGTTTCCTAATTCAATTTGTCCTCGATCCCTACCCTTCCGAGCCTTTGTTTTTAGCCAGTGGGGAGTTCTTAAACGAGTGTATTGCTCAAGTAATTTATATTAATTTTTAACTTCAATAAAGAAGTAAGACTAAAAATGTGTTTTTCTGATTGTTGTAGCTTTATTTAAAAGATTTAGCAATTCTTAGAGATCACTCATGCCCACATTTATCACAGTATTCTTTTGCTTATTTATATATTTTTTAAACATAACTCTGAAAAAAAGAAAAAAACATAACTGAATTATATTCACAATAAATTCGTTACAAAAGATATTATATTTGGAGATCTTGGTTAAGTCTGTTAAGTGCTGCAATTGCATTAAAGTAACAAATTAACAGACAAAAACCATAAGCACTGCTCACCATTTACAGGAAATGGAAAAGAATACATTGGCTCTAGATTGACGTAAAGGAGCCTAGGTGGCACTGTTGGTTAAGCATTGGGCTACTTAACTTCTAGGTCAGTGGTTCAAATACACCAGGTGCACTATTGAAAGACCAATGCGTCTGTCTGCTCCTGTAAAGATGTGCAAAGTCGGTGAGTTTTTGGAAATTAAAGGTCACAAGATAAAGGAAAGAATTAAGTCTCTACTAGAGACTGCTGGAGAATTAGGCCATCAGAGCATACCTGTTCTAGAGCTGTAGGAAAGCCCAAGCCTTCAACTATCAGTGAATGCGCGCCTCTGAGGAACTGGGGCCACCAGCACCCCGCCTTTCTTTTTAAGCAGACTGCCAAATTGGAGCTTACTTTCTAATGTAATTTGTGTAATTTAAGACATGTGTCTATCTTGATAAATTACTCTTGCTGATAGATTTCAAGTAATGATGCTAAAGATTTAATCAGATCCTGTTTATCTCTTGATCGTTGTAGTTTTATATGACAAAGGAGGTAAAAATGGAGAAAATAATGTTAAAGTTTTCAGCATTTGGTGTCAGCAGACTTGGTCTCTGACAAGTAATTATTGTTTAATCTATTTACCTTATGTTTGGCACCTTTAGGTAACTAATTCTAAATTAACAAGATTGGTTTGAAAAAATTGCAGTGACTTGTCTTCATTCAAAATAATCTAGCAGATTAATATATGTTGGATCTAGAAATATAGTTAATAATAATTGGGAAACTCTCAATTCAACATAAGAAATTACATGAATGACTAAATTAGTTTAATACATTTTATAGTCATTTCATCCACAAGATATTTTACTAAGCAAAAGACCTATACAAAGCTCTAAAGGTATTCATTAAAGTTAGAAAAGCAAAAGCTATTACTAAGATATAATAAATATTTTTTGAAAGTATGTATCTCCTTGTCTTTCCCTAACATAGTTTTGAGTTTTACATCTTGATTTTATTCTACCTTGACGATCTTAAGAATAAGTCTTAAAGTTTGTCATCGCTTTTAATAATTTTCTAAATTATGGTTTAAACACAATACCATAAGCAATTGAACTTAACACCAACATCTTTCAGGAGTCTAGTCATACGTACAGATAGGATACCATGTTTCTTGATCATTTGCATCGTGGTCCCTACATAAACCCTGTAGACATTTTACAATTCGGTTTTTCAGTATACATAGAAGTCTTTAGCTCGTGACTGGCTTTCTCCTTGTTCATAGTACTGATTGGGAAATAATGATTTAAGATATGCTCTGAAAATAACTTCACGTATTAAAAGAAGGACTCTACCAGTTAACCTATGAGTTTGCCTGGTGGACGGACATGGAAGAGTAGTTCCAAGTGTGAGAAAAGGAGGGCGGTTTCTTGAAACAGTGACAACAGTCACCAGTGAGGGGCTATCTTCAAGTATGCAGGAAGTAGGGAGGATTCGAAGTTGGAAGTGGATATTTTAAGTCGCTATTTTCAGTATAGCACAGTTACTCTCCAAGATGTTAGCTTGAAGGGAAATTCATCCTCTGTTAAAACCACCAGGTCATCTCCAGATTAGCCTCTGATGAATATCACTTCAAAAAAGGGTCTATGTAAAGCCTCTTTCCAGTTGATGTTCACTATAAAGCATGGTTGGGGTCATTAGTTTCTCCATTTATGATACATGCAATTTTGGTTAAACTCTAGGAAGTGGAGTAAATAAAAATAATTGATTGTTATTCTTTTACATATTCCTGTATACTTTCTCCATACACACATTTTATTTATGTACACATACACACATACATACCTCGTTATAATTTTTTCAAGCAGAATAAATAATTCTATATATACTTTTAAAATTATTTATGTTATTTTATTGGGTGCTCTTACAACTCTTACCACTATCCATACATATATCCATTGTATCACGCATATGCCAAATTAAAGCATAATCTCTGAGGTTAGGCTGGCAGGCCGGGGAGTGAACACAGATGACCCATTTTAATCACAGGGATGACTCTAGAATCTGGCTTAGTCAGTCTAGACCCGGGCTAGCAAACTGCAACCATATGCAGCTTTTTTGATAGGTACTGTGGCTGGCCTGAAGTAAAAAGTTGAAAATGAAAATAAAGCTATAATAGTTTCATTTAAAGAATATTTATTATTCAGAGAATTGTGATTTCATTTGTTTGGAAACATGTATTTATGGCTCTCAAGCTTTAAATTGTTGGTAAAGACAGTATTGTCTCTTTCATCTAAAAAATGTTCTAATCCCTCGACTAGAACAGTGCTTCCCACAGTGGGCAGTATACTGCCCCTGAGTGGTAGGGAATTATCCTGGTTGAGGGTGGAGGCAGATATAAAAGCAGGTGCCTACACTTCATCCTAGATTATGGGCTATAGTTCAAACAGTTTTTGGCTTACCAAAATTAATTTTAATTGCCAAGATGGGGAGGTGCGGGGCTTTACCTTTTTCTCATAAAAGAGGGCAGTAAGCCAAATAAGTTTGAGGGTCTGTGGTCTAGAGTTTAGTAGCAGATGGCAACATCGATAATGTGTCCATTGCTGGCACTGACTGTTGATTGGATTGATTTAATGAATGCATTTCCTTCCTGTGTGATGGAAGATGCCACTGGAAAGAAAAGGATGAAAGTTAAGCGAACCTTCATATTAAATGAAGGATGCTACCATAATAGAGCAAAGTCCATAAAATTCCACAAGATACATGGAATCGTGTTCAGTTATCTTAGGACTAGATGTCTACCACATATGCCATCTATTTCTGACTATTAAGGCATTTTAAAGTGATTTTTTTAGTCCTCCAGAGGCTAGACAAGCCTACGGGAATGTTTTGGCCTTCTCTAGTTGTCATAAGTGGATCCAGCGGTACGTAGAAGTACTAGAAGAGCTAAGTGGTACAACCAGATTTCCACGAAGTTTTGTGAGTCTTTTAATTGATGTCTTTTTCGATATGCATAGCTTCCTTGGGCAATGATAGGCAGATTGGAGATTAATTCAAACTCAGTTCAAAGAGAATATAGATGAAAATGTCTCTAAACATAATAACATTGTTTTCAAAGAGCCTCAGCTATAATATACAAACTGCATATAATCAGAATATGAAATGACATCATGCATGGAAAGTAGAAGGTCTACATTTTTAGACCTGCTATGTCTGAAAAGTCAAGAGCATAGTTTCTGAAATTATGCTGAATCTAATTACAATGTGCTTAATGACATGTGCTTGGAAGACTTTGATCCCAGAGTTCTCTCTTTTATAAGTCTGAGTCGTAATTCCATGCCAGTGAGAGTAAGCAGCTATCACCAGAAGATTGAATTTTGAGCCTAATAAAATGGTAAATTTTGCTTGTGTTGATTGTTGCCATTAAACATAATGCTTCCTGTTCCCTGTGTGTCTGATACACGGAATCATAACTGAAGACTATAAGCGGACCATGGATTGCATCTGAAGGGTCAGTGTAGACATAACTGCCCACGATATTACTTAATGAAGCATTGGCTACAGCATAGCTTATTGCTATGATCCAAAAAGTCATTACCGTGAGATTTTCCCTGTGCCACCTTTCTCTTAACCTTAGTATTATTTCTTCAAGGAGAGGTCCATGATGAATGAAGGCTTTTCAAAAATGGTTACTCTAATCATTGAGAATGTTACTAGTTTCTTTGATATGCTCTGAGCACAGGACTAAATATATCTGTTTTTGTTAGTTTCCTTGAACTTTTTCAAAGAAAGTACATAAGAGCAGAACAACTTCAGCATATAAAAGGGTATAAAATATCAAGTATTGATTCTTTTTTATCATTTTCAGTAATAACCTTTTTTTAAAGATCTTTAATATCTGGACACTAAAAGCAGCGAGAGCGTCTCCCAGTTATCGTGTGTGCGTCCAACTGCGCCGAGCTAGCACTGTTCTGAGTAGGGTTCCTCTGTGTGCACGCTCACCGGGGTTTTTCTTTATTCTCCTCCTTTGGAAATCACAGTTGGCATGCATTCCAACTCAGAATCCTGTGCTAGTCACTATTACCCTCTGAAAGCAGATTTCACAATATAGAGGCACAGATTTTTTTCAGGCAGCACTTGAAGTTATTCCTAATTATAACTTTGTTAACAAAAGAAACTAATAAAAACTTTCACTTTCTAGATTTTACTGACACTCTATGCTAATTTAGTACAGAAATAGAATGTAGGATCTTATAAACACTTCAATTGAAATTTTTATTGCCAAAACTGTAAGTACTTTCAATAACCAAAAATACATTTTAAGATCCAAAAAACTTGACATAGCAGAAATACATGTCACAAGGCATATTGATTACATCCTTTAGTATAGGAAAAATACTTTCTTTGGGTCAGTCTTAAAAGTTTCTGGCTGACCAAAAACAACCACCACCACCACCTGCTGCCATTGACTCAATTCCAACTGCTAGTCACCCGAGAGGACAGAGGCAGGCTGCGGCACAGGGTGCCATAGCAGTCTAACACGCACCCCTGCACCTCCTCACACCCAGTCATAGCTGCGCTTTACATTATGTCTGAACCTGGGTTTTTTGTGTGTCAATAATTAATGCAATAAACTATATTAAATCCAGCGTGAAACATAAGATAGATTTTAAATGGAAGTACAATGCGAATACTCTTTTGTTTCTGCCTTCTAACTGCTGGCCTGGTGATTAGCAGCCCCAAGACATCACCCATTATGCCACCTCAGCTCCTCCTTTTATCCTTAGGATTCCATAATTGTATGCTTTAAAGCATCATCTTTGTAAGGAAGTATTTTATGGTTAGAGGACAGGAGAACATATTTGGTTTTATTGTTTGTTTTCAGAAAATGCTTTTTTTGCTCCTTATATCCAGAGTAATTTGTGTTATTTAATGAAGCATCCTCCCCTGCATTCTCCTTCCTGTCACTAATCTGGATGTCTGGAATGTGGGCTCAACTCTGCAACAGTCTATAAAACATCCTAACCATTCTGCATTTGGTTGCTCAGCTTCCTAAGAGCAACATTTCTGAACTGAAATAAAGTAAAAACAATTCTGGTGAAGAGAGTCTGGCATAGCTTCTAACTGGATCTGTGTCTTTCTGTTCAAGGTTGAAGAGATGGTACAGAACCACATGACCTACTCATTACAGGACGTAGGTGGAGATGCCAATTGGCAGTTGGTGGTTGAAGAAGGAGAAATGAAGGTAAGTTCCACTGAATAACTAAGGAACCAACCTGGAAATGTTAGCCTGTGTTTTGAGGAAGCACCAGATATCAAAAGTCCAAATTTTGGTAAACATGATAGTGGGGCAGGAGGACAAAAAAAGAGAAACAAGGAAAGAAGAAAATATATGTAAATACAAATATGTGTGATTGTTTATATATGTTTATATATGCAAATGTAACCAGGAAGCAGATGGACTTCGGGCTTCTACTTAAATCTTACTTCAGTACAAGAACGGTTTGTTCTAATAATATGGCATTGTATGATACTTTTCCTGACATGATTGCTAAAGACATAATAGGCGTATAAGCAAATGTGAAGAAAGCTGATGGTGCCTAGCTATTGAAAGATAGAGTGTCTTGGGTCTTAAAGGCTTGTAGTTAAACAAGGGGCCATCTAGCTCAGAAGCAACAAAGCCCACATAGAAGAAGCACACCAGCATGTGTGATCATGAGGTGTCGACGGAAAAAAGCTATCAGAAGTTCATAAACAAGTAGTCACATCAGTGTGAAGAGGCAAAATCCACCTGTAAGATAATTAGACAGCCCCTCTCAGAAGGGCCACATGGAAGGGATGATAAAAAAACCCAGGGTGTTGTATAGTGCTGATGAACCACATAACTGTCCTGTAGTTCTTTAATATTTTCTCCCCTTATTATTATGGTTTTTATTTGTGTTACCTCATTAACCATGTCAGATTTGTGTCAGTTTATTTGTATATTTAAGGTCATTCGATAGCCAAGAGAGAGAACCTTTCAGAAACAGTAACAGGAGTAAAGGTCCCCTGAGGGGACCAGAAGAGAGGGGTGGGGAAGGGGGAAATAGGTTGCCGACAACATTGATGACTACATAACTCCACTCAATGGGGTTGAACAACAGAATTGTATGTGAACGGATATATTGGATATTTTGTATGTGCAAGATACATCTAAATAAATAAATAAAATAAGGTTCCTGGGGGGTGTGCTTTGTTTATATTTTTATATGTTTCATTATCTGTGTCAAGAAATTGGTTTTGATTTTCTGTTAAATATTTCATAGATTTTTATAAATACTAAAAGGCAGCTAAATTTGAAAGCAAATACAAGTCTGCCTTCATATGTACTTTTGTGTTTATTCTTAAAATGTATTCTTTTTTAGGTATACAGAAGAGAAGTAGAGGAAAATGGAATTGTTCTGGATCCTTTGAAAGCTACCCATGCAGTTAAAGGTGTTACAGGACATGAGGTCTGCAATTACTTCTGGAATGTTGATGTTCGCAATGACTGGGAAAGTAAGATGCTGTTATTACTAGATTGATTCTAATTTTTATTTTAATTTAAATCTAACCTGACTTTCTATGTCTGGTCTGCATCCTGATTCACAGCGACCCTTCAGGACAGAGACTCCTGTGGGTTCCTGAGGCTGAGTCATCTTTGTCCTATGGAGCAGCTGGTGGATTTAAACCTGTAGCCTCATGGTTAGCTGCCAAATGTGTAACCTTTATTGCTGCCAGAAGTAACTAGTAATACTTAATGTAGAGTTTTTTGTTTAAAAACGCTTTCCTAGTATGTATCACTTGATCTGCTACTTGGTAATTCTGAATGTCAAGCTAGGTATCAGTATTTCATTTTGTGTTACAAATCAATTGAAATCCAGAGCTAGTTAGTGGGAAACAGGACTAAAAGTGAGCGTTTCTGTTTTATTGGCTACTGTTGTCTAATACTTTTTAAACTGTTAGTGCAGTGGTCAGTGCAGTCAGCCGCTTACAGAAAGGCCGCGGGATTGCATTCTCCAGCTGCTGTGCTGCTGTGAGTCAGACTCAACGTTGCAGCAACAGGCTTTTGGTTTGGGAACGTTTCACCTAGATGAATCCTGCTGTGGTTAGCGGACAATACTTCTTGGCATGTGTATGTTCCCCTTAGATGCTAACTTTCAAAATAAAAAAATCTCAACAATCGTAGATACTTGACATTGACAGGATGGCATAAACAGAGTCGTCCCTTAAGCCGAGGTAAAGGGAGCTCTGGCAGCGCTGTGAGGCAAGCATTCTACTGCTAACCACAGGGTCTGCAGTTCAGATCCACCAGAGGCTCTATAGGAGAAAGTTGAGCCTGCCTGCTTCAGTGAAGATGTACAGTTTTAGTAGTTCTATATAGGGCCGTTGTGAGTCGAAGCTGACTAGATGGCAGTGGCTTTTGGTAAATCTAAGTAGAATAATTTATTTAACTTTAATAAATAAGGGATTATAGTGAGGGGTTCCTCTTTGAGCCCATGTAAAAAGGAGTAGTCAGAATTGGTTTCTTGCTGTGGACAGTAGATAGCAGCCCAAAGAAAAGGAGACTTCCTGGTGCCCAGGCATCGCAGCCACCGTCTGTAGATAGATAGCCTCCAGAGTGCTGAACACCTTCCACTTGGTTTAGGTCAAGCAAACTTCAGTTCAATCCATCGTGCCCTTTGTACGTGCCTTTTGAAATAACATAATCACATTCTAGGAATAACTTGTTTCTCTTTTTGGATACTAATTTTATTCTCTTCTTTTCAGCAACTATAGAGAACTTTCATGTGGTGGAAACATTAGCTGATAATGCAATCATCATTTATCAAACACACAAGGTAAAAATCTCTTCACGCTTAAAGAATTCCAATATAATTCAAACTCATCTTCATAAATCCTCTAAACTATAATTTTACTAAAAATTATTTGCCACAAAAGATCCGGAGGTGCCATACATTCAAAAGATATGTTCAACCAATTTAGAGCAAAAATGTGCGCAGGAAGAATCTGAATGAAAAATAGAACCCAGGAGCTGTATGCACACTTTGTCTTAAGCAACAGAAACAAAAGCTTTTGGCATACTGAAACGAGTTTAAGTGCTTGCTAGCAGCTCTCTCAGAGACCAAATGATAGTTCCTGAGTTGCGTCTCAAAGTAAAGGAAGGCTTCCTGAGGCAGTGATGAAGGAAAATGTTACGGCGGACGTGGATGGCTAATCCAGAAAGCAAGAGACATTTGAAGGGTTGGTCACCAGAGCCGATAGTCACTGTAATTTAAACTGGTTCCTGTTTGCTTTATTTTACTTTGTGCTTCTGTAGATGCTTCACATTGCAGAGAGCCTGCTAGTCTAGTGGTTACAGCCTGGCTCGGTTGAGTTTGTTGCCACCAGCTGTGCCACGAGAGAAAACGGTAGCAGTTTACTTTTGTGAAGATTTGAGCCTAGAAAATCGTTTGAGGCCACTCCACTCTGTCCTCCGGGTTCACTTGCTCATCGGAACCGACTTAACAGCAGGGACCTCCCCAACCCCTCCTTTGGTGGCCTTCACCTTGTTCTGTTTTATTTCCCTCCTGGAAATCGCCAAACACAAGTTGCATATAGAACATTGAAAGGAACTAACACTTAGGGAGCTGCACCAAAAGCTACTACTGCGTAAGACCGATAAGTAACATGTCTATAGTGTAAAATACAAGAAACATGAAGGTTCTTTTTCCGTTCATTTTTCTCCTTTACATGATTTTTAATTGATCTGAATATATGAAAAGATAAGAAGTTTGCCATATATCACCTGAGTGCGCTCCTGTAACGTGCAGTATCATACATCTAATGACTGAATTGGGCTTCCTGTTACCTGGCAGCAGCTCTTCAAGCTGTGTGAACAGTGAAGACTGTATTTCAGCATATAGACCTTAATATCTAATACGAGGTCTACAGTGTAGAAAATAGTAATATGCCACGTAGTTGCCCTGTAGTTTGGAATAGAGATAGATGACCACACATGTAAGCACAGGAAAGCCTTGTTATCTGAAGATGATGGGTCCCGGACAATATTCTGCTGAAGAGAGACCCCCAGTATGCAGTTGGTGTGAGTGGGAAGGTAGCATTAGATTCCCTTAGGATTACTTCTTGAAGAATAAAACTAAGAGTGTTATGAAAGTAGTAAATTAAAAAAAAAAGTAGTGAATCTTATGTGTAACAAAATTTGGGTCTCAATTGTATTTGACATTTCTTTTAGCAGTTGTCCTGACAAGATTTTTTTTCCCCCGACAAGGTCAATAATACTCTTTAACTCATTTCACATTAAAGTTGACTTGTTTTGTAGCTGAATCTTAAAAAGCTTTGTGCTCCGTTGGTTTTTAAAATCATCGTCGTTTTTTCCCTCATCGTCCTGTGGGTTCCTACTTATTATTTCTAAGTTGATAAATCCTCGTTTATTTATTGGCCCCACATCCGTTGGTCTGAACCCCCTCCATTGATGTCATGAACTTTTGTATCTTAAAAAGATTACTCAGAGAGGGCATAAAGGGGAGCTGATATCAAGGAGTTCAAGAAAAAAGAAAATGGATTGTCATGATGATGGCAACAGCTGCACAACGACGCCTGACCTAGTGGAACTAAGGAACATGATAATATCTATATGAACTCCCAATAAAATATTTAAAAACAGATCACTCAGAGGGGAGCGAGCACTAGAACTGATTGCGATTGCACAACTCATTTTAAAGGGGATTGAACCAGGGAGGTGGGGGAGGGGAGGGGGATCTTCTAAAATTGATTGTGGTAATGATTGTACAGTTATTCATGATATAATTGAACTATTGTATGATATGTAAATAATGTGCCAATTGAAAAATCAGTCATTCCACTTTGCAACCCATTTATGTTGTAACGGCCCTGAGTTGTCCGCAATCATCAGCAAGACCCTGTGTGTATTAAGAACGGAATTCAGTTACCTAGACCAGAAAACCTCCGTGGCTTTTCACACATAAGAGAAGCTCACCCCAGTTATCAGGGGCCTGGCCTCCTTTGCCATTCATTCCAGAGGCATGTTTTCCCATGTGAAGCTTAAGATCTTCCAGTTCTCACAGAGTTCTTTCAAATGTGATTATGATATAAAAAGACAAGTCTTTCCCCTAAAATGTTTGCTTGTAGGTTTCTGGACATTTGAAACACAGGTTATTTTGTTGATTGTACCCAGAGCAGATCATTCTCCCTTTGACTGAGTTCTGCACAGACTAGCCTGGTGTTCCAAAGGAATCTTGATGGAGAGTGTCAGGTTGTTGAGGAGTTGTTTGTTTGTTTTCATTTAATTTGACAGCTTCACTTTCAACTAAGATTTTTTTTATTAGTTTTACATTGTTTCTTTGTTCTATCCCAATAAAAAGCGGTTCCTTTTTTCACAAGTCTTTACTTCTTTCACAGAGAGTGTGGCCTGCTTCTCAGCGAGATGTTTTATATCTCTCTGCCATTCGAAAGATACCAGCCTTGACTGAAAATGACCCTGAAACTTGGATAGTTTGTAATTTCTCTGTGGATCATGACAGTGCTCCTGTAAGTATGATGTATAGCTAAGTGAGCTTGACCCCACAGCCCACTGCCAGGTCAGCAGCAGAGGCAAAGGTACTGATGGACGTGGCCTGGCTTCCGTCACACTCGATGTTAGTTGTTGGAGATGGTGTAGTCCACAGGTGGTCTGTGAGAGCCAGCAGGACTGTTTCCTTTCCCCCGAAGGTTGGGTGGCAAAGCTGAGTGGGTAGTGTATACAGGCTGCTACCTGTGCATCATGGTTATTTCTTACACCATTATTAACTGTTGGCAAGACTGGGGTGATTTCTACCTTGGTTTAGATCTACTCACTATTCAAATGGAAGAGAAATCATTCCAAGTGTTTTATAAAACATTTTCTTGGCGATGTTCGTAAGAGTTAAACTGATATAATGTTAGACCAACAAATGCTATCAAACAACTAGCTGCTTTGTTTTCATATTTGATTTTGTGCTTTATTGGGGTTTTTGTATTTGTTTTATATTATGCTTTGTTGTTGTTGTTGCTGCTTTTAATTTTTATTTTTTTATATTTTGGCAGCTAAACAATCGATGTGTCCGTGCCAAAATAAATATTGCTATGATATGTCAAACTTTGGTAAGCCCACCAGAGGGAAACCAAGAGATAAGCAGAGACAACATTCTATGCAAGATTACATATGTAGCTAATGGTATGTATTTTCCTTTCTGTGTTTACTACTTGGTAATGTAGGTGTACTTGATCTCCATGATAACTGACAGTTAGGATAAATGTCTTTTATAAATGCCAGTTTATTTCTTCTAGATTAGTAACTTTTAATTTGGACAGATGTATATCAGAATTATCTTGCAAAATTTTTCAAAAGTCCTGAATTTTTTATTTTATCATTTTATTGGGGGCTCATACATCTCTTATCACAATCCATACATACATCCATTGTGTCAAGCGCATTTGTACATTTCTTGCCATCATCATTCTGAAAGCATTTGCTCTCTACTTGAGCCCTTGGTACCAGCTCCTCATTCTTCCCTCCCCTATCCTCCCTTCCTCATGAACCCTTGATAATTTATAAATTATTATTATTTTGTCATGTCTTACACTGTCCAATGTCTCCCTTCACCCACTTTTCTGTTGTCTATCCCCCAGGGAGGGGATTATATGTAGATCTTTGTGATCGGTTCCTCCTTACTATCCCAACCTCCCCTTATCCTCCTGGTATCACCACTCTCATTATTGGTCCTGAGGCGTTTATCTGTCCTGGATTCCCTGTGTTTCCAGTTCTTGTCTGTACCAGTGTACATGCTCTGGTCTAACCGGATTTGTAGGGTAGATTTGGGGTCATGATAGTTGGGAGAGAGGGGGTGTGGTAGAAGCACTAAAGAACTCGAGGACAGTTGTATGTTTCATCGATGCTATACTGTACTCCAAAAGGCCTGGATTTTATCTCAGGACTACTGTATAAGAACTCATGACACTAGAGTGGTATAAGCAAAATTGGTCACTTGGTCACTAAGAGAAAGTTTGGTGGCACCAAGAACAAGAGCAGGGGCAATGTGTACATATGCTAGCTGAAAGTCAGCAGTTCAGATTAGGGCTTGAGCAGTTTGAACTGATTGAGTCAGGGACAAAAGTCAGACCTGGGACAGACCCGGCTTTGTTAAAGTTAGCTGATGGAGACAAAAATGATGGCCCAGAGCCCTGGAATGGGAGCCTCAGAAGAGGTCCAGTGACCTAAACATGTAATATGACTTTGAGTTATTATCAGAACTGTGGAGAATGATACACATTCCAAGAGCACAGTCTTTGAGCCAGGCAC
This sequence comes from Tenrec ecaudatus, assembly GCF_050624435.1. NCBI lineage: Eukaryota > Metazoa > Chordata > Mammalia > Afrosoricida > Tenrecidae > Tenrec > Tenrec ecaudatus. The sequence continues at coordinate 71,854,377 of NC_134531.1, read as the reverse complement.
CATAATCAACCACCATCTTTTTTTAAAATCATTTTATTGGGAGCGCGTACAATTCTTATCATTGTCCATACATACATCCATTGTGTCGAGCGCATATGTACATTTGTTGCCATCATCATTCTTAAAACGTTTGCCTTCCACTTGAGCCCTTAATATCAGCTGCTCATCTTCCCCCTCCCTCCCCACTCTCCCCTACCTGATGAACCCTTCATAATTCATAAATTGTTATTATTTTGTCATATGTTACACTGTTCGTCTCCCCCCACCCTCTTCTCTGCTGTCCATCCCCCAGGGAGAAGGCTATTCGTAGATTCTTGTAATCGGTCCCCCCTTTCTATCCCACATTCCCTCCACTCTCCAGGCATCGCCACTCTCACCACTGGTCCTGGAGGAGTCATCTGTCCTGGATTCCCTGTGTTTCCAGTTGCTATCTGTACCAATGTACATTCTCTGGTCTAGCCAGATTTGTAAGGTAGAATTGGGATCATGATAGTGGAGGTGTGGGGCAGAATTATTTAAGAACTAGAGGAAAGTTATGTTTCTTCGTTGCTACCCTGCACCCTGACTGGCTCATCTCCTCCCCACAACCCTTCAGTAAGTGGGTGTCCGGTTGGCTACCATTGGGCTTTGAGTCTCCACTCTGCACTCACCCATTACCAATGGGCTTTGAGTCTCTACTCTGCACTCACACATTTACAGTGATATGATTTTTTGTTCCTTGATGTTTGATACCTGGTCCCTTCGACAGCTCGTGGTCACACAGGCTGGTGTGTTTCTTCCATGTGGGCTTTGTTGCTTCTGAACTAGATGGCCACTTGTTTATCTTCAAGCCTCCCAAGACCCCAGACGCTATATCTTTTTTAGCCGGGCACCATCAGCTTTCTTCACCACATTTGCTTATGCAGACGTTTGTCTTAAGTGATGGTATCAGGAAGGTGGGCACCCACTGATATGATTTTTAGTTCTTTGATGTCTGATAACTGGTCCCTTCTACGCCTCGTGGTCAGACAGGCTGGTGTGTTTCTTCCATGTGGGCTTTTATTCTCAGCTAGATGGCTGCTTGTTTATCTTCAATCCTTTAAGACCCCAGATGCTATATCTTTTGGTAGCCGGGCACCATCAGCTTTCTTCACCACATTTGCTTATGCACCCATTTGTCTTCAGCAATCGTTTCGGGAAGGTGTGCATCCTGGAATGCCAATTTAATAAAACAACGTGTTCTTGCATTGTAAGTGCTCGAGTCAACCACCATCTTTAAGCAAATCATCGCCATTCTCTTCTCATCAGAGCAAGAGATTTGGGTTCTATGCAGCAAATACTTTGCCCTGATCCTGTAAGACAGTGGTTCTCAACCTTCCTAATGCCGCGATCCTTTACTATAGTTCCTCATGTTGTGATGACCCCTCCCAACCATAAAATTATTTTTGTTGCTACTTCATCACTGTAATTTTGTTCCTGTTAGGAATCGGGTGACCCCTGTGAAAGGGTCATTCAACCCCCAAAAGGTTCACAACGCACAGATTGAGAACCACTGCTCTAAGGAGGAAGGTTAAGTTCCTAACATGGCTCTGATCCATGTTTTCCCATTCCAGGCAGCATTTGGTTTTTCTGCATTTTAAACATTTGCCTCCATTCCAGTATGTTGGCTGTGATTGAACCAGGCAGAACAGGTTCAGAGCTCTGCTTTGGACTTATCAACTGCTCTGCAGGAGAAAGCAGTCCGTTTCTGTAAAGACTACAGCCTCGGAAATCCTGCAGGGCAGTTCTGTGTCCCACAGGACACAGAGTGAATTCTACAGCATAGCATTTTTAGGTGACTGAACATGTCCACACTCAGTTGATGAGCTATTCTATTAGACGCTTGTGGCATACCATGTCTTTGTAATTATAAGCAACAGTGGGGAAGGAAATTACCGGTTCTTCTTATGATCAAGCTTTCTAGTTTTCTGAGCCATTGCTCCCTGGCCCTCCTTAGTTGCATCTGTTTCACACAGGCCTGCTACTGGGCAGCCCGTTCCCTGATGCCCTACCTGCATGTATACTCTGACCATATATCCTCCCCTCTCAATGCAGTGTTGGGCTGCTAATATGCTTAAACACATCAGTACGCCTGATAAGTTACAGAGGCTATTTCATTATATTAGACACTGATGAAAAATTGTCTTCTAAATAACCCAAGTGTTCCTTTCTTATGATGGGCTAGATGTTAGGGAACCAGACCATGCAGGGGAATGTCATAAGTGCTTTCTTATTTGCTGCTAAGTTTTTAATGCTAGGAGAAAATCAGTGGTGGAGAGTTAAGGAAATTCTCATTGTAACAACTAAGAGATGTTTGAACAGCAAAGGAAAAAATTGCTGCACTTGCATTTGGAGAATGACATCTTAACAGGTTTTAACTTTTCTCTGTCTCACAGTGAACCCTGGAGGATGGGCACCAGCCTCAGTGTTAAGGGCCGTGGCAAAGCGAGAATATCCCAAGTTTCTAAAGCGCTTTACTTCTTATGTCCAAGAAAAAACTGCAGGAAAACCTATATTATTCTAATATTAACAGGTATTGGAAAAAATATATATATTTTTAAAATCATTTTATTGGAGGCTCTTAAAACTCATAACATTCCATACATCAATTGGTATCAACTATATTTGTAAATATGTTGCCATCATCATTTTCTAAACATACTTTTTATTATTATTAAATACTTTTATGGGGGGGGGCTCTTACATCTCTTATCACAATCCATTCATCCAGTGTGTCCAGCACATTTGCACATATGCCGCCATCATCTATTTCAAAGCATTCTCTTCCCACTTGAGCCCCTGATATCAGGTCCCCATTCCTTCTTCCTCCCTCCCCCACCCGCCCTCCCTTACAGAAAATATATTTTTATCTTTTAAACTTTGACCAGTATGACTTTACAGGTATTTAAAATGCAGCTGTTTAAAATAACTGCATGCTATGTCTGTGATGTTCCCAGATATAACGTGGAGCTTACTACAAACTCCTTTTCGTTGCTTATTTTCTCTGCTTATAAAAAGCAGTGCCTGCTCTAAGAAATGTCACGAACAATGTACAGAATTTCAGAAATGCAAGTTCCCCATAATCCCTACTTTCCCAGGAACTCCTATAAGTTTGTGGTGGTAGGTTTTCTCCAGCCTTTTCTACGTATGTACTGACATACATTATCGAATGAACATGGCATTAAAAGTAAATGTGTTCTTCCTATGTAACTACTCCTGAGCTTAATTTATTGACTTAATGATGTATCTTGGATATCTTCCTACATAACAATTTGAGACATGTAAAACTGTCTTGTTCTTTTAATGTGTGCTGCATAAATGTTGCAGATTTGTTTAACCAATTCCACGGTAATATCTGGGTTGGTTCTGTATTGGTACACAGTGCTGCACTGAACATCTTTGTGCAAAGTCCTGGAATCTTATACTTAATTTTTGATAAGTGATATATTGGCATGCTTCAAAAGTATGAAAAAAAAAACTCTAGAATAAAATGTATCCTGTCCCTTATTCTCACCCTATTTTTCCACTTTTGAAAAAGAAAAGCTGCTGTTACTGGTACTTGTCTGTGTTTCCAGAGAGTGTATGTTTCAGTGCCTGGACCCCAGCACATGCTAGTGTCCTCCTCTTCTCACATCCACCTGTTTGTTGTCATTCTGCATCTCATCTTTCCATATGAGTCTAGAGCTTTCTCACATTTTTTAAAGGTTGCACAGGATTGCATGGTGTTGAGTAACTTATTTAACCATCGTGTACATGCGTAATTTCTTTGACCTGAGTAAACGGGTGTGAGCGTGGCTGCTGACTCAAAGGTTAATGATTCAATCCCTAGGCTTCTGCTTCCAGAAAGATTATCTCCTGGAGAACCCTGTGGAGTGCACTACTTAAATATTTAACAGATAATACTTGCATGTAACAGCTAGCCTCTAAACTGTGGAACCGAAAGCAAATTGCTTTCTTTCTGTCCATCTGTCTGTCCGTCATGTGTATGTGTGTTTCTTTTGTGGACCTAAGAGAGTTGGGGTTTGAAATCTTTTTCCAGAAAATTTATCTAAGAAGAAGGAGCATTTGTCTGTATTTGTGCTTGTATGTATGGAAAGTCCTAACTTGCAAAAATCTCATTCGGTAAAACAGAGTGAAGCCTTTGAGTTTAAGTGGAGCTCTTTCATGGCAGAGAGCTTCTTCAGACCTTTGTAGCTGATGAAAATTGGTATATAATTAGAGTAAGATTTGTCTCACAGTAATTGTTGTAGTTGTATGTATGATCCTGGTTTTTAAACTCTTAAAGCTAGCAGCTTAGTTTTGGTGGTGGAAAAATAGTAACTTTCAATATCAGTATCATCTTCAGATATGTTTGAAATTCTTACTCCAAGCGCACTTGAAGGTCTGAGCAGGTTTGTTTCCCAATAGAAGGCACAGGTCTCTCCCTTACTCATATACAGTTTAAAATTCTTGACAATTAGCATTATATGCATAATCTGTGTCTAGGGCAGAGACCACCGTTGCCAGTTAGTGGGGTATAAATGCAGAGCCCTCTGTGTGCCTCCTTTGCTCACCTAGACGTTGCCCTCTTTGACACTTCTCTGACTTTCAGAGGGTTCGCATCCCCATCTTTCTCATCTTCTCTGCTGGGAAAGGTTTCAAATCTGCAAGTTGAATCGCTGTACATTCAAATGGACAAAGATCCCTTCAAGTACAAGTGTAAAAAGAGGTTCTGTGCATTCCACAATGAGGAGGATGGGAGAAATCTCTGGTCATCTTGTAACAGTGTGTAATGACATGTTACTGAGTTTTATACTTGTCATTTTTTTCCTGCAGTGACTGAAGCAAGGCTGTGTGACATTCCATGTTGGAGAAGACACACAATTGAATGCTCTTGGCTGGAACGTAGGAACTATAGCCTTGCTGGGGCCCATGACCTTGGCCTTGTGTACAAAAATGAAGTACTGCGATAGCAAAGCTGAACATCTAACACTAGCTGTCTCCTGCTAGATTCCTCCTCGCTCAGCATATAACTATAAATACATGTAAAATTACATGTAGATCGCTATATTTTTATTTGCTTGCTCCTAGAAGAGGAAAAACAAATCAACTTTGAATCACATCTAGGTCGATGCTTTAATTTTTGGAAGCTTATTCAGCATTTTTCATTTACTTTGGCCTTGCCAAAGAGCCTCCGCTATGTCAGATTTTGTGCACATGCATTCTGTGCTCAAAATATTCACATGGGGATCTTTTTTCAGGCCACCAGGCAAATCTGTGTCCAGAAATTTTTGACTTTTTTGCTTTGTATAATCATAGACTTCATTGCTGCTGGTTTCTATAAGGAGTCCTGTTGTCATATCAAATGTCTCGTAATAACTGAGGGCTGTCAGCAACCTGTGATGTTTGCCTTTTCTCTGTCTCCCTCCCATGAAAAAGCTTGCTTCTGATGGAGGAAGAGGGAAGAGCTTTCTTTCCCCCAGATCCTTTATGTTTCCATTGTGGTTTTTAGTTATGTACTGTGTGCTCCAGAAAATGTTCCGTGCATTACAAACTCAGTTTGGTAATTCCTGAGTTGGTAATTCCTGAACTGGTTCTGCTTGCCTCCAAACAGAAACATCTGTGCAAACCGTGTGGGGCCGGGAGTGACTTCCCAGTAAAATGATTGGGATAAAATGAGCCAGTGATTTCCCAATATTTATAAACGAATATATGGTATTACTTGTTTAAGCAAATCAGACTTTTAGAGTCTGAAATTGCATTCAGTTCTTTCTAGTTTTCAGTAAAACAGGTATGTGAATTACTTCTTCCAGTGTGGGTCAGGTTAAAGATGTATTACAAGCTATGCAGGGAAAACATGCAAGCCTTGCTCCTGTTTGCCTCAGATATTTCAGCAGAACAGTAAAGGATTCCATTGAATGAAACTGAATTGTTTCCCTTAGTTACCATAAGAGCTTAAATGTAAAACACCTTTTGTAGTTTTCGGTGTTTGTGTCCCTTGAAATACGGAGTTGGGGCAAAAAAAAAAAAAGGTCCCCTGTGAAGTCAAATGCCTGCCCACTTCAAGATCCGGATTGTACTTGTGCACAGATGTGCTCCTAGGAATCGGGCATTTGTAGATGCGTGCTGGCTGGCTTCCTAATCTCTGTGCAAACACAGCTATCAGGCCCCTTTGGCAAAGCAGAAAGCCATGTTATGTGGAACATGTCCTGTATATATTTCATACAAGGTAACAGAGTCTTAATGCTAAATGCAAGGTGATAACTTAATGATGGGATTAGTCTGATCACTTAATATGCACAATCCTGGAAGTGAATTACTTGCATCAGATGTAGTGGTATTTATTATTCTGTACAGAGCGAAAAATGCATATAAAACATATGCTTACATTACATGCACGCAGAGTTCATGCTCCATAAATCTTTTCTATTTTCTAATTTACCTTTCTCTAAATGATGTGCATGGAATATGCCTTATTACAGAAAAATGCTGTTCATAATCTGACTGTGGAAAAGTGCCTATATGGTGGTAATGCGAGTAAGGCAAGTAAGACAAATTATCCTATCAGTTTACTACATCACCAGGTAACATTTTATATTGTGATGTTTAAAAAAAAGTTTATACCTCAAATGTGCATTTTATTTTGCAATCAGCTGTGGGGTTGGGATGGGCATGTGGGAGGGCTGGGGAGGGAAGATTTATTCACCAGAGCCGCTGATGGAAATCCTCAAAAAAAAAAACAAAAAAACCCTCTGCCCACTATAATTGTTTCTTTTTTGCCATTTCTGATAACTATCATGAACACGGACAAGTAATTTTTCATAATTAAATTGGATAGCTTTATTTTACAAAGGTATGGAAAGTTTACAAAGCAGTATCTAAATCTTAACTATCATTAATTGCATTTGCACTAAATGTGATGATGTACTTTTGCAATTTATTCTGTAAATAAAATTACACTAAAAATATTTGTATTAAAAAAGAAGAAAAGAAAAAAATATTCCCGGTGGAGAACTGGACTGGTATTTGGCCAGAGTGAATCCCGCCCAGTCAGATGTAGCTGGGGACAGTGGGAAGGTCAGAGGAGGTCACCACTGGAGAGGTACTGGACTCTCGGACAGTACACAGAACTTCTGGAAGTAAGTTCCTACAGCTGACCCTCCTAGGGAACATCTGGTGTTTCCTCCTGTCTCGCCCCCAAGCCAAAAATAAGTAAGAATAGCCGTTTACTCTATTGTACTCAGTTACACGTTTGTGCTGTGATAGAAGTTGAAAAACGGTTGGTGAGAGGCTTTTGCCCCTAAGTGCCCCCCGTCCAGTGTTTCCCTGGAAATGCAGGACTCCTGACCTTGAGGTGGAAAGTGGCCTTCAGAATACTTTGTGACTACCATGGGGGCGGCTGGACCCAAGGGCAAAGCCTGTGAGGGAGACGTCAGAAGGCAGACCCAGGCTGCAGAGGGAAGCCGCCGCTGCGGTGTTTGCCCTTCCTCACCTGCGCCGTCCTCCTGCAGAGCGTCAGCAGCGGCTGCTGTTGAGAACCTGTTAGCTGGGCTGAGCTGGTTCACCTGTGACACTGGTTAGGTTGCGCTTTTCAGCTGATTATCCCATTGAACACGTCTCACCAGTATTTAGTCAGAGTTGGACAGACGATGTATTTGGATTGTTGTCCTGGTTCATCTACCGATGCAGAACCATAATCATTCTAAAGTACCTTGGAAGTATGTAACTGTTCTCAAATAGCTTTATGATCCTGATGATGTTTTAAAAAATAATAAAGTTGGATCTTCCATGTTGCAATCACAAGGTTAAAACCAGTATTTAAAAGTGGAAAAAGTATTAAAAGTATTATGGACAAAAGTGCCTGCTTGACTGTGTTTCTCCTTAATACCAGGGTGCCGCCCCATATCATCCTGGGTGTAAATGAGAGGTGGAAGCACTCGGAGGTGTAGTTTCCCCAAACTGTAGGTTATGAACCGATGACCCAGCCAAACTCACTACCATCGAGTCAATTCTGGTAGAACTTCCCTGGTGTGTATCCAAGACCTTAACACTTGATGGGAGGAGAAAGCCTCGTCTTTGGCAGAACGACTGGTGCTCTGGGACTGCAGACGGAGTGGCTCGCAGGCCAGTGAGGAACCCACTTCACCACCGAGGCTTCTTTGTGAATCAATTAGGACTTGAGAAAATGATTGCCATGTAGTGGGCTCCAGTACTTCGTGATTGAAAAGTTTGTTTTTTGTTTGTTTCGGCAATGAAGTCGTACACAGTTGGGTGTTTCTAAAATGAAAACACTGAGCCCATGTGAGCTGACAATACCTCACACGACAGACGGGTGCTGCCATGCGCATCACAGTACAGTTTATAATAGCGAGAAGCTGTCAGGAGAACGGGTAAAGAAACACCTGGTACGTACACACACATGCATGCACGATGAGATCCTATGCACCCCATGACACAGACGCATCTGGAGATCATGCCGATGCAGCTGGTCAGTCACAGAAGGGCAAATACCGTATGAGCCGACTACCGTAAGGGTACGAACCACGGCAGAGACTTGCATTAAACTGCCAGAGACGCGGAAACAATGGCGGGTGGCACGGGACTAGGCAGTGTTTCCATCTTGTACATGAGCTTGGTGTGGGTCAGAGCCAACTCGGGCACGTTAGCGAGGCTGGAGTGCCGCACCAGAGGGCTGCCATGTTGAAAGGGAGGTGGAACACCCCAAGAGGGAGGGAACACTGGGTAGGATGTGGGGGAGGAGGGATTGAGCGGCCGAACTGTTGCCTGCAGAGCTGGTGATCTGAAATGTATCACCCCCAGTCCACAATTTTTTTTTAAAAAATCACCAGGTACAGGAAGTCAGCGAGATTTGCCACCTTCCTTTGGTGCCTTGAGGTGGCAGAGGGGTGATACAGCATTGGGCCTGCAAAGTCAGCTATTCAAAACCACCCTCAGAGGCTCCTGTAAAAAGTTAGTTCTGCCCTGTCCTGCAGGGTCACTGCGCATCAACTTGATGGCAGTGAGTTTGGTTTTGGTATTTATTCACTGCCATCCTGCCAGGGTCTTCAAGCTTAGAGGAATGGGGGTGGGGCGGGGGAGTGCCTCACTACAAGCCCACGGAAGGTGTGTAAGATAGTTGAAGTCAAGGAAAAGAAGCTATCTTTGTGAGCCACCTGCCACCAAAAGGCCAAGTCCAGCAGACCAGGTTCACCCTGAATCATTTGGCAGGTTCCCTCCTGTTTATTCCCTTGAGAGGCCGAAGTGCATCATGCAAACAACCTCCTGCAGCCGAAAAAGCTGAGTCAACACCCAGGCCGCGTTGGCAATCAAAGTCATTAAGTCTCCAGCTCCCCAAATAGCTCCTGCAACAATGGTGAGCACTGGGTACTTGACCGCGCCCTTCCAGGATTGGGAAGGACGCGGCATAATTATTTTTTGACACCCTGAAATGTGTGCCTTTTCCCGACTACTACAGGCACTAAGCATGTCCTTCGCTCCAGGTGCAGAGAAGAGTGAAAGGAGCGCGGAGGCGGTGTGCGTCCCGCGGCTTGGCTGCGCGCGGCCAGCAGGGGGAGTCCGCGGACCGCTCCGGGGAGTGGGGGGAGCGGGGGGAGCAGGGGGGGGCGCCGGGCTCAGGAGGGTACGGAGAGGGTGGGCGCGGGGCTTACATAATATCGCTGGTTTATGCAGCAGGGAGAGAAAAAGCGGTAGGACTCGGTGCCCGGTTTTGTTTGCGGAAAAGCCAACTGTTGAAGTTATTTTTACTTTTAATAACACCTGTGCCAGCGTCCAAAAGGATAGTTTTTAAAACTTGCAAGTATTTGGTAATAATATTTGAATATTTCGTAATTTGGTAATAATATTTGAAGCAGCCCAGCGGCCGGCCGAGTGTACAGTCTTCAGTAGTGAACAAGGAAGAACCGAGCGCTGGAGCGCCTCCCAGCGGGTCTCCCTCCACATCTGCGTGAATTCAGATCCTTCCACCACTGCCAAGTGACCTGTTCATACCGCAGACCCCTAATTGTTTTCGTAAGTGACTTGTTCATACCGCAGACCCCTGCTCACTGTTTTCGTAGTGCCCTTCTCTCTGAGGAAGCCTTAGCTTTAGATTGATGTCCAGGGCCATAGCAGTTTGCCTATCCAGCCTACCTCTCCTTGGTGCAGTCTGTGGCAAACCATGCCATCTGGGTAGAGCTCCTCCAGTCCTGAGCGTCAAAAGCTCGTCTCTCCTCCCAGCCCCACTCCTGGGACTCCTGGTGGTGTGATGATTTTGTGTTGGATTGCTAACCACAAGGTCATCAGTTCAAAACCACCAGCTCCCTCCGAGGAAGAAAGGTGAGACTTTCTACTGTGAGTACCAATCGACTGGATGGCAGTGAGGTTACTTTGTGGCTTTGCTGGTGGCATTGATCTGGCAGCTGCAATAATATGCTGGGTTCCAATTCATCTGCCCAACTGGCTGGAAGGCCTCAGTACGCAGTCTCCCTGGAAAACCAGCGAGCTCTCTGAATCGTGGAGGCAGTAAGGGGCGTGGGGGTCACGTGAAAAGGAGCAAATGTGGCTAGGAGGGTTTTTGACCTCCACAAGAACGACTTTGAGTTCTGTCTTAGGGTTCGAGACCCCATCTGAAATATCGTTTAAACACAACACCTAGGAAGCCTTACAAGAGACAAAGACACAGGGATTTCCAGATGAGGAAGGGGAAAATAGTGTCCAAAGTTTCGTTGACATACCAACGCTTAAAATTGGGCATGAGAAGCCAAAGGGCACTCACAAAAGGTTCAGTGATGGCAGATCAATACATCACAGTTACAGGTGCAACTCCAGAGGAGCAGGAGCGGGACCTTGATTGGGGCAAGTACATCATTAGAAAGACAAGATTGGTCTGGGGACTTACAAATGACCAGTGCAGACAGGGTGAGACGGATTGGGCGTGACTCATGACATTGGAACCCCTGGTCCATCCCCAGGACAGTGGTCTCCATCAAAAGGGCACACCTGGACAAGCCCCTGAGCAAGAGACTGCCCCTCCCTGGACTAGCTGGAGAGGGTGGAGATAATCTACTTTCCAACACTGAGCCCGAAGGCAAGATTAGCTAAATCCTTGGGTACAGCTCAGAAAACAGGGGACTCTGCAAGTGGATTTGGGGCTGTCACTGCCATCCATAGCCTGTTGCAAACCGGGTGCTCAGAGTTTAACCTCTAACGCAGAGACTTTTAAACTTGATTGAATAGGAGGCATAAATGGAGAGGCTAAAGAGAAAGACAAGCTTTCTACTCCCATTGGAGTCTTTGAAACTCAAAGGGGGCAGTTCTCCTCTGTCCTATGTAGGGTTCAGATTGTCAGGCAGATAGGCAGGGATGGGATGTCCATCGACGCATGCCCAAGAGAGCCAAGCACGAGAACAAAGGGCGGCGCACTGCACATGCTCACAGGCCTAGGTTTTCCCACGGTGGGCATGGGTGGGCGTTAAACCTGGATCGGCCCACCTGGGCCAGGTGATTGTAATTCAACTAATGGGGTCGATCTGGAGTCGTCCACCACGCCTCCCCCTGGAGTCCTTGAGAAGACAGGAGCCAGGGAAAGAGGGGAGGAACTGGGGAGAGAACTTCTGAAAGAGTTTGAGACAGGCTTTTGGAGGAGAACTTGGGAGAGAGATCTTTGTGTGACATCGAGCAGTTCTCTGCCAGGCTGCATGGTCGGGTGCTGCGTAAAACCTGGAACTTCCAACTCTCATTAAACTCACTTGGATCACGAGCCAGGCTTCGGCATGAATTCTTTCTCATGCGGAGCCAAGGACCAAGGTGTAACTAGACCAGGGAGAGATCTTACAAGATGAGTCAACACCAACTCATTGGCAGAGTTTGGCTTTGTTTGCTTGGTTGGTGTTCAAGCTGCCCTAGGATATGAGAGAGGTACATACAGATGAGACCCAAGGGCAGAAACACCATGTTCTTTCCCCCTAGGATTTGACTTTATAAAGACAGCATTGGGCTGCTAACTGCAAGCTGGGCCACAATTCAAAACCACCAGTGGCCATTAAGAAGAAAGATAGTTTCTCCTCCTGTAGAATTACTCAAAACCCACAGGAGCAGTTTTATGGGTTCTGTAGGGCCGCTAAGTTGGCATCGACTGGATGGCAGTGAATTTGGTTCTACTTGGGGGGAGGCGGTGGGGCGGGGAGAATTGGAAAGCAAATGCTGTGGCAGCCCACAGGTATCTGGGCTGCAAAGAGTTAAGCTTAGTCAGCTTTGAACTGCTGAGATGATGAAAAAGGAGGTGACTGGCTGAGCCACTTCTGCTGCGTCCTGAGGATACTCTGATGGTGGACACTGAATCCACGGGTCTGCATCCCTGCCAGCAGAAAACGCCCTGCTGTGATCATCAGATAAAAAAATGGCTGTTTTGTTCTTGACCCCAAGAAGACAGCATTTCCTACACGTGGAGCTCGAGAAGGCCTTAGAAGTTGGCTAATGAACCTGCTTCATTTGACAAGGGGGGAAGAACTGAGGGCAAGAGACCTGAAGTTATCCAGATTTAGTGACGGAACCATGAAGGGGTGGCCATCTCTGGAGTCCCTACACAGGGGGCTTTAGGTGCATTGGAGCAGAAATTCTGGGCGCCCCAGGTTGCAAGGGACTGTGAATGACAGTGGCAACACATCTATTTGTAGAACCCTCCCCACCCCCAGGATTACTTTGTGATCATTAATCAAGGATGTACATAACTCTTGCCCTCAGGCAGAGTGTCTGGGAAAGTGGACCACCTCCAGCCCTCTCCCACCAGCCCAGGGAGAGGAAGTCACTCTTTGGGACTTGCCTGCCTGTGTCCTTGATGGAGCTCACCCTACTGGGAAAAGTAGAGGGTTGCATGCTCACCAGCCATGACCTATCTATCCAACTCACCCTGACTGCGTGGGCCATGAGGCCCTGGACCAATCTTGGAAACCCTTCTAACGATGGACTTGTCCCAGTCATGGTCCCACTTCTGCTTCTGTAGACCCCCGGCAACTGTGATGTAGTGAATCATGAATCACAGCCATTAAGTTTGTGGCAGTCCCTTTGGTCCATGATCTATCAGGTGTCCCAACTTGACTCCTTGGATGCCATTTTAACTTGATGCTAATGATCTCGCTCATCCAGATAATGGGTCTGTCCACGGCACTCACATTCCACGCCCCCAACTGGGCTTCTTACCTATTTAACGTTTGAGAACAGGTTTAGACCATGTAAGCCCCACCACCTCTAATCAGTCACTTTCCTGGATAAAATCCAGTGTGGGGGTGTTTCAAAGGCACCAACTATCCTGAGGGAAATTTTGGAGGGAACTGGCTACTACATGGTTTGAGGTGTCTTTGGCCCCAGATTGGATGACCAATGGGCTCACCAGGACTGCTCCAACCTCCACCAGTTTCCTCTGGTTTTGCCCTGCCCAGGTATAGTTCACACCATCTTTTAAGACTGAATAAACATTCTCTTTAAGTTATATCTAAGATGGGCTCTCTCTTGTACCCTAAAATACAAGAAACATGGAGAGCTGTTAAATGTTAAGCCTCAGTGCCAAAGGAACAAGAAAAGGCACGTGACCTGCCTCTAAGAGTCCTCAGTCTGGAGGAGATTTGGCCATGGAGGTACTACTGGGGTACACGTGTACTATTTTCATTTGTGTATACTGTCCATAATTTAACACTACCTACTTTATTGACATACATGCGAGTGAAGCTCACTGGCCTCTCCGCAGGAGCTGTCGATTTGCAGTTACCAGGCTCTCAGCAGCAGCCAGAAGCTGAGGTTACAGGTGTGCATGGGAGCACCCAGATGTGCTGAAGGCCATGGTCAGTGGCTCTGTGCAGGTCAGAGAGTGAGGCTGGAGAGGTGGTCCTGCGTAGTTTATTGTGCCATCCCGGCCAATAAACGTGGGATTAATTGAAGGGCGGAGATAAATGGCTTGACGAGCCTGGCCTTTTGTTGTCTGTTGCTCTTTGATCATCGGACCAGTGTGTGACTGCCTTGCTTGTTCTGTGCCTCAATTTGCAAGCTACACTACACTACCTGTGGGACACCTAACCCATGGACTGTGTCGCTGTAATTTGAGGTTCCTTCAAGACCTGCTTCGCCACACCATTGGAACTTATATCTCTTTCCTTAGACTTCAACGTGGCCTGGGCTCTCACATTTTGGAAAATAAATTAATTTTGCTCTATTGTGAAATCCCCAGTGAGTGTGCTCAGACACCATTAATCCTGCTGGAAATAAACCAATTCTACAATATTTCCCACCCACTCCCCCAGGAGTAATCTTCCCAAAAACGTTTTTATTCTTTGCCCAGGCATCCACTGCCACCGCCACCGCCCCCAACCCCCGCTAATAAATGCCCATGTGGCTAAAGGAAATGAGCTGGAATTGCTTTCTGTTGTTTGCAATCAAATGGAGACTGAGCACTCAGGGTCAGTGTTGTTGAGTTACTCCCAAGGAACAGGTCAGTATAAACAACAAAACAGCATCTTCTGTGTTCAACGCTGCCAGGACAGCCACCAAGAATGCTGCTGGCCCAAGAGCACTGTTCCTTCGCATGAAGGGGGCAGACCACACAGTGGTGACCACTTGCCTCTGAAAATGTCCAGGGAACACGGGAATGGCAGAGACAGAGGGAACATAGCATCTTAAATTCAGTCTCAGGTTAGAATCAGATGCGCAGAAGCAGTAAGCACCTCTTGAAGTATCCTTTAGGGCCCACAGCCCAGCCTGCTGTTCATGCAGAACTGCAGAACACTGCTGGCAAACAGGTGGTCACGGGACTCCAGACATGAACTGTAGGTCACGGCTTTCTAGATAGTCCTGTGGCTTCCACACCTGAGGTCCCCAGGGGTTACTCCAGTAAGAAAGGTCGACCACTCACACTTCATCGGTGTTCACTTCCTTTTCATAATTTACTTGAACTGCAAAAATGTACTCTATAACAAAAGGGACACAATTTAGGAATTATACAAAACATTCATTTAGCAGGATGGTATTGGTTACATTCCCAAAATGAATACTCTCACGGCTCCTTTCGTGGAGAGTTGAGAGAAATAAGAAGTTACGGGCTGCAGTCACAGAGAAGCAACTGACACTTTATATACAACAGAAAAGGCAATCTCCAAAAACACACACCGGACGCTGCCACCCAGAGGTGCCCCACGTTGCCAAGAGCTTGTGTGAAATGTTTCACAAGTGCACCTGCTCACGAGACAGACAGCAGCTTTCCAAGACCGACACTGTCAACGTCAGGTGTGATGCAAAATAGAGTTCTTTAAGGTTTATACAAAACGTATACATTTTAAAAAGAAAAAAATTCTTCAGATTCAACAATCATTGTTGAACCCAACCCCAGGAAGCTAGGAGCTGCTCTGGGTCCATCAAAGAGCCCGGTCGGTGTGCATGCTTCAGTAACCCCCACCCACCGCCCTCCGGGCCTCAGGAGCAATGACCACCCAGTCCTCCAGAGTCATGCCCGTGGCTCTGTCACTGGCTCTCCATGCAGACTGCCCCTGATTAGGTTGGACCCACACCAGGGTGTCCTGGACAACGTTAAAAGAACACTATCTTCTCCAGCCCAGACATGAGTATTTTATCAACATACAGGTTGATTTCGGGGGAAAGTGATCTCATGAACACTTTCAATAAACTCCTTGCATACAGCTTTATTACAACATATACAGATTTGATACAATTGTTTATAAAAAAAACTACCTAGAGTTTTCACCGAAATAAAATTACTTTTAAGAAATCCATGTGGCTTAGAGAATGGTTTTGTGTTGTTCTGTTTTTTTAAAAACGTTTTCCTCACTTTGAGTTCTGAGAGAGGTCACGCGTGTGTTTATATTCGATAAACAGTCACCCTCTTGAGCATGAGGAGCCCTTGTGTCTTTAGGACAAAGCACAAACCTGCATTTCACAAAGCCCTCTGTGCACACAGCCCGCCTGGACAGACATTTACATGTGGACAAGAGACCTCAGAGCAGACACCTGCAGCTATAAACACAGTCTTCATGTCCTTGCCAGAGCACTGTGAGCACATTATTCTGTTGTTCAGAATGAGATTAGTCTTCGTCTGAATAAAGAAGGTCCCCTTGAAGAATAACACTTAGAAGTGACCCCCCCGTCCCCAACAACAACAAAAATCAAGATAGACCAGCACCAAATGAAGTTATTTAGTTCACAAAAAATAAACTTAGTTCTTATATTTAAAGTTCTATAACCCAGACTTAATAATTTAACTATAAAATCAGAGGTTTTGTCAGCTACCGTGTAATTTTAAAATCCATTTTCAACCCAGAGGAAGATTTTCACACTGATCACCAGGAACTTCATAAGTTTCATCGAGACACTTGATGCCCAGCTTGGAGTCTCTGTCAGAAAGGAGCTGCAGATGACCGTCGGTGACGCGTTCGCGCAGAAGATCCGCGCTTCCCAAAGACACAGCACGTAAAGCTCTGGGCTGGTTTCAGACCGGAGGCCTGCCAGAGACCTCAGAGCCCTCTGAAGGAGCCCGCCAAGCCGCCATCTCCCTGACCAAGTCGAGTCAGCCTCAACAGGATATGCATTGAGCTGTTTAATTCACAGATTTCATGTCAGTCCTTCAGAACCCAGTGCCTACGTTTTCAACAGGCTGTTCAAGCTGTTTTCTTCGTGCGACTTTCTTGGAGGTCTTGTAAATTCATCTTTGACCTGGGAGGGAAAGAGCAGTGAGAAAGCATCAGCAACTCAGAGGGTCAACTTGGGACGATACGTCAGAGTAATAAAATTTGATGCTACATATTTTTCTTTGAACTGTTTAAAAAAACTTATGGCCACTGAGTCGATTCTGACTCCTGGCATCCTTATAAAACAGAGTTTCTAAGGCTATAACTCTTTATGGGAATAGAAAGCCTCATCTTTCTTCTGCGAAGCAGCTTATGGGACTGAACCACGGGCCTGTGTTAGCAGCCCAACTCATTGGTCACTATACCATCAGGACTCTTTATGAAAAGCATATTAACTCTGCCTCTAGGGCTTACCTGTTGTGAATCATGTGACTTTTGACAAGATGTCCTGCGGCCAATGCTGCCATCAGGGACAACTCCCCAGCCATGACGGTTCCACAAACAATTCTAGCCAGCTGCCGGGCATTTTCCCCAGGATTGTCCGTGCAGGCTCCTTGCACACCTAACATCTGTGGTCAGAGTGAAATACCAAGTTTACTTTGAATGTCTGCAGCAGCCAAGCACCACCAGGTCACCTCAAGTAAGGCCAAAATGTGCAGGATTTGACAACCACTAAGGATGTGCACCCACACCAAGGCTGACTTGACCCTGCAGTTTGGCTGGCAGTGCCCTTGCTCAGGATACACAGAGCATTCATCATCTGCTCTCTCTCTTCATCTACTTCCTGAATGTACTACAAATGCAAGAGGGCTTCAAAAAGTTTGTGGGAAATGGAGAACGGAAAGATAATGGCAGTTTTTGGAGCCCCTGGGGTATAGATAGGAAGAAACGGGAACCCTAGGGGGTCAGAAGTAAGCCGGAGGATAGGCCATCATGCCTGACGCTCAGTACCTGCAAACAGGCTTGCTGAGGTAGCAGGTTGGTGCCGCCACCGACAGTTCCAATCTCTATAGATGGCATCGTGCAACTGATATACAGATCATCATTTGTAGGACCGCTGGCTTCCATTAAAGTTATACAGTTTGAGCTACCAACATTCTGTGCTGCATCCTGGGAAAAGAAAGAAAATCCATCATATACACCCCTCATCTGGACCAACAGAACAGATGAGAGGAGGGGTGCGGAGCCCTCACCTGCCCGCACGCGATGTAAATCGCAGTCACAATGTTTGCCGCGTGGGCATTGTAGCCGCCTATGCTCCCCGCCATGGCCGAGCCCACCAGGTTCTTGTTAATGTTCACTTCGACCATTGATTCTGTGGTCGTCTTTAATACCTTAAGAAAAGCCAAAGAGTGTTACCCAGAGCAATTTTTATGAACTTCAATAAGCAAGAGTTCAGATGTAGTCCCACAGAACCCCCGCGTCCTCGGTGAAGTCTCTCAGTAACGTGTGCTCCTCTAATGCCACAAGGCCACAGACACAGAAGTGGGCAGTGTAGGGGAAGTCTTCTGTCATTTATAACATATCCCTAGAGCAGCAGTTCTCAACCTGTGGGTCGCAATCCCTGGTGGGGAGGTTGAACGACCCTTTCGCAGGGGTCACCCGATTCCTAACAGGAGCAAAATGGCAGTTATGAAGTAGCAACGAAAATAATTTTATGGTTGGGGTGGGGTCACCACAACATGGGGAACTGTATTGAAGGGTCACAGCATTAGGAAAGTTGAGAACCACTGCCCTAGGGAGTAAACTTTGATTAAAATGTGCGCACACCTTTCCCTAATTTTGAAATCGAAATAAAAAAATCAACTAATCACTCACTTCTCGAACCACCTTGGCTGGAATGACAGCTTCACAAACAACAGACTTTCCCCGCCCTTCAATCCAATTGATCGCAGCAGGCTTCTTGTCGGTACAATAGTTACCACTAACGGCTAGAATCTGGAGGTCAGGGAAAAGCTCGTGAAGTTTTGAAAGTGCTTTCTCTGTACCCTGTAACAAACCAAAATCAAGAAGTTAGTGATTTGTTAGACTAAAATGCACAAAGTATTTCACCCACATCTACCAGAAGTCTTTTACTTGTGTCTATGAAATATTTCCAATTACAGTAACTTTATTTCAAAGAAAATGAACACAAAAGTAACTGTTGTTTTATTAATCAATTACAGTGACTAGTTTCTCAATTAGCTGCAGGCACTGATGAATGGTATGCACCTAAGACTACAAAAGTTAAAATAAAATGCAAGTATCAAAAATAATCAATGAGCATTGTTAGAAAAATTCATATTCATTTGAATGACTGCCCCAACCCATCATTTTCAACATGTAATAAATTTCATGTTCTATTAATTTAATTGCTGCCCCAAAGCCCACACTGCCAAGACAATAGAGGAGTGGGTTATGACATCAAGCCATGTCAGCAATTTGGCATTTACAGTACATAAAAGATAAGGCAACTGTGGAACCGGAACCACTACTCCTACTCTGCTAGCGACAGAGGAGAAACCAGAATCTACGCAAGAGGGTGCTCAGCGCAGAACACTGTTAAACAGCCCCGACAGAACAGACGGGCACGCTGGCTCTTTAAAGATGATAAAAGCAAAATGTGGCAAGCAACCTCGGGCTCTTCCCTCACGTTTAACACCGTTGAAGAAATTTGGGCTCTGTACAACCACATCCAGTTGTCTCCTAATTTAATGCCTGGCTGTGACTCCACACTTTTGAAGGATGGGATTGAGCCCATGTGGGAAGAGGAGACAAACAAAGGAAGGGGACGGTGGTGGCGAATTACAATGAACAAACAGTGGAGAGGAAGTGACTTCGATGGCCTTCGGCTAGAGACACTGCTGTGCCTTACGGAGCATGGCGAAGTATGTGGGGCTGCTGAAGCAGAGCTAAAGGAGCCAGGACAGGTTTGCTGGTGAAGAGAATCTCTGCCGAGTCTTCTCATAGGAAACGGCATCAAGCAACTGAGATTTGGAAGCTGAACCAAAGCCTCTTCACAAGCAGAGTGGACTGCATGTCCATCTAAAGGTTAGTACTAAGATAAAAGAGAAGTCTCATTTACCTTTGTCTTGTAGTTCTGTGTTTTTTTAAAGAAGGTTCTGGCTAGAGAATCCACTTTCCCAATCAAGCTATTACAGTACACAGCGTCCCCCCACAATCGTCAATGCGTTCCTGGCCCACTCTTCACATTACAAAACATTTACCCATCCACAATATCCAAAGGAGAACTTGCACTTCTGTACCTCACAGGGAAAATAAAAAGGTTATGTACCACTGCATTCAGGAGCATGCAGATTTGTTTCTTTTACATCATTTTTTTTGCTGATGTTGCTAGATTAATTCATTTGTTTCCCTACTTGATAACATTAGTGATTCTGAGTTTAGTTTTTCATTTGTTTTGCTTTCCTTCTTCACACAACATTGGTGAAGAATCCAAGGATATGAAACAAAGGTGGAAGCAATATTAATTTTGTGCATTCTTAGGTAATTTTTTGTTGTTATTTTGGAAGCACAAAGCTTTGCTACAAATTTATACATTTCTTTCAAATCGGTGATGTTTGTGGGATTTCCTAAACATAACTGTGGATTTTAAAAACTATAACATCATGATTACATTCCTAACTAGAATTAGTATGTCTGTCTGTTTTTTAAATCTTTTTGTTGTATGGTAATACTTTGTGTTACTTAGGTTACAATGGCTCAAGTAGAAAAGCGGTCCCATTCAAACTAATGTAAAGCAAATTGTGTATACACACACACACAACTTATATATGCCCTATAATGATTTTCAATTAATTGAAATGAACAAGTCAGATCTCAATCCTCAAAAACATTCTTTGATCAAGGGTTCAAAGGGTGGGAGGGTGGGGAAAGGAGGGGGAAAAAGTGGAACTGATACCAAGGGTTCAAGTAGAAAGAAAATGTCTTGAAAAGGATGGTGGCACTCCCCCCAGAAGAATTTACTTTAGAGGACAGCAATAAATCTGCAGATTGGGAAGAGGGACATGTCTGATCAGAGCACACGGGAGCATATGAAGGGGGAGGAAGAGAGAGTGGAGCACATCCTGGCCCACCAGGCCTGGAGGATGATATCCCTGCTCTGAACAGTCAATGCAGAGTAGACATTATGGCTGATCCCACTATGGGAGACAACGTCCCTCGCTGACCCATGGCCCTATGGGGGACAACACTGGAGACTCAGTGTCAGGATTGGCCAGGTCTGACCCCACCACATCGAGGCAAAACACTAAGGGCCTATGGCAGAGTACTAGGGGGAGCAGTGCAGGGAGGTCCCAAGGGAGTGAAAAGTATAGACTTTTGGGCCAGAGCGTGGCACCCAATCAGACTCAGCTGGAGGATACACCTAAAGGTCAACAAACAGACCATGAAATATTTATAGTTTTTTTATTTTAATTTCATTTATTTATTTATTTATGGTCATTGGTTTTCTTTGTTGTCATTGTGTTCTCTTTTGTCGCTTTGTCTTGCTATGCATTGTTTTTTTGTGCATACTATTATCTCTGCAGGTCTATCTAGACAAGATGGGCTAGAGGAACAGTCTGGAGGAGAAAACAAGGGGACCAATGGTTCCGGGGGGACATGGGAGGGGGGGAGGTGGGGGAAAGGAGGTGGTGTTGACCAACCCAGGGACATGGGAACAATAAGTGATCCAAAATTAGTGGCAAGGAGGGTGTGTGAGAGGCCTGGTAGGGATTCAGTAAGGGCAATGTAATGGAGAGAAATTACTGAAACCCAAATAAAGGCTGAGCATGATAGTGGGACAGGAGGAAAGTAAAAGGAAATAGAGGAAAGAACAAGAAGGAAAGGGGCATTTATAGAGTTCTAAATACAGGCATGTACATATGTAAATATATTTATATAGGAGATGGAGAAATACATCTATGTACATATATTTATAGGTTTAGTATTAAGGCAGCAGATGGACATTGGACCGCCACTCAAGTACTTCCTCACTGCAAGAACACTTTGTTCCATTAAATTGGCATTCCATGATGCTCACCTTCCCGACACAATCGTTGAAGACAAATGTATGTGGTGAAGAAAGCTGATGGTGCCCGGCTATCAAAAGATATAGCGTCTGGGTCTTAAAGCTTGCAGGTAAACAAGCAGGAAAACAAGCGGCCATCTAGCTTAGAAGCAACAAAGCCCACATGGAAGAAGCACACCAGCCTATGTGACCACGAGGTGACGAAGGGATCAGGTATCAAAGAACAAAAAAATCTTATCATTGTAAATGAGGGGGAGTGCAGAGTGGAGACCCACAGCCCATCTGTAGGTAACGGGACACCCCCTTACAGAAGGGTTGCAGGGAGGAGACGAGCCAGTAAGCGTTTGGTGTAGCAACAATGAAACATACAACTTTCCTCTAATTCTTAAATGTACCCCTCCCCCATCATGATTCCAATTCTACCTTAAAAATCTATCTAGACCAGAGCATGTACACTGGTACAGATAGGAACTGGAAACACAGGGAATCCAGGATAGATGATCCCACACCGGTACAGATAGGAACCAGAAACACAGGGAATCCAGGACAGATGATCCCTTCAGGACCAGTGGTAAGAATGGCAATACCGGGAAGGTGGAGGGAAGGTGGAGGGAAGGTGGTGTAGAAAGGGGGAACCGATTATAAGGATCTACATAATTCCTCCCTGGGCGAAGAACAACAGAAAAGTGGGGAAAGGGAGTTGTTGGACAATGTTAAGGTATGACAAAATAACAATTTATTGTACAAATGTGCTTGACACAATGGAGTTGTATGAGCCCCCAATAAAATGATTTATTTAAATGATGGTTGCAACATAAGTACAAATGTGCTCAATACAATTGACTTATGGATTGTTATAAGGTCTGTAAGAGCCCCCAGTAAAATGATTAACAGTAATTAAAACAAATTCTTTCTGATAATTTTTAAAGCTTAAAGTCACTACACTCATACTTCAAAAGGTAAATCACAAACTCTGCTTGACTAGGAGCCCTGGTGGCATGGTGAGCTATGCATTGGGCTGCTAACCACAGGGTCATCAGTTTGAAACCACCAGTCCCCCTCTGCCGAGAAAGATGAGACTATACTCTCATAAAAACGAAATCTTTAGTCTCAGAAACCCACCTACACTGCCCTACAAGGTTGCTTTGAATCAGAATCAACTAGATAGCAATGACAATAAGGTCCCGACTATCGTACTATCTTATTCATCAGTGTCACAGGGTCCATTCTAACTCATACCAACTCTGAGAGACAGGGAACTGCTCCATAGGTTTTCTGAGAGAGTATATCAAGATAGAACAGATAGCCTCATCCTTCTCTCAAAGAGTGGCTAGTGGGCTTGAACCAACAAACTTAAGGTTAGCAGGCCAACACTTACCCATTTAAGTGCCTTAGATAAATTAGCTGGCCATTTGGCTTACAAGGCCAAAAATAATATAAGAAACCCATTTGCCATCAAATCAATTCTGACTCATGGCAGCTCCATGTCAGTGTCAAAAAACAAGAAAAATTCAATTAGCTCCCCTTGTCTCCCTCTCCTGGAAAACCCACTCTGACGAGTTCTGTATCTTTGCAGACAGTCTATCCATGCTCACCTTTGAAATCATGTTCATCCCCATGGCATCACCTGTCCTAGACTGGAAACGAACATAAAGGTTGCGTCCAGCCAGGCTAGTGTGAATTTTCTGTAGTCGTGCAAATCTGTAAGCAGAGAAGCAGAGATTTCTGTGTTAGAGAAGATGGAAGCTATCTTGCCGTGACAGGCTCAATGTGTCACCCACTGTGCCGCCAGGGCTCCTCGGACACCCCGTCCCTCCATTCGACACTGAAGGAAAGCCCATGAGACCATGTCTTCACTGATCTTTAACTGAGGACGCTGCTCTAAGCTGCCGATAGTCACTTTCTAATTCAAATGGGCTTCACAAAGTTTGTGAACTAAAACATACTGTAACTTTATATTTTTGACACCTCTTTGTAGATTAACTCTAAAAAAGCTCAAACACACAAATAAACCAGCATGAACTCTACTGGGGTATTATTTCTATCCATTATGCATCTTTGTAAATTCTATTTACTGTAATCATAGTCAATAAACTAATCAATTACTTCTGTCTGGTTTAGAAGAATCATTCTGCTCTAATCAAGTCAACAATGCCTTACAATGTTTTAGTCAAAACTCCTCAAATGAATGAACTGTCTAACCCAGAGGTTCTCAACCTGTGGGTCAAGACCCCTATGAGGATCATGAGACCCTTTCACAGGGGTTGCCTGATTCATAACAGTAGCAAAATGACAGTTATGAAGTAGCAACAAAAATAATTTTATGGTCGGGGGGTCACCACAACCTGAGGAGCTGTATGAAAGGGTTGCAGCATGAGGAAAATAAGAACTACTGCTCTAAACCAAGTGAGTCTTCTGAGACCCACACACAAACTCACTAAACCACTCTTTCCCTCTCCTGATTTACCTGTGAACTTGCTCCTTTAGATCAGTGTTTTCCAGTGAGTGATGGCAGCCACAGGGGAGGGGAGGGGGCCCATTGGAACAATCTAGGACAGGTGCTAAAGCAGAGACCTACCCTTTATCCAGGATTACGGACTAGAGTACAAAAGTTTTTCATTGCAAGAGGGGTGCTATGTGAGTTTTTCCAAATAGAGAGCAATAAGTAGGCCAAGTAAGTTTGGGAATCTATCATTTAAACTGACATTCTTTTTTTCCCAGCAAAGAATTAATATCCCTTATTTGGAATGAAGGGATTTAAAAGATAGTATTTTAGCAGTTATGTTTTAACAATGATAGAAAACAGCAATAGTTCTGAGTGGAGTGAGGGTCAACCTACATATTAAACTCACTCCCGTACCTACTGGTGCTGTCAAATGCCTCCTTCATCACCGAGAAGCCTTCGGGGGTGTCAAGCCAGGCTTTAACTTCTGCAGAGTCACAGGCACGAGGAAGACGCACCACGGGGCCCCGAGTCATCCCGTCAGCAAGCACTCGGCTGCTGGCACCTCCACCAAGCTACAAAATATGTTCCAGAAGCACACATTAGTCCAGAAGTATATCCTGATCCTGAAAACACATCTGCTTGTCCTAAAAGGTGTCCTTGATTGTACCGAAATCCCTTCTGCCTTGAAAATATGTAAGTGCCAACTTACACCAATTGCCCTGCAGCCTCTGTTAGTGCTGGCCACAAGACAGCCTTCTGTTGTTGCCATCGGAACCTGAAACTCTTTTCCATCCAAGCACAGAGGTCCTGCCACTCCTACCGGGATGGGCATGTATCCAATCACATTTTCACAGCAAGCCCCCATCACCTGAAAGGTAAAATCAAGTCAAGCTGACTCAAGCAGTAAGTAAAAATCTGCAGCATAAAAACACAGCCCTGTGTCATCAATGACTTTCTTCAATAGGTATTTTTCAAAATTTTTTAATTACCCTTTAAAATGTTTAAAATACTAATATTTGAACAACCACTGCAAATATAAGCAAGGAAGACATCTGAAGCTTTTATGATCCGTATCCGCAGCCTGATCACAGCCAAGAGAACCCCAGGGGCAGTTAGAAGCTGCGATACAGGGGGTTGCCACTAGTCACACTGAGATCCTAAGCAGATTACAAAACCACATTAACATAATTTAAAAAGAAAATGGATTTCTAAAACTATGTATAAATCAAAGACTAGTCAAGAAAATGGATCATAAAGCTACAAGGCAGACCGCCTCTAATTAATAAAATCACCTACCAAGGAGTAATTATAGTCCCTGTAAGGTAGATACTGCAGAGAAGAAGGCTCTGGGAGCTTTTGGGAAAGCATTTGTCGGCGAATAGATACACCTCGTTCATGAGTTTCCATCAGGGTTTCCAATTTATAAGCTGGGATATGCTTAGCATTGACTAATCGGATGACCTCAGCATCACTAAGGAATTTTGCACCTTTCTAAAAAAAAAAAACATACGGGGAGAGGGGGAGAGAAAGGAAAATAAGATGCTGAAAAGATATAAAAGTTTTACTACTTATTGCTCATAAAAAGCATTTCAATACAAATTCCTACCGAAAAATAATTAACATATCACTGTTGTGTAACACATCACTGTTGTGTTTGCAAAACAAAGATATACCATGTGTACTTCCCCCAAAATTGATTACCAATCATGCCAAATGAAAATACGACTCCGGTTTTTTCCACAGTAGTTTTTATAATGCTAGACTAGTGCATTTTTTAAAATAGGCAATACATGACATGATTAAAATAAAGAGTATAAATAGGTATATATGAAAACGTCTTCCTCCCAGCCCTTCCTTCCTCCACCTACCCAGCTCTTTTTCTGCATTCAAGTAGTTCAACAACAGGCAACCATTTTTTCTTCTCTGTGTATCTTTTCTAAAGGTTTTCATTATTTATTCATACTCCAATTTTATATATAATTTCTCCCCTTTTAACCAAGATGGTGGTATGCACGTTATTTTTTCATTTAAAATATAAGGGGGTTTTAAAGAGTTCATGGAAAAATGGAAGTAAAAGGTAAAGGAATGTTTTAATGAACTTGTTATGAAACTTCCCCATATCTGTACATAAAGTTCCTTCATTCTTGCTAAGGGTAAGTGATATTCCATTATATAGCTATGCCATAATTTAGTTGATCTCCAAAGAACATTTCATTTAACTTGCAAAATTTTTCCATTACAAAAGATACGGAAATGAATAACCTTATACATGTCATTCATATGCATTTTATTTTTATTAATCATTTTATTGGGGTGTTCGTACAAATCTTCTAACAATCCATCACTTGTACTAAGCACACTTGTACATGTGTTCCCTTCAACATTTCCCAATCATTTTCTTTCTACTTGAGCTCTTAGTATGTGCTCTCCTTTTTTCCCCTGCCCTCCCTTCTGCATCCTTGATTAATTATATATTGTTGTTGTTATGTTGTGTCTTACATTGTCCGTTGTTTCCCCTTCACCCACATTTGTTACTTGTCCCCCTGGGGGTGGGCCATATAGCCAATCTTGTGATAGATTCCCCCTTCCTCCCCCTCCGCAGCCCCCCACTCTACTCTCATGGTATTGCCATTCCCACTACTGTTCCTGAGGATTTTATCTGTCCTGAAATCCATGTGCCAAAGTTCTTATCTGTGCCAATGTGTGTACTCTGGTCTAGCCAGATTTCTAAGGTAGAACTGGGTCATGGTATTGAGGCAGGAAGTACTCAAGAACTAGAGGAATGATTTGTTTCCTTGGTGCCAGAATGCCCCTGGTTGAACCATCCCTTCCTTGTGACCCTTCTGTGTGTGTGTGTGTGGGGGGGGGGATGTCCAATTGTCTACAGATAGGTTTTGGGTCTCCTCTCCCTCTCCTCTTTTCACATTGATATAATTGTTTGTTTTGGATCTTTTAATACCTAATGCCGTCGATACCTCATGATCACACAGGCTGGTGTGCTTCTTCCATGTGGGCTTTGTGGCTTCCATGGTAAACGGCCGCTTGTTTAACTGCATGCCTTTAAGACCCCAGACGCTCTATCTTTTAATAGCTCTCTTCACCACATTGGCTTATGCACCCATTTTGTCTTCAGTGATCAAGTTGGGAAGGTGAGTAGCAAAGAGTTACTAGAACATGTTCACGTGTTTAGGGGGGTCTGGAGTAGAGGCCCAAGTCTGTCTTCTATCTTATTACTTAACATATAAATATATGTACACTGGCCACTATCCCTTTCATTATAAATTAATATATTTACATATATACACACCTATAGCTATACCTCTACAAATAGCTTTTGCCTCCTACTTCTTCTCCCTATTTCTTTTCACCTTCTTCCTGTCCTACTATCATCCTCAACTTCCATTCGGCTCTCAGTAATTCCTCTTGGATATACTGTAATTGATCAAGCCCCACCAGACTGAGTATATTGGCTTCCCACTTCCCCTTCTGCCCCATCCTCTCCTGTCTTCCATGGACCACCTGTCCCACTGTTTTCTCCTCGAGATTATTTGTCCTGCCTATCTTATATAGATAGATATAGTGTGAAAGACAATTCCAGTTCTGTGTGCTGACCCTTATGAGTGTTTTCCAATGGGGTCTGATGAGGTGCCAAGCCCTGTCCCAAGTCAGAAGTCTATTTTCATGATTCCTCGGGGACTTAGTTACTTTGCTCCCCTCGCTGCCCTGTTACATTCCCTTGGAGTTTCACCCCGCTGTGCGTGAGGCAGACTAGGCACACATTCCGCACAGTGTGTCTAGTGCTCACCCCCTCCCCCCGTAGCAATATGGGTCAAGGAGGGAATGTCTTGTCTCGTGGTAGGGCCGATCCTACAGTCCTCTCTGTGTATTGGCTGCTCCAAGTAGGGATGTAGTCCGTAGGACTTGCTGGGCCATGACGTGGTCCACTCTAGCTCTTTCACAATTAGTTCTACTCATGTGTTCTGGGACAGACCCTCCTCTCTCCCCGGGCTGTATCTTAAGTCCTGTCCTCTGCATTGCATTCTTCTGGGGAGCGAGTCAACATAGCTCACCTCACACGTGTGACTTTATAAGTACAAAGTTCCCTAATGATGGGCCAAAGGTCATAGCTATGATGTGAATCAATATTGCAAAATTCTTATCAGAATTCTCTGTTCCCCACAGTATAGACACTGCTCCTCAAAACATATTTCTATAATTCGAGTTCTTATAAGACTGATCCACTCTTAATATTTTAAAGAATTATTTCTATTTCGTGTCTTAGAAACAGATATTACTTGCTTTAAAAAACCTGGATTGTTACTCCTGCTAAATTTCCAAAGTTCTTTATATATTATGGAGATTAATAAAAGTTATGTTTCCAATACTTTTCCTTGATTTGGTTCTTTTTAAAGTTCTATTTATGGTGATGATATATACGAGGGGGTACCCCCCCAAAAAGGGAATTTTTTTCCCCAAAGCTATGTATTTAAATACTTCTTACAAAACAACCTTATCACTTTCTATGTTCTCTCCATTACACTTAATACATTTGTCAAATCTGCGGTTCCATTCTTTGAAACATTTTTCAGATTCACCTATCTGGATGGCTGACAGCACCTCCCTCATGTTTTTCTTCGCCTCTTCTATATCGTCAAATCACTGTCCTTTCATGTCCCTCTTCATTTTAGAAAGTCGCAAGGAGGCCAGGTCAGGTGAGTAAGGTGCATTGAGCAAGAGACATGCTGGGATTTTTTTTTGCCAAAAACTGGCGCACTGAGATAGCTGCATGAACAGGTGCATTGTTGTGGTGGCAAAACCAGTCACTTATTTGCCACAAATGAAGCCCTTTTTTAACACACACTGTTTTCAGAACTTCTAAATAGAAAGCTTGATTAACAGTTTGACCTGATAGAACGAACATCAAATGCACTATGCTCACATCAAAAAAACACATGAGCACTGTCTTGATCTCTGATTTCACTTAAGCTTTTTTGAGGAGAGGTAATGATGTCATCTTTCATTGGCTTGATTGATGTTTGCTTTCGGGGTCACTCTGGAGCTGTTCTTTCAAAGCACAGCATGTTTACACTCGATGCTCTTTTTCCTGGTGAGTAAGAATCTGAGGCACAAATTTCACAGTAATGCTTTTCATTGTGAAATCTTCCATCAAAATTCGCTGAATCAAGTTCCAAGATACTCCAGGTAACTTCCCCATCTCTTCTGTGGTCTGTTGTCAGTTTGGGAAGTAGATAGACATCCAGAACAAGGTTTGTCATGAATCAACATTTCACCTGTTTTGAAATGAGAAAACCATTCGTACTCTTGAGTTTTTCGCATAGGGCTGTCCTTGTAATCTGTGTTCATCACAGCAGTTTCTGCCGCATTTTTTCCGAGCAGGAAATAAATGTTCACAGCCTTATGCTGTTCTCTTAAAACAACCATCACAAACAATGACAATCTAGAAAAACTGCTTTCCCAAAAAAATTCACCAGAGAGCACCTTCCCAGGTGATGCCACTGGGTGCACTAATTTAGAGTGAGCTGCTGGATGCTTGCCTGGAGAGGCACAGCTTGCACAGTATGCATAGCTTACATACTATGAAGGCTCTGCCCAGCAGAACCTTTCCCGTTTTATAGGGAGGAGGTACCCCCTCATATCTGTGTACACACACACACACACACACACACACACGATCTTTGCACACCTGATTTTCTGAAACACATCAAGATGAACTAGACAAATCCAAAATCACTGATTATTTTTTCAAATTGGATGAGAGACCTATTCTGTATAAGGCTCTCTTGAATTTTTCAAGAGTTTAATGCCTGATGATCAAAATAAGCATCTAAATTTGTGGTAAAAGAGAACTGTCATTAAAAAGAAAAAAAAATGGCAATTCCTTCCAGTTGAAGAGGTAAAGAAAGCCTCATAGAGAAGGTTGCATCTGCCCCTAAATAAAGATAAAAACACCTGGGGATGAAAAGCAGCAAGAACAACTGCAACCCAGAGTTGGGGATTGTGTTCACAGAACAATGACAAGATTCAATTCAAAGCTACATGATTAAAGAATACAGATGAAACATATGCAAGAACAGATCAATTTGCCTAACCAAACATATTCATGTTGATCAAAGATAACTCATCAGGCAGCCTACATCAGTAAACTACTTTTCAACATACTGATGATTTCAAAATTATCTATTCCTATGAAAGATGTAGACTTCTTCCACTGACAGACCTTTGTCAATCCCAAGTCCCATTAAGAAAAACACAAAGTCAGTGACTGGGAAGTCTGACTGATAAAGCTATTTACACTGCAGCACACCTCCCCAGGGCCCACTTTATGGCACTGAACAACACTGGAGTATCACAAATTAATCCTGAAAATACTAATCCTTAACCAGTCCTTGTCAGGCCTCCAGCTGAGCCAGCTTGTATTAGGCGTCAGTAAAGAAAATCGAACCAGTCCACAGGCTAAAGACTTGGACTGAAAACCCCAGCATCCTTAACTCTGCATCGTCACTTGCTCTCTCCAAGTCTGAGCTCAGTAAAATACATTTACCTGCTCCACAGGTTGATCACTGGAAATCAAACAATATTTACTTACTGGGAATCATTCATTTACAAATCCTGGCCTTCACAATGGATACCATCCAGCTGAGACGCTCAGCTCTCAAAAGAGCGACAACACGAGCATTGTAAGCGGAGAACATGGAGGCCTTTGGGTGTTCTTGGGAGGGAGACGATGCGAACAGAAATGAGCAGAAGGAAAGCAGTTTCTTCAGAGTAAAATGTGAAGACGCAAATCCACATCAGGATGCATGAGGCATGGCCAGAGACAAAGCTCTCTCTCTCTATTGCTGATGCCTACCCTTGTAGTTTTGCTAATTCTATCAAAATAAGACAGCTGAGATATGGTACACACAGAAAAGCGAGTGATAAAGGAAAACAAATTATCTCCAAGATTACTTATTCACACACAAATAAAGGGCCAGATTATGTAGATATGGCAGTAACACACAATTTCAACAACTCCAAGACGACTATATACAGTTGGTATGGTAGTTACATGATCTCAAATTGTCAATTTGAGACTTCCGAGTGAAGGGGTGGAGTTTAGCCTGTCAATCAGGTCATAGCCTGATGACCTCATTTGGAGGCACTAAGGAGATAAGTAACTCATTGGAGTTGGGACACACACTCACAGCCTGGGAGACACTGCAGCTGACAAGACACATGGAAGAGCTACACTAGAGTGGGAGGAGCCATGTGGAGACCCCTGCTAGCACTGAGAGGCTGACAACGCCACCGGATCTACAAGACTTCCCACTCACTGGCCTGCAATCTTCCTACATTCGGCGTCATTGCTTGTGATGCGTGAGTCTGAAGAGGAATTTATAGATTGGTATCGGACATATGGGCTAAGATCGGACTTATAGACTTGATCTGAACTGGGATGTTTTCTCGATATTCAATTGTTCTTATATATAAAGTTCTTCCTTATACGCGAGTGTCCATACATTTTGTTTCTCTAGCCTATCCAGACTAACGCAGCTGTATAAGCAGAGAATCTTGGTCAAACTTTAGAAAGGAAAACAAGCTTTCACAGCACATAACACTTTTTTCCCTTAAAAATTATTAATTGGGAGTTAATAGATCCACATATCATCCCATAGTTCAATCACATCAAGCAGAATTGTATAATTGCTACCATAATCAATTTCCAACATAATACTACCTTTTTTTTTCTCTTCACAACACTAACTTTTAAAACAAAGCATTCTTCTTTTGGAAATTCATTTCCACAATACTTTCCCCAGGCCTCCCCACATCTTCTCTATGACCCACAGGAATAAACTAGAGTATGGACTCAGGAATAAGAATCTCTTGGACTGTTCTCAGCCTTGCTGGCTCCTAAATGTAAAATTACTTAAACCTCCAGGGCCCTCAGTTGTCTTGTATAAAAGACAGATCATTCCAATTGCATTTTCAGGGTGCTCAGAGTAAGGCAGTACCCACAAACCATGTAACCCTGTGCCCAGACTTACTAGGTTTCCCACTAGTATGTTGCTTCCTTTTTTTTTTTAATTAAACAGGTGATTCACCATCAAAGCTCATTTTTAAAGAAAGACGCCACATAGGATACTGTCTGCTTTCCTCACCTCTGCATCACCGAGGATCTGTAAACATTCTTCATTAGGCCGAGGCTCCTTGGAAAGTTCAATATCAGATTCCTTTGTCTCCAGTACTGGTGCAGAATCAAGTACAGAGGAGTTACCAACCACAAATGTAGCTCTGTTGGTGTCAGTTTCTGTCACTAAGGGTTTTATAACTTCAACTGTTCAAGAGATCAAAAGAAATGGCAAGACACTGAGCACCAGATCAACTGTTTCACTATTCATCACTGAAGAACGGAGAGCACAAAAGAAAATGTCACCTTTGCTTTCCCGGTTGATCCCAGTCTCCTCTCCCACTGTGTGAACTTTCTGGTTATTTCGGACCAGTCTAGGTTCACGTCT
Source organism: Tenrec ecaudatus (assembly GCF_050624435.1). NCBI lineage: Eukaryota > Metazoa > Chordata > Mammalia > Afrosoricida > Tenrecidae > Tenrec > Tenrec ecaudatus. The sequence continues at coordinate 71,821,779 of NC_134531.1, read as the reverse complement.
GCAACAGTTATCTGGCACTTTCTTTTGGGTCACTATAGGAGATGTGATGGGATTCTTTAGTGACAGTGTAGATTCTGTCTCTGCTTGTTCAAAGAAGATGTACTTGACAGCCAGAAGAAGAGCTAAACTTAGAGTAATGACTTGTTCAATATCCATGCTGACCATCCTAAATAAAAGAGCACACATTAAACTATGATTCAGAAGCAATATAAAAGGCACCATGTAAACTGCTAAAAGCATAGAGTTCTATGATTAACCTATAACAAGATAAACCATGTTTAACTTACTTGGAGAAATAAAATTGCCAGAGGGAGACATTTGGTTCAATTCTCTTGGACACATTTTCATCCAATCCTAGAGAAACCTTAGAATTTTCTACTGTACTGTTTTGAGGAGAAGGATCAGCTAGCCAGCGACTGTGAGCATGAACGAGAACCAGGCCTAGAGACTGAAATACAATTTTAAGAATGTTAAGTTACATAAAGCAACAGTTAGATCTACAGTCCTTAATACTACGAAAAATGAGTTCTTCTAGATGAAACGTCTGCCTTCTCATGTCATCTATCAATGGGACCATTTTTATGCCCAACAACTGGATACTAGATACTATCATTCATGGCCTCCCCTTATCACAGGCCCTGAATTTGCAATGTGACCAGCACAGTGATCCCATGAAAGCGCATGTTTTCAGAGAAGGGAGAGGAACTTGAAGAATCTGTTTAGTGGAGAGAGAGACTAACAAAGACCAAAAACTTAAGGAAATGACGAACAACTGAAGACAAAACTAAGAATGATTTGAAGAGTCAACTTTAAACATAGGCGTAGACAAGATGGTTTAGAGGAAAAAAAACCCAGTAAAACATGACATTGAAGAAAAAGACACCCATGTAATTACCATAATCATCTTGACCCTCTGAGTTACAGGATTTGGTTTATTTTCTTCTTCTTCTAAAACTCGAGCAAAATGGCTGAGCTGCCAGATAGGACGACCCTCACGGCTTTCCCGAGAAAGCTGAAAAGTCAGTCAGAGTGACATTAGGTACAACTGTAGCCAAAGCACTGATCTACTTAAGTAAATTTAAGTAATTAGAAATATTACTCTACTCAAGCCCAGAGTGAGAACTGCTCTTACCTCTAATACCAAGGACACACAAGCTGGAAAGAAAGTCATGAACACGAAGTAGTTGGCGAGAACTGACATGCAGCCAAAACAGCACATGATTTCAAGTTGACGCACCCCTGTTTTAAAAAAAAATTATATTGACTTTAGTATTTATATTTTTAATATTGTATATATCACAAGGTCTCTTCCTGTGGGTAAGCAAATGTATGGATATATTAGTGCGATAAGTTCTTTGCCATCTACTGGACAAATAATTGGCAACTCAGAAGTATCACCACGCCTCAGAACACAGTAAAAATAACTGCTGGGAGGCAGAGACCTTGTCTTCTCCCTTCTCCCCAACATCACAATGCTAAACACAAGAGTGATGTTCAAATTAACGTTTGATAAGCATGTGTTCCGATCACCTTTTGTTAAGCAGTAGGATCTTAATATCTTGTTGTAAGATAAGGGTACACAGACTACTGTAATGGGGCAACACCCCCTACAGCTATCCTGTTGATCCAATAGCACAAAAGGACTTTGTGGATCAAGGGTCATAAAAGTTCAGTAAAACATATCGCCAGTTGCACTACTTCTGGTATACCATCACAATATATAGTCAATGTGTACAACTAAACTCTGATTTCAATACAATTTCTATGGTGCCTGTTGAAGTTCTCACACTGATTTGTCTACGTTACATAATTAATTCAAAACAGCAACTCAAAATGAAAATTTAATAAACATTCCACTACACACTGTTTAAGGTATATTTGGTAATATCAAATAAAAGAGAAAGCAGGAAAAGCCCTCAGATTACCTAATTCTACTCCCTCATATTACAAATATACATGAGGAATACAAAAAACATATACATTTATATAAATGTGTATATAAAGTTTACTCTTATTAGACAAAACTTCTTTTACTCTTGTTAAAAACAAAGTATTTTATTATTATCAAACAAATCTGTTTTGAGAATCAAATAAAAATTAATTTTCTTTGCCCATAAAAACTAACTAGAATAATCAACACTAAATATTTATGATGCTCCATTACCTGAATAAAAACTCATTGTGGTACTTATATAACCTGGTGTCAGTTTGAGAAGAGAGTAGTGGTGGAGTCAAGCCTGTGAACCTGGATATAGCCAATGCGGCCTCTGTGAGGCCTCTTCTTGGATTCCTTCTTCTGAGGATTCTGGCAACTCTTGATTTCCTCCTTGGAGGCAGGAGACACACTTTCTCTCTACTCACTCCCTACTAGACATCCCTGAGAAGCCACACGGACCTACCCTGATGCAGCCCTGAGAGCTGGAGAAGCCACGTGGAGACCTGCCAGCACTGAGATGCTTACAACGCCACTGGATCCACAAGATTTCCCACCCACTGGCCTGTGATCTTCCTGCATCATTGCATTTGTTTCATGAGTCTGAAGAGGACTTTATACATTGGTATTAGACATATGGGCTAATATTGGACTTATGGACTTTATCTGGGAATGGGCTGGGCTGTTTTCTCAATATTCAATTACTCGTGTATATAGTCTTTCTTATGCCATATGCGTGTTTATGAATTTGTTTCTCCAGTCTACCCAGACTAACATAGTATCACCTAGTTGTTTCGGACTCATAGCAACCCTATAGGAAAGCCCAGGTGGGCTTCCCAAACTGTAACTCTTTACAGGGGTAGAAAGCTTCATCTTTCTCCCACAGAGCAGCTGACCTTTGAATTAGCAACCTAATTTGTATACACTATACCACCAGGGTTCCTTCAGTATGGATTACAACTCAGTTTAAAGAAAACAAAAATCCTTACAGCTGGACCAATAGGCAATATCATGATAAGCGGAGAAAAGATTGAAGGTGTTAGGGACTACGCCTTGCTCGGATCCACAATTAATGTTCATGGAAGTAGCAGGCAAGAGATCAAACAATGCATTGTATTGGGTGATTCTGCTGCACAAACAAGTTATTTTAAGGATTAAGGAGTGTCTTACCCAAGCCATGGTATTTTCAATGGTCTTATATGCATATGAAAATTGGATACTGAATAAGAAAAACCTAAGAATCAATGCATGTGAATTATATGCTGGCGAAAAATATTGAAAGTACCATGGACTGCCAGAAGAAAAAAGCAGATCTCGGAACAATGATCCTTTAGAGGCAAGGATGGCAAGACTTCATCTCATGCACTTTGTACATGTTGTCAGGAGATACTATCCCTGGAGAAGGACGGCATACTTGGCAAACTAGAGGGGCAATGGAAAAGGGCAAGGTCCTCAACAAAATGGACTGACCCAATGGACGCCACAATGGGTTCCAAAGTAAGAACAATGGCAAGGACGGCGCAAGACGAGGCGGTGTTACATTCTGCCGTACACAGAGTCACTATGAGCCGGAAGCAACTTGATGGCATGTTAACACCATTAAGTAATAGAATAAAAGCAGGATTTTGTTGTTGTTTGGCTTTAATTTTATAATTACTCTCAAATTCAGAAATTAAATTAAAAGGGATACAAAATTATAATAACAAAATCACTATGAATAGCCTTTCAAATGAAAGCACATTTTACTAATGCTTTGAAAACAGGTACTACCATGTTTCTTTGTGCAATGGTAACTCGCACTGTTGCATTGTGTTCTTCATGAAGTCTGCCTTAACGGTCCTATAAAATCCTGTATGGTAGATTCAATAACTCGAATAAATAAGAATAAATTTACCATGAGGTCACTGGAACCAACAGTATGTACCTAACAGGCATGTATTTACTACGTATAGTGTCCGGTGGGAGGGTGGGAGTAGGGTGAAACACAGTGTAAACTGTTGGATGCAGAGCTGATGCTCTCCTACACAATCAATCTTTTTTTATTTTGCTCCCTATCTGAAAGTTAGGTAACTTACTTCTGAAAGAAGGAAGCCCCTTATTGAGAACACTCAATTTATTATTCAAAGAAATAAGAGATTATTAAAAGCTACACAATCAAGTCCTGACCATTAAGAAACCTCTACAATCATAATACATTCATTATGGCACATTTCCATGCCAGGTCCTAATTTTCATCCTCTATAAGAATGATGTAATATGTATGTTAAGACTAATGCTGGGTAATTGCTAAAATGTATGTAATACCACTCTGATTAAATTTGTCCAAGTGGAAATATCATCCCACCCCCATTGGCATTTCCATGTCAGATCTACTGGACTGCAGAACCTCTTACATTAACTTCTACATAACAATTATTAAGATGCAAGGAACCAAGTTAGTAATTTAGTCTAGAAAAGAACAGAAGCTGGTAGCTGCTTTCCAGATGGGCTTTGGAATACAATATTGGTTTGTTGTTTGTTTTTTTTAAATCAAGGACACAGCTATTTAAAAAATGGGGTGAAAGTGAAAACAGTGGGAAATAAATCAATAGGCTGTTACTAAGTTTTCACCGAAGCAGACAGACACAAAGCACAAAGTCAGGCACAGCCACACATTTGTTCAATGCAAAAATTGTTAGGGCAATTAATATAAGACTGTAAAAAGTCAGAATTTAAGAATAAGCAGTGTAAAACTAAGATAGTTTTTCACTTTACATAATTAACTTTTCATATATTAAAATTGCTTACTAACCTGACATTGTACCCACTCCAATCACAAGACATTCAACGAGAGCATCAAGGGTGAATGTGGGACCTAAAATTGCCATTCCACGAGCAATATTTTCCCTTACTTCATCCTAAAACACAGAACAAGCAAATCAAGGAGGGTAAGGTACAAAATAATATTTTCTAACGTAAGAGGGAATTTTAGGGTTTACACTAAAATCTGATTTATATTAAAAGACATTCAAATATAACAGTTACTCCAGATACAAAGTCCATCAACATTATAACTTTTTAAAAAGGAAACATAATGCCCTGCCACCTCTTTCCACTAATGAGATCTTTCCTGTCATTTAAACCCCCATAATTAAAATCCTACAAAATTTTGCACTTTGGTGACAAGATCGGTGTAGTTGTATTTTTATTAGATCATGTTAGAATTATAAAACCTAAACAATGTCCTCTCAACATGTTCAAATAATAAATCTATTTTCAAAGGATCATAAATATATTCATCTAGCATGTAAATCAGGGCAGAACAATGTACCATTTTATACTGAGATAATAAATGCAATAGTGTCTTAAAAATTGTTATGCTCTTCAAATGACTAATGCATGTAAGGATGAAACATTCTAAGGGCAAACATGGCAGTGTTAACGGAAGTGATTTAGAAATAAGTCTACTCTGAGGCTTCCTTGCACTAGATCCTGCCATATGAAGAAACTCTAGAATCTTTCTTATTAATACAAACAAACTAAAGGAAAAAAGGGAAATATTACTCCTATCCTGGTCTTATAAATAACGCTTACCTGTGAATTAGAACTCAGGGCAAACTTTGCTAATGTGCTTGCTCTGGAAAGATCAATCAAAAGTAGGAAAAATGGCAATGCTTCACTGGGGAGACAAAAAAAAAAAATCAAGACAATTAGGAACATTTAACTAAGAAAAAATGGTTTCAAAATTTCTTAGTAAAACACATGTTTTGTTCCCTACAGGTGGTATGATTTCCACTGTACATAGTATGTGCACTAATACATGCATCTTCCTGCAGACTGGGCATGCTCAATAGATACTTCTTTGGTATCACCCAAGTTATAAGATTCCCCCCCATATTTTCTAAATGTTTAAAATATATATATATATATATATATATATATATATATATATATATATAAACTTTATAACAAGGCGGGCAGCTTTTAAAAAATATGATGAAAGAAAGTATAGTTAGGCTATAAATACTTACTTCAAGCCTGTCAATTCTTTATCCAAGAAATGAATGACAACTGTACTAAATACAAAACTTGAGAAAATTGTGAAGAGGCCAGCAATACCTAAAATGACAAAAACCAACAAACTGAAAAAGTTTAATCTTTAATTACACAAATAACATTTAATCTCATAATATTTTGAGAAAAATACTATTTTTCACTAAAATACTAAAGGCATGCAGTATACTTCCAGCAATACATGTTTCCACACACGATTTTAAACAAGCAGGTGTAACTTGACAGCTAAAATAAAAAACCTGATAGCACGCAAAGAAGTTAAATATGTAAATTTATTACCTAAAATATATTTTGATCCAAGCTGACGTAAATTCTGGAACTGGAAATAAATATAAAGGATTGCTATGCACCGTGTTATTGTCAGAATTATAATGTCACTGCTTAAAACATCCTATTGGGAAAGAGAAAAAACAAAATAAATAAATTTCAACTAGCTTTGACTTTTAAAATAATCAACAAGAAGAGCTTTTATTTTGTATGCACCATTAGTTTACATATTATAATATAAATGTAAGAATATCATGACAAAAATGTACAGTTAAGTCAAAATGTACATCTGATTTTGAAACAATTCATTGTGTTCAGTCAACATACTACCACAATAACTTCTAATTGTTAGTTACTTTTAAGACGATGCTTCTCAAATAAAAGCCAAGTACTCATTTGTACAGAAAATGCAAAAGAAGAACATTGCTAGGGCATTTCTGTGACATATAAATAAATGGGGATTTTAGGTAAGCTCATGAATACTAAAAGATATTTTCATTCAATGGTCTCCTAGAAATGAAAACATTAGTCAATATGAAATAAATTTCACTAACCTCTTCAAACTTTGGACACTCATAATTCCAACCACAGATCTTATCATTACCAGTAAACATGTTCATGGACATCATACAGATGGTCAGTGTCACCGTCCCCACTATGACTTCCCAGGGATGGGAAGCCACAAAGAGGCCATGCATTCGAAAAAGTCTTGATAACATTGTTGCTACAGGGTCCTTAGATCCTAGAAGGATTATCAAGCAAGAACACTTAGACGGTTCACTGTAATTTTAGGGATAAAACAAAACAAAACTCAATACCTTCTAGAGTCAATGCAGACACATAGGGACCCTAGAGGCAAGGGCAGAACTTTCCCTAAGAGCTTCAATTTACAGGAGTAGAAAGCCGCATCTTTCTCCTGAGTAGCTGGTGGCTTTGAACCACTGACCTTGTGGGGAGCAGCCCAAAGCATAACCAGTAATGTCACAAGAGTGCTTCTATTTTTAAGAAAAGAGGGCTGCTTTGTATGCAGTGCCTTAGACTTATGAATAACACCATCTGATGGTGTTCCTCCTAATTCCAGTAGAGATTTTTGAAAAGGACTCCTATTACTTCTCTACTCACAACACTTAAACCCTTAATTAAAAGTAAAAAGTTACCAAGTTAAAAGTAAAATTCTAAAAAAAAAGATAATACAGTAACATTCTTAAAAATTGTTATATATATATAAGTTATCAATTCAAACATCTAAAATCAAGCCAAATAAGTATCTCAGCCCTGAGCTATCTGAGCTGAGGAGAATAGTAATTCAAAAAGAAGTGAGAAACAACTAGTCACATTTATTTTCTTACTCTCCACACGGGTCACAAAAAGGGTAAATACCGTATATACTAAAGTATAAGCCAACCCAAATATCAGCGGAGGCACCTAATTTTACCACAAAAACTGCATAAAAAGGTGCTGAAAAACTCAGTGTATACACAAGTATATATGGTATCTAAGAAGTGCCCACCTGTAAACCACCATCTTAACATTTAATTTCCTCAAGGGCAGGGGCACAAGTGACGTGTTTTACTCCATGCAACATATGGCCTAACGCCACGAGCAAAATGGGGTCTCAGTGCTGTCACCGGACAAAAAGCTCTTTTATGATGGATGTGTCTACATGGGCACAAAAGCTACTGCCAAGACTGTGGTGGCTGCTTTTCTTCTACCTGAATCAACAGTGAGATTTAAAAGCCAGAGGAAAAGCCTTAGATGTGAAAACCTCACAAACTTATAGCTGCTAAAAAAAAAAAAATGCTAACACAGTAGTATAAAAAAAACTGGGCAAATTGGGTCCAAATCATTCAAAACACTTCTAAGATAAATATCTTTTCAGAACTTATATATATATATAATTTGGTCATGATGACTATGATTAACTCCCCATATTTGTTGGCTAAATAATAATAATTTTGAGAGTCTGATAATTTATAGTCTGAAAAAATAATTTTAATCTGATGTAGCCATTGATCTTTAATTCAAGAATTTATAAGCCACACTGTTTACACTAAAATGGATGCTTATTTAAAGCATATTAACTACCCATAAAAATCAATTAAAGTTAAAGTAAGCCATACACTAACTTCTAACTCCGCCTTAAGAACAATTAGTTCTTACATCATGGCCACGCTCGACACTCGCCCTTAGGAAGAAAGACAGGCACTATAGCAAAGTGTGGTGAAGAAATGAGATGGTGCTCAGCTATTAGATGAAATAGTGTCTGGGGTCTTAAAGGCTTGTCTCCAAACAAGCAGCCATCTATATGAGATGTCAAATAGTCCACATGGAAGCACACCATCATCAGTAACCGAAGGATTGTGGCGGGATTAGGATCAGAGTCTAAGTGTGAGAATCTGGTTTACAGAGGGCTATGGATGGCAGTGGGAGCCCAAGATCCATTTGTGTAACTACATACGAAATAAGCCTCTGGTGAACTTCCTCTATCCACAATTGCGGGATAGGAGAAAAGTGGACTAAACAGAGTGCCTTGAGAATAGAAGATCAAAGCCATAAATTCAACTTGAAGAGTTAAAACTTTTGTCAGCAGATCCCTACAAGATGCATGCTGGATCTGATGTGATTTCCAAAATTTGCTGTATTTTTAGTTTGTATTGTTTTGTTTGCTTTTTATTTGTACATATTAGGGGGTATCTCATAGGAGTTAGGTCATTGGGGCTACCCTCTTGAAGTTGTGTTATATGTTTTTTCGTTTCTAGGTATATGAAACCCAGGACTGATAAACCTATCAAGATAGCATGTAGAATAAGGGATGGGGGTAGGGGGGGACAGTGATGGTGGCAGGGAAGGGAGGACGATGGCAAGGAGTCCATGTAGATAAGAAATGTTTGGAAACTATGGTAGCAAATGTACAATTTTACTGGGCATGACTGAACTATAGAATGATATATGTACCAATTAACACTTTTAAAACTGTCCTATGGAAACAAGTAAGCTATTTACTGATATTCTAGCAAGAATCCAAATGAAACTCATATTTACTGAAATAACCAAGTGACTGATTGATTGAAGACAGGAAATAAAGGCAGCCAAATTAAGAATAACCAAACTCACTGCCATCATGCAATGCTGACTCATAGTAAGCCCCTGTGGCTTTGAGAGACTAAAATTGTTTCCAGGAGTAGAAAGCCCAGTCTTTCTCCCTCAGAGTGTCTGGTGGTTTTGAACTGCCAAACTCGTCATCACCATACCACTGGGGCTCCCTAAATTATGAGAAAGGTGGTATTCATCTACCTAAAGGTTGAGCAAAAACAAACCAAACTAGCTTTCAGGAACCAAACCAACAGCCAAGATATATTGTATTACATTTCAACCATACTAAATCACCAATAGATAGGTAAATGGTTTTCAAATTGCATGTCACAGCCCTTCAATGTATCATGAAACCAATTTTGTGAGTCAGAAATACTTTTTGGGAATAAAAGAGAAAGCATTATTTTAAAATAGCTGTGGTAAAACATATAGATGGGTAGGTATTATTTCTGGAAACTTTCATGAAACTATAACGTTTGTGTGTGTGTGTGTGTGTGTGTGTGTGTGTGTGTAAGATGGGTTCAATTATAACATGTAGGCTGAAGTTTAAACTCAGGAATATATATCGTATATATTCCTGTGTAAGTCGAGCTTTTTCAGCACATTTTTAAGCAGTTTTTGTGATAAAACTAGGTGCCTCAGCTGATATTTGGAATGGCTTATACTTGAGTATATACAGTAATCTTATCAGGCATCTGCCTGATTTATTTATGCAAGCTTTTATCTTCTACCCTCAGTCTTAATCTTTTTACTACCCAGAACCTTGAATGCAAGCTGTTCAATAAATACCCATTTTATTAAAAACAAATCCATAAACTATAGCCACAAGCATTTTATTGGCACATCTCAAAATAGACCTAAGGATGATTTTTTTAAAGTCACCTGCCTATGGATATAATAGTCCCCCTCCCCTAAATAATTGCTGAATGCAGATCATTCAGGATATCAATAGGAGCAGGGAGTGAAGTCCATTTTACATATCATATTGAAAAAGGAACAAAACTTCTTACTTCTTATTAAGTTAGTAGGAACTAGGGAAAATGTGGTTGGGCAGGTGCTTTAATCACATCTTATATCATATTGGGGAGCTTTATTCATATCTTAGATTTGGGCTCTATTTAGTTAGACCCAAAAGTCCAATAATGATTTATCTCATATTTCCTTCTTACATTTAAATTAGACAAACAAAAAAATTGATTAAACAAACAAAAAGTCTATAAACTGGTCTAAAGGATCAACTAGCACCACTAATTCCAGAAAGTAAATGAACTAAAATCAGTTTTCAAAACAATCTAGAAAAGAGGGGTGAGGAGGTGGGGGGAGTGTCATTACATTTCTGTTAAGGATGATGGAAAATTATGGAATCATGATGATGGCTACACAAATGACCAGAGTTAGTGTCAATGAATTCCACATGCAAAAATGTTGAAATGACTATTGCTTTGTTATCTGTATATACTTGTACTTCAGTAATAAGAAGCTATGTCCAAATGATTTCAATGCCTCTTTCCAAAACAATCATTCCCTAGCAAATCAGTTACACTTTTGGGGGCTTTTTCACTATTAAAAAGTAAATTCGGCTGCAGTAGAACCCAAACTGCTAGCAGGAAGGAATTCCAATAGGACCACAACTGGTTGAGCACTATTAACCTACAATTATACAAGAGGCACATTATGCTTTCCCTCAAAGGAATTCATGGTAACGTTGTCAATTCTGCAATCTTTTTTTTAGGTGGTTTCTGACCACTCAGGGAAAAAAGCACACACGGTCCTATAAGCCACTTCCAAGCACAGTGTACCATGTATCTGACAGTACAACCTGAACAGTCATCTGTATGCAGGTATATCAAAATGATCACTAGAAATAGTCTCACTTCTCTGTGAACACCCCATTTCCCCATCATTATGCAACACACTTAAATGCCAATGTCAATCTAATCCTCCAATCACAAATGTAAGAGTTTTTTCTTTAACTCTTTTAATTCCATTTTCCCTAGACTTTTCCAACGTGCCCTCAGAGTTGCAAGCGGCACTAGTAGGCTACAAGACATAGCTCAAACTGAATGTATGCCATACGCTGCATATAAAAGTATATTTTTTATTTTAAGAGTAAGTTAAATAGGCAACATGTGCCTTGCAGATGTATACTGCAAACATTTCCAGACTGTGAAAGAATGGAATCCTTAAACTCTAATAGAATGTTACCAAAACCACCCACCATGTCCAAATGCAAAAATAAAAAGGATGCTTCGTCCTATGGATTCTTCCCTCCCACTCAACACTCCTCCCTGTCTACACATTCCAGGACTTGATTATACACTATTACACTGCTCTTAAATTAATTAACAGGGGCACTTTAACTCTTTGAAGGCAAGAACCACATTGCTGCTCAACCTAGTATCCCAGCCTAAAAAAGGGTGGGGGGGGGCTAAGCTGCAGTCAAAATGAATTAGAATGAATTGAGTCCACATTCAGTTCTATATATGCTACTCGTTTGATGCTGGGTATGTCGCACCTCATTTCTTCATCCACTTGCATCCTCATCTGTCAAATTTGATGAAGCTAGAGTTCCAAATATCTCTGACAGTGTAGTGTTGCGGGGAGCCACACAAAACTCCCACTTTTTAAGGAAACGGTCACATTTTAAACACCAGCAATTTCATGTGGTTCAGCCAAGACACACTGATTGATTCCAAAATGTGACTATTGTGAAACGGCCAAAAGAAAAAAACGGCACATACATTCGATCTTGCTACGCACAACCATTTTCACAAGGTAACTGGATAACCCATGAGCAAGCCCTTTGTTAATCTTCATCGGCTAATTCCTATTGTTCCTCTCGGCCAAGTTTATCAAACATTGAGAAACCACAAAGCAAGCAGGCCTGGAGAATGCAGGTCTGTCCGTACGTTCCCCCCGCCCCCTCCCAAAGGAAAAAGTACAGCCTAGTTTGATTAGATTCTCTCCCAATCATGAAAGGCAGGCACATATACTCAAAAGTAAACAGAAAATACATCATCTTCCTTGTGAGAGGCTGGGATTATTCACGTGTTTTGGACGACCCCAAAACAAACGTATGTTTTTCTGGATCAAGTCTCAGAAGACATGCCCTGCAGTCTGAAATATTTCCCAAGACCACTGAAGACGCCAAACTGTTCTACTTCTGAACCTCCAAGAGAGCTTTTCCCTAGCCATAATCAGAGCCGAAAAACTCCACTGGGCATGATCGCCAGAGACACCTCCACTAACGAGGAAGTGAAACGACTGGGGTCTTTGAGGGAGCCCCCACCGACGACTCCGAACCCGCTCAAAAGCTGCTCGGGGAAATAACCGGGCTGGCGCGCGAACGACTACGCAGCGCGCACGGAGTCTTGCCGGCGCTTCCAGGTGCTGACGAACAGCAACAGCAGCGCTTGGGCGTGAACCCGCCCTGCACCGCGCAGCCTCCTCTTCCGTCGCCCCACGAGCTGCCCACACCCCGCCGCTCTCCAGACCCTGGGGGGCCTCCCTGGTCACCCCGCGGGGCACCCGTGGGTCCGGATCCCGGGGACCCCGACTCCGCGGGTGGCGCTGCACAACCTCGGCCAGGACCGCCGGCCAGGGCACGCCCCGCCAGGATGGGGACGCCGCCCGGCCCCGGGCCCGGTGTGCCCACCGACAGCCCGACCGCGCCGCCTGCGTCCGTCCGGCCGGGCCTCAAGGGCGTCTTCTCGAAGTCCCCGCCACAGCGACAAAACCGCCAACGCAGCTCCTGCCGCGGCGGCAGGCGCTACGGGAAGCCACTTCCCAGGGGCGGCAGACACGCGTGAGCCGCTCCCAACATGGCCCCAAGCCTGCTCCCACCGAGCGCTCCAACCCCGTCTTCAGGACCACCGCCCGCCTCACCTCTCGATTTCACTAGAGGACACCGAACCCCGGCGCCGGCCCTCCCGGCAGTCTCGAGTAAACGGAGACGCGGAACGGAAGGAACCCTCGACTTACGCACACACGGAGCCGAGCGAGCGCCCGACCAATCAGAAAGGATCGTCCGATTGCCTAGCCAATCATCTGGGGACTGCACGGCCTGGCGCCGTCACGTCACGAACGGTCGCCCTAACAACCGCCCACAGCGCTCACCCGGGCTGAGAACGGGCACCGCACCATCTCTCACCACGGCTCAGCCAACCAATCACGAGCCGAGCGCCAGCGCTAGGTCCTGCCGATTGGTGGAAAAGCCGTGGGGGCGCAAGCTTGGAAGCCGCCTAGGAGAGGGCGATAGGGGGTCTGCGGGGTGGGGTGCCCGGCAGCCCAGACCCAAGCTCCGTCGTGGCGGCTATCCGAATACGATGGGAGGCAGTGATAGAAGACGGAATTAGAGCCGGACGTTAAATTAAGCACAGGGTCAGGTTGAGAAGAGAACTCCCTTACTTAGTGGAGAGAGATGGAAAGAAATAGAGGCGATCCCGAAAAAGAGTGACCAGGAAAGGGAAGTGGCAGCAGAAGGCAAACCCGAACTTTAGTATCCAAAACCGACACTTAACTCCAGTCCCCAAACGCATGTCATCTCTCCCTACGTTCCACATTTCCGTAATATTCGCTGGCTTGGCGTAATCTCTTACATTTCCACATTTTCTTAAGGGCAGGGATTGTACCCCGCCCCACTTGGTACCCCCGACAGCTTCCTGTGCCTTACTCATTCCTGTAAGTGGTTCCAATCACCCAGGTCTCTGCCTCTCGCGCTTAGAGCCGCCTGCCACTCGCTCTGGATTCTGCGAATTGCGCCTCCCGCCTCGCCTGATTCCTCTGCCCTCACCCGGATGCAGGCAGGCCTTTATCACCTTCCCTGAAACACTGCCTTAGCTTCCCCTAACTGGTCTACCCACTTCTAGATGCTTCCACCCTCAAAGCCATCCTACACTCCTGTCAGAGCAATCTTGCGATTATGCCATACGCCTGCCACTTCATGAGCAGTGCCTCCTGGATTAAAGAACATGGCCCCACCCTGCTTCTCTCTCTCTCTCTCTCTCTCTCTCTCTCTCTCTCTCTCTCTCTCTCTCTCTCTCTCTCTCTCTCTCTCTCTCTCTCTCTCTCTCTCTCTCTCCCTCCCTCCCTCCCTCCCTCCCTCCCTCCCTCTCTCTCTCTCTCTCTCTCTCTCTCTCTCTCTCTCTCTCTCTCTCTCTCTCTCTCTCTTCACCATAGGAATCTACCCTTCTACCAAAAGGGCAACTGCTGTTGTGTTTGTATGTTTGTTTCCAGTCGCATTCAATATCTTTTTACCTCTCTGCTCTGTCCTCTCTTTAACCTGGGCATGCCTGCTCATTTTCATAGCTGAAATCCTAGCAATCCGTCAAGTGTTATTTCAAATTCCATCCCCTTCCCAAACCCCTCAAACACGTCATTTCTCGCTGCTTTGAACATCCACATTTCCATGGTATTTTGTGACTTAATATCTTCTATTTGAACATTCTAAAGGACAAAAATTATAGCCCAGTCAATCTTTAAAACCTCATATTTTGAAACTGTCTACACTTTAGAAGACATGACTCAGAGGTCTTGTGGGTTTGGTTCCAACCCACTGCAATTAAGCAAATACCACAATAAAGCAAGTCAAGTGTTTTTTAATTTCCCAACATATATAAGTTATATCTATACTGCTCTGTAGTCTATTATGTGGAGCATTATGAAAATGTCTGAAGTGTTGTGAGAATGAGCTAATGTGACAGAGAGTCCAAATGAGCACATGTTGTGAGATAAAGAGCGCTGCTAGACTTTCTCGAAGCAAGGTTGCCAGACACCTTCAATTTGTAAAGGAGAAAGAAATATCTGCAATGCACAGTAAAACAAAGTAGTGCTGTATAAATCCAGTAGGTGTTTTAATAAACTACTTTGCCGAGTTCTCATAATCTTTATAAGTATTTATCCCCATTTTACAAAAGGAGACTGAGACAAACAGTCAAAGTTTGCTATACTCTATTATGAGATTTATCAAAAACAAAGAAGGAGGACGAGAGAGGAAAGAGGGGGGAAAAGTGGCAAGAAACTAGAAATTTTGGTGTGTGTGTGTGTGTGTGTGTGTGTGTGTGTGTTAACTCTTAGAAGGGCCAGGTATCTCAGAACCAGAAGTGACATTGTACAAGTCACTTCAGAACCAGAAGTGACATTGTACAAATGCCTCCTAACCAGGATTATGAAGTTGCTACCACAAAGGACTTGAACACAAAAATTTGGAAAGTTTAATTCCCAAATTTGACTTTCTTGAGAACTCTAATAGGTCTGAGTTCAAAAACAATGACACTGTAAATTGACTAGTTTTATATGCTCAAAGCAGCCCTTCATGCTTCCCAGAACGCATTTCAAAAGAACCCTACTGTACTCAACTAATAATTTGTATTTAATAGCAAATCACAAAATTTGACATGGACACACAATTGAAGTAGAAAGTAAAGGTAAGCTTAGGAAAATCTGTGTGCCTTCTACTCTGGTAGATAGATTTAGCCTCAGAGCAAATGATTTATATGATATGAGTATAATTTTTAAAGTTCCTTTAAAAGTAATGAACATGTCCATCTTAAACCACATTGCTCTTAGCATAAACTTATTGAAATATGTTAGTCCTCCAAACTTTATTTTTCTTGGGTTTTGTTGCCATGGGTTGTGTTTTAAGACTTAAAATGATAATATTAACAATAATAAATTTTTATGGATAGATATTAACAAGGTATCTAAGTGCCAGCCACTTTCTTAAGTGCTTCATGTAGATGAACTCCTTTGATTTCATCTGACTTGGCATATGAGGAAAGCATTACTAGAACATGTGTTTGCAATGGTGACGCTGTAAAAACAAGGAAGGTCAAGGAACTTGCCTGTGTTTGCCCACTTGAGAAATGGGAGCACTGGGTGCAATCTCTAAACCACCCCACTGTCCTACCTTTTGCATTAGCATAATATGAGAAGATGTAAATTTGTATTAGCACACATCATAGGGTTATTCAAACTCCTAATATGCTATTACAAAATGCTTTGTATATAATCAGTAAAGACTTGTTATTTATTTCCAGCCACAGCTTCCGGCTGTGTTCATATGTTTACCTTCCAGTCTTGAGGATTTCTCGCTCTCTCTTTTTCCTAGCACCATCTCTTTTTCCCCCCATCTAAGGAAAATTTTACAAAATTCCATCTTGGTTACCTGCTGCTGCTTACCAGAAATACCACACATGTGTGACTTTAAAGAACAGTGACGTCTTTTTTCATGCTTTTGGAGGTTAAAATTCCCAATCAGGATCTTACTTCCAGTAAGTCTTCCTTGTAGATAGTCCTGGGCATTCCTTTTGTTGCTTATAGCTGTTCTAATTTTTTTTAGTCTAATGTTTTCATACCTCAAAAGTTATCAAATTAGAACACAGCCTGTTTGGGTATGGTCTAATTAACATAACAATTCTATCCACAGATATAGGATTACAATACATATTTTGAAAGGACAATGTAACCTGTAAGGAAAAATCCTAATAGGGAATTTTAGCCATTGGAAAAGAAATGTAACTGTCTCACCCCATGTATTTCCTCATTCTCAGAATTCCCCCCTTCCCTGAATCCCTTCCGCCTTTACTAACTACCAAGTCTGCACTAGAAATCCCTGCCTATTCCAATTCTGTGACCTTGCTGGACCAGATAAAGTATAATAAAGCTATGCTCACCAGACATACAGGGCCCAGATCTTCCAGAACCCTAGTTCCTCTAATTAATTTTCAGCTAGTTCCTCCAGCTAATTAATTTTTCCTTTTTCAAGTTCTCCAAAAGTACAGGCTGGTCATTCCAGAGTCACAGTTTAGCTGTTACACACCTGCAATGCTGTCGTTGCTATTGTTGTTAGGTGCCACCAGCTTGGTTCCAACTTGCAGTACAACAGAATGAAGCACTGCCTGGTCCTGTGCCAGCCTCACTCTTGTAATGTTTGAGTCCATTGTAACAGCCACTGTTTCAATCCATCTCTTTGAGGCTCTTCCTAATTTTCATTGACCCTCCATTTTTCGACACGATATCCATCTCCAGGGACTGGTCTCTCCTAATAACATGTCCAATGTGCATAATATGAAGTCTTGCCATCCATGATTCTAAGGGGTATTCTGGTTGTACTTCTTCCAAGACTGGTATATTGCAAATTATAACTGGCCAGGCTTCTCTGTGGTCAGACACTGATTTATTAAAGGCGTGCACATGGGTTAAACACTGGGATGAGGGCCACCAGGTTGGTGGTTAAAATCTCGTAGCCACACTGAAGAAAAAAGATGAGGCTGTCTGTTTCCATAAAGATTTATAGTCTCTGAAACCCTATTTTCCTCTGTTCTGTAGGGTCCCTAAGTTGCAATCAATAGGCAGCAGTGAGCTGATGGTAGTGATTTGTTATGACTTCTACCATAGGTCAGAAAACGTTCACCAAGATTATACTGTACCTAGGCAAAGCCTAGACACTCAAGGCACAGTTAATTAAGATAACAGTACCTGCTCCCCAAACTTCCAGTTCAATGTGAGATACACATTCCAACATATCCTATCTGAATAACATGGTAAGTGCTTTCTGTCTGAAATATGCATAGTATTCTCTGGGAGTAGGGAAAGGGCATACATGTCCTGGTATGTTTTGAACAGGGAGAGGAATTAGTTTGAAGAAAGAGTATTATAGGCTCTAGGACCAAGAGTAGGAGCCCCGCTGGCGGAGTGGGCAATGAGTTTGTTAAACCAGCAGCTTTGAGTATTTCTACTCCCCTAAAGAGTTACAGTCTAGGAAACCCACAAGGGCAGTTCTGCTCTGTTCTGCTGTGAGTCTAAACCAGCATGATGGCAAGGACAAGAGAATGAGAAAGAAAATGTAGGTGAGCGATGGGTTGGGGAAGAATATGTCATAGGGTAGAAATCCCAGAAGGTCTCTAGGATATGAGAGATTTAGAAAGCAGGGAAGTAATAACCAGGATGGCAGAGGATCGCAAGTCTCTACTGGTGGAACTTCAGATAGACTAAAGTCTTGACTATTCCTCTTCAGTAGCAAAACTTAAAATTCTGCTTCTTCATTATTCCTAAGACTTCACAAATCGCTATTAACAAGTGGAGCCTCTCTTGTCATTAGTGTGCCCACAAAACTTTCTGTTCTCCACCCAGTCAACTTTCACTTTTTGTTCTGTTGAGGGCTGGGAGAGGCAGAGGAAATGGTGGGCCTTCTTCAGAACTTCCTGGTCCTCTCTTTAGGCCTGTGGTAGTTACACAATCTCGTGTCAAGTTGATAAATAGACTGAAGGCTGGGTCTAGCCTGTCAATTAGGTCACAGCCTGTTGGTGCCTTCCTCATGGGGAGGGTCCTGGGAAACTCTCCCCTCTCTCTGCTTCATTCTGCTGTTGAGACACGAGAGGAGGTAGAGGAGCCAGTTGGAGACTCATGCAATACTGAGATGACTCCACCACACAAAACTTCGCCCACCGGCCTGGCATCTTCCTTGCAATCAATATCATTGCTTATTACTATGTGAGTTTGAAGAGGGATTTATGGACTAGTGCCAGACTTATGGGCTCATTTTGGATTTATGGACTTGATCTGGATTGGGCTGGGATGTTTTCTTAATAGACAATTACTCTTTGAGATAAAACTTTTTCTTATACATATATGAGTGTTTCTGGAATTGTTTCTCAAGTCAACCTGGACTAACCACAAGACTTTTCCCCCAGACTTATAGGATCAATTGGGGAGTTGACGCTACCTGCATTACTATAGATATTCTTCTCCTCTTAAAAAAATGTATCAAATACTTTTACTGGGGGCTCTTACAGCTTTATCACAATCCGTACATTCGTCCATTGTGGCAAGCGCATTTGTACTTATGTTGTCATCATCATTTTCAAAGCATTTTCTTTCTGCTTGAGCCTTTCTTCTTTTAAAGGAATTAATTTTCCTCAGGGCAGGGATAAAATGTACCGCCAAAAAAGGATTCATATCTGCAATGGGCTTGAACTTTCATCCTGAGATTCTATGGATTCTTAGGCAAGGTGACTGGCTCACAAAGGAGTCAGAAAGGAGGGGGCAAAAGAACATGTGATCACCACTTCTCGCTCAGGAGCAAACTTCATCCAGAAGACAGGAGTGAGCAGTTTACTGCAAAGGGTGTGTCCAGCTCAATGGTCAAGTACCAGCTCCCTTCCTCCACCTTGCCTTCATTCTCCCAGTCCCCACCTCTCCCTGGCCCTGGATCAGCTGAGTTTCTGGTTCTCTATAACCTCCAGGTGTAAGAATCAGTCCAAAGAGATGAGAAGGATGCATTCTTATTAAACTCACTGCCGGTGCATCAATTCCGACTCAGCCCCTGTGGGTTCCCAAAATTCCCTTTATG
Source organism: Tenrec ecaudatus (assembly GCF_050624435.1). NCBI lineage: Eukaryota > Metazoa > Chordata > Mammalia > Afrosoricida > Tenrecidae > Tenrec > Tenrec ecaudatus. The sequence continues at coordinate 71,802,082 of NC_134531.1, read as the reverse complement.
GAAGTAGAAAGCCTTATCTTTCTCCCTCAGAATAGCTGGTGGTTTAAAATACCACCCTTGTGGTTAGCAGCCCAGTGCATAAATCACTATGCCACCAAGGCACCTAAGATGATTATATTCGAGTATACAATAATAAAATTATTATGTGGGTCATGTCGAAGGTACAAAAGAGACCCCCATCTCAAATATAATTTAAAGAGTACGTTTGTTAAGTCTTAAAGGAGCCAAAGACACAGACACATCATCTGAATGAGGGAAGACATTAGCAGGAGGTCAAAATGGCATCCAAGGAGTCAAGGCGGGAGGCCAGATCAATAGGGCGTGGAACAAAGGGAATTGTCACAGATTCATGATTGGTGGCTGATCAATACATCCCAGTTACAGATGGGACTACAGAAGCGGAAATGGGACTGTGATTGGGACATCTACCTTGTTCAATAGAAAGGCTTACAAGATTGATCCAGGGCCTTCTGACCAAAGTAGTCAGGGTGAGACTAATAGATGGTGAGTCATGGATAATGATGGTCGGACACTGTGCTGCTCCCTGCACAGTCACTTCCATAGAGAGAAAAACCAGGCAAGCTCCTAAGAGAGACTGCCCCTCCCTGGGCTGGCTGGAGAGAGGTGGAGGTAGGCTGCTTTCCGCAGCTGCTTTCTGCTGTCTGCATCCTTGGATAATCATCAGGAAACATGAGCTGGAGACGTAATCTATATGGGAACTCTGCAAATGGATCTTGGACTGCCTTCCCTAGCCTTTTGCAAACCAGGGTGCTCAGGACTTAAGCTCGAATACAAAGGTTAAGTGGGAAGGAAAACTTGGAAGGATCTGGTTAAGATTTCACCAGACATGTTGGAAAGAAACCCAAGACACAAGTTTAATAGCCCATGGGGAAGAAAACCAAGACACAAGTTTAATAGCCCATGGGGACCTCTTTAGCTCTCCTGAGTAATCCCTTAGGAGGCAAAGCCAAGGAACAACTGCGCAGGCCTGTACACAAGTAGACAATCTCTTAATTGTGTCTGGGGTCTTAAAGGCTTGAAGGTGAACAAGCGGCCATCTAGCTCAGAAGCAAAAATGCCCACATGGAAGAAGCACACATGAATGAAGGGGGAAGTGCAGAGTGCAGACCCAAGGCCCAAGTGTCGGCCAATGTAGATCCCCTCACAGGGGTTCGGGAGAGGAGATGGGTCAATGATGGTGCGAGGTAGTACCGATGAAGAACACAGCTTTCCCCCAGATCCTCGATGCTTCCTACCCCCAACTACCATGATCCGAATTCTACCTTGCAGGGCTGGATGGGACAGAGGTTGTACACTGGTACATATGAGGGCTGGAGGCACAGGGAATCTAGGGTGGATGATACCTTCAGGACCAAGGGTGTGAGGGGCGATGCTGGGAGAGTGGAGGGCGAGTTGGTTGGAAAGGGGGAACTGATTACAAGGACCCACATGTGACCTCCTTTCTGGGAGAGGGACGGCAGGGAAGGGGGGGAAGGGAGACTCCGGATAGGGCAAGATATGACAAAATAACGATGTATAAATTACCAATGGCACATGAGGGAGGGGGGAGTGGGGAGGGAGGGGAAAAAAAAAGAGGACCTGATGCAAAGGGCTTAAGTGGAGAGCAAAAGCTTTGAGAATGATTGGGGCAGGGAATGTATGGATGTGCTTTATACAATTGATGTATGTATATGTATGGATTGTGATAAGAGTTGTATGAGTCCCTAATAAAATTTTTTAAAATGATGAAATAAAAAAAAAAGTACTACTGCCCATAGGTAACAGTAGAAGGTATCAGAAGATAACCTTCAACTAAGTCAGCAAAAGAGAGGAAGTCCTGTGGTGAAATTGATCGACACAATGGCTGCAACAGTGGGCCCCACCATAACAATTGTGAGGGTAGTGCAGGACTGAGCCGGGTCTCCTTCTGGTACACATAGGATCCCTGAGTCAGCACCAACCCAACCACATCGAATACCAACAGCAACCAAAGTGCCCCCAACAGTGTACAGAATCATAACCCTCTTTGCTACAAATAACAATTAATTGGGTTGCAAGTAACAGAAACTCCCCCCAAAAGGTGGTATGAATAAGATCGGCATTTATTTCATTCTTGAGTAAACGAAGTCAGCAGTAGATGGGTTAGGACGAGTGTGGTTGCCCATGATGCTCTCAGAGATGCATCAGCTCCTCGACTCCACCATTCTCAACGTGGTCACAATTAGCTACAAGAGATCTGGAAATATATATATATTTTGAATCACAACATACCCAGCTGTAGCCTGAGATCTTTTACCAAAGAGGAAGTAGGAAAAGTAAGTTGGAATGGGAAACCAGCTATCTCTACCACCCTGGACCTATCAGACGGATAGCTTCCCTTCTTGTAAAAACTCACAGCTGCGAAATCGGTTTGGACTCACAGGAATCCCATAGGACATAGTAGAACTGCCTTGACAGGTTTTTCAAGGCAGTAAATCTTCGTGAAAAAGGTATTGCCACATCTTTCTGCCTCAGAACAGCTGGTGGCTTTGAAATACTGCCTTTCTGTCAGCAGTTGAGAGCTAAACCACTGTGCCACCAGTGCTCCTTATAGTAAGTATAAACAACATCATACTTGAAACTTCCTAAGTTATACGCAAGGCCTGGATTTATGAGCCTGGCAGCATTGGCATCAGTTATGACGTATCAACCAACCAACAAACCCGTTTTCTTTACATTTACCTTTTACATTCCCCACTTACTAGAATGTGGTCTATGGGTCTGATTGTGTATGTTACTAGAATTATTTTGGCATCTATCTCTAGAGATAAAATAGCATCTACCTCTACATATAAAATAGTTTTGTCTTGTTTGGGATACAAACAGGTCAAAAAGAAGTAGAGAATGAATCAGAATGAGTCTGGAGGTTTTCCCCTGTGATGAAGACGGGGCCAGTTGATTCATCTAGAGAGTACCCCTGACCTGTTACCAGTGGTTAAAAATACAGAGTAGTGGTAGAATTAAGAACATCAATGATATTTAAGAAAGAATGATGTTATGCTTCAGAGAATTCAAGAATGACAGCTATGGGCAAAGGAGTGTAGAAAGACTTAAAGGCATGGCACATAGGCTGATTAATTCCTCTTGGGTAGATGTTTTTGGTCTTGCTTTGGGGTCAATCCAGAGGTCTGAGAAGTCAACTAGGAGCTAGACAAGAATGATGATGTGTGAAACTGTTTACTGTTGTTGGGGCAATCTAGTCAGTGATAGAAGTAAACACTTTCCAGTCTATGCCAGCCTCACAAGTGTTGTTGTGTTTGAGCCCACTGTGTCAATCCATCTCCCCGAGGGTCTTCTTTTTCAATGACCCTCTATTTATCAGCCACATGACCCTGTCCAGGGACTGGGCTCTCTTGATAATACATCCAAAGTGTGTGAGTTAAAGTCTTGCCATCCTGACTTCTAAGGAACACGCTGGCTGCGCTGCTTCCAGACAGATTTGTTTGTTCTTCTGGCAGTCCATGGTACTTTCAATATTCCTTGACGACACCATAATTCAAATGCATCAATTCTTCTGAGGTCTTCCTTATTCATTGTTCAGTTTTGACATGCATATGAAGTGACTGAAAATTCCATGGCTTCGATCAGATGAGCCTTGGTCCTTCAAGTGAGATCCTTGCTGTTCAATATTTTTAAAAAGTCTTGTGCAGCAGATTTGTCCAATGCATTGTGTTATTTGATTTCTTCCTTTCTTTTAATTAAATCATGTTATTGGGGTCTCATACAGCTCTTACCACAACCGTGTTCTTTGATTTCTTGACTGCTGCTTCCACAAGCATTGACTGTGCGTGCAAGTAAAATTAAATCCTTGACAACTTCAATCTTCTCTCCATTTATCATGATGTTTTCTATTCGTCCAGCTGTGAGGAATTGTGTTTTCTTTACATTGAGTTGCAATCTATCCTGAAGGCTGCAGCCTTTGATCTTCATCGGCAAATAGCTCGAATCTTCTGGACTTTCAGTAATTGAGGTGGTCTCATCTGCAGATTGTAGGTTCGTAATGAGCCTTCCTCCAATCTTGAAGCTATCTTCTTCAGACAGCCTTGTTGTTTGGATTGTTTGCTCAGCATGCAGATCGAATATATATGGTGAAAGGATACAATCCTGACACATACCTTTACCCCCTTATTCCGTTCAATAAACTTCCCTTGATCTGTGTATAGGTACTACATCAGCAGAACGATATTTTTGGGAATTCTTATTCTTCTTAATCTTATCCATAGTTTGTTATGATGTGCACCGTAAATGCCTTTGAACAGAAGTGAAATTCAAACAAACATCTTCCTGGCATTTTTTGCTTTCTGCTAAGATCCATCTGACATCAGCAGGGATATCCTTCATTCCATATCCTCTCATAAATCCAGCTAAAATTTCTGGCAACTCACTATTGCTGTGCTGCTATAACCAGTTTTTAATTATTTTCAGAAAAATTTTACTTGCAAGTGATATTAATGATACTGTTTGTTAATTTCCCCATTATGGTGTATCACCCTTCTTTGAACCAGGCACAAATACAATAGGTCTCTGCCAGTCCATTGACCATGTGGCTATCTTTGAAATTTCTTGGCATAGTCTAATGAATGCTTCCAGAGGTGAGATAAGTGGTGAGGAGTCAGTGTCAAAAAAAGAGGTGGGTTCTAGGTGAGGTCTCTGAAAATAATTTCTTAAAAAGCCAATTTTCCAATTGATTGATTTACTGAAAACTGTCAAATACCTTAAACATGCCTGGAACAGGTCTAGCATTCCTGATTCTTAGATTTCAAAGCACACTTCAGGGATATTGCGACCTTCTAATTTAATCCTATCTCCTCTGCTTACCCTAGGTGGGTATGTCATTTCATGATTTTCAAGAAACACCTCACTGAAAAAATTATCTTAAATAGACTGAGAAATTCAAAGAATCTCCTGAATTTTCAAAGCCTTCAGGAAATATCATCCCTTGGGAGAAGTTAGGGAGAAAAATACCCACATGTTTCATGCTTCTTTCAAGCATGTGAGGCATGCATCTCCAGGTGTGGCTCCCACCTACTGTAGGCCAATTGTATGTTCTCTTATGAACTATATACAACACGCAAAAGCATTCGACAGTGTCGACCATAACAAACTATGGATAGTCTTGAGAATAAAGAGAATTCCAGAACACGTCAGGGTGTCCGTGTGCAACCTGCACATTGATCAAGAGGTAATTGTATGAACAGAATAAGAGAATGGTTTAAACATGGTTCAAAATAAACAAAGGTGTGTGTCAGGGTTGTATCCTCTCATCTTTTTTCAGTCTGTATGCTGAGTAAATAATCTGAGATGCTTGATTATATGAAGAAGAATGTAACATCACAACCTTGCTTGCTGAAAGTGAGGAGGGCTTGAAACCTGATGAAAATCGAGGATTGTAGTCTTCAGTATGAATTATAACTCAATGTAAAGAAACAAAAATCCTCACAATGGGACCAGTTTATAGCATCATGATAAACAGAGAAATGATGGAAGTTGTCAAGGATTTTGCTTTGCTTTGTTCCAAGACCAGTGCTTATGGAAGTAGCGGTCAAGAGATAAAATGAATGTATTGTGTTGATATGCCGCACAAGACCTCCTTAAAGTGTTGGAAAGCAAGGATCTTACTTTGAGAACTAAGATGCATCTGACTCAAGCCATGCTATTTTCCATGGCCTTATATGCATGTGAATGTTGGACATTGAATAAAGAACACCAAAGGACTGATACATTTAATTTATGGTGCCGGCGAAGAATATTAAAAGTACCATAGGCTTCCAAAAGAACAAATAGATTTGTCTTGGAAGAAGTGCAGCCAGAATGCCCCTTGACAGCAAGAATGGCGAGATACTGGCTCAAGTAACTTTGGACATGTTATGGGGAGAGACTAATCCCTGGAAAAGGACCTCATGCATAGTAGTGAAGGGCAGTGAAAAAGAGGAAGGCCCTCAGCAAGACGGACTGACCCAGTGGCTGCTCAGCTGGGCTCAAACATAGCAATTGTGAGGATAGCAAAGGACTGGACAGTGTTTTGTTCTGCTGTGCTGTGGATCAGAACCAGCGCGATGGCACCTAACAGGAAAACATGAACTCTATAGTTAAGGAAGCACAATCAGTAAATCAAAGGCAGATGTAGACTTGGCACTTGCTGAGTTATATATCCCTTTGCTGTGAAAAATGGATGCTTCAGGCTGACTGCTAGCTCTGCGCCTGCTCAGTCTAGCAAATCTCTGAGGAGTTCCAAATGCAACACTTAACAAAGAGCACAGGGTTCGAACAGCTCCTGCCAGCCCTGGTGTTTTGCCTCTTAGCTGGAGCTGATGGTGTGAGACATAAGAGGGAGTTGCAAAGATTTGTGGAAAGTAGCATTAAAAGATAGAATTTGTCCATGGACTTTTTGAAGTCCCCTCCTGTATCTCCCCAGCCTTCCTCCATCGGGTATGTAAAGATAGACGGGCAGACTGTGATCACCTCACTGTTGTTCTCAGTGAGAACGACAATACTGTAAGCCATCGTATGAAAATATTTGCAAAAAACACAGCTCTCGTCTGTGATCAGAACAAGGTGCGTGAACAGCTCTGTGCCCTGCAGAGTTGAAGGCAGTAAGATAAGAATCTCTGATTCACAGAGGTTTCGGGATGCTTCTATTTGGGACGTAAACATACTAGTGACTTGCTTAGGAGAAGAAAACACAGCAAACTGGGAGCAGAAGAAGCATGGCGCATGAATAGAGATTGAATTAAGATCAGAACAGGAACGCCGGGCTTTTCAGGAAATCTTAGATTCCAGCATAACTCCTCCTCTTCCCACCCAATGTCCTTGTTCTATAATTAGCTAGATAATTCCAGTTAACTAGACTGGTACAAGTTTTTAAACAGACTGGCTTACAGACAATTGTCATGGGCCTTAGTGCTTGAGTCCAAGGGGGCACCTTCTACAAAATCCCATTGTTCTTCCTGCAGTCAAGGATGGACAGTCTAGTGCCCCCTTGAAATCTCCCCAAACCAGTTCAGATGAGGTGCCAACACTACCCTCCAGGGCAGAAGTCTACAATCAAGATTCCTCAGAGACTTCATGTCTTTGCTCCCATTGCTGGTCTGTTGTACTCCCCTCTTGGTTTGACCACATGTGGGCGGGTCAGATCAGCAGCACTCTCCAAACTGTATCTTCTGTAGTTCTGTCATATAGGGTACTGGTTCTCAACCTTCCTCATGCCATGACCCTTTAATACAGTTCCTCATGTTGTGGTGACCCCACACCATAAAATTATTTTCATTGCTACTTCATAACGGTAATTTTGCTACTGTTATGAATCATCATGTAAATATCTGATAAGCAGAATGTATTTTCATTGTTACAAATTGAACATAATTAAAGTATAGTGATTAATAACAAAGCCAATATGTAATTGTCTATTGTGAAATATTTCTTTCTAATTACAAATAAAAGAAATTTTGTCTTGAAGCATGGTGTAGCATGGGTAACAGTCTTCACGCCGGGTACTGGTATGTTGGCATATCTGCATGTGGGCAGACCCGCCTGGAGATGGATAGAGGAGCAGTGTCTTGGTTCCTAAGAAAATACTATGTGTTTTCTGATGGTCTTAGGCAACCCCTGTGAAAGGGTTGTTTGACACCCAAATGGGTTGTGACCAACAGGTTGATAATCGATGATCTAGGATGATTTTTTTAAGGTATTCCTTAAGGTACCCTGGCAGTGTAATGGTTAAGCAATTGCTTGCAAACTGAAAGGTTGGTAGCTAAAATCTACCTAGTACATTTGTGGAAGAAAGGCCTGGCTATATGATACTGTCAAGTTTACAGCTTCTATAAAGGACAATTTTATAAAGTCTTTTTTTTAGATTATTTTATTGAGGGCTCTTACAACTTTTGTTACAATCCATACATCAATTGTATCCAATATATTAGTACATATATTCCATAATTCTTTTCTTTTTTAAAACATTTTTTGATGATTTTATTGGGGGCTCATATGACTCTTATCACAATCCATACATACATCCATTGTGTCAAGCACATTTGTACATTTGTCGCCATCATCATTTTCTTTTCTTTCCTTTTTTTTACATTTTATTAGAGGCGCGAACAACTCTTATCACAATCCATACATATACATACATCAATTGTATAAAGCACATCTGTACATTCTTTGCCCTAATCATTTTTAAAGCATTTGCTCTCCACTTAAGCCCTTTACATCAGCTCCTCTTTTTTCCCCCTCCCTCCCCGCTCCCCCCTCCCTCATAAGCCCTTGATAATTTAAAAATTATTATTTTGTCATATCTTGCCCTATCCGGCGTCTCCCTTCACCCCCTTTTCTGTTGTCCGTCCCCCAGGGAGGAGGTCACATGTAGATCCTTGTAATCAGTTCACCCTTTCCAACCCCCTCTCCCTCTACCCTCCCAGTATCGCCCCTCACACCCCTGGTCCTGAAGGTATCATCTACCCTGGATTCCCTGTGCCTCCAGCTCCAATCTGCACCAGTGTACAACCTCTGCTCTATCCAGACTTGCAAGGTAGAATTCGGATCATGGTAGTTGGCGGGGGGGGGGGGGGGGGGGGCAGGGAGAAGCATTTTGGAACTGGAGGAAAGCTGTATTCTTCATCGGTGCTGTGTCGCACCCTGACTGACTCATCTCCTCCCCTAAACCCCTCTGTGAGGGGATCTCCAGTGGCCAACAATCATTCTTTTCTAAACATTTGCTTTCCATTGGGCCCTTGGGATCACCTCCTCTTTTTTTACCCCCTCCCCGCCCCAAAATCCTCGTGGCCCCTTGATAGATTAGAGATTGTTAATTATTTTCAAATCTCACACTGACCACTGTCTCCCTTCCCCCCTGGTTTCTATTGTTCTTCCCCCTGGATGGGGGTGTGTGGTTATATGCCATTCATGTGGCCCCTCCTTCCCCGCCTCTTCCCCCCTTCCCCCCACCCTTTTGATATCTCTATTCCCATTCCTGTTCCTGGGTTCCATGTGTTGTGAATTTTATCTCTTGCCCATATCTATCTCTGCTTCCATTTAGTCCAGAGTGGGAAGTGGCACCGAGGTCATGATAGTGGGGGGTGAGAGACCTCCAGGGATCAGAGGTATATTGCATGATCCATTTGTGCTCTACTGCACCCTGACTGACTCATCCCCTCTGGGGGCGATGTTCCATTGTCCACTGATGGGCTTTGGGTCTTCGCTCCAACCCTTTTCCATTCTCAGAAAGACGTTTGAAGAATCTCTATGTGTTTGTATTTACTCAGGCTTGACCTGTGTCCCAGCATGTGGTCTATTCTTTAAAATGAGCCATGTTGACTTGAGAAGAATATGATTTTTTTTGCATTTGGATGGAAAACACTATAAATGTCTATCAGGCCCAGTAGCATAATTGCATTGCTTAGCTCTTCGCTTCTTTCCCAATGATCTGTCTTTCTCTGATAGTGGAGAATTAAAGTCACCTACTATGATTGTTAAATCTGTGATTTATTTTTTCATCTTTTTAAGTTTGTTTGATGAAATTCGCTGCTCCATTGTTCGGGGAGTAAATACTCAATCTGCCAACTGGTTCCTGGTCAACTGATCCTTTGAGCATTACATAGTGTCCTTCCTTCTCTCTTTTTATGGTTTGAACCTTGAGGTTAATTTTGTCAGGGATTAGGATTGCTGCTTCTGCTTTTTTTAAGTTGCTGTTTGCCTGGTATACTTTCTGCCAGCCTTTTACTCTTAGTTTATTTTTGTTGGGGACCTTAAGTTGTGTCTCCAGTAAGCAATAGATTGTTGGGTTATGTTTTCTGAGCCAGTCCTCAAGCCTTTTACTTTTACTGTATGAATTGAGGGCATTGGATTTCAGAGTTATCACCATCTGTAGATTCATTGCCGTCATATCGTGTCTTGCGTTTTGGGGTGTTTTCCTATCTCCCTTCATATCAGTGTGCTGTGTTTCTGTGTGTGGGGCTTTTTTCTTGTCTTCTTTTCCCTCTGAGGCCCGAGTATCTTGGTAATTGTTGTTAGCACGTTGGCTTCTGGATGGAGTAGAGCTACATGGTGGTCTCCTGCTTGTGCTTGGTGGAGGTTGATTCTCTGGCCATAGTGAGTCAGCCAGTATCTTCCACAGGGTCAGGGGTCTTGCAGCATATTCTTTGACTCTTTCCTTATCATGGAAGACCCTTATCTCCCCATATACCTTAATGGATACTTTGGCAGGGTAATGGATTCTTGGGCAGAAGTTTTTTCTTTCAACTTTTGGAAGATGTTGCTCCACTCTCTCCTCTTCATGGTGTCTGCTGATAGGTCTGATCATATTATTACCTGAGCTACCTTGTATGTGACTGTCTTCCTTTTTCTTTCTGCTCTTAAAATGTTCTCTTTTTCCTCAAAGTTGGATATTTTTACTCTTATATATGTTGGTAACTTCTTCTTGGGGTTTAGTATAGTTGGTGTCCACTCTGCTTCCTGTATGAGTGCCTGATTCTCACTCATTAAGGTGGGAAAGTTTGCTTCCAGAAATTCTTTTACTGTCTTGGCTGTTGACTTGTGTGCTGTGTCCTGCTCCAGTAGACCAATTATTCAAATGTTATTCCTCTTCATAGCATCTTTAATTGATCTCAGGTTATCTTCTGCTTCTTTAATTTTCCTATCTAACTGTCTTTCTCACTTGCTGAGGTTAGTTTGAGTGTCTTCAAGATCTCTGATATGGTTCTCTGCCTCCTTATATCTAATCATAAATTCTGTAACCTGTGTGTAGCTTCTGCTACCTCCTGTGTTAGCACCTGTATTTTCCTTGGGTTCATGGATTTGGGCCCCTCTATTATGGACTTCATCTCCTCTATCATTGCATCCTTATTCTGAATTTCTTCCTTTAACTCCTGTACTACTTTAAGCAGACTTCTGAAGATTTCTTTCTGTGGCAAATCCATGTATGATTCTTCTATGAGCATCATTAACTCTGCTATTGTATTTTGTCTTCCTGGTCCTGTTGAGAGTGAGGTGGTCTGTTGATGCTTCCTTGATCCTTTTGTATTAAGTCTTTTTGAATAAAACCAAACGAGTGAATTAGACTCAGCTTTTGCTGTACTAAACTGGTCTTTTATTTTCTTTCTGCCTAGGACTAAATCTTTGTTTAACTGAGTTAATGCAAACTCTGGCAAACTCCTGCTATCTGGCTATGTTGATTACTAGAAGCCATAAACACTAAGACTTTTTGCCACTATGGCAAAGCTAGGTAGGGAATCTGGACATAGCTGTCTTTTTTACATACTGGACCAAAGAAATATTTTATTTTACAACAAAATGTAATACAGAGAATTGCTTGAAGGGCTTTGGAGCCAGTCTTGTCACCGTTTCTCAGGATACTTAAAAGATGTAATAAGCTCTTCCTGGGAAATTAGGTCCTGGTAACAAAGTGAGTTTTCACATGCTCCTGAGCCATCGTCATAAAGATGTGTAAACGTGAAAGTTATGTGCTCATAAGTAAAAGCCTCTGTAACCAGTTTCTGAAAGCAACTACTGTAATTCCTTATATATCAGGATCCAATACTAGCCCATTTAGCAACCTGAGCCCTGTTTTCTTTATGATCTTAAGCCCAAATTGCTGTGGGTTCAAATAAATAACAGCCACTATAATGTCTTGATAATTTAGAAGAGTGTTTATTTGGCTATAACCTGACTTCAAGAATCTAAAAGTGATTCTTTGATTGAAGATCCGCGTGGACATTTAAGACCATCTGTAAATCCCCCAAACTCAGTCTATCATTTATCTAGGACTTAAACAAGCATGGACAGAAGCAGAAAGCAAAATTAATGTTATTATTCTTAAAGTTAGTGTGTTAGACAGGGTTCTCTAGAGAGACAAAACCAGATTGCTGATAATTTATAAAGATAGATAGATAACACAAGAAATGAACTGTTAGATTATATACAGATAGATTTATAATAAAAGAAATGAACAGTTAAATTATAAAGCAGTACAAATGGCTCAGTGCAACTCATTCCCGTGAGGGAGTTGTGAGACACTGGCAGTCCTTCAAGCTTTGAGGTCTGCCAGGTAGTCCTGTGTGGAGAGAATTAGGCTATCCTGGCACAGGCAGAAAACAGTAAGGCAGGTCACTAACCGTCAGCCACGTCACCAGCAGTCAGTCCCCAACTCCAGAGGTGTACATTCCAATTCTCTGGTGAGGCAGGTCTTACAGGGGCCTCAAATTACAGTGACACAGTCCATAGGTTAGGTGTCTCACAGGTAGTATAGCTTACAAATTGAGGCACAGAACAAGCAAGGCAGCCGCACACTGGTCCAATGATCAAAGAGCGAGAGATGAGAAAGGCGAGGCTCACCAAGCCATTTATCTCTCTGACCTTCAATTAATCCCACATGTGTTTATCGGCCAGGCTGGCACAATAAACTAACTATCTCAGTTAGTGAGTGTTACAGAGTACAGCATTGATTATAACATCCTGGTCAATAAAATAAAAATAGTAATATTCTGGTGACAACATCAAAAGGAACAATATTATTAATTACAATGTTCTGATCTTGAGAACATAAGAGTACATTTGAAAATTAACCACTAGTGGGACTTTCTGAGATGGGAAGGAGAAGGAGGCAGGTCATTCAACAAGATGGTATGACAGTGGCTAGTGCTAGCTTGTCTCAAAATGAACCAACCAAATATATTGTAATTATTTGTTCCCAGGACTATATATGGGTTTGCTTCAAGTTTTTAGTTAGAGTTATCAGTTCTCACTTGTGTGGACTGGTGCCTTCGTGCATTCAGATGTATCTTCTTTCTGAATAAACCTTCTTAATCACATTTTAAGAACGGCAAAGGGGCTTTTTGGTTGTTGTTTGCTTGTTTGATTTTGGTACAACAACTAGAAATTCTATGAGGAAGTTTCACTTTTTCATATGGGATGAGTAGGAGTTGACATCTGTTAGGGTATGGTGACCCTTTTTGGGGCATATCTGGGCAGCTCTGGCTTCTAGAAAGGAGTGGTGGTGTGACGGCAACAAACAGATGCAACAAACAGTAGGAGGAGGCAGTACAGCAAGTTTATTGAGCAGTAAAGTCAGGATACAAAGGGGACCGGTCCCCAGCAGGTCTATCCTGCTAAATAGGCGAAAGCAGTTGGACACAGCCCAGAGCTGGCAGGCCCATATAAGTCTGGCAGTGTTCGTTGACCTCACTATGTATTTATTTGGCAGGTAGGTTCCTGGGTGGTCAGACTCCTGGCCTCTAGCCTCCCTGTTCCTGGTACATGGGGACTCATCAGTTAGACAAGTCAGGTTGCTGTACCTGTCCTTGTCATATTGATGGGCATCTAACAACAGAGGTCCTTATAATCATTAATTCATTGCTTACAACTTTCCTCACTGTTACCCACAGGATAAATTTCCAGGTCACGTGCTTCCAGATTGACCTGGTTTTGTAGCCACCAAAGACCAATAAACAGGGTAAATTGGGGGAAGGTTGCCTTAAATCCTCTTGTTATTGAAGAATTTTTGGAGTATTGGAAAAGTAAACCTATAAAACACTTAGAAGAAAATATGGGAGAGGAAAAAAAAGGAAAATATGAGTAGATGTTCGTAATTGTCGGTTATACGTGGCTTTCTTAAATATGTCATTAAAAGCACAAGTGAGTATTATAAATAAAACACTGTGAACCCCTTTCTTTTTCAAACAAAAGTCTTTATGTGGACATGCATTTCTCTTGAATAAACATTTAATAGTGAAGTGGCTGAGGTAGATAAGTGTCTTAGGCTGGGCTTTCTAAAAAAGCAAAAATAGTGACACTTACAGATACCTGGCAGGCAATATGGTAGACCATTTCCTCAAGTCGAAAGAACCAGAGGTTAATAAGCCAGGTGGGATGCAAACCCAACAATAAGCAAGGCCACTTTCCCACAACATCTCCTTATAAAGAAACAGACCACACACCCTGAGGAAACATAATTGCTTCAAGGCTATGATCTGAGTAAGTTTGTTGCAATCCACCCTAATTGTATCCCATTAAGGAGGCTTATAACTGATTGAATGTGATTATATTACATTAGGGCAGGTCATGGGGTATTATGGGATGTTAGCTTTCAAGCTACTGAGAATCTTTTTCACCTGGTCAATTTGACATAAAACCCAACTATCATAATAAGGAAAAGAAAGCTATTCAATGAATCAGATTGACACTGTGGCAGCAACAATGTTTTCAAATAGAGTAACAATTGTGAGGACGACCCCAACTGTTGTACATAAGGCTCTGTTTCTATGAGTCAGGAACAACTCAATTACACCTAACAACAAATGGTAGGTATGCGCTTAACTTCCACTACTTGTCTGTCAGTTTGTCATGTCCAGGAGGTGAATAGAAGAGTCCAATGGGAAGCTTGAGAAGACAAAGCCAACTATTAAAATGAAATGTGCAAGGACCTAGAATTGGAGACCCAAAAGGGAAGAACACACTCACCATATCTGAAAATGAAAGAACTCAAGATGAAAGTCAAGCCTTAAATAACAATTTTGAATGATTCTATAGGCAAGATATTGAATGACACAGAAGCATCAAGAGATGAAAACAATGCACAGAGTCACTGTACCAGAAAGAACTAGTAGACAGTCCACCATTTCAGGAGGTAGCATATAAACAAGAGCCAATGATGCTCAAATAAGAAGTTCAAAATGCTCTGAATGCATTAACCAAAAATCAGACTCCAGGAATTCAATGAAATACCAATTGAAATGTTCTAACAGCTGATGAAGCACTGGATGCACTCTTGCATCTATGCCAAGAAATTTGGAAGACAGCTACTTGGTCAACTGACTGGAAGAGATCCATAGTTGTACCCATTCTAAAGAAAGGTGACTCAATAGAGTGCTCAAATTATAGAACAATATCATTGATATGGCACACAAGTAAAATCTTGCTAAGCTCATCCAACAATAGTTGTAGCAGTACATTAACAAGAAGCTATCAGAAGTTCAGACTTGATTCAGAAGAGGATATGGTACAAGGGATATTATTGTTGATTTCAGATGGACCTTGGCTGAAAGCAAAGGTTACCAGAAGGATGTTTACTGGTGTCTTATTTACTATGCCAAGACATTCGATTGTGTGGATCAAAACAAACTATGGATAACCTTGTGAAGAATGAGAATTCCAGAACACTTCATTGTGTTCTTCTGTATATGGATCAAGAGGCAGTTGTGCCAATGAAATAGAGGGATGGGGCATGGTTTAAAATCAGGAAAGGTATGCTTCAGGGTTGTATCCTTTCACCTACATATTTAATCTGCATGCTGAGCAAATAATAAGAGAAGCTAGTTTATATGACTAAGAATGTGGCATCAGGATTGGCAGAAGACTTATTAAGAACCTTTGATATACAGATGACACAACCTTGCTTTCTGAAAGTGAGAAGGACTTGGACCACTTGCTAATGAAGGATTACATTAAGGATTAAAGTCTTCAGTATGGATTACAATGCAAAGAAGATCAAAATCCTCACAACTGGACAACCAGACCAAATAGGTATGTGATAGTTTATTGTCTAACACAAGGTATCATCATGATAAGTGGAAAAGGAGGTTGAAGTTGTCAAGTGTGCCTTGCTTAGATCCACAATCAATGTTCATGGATGCAGCAGTCAAGGGATAAAAAGACACGTCACATTAGGTAAGTCTGCACAAAACCTCTTTCTTTAGAGTGTTGAAAAGTAAGCATGTTATTTTGAGAACTAAGGCGTGCCTGACCTAAGTCATGATATTATCAATGGCCTCATATGCATGTGAAAGTCATACATTGAATAAGAAAGAATGAAAAGTACTGTGGGCTGCTAAAAGGACAAACAATATGTCTTGTATAGCCAGAGTGCCCCTTAGAGGCAAGGATGGCGGGCCTTCATCTTACATACTTGGGATATGTCAGAAGAAACTGGTCTCTGGAAGAGGACATCATGTTTAGCTAAGTAAAGGGACAGCGAAAAAGAGGAGGGCCCTCAAGGAGATGGATGGACACAGTGGCTTCAACAATAAGATCAAGCATAGGAACAAATGTGAGGATGATTCAGGACCAGGCAGTGTTCCGTTCTGCAGTACATAAGGTTGCTATGGGTAGGAACCAACTCAATGGCACCGAACAACAACTGGCTTAACTTCTTAAGAAAGTGCCAAATTGTTTCCAATGTGGTTGTAACATTTTATAATTGCAATAGTAGGTGTATGAGGTTTCTAGTTTCCTTATAACCTCACAGATTACTTACGATTATTAAAAAATTTCTAACCATTCTAAAGAGTATATGGTGGTTTTGATTTGCATTTCCCTAGTGACAAATAATAATGAGTATCTTGTGTGCTTCTTATGTATCTTATTTATAAAATTTCATAGAAAATCTTTCCCCATATCTTTATATATTCCATATGTAAAATAGCTGTTATATATTTATGTATATATATCCAGAATTTTGTTTTTCATAGATATGTATTTAATTATTTTTTTTACAAGACAACCTTATCACCTTCAAAGTACTCTCCATTACACTTACTACATTTGTCAAGTCTGAGATTCTATTACTGAAAACATTTTTCAAACTCAACTGTTTAGATGACTGACAGCATCTCCCTAGTTTTTTTTCTTCACCTCTTCTATGTCGTGAAATCATTGTTCTTTCATGTCCTTCTTCAATCATGGAAACAAAAAGACATTACATGGAATGAGGACAGGTGTTTAAGGTGCATGGGCAAGAGAGGCATGCTCTTTTTGCCAAAAACTGGTGTACTGAGATGACTGTGTGAGCAGGTGCATTGTCATGGTAGCAACACCAGTCCCTTGGCTGCCACAAATCAGGTCTTTTTTGTCACATAGTTGTGCAATTTTCTCAGAAACTCTAAATAGAAAGCTGGATTAACAGTCTGACCAGTTGGAACAAACTCCAAATACACTAGGAGTCATAGGAAAGTTGATGGATATCCAGAACAAGGTTTGTCATCAATCAACATTTCACCTTTTTAAAATGAGAAAACCACTTGTGCACTTGCGTTTTTCCCATAGCACTGTCTTTGTAAGCTGTGTTCAACATCACAATGGTTTTCATAGTATTTTTCCCAAGTAGAAAACAAAATTTCACACTTGTATGCTGTTCTCTTAAATTAATTATAACAAAAAAACAAGGTTCAAACAAAACTACTTTTACAAAAAAGTTCACTGACCAGAGAGTACCGTCCCAGGTGACACCAGTGGGAAAATATGCATCTATGAAAGCTCTGCTCTACCCAGCTCAATTCCAGGTTTTCTTTGCTACCCCCGTGTGTGTTTACACTCAGGTGACTGACCCGTCTTGATTTAATTTTTGAGTATGGTGTGAACTAATTGATGTTGATATTCCTTTTTCTTTTCTTTTCCAAACAGATAGCCTGTTGATCAAGCACCATTTTCCCAAGAATTTTTTTTCACGGAATTATTTTGCTACCTTTGTGAACAATTAATTGACCCTATCTGTATGGATCTAATTTTGGACTCTTTATTCTGTAATTTTGTTTTGATGGGCCAGAATTTCAAAAGTTGAAATTTCAAAATGTCAAAAAGTTCCTTTTTTCAAAGGAGAAACTAAGACTGACAATTGGCCTCTTAAGAAGAGTGACATATTCCAAAAGATAATAAAATGGCATAATTAAACCTAAAAAAGAAAATAGTGGTCAATTTAAAATTCTATGGCAAGTAAAAAGATTATTCAAAAATTAAGATGAAATAAAAATGTTTCAGACAAACATGAGAACATGAATCATCAGCATTTAGCAGAAAATTATTAGATTAAATATTAAAGAAAGTTATTTCAGACAAAAGGAAAATAATCTTATTTGGAAATATGGAAATTCAGATAAAATGGAGACCAACAGAAATAGTAACTATGTGGATAAATACAAATTAAATTAACTGTATAAAGTTATGTTAATTGTACTTTATTGAGTTTAAAATATACATAAATTAAAATGCCTCCCTTTAAACATTAGAAGAAAGTAGATGTATTGAATGTATTCTAAGGTTCTATCATTATCAACTGAAAACTAAAACAATAGCTGTACTGCATATAAATCAAGTACGCATGTGGTAATCTCCTGAAGGATATTAAGACTGTAGAACCAGTAAAATAATTTAAAAATAAAAATAATCAGCTGCACCAAAAGAAGACAAAAGAACATATGTACAAACATGCTAGATATAATTAATGTATTGGATTTTATAAGATCTGCAAGAGCCTCTAATAAAATGATTTTTTCAAAAAGGAAGGCAAGAGGGAATTTTAAAATAACATAAAGTACTCACTGCTACTGAGTCAATTCTGACTCATAGCTCTGGTGGCATGTATTGGTTAAATGTTGGGCTGCTAGCTGCAAGATCAGAAGTTCAAAATCATCAGTTGGAGAAAGAGGAGTCTTTCTACACTATAAAGAGTTACAGTCTCTGGTCTTAAAGGCTTGAAGGTAAACAATCAGCCATCTAGCTAAGAAGCAACAAAGCCCACATAGAAGAAGCACACCAGCCCATGATTAGAAGGTGCTGAAGGGATCACTTATCAGGCATCAAAGAACAAAAAATCATATCATTGTAGGCTCACCTCCCCAGTACGATCTCTGAAGACAAATGGGTGCATAAGCAAATGTGGTGAAGAAAGTTGATGGTGTCTGACTATCAAAAGATATAGCATCTAGGGTCTTAAAGGCTTGAAGGTAAACAAGCGACCATCTAGCTTGGAAGCAATAAAGTCCACATGGAAGAAGCACACCAGTCTGTGTAATCACGGGGTGTCACAGGGATGAGGTATCAGACATCAAAGAACAAAAAGTCATATAATTGTGAATGGGGGGAGTGTGGAGCAGGAACCCAAAGCCCATCTGTCGGCAACTGGACATCCCCTTACAGAAGGGTGGTGGAGAGGAGACGAGCCAGTCAGGGTGCAGTGTAGCAACGGTGGAACATACAACTTTCCTCCAGTTCCTAAATGCTTCCTTCCCACCCACTACCATGATCCCAATTCTACCTTACAAATCTGGCTAGACCAGAGGATGTACACTGGTCAGATAGGATCTGGAAACAGGGAATCCTGGACTGATGATCCTTTCAGGACCAGTGGTGAGAGTGGCAATATCGGGAGGGTGGATGGAGGGTGGAGTAGAGAGGGGGAATTGATTACAAGGATCTACATATAACCTCCTCTGGGGGATGGACAACAGAAAAGTGGGGGAAGAGAGACGTCGGACAGTGTAAGATATGACAAAATAATAATTTATAAATTATCAAGGGTTCATGAGGGAGAAGGGAGCAGGGAGAGAGAGGGAAAAATGATGAGCTGATACGAGGGACTTACATGGAGAGCAAATGTTTTGAGAATGATGAGGGCAATGAATGTACAAATGTGCTTTATACAATTGATGTATGTATGAATTGTGATAAGAGTTGTATAAGCTCCCAATAAAATGATTTAAAAAAAAGAGTTACAGTCTCCAAATCCCATGAAAGTAGTTGTATGAGTGGGATGATCATAGAATAAGTATATCAGAATTCAAGCAAGTCATTCAATTAATTCAACTGATTCATTATAGAAATGGACTAGTTAATCTAAGTGAAAGACTAGAATTTCAGAAGGGACTGTAAAAGGAACAACTATATGCTGCTTGTAAGAGATCTATTTTAAATACAAGGATAAGAATGTTTGGAAGTAAAGGATAAAATAAGTTATACCAGGTAAACACTTATCAAGAGAAAGTTGATATGGCTAAACTAATATTAGATATTACATATGAAAAATATTCTTTGCATTACCAGAAGCATTGTTAGATAAAATACATAACATTAAGAAAAGGAGAACTTATAAGCTGAAAGAAGGATATATGCATTTTAAAAATTATTGGCATATAATTCACATATTATACAGTTTAATAATTCAATCATATTAAAAATTGTGCAATCATCACAATTTTAGAATATTTTTTTCTTCCTTGTCTTTACTATTGTTAATCTTTCATTTGTCCCAACCTTTTCTACCGTGCCCTTAAACTAATCCAGTTACTGACCTATAGATTTGCCTATCCTGGACTTCGTATAGAGAAAAAATGTACAAAACAAAACCTAGGAACAAACAAACCAAACTATGACAAAATAAAGCAGAGAAAAAGTTCAAAACTGAAGCAGAAAATATTTAAAAGCCAGAAAAAATTTAAAATGAGTTGTGGTAGTTAGCTTATTGTGTCAACCGTGCTGATAAACGCATGTGGGGTTAATTGAAGGATGGAGGGATAAATGGCTCAGTGGGTCTCTCTTTTCTAGTTCTCAGGTCTCTTGCTTTCTGATGGTCAGTCCAGGGTGTAGCTTCTTTAGTCAGTTCCCTGCTTCAGCTTGCAAGACTCACATCTTGAGGAGAAGCCACACGGATTTACTGCGATGCAGCCCTGGGTGCTGGAGCACCTGTGTGGAGACTCCTGCTAGTGCTGAGATGCTTACACTTTCACTGACGCGGCTTTCCTCCTGCAGTAAGCATCATTGCATCTTCTTTTTCTGATGGAGGACGACTTTGTGGATTGGTGTCGGACATATGGGCTAATGTTGGACTTATGGGCTTGGGCAGCACTGGGTTGGGATGTTTTCTTGATGCGCACTTAACCTTTATATAAAACCCTCTCTTATACATGAGTTTCTGTGGATTTGTTTCTCTAAAGAACCCAGACTAACACATGAGTCAAAAGGAAGATCAAGGGATACATCATTACATTTTAATCTAACTGCAATCCATAATTGAATTTATAATTCTCTTTGTCTGATAGCAAAGTTATTCATATCTCTGGACTATGGCCAGAGGCTTAATCCTCATAAGGACCCTGTAAATGGTTGTGGGCTTCTGCTGTCATCCTTGAATGTTATGATATCCATTGAATTGTGGTCCTGGTAAAAAATATTGACATTACCGTGGATTGTCAAAAGGACAAATAAATCTGTCTTGGAAGAAGAATGGCCAGAGTTTGCCTTAGCGGCAAGGATGGTAAGACTTCGCCTCAAGTACTTGGATATGGAGTCAGGAGAGACCAGTCCCTGGAGAACATCATGCTTGGTAAAGTAGAGGGACAGAGATGGAGGCAAAGGCCCTCAAGGAGATGGGTGGACACAGTGGCTGCAACCACGTCATCAAGCACAGGAACACTTGTGAGGACGGTGCAGGACTGGGCAGTGCTTTGTTCTGTTGTGCAGAGGGTCTTTAGGGCTTGTAACTGTTCAATGGCACCTAACAACAACAACAACTGTCATTTAAAGTCTTCTGTAAGCTAGTTGTTCAGAATTTAAGTTCTGATACAGTTCTCACCCCTGGATTTGGATTTTCTTCTTTATCATCCTTGGGTAACACAGGCTGGTGTACTTCTTCTGTATGGACTTAGTTGATGTCTCACTAGATGGCTGCTTGTCTTGAGATAGACTTTAAGGACCCTAGACAGTATTCTTTCGGATAGCAGGCGCCATTTGGTTTTCTTACCACACTTTGTTGTAGCAACCACAACTACAGTGATTTTCCCCTGAGAGTGAGTATCTAGTTGAACCATGTCACAAGTAGTAATTGTTCTTAGGTTACGACTATGATAGAGATTTATTTTTAATTTTTTACATTTTAATAAGTCATTTTATTGGGGGGTTGTCTTAAAGCTCCATACATCACTTGTATCACTTTGTATCGAGTACATTGGTACATATATTGCCATCATTATTTACAAAACATTTTCTTTCTACTTGGGCCCTTGGTATCAGCTCCTCTTTTTTTCCCTCCCCTCCTCCCTCCCTCTGTGATAGAGATTTCTTAATGGTAAAGTAGGCAACACAACAGCACGATAACACCATTCTAAATCTTTATACACTCAATAATGTAGCTTTGAAAAGCCTGAAAATTGAATTAATAATAATAGTAGGAATCTTTATGATATTTAAATATCTAAAAGTATATGGGGGAGGGAGGGAGCCAATAAGCATAGCAAAGATCTGAATAACATCATTAATATATTTATCCTTTTGACAGTTACAGAATACTGACTATAACAAATACAACACACATTAATTCCAATCACATGTAACACAATAATATTGACGATGTGCTTAATCATAAAGAAAATGTTGATTAAGTTTAGAGGATTGAAATCAGCAAGAATATATTTTGAGCAGAGTAAAATTAATGTAGAAATCATAGACAAATTCTCCAAAATCTAAAAATTCGCCTCTTCAATTTCAGCCTGTGCTTCATCCAGCTTCGCTGTGGAGACCCGAAGCCCCAGCATCATGATTAGTGATGATGAGCCAGGCGATGACCTAGATTTATTTTGTATCCCATATCATTACATGAAGGATTTAGGAAAGGTGTTTATTCCTCATGCACTAATTATGCACAGGACTGAACGACTTGCTCGGGATATGATGAAGGAGCTGGGAGGCCATCACACTGTGGCCCTCTGCATGCTCAAGTGGGCCTAGAAATTCTTGGCGGACCTGCTGGATTTCATCAAAGCATTGAACAGAAACAGTGAGAGATGCAATCCTATGACTAGATTTTATCAGACTGAAGAGCTACTGCAATGACTGGTCAACCATGGACATAAAAGTAATTGGTGGAGAGGACCCCTCAGCTTTGACCAGAGAGAATGTCCTGATGGTTGGGGATATAATTTGCACAGGAAAACCATGTAAACGGTCAAGCAGCATAACCCAAAGATGGGCAAGGTTGCTAGCTTGCTGGTGAAAAAGGACTCCTTAAAGTGTTGGCTATGGACTAGACTCTGTTGGCTTTGAAATTCTAGAGAAGTTAGTGGTAGGTTAGACCCTGGACTACAATGAATACTTCACGGACTTGAATCACGCCTGCATCATCAGTGAAACTGAAAAGCAAAATACAAAACCTAAATGGAGTAGTAAAGGTCCCTCCATGTCCCATCTCAGAGCACACGCAGGTCTGACCCTCAGAGAACCCTTTGAGGCTGCACTATGAGCCTGTAGGCACTCATTTCTCCTTGGGGTTGGGCTATTGTGTGAATTGTGAGAGTCTCTGAAACCACACCACTAAGGGAAGAAACAAATGAAATTAGCCCTGCCAGAAATATTGAAAAGAGAAGACATATTATTTTAATTGGCATTTTACTTTTTTAGTTAAACAGATTCAAGATAAAACAAAACAAAAAGTCTAAAAATTATACACTACATTTCAAATGCCATGGCTAAAGAGGAAATCACAAAGATTATTTAAAATCTTTTTAACTGAATGAAAAAAAAGATTCAACATATCAAAAATTGTGGAATATAGTTAAAGCAGTGCTTAAGGGAAATCTGTGGTGTTAAATACACAAGAATCAGTTATTTATGTATCCTTCTCAAAAGCTGGAAAAAGCTCATAAAATTAAACCACGGAGAAGTAGAAAGGAGGAAAACTTAAAGTTAAGAGCGAAAATCAATAAACTAGAAAATAAACTAACACTTAAAGAAAACTAAGAATGCAAAGAGGTGGGTCATTGAAAAGAAGAAAATATAAACCAAGTAGGCCTTAATCTAGGGAGTCAAAAAGTCACAAGTTAGAACCCGTCATCATGCCCTGACTGCCTTGGTCAGAAGGCCCTCAGCCCATCTTGTAAGCGCTTCTGTCTAACAGAATGTATGCGTCCCAAACATGGTGCCACTCCTGCTTCTGTGGTCCCACCTGTAACTGGGATGTATTGATCTGCCACCAATCATGAATTTGTGGCAGTTTCCTTTGTGTTTCCTGCCTTCTTTTTCTAACAGTTTTATTGGCACTCGATCCATATATCACAAAATTCAATAATTCAATCATAAGAAGAAGAGTTGTACAATCATAACCACAATCAATTTTAGAATATCCCCCTCCCCCCTATGGTTAAATCGCTTTAAAAATGAGTGCTTGTGACAGGAGTGGAGACTGTGGGCATTTGGGCCTCTTCTTCATGCAGCTTACTTGTTCCTTCAAGTCCTACCCTAGCCTGAACTCGTATATCCCACTTCCATTTAATAATAGAGTGTTGTTATGCACGTCTAACTTTATGACTCTGTGGGTCAGACAATACCAAGTTCATGATGGGCAACTCAGGCCTCATGGTGACTTGGTGGCCCATGGTGAGGAGTTCTGTCTCCACTAAGGTCCAGTAACAGGTCAACAGCTGTTTTTCAAAAGGAGAGTAGCTGTCTGCAGAGGATGGCATGATTTGGAGTCACCACCTGGTTAAATTGTGATAATTCTCTGTCATTCTCCAGGATCCATCTGTCTTCTTTACAGGCCAAATAGGTGAGTTAAATGGGGATGAAGTAGGAATCAACACCCTGCATCTTTCAAGTCTTTGATGGTGGCACTAATCTCTGAATTCCCTCCAGGAATGCTTTTGGTTTACTATTTTCCTAGGCAATGGCAGTTCTAATGATGTCCACTTGGTCTTTCCTACCATGATAGCCCTTATTCCACATTTCAGGGATCCAATATGGGGGTTCTGCCAGCTATTAAATATATCTATTCCAATGATGCATTCTGGAACTGAAGAAATAACAACACAATGGGTTTGGGGGCCCACTGAACCCATGGTGAGGTGTACCTGAGCTAAAACTCCATCAAAAACTTGACCTCCATAAGCTCCCACTCTGACTAGCAGGCCTTTGAAACATTTTAGATCTCCTGGAATTAGTGTCAGTTCAGAGCCTGTGTCCAGCAATCCCCCCAAAATTTGATTATCTCCTTTTCCCCAATGAACAGTAAGTCTTGTGAAAGGCCGCAGGTCCCTTTGGGCAAAGCTAGAAGAAAGATTAACAGTATAAACTTTCAGTGATGTAGCAGGGTCCTTCTTCGAAGGACCTGGCCTTCCCCTCATTCAAGGGGTTGTGGATCTATAAATTGACTCAGGTCTGGGAATTTATTGAGCCGTCATGACTCTCTATCCTGCTGTTCACTTGATCTAGCATTCTTTCACCTGTATAGATCACATATTTAGTAGCTATCCCATGTACTTCACTCCTAGGGACACCGTGGCTAGGTAAGTAGTCAATGTCATAAATCCACACAAGACAGCTTGCTTTGATTACTACAGAAACCTTACTATTCATTATAATAACCACATCCACTCTGTCTCTGTTGATTCAGTGCTGACACCTGCCCTCTACCTACACGAAGCCCAATCAGCTCCATTGTATACAAATGTTGGAGTTCACTTAGGGCAGTTCCCACTGTTAATCCTGGTGTACATAAGATAGCAATCATAGGAGTCTTCAGAGATGCTGGGGCCTACTTCACAATCTTGTTTCTTATGGTTGTGGTGAAAGGTATGTTTTTGGGGCGCTCCCTTTCTGGGTCTATGGGATTATTCTGATAGGTCCATTCCAACCTACAAATTTCCATAGCCTTTGGATACTTTCCTTCTCCAAGTCTGCATCCATGGCCTCCTGGGGAGTTCCGGATCATAATTTAACTGAAGAACAGAAAAGTCATGCTTGGTTTACGGGTGTCTCTGCACAATACGCAAGTACCGCCCATAAGTGGACAGCAGCAGCACTACACCCCCTTTCTGGGATCTCCCTAAAGGACAGTGGTGAAGGGAAATCCTCCCAGTGGGCAGAACTTCGAGCAGTTTGCCTGGAAGGAGAACTGGCCAATGTGAGATTGTATACTGATTTATGGGTTGTGGCTAATGGCTTGGCTGGATGGTCTGGGAATTGGAAGGAATATGATTGGAAAATTGGTGACAAGGAGGTGTGGAGAAGAGGTATGTGGATAGACCTCTCTGAATGAGCCAAGAAAGTAAAGATAACAGTGTCTCATGTGGACGCTCACCAAAAGATTACCTCTGAAGAAGAGGACTTTAACAATCAAGTGGATAAGATGACACTCACTGTGGTAGTCCTCCTCTTTCCTCCCCCATTCCTGTCATTGCCCAAAGGGCACATGAGCAAAGTGGACATGGTGTCAGGGATGGAGGTTATGCATGGGTGCATCAACATGAACTTACACTCAACAAGGCTGACTTGGCCACTGCCACAGCTGAGTGCCCCATCTGCCAGCAGCTGAAGCCAGAGGGGGCAGCATTTTGTTATTACTGGAATAGACACCTACTCTGCATATGGATTTGCCTTCTCTGAACGCAATGCTTCCGCCAAAACTACCATTCATGGACTTACAGAATGCCTCATCCACCGGCATGGCATCCCACATAGCATTGCTTCAGATCAAGGAACTCACTTCCCAGCAAATGCAGTGCGGTGATGGTCCCATTCTCATGGAATCCACTGGTTGAATCATGTTCCTGACCATCCTGAAGCAGCTGGCTTGACAGAACAATGGAATGGCCTCCTAAAGACACGTTATGGTGTCATCTATGGGGCAACAACTTGTGTGGCTGGGTTAATGTCCTCCAGGATGCTGTGTATGCTCTAAATCAGTGACCAATATATAGTGTTGTGTCTCCAATAGCCAGGATTCATCGGTCCAGGAACCAAGGCACTGAAGCTGGAGTGGCACCACTCGCTATTACTAGTGATCCACTTGCAACCTTTTTTCTTCCTGTCCCAGCAATCCCATGTGCTTTATTCCCACATGGAAACACAGCACAGATTCCACTGAACTGGCAGCTGAGAACGCCACTGGCTGCTTTGGGGTTCTCATGTTTTTGGTCAGGAAGGGTGTCACTGTAATGCGTGGCATGATTGATCCTGATTACCAAGGAGAAATTGTACTGGTGCTACATAATGGAGGTAAAGAAGACTATGTCTGGAATCTAGGAGATCCCATAGGCCAACTCTTAGTACTATCATGCCCTGTGATTAAATAAGTGGTAACCTACAGGAACCCAATCCTAATAGGACATCTAATGGCCCAGGCCCCTCAGGAATGAGGGTCCGGGTCACCCCACCAGGCAAACAACCATGGCCAGCTGTGGTACTGGCCAAGGGCAAAGCTAATACAGAAATGGGTAGTAGAAGAAGGTAGTTCTACCTGTCAGTTAAGACCATGTGATCAATTGCAAAAGCGAGGGTTGTGATCGTCAGTTTATCTTCTTTATATGTGCGTATTGAATACCTTTCCTTTGTTCATGTATAATATTAGGCGTAAGTGTGATTTCATTTATGTCTGGAAATTATATATGGCTAAAAAATGTGTATAGGTTCCAAATTGGCAAGGGATAGATTATGATACGTAGGTTTATTGTGTCAACCTGGCCAATAGGAGCATGTGGGATTAATAAGGTCACAATTTGGAGGGCAAAGAGATAAATGGCTTGGCACAGCCCGCCCCTCTGTCTCTTGCTCTCTGTTGATGAGACCAGTAAATGGCTGCTTTAGCTAGTTCTCTGCCTCAACTTGTGAGCTACATACACTACCTGTGGGACAGCCAACCCATAGGTTGTGTCTCTAGAGCTTGAGGTTCCTTTGAGACCTGCTTCACCATGCTACTGGAGTATACATTGCTTGAGCTTGAAGCTGTTGAATCCTGTCATCTTGTATTGCTTGAGTTCAATAAACTTCCTGGGGCCTGCTTTGCCAAGCTTCTGAGCTGCTGACTGTTGGTGACCCACTCTGCTGTTTGCTGCCTGTGGCCAGACTGCCTGAATTGCCCTAGGGAAGACTCAACTGTCTGCTTCCTTGACCTTGGACCCAGCAGCCCTCGTGAGTTGAAGGACTTTCAGTATATTAATTGTTCCATCAAAGTGAGTTTAATTGAGCCCTCTGTACTGTTGTGTGGACTAATTAGCTGTTACATTCCTTTGAGATATATATATCTATCCTCTTATATATGTAATCATAAGTGTCCTGGTTTTGTTCCTGTAGAGAAAGAACCCTAACACAGTACTGTAATCACCATCAGTTTTAGAGAGTGCTCCCTTCATCCTCCCACATACATTGTTTGCTCCCTCACCCCTCACCCTCCCTCTCTCCCACTCCCACCCCACAGCTACCTCCCCTATAAACTCTTGCATCTGTTCTTACTCTATGCCTCTATTCCTAACGTGCTTCACAAACTGGAAAACACAACAGAAACAGAAAGTGAAAAATAAAGTAGTAAGGATAAAATAATAATACAGAGATACAAATACAAATAGCAAGAAAGAAAAGACCACCGTTAATGTTTAAAAGGTTAGGGAAGAAAATTTTTTGTCATGGAACAACCACAAAAAACTCCCACCTAGAAGACTCTCGTGGGGGTCTGTTAGAGACTTAATCAGGCTAGATAATCTGCAGATGGGGTTGGGGCTCCCCCTCTCCTCTACAGCCGCCTACAAATTGGGTGTTCACAATTTGCACTCTGATACTTTTCCCTTGGTCATATTTGAATTGTGTTACTGTTGTCTTTGGATCACACAGCTGCAATCTTAGAAGACACCTCGATTCGATGGCTGCTTGTTTGAATACATGCCTGTAAGACCCCAGACACCATTCTGATTGATGGCCAGACACCATCTGCTTTCTTCATTACATTTTGCTGTAGCACTCTTAACTTCAGTGATCATTTCATGCAGGTGAGTATTGAGTTGGGCCATGTTATCAGAACGAACTGTTCTTGAATTGGGGCTAGAGTTCAGTGGGGATGCAATAATCCATCTGCTTGTCCTTGAGATATGCATGACTTGGGTTTATTTTGGCATTTTTTATTATGACAAATTCATCCTGCCTTCTTTAAGCAAATTCTTTATGACAAATTCATCCTGCCTTCTTTAAATTCATCCTGCGTGGCTATGAATCCTGATGCCATTAGGACCACATGCTAACGGCTTCTCTCATCTGGATGATGAGTCTTTGTCTTGTCCTTGTTCCCTTTTGGACTTAATACATTTTCTCCTTAAATTATATTTGAGATTTAAGTTCTCTTTTATACCTCAAAACAATTAAAAAATAGCTGCTAGAGGTTCTAAACATATAAATCAAATAGGATTTAATTTAGGACAGTAATAGTTTAATATCTGGAAAGGAAACATTTAAATTCACTGCTCTTATCCAAAAGTACTTGACTTGATCTTAGCCAAAAGGCAGAGAGAAACCCTGGTGATGATGTAGGATAAGCCCTGGGATGCCAACTGCAAGGTCAGTGGCTCAAATCCACCTGCTACACTGTGGAAGAAATATGCAGCTGTCTGTTCCCATAGATTTACAGTCTCCAAAGCCCATTGGTAATGGGTGAGTGCAGAGTGGAGACTTAAAGCCCATCAGTAGCCAACCGGACACCCCCTTACTGAAGGGTTGTGGGGAGGAGATGAGCCAGTCAGGGTGCAGGGTAGCAACGAAGAAATATATAACTTTCCACTAGTTTTTAAATACTTCCTCCCCCCACCCCCCACTATCATGATCCCAATTCTACTTTACAAATCTGGCTAGACCACAGGATGTATATTGGTAAAGATAGCAACTGGAAACACAGGGAATCTACGACAGATGATTCCTCCAGGACCAGTGGTGAGAGTGGAGATGCCTGGAGGGTGGAGGGAACATGGGATAGAAAGGGGCAACTGATTACAAGAATCTACGTATAGCTTCTCTGGGGGATGGACAGCAGAGAAGAGGGTGGGGGAGACATCAGACAGTGTAACATATGACAAAATAATAACAATTTATGAATTATGAAGGGTTCAGGAGGTAGGGGAGAATGGGGAGGGAGGGGCAAAATGAGCAGCTGGTATTAAGGGCTCAAGTGGAAGGCAAATGTTTTGAGAATGATGATGGCAGCAAATGTACATATGTGCTTGACACAATGGATGTATGTATGGATAGTGAAAAGAATTGTACGAGCCCCTAATAAGATGATTAAAAAAAAAGATGTACAGTCTCAGGCACTCTATAGGGCATTGCCATGTGTTGGAATCATTTACAATAACACACAAAGAATTAGAAACTTGGGAACAAATCTAATAAAAATATGTGTGAAAGCTCTAGATGGTATTACAAAGCACGATTGAGATGAAGAAATGGAGAGGTGTGTCATATGCGTGAGTTAGAAGGTCAATCTCATGAAGACGTCAATCCTGTACAAGTGCATCTATAGACCAACGCAATCTCTATTCTTTTTGCTCTTCTTTTGAAGTCAAGTTTTGCCCTTTTTCTAAAACTAGTTTTTCCTGATTCTAAAATTTTAATGGAATTATCCAAGGCAATTTTGAAGAACAAAACTAGTTTTTCCTAATTCTAAAAAAATTTTGGAAATAGTTGAGGGGATCTTGTTGAAGAAAACTGAAGTTATACTACTACATATCAAAACCAATTAATTATAAGTCTATAGTAATGAAGACTAGATCTATCTTGGAAGCAATCCAACTAGAATGCTCTTTAGATGGATGATGCGAGATCTCATATTATGCACTTTGAACATGTTATCAGGATATACCAATCCCTAGAAAAGGACATCATGCTTCGTAAAGTAGAAAGGTAATGAAAAAGAGCAAGACTCTTGACTGTTCGGATTGGCAATAATGGGCTCGACATAACAAGAATTGTGAAGATGGGGCAGGACTGGGTAGTGTTTCTTTTTATTGTGCATGGGGTCACCATGGCACTTAAACACCACAATACTGGTGCTAGCAAAGATAAACAAGTGAAACAGAATGCGGAATTCAGAGAAAAACACACGTACATTGTCACTTGGTTTATGAAAAAGCTGATGCTTCAATGCAGTAGGAAAAGAACGTTCTTTTCAAGAAATACAGTTTTAAGTCATTTGACAATATACAGGGGAGAAATATATAGCTTGATATCTTCAATCACATTCAGATCAAAATCTGAAAGGCACAGGAATGCATTTCAGAACTTTAGGATAAGCAAAGCTATCTCAAACAGGAAACAAAATATGTTGTTTTTGTTATGTGCCATGGCATTTGTTCTGACTCATAGCAAAACACTGCCCGGACCTGCACCATCCTCAGAATTGTTATGTTTGAACCCACTGTTGAAGTCACTGTGTCAATTCATCTTGTTAACGGCTTTCCTCTCTTTCACTGTCCCTCTAACTTACCAAGCATGGCACCCTTTTCTAGGAACTAGTTGCCTCTGATAACATGTCTGAAGCACATGACATGTACTTTGCCTCTAAGGGGCACTGTGGCTGTATATCTTTGGACAGTCCATGGTACTTTCTATATTCTTTGCCAACACCATATGTATCAAATGTATTGATTCTTCTTCAGTCTTCCTTTTCCAATGTCCATCTTTCACATGCATATGGGACAATTGAACATACCGTGGTTTGGGTCAGGCACACCTAATCCTCAAAGTAACCTTGCTTTTCAACACTGTAAAGGGGTCTTATGCAGGAGATTTCCCCCAATGAAATGCACTGTTTGACACAAATATACTAAACATAAAATCATATACACCTATTACCATTGAGTTAAGGAGTCCTGGTGGTGCTGTTGGGTAACCATTGGACTGCTAACCAAAAGGTCAGTGGTTCAAACCCACCAGCTCCTCTACAGGAGGAAAAAGAGCCTGTCAGCTCCCATAAAGAAGAACATCCACAGAAACATAATATAGGCTCCTTATAAGTCATAATTGACTCAATGACAGTGAGTTGGTTTTTGTTGTTTGCTATTGGGTCAATTCTAATTCGTGGTGATCTGACTCAGAGTAGATCTACTTCCCAGGGTGTCTGAGGATATAAATCTTTATGAGAGCAGGCAACTTCATTTTTCTCCCTCAGAGTGATGGCGAGTTCAGACTGCTAGGACATTAGGCTTCCTAAAGAATATGAACTTCTCTTAATTACACAGCATCATTAAGAAAATAACAAGGCACCGACAGAACAAGAGAGGATAATTACAATATACTCATTTGACAAAGGACTCTCATGAAGAAT
This sequence comes from Tenrec ecaudatus, assembly GCF_050624435.1. Taxonomy (NCBI): domain Eukaryota; kingdom Metazoa; phylum Chordata; class Mammalia; order Afrosoricida; family Tenrecidae; genus Tenrec; species Tenrec ecaudatus. The sequence goes on along the minus strand of NC_134531.1, from coordinate 71,770,218 downwards.
ATATTTAAAATTCCTAGAAATCAGTAAGGAAAAGATGTATAATACAAAAAGAAAGAAAAAACCTGGACGAAATTATTGTATAAGGACTTCACAATAAGGAATATCCCAAGGACCAATAAATACTAAGCAAGTGTGCTCAACTCCAATAGTCATCAATAGTCATCAAGGAATGATTAAAATAAGAAAGGCAAACAAGGTGAAGGGTTGAGAAGAATGTAAAGCAACTGCGTCTTGGTGTGCTGTTAGTGATATAACATCTTTACAAAGCATTTGGCAGAATCTGCTGAAGCTAAATATATGCATATTTTATGCCTGAGCAAGCTCACTCCTAGATTTACATATAACAGAGATGTCTATATATGTTCCAAAATATAAGTACAAGAATATCTGTAACAACTCCAAACTAGAAACTTTCCAGGTGCTCATAAGCAATTGAAGGGATAAATTATTTCTTGTATATTTTTACAGTGGAATACTATACAGTATTGAGAATGAATGAGTTGCCCACAGACTGGTAACCACACAACAAAGGACTAGTTATTAAAATCTACAGTATTGTACTAAAGTACAATAAGAAAAGAACCAAGAAGGTGGGCAAAGGACATGAACAGACGATTCACAAAGGATGACACTCAAATGGCTAATAAACACACGAGGAAATGCTCCTGGTCACTAGCCATCCAGGAAATGCAAGTCAAAACAACCACAAGATACCACCTAACATCCATTACTGCAGCCCAATTAAAAAACAAAACAACTAATAGCAACAAATGTTGGAGGGGGTGTGGTGAGATTGCAGTGCTTATCCACTGCTGGTGAGCTTGCAAATACATTCAGCCACTGTGAAAGGTGATACGGCAGTACCTAAAACAGATGGCAATTGAAATACTGTATGATCCAGCAATACAATTTTTGGGTGTATACCCCAAAGGAACATGAAACAGATCATGAACATATGTTCACTATGTTCAGTGCAGCACAGGTCACGATAGCAAAGAGCTGGAAACGGCCCAAATTTTCATCAGGAGAAGATTGGATTAATAACCCTGGTATTTACACACAATAGAATACAATACAACCCTTAAACCCAACAATGAAACCATGAGATAGCTGGAGACATGGAGGGATCTGGAAGACATTAGGCTGAGTGACATTAGTCAAGCACAAAAGGACAAATACTGTATGAGGCCACTGCTGTCGGAACAAGCAGCCGAATGGGCACAAGCTTAGGCTGTAGAGCAGCCAGGGGTCAGACAGCCTGGTAGAGAGCCCGACTGGTGTCAATGAACTGTATGCCATCTGCTCTAGGTAAGTTTCAGTAGACCACTTGACCAGGGGGTGCCTCAGTCAGCTGGGAACAGACCACGGAAGGGGAAGGGGATGTTGCCTACTGAGTGACTGTCATATCAATCTGCGATGAGGTCCCTCACCCTGGGCATGTATAAAACCCTGTCAGAGGGATAAGGGAGGCCAATGGGAAAGACAGTGCAGCAGAGGGGAAAGGGAGCAAACACGGCTGGGGGGACACAAAGGCATGCCTGTCGGTAGGAAAAGAGGGAGGACTGATCCCCAGGCGGGGGTAAGAATGACTGAACATGTTTTGGGGGACAACGGGGGGGGGTGACTTTGGTGGCATGCAATGAATGGGTCACATTGATCTCAGCAGTCTAGGGGAATCTCACAGAACCAGGTCGGGTGCCTTGGAACACTGGGTCACTGAATCCTGGGTCTTCGGGGTGCGCAGCATGCTCCAGAGGCTGCATCAGTGAGATCAGATGCAGAAATTCCACTGAATGAACTGGACCCTACCTCAGACACACTTAAGTAACCTGAGGACTTAAGTCAGAAAATACATGGTGTCTGAGGAAGCAGAAGACAGTTGGACCAAGAGTGGTGAACTGTTGGTAGATGGACAATCAAGACCTTGCTTCATCAACATCCTATATGCTGTATTAATATATGTATCATTCCATCAAGCTGTTTCATTTTGTTTATACCTGTTCACAGTAGGGTATATCTCAGATGTGCTATGTCATTGGGGTCACCCTATAATTTATATGTTTGGGTTTTTTTTGTAAATGAAACCCAAGATTGATGAGTCTATAGGGACAGCAAATAGAACAAGGGTATAGGGAGAGGGATACATTTGGGGCGGGGGGGGCGGTAAGGCAAGAACAGATGTTGGGAAACTGATTATGGAAGCATTCATGCAATTTTGTTTGACAAGATTGAACTATAGAGTGATATGCCATATGTATTAACCCCAAAGTAAAAAAAAACTAAAAGGAGCAGAAACAAAAACATAGATCCAGAAATGGGTTTTGAGCTCACACTAAATATTATCTCCAACTTAAGAACAATTATTTCTTACATCATGGCCGTGCTCGATACTCGAACAAAGAAAGAAAACATAGAAGACTTGTGGTGAAGAATGTAGATAGTACCCTCTAGCAGATAAAATAGCATCTGGGATCTTAAAGGCTTGTTTGCAAACAAGCAGCCCTCTAAGTGAGATGTCAAATAAGACCACATGGAAGAAACAGCATCATCAGTCACTGATGGATAGTAAACCAAATAATCTGAAGCGAAGGAGGGACCAATAGCCTACACTGTGAGCACATCTGGTGTACAGAAAGCTATGGTTGACCATGGGAGCCCAAGATTCATGTATGGGCCTACATAGGAAATACATCTCCAGAGAACTCCATCTACAATTGAGGGAGGGGAGCAAAGTTACTAAACAGAGAACTTTGGAAAGATGAGTACAGAAGATCAAAGGGGGGGATCTAAATTGAACCCTTAAAATGTTGTCAGTAGATCCTCCCTCTGATGCAGGCTGGACCTGATCTGGTTTCTTAAATGGTCTGTATCTTTGGTTTGTATTGCTCTGTTTGGTTCTTGCTTGTCCATATTGTGATGTATCTCAGAGGTGTCATGTCATTGGAGGGCACCCCCTTGAAGTTGCGTTATATGTTTTTCCATTTTTCAATCTATGAAACCCAGGATTGAAGAACCTATAAAGATAGCAAGTAGAATAAGGGTTTGGTGGGGAAGGGGATTCAGTCGTGGAGGGTAAGGAGTGGTGGGGAGAAGATGTCAAGAAGTCCATGTAGAAAAAGAATGTTTGGAAACTGATTGTAATAGCAATTGTTCAATTATGCTTAAGATGATTGAACTATTGAATGACATAATAGGATGTGTATATTAATTTTTAAAGGAGAATGAATGATTTAAAACTAAAGGCAGCAATATGGATAAATATGTTTTGAGCAAAAAGAGCCAGATTTATAAGAGTAAATACTATATGACTCCACTTATATGGCATTTAAAACAGGGAAAACAAATCGGTGCTGTTAGAAGTCAAGAAATTAGTTATGTGTGTGGATGGCTTACAATCTACCCCAGCTTAGTGACCTCATAATACAATAGAACTACTCCATGGGGTTGGTGAGACTAGAAATCTTTCCAGGAAATTTGCAGAGGCTTGGCCAACAGAAAACATAGCCAAAGTTTTGCAGTGAGCAGACATGTCTAAGTGTAGTTTTAAAAGTGATTTTATATGGCCGGGGTCAGAACAAATCCAGGGATACATATGATAGCCAAATAAAACAGAGGGGGAAAATAAAGAAATGGCTAGTGGGAAAACAGGGCACTAACCTAGCCAAGGGGAGGGTATTGTTTATATTTCCACAGGGAAAGAGGAACCAGACTTCAACCCAGTGTTCCAAGATGTGAATGCAACATGCTGGCATAAGACAGAGAGGTCTGAAGGACTGGCCCCAATCCCATCTTTGTGGATAGCGCCCTTAACACCAAGAACAATTTATGTCAGAGGACAGGGCTGAAAGCTACAGCTCAGGGAGTAGGGCATGTCTGATCAGAACACACAGCAGCAAATGAAGGGGGGAGGAAGAGAGAATAGAGTACATTCTCGCCCACCAAGCCTTGAGGCAGATATACCTGCTCAGAGCAGCCAATGCACAGAGAGGACCATATGGCCAGCTGCACTACAAGACACGACACCCTCACTGACCCATAGCGCTATGGGGAGCAACACTGGCGACACAGTATGGGAACAGCGCCTGATCTGACACTACCACACCGAGGCAAAACATTAAGGGCATGCAACAGAACAGCAAGGGGAACTGAGCATGGAAGTCCACAGGGAACACCAAAAATAGACTTTGGGGTCAGGGCATAGAACCCCATCAGACTCCACTGAAAAGTACTCCTAGAGATCAACAAATAGACCCTGAATTATTTACAGGCTTTTCTTTTGGTCATTGGTTTTGTTGTTGTTTTGTTTTGTTACTTTGTTTTGCTCTGTCTTGTTTATGTGCATATTATTATCTCTGCAGGTCTATCAAAATAAGAAAAGTGGGATAAACAATTTGGAGGAGAAAACAAAGGGATCAATGGTTGGGAGGTGGAAAGGAAGTGGTGTTAACAAACACAGAGACAAGGGAACAAGTGATCCAAAATCAGTGGAGAGGAGGGTGTAAGAGCCTTGGTAGGGCTTGATCAAGGATAATGGAACCGAGAGGAATTACTGAAACCCAAATGAAGGCTGAGCATGATAGTGGGACAAGAGGACAGACAGTAAAAGGAAATAGAGGAAAGAATTAGGAGGCAAAGGGCATTTATAGAGGCCTAAACACAGCCATGTGCATATGTAAATAGATTTATATATGAGAATGAAGAAACAGATCTATATGCATATATTTATAGGTTTAGTATTAAGGTAGCAGATGGACATTGTACCTCCACTCAAGTACTCCCTCAATGCAAGAACCCTTTGTCCTATTAAACTGGCATTCCATGATGCTCACCTTCCTGACACAATCGCTGAAGACAAAGTGGGTGCATAAGCAAATGTGGTGAAGAAAGCTGATGGAGCCTGACTATCAAAAGACATAGCATCTGGGATCTTAAAGGCTTGAAGGTAAACAAGTGGCCATCTAGTTCAGAAACAACAAAATCCACATGGAAGAAGCACATCAGCCTGTGTGATCACGAGGTGTCGAAGGGATCAAATATCAGGCATCAAAGAACAAAAAATCATATCATTGTGAATGAGGGGGATTGCGGAGTGGGGACCCAAAGCCTATCTGTAGGCAACTGGACATTCAGTCATAGAAGAGTTGGGGGGAGGAGATGAGCCAGTCAGGGTGCAGTGTAGCAACAATGAAACATACAACTTTCCTCTAGTTCCTAAATGCTTCCTCCCACTCTGCCCCCACCCCCACTATCATGATACCAATTCTACCTTATGAATCTGGCTAGACCAGAGGATGTACACTGGTATAGATAGGAACTGGAAACACAGGGAATCCAGGGCGGATGATCCCTTCAGGACCAGTGGTGAGAGTGGTGATTCTGGGAGGGTGGAGGGAAGGTGGGGTAGAAAGGGGGAGCTGATTACAGAGATCTACATATAACCTCCTCCCTGGGGGATGGACAACAGAAAAGAGGGTGAAGGGAAACGTGGGATAGCATAAGACTTGACAAAATAATAATAATTTATAAATTATCAAGGGTTCATGGGGGGGCAGGGAGGAAGGGGAAAAATGAGGAGCTGATACCAAGGGCTCAAGTAGAAAGCAAATGTTTTGAGAATGATGATGGCCACAAATGTACAAATGTGCTTGACACAATGGCTGTATGTATGGATTGTGATAAGAGTTGTATGAGCCCCCAATAAAATGATTAAAAAAACCAAGAAAACCCTCCCCCACAAAAAGGAAAGAAATTTCAATTCTTTCATGTTTGCTCAGTAAAAAATTTAAAAAGTGTTTTTATTTTTAACTGAAGAAAAATATATAAATGTATTTATAATATACAAACTATTGCTGATATATAAAATGTATAAATTACATACATTTGTTATATACAAAAATGAATAGACTTACAAATTTTACAAGGTGTCATCTGTCTTATATGCTCTAGAAGCATAACTTTATCCTAAAAGTCTATAAATTCTTTTCATTTGTATGAAGATCAATTTGATAACCTCTGTCAAATTTGCAATGGCCTATGACCTTTTACTCAGCAGTTCTGCCTCTGAAAATGTAGTCAAAGTCATACCTGCGTATGAAAGGATTTATGAAAAAAAAAGAAAGGATTTATGTTCAAGGTTATCCATTGCACAATTATTTGTTATGAAAATCACTGACAGTAATAGTATGCTAAGATGTAATCCAGAGGTTACTGCAATAATGCAAAATGACTGTGAAAAAGAAAGGAATGAGTAACTGTAAGGAATAGTACAGAGCCTCTCAACACAGTGATGTTAATGCCTGTCTTTGGAATCAGACTGCCTGATTTTATTTCTTGCCTCCACTACTTCCTTTTCCATATTTATGAAGGAATGGTTTCCTCATCTATAAAATGACTACCTGCTATAGTTTATTGTGCCAGCCTGGCCGATAAACACAAGTAGGATTAACTGAAGGGCAGAGGGATAAATGGCTCAGTGAGCCTCGCCTTGGTTGTTCTGTGCCTCAGTTTAAAGGGGTACACTACCTGTGGGATGCCTAGCCTGTGGACTGTGTCGCTGTAAGTTGAGGTCCCTTTAAGCCCACACGATTGGAATGTTCATCTCTGGAGCTGGGGACCGACAGTTGATGACAGTTGGGGACCTGCCCTGCAGTTTACTGCCTGGGTATATATAGCCCAGCTCTCTCTACAGAAGGGGACTGGCACCTGGCAACTCTCAAATACTTGAAGGACTGCTAGTGTCTCACTGCTTTATAACTTAACTGTTAATTTCTTGTATTATCCATCTGTATATTATTTAACGGTTTATTTCTTGAATTATATATCTATCTTTATAAATATATTTATATATAATTACTAGCAATCTGGTTTGTCTCTCTAGAGAACCCTGTCCAACACACTACCTATACTTGGGGTTGTTGTGATGATTAAATAGTTAATACATGTAGCATTTAGAAAAGGGTTTGACATACAGCAAGGATTTTGTATTAGCTTTTGTCTTATTACTGGTAAGAAAGTTCTTTTCTATAGAATATGCTGTTATTGTTTTAGTGCGAAACACTGCATAGTATTCTCCCTCATATGAATCCATATTTTGCCTATTCAAATATCCATATATTTTTTACTTTTAATAGATAATTTAGTATATTTCAGTAGCTCAGTCATATTCAGGAGGGCTGTGCACTCATCCCCGCAATCCATTTCAGAACATGCTCTTCTTTCTTGTGCCCATTGTGGTTGGCGCCCCATTTCCCCAAACCGCCCCATCTGTTCCCCTAAGTAATTAGCAATCCAGTTGCTGTCTTCATAGGTTCACCCACCCTGATTTCCATATACAGAAAAATATACGCAGCAAAGATAAAAAGCAATAGAAGGACCCAGCAACAATGACCAAATAAAACAGATTAAAACCTCAATGGAAAAGAAAGCAAAAACATTACAATGACAGCAAATATTCATATGTGTTTGTATATGCATACACAAACCAACTCACGGCCATTGAGTGGATTCATCGCATGGCAACACTGTAGGTCAGAGTATGACTGTCCCTATGGGGTTCTGAGGTTGTGACTTTGTACAGGAGTAGATAGCCTCATCTTTTTTCCTGCAGGGTGGCTGGTGGTTTCAAACTGCTGACCTGATGGCTAGCAGCCCAGCAGCAACCAATGACACCAATAGTGATCCTCTTGTAACCTAAGAGGACTTTGAAAGGAGAAAAAATACATAGCAAGGGCCCCTGTGGTGGTAGGACTCTGAGAATAGGGCAGATAGGGGTATTGTTAACCTTTTTGTTTTTTATAAGTTTTGAATCCTGTGATTGTGTTATCTATTCAAACAAATGAAAAAGAAAAAGCAAGGAGGGAAAGGCGTTATATATGGCATCTCGAGATGCACATTCAGTCCCAGTTCTACCATAGCAACGGTGCTTCATTTCATGAGTTTCTTAATATCTTAAAATTCGTTTTATTGAGTTAAACTTAATATATCACACAATTCAATAGTTCCATCCTATTAAGAAGGGTTTTCCAGTTATCCCAATGATCAACTTTGAAACATTTTCTTCCTTCTTGTACCCATTGGTGTTAACTATTGCTCCCACCCTCCCCATCCTTGCCCCTTGATAATTATTATTTCAGTTACTGTCTTCATAAATCCTGGCTTCTCTATATAGAAAAACCTATAAAACAAGGACAAAGCACACAAAAAGGGGGAGAGGAGGACTCGGTAAAAATGATCATATAAAACAGTAAAAGACTTCAATCTAAAAAAAGGCAAATGATATTAAAAATGTAGGATAAACTGAACGTGTGTTCAAAGGGAGCTCTGATGGCTAGGTGTCATATCCCAGTCTAAGTACGACTGCAACGACAGTGCTCATTGATGTTACGGCTGTACGCATTCCTAGTCTGTGGACAGGAGGGATTCATCAGGGACTCCATTCGCATAGGGACCCTGCAAATGGATTTGGGGCTTCCACTCATCCATAGTGTTCTGAGAACCGGGTGTTTAGAATTTAAGCATTGGTGCCATTCCTTCCTCTGGGTTTGGATTTTATTGTTTACAATACTTGGATCACACATGCTGATGTGCTTAAGAAGGCACTAAGTATCAGTGATTGTGGTCAAATTATTCAAAGATATATGAGACGGGTGAAATGGATGGGAAACCCAACTCAATATGGCTAGCCTTAAAAAGGGATTTTGTTGGCCCACATTCTTGAAAAATCAATGTGATCTAAGGTTCTAGGAAAATAATCTTGTCAAGAATAAGTGCTGGGGAGATTGGAGTCCAGATCTGAGTGAGGAGGGTACTGCCGTCATACGAATGAAAATGGGTTGCACCAGTTCCAGGGGGTGGGGAATAGCCTTACAATATGGTCGGACTTCCAAAGAGGAAAGCTAAAAACAGGAGAGGCTGCTCATGACTAAGAGATGAAAGGGATAGCCGAACACAAAGTCATAGAATGAAAAAAAAAACCAAAACGCCAGCAAAGACCTTCTTTGGATAAGTTTGGAAACTGAATATGGATTAGGTATTATGGAACGATGATATGATGGAACTACCGTTACTAAGGGTCTATGTGGGAGAAAGCCTCACTTTCAGGTGATGCATGCTGATAAAGCACCAAAATATCTTCTTACGCTCAAATGGTTGCTTATAGATAAACACCAAAATAATCAAACTCGCTGCCATTGAGTCTAATCCAATTTATAGAGATGCTATAGGCCAAAGTGAAACTGCCTCTGCGTGGGAGCCTCATCTTTCTGCTCTGGAGCAGCTATTGGGTAAGTAGCTAAGGCTAAATGTCAGATGGCGACCAATGATTGCAGCTGGGTAGTAGGTCTACACTATGCACCTATCAACTTTTCTGTGTGTTGTGAAATGTTCATAGTTTTTTTTAATGGAAGAAAAAGCAATCTGAAAAACAGTGAATTTTATTGCATATTTTCTTTTTTTTTTAAACATTTTATTAGGGGCTCATACAACTCTTATCACAATCCACACATATACACACATCAATTGTATAAAGCACATCCATACATTCCCTGCCCCAATCATTCTCAAAGCATTCACTCTCCACTTAAGCCCCTTGCATCAGGTCCTCTTTTTTTCTCTCCCCTCCCTCCCCTTTCCCCCCTCCCTCATGTGCCCTTGGTAATTTATACATCATTATTTTGTCATATCTTGCCCTATCCGGAGTCTCCCCTCCCCCCTTCCCTGCCATCCATCTCCCAGGAAGGAGGTCACACGTGGAGCCCTGTAATCAGTTCCCCCTTTCCAACCCTCTCACCCTCCACTCTCCCAGCATCGCCCCTCACACCCTTGGTCCTGAAGGTATCATCCACCCCGGATTCCCTGTGCCTCCAGCCCCCATATGTACCAGTGTACAACCTCTGCCCTATCCAGACCTGCAAGGTAGAATTCAGATCATGGTAGTTGGGGGAGGAAGCATCCAGGATCTGGGGGAAACCTGTGTTCTTCATCGGTACTACCTCACACCCTGACTGACCCATCTCCTCTCCTAAACCCCTCTATGAGGGGATCTCCAGTGGCCGACACTTGGGCCTTGGGTCTCCACTCTGCACTTCCCCCTTCATTCAATATGGTATACACACACACACACACACACACATACATATATATACACACACACATATATATATCTATTTTTTTTGCATGATGCCTTATACCTGGTCCCTTTGGCACCTCGTGATCGCACTGGCTGGTGTGCTTCTTCCATGTGGGCTTTTTCATTTCCAAGTTCTTAGACCTTTTTATGTAGATATTTGGCCGGCAAGTTGAGAGGCTTCAGACATTGAAGGTATGCAAGAGATGCCAGGTGGGCGGTAAAGTTAAAAAGCTGTTCCAGAGACCCAACAGAGACCAAGGGAAATAGTCGAAATATCATGTGGGGCTGTCTTGGAGTCGTTGGATGACCACTTTTGTTTTGTTTGCTTTTTAAATATGCTTCTTTGTGTTTCTGTAATTTGAATATTTTTCACAAAGAATATTGATTATTTTCATAGTAAAACAAAAGGGAAGAAATTTAATTAAATGGAGCAGGAGTGAAAGAGAGAAAACTGGTAAGAGAAAAAAAAAGTGGGAAGTTGGAACAAACCTACCCTTTCGAGCAGAGATGGTAATGAAAATGTTATTTCTTTCAGAGAAGGAGGAAACACAGCACTTGGAGATAAAGGTGTCTTGTTCCAAAAGAGTAAAAAATTAGTGTTGGGTGCCATGGAGTTGGTTCTAACTCATAGCAAGCCAATGTGCAACAAAAGAGCAAACCATCGACGGGGCCTGTTCGTGGCGTTAGGCTACAGCTCATTATTACAACTACTGTGGTACTCCATTCCCCTGAGAGTCTTCTTCTTCTTCTCTGACATTCTGCTTTACCAAGTATGATGTGATTTTCCAGAGACATGTCGCTTCCGATAATATATATCCAAAGTATGTCTTCTTTACCTTGAATAACTGCATCCATACGGAAGGATTGCAGGTTTTCATTTCCATCAGCAAGTGTTTCAAATTCTCCTCACTTCCACTTAGCAAGGCTTTGCCATCTGTGTCTTGCTGGTTGTTAATAAGCTTTCCTCCAATTCTGATGGAGTCCAGTTCTTATAGTCCAGTTTCTTGGATCCTTTGCTCCGCATTCCTGATTTTAAACCATATAGTGTTCTGTTCATATGATTGCCTTATGTTCCATAGTCAGGTTCTACATAGCACAATGAAGTGTTCTGGAATTCCCAACCTTCCCATTGTTATCCATAATTTTCTATGATTCGTGTAGTCCAGTGCCTTTGCATATCCATTAAAACACAGGTAAACATCTTTCTGATATTCTCTGCTTTCATCCAAGATCCATCTGATATCAGCGATGATATACCTTGTTCCACAATATTTTGAATCCAGCTTGAATCTCTGACCCTGTCAATGTGCTGATACAACTGTTGTTGAATGGTCTTCAGCAAAATTGTACTTGCTGCACTGAAATGTAGGCATGTATGTATGTAAATATATTAATATATAAAATAGGGATATACATCTATGTACAATGTTAAGTATTAAAGCAGCAGACATATAAAGTAGCCTCTACTTAAACCCTCCCTCAATGCAAGAGCTCTCTGTTCTAATAAGCTGGCATTCTGTGAGGCTCACCTTCCCAATAGGATTGCTGAAATCAAAATGGGTGCATAAGCAAACATGGTGAAGAAAGCTGATGGTTCCCAGCTGTTAGAGGATATAACATCTGGGGTTTTAAAGGCTTGAAGTTAGACAAGCAACCATCTAGCAGGGAAGCAACAAAGCCCACATGGAGGAAGCACACCAGCCTCTGTGATCACAAAGTGTTGACAGGATCAGGTATCAGGCAGCAGAAGATCCAAAACAAATAATCATATTGATTCGAAGAGGAGGGTCAGAGTGAAAACCCAAAGCCCATCTGTAGACAACTGGACATCTCACAGAAGGGTCACAGAAAGGGACGAGTCAGCCAGGGTGCAGTATAGCTCAGATAAAACACACAACATTCCTCTAGTTCTTTAATGCTTCCCCCTGACCTCACTCCCGACAATCAAGACCCAGTTCTACCTTACAAATCCAGCCAGACCAGAGCATGTACCTTGGTACAGATAAAATCTCTCAACACATGGAATCCAGGTCAGATAAACTCCTCAGGAACAGTAAATGGGAGTAGTGATACCATGAGGGTAGGGGAAAGGTGGGGAGAGAAGGGGGAGCCAATCACAAATCAACGTGTAGCACCCCACCTCCAGAGGGACGAACAACAGAAATGTGAGGGAAAGGAGGCAGTGGATAGTGTAAGATATGAAAATAACAATTATTTATAACTTATCAAGGGTTCACAAGGATTGGACAGCGAGAGTGAGGGTAGGGAAAACATATGTACAAATATATTTTATATAAATGATGTATGGATTGTTATAAGAACTGTAAGAGCCCCCAAATGGAATGATTTTATTAATTTTTTTAAAATGGGGATAAAAATATTGAAGTGAATGTCAGAATAGACTGAAAGTTGCTCTTGAACTTTGAGTAACTTAAGCAAATGGAAGAAATGACATTAAAGAGCTCAACAGAAAATTTCAAAGGGCAATTCAAAAAGATGGAGAAAAGTATTATAATGAAATAAGTAAAAAGACCTAGATTTAGAAAGCCACAAAGAAGAACATACTCAGTATATATCAAGCTGAAAGAAGTTAAGGAAAAAACCTCAAGCCTTGACTTTAACTATTGAAGGATTCTAAGGTTACTAATGGCAAGCTTAATAGTTCAAAACCACCAGCCACTCTGAGGGAGAAAGATAAGGCCTTATGCTCCCATAAAGTGTTATAGTCTTCAAAAGCCACAGGGACCGTTCTACCCTGCCCCGTAGGATTGTTATGAGTAGGAAGAAGTCTAAAGAACATTGAAGGCAATTGTGAAAAATAAGGATCCAGAAACTGATGAAATACTAATTGAAATGTTTCACAAACTGGTACATCCCTGGAAGCAGTAGTTTATGCCGAGCAAGTTGTAAGACAGCTACCTGGCCAATTGACTGGAGGAAGTCAATACTGTGCCCATTTCAAGAAAAGGTGACGCAACAGAATGTGGAAATTGTCAACCATTAGCATTAACATCTTATGCAAGCACATTTAAAAAAATCATTTTATTGGAGCCTCTCAAAGCTCTTATAACTATATATCAATCACATTTGTGCATATGTTGCCACCATCATTTTCAAAGCATTTCTTTTTACTTGAGCCTTTGGAATCAGCTCCTCTTTTTATTATTTTTGTTTTGTTTTGTTTTTAAATCATTTTATTGGGGGCTCCTACAACTCAGCACAATCCATCCATACATCCATTGTGTCAAGCACATTTGTATATTTGTTGCCATCATTATTCTCAAAACATTTGCTTTCTACTTGAGCCCTTGATATCAGCTCCTCATTTTTCCCCTCCCTCATGAACCCTTGATAACTTATAAATTATTGTTATTATTTTGTCATATCTTACACTGTCCAACATCTCCCTTCACCCACTCTTCTATTGTCCATCCCCCAGGGAGGAGGTTATATGTAGATCCTTGTAATCAGTTTCCCCTTTCCACCTCACCTTCCCTCCACCCTCTGAGTATTGCCACTCTCAGTACTGGCCATGAAGGGATCTGTCCTAGATTCCCAGTGTTTCCATTTCCTATCTGTACCAGTGCATATCCTCTGGTCTAGCCAAATTTGTAAGGTAGAATTGAGATCATGACAGTGGTGGGGGATGGGGGAAGCATTTAGGAACTAGAGGAAAGTTGTTTGTTTCATTGCTACACTGCACCCTGACTGGCTCGTCTCCTCCCTGTGACCCCTCTGTAAGGAGATGTCCAGTTGCCTACAGATGGGTCTTGGGTCCCCAATTTGTACTCCCCCTCATTCACAATGATATGATTTTTTGTTCTTTGATGCCTGATCCCTTTGGCACCTCGTGATCACGCAGGCTGGTGTGCTTCTTCTATGCGGGCTTTGTTGCTTCTGAGCTAGATGGCCGCTTGTTTACCTTCAAGTCTTTAAGACCCCAGATACTATATATTTTGATAGCCAGGCCCCATCAGCTTTCTTCACCACAATTTCTTATGCACCTGCTTTGTCTTCAGCGATTATGTTGGGAAGGTGAGCATCATGGAATACCAGATTAATAGAACAAAGTATTCTTGCATTGAGGGAGTACTTGGGTGTAAACCCTGTTTTTTAATGAGCTTTTCTTTCTTCAAATATGATGTTCTGGATGGCATATTACAGTTTGTCAAATATTCTGCCATTAATGTTCAATGCATTAAGTCGGTAGGATAAACACAAGGTCCTAGTTTGGATCTCACAAATTTGTTTTCATTTTCTTCAGCTTTAACTTGAACTTGCATATTAGCAGTGTGTGGTCTGCTCCACAGTCAGCCCCTGAGCTTGTTTGGGCTGCAGATATTGAGTTTCTCTATTGTCTCATCCCATAATTTGGTTCCTGTGTATTACATCTGATGGAGTCCATATGTACAGCTGCCATTTATGTTGTTGAAAAGAGATATTTGTAATGAAGAAATGTTTGATCTTCAAAATTCCTTCATGGAATCTTATCTTCTCTTTCATTTCTATCACCAAGTCTATATTTTCCAACTGATACTCCTTCGTCCTTGTTTCCAACTTACACATTCCAATCACCAATAATACCAGCGCCTCATGATTGGATGTTTGATCAATTTTGGCTGAAGATGCATGTAACCATTGGCTAAATTAATGACACTATCAGTAGAATTACCGTAGGTCCCATGGGTATAATTTATCATGCTCGCTAACAAAGATAATGATGTCTCTAAGGGAAACAGAGACATGTATAAACCATAGATAGATGGATGGATTTGGGGTTCACACTTAATTCTAGGCCCAATCTAAGACCAATTAGTTGTGCTGACCTGACCCTACATGGTACTTGCCCTCATGAAGAGATCACCGAAGATATGGGTGCTATAGAAAATTGTGGTGAAGAAACTAGATGGTGCCTGGCTATCAGAAAGAATAGCATCTGCCATCTTTAAGGATTGTCTTCAGAAAAGCAGCCAATTGAGGTGTCAACTAATTCCACAGGGAAGAAGCACACCAACTTGTGCGATTCACGGATTGTAAATAATAAAATCCAAATCCTAAGGAAGGAATGGTATCAGAGCTTAAATTGTGAACCCCTGGTTTGCAGAAGGCCATGGATGATAGTGAGAACCCAAAATTCATTTGCAAAGTCCACACATGGATGAAATTTCTGGTGAATCCCCTGGCCCATAGTTGAGGGATGTGAATATCCTTGTATCAGAAAGAACAGTATGAAGTAGATTACAGCAGATGTTGTTTAGTTAAAATTATCACCCTTTTGACCTATTTTAAAGTGGTTTCAATTTTTAAAAAGCAAAGGGGAAATACAGGTGGATTTACTCCAGTAAATCACCTCTGTCCATAGAATAGACATGTGAATGACCTTGCTATCATGTAGAGTGCATTGAAAGTGAATTATTGCAGATGCAATCATGTTAAAATTTAGTACTTTGTCATTTGATCTCCATTTGTATGCATTTTAAATTGTTCTAGTATTTAATTTTGTCTGCTTTCGTTTTAATTGAGGTTTTTCTGTTTTACTTTGACATTGTTTTTATTTTGTTTTGTTTGATATGTTTTTCTGTGTATGAAATCTAGGATAGGTAAATCTATAGAGACAGCAACTGGATTAATGGTTTCTTGGGGATATGAGTAAAGTTTTGGGGGAAAGGAACTAATAACAATGAATACAAGAAAGAAGAAAATGTTCTATAATTGTGGTGATGATTGTACAACTCTTGACCTATTGAATTGTATGATATGTAAATTATATGCCAATAAAACTGTTTTTTTTAAGTTGGTAGAATTCTTCCATTTCTTTATCACTGTCTTAAGTGGTTGGTGTACATATTTGAATACTAGTTGTAAGTGTCTTGTAGGTATACAGATAGTGTCCTATCACAAACAGTATTGGACTTCAAGTTGTTGTTGTTAGGTGCCATCGAGTCCGTTCCTATGCATGACAGAATGAAACACTACTTGGACACATACCCTTCTCACAATTGTTTCTCTGCCCAAGCCCATTGTTGCAGCCACTGGGGCAATCTGTCTCTCTGAGGGACTGCCTCTCCTTGGTTGCTCCTCCACTTTACCGACCACGATGCCCTTCTCCAGGGACTGGTCTCTCCTGACAACATATTCAAAGTATGTAAGATGAAGTCTTGCCATCCTTGCCTCCAAGGAGCATTCTGGCTGCACTTCTAAGAGAGATCAGTTTGTCCTTTGAGCAGTCCATGGTACTTGAAATATTCTTCTCCAGAAAAATTCAAAATGTATTCATTCCTCTTCGGTCTTCTTTATCCAATGTCCAAATTTCACAAGCATATGAGGCAATGGAAAATACCATGACTTGGGTCAGGCACACTTTAGTCCTCCAAGTAATATTTTCAACACTCTAAACAGGTCTTATGTGGCAGACTTGCCCAATGCAATGTGTCTTTTGGTCTCTTGACTTCTGTTTCCATGAGCGCTGATTGTGGATCCAAGCAAATTGAAATCCTTGTCAAATTCAACCTTTTTTCCACTTATCATGATTGGTGCCTATTGGCCCAGTGGTGAGGATTTTAGTCTTTTTATTGAGTTGTAATTCATACTGAAGACTGCAGTCTTTGATCTTCATTAACAAGTAATTCAAGTCCTTCCTCACTTGCAGCAAGCAAGATTGTGTCATCTGCATATCACAGATTGTTAATAAACCTTCCAATTCTAATAACACATCCTTGTCCATATAAGCCAGCTTCTCTGATTATTTGCTCAGCAAACAGATTGAATAAGTATGGTGAGAGAATACAAGCCTGATGTACACCTTTCCTTTTGATTTTAAATCATGCAGTTTGCCCTTTTTTCTGTTCACACAACTGCCTCTTGATCCATGGACATGTTCTGCAGGAACACAATCAAGTGAACTGGAATGCCCATTCTCCTCAAGATTATCATTTATTATGATTCACAGAGTTTAATGGCTCTGCACAGTCAATAAAACACTAGCAAACATCTTTCTGGTATCCATCTGACACGAGCAATGATATCCCTCGTTCCACTTCCTCTTCTGCGTCTGGCCTGAACCTCAAGCAGAAAATTATATTAAAAAATCGTATGCCAAGGATAGCACAATCAAGAGGAATGGCATGGCATCCATTATCAAAAAGGACATCAAGATAGATCTCAAAAACAGCTTTCCCCCAGATCCTGGATGCTTCCTCCCCCCAACTACCATGATCCGAATTCTACCTTGCAGGCCTGGATAGGACAGAGGATGTACACTGGTACATATGAGGGCTGGAGGTACAGGAAATCCAGGGTGGATGATACCTTCAGGACCAAGGGTGTGAGGGGCGATGCTGGGAGAGTGGAGGGTGAGTGGGTTGGAAGGGGGGAACTGATTACAAGGATCCACATGTGACCTCTTCCCTGGGAGAGGGACAGCAGAGAAGGGGGGAAGGGAGACTCCGGATAGGGCAAGATATGACAAAATAACGAGGTATAAATTACCAAGGACACATGAGGGAGGGGGGAAAGGGGAGGGAGGGGAAAAAAAAAAGAGGACCTGATGCAAGGGGCTTAAATGGAGAGCAAATGCTTTGAGAATGATTGGGGCAGGGAATGTATGGATGTGCTTTATACAATTGATGTATGTATATGTATGAACTGTGATAAGAATTGTATGAGCCCCTAATTGTTAAAATTAAAAAAATTTTTTTTTAAATGTTCTTTTTGATGATGAATGTGACTCCATGCCTCTTCAATTTGTCGTTCCTAGCATAGTAAACCGTGTGATTATCTAATGCAGACTGGCTGTTACCAGTCCATTTTAGCGTACTCCTATGTGTGAAAGTTGGACATTGAATATGGAAGACTGAAGAAAAATTGGTGCATTTAATTATGGTGCTGGTGAAAAATATTGAAGAACAAACAAATCTGTCTTGGAGGAAATACAGCCAGAATGCTCCTTAGAGGCAAGGATGGCAAGACTTTTTCCTCTTGGACTTTGGATATGTTTCCAGGAGAGACCAGTCCCTGGAGAAGGACATCATGCTTGCTAAAGTAGGGGGGCAGCGACAAAGAGGAAGGCCCTCAACAAGATGAAGTGACACAGTCACTGCAACACTTGGCTCAAATTGAAAAACAATTATTAAGGTGAAGCAGGACCGGGCAGTGTTTCATTCTGTTGTACATAATGTCACTATGAATCTGAACTGAGTCAATGGAACCTAACAACAACAATAACACCAATAACTACAGGCTACTGATCTTTATGCATTCCATTTCATTTATGACAATTTTGAATTTTCCTAGATTCATATTTCATACGTTCCATGTTCCAATTATTAGAGGTCACTTGAAACCGTTTCTTCTCGCCTTGAATCATGCCGAATCACCAGATGAAGTTCCTGAAAGCTCTTCCCACTTATATCATTCAGGTTGACTTATTGAGGAGGCAGCTCTTCCCAGGAATATTCTCAGTGTTTTCAACACAAGGAATTCACCTTTTGGCACTACATCAAATACTTTTCTGCTGTTATTCTAAGTTTTTCAGTGGCCAATCCCTCAGCAGTGCACAGCCGATCCCTTCTTCGTAGTCTGTTCTTAGTTTGGAAGCTCCACTGAAACCTGTTCACGATGGGTGGCTCTGCTTCCAACATCACTGTAACACACAAGCCATCACATAACAACAAACTGACAGATGACAATCCCAGAAAAACTAGGGAATGTAGGACTGTAGGCTTGGATAAAGAAATGTTTCGAAACTGGAATAATAAAATCACTTTTTTTTCATTGACCATTTTCAGTTTAATGTCATTAACATGATATTATACCATTGAGATTATGAAGGCTCATGGAAAAGAAAAATAAACATAAATATAATCTCTAGATAGCTAGTTTTGAACCTTGTTAATAGAAAATTCTCACCAACAAAAACATCACATAACCTTTACAATCACCAAATAGCCATTTGCATGGCCTTTGAATGACAGGATGAGGAGATCCTGTGCTTTAGTCCCAGCCCTGCCTTAACAAGTTGTGTGAATCTTGCCTCAATCATTAAACTTCAGAGGCCTTGGTTTGCTTGCATCTAAGGATTGTACTCTAATTTCAGAGAATTGTTCTTTCATGAAAAAAAAATCCTGTGAGCTTTTTACAAAAGAGAAACTCTGCAATGCCAACAGTCTATAGTGAACTTGACAGTCAATTTGTTCAGCATCTCTCAGGTACAAACCAGTAACCAGGTGGTTAAAGATAGGCAGATTGGCCATGTATGTCTTCTTTAAAAAGTTGCATTCATGTTGTAAATTACCAGGAAAAAAACCTTTCAAAAATTGTACCAAGACACATTTATAAGCAAGAGAACACAAAAGCAATCCTGTAACTGGTCCTTATTAGTTTTTAAAATCGTTTTATTGGGGCACATACAACTCTTTTTAAAAATTATTTTATTAGGGGCTCATACAACTCTTATCACAATCCATACATACATCAATAGTGTAAAGCACATTTGTACATTCATTGCCCTTATCATTCTCAAAACATTTGCTCTCCACTTAAGACCCTGGCATCAGGTCCTCTTTTTTCCCCCTCCTTACCCGCTACCCTATCCCTCATGAACCCTTGATAATTTATAAATTATGATTTTGTCATATCTTGCCCTGTCTGATGTCTCCCTTCACTCACTTTTCTGTTGTCTGTCCCCCAGGGAGGAAATCACATGTAGATCCTTGTAATGATTTCACCCTTTCCAGCCCACCCCACAACCCTCTACTTTCCAAGTATCGCCACTCACACCACTGGTCCTAAAGGGATCATCTGCCCTGGATTCCCTGTGTTTCTGGTTCCTATCTGTACCAGTGTACATCCTCTGGTCTAGCCAGACTTGCAAGGTAGAATTGGGATCATGATAGTGGGGTGGGGGGTGAGGAGGAAGCAGTTAGGAACTAGAGGAAAGTTGTATTTTTCATCATTGCTACATCGCACCCTGTCTGGCTCATATCCTCCCCCGAGAGCCCTCTGCAAAGGGATCTCCAGTGGCCTACTAATGGGCTTTGGGTCTCCACTCCGCACTCCCCCCCTCATTCACTATGGTAAGATATTTTGTTCTGATGATGCCTGATACCTGATCCCTTCAACACCTTGTGATCGCACAGGCTGGTGTGCTTCTTCCATGTGGGCTTTGTTGCTTCTGAGCTAGATGGCCACTTGTTTACCTTCAAGCCTTTAAGACCCCAGATACTATCTCTTTTGATAGCCGGGCACCATCAGTTTCTTTGCCACATTTGCTTATGCACCCATTTGTCTTCAGTGATCGTATCATGGAGGTGAGCACACAATGATATGATTTTCTATTCTTTGATGCCTGATATCTGATCCCTTCGACACCTCGTAATCACACAGGCTGATGTGCTTCTTCCATGTGGGCTTTGTTGCGTCTCAGCTAGATGGCTGCTTGTTTACCTTCAAGCCTTTAAGACCCCAGATGCTATCTCTTTTGATAGCCAGGCACCATCAGCTTTGTTCACCACATTTGCTTATTCACCCGCTTTGTCTTCAGCAGTTGTGTCGGGAAGATGAGCAACATAGGATGCCAATTTAACAGAAGAAAGTATTCGTGCATTGAGGGAGTACTTGAGTGGAGGCCCAATGTCCTTCTGCTACCTTAATACTAAACCTATTAAATATATGCACATAGATCTATTTCCCCATCCTCATATATAAATATATTTGCATATGTACATGTCTTTATCTAGACCTATAAATGCCCTTTACCTCGCAGCTCTTTCCTCTATTTCCCTTGACTTTCCTCCTATCCCACTATCATGCTCAGTCCCCACCAGGGTTTCAGCAATTCCTTTTTGTTACATTACCCTTGATCATGCCCTACCAGGCCTCCCACACCCTCCTCACCACCAATTTTGATCACTTGTTCTCTTGTCCCTGGGTTTGTTAACACCACTTCCTTTCCCCCCACCTCCCCATCTCCCATGTCACCCGAAACTGTCAGTCCCGTTGTTTTCTCCTTCAGATTGTTCATCCAGCCTATCTTATTTAGACAGACCTGTGGAGATAATAACATGCACAGAAACAAGACAGAGCAAAACCAAGCAACAATATACAACAAAACAACAACAAACCAATGACAACAAAGCAAAACAAAACACAAGAAAGAAAAGCTTGTAGTTAGTTCAAGGATCATTTGTTGGCCTTTAGGCGTGTTTTCCAGTCCAGTCTGCTGGGGCACCATGCCCTGGCCCCAAAGTCCACCTTTAGCATTTCCTGGAGACGTCACCGCTCCATTCCCTTGCTGTTCTGTTGCACCCCCTTTGCCTAGGTGTGGCGGGATCAGGTAGGGTGCAATTCCCACACTGTGTCTCCAGTGTTGTCCTCTGTAAAGCTATGGGTCAGTGAGGGGCGTCATGTCTCATAGTGGGGCTGCCCATGTGGTCCTATCTGTGGACTGGCTGCTCTAATTGGGTCATCGTCCTCTAGGTCTGGTGGGCCAGGATGTGCTCCACTCTCTCCTCCTCCGCCTTCATCTGCTCCCATTTGCTCTGATCAGATATGTCCCTCTCTCAGAGCTGCAAATTCAATGCCATATTTTGAAATAAATTCTTCTCAGGGGATTTCTTTATGTCAAAAAATATGATTGTCTCCTCAGAGCATTGGGTTGATAGAAGTGGGCAGTATATAAACTGGATACCCAAAATTGGGGGGATAAGTGGTTGGTTGGCTTACAAACTTTCAGAGGTGGGAGAACATATTCACAGCATTATAGGATTAAGGTGTAGGTGTTACTTAATTGGAATTATGAGGCTAAAGGATGATGTACAGGTGTCAAGTTGGCAGGGAGTGGATTGAGTTAGTTTATTGTGCCAACCTGCCTGATAAACACATGTGGGGTTAATTGGAGGGTATAGAGATAAATGACTCGGTGAGCCTTGCCTTTCCAATTTTGGGGTCTCTTGCTTTGTGATGGTGAGACCAGGATGCAGCTGCCTTAGCCACTTCCTGCTTCAGCTGGCAAGGCTCACTTCCTGCAAGACATCCCTGAGGAGAAACCACATGAACCTACCCTGATGCAGCCCTGGGTGCTGGAGCAGCTGTGTGGAGACACCTGCCCGCGCTGAGATGCTTCCAAGTTCACTGATTCGGCTTTCCTTTTGCATTTGGCATCACTATGTGTATTTTATGAGATGGAGGAGGACTTTGTGGATTAGTGTGGATCATATGGGCGTATGTTGGACTTCTCGCCTTGGGCCACACTGGGTTGGGATGTTTTCTTGATGTGTACTTACCCTTTATATAAAACTCTCTTATACATGAGTTATTGTGGATTTGCTTCTCTATTGTACCCAGACCAACAGCACATTTGCACATATAATTTTCAAAGCATTTTCTTCCCACTTGCGCCCCTGATATCAGCTCCCCATTTCTCCCCCCTCCCTTCCGTGCCCACCCTCCCTCATGGACCCTTGATAAGTTAGAACACTGATGAAACACACAAATTTCCTCTTGTTCTTTGATGTTTCCTTCACCCCACTATCATGACCTTGATTCTACCTTGCAAATCGGATTAGACCAGAACATGCACACTGCTATAGATAAGAGCCTGCAACACAGGGAATGCAGGGTAGATAAACCCCTCAGGGCCAACAAAGAGAGTAGAGATACCAGTATGATTAGGGGAGGGTGGGGGAGAAAGAGGGAACTGAACTCAGGATCAAACTAGAACCCCCTCCCATGGGGGCAAATAACGGAAAAGTGGGTTGCAGAGGAAGATGTAAGATATGGAGAAGATATCAGAAGTCTTTTGTATAAGAGCAAGGTGAACAATGACTAGCTCTTTCTCTGTCACTTTGCATTCTGGTCTGCTGCTTTGCATTCTCTACTGCTGACCCTGAGAGCTGTTGACACCCTGCCATGTCGCCACTGACTTTGCATCAATGAGACTCTGCCCTACTGGCTTTTGATCTTTCTATTTTCAGGTTCACCATTCTACATCACCAGCATGGGAATATGTTGAGTTTGAGATAACATTGGATTTATTGTCTTGAGTTGGACTGTCCTGGGATGCCTTCTTGATATATAGTTTCTTTTTACTATAAAACTCTGTCTTATACATAGATGCATGTCGCCAGATTTGTTTCTCTAGATGAGACAGCCTAGCACATACCCATAATGCATTGGGAAAATGTGCTATAAAAGACTTCTTTAAAGTGTTAAAGGGCAAAGATGTCATTTTGAGTGCTACAGTGCATCTGACCCAAGGCATGGTATTTTCAATCACTTCATAAGGCCAAAGAAGAATCAGTGCATTTTAATTATGGTGTGGGTGAAGAATATTGAATGCACTGTGGCCTATCAATAGAATGAATTTATCTGTAATGGAAGTAGTACAGCCAGAATGCTCCTTAGAAGCAAGAATGGCAAGACTTCATGTTATATACATTGGGTATGTTATTAGGAGGGACTGGTCCCCGGAGAAGAACATCATGCTGGTAAAGTAGACCATCAGTGAAAAAGAGGAAGACTCTCAAGAAAATAGATTGACATAGTAACCCGAACAATGGGCTCTTACATAATAACTGCAAGGATGGTGCCAGACCAGAACATGTTTCATTCTGTTGTATATGGAGCTGCTACGAGTCAGAACTGACTCAAGGGCACCTAACAACAACAGCAACATATACCAGTCTTTATATTGGCAGGCATTATAAGATATTGTTAATATCCAACAACTGGGATATTAAGGTTAAATAGATAACTATATCAAGACAAAAGTATACTATTCATTCATAAATATATGTAATGTAGCTACATCAAATTCTAGAAATCTGTATGCAAAATAATATTAAATGCACAAAAGAGCAATATATGCAAAGGTTATATAAATTATATTTGTTGAATTTGTTTATATTAATTGTCATTGAATTGGTTCTAACTCATGGTGTTCTTACGTATAGTAGAATGAGCCTGTGATTTCCTCATAACTGTTTTATTTCAATTCATTGTTTTGGTCATGGCACCAGTCCTTTTCACTGATGGCCTTCTTCCTCTTCATTGACCCTCACCAATGATTAGGTCCTTGTCCAGGGAGTGGTCTTTCCTAAACATGTATCCACAGCGAGTTGAAAACGTGACATTCTTGTTTCTAAGGAATATTCTGGGTATATTATTTCTAAGACTGTTTTGAAAATTCTCTGGCAGCCCATGGTATATTCACGATTCTTTGTATGCATCCATTTTCCGTCTTCCTTTTTTATTGTCCAGTTTTTACATCATAGGAAGCATTTTAAAAATCATGGTTTAGGAGCTTTGGTGTCATAGTGGATTAGAGTGAGTACTGAGATGCTAACAGCAAGGTCCATAGTTAAACCCCACTAGCTTTTCCAAAGGAGATAAATGAAGCTTTCTGTATCACCTTGGACACCCCCAGAGGTGGTCTTATTTACCTTTGCCTGACATATATCCATGGGGACATTCTAAAGGCATCTCGAAACATGACCAAAATCTAATCAATAACTTCCCCTCCCTTCCACATTCCTAATCTGTTTTTCCTTCTATTTTTTAGTACCATAGAGAAAAAGACACAGACTAACTGCTATGTCTACAGCCTACTATGTTGTGATAGCGAGTTACTCATTCTTGGCTTCAGTAGACCTTGCTGACTCTAAAAGGAACAGTTGGACATTGAATAAAGGGGACCAAAGAAGAATCAATGCCGTGGGATTATGGTTCTGCTGAAGAAGATTGAAAGCACCATGGACTTCCAAAAGAACAAACTAATCTGTCTTGGAAGAATTACCGCCAGAATGCTCTTTAGAACAAAGATGGTGAAACTTTTTCTCATGTACTTTGGGCATGTCATCAGAAGAGACTAGAAATCAAAACAAACTCATTGCCATCGAGTTGAGGACACCTCACTGATGGCAAGGTTACTTCCTTATTGTTGTACAAGTTCAGACAATAGAGATTTCACAATCAAATCATAAAGGAAACACATCTATTTGTTTTGGATTTTAAAAAGGGTAAAGTGGTAAAACAAAGAGAAGCAATAATACCCCAAAGCAACAGTGGACTTTGAACTTAATCCAATCTACCCCTTCTTTGTTCCACTTAAAATAATACTGTATCTTTTTACATAACCCTAATCTGTGAATTAAAAAATGAAAACACAAGATCCTTAAGCATCGCTTATTTTTCCTCTGGTGGGTTTACAGTGTATGACATTATTATTTGGCATTTCATAAACACTTATCAAGGTTATTACTTATTCCTGCTATGTTGGAGGGGATGGTTACAGCTCTAATTCAAAAGAAACATGCATTTCTGTGCTAATATTATTAAGCAACATTTATTTGTATGGTATAGAAAAGAGGGAAGGCATTTCCTATCACATTTCAAAAGAGTTTTAACAGCATTAACAGTGGGATGTGTGCATACGAGGGTAAGTAAAAATAAGATTACTACTTGGGTCCCAGATCATACATGCATGGGTTTATAGTGTGCTGTGTTAGTCTGGGTAGTTTAGAGAAACAAATCCACAGAAACTCATGTATGAATAAGTTGTAGATAAAGGTTAAGTGTACATCAAGTAAACATCCAGGAGCATGAGACATTATCTTCTGGGAAACCATGTCTTCCTCCTAGGGGCAGGCAGGCTTGGGACTAGTTCTTGAGGGCTGGAATCTAGAAGAGGATTTCCTGTCAGGCTTTTAGGAAACTGAGGAGGTGGGGTGGAGTGGGGCGGCAAGGAGGAGGGGTAGCCTGCTTATTTCTTACCTTTCAAAGTAAGTGGTAGTAACTAATGCTTACTTAGAGCTTAATAGTGGTGCTAAGTGAGGGGCCCTGGGTTCCTAGTGGTTATACTTTGGGCTGCAATCCCGAAAGTCAAGAATTCAAAACTACCAGCCCCTCTTCAGGAGAGGGATGGGGCTTTCTACTCCCATAAGGAATTTACAGTCTTGGAAACTCAATAGAGTTAGTAAAAAAAGATAAGAAAAAAAAAACAAACAAGAAAACATCCCAAACCAGTGCTGCCCAAGCCCATAAGTCCAACATTAACCCATATGTCCAACACCAATCCACAAAGTCCTTCTCCATCTCACAAAACACACGCAGTAATGCCAACTGCAAGAGGAAAGCCGAATCAGTGAACTTGGAAGCATCTCAGCGCTGGCAGGGGTCTCTACACCGCTGCTCCAGCACCCAGGGCTGCATGGGGATAGATCCATGTGGCTCTCCTTAAGGATGTCTTACAGGAAGCGAGCCTTGCCAGCTGAAGCGGAGAACCAACTAAGGCAGCTGCACCCAGGTCCTAGCATCACAAAGCAAGATACCCGAGAACTAGAAAGGTGAGACTCACTGAGCCATTTATCTCTCCGCCCTTCAATTAACCCCACATGTGTTTATCAGGCAGGTTGGCACAATAAACTTTAACTATCTCCATCTGCCCCTTGCCAACATGGCACCTGTACATAACTTTCTAGCTTTCCAATTGCAATTAACACCTACACCTTAATCCTATAATGCTGTGAATATGTTCTCCCACCTCTGAAAGTTTGTAAGCCAACCAGCCACTTCATGACCTTATCCCCCCAAATTTGGGTATCCAATTTATATACTGCCCATTTCTATCAACCCAGTACTCTGAGGAGACAATCATATTTTTTGACACGAAGAAATCTTCGTTCCAGTTGGAACCTTGTGAAGTATGCATCCATAAACAAAGTCAAATCTGGACAGGCCATCTATAAAGTCAGCAACAATATGCACCAGTTCACAGGCTCAAAAATCTCTTCATCTGGATGGGTTCTGGTCAACTCAATGTGAGCTGCCTCACTCAGCCTCCACAGGGTGCCCATTGGTCACCTTGCCTTTAGACCATGGGCTCTCACCAATACTCAACAAGCCTAGACCCCTCGTGCTAGGTCATGAATTTTAGACCAGCCAACCTGCTCTCATCTTCTTTTTTTCCTTCCTGTTAACCAAGTCCACAGGTGTCAGTGGCCAAATTCAACCTGTCTCTTTATTGCTGCATTTCTCCCACTTCCACTCAACAGTAGATCCATGTGGTCACCTAGCAAGCATCTCAGCTTGCCCACAGGCTCCCTTTAATGTTCAGTCTCAGAAAGGATTTCTCCTCATGGTTCCAGATTAATTCCAGCTTGTGACAAAGACCATTGGTTCCTGAGTACTCCAAAGCACTGGGTGGGGCATATCTTTTCAAAGCTTTCTTTGTAGGCATGGCCCAAACCCATATAAGGATCAAACTTTAATGATTGAAAACAAGTGGTCTTACAAACTTTCTATTTTCATACTTCCCATATTTCCCCCCCAGAAAACAACTGAGTAAACAGTGTGGCTTTATCTGACCTCTGGCTAGACAAAGAAGAAAAACTACCATGAGGGAGAGAGAGGTCGAACAAACATCTACTCTCCATCTTATGATTTGTTTCTCCAGTATCCCACTCCCAAAGTACCATAATGTGTTAGTCTGGGTACTTTAGAAAAACAAATCCACAGAAACTCGTGTATAAGAGAGAGTTTTATATAAAGGGTAAGTGCACATCAAGAAAACATCCCAACCCAGTGTTGCCCAAGCCCCCAAATCCAACATTAACCCATATGTCCCACACCAATCCACAAATTCCTCCTCCATCTCACAAAACGCATGCAATGATGTCGACTAAAGGAGAAAAGCCGAATCAGTGAACATGTAAGCATCTCAGCACTGGCAGGGGTCGCCACATGGCTGCTCCAGTATTCAGGGCTGCATCGGGGTAGGTCCATGTGGCTTCTCCTCAGGGATGTCTTTCAGGAAGTGAGTCTTGCCACCTGAAGTTGGGAACTGGCTAAGGCAGCTGCACCCAGGTCACAAAGCAAGAGACCTGAGAACTAGAAAGGCAAGGCTCATAGAGCCATTTATCTCTCTGCCCTTCAACTAACCCCACATCTGTTTATCGGCCAGGTTGGCACAATAAACTATCTCATGTGTATTAACATGGATGGCTGCAGACAAGATCTCTCAGTAATGTATTGTCTTAATCTAGTTTGGGTGCATCAAAAAGAAGGTGCAATAAAATAGTGGCTTTTTATGGGATCTGTTGAGTTAAGGTGGTAATGATAAGATTAGATTAGTTTAAGACAAAAACACTAATAATGCATAAGTGGGAGAAGATCCCCATGCATAGTCAAAAGCTAGGGAAGCAATTTCTGTCATGGAACAGCTAAGACACTTACACTCAGTACAAATTCAGGTCGTGTTTCTAGGCGGTCAACTAGCCAAGTATCCAGTTTGGTCTAGCATAATTAAGGTTACAGTGGTTCTGCCTGATAGTAAAGCTGTCCGGGACTCATGCCTTTGGCTACAGCGGATCTGCCTGTGGTTCAGTCTCACCAGACACTCTGCAGATGGGTATCGGGTTCCCACTGTCCTTCCAAAATTGAGTGTTCATAATTTTAGCTCTGAATAGTTTGTCTTCGCCATATTCAAATTTTGTAGTTGTCATCTTTGGATCACACTAGTTGGTGTGCTTCTTATGTGTGGACTTAATTGACTCCTCCTTTAGATGGCCCCTTGTTTGAACACAAGCTTTTAAGATCCCAGACACGATTTTGATTGATAACTGGGTACCATGTATTTTCAGTGATAGCACCCTTATCTTCTGTGGTCATTTCATGAAGGTGAGTATGGAGCAGGGCCATGATGTTAGAGCTAATTGTTCTGAAGTTGGAGCTAGGATTTAGTGCAAGCCCAGAACTCATTCCTGGACCTATGCTTTTTTTTTTTTTTAGTTTGCTGTAACTTGGGCATTAACACATATGAATATCATTCCATAATTCTATCATATCAAACACAATGGTACAATTGCTTGCATAATCAGGCTCCAAACATACTTTTCCTTCCTGGGTTTCTTGATGTCATTTCGTTTTATCTCTCCCACCCCTATATATCACCCCTCCTCCCAACCCAAAACCTTGTTATGTTTTCTTTCCCTATAGATGAACATCCCTGGGATTTTGTTTACTGAGAAACAGAGAAACAAATAACACAGCTTCAGGAGAGTGACCCCCAATGGTGGTGCACCTCTGAGATACACCCTAATATATGCAACATGAGCAAAATATAACCGAATGGCCATCACAGGATTGCTGGAATAGGACCTGTGTTGGTCTGGGTAAACTAGAGAAGCAAATCAAGGAAGAGGCTCATATGTGCTTAAGAAATTGATTTACATAATTATATATTAAGAAAACATCCCAGTCCAGATCAAGTCCATAAGTCTGATATTAGCCCAAATGCCCAATACCATTCTTTTAAATTCCTCTTCAGACTCAGGAAACACTTGCAATGATGTGAAATACAGGAAGATCACAAGCCAGTGGGTGAAAGTCTTGTGGATCCAGTGGCAGTGGAAACATCTCAGCGCTGGTGTGGGTCTCCACATGGCTCCTCTCAGCACATCCTCTGCAACATTTGTTGTTCTCAGTTGTTTTTTAAAAAAATCATTTTATTGGGGTTCATACAACTCTTACCACAATCCACACATACATCAATTGTGTAAAGGACACTTTTATACATTCGTTTCCCTGATCATTCTCAAAATTCGCCTTCTACTTGGGTTCCTGGAATCAGCTCCTCATTTTCCTTCTCCCCCCCCCCCTCTCTTCCTGCTCCCCCCCATAAACCTGTAATAATTTATAAATTATTATTTTATCTTATCTTACAATGCCAGGCATCTGCCTTCACCCACTTTTCTGTTGCCCATCCCCCAGAGAGGAGGTTATATGTAGATCCCTGTGATCGGTTCCCCCTTTTTAACCTCCCTTCCCTCTTGGTATTGCCACTCTCACCGTGGTCCTGAGGGGTTCATCTGTCCTAAATTCCCTGTGTTTCCAGATCCCATCTGTACTGCTGTGCATCCTCTGGTCTAACCAGGTTTGCAAGGTAGAATTGGGATCATGATAATTGGGGGGAGGAAGCGTTTAAGAACTAGAGGAAGGTTGTGAGTTTCATTATTGCTACACTGAACCCTGAGTGACTCATCTCCTCCCCACTACCCCTCTGCAAGAGATGTCCAGTTGTCTACAGATGGGCATTAGGTCCCCATCATGTGCTCCCCTCATTCACAATGCCATGATCCCCCCCCCCCGCTCTGTTGGTGCTTGAAATCTGGTCCCCTCGGCCCTTCATGATCACACATGTTGGTGTGCTGCTTTCATGTGGGCTTTGTTGCTTCTGGACTAGGTGGCTGCTTGTTTACTTTCAAGCCTTTAAGTCCCCAGATGCTATATCTCTCGATAGCTGGGCACCATCAGCCTTCTTCTGCACCACACTTACTTATGCACACATTTGTATTCAGCGTTTATTGTTCTCAGTTTTTAAAAACTGGGCTACAGTAATGGGTGTTAGGTGGTATCTCACGGTTGTTTTGATTTGCACTTCCCAGATGGCTAAGGACAGGAGCATTTCCTCATGTATTTATTAGCTGTTTGAGTGTCTTCCTTTGTGAATCGTCTGTTTAGGTCTTTTACCCACCTTCTCAGAGAGCTGTTAGTTTTTTTTTCTTGTTGTAGATTTTAGTAATCAATCTGTTATGTGATTACTGAATATCTTCTCCAGTCTGTGGACTCAGTTTTCACTCTTTTAATAAAGTCTATCTATGTTCACAAGTGTTTTATTTTAATAGGTCCCGTTATTCTATTTTATCTTCCACAGAGTGTGTTTTGTTTGCTATCTCTGATAACCCATGTATCCCCTGCACGAGGGCTCCTAGATTTATCCCAATTTTTTCATTGATGATCCTGATACCTTTGGGTTTTACATTCAGGATTTTGATCCACCTTGAGTTCATTTATTTATTTATTTTTAATCATTTTATTGGGGGCTTGTACAGCTCTTATCACAGCCTTGAGTTTGTTTTTGTGAATGGCATGAGATATGGGTCTTGTTCTGTTCTTCTGAATGTGGATAAACAGCTTTCCCAACACCATTTATTGAAAAGAACATCTGCTTCCCATTTAATGTTTGTTGGGCCATTGTCCAAAATCAATGGTCTGTATGTGGATGTTTTTAATTTCTGGATTTTCTATCATGATCCATTGTTCCATCTATCTATCACTATACCAATAGCAGGCTGCTTTGACAACTGTGGCTGCAAAGTAGGTTTTGAGGTCAGGTGGAACAAGACCACCTACTTTGTTCTTCTTTTTGAGGAGCTCTTTGCCTAACCTAGGATTCTTCCCTCTCCAAACAAAGTTGGTGATAATTTTGTCCATTTATTTGAACAACGATGCTGGGGTTTGGATTGGGATTGCGTTGAATCTGTATAGTTCTTTAGGCAATATTGATATTAAGGGAATTAAGGGACATCCAAGTTCATGGAGTGAGTCTTCCAATCCATGAACTTGGGATGTTCCTTAACTTGTGTAGATCCCTTCTGGCTTCTTCTGATGATGTTCTGTAGTTTTCTTTGTACAGGGGTTTAGTTTTTTGGGGGTTTTATTTGTTACATTTCTTTTGGATGGTATCAGTTTCATGATATCTTTTTCAGCATTTCCATTACTGGTATATAATAAACCAGTTTATTTCTGCTTGTTAATCTTGTATCCTGCTACACTACCAAATTCTTCTATTATTTCCAGTAATCCTATTGTGAATACCTTAGGATTCTCAATATATAAAATCATATCATCTGCAAATAATGTAAGTTTCACTTATTCTTTACCCAATTGTACTCCCTTGATTTCTTGGTTGTCATATGGTATTGGTATTGGCTAGCGCTTCCAGCACAATGTTGAATAAAAGTGGGGATAAGGGACAACCTTGTTGGGTTCCCTGATTCAGTGGAAATGTTTTCATCTTTTCTCCATTCAGTGCAATATTGGCGATTGGTTCTTCTTATAAGGCCTTTATTATATTGAGATTTTTTTTTTCCTTCCAAGCCTATCTTCCTCAGAGTTTTTATTAGGATTGGGTGTTGCATGTTATCAAATGCTTTTTTTGCCTCAATTGATAGGATCATGTGGTTCTTGTTATTTTTCTTGTAATATGATGGATTACATGAATTGTTTTTGAATGTTCAACCATCCTGCATCCCTGGTATGAATCCCATTTGGACATGATGTACTACTCTTTTTCATATATGTTGTAGGATTCTATGGCCAATATTTTGTTGAGAATCTTTTCATCTATGTTCATTAGAGGTGTATGCTTATAGTTCTGTATCCCTGAGGTATCTTTGACAAGTTTTGATAGATTCTTGAAGGATATGGTACAATCATGGAGTTTATTAGAAATTTTAAGAAAACG
Source organism: Tenrec ecaudatus (assembly GCF_050624435.1). NCBI lineage: Eukaryota > Metazoa > Chordata > Mammalia > Afrosoricida > Tenrecidae > Tenrec > Tenrec ecaudatus. The sequence continues at coordinate 71,737,792 of NC_134531.1, read as the reverse complement.
GATAACTGTATTCATGCAAAAATGACCAGAAAGATTCTGAGGAAATCCATTCCTCCCCATCACATCAATGAACCTGCTCATTCTTTGTGGATAGCAAGGTTTGTACTACAAGAGTTTAATTGGGAAACCTTACCCCACCCAAGTGACAGCCCTGACCTTTCCCCTTCTGACTTTGTTCTCTTCCCCAAACTCAAAGGAAATTTAAAAGGAACACAAATTGAATCCCTTGAGGATGCCAAAATGGCCATATGGACATGGTGTAAAATGAAGAACACAGAATTTTCCAGGGGTCAGAGGGATGGAAACCCTGATTTCAGACGTGTATAGACATAAGTGGGGGATAGATATGACAATAAACAAGGGCTTCACATTTTGAAATTTGTGTTCAGTAAAGGTTTTACAATTTTGTAGCAATACTTTTGGGTTATCCTCATGGCATTTGTGAGATGGGATTGTATTTTGCTTTGTTTTGCAACATGTTCTTGAAGTATGTTTTCATACAAAGTGCCAGGTGTTTCTTTATTATGAAGAATAAAGTGATATTTTATATTACATAAATAATCAGTCTATCAAGGATGATTACAGGAAGAAAAAAAATGAAAATACTCAAGAATATATATACATATATACACACCTTACTTGCCTTTTAAGGAACTTGGATGGATCTTTCATTTGTAATTCTCTTCAGAAAGGTGGTATTTCCTGCTGGCAAACCTAACTAAAGAAAAGAAGGAACACATTTCAACAGCAAGGATGAGGAATGAAGTAGGGGATATTATAACAACCCCTAATGAAATCAAAAGGAAAATGACACAATATTATGAAGACCTGTACTCCAGTGAACTCAACAACTTGCAAGACATGGACAAATTCTTGGAAAAAACAATCCCTCCCTAGACTATCCCTGATAGATGCCAAGAATCTGAACAGACCCCTAGCAATAGAAGAAATAGACAAGGTTTTCAAGGGATTATTAACCAAAAAAATCCCCTGGGCCAGATGGCTTCACAGGAGAATTCTACCAAGCATTCAGGGAAGAACTGACACCAATCCTACACAAACTCTTCCAGAGTGTAGGAAAAGATGGCAAACTCCTGAACTCTTTCTATGAAGCTAGTATAACTCTGATGCCTAAAGAGGGCAAGGATCCCACGAGAATTGAGAACTACAAATAAATACCCCTAATGAACACAGATGCAAAAATCCTTAACAAAATACTGACCAACAGAATACAAAAGCACATAAAACAAAATGCACCACGACCAAGTTGTATTCATACCAGGGATGCAGGGATGGTTCAACATGTAAAAGACCTTTAGTATTATTCGCCGTATTGATATGAAAAATTATAAGAACCACATGATTATATCGATAGATGTGGGAGATGCTTTAGAAAGTATCCAACACCCATTCCTGTTTAAGACACTCAAGAAGATAGGAATGGAAGGAAAATTTCTCAATATGCTATAAGCTATATATGAAAAACCAAGAGCCAACATGGTAGTCAATGGAGAAAAGACAAAAACAATCCCATTGAAAAAGGGGACCAGACAAGGATGCCCCTTGACCCCACTTCTATTTAAGATCATACTGTAGGTCCTAGCTAACAGCATAAGACAAAGAAAAGAAATCAAAGGTGTTCGTCTGGGGAAGGAAGAGGTGAAAGTATCATTATTCACAGATGATATGATTTGATATATGGAAAATACCAAAGACTCCATAAGGGGAGTGCCAGAAGCGATGGAGTAATATGACAGAGTGGCAGGATACAAAATCAACAAGCAGAAGTCTATCAAACTGCTATACACATTGGACAAGACCACAGAAGAGGAGATCAAAAAGGCAGTACCCTTCACAATACCTAAGCCAAACTGAAATATCTAGGGATATACCTGACTAAAAAAAATTATACAAGGAAAACTACAGAACACTATTACAAGAAACTAAGGGTGACCTCCACAGATGGAAGAATATCCCAAGCTCATGGATCAGAAGATTCAATATAATAAAGATATCAGTTCTTCCCAAGGCACTATATAAGCTTACTGATCTCCCAATACAAATACCATAATCTTTCTTCAAAGAATTGGAAAAACTGATTAGCAACTTTATATGGAGAGGGAAGAAGCCCAGAATCAGCAGAAAACTCAAGAAGGACAGAGTTGGAGGGCTTGCTTTACCTGACTTTAGCACCTATTATACACAGCCGAAGTGGTCAAAACAGTGTGGGATTGATATAATGCCAGATATTCAGACCAATGGAAAAGAATTGAAAACCCAGAAATAAAATAATCAGCATACAGACAACTGACTTTTGACAAGGCCCCCAAAATATCAAATGGGAAGTGGATGCTAGAAAAAAAAAATGGATATCTACCTACAGAAAAATGAAGTAAGACCCTTACCTCACTCCATGTACAAGAATACATTCAAGGTGGATCATAGACCTGGAGGTAAAACCCAAAACTCTTAGGGCCATCAATGAGGGAATTGGGACAAACCTAAGAACTTTGCTGTAGTAAATACATAGACTATCAGAAATAGGGAAGGACACAAATACAGAGGAGGCACAAATTGATAAGTGGGATATACTGAAGATAAAACACTGTGTACATTAAAATAATTCACCAAGAGAGTATAAGAGATGCCACAGACTGGGAAAACATCTTTAGCAATGACACTTTGGACAAAGACCTTATTACTAAAATCGACAATACTCTATCTTACAATAAGAAAAAAATTAATTGCTCACTGAGGAGGTTGGCAGCGGACCTGAACAGAAGTTTCACAAGGGCAGAAATCTGAATGGCCAATAAACATATGAGAAAATGTTCCTGAAAATTAGCCGTAGGAGAAATGCAAATTAAAACAACAATGAGACCATATTGAATGAAGGGGGAAGTGCAGAGTGGAGACCCAAGGCCCAAGTGTCGGCCACTGGAGATCCCCTCATAGAGGGGTTTAGGAGAGGAGATGGGTCAGTCAGGGTGTGAGGTAGTACCGATGAAGAGCACAGCTTTCCCCCAGATCCTGGATGCTTCCTCCCTGCAACTACCATGATCCGAATTCTACCTTGCAGGGCTGGATAGGGCAGAGGCTGTACACTGGTACATATGAGGGCTGGAGGCACAGGGAATCCAGGGTGGATGATACCTTCAGGACCAAGGGTGTAAGGGGCGATGCTGGGAGAGTGTAGGGCGAGTGGGTTGGAAAGGGGGAACTGATTACAGGGATCCACATGTGACCTCCCCCCTGGGAGAGGGATGGCAGAGAAGGGGGGGGGAAGGGAGACTCCGGATAGAGCAAGATATGACAAAATAACGATGTATAAATTACAAAAGGCACATGAGGGAGGGGGGAAAGGGGAGGGAGGGGAAAAAAAAGAGGACCTGATGCAAAGGGCTTAAGTGGAGAGCAAATGCTTTGAGAATGATTGGGGCAGGGAATGTATGAATGTGCTTTATACAATTGATGTATGTATATGTATGGACTGTGATAAGAGTTGTATGAGCCCCTAATAAAACGTTTAAAACAAAACAACAACAACAAAAAAAAAACAAATAAAAGGAAGAAAAAAAAGAAAAGAAAATGATTAGGGCAAAGAATGTACAGATGTGCTTTATACAATTGATGTATGTATATGTATGGACTGTGATAAGAGTTGTATGAGCCCCTAATAAAATGTTTTTTTAAAAAAAAACAAAAAAAACAACGAGATACTACCTATCACCCTCAAAGATAGCCCAATTCAAAAAATCAGAAAGTAACAAGTGTTGGAGGGGCTGTGGGGAGATAGGAACTCTTGTCCACTACTGGTAGACCTGTAGGTATGTACAGCCACTATGGAAATCAATTTGGCAATACCTAAAACATATGGAAATCAAACTATCATAAGACTCTGCAATCCCCCTACTGGGTGTATACACAAAAGAGGCAAGGAACAAACCATGGCCAGACATCTGTGCTCCAATATTCATCACGGCACAATTCACAATTGCAAGGAGTTGGAAACAACCCAAATTTCCAACAACAGATGAATGGATTCAAAAACTGTGGTACACACATACAATGGAGTACTATGCATCCCTAAAAAGCAGTGGTGAATGCATAAAGCACATTGCTGCATGGGAAGAATTGGGAAAAATTATGCTAAGCAAAGTAAGCCAAGCACAAAAGGACAAGTACAACATGAGTCTGCTGAAGTAAACTTAAAAATGCAAAAGGGGCATAGGGGAAAACTATTATATACATGCATTCCTAGGGTGAGGTCCAGGTACTGTAGCAGGGGCCAGACCCAATCCAGGGATACATATGGCAGCCAACTAAAAAGGAGGGGGGAAAAAGACACGCATAGTGGGAGAACAGAGCCTAACCCACCTAAGGGGAAGGTATTGTTTATATTTCTACACAGAGAAAGTACCAGAGAGAGGTACCAGACTTCAACCAGTGCTCCAAGACATACCAGCATGAGGCAGGGAACCAATAGAGACGTCTGTGGGCCTGGCCCCAATCCCAAATATGTGGGCACACTCCCCCAACCCCACCCCAGAGAACAATGCACTTCAGAGGACAGAGCTGAAGCTACAGCTCGGGGAGAGGGCCATGTCTGATCAGAGCACACAGGAGCAAATGAAGAGGGAAGGAAAGAGATTGGAACACGTTCTTGCCCACCAATCCCCAAGGACAATATTTCTGCTCAGAGCAGCCAATGCAGAGAAGACCATCAGGCCAGCCTCACCACGATACACAGACATGATGTCCCTCACTGACCCATAGAGCTAAGGGGGATCACACTGGCGACAGTGCAATAATTGTGCCTGATCTGACACCATCACATGGGTGAAACACTAAAAGTGTGCAACAAAACAGCAAGGGGAGCAAAGCAATGAATTTCCGGGGAATACCAAAAACAGACTTTGGGACCAGGGCATGGCACCCCATGAGACTCGACTGGAAAACACTCCTAAAGGTCAACAAACAGACCTGGAACTATTTATAGATTTTTCTTTTGTTGTTATTGTTTTGCTTTGTCTTTTTTTTTAATGCTTATTATTGTCTCTGCATGTCTATCTAGATAAGATAGGTGGGATAAACAATCAATCCAGAAGAGAAAACAACAGGGCCGGTGGTTCTAGGAGGTCTCAGGAGAGGGAAAGTGGGGAAAAGGAAGTGGGTGTTAACAAACCCAGGAGCAAGGGAACAACACTGGTGACAAAGAGGGTGTAGAATGCCTGGTTGGACTTAATCAAGGGCAATGTAGCTGAGAGAAATTACTGAAATCTGAATGAAGGCTGAAGATGATAATGGGACAAGAGGAAAGTAAAAGGAAATAGAGGAAAGAACTAGGAGGCAAAGGGCATTTGTAGAGACCTAAATACAGGCATGTACATATGTAAATATATTTATATATGATGATAAGGAAATAGATCTATGTGCACATATGTATAGGTTTAGTATTAAGTTGCAGGTAGACATTGGGCCTCCACTCAAGTAGTCCCTCAATTCAAGAACACTTTGTTCTAATAACCCAGCAGTCCATAATGCTCACCTTCCCAACACAATCACTGAAGACAAAATGGGTGCATAAGCAAATATGGTGAAGAGAGCTGATGGTGCCTGGCTATCAAAAGATATAGCATCCGGGGTCGTAAAGGCTCGAAGATAAACAAGCGGCCATCTAGCTCAGAAATCTTTAGTTTTCTGGAGATAGCTGACATGTGAATAAATCAGTTGACCTTTGGATTTCATTCCTACCACTTTTCTGAAATTCCTTTTACCAGGTAGTCAGTCAAAGATCTCATGAGCACCAAGGCCAAGATCTATAGGAGAGTCTGCCAGTAACTAATCAGCAGATAAAGGGCAGTTCCTGGTTGCATGTTATGCATTATATATAAAATGTATGATGTTTAAAGGAGATTTTTTAAAGTTAAGCATTGAGTGGGGTATTATCAACTTACTCCTTCATTATCTACCTTTAAAATGCTAATTAAAAATGCTAATTTCAAAAAGAACAGCAAGGCACCACCAGTGCATACTCATAAAAATATTATAAAAGACAGAATGATGATCCTTTTTTGTTTCCAATGTTAGCATTCCAATAGCCAATGAATATTAATGCATTTTTATTCCATGCTTGATCAATTTTTAAATGCAGGAGATGGCAAAAATGTTCAGTTTCTCCTACTATGGCATTTGTAGTTGGTGCATAAATTTGAATAATAGTTATAGAGTTTGAAATGCTCTACGTGATGATGAATGCAACACTAGTCCTCTTAAATTTATCATTCCTGGCATAGTAGACTATATGACTGTCTGATTCAAAATGGCCAATACCACTTCATTTCAGCTCACAAATGCCTAGGACATTGATTTTTACTTATTCCATGTTATTTTGATGACTTATAAAGGCATACTGAGCTAATCGATGTGGTAACCCCATCACATGCCTCAGCCCACCTTGGATCTCAGCAACATTTCAATTGATGGGTTATTTATGTATTTATTTTTAATATTATGCCTTAAACATTTATTTCTTATCATCCCTCTCTCGGCCTGGAGATCAAAACTGTAGATCAGAGATAAGCATAGATTGTAGACCCCTTCTTCCACCTAATCTTCACCTCCCTTGATAAATGAAACCCTGCTCTCCTGGCCTGGCACATTCATATTTCCAGTGTTTTAGCTTGCCTGGAGCTGCTAATACCTAAGAACACCAGAAATGTTTTTACAAGAACTCTCAGATTTTCTCACACCATTCTTCTGTGGTGGAACAAAGATTGCTGTGTGTTCCTTGATCTCATAGCTGTTTCTAGGAAAAACAATTATGTATTTTATTAACTAACTAAATATTGGCATTTCTCCAACTCTATCACTAATTATGGTATTTCCCCATGAGGCATATAATTCATGGCTATTTTCCAATGAGGTATATATGAAGTATGACTGTATTGCTATTAGGGTTCCAATTCATACATACCTGGGTTTATTCAACGACTGGGTGAGGTAGTTAGTTTATTGTGCCAACCTGGCCGATTAAACACATATGGGGTTAATTGAAGGGCTGAAGGATAAATGGCTCAGTGAATCTCGCCTTTCTAGTTCTCGGATCTCTTGACTTCTGATGTCAAACCAGGGTGAAGCTGCCTTGGCCAGTTCCCTTCTTTAAGCCATCGGGGTTAACTTCCTGCAGGACATCCCTGAGGACAAGCCACATGGACCTGCTCCAATGTAGCCCTGGGTGCTGGAGCAGCTGTTTGGAGACCGCTGCCAGAGCTGAGATGCTTACATGTTCACTGACTCTGCTTTCCTCCTGAAGTCGACATCATTGTGTCCATTTTGTGAGATGGAGGAGGACTTTGTGGATTGGTGTTAGACATACGGGTTAATGGGTTAATGTTGGACTTGTGGGCTTGCGCAGCACTGGGTTGGGATGTTTTTTTGATGGACAGTTAACCTTTATATAAAACTCTCTTATACATGAGTTTCTTTGAATGTGTGTCTCTAAAGTACCCAGACTATCACACTGGGTTATTGATAGACTTAGCTGATAGTCACCGTCTTTGAGCTTTCCTTTAGAGTGGATGTGCAAGTGAATTATTATATAAAGGACCTTTTTCTCAATGGAAAAAGAGAGGCAGTGAACAAATGTCCATCTTTCGTCCTTCAGTGATCAATAATTGGATGTGTTTTTCACATTCTCGGGAAGTCCTAGAAACTTCCAAAATGCACCACAACACTAGTTTATCTTACTTCCAGGTATCACTGTCCTCACTTGTGTTTCCTAGGCTCACCTCTCAAAATGCAAGTTTTGTCTGAGAGACTACTGGGGGAGAAAGGGGAGCAGCAGTGAACTTCTTCATACATGAAAACAATCCACTCACCATAGCATTAATTAATTAAAAAACAAAACACAAACACACAATCAGAGTCAATTCTGACTCATAGCAACCCTATATAGGGTTTCCAAGGCTGTCTTTAAGAAAGCAGACAATCTCATAATTCTCCTGAGGAGCAGCTGATGGATTTAAACTGCTAATCTGGCCGTTAGACCTGACAGTGTCACCAGGGCTCCATAAAGCTTTACTTGGTGTCTTAGGCTGGGTTTTCCAGAGAAGTAAAGTGAGTGATGCTTATATGTTCACATATAGACATTTATATCAAAAAGAGGGCTCACACAATTGTAGAAGCAGATGAGTCCAAGGTCAGCAGGTCAGGCTTGTGGCTGTAGAGGCAAATGAATCCAAAGTTGTCAGGTCAGGTGGCAGGCCACTGATGGTTCCCAAGGTCCGAACATATGGCAGACCATTGACCCGAGGATAATGAACCAAGTGTATATTTGAGACCCAGCAAAAAGCAAGCAAGTTTCCCTACAGCATCCACTTATATAGGAAGCAGGCCGCGCAAGTGAGAAAACTGATTGCATCATGGTTGTGACCTAAGTAAGAATGTTTCATTCTATCCTATATCATGGTCAACAGCTGATCAGCTGTGATTATATTATGCTAAGTCAGTTAACTGGGGATTTCCGGGTGTTAACTGCCAAATCAGTGAAAATCTTGGCCAAGCCAAGTTAACACAACAAAACTATCACAGTTAACCAAAATCCAAACTCACTGCCATCAAATCAATTCTGACTCGTCACAATCCTATACGGAGCTTTGGGGCTTACGGTTGCAGTAGTCACACGTTGGGCTGCTAATCGCAAGGTCTGAAATGGTGGAATATCCACTAGTTCTTTCTGGAACAATGACTCAATATTCTTTCCATTCTGTTGATACTTCCTGCCTCATTCCACATTTTGCACATAGAATCTTAATATTACAACTCAAACCTTGAATTTTTCCTTGAGTTCTTTCAGTTTAAGATATGATGAGCATGTTCTTCCTGTTTGGTTTCGTTAACAGGGGAGCTACTTGATGAATTTGATACATTCACACAACTCTATATTCTAAGCTATATTTTGTATAAAAATGCCTGAATATAGCACATGTTATCCTCTAAAGAAACTTTGGAAGTAGACATACACTAATAATAGCTACTAAATATATTTGTGGGAGAATGAAAAATGGGAAGATTGGAATAGTGGTGGAAGGAAGACATGCTGTTATTGTTAGTTATCAAGTTAGTTCATACTCATAGAGCACACAGAACAAAACACTGCCTGATCTTGCACCATCCTCACACATGCTCCTATGCTCAGCCCATCATGTTTGGTCAAGTAGAGAGGCGGTACCAACGAGGAAGGCCCTCAACTAGATGGATCGACACATGGCTACAACAATGATCTCAAGCATAGTGTTTCAACTCTAACTCTCTCTCTCTCTCTCTCTCTCTCTCTCTATATATATATATATATATATATATTTCTCAGCAGATAAATCAATACATACATACATGCTGTCAGTACAATACAATTTAGAAACACTTTCTTGCAGAACTTCAGAAGAACCCCGTTTTAAGTACTTTTTCAAAATACAACAATCTCAGAAAATAAGCACCATGAGGCATAAATGCATTCTCCAAATGACACAAAAAGTTGAAAAGCTTGAATTCTCATGTGGCTAAAATAAGGGTGTTAATTTGGCAAGTAGGGAAAACCTCATTTGATATCTCCCTAGGAAAGCTTCTGACTAGATCAAATCCTATATGTTCACTCTGATGGGACCTTTCATATTCCCTTCATCTCTCTTAGCTAAGTGAAAAAATATTTTTTTGTCCAGTCTTGATCCTACCCACACGGGTCCTTACTCGCATGGATTTCATTCCTTTTCCATCTCCCTTCTATTGTGCTGGTGGGAAATCCAGTGCCTCCTTGTTGCAGGTTGCGCTCCTCAGGAAGTCGATCCTGAAATCGAGTTTAGGGTGCAGGATGTTTAAGAGAGAGACGTTTAAAGGGCAGGAGAGGAGGATGAAGCAGGATTATGCAGCAAGAAAATGTGAGAGATTTGAGCAAAGATTTAATCCATGTTGTAGTTGTTGTCAGCGAGTGGGTTCTGACGTACAGAGACTCTCTATATAATAGAATAATACATAGGTACATACAGACAGCTACTCCTCTAGGGAACTCTGGAGCTAGAATGACCTTTCAGAATTTCCCTAAAGTGATTGGAAATGAAGGGAAACCTTCATATACTCTCCCAGGGATTAGTCATTTAAACTCCATTAATACTATTATTTCAAGAGTGAGCAATATACTCAGGTATTTATACTCACTTCTCTTGGTGATGATGGTGATAGGAAGTATGTGTAGGATTTTTTTTCCCCCAGAGGAGTATGGAAGAGAAAAATAAAATTCAGCAAGTTCATTTGACCAGTTGCTACCTCAGATACCACCTGAATGGTAGTCTGTGGTTAGTGTTGACCAAGTTATAGAACAACTGGTGTTAAATATTGATATTAATATTTGTCCCAGCCCAGGGATTTTAGTATCTCTTCTGACAAGTATATATAAGAAATTCCTCATCACCGCCCATTGGGTTAGCCAATTCCTTTTTATCCTCTTTTCTCAGCTGTAAAATCAGATGATTTACTCTGCATGTTGCTATGAAGTTGAATGTATGCACAACATTTGGCATATTGGTGCTCAGTAAATCCTGGTGGCAGTTATTATATTTTGGAACAGCCTAGAAACAGGTCATCAATAATTTTCTATAATCCAGCAATTGATAGCTTTGAAACAAACAAAATCTACACTTCTGCATCAATTTCTTCAAAATACTCCATTGTAGCAGGAGCCTCCATATAAACGTGAAAATGTAAGCTGCATCCATACCACTTAAAGCCACAAGCAAGTCCTAGATACGCGGAGCAGAGAGCTTGGAGCTTAAGAGACTGAAGAAACGTCATAGAAAGAGAATTCATCTTTAACCTATGGAATCAGGGTGCCAGAATGTGGTCTGAAAAAAATTAGGCCTTCATGAGAAGGTGTGATTCTGAAGTCAATCGGATATGTGCTGGCCTTCCTATTGCCTAAGACCTGTGGAAAAGTGGAGAAAGGAAAACAGATCTGTGACACTTGAACCTCAATGCCTCTTTCCAATCTATGAAATGTGAGTAAGGCGAAGGGCGGGTTGGGAGTATCAAAGACAAAGGACATGTACACCCATGAGATGGGAACATGTGTGCAGTCAACATCAGGAGCTTGGGAAGGCCTCAGAAATCAAAGGTAAAATCACACACAGGGACAGGCAATGCCAGATCCTTCAGCAAAGATGAAGGATCTCAGATGACTTCCTGTATTACTTGAAAGAGATTTGAGTGGACGGAGGAGCATCACTCACTCCATTTTCCTAGGAGGGAGCTGAGCTGAGCACTTCTCTTACTATCATTTTGGTTCTCCTGTGCTCCTATCTCACGTAACTGGGAGAAGGTGACTTTCACCATAGGTGGCACCAGAGGAGGAGACAAGTACAAACAACCTCAACAAGGCTATTTTCTCTATCACTCAGTGAATCAGATTTGAAAATTTCACAAACTGTAAAGTGAATGGTGCAATGGCAGCTTGGACACCTGTGTTCACTTTGACCTGAATAATGGTTGGAATTTAAAATATATATACATTCCATATGCTATCATCAGCTTTTTAAATCTTAGACCAGTAGTTTGTAAATTTCTCGATCATAAATATCATATGGAATACTTGCTAAAGTGCAAATTTTGCACATTTTGTTGTAGCACCTTTATTTTCAGTGATCATGCAGGTGAGTATTAAGCAGAGCCATGTTACCAGAACTAATTGGTTAGAGTTCAGTGGGGCCCCATAATCCATCTGCTTATCTCTGGAATATGCATGACTCAGGTTTCCGGTGGCAGTCATTGTAACAAATTCAAAACCCTAAGACCAGCTACCCCTACAACAGCAACAAACCAACTAGCAAACAACAAAAGAAACAAAGAGACAAAAACAAACAAACTAAATGCAGGAAAACAAAAACTGAGTAAAGTAAAACCTTGTCAATCATCCCCTGGGTTATAAGGCAATTGTACTTGTAACATCATCATTTTTTCCAATGACACATTACTCTGGACACTGTAGGTGTAAGGAGTCTATGCAAATACAGTTCCACCATGAGAACCAACCCATGAATTGTTGCCCTACACAGCTCAATCACTCATTCAACTGCCCTCTGTTTACTCTAGGTACAGGGAGAAATTTCCTGGATCAGTTCTTCCAAGTTCAAATCCCTACCCAACAGATCAAAATCTGTCATGTCTCTGTAAGGGAGGCATCAAGGTACTAAATATATTGTGATTCTGGGTCCCTTTCCATTGGGCAACCACCAAACTGAGGTTTTCCCCCCAGGTCCAATGACTACCACTTCCACAGATATGGAACAGCCACTCACTGTTTCCTCTCCCATCCAAGTGCCCTGTCCTTAGTCCAAGGAGGTAGGCAGCTTTGAGGCAGGGCTCAGTTCACTCTGCCAGGCTTCTATGTTAAGTCCTTCTGGTGTAGCCTAGCTGCCCTCAAGGTCATCATCCAAGGTCATCATGGTGCTTAGTCCATGGCATGGTTCACCCAGGGTTGGGTAGAAGCGTGTTCGTAGTATCTACGTAGGAACATAAAATTTGGTCCATTGTCCCCCTAGGTTCCCTACAATCATTGTTCAGCATCCCTTCCCGATGTGCGGCTACTTCCCCCCATCACCCACCTTACTCACCAACAGAACCATCAGTGGCTCACCCAAAATGTAGGTGCTCCTCTCCCCTGCTCTTGGCTTGATTTTCCATCAAGATTCTTCTTCCATTCCACTGTTTTGACTCAGCCTTATCCCCATGTTGTGCATTCTTCTTCATACAGTCCAGCTTCTCAGATTATTTGCTCAGCATATGGACTGAATAAATATGATGAAAGGATACAACCGATGCACATGTTTTCTGAACTTAAACCACACAGTATTCCTTTGTTCTGTTTAAATGATTGCCTTCTGGTACATGTATAGGTTCTGCATTATCATAATTAAGTGTTCTAAAATTTCTATTTTTCACGATGTTTTCCATACTTGATTATGATCCAAACAATTTAATGCCTTTGCATAGCCAATAAAACACAAGTAAGCATCTTTCTGGTATTTTCAGCTTTTAGTCACTATCTATCTGATATCTGTCAATGATATCTTTTATTCCACATTCTTTTCTGAATCTGGCTTGAATTTCTGACAGCTTCCTGTCAATGTACTGCTGCAAATGTTTTTTAATTATCTTCGGTAGAATATTATTTGCTTGTGATATTAATGAAATTATTGGATAATTTCCATATTCTGTTGGATTACCTTTTTTTGGAATGGGTACAAATATGAATCTCTTCCAGTTGGCCAGAATCAACTCAATGGTAGTGAATTTGAGTTATGAGTCCAGTTGGCCACCTAACTGGATGTAAAATGCAATTTCAGCTTGCACTTCTCTGATCACTAATGATATTGAGCATCTTTTTTGGTGTTTACCCACCAACCATATTTTTTGCTCTGTGAAATGAACTTTTTCTATTGGGTTTAACTTTTTTTTTCTTATTAAGAAAAATTCTTTATATAACTAGATATTTTCGCTGGTAATGTATTCCATAAATATATTCTCCCACTTTGTGTATTGCCTCATTTACTTTTCAAAGAACAACATGATTAATTTATATTCAGCAAAGTTTATCAACTTTTTCTATATAAATTTTGCTTTTCTTTTCTCTTGTTTCTGAAAGACTTGCCTACCTGGATGTGTTAAAAATATTCTATGTATTTTTTAAGTATTTAAAAATCTGTCTTTCTATATTTAATTCCTTGATTTACCTGTAACTGATATTTGTATATAATTATATACATAGATCCAAATTTATTTTTAACATGAGTAATTGTTCTGGTACTATTTCTCAACTATATAATCTTTTCCCTAATCTGTATTGCAAATTATTTTCATTCATGCATGGATATTCTTATAAGGCCCTCAATTCAGCTACATTGAATTATTTGTCTCTGATCCAGTATATCATATTTTAATAACTAAAGCTTTAAAATACATTTTGATATCCAGTTGGACAAGTCCTCTCTTTTCCCGGCTCACATTTGCTGCCTATCTACCATAGTGACTCAAAAATTCTTCAATAATATCTCTAGCTCTCTGTTTTAAAGCCGAATTAGAGCAAAAATACTTCCAAATTGCTGAGCTGGGTTTATTTAACTCATGTAATACTTCTCGATAGCCCCAGATAGCTTTGTTGTTTAGGTATGCTTGGAGTGCTAATACTTTTATTTAGGCTTTTTGGGTTTTGCTAGGAGTTAAAGGCATAACTATAAATAACCATTAATTGATTGTGAATATCTGTGCTGATTAATCGTATCTAATTTACAGGTAGAGAAGTTAAGGCAGAGAGATCCGATCACATTTCTAGGTGACAGAGCTAAGAAGTCATGCAGGTGAAAGGTCAGAGTGCCTCCTGCTCGTGCTATTCCCTCCTCGTCACTGGAGAATGTTGAGTCTCCTCTTTTGTTGCAAACATCAGAAGACAAATTATTTTTAGGAATGGTATCAGCATTCTAGGGAGAGTGATGTCTTGGCTAGGACTCAAATTTTGTTCATAGGAGGAATTGCAGTCATGGATTCTGCTCAAACCGACACCTCCAGACAGAAGTTGGGAGCTTCTTTGACCACCCAATCACCTAGTTGACCACATTCCACCCACCTAGGACCAGAACTTCTGGTGAAGTAAAGCACTACAAGTCAGAGGAAAATGACAAAAAATGTAGAATGAGCCAGTACCTCAAACACTTTGAAGAATGAAGAGATTAACAAAATAGTGCCTGGACTGTAATTATCTTAGGATAAAATATGAATTCTATAAAGCTACCAGTTCTATGATTTCACCTGACTTACCTCCTTCCCGTGTTCCTTCTCTACCGCCTTCCTTCTGCGCTCTCTCTTTTCGTCCCCTCATCTGATGCTCCTGGAAGCTTCCATTTCTAATAGATGTGGTTCTATCTAAGCTCTTATATTATACTTGATACCTCTTTACATTGCTATATACTCTTACCATATGGCCCTTTATGATAATGTCCATCAAATGCTAAACAAGGAAATGCCAACTATACTTTTTCCTAAGTATTCACACACACACACACACACACACACACGTAAAATTTGCCTTCACAGGATAAATTACATCTGTCTTGAGGATTTAAGATTAAAAAAATTAATTAGATTGAACTTCTAAATTGTTGCTTTATGTAGGAAAATGTTTGATTGCCCTGCCCTGTCGTGAAATACTCACTAGATGTTGCTAAAGGCCTATGAGATAAAACAATCTGTTTTCTTTTTTTTAAAATCATTTACAATCTTAGTTTTCATCCAAGGACTCTTAATTAATGAATTCAAGCTTAAGGGAATCTTAGCTATGTCAGATATAGTAAAAATAACCCATTCCAGAGAAACAGGAAGTGCGTTTTCTAAAGATAGGAAGTAAAGCATATTAGTAAGGAGTGAATTTACAGGCACTGTTGACAGTGTGGAAATTTGTGTGCTAGCATTTTGACACTCGTTTTCCAACTAAATAAAAATGCTAAATTATTTAATTATCCCTGGCAGGGGATCTGAAACCACTGATGCATACAGATGACAGTTCAAAAGATAGTACCAACATTTTGGCATTCCTAAAAAAAAGTAATGAAAATTTATGAAAGTATTTCATGACTATTTATACAATTTGGAAAATGTTGCGAAATTAAACGCATGTGAAGATACAATTCCATGTGCATAATGGAGGAAATAGTTCGCTAGAACCTCAACACTTAAGGTGATTATTCATTAGCATCAAGAATTCATTCATGTTGATATATTGATATCTTTTTCAGCCATAAGACACTTCATTGTATAAAATGCCTCAAATTTTCTCGTCTGTTCTGGAGAAACATTTAGGTCTATTTTCTCTTGGAAGGACGGTTGGGTTTATACTATTCTTGTGGTTGTGGCCTAGTGGTTATACATTGGGTCATGCTCCACAGTTCCAAACAACCACCTGCCTCAGGGGGAAACACAGGGTTTTCTCCTCCCATCAAGAGCTAAAGGCTCATAAACCCACACGGGCAGTTCTATGCTGTCTTATGAGCCAGCATTTACACGACGCCAGTGAATTTGGAAGTCCATTTTTATTGTAGTGGTTATGTGTTAGAATGGTAACTTCAAGGTCAGCAATTAAAAACCACCTGCTGCTCCATGGAGAAAGATGTGGTTTTCTACTTCCTTAGAGAATTGCAGTCTTGGAAACCCACATTGGCAGTAATTCTTCTCTGCCCTATATGGTTGCTATGAGTCACAATCAACTCAATAGCAGTGGATATTCACAGTGTTGTACATATTTCCTATTACTGAAGGACAGGGATTTTACTAGGAGTGGAATTACTAGCTTATGGGATAAATGCATGTTTGATTTCATGAAATACTGCCAAATTGCTTCCTACAGTGGTTGTAAGTCCTTCATGCTCTGTGGCCTCTCCAGCATTCAGTACTTCCAGACACTGGGAGGTTTTTCATTGTTAAGGGCCATGGAGTCGGTGCTGATCTATAGTGTCATATGCACTACAGAACGAAACACTGCCTAGTCCTGCGCCAGCCTCACAAATATTCCAGTGTTTGAGCTCATTGTTGCAGCCACTGTGTTGATCCATGTCCTTGAGGGCCTTCCTGTTTTTTTCCTGCCCCTCTAATTTACTAAGCATGATGTCCTTCTCCAGAGACTGGTCTCTCTTGACAACATCTTCAAAGTATATAAGAAAGTCGCACCATCCTTGCCTTTAAGGAGCATTCTAGCCATACTTCTTCTGAGACAGATTTGTTTTCCTTTCGACAGTCAATGGTACTTCCAATATTCTTAACCAGCACCACAATACAATGCATTGATTCTTCTTCAGTTTTCTTTATTCAGTGTCCAACTTTCACAAGCATGAGGCAATTGAAAATACCCTGGCTTGAGTCTAGCCCACTTGAGTCCTCAAAGTAACAACCCTGATTTTCATCATTCTAAAGAAGTCAAGACGTCTTGACAGCAGATTTGCCCAAAAAAATGCATTATTTGATCTCTTGATTTCTGATTATATGAACATTGATTATGAATCCAAACAAGATGAAATCCTTTAAAACTTCCATTTTTCCCTCCATTTATCATTATGTTATATATTGATTTAGTTGTGAGAAGTTTGATTTTCTTTACATTGAATTGTAATCCACATTGCAGGTTGTAATCCTTGATCTTCCGAAACAAGTTGTTCAAGACCCCCTCACTTTCAGGAAGCAAGGTTATGTTATCTGCATATGGCAGGTTGTTAAAACTTCCTCCAATCCTGATCCTGCATTCTACTTCATATAACCCAGCTTCTCTGATTATTGGTTCAGCACATAGATTGAATAAGTATGGTGAGAGGATATACTCCTGATGCACACCTTCTTGATGCTAAACCATGAAGTATTCCCTTGTTCTGTTTGCTCAACTGTCTCTTGATCCACGAGGAGTGCTCTGGAGTTCCCACTCTTCTCAAGGCTATTCACGGTTTGTTATGATCCACACAGTCGAATGCCTTGGCCTAGTCAACAAAACACAAATAAACATCTTTCTTTACATTGAGTTGTAATCCACATTTTGAGGATGGCTGAGGATTGGACAGTATTTCTTTTCCTGTGTATAAAGTTGCCATGGTTTTAAACTGACTTGATAGCACATAACAACAACAAATATTTTTCTGCTACTTTCTGCTTTCCGCCAAGATTCATCTGACATCGGCAATGATATTCCTCGCTTTGTGTCCTCTTCTGAATCCGGCCTGAACCTTTGGCAGCTCTCTGTTTATACACTGCTGTAACCATTGCTGGATTATCCTTAGCAAACTTTTACTTGCTTGTGATATCAATATTGTTCTACAGTTTGAGCATTCTGTTGGGTTACCTTTCTTTGGAATGGGTACAAATACAGATCTCTTCCAGTCAGTTGGCCAAGTAGCTGTCTTCCAAATTTCCTGGCATAGACAAGTAAATACTTCAAGTGCTTCATCAGCTTGGTTAAACACATTTTAATTGGTATCACATCAAATCATAGAGCCTTGCTTTTGGCTAATAAATTCAGTGTAGCTTCAACTTCTTCATTTATTACCATTGGCTCTTGCTCAAATACTGTCTCCTGAAATGGTGGAATGTCTGCTAATTCTTTTTGGAACAGTGACTCTGTGTATTATTTCCATCTTCTTTTGATGCTTCCTGCATCATTGAATATTTTGCTCATAGAATTTTTCAAGAAGGAGATTTGGATGTATTGAAATAGGCAATACAAGTACATACACAATCCTGAGTAGTGATGATCTACCAGTAGATGCTTGGGCAGACATGCAGGCTGAACAATATTTAGGAAGGAGTGTGGTGGTATACCTACAACTTATTTGTAATTTTGACAGAGGATTTTCAACATGTTTATTTATCTTTACTGTATATATATCCATGAGTGTGATGGAGAATCCAGGGGATAAAGTTCTAAAAGCTTCTTAGGCACAGCAAAATACCTTGAGAGAATGAGGGCCTGGGGCAACAGGACCATTGTCTTGAGGGACACTTAGATCAATTGGCACAACATAGTTTACTTGGCGAGTAGCTCCTGGGGTTTTAAGCTCATGAACAGTCATCTAAACTATAATGATTATTATAGTTTGGTGGAAAGAAGAATGATGAAAATTGAAAGACATGTGGAAACCATTAGTCTAATGGACCAATTGTTCATGTGATATCAGTCTCTACAACCCTGATCCCAGAAGAATTAGATGGTTACCAGCTATCACTATCAACTGTTCTTAACAGGATCACACTAGAAAACCCTGAGTAGAGTGGGATTGGGGCTGGCCCCTCAGACCTCTCCACTGATTCCCTACTCCATGCCGGCATGCTGCATTCACATCTTGGAGCACGGGGTTGAAGTCTGGTTCCTCTTTCCCTGTGGAGATGTAAACAATACCCTCCCTTTGGGTGGGTTAGTGCCCTGTTTCCCCACTAGCCATTTCTTTATTTTTTTTCCCTTCCTTTCCCCCCCCTCCTTTTTAGTTGGCTACCATATGTATCCCTGGATTTGGTCTGACCCTTGCCATCCTACCTGGTCCTCACCCCAGGAATGTTTGTATACAGTAGCTTTTTCCCTGTGCCCCATTTGCATTTTTAAAGCTTACCTTAGTCTCAACTATGTGGACAACGGCTCTTCCCCCCAGAAGAATTTATTTCAGAGGACAGAACTGAAGCTGCAGCTCACAGAGAGGGACATGTCTGATCAGAGCACATGGGAGCAAATGAAGGGGGAGGACGAGAGAGTAGAACATATCCTAGCTCACCAAACCTTGACAATGATATTCCCGCTCAGAGCAGTCAATCCACAGAGAAGACCACATGGCCGGCCCCACTATGAGACACAACATCCCTCACTGACCCATAGCCCTACAGGAGACAACTGGAGATACAGTGTGGGAATTGTGCCTGCTCTGGTCCCACAACACCGAGGCAAAACATTAAGGGTGTGCAACAGAACAGTATGGGGAACAGAACAATGAGTCCCCAGGGAATACCAAAAATAGACTTTGGGGCCAGGACTTGGCACTCCATCAGACTCAATTGAAAACACTCACAAAGGCCAACAAATAGTCCTTGAACTAACTACAGGCTTTTCTTTTTTGTTGTTGGTTTTTTTTTGTCATTTCCTTTTTGTTTTTTTGTTTTGTTTTGTGTTTCTCTGTCTTGTTTTTGTGCATGTTACTATCTCTGCAGGTCTGTCTAAATAAGATAGGCTGGATGAAGAATCTGGAAGAGAAAACACCAGGACCGATGGTTCCAGGGGGACATAGGAGAGGGGTAGGTGTGGGGAAAGGAAGTTGTGTTAACCAACCCAGGGACAAAGGAACAGCAAGCAATCCAAATTGGTGTTAAGGAGGGTTTAGGAGGCCTGGTAGGGTGTGTACAAGGGAATGTAACCGAGAGGAATTACTGAAACCCAAATGAAGGCTAAGCATGATAATGGGACAAGAGGAAAGTAAAAGGAAATAGTGGAAAGAACTAGGAGGTAAAGGCCATTTATAGAGGTCTAAATAAAGGCTTGTACATATGCAAATATATTTATATACGAGGTTGGGAAAATAGATCTCTGTGCATATATTTATAGGTTTAGTATTAAAATAGCAGATGGACATTGGGCCCCCACTCAAGTACTCCCTCAATGGAAGAATACTTTGTTCTATTAAACTGGAATTCCAGGATGCTCACTTCCTGACACGATCACTGGACAAAGGGGGTACATAAGCAAATGTGGTGAAGAAGCTGATGGTGCCTGGCTACCAAAAGATATAGTGTCTAGAGTCTTAAAGACTTGAAGATAAACAAGTGGCTATCTAGCTCAGAAGCAACAAAGCCCACATGGAAGAAACAGACCAGGCTGTGTGATCACCAGGTGCTGAAGAGATAAGTTATCAGGCATCAAAGAATACAAAATCATATCCTTGTATGCTCACCTTCCCAACACAATCGCTGAAGACAAAGTGGGTGCTTAAGAAAATGTGATGAAGAAAGCTAATGGAGCCTGGATTTCAAAAGCAACAAAGCCCACATGGAAGAAACACACCAGCCTGTGTGATCACGAGGTGTCGAAGGGATCAGGTATCAGCATCAAAGAACAAAAAATTAAGTCATTGTGAATGAGGGGGAGTGTGGAGTGGGGACCCAAGACCCATCTGTAGGCAACCAGACATCCCCTTACAGAAGGGTCAGGGGAGGAGAGGAGCAAGTCAGGGTGCAATATAGCAATGATGAAACATACAACGTTCCTCTAGTTCCTAAATGCTTCCTCTCCACCACTATCATGATCCCAACTCTACCTTAAAAATATGGCTAGACCAGAGCATGTACACTGGTATAGGTAGGAACTGGAAACACAGGGAATCCAGGACAGATGATCCCTTCAGGACCAATGGTGAGAGTGGCGATACTGGGAGGGTGGAGGGAGAATGGGGTAGAAAGGCAGAACTGATTACAAGGATCTACATATAACCTCCTCCCTGGGGGATGGACAACAGAAAAGTAGGTGGAGGGAGACTTTGGACAGTGTAAGATATGACAAAATAATAAGAATTTATAAATTATCAAGAGTTCCTGAGGGAGGGGGAATCAAAGAGGGATTGGAAAAAATTAGGAGCTGTTACCAAGGACTCAAGCAGAAAGAAAATGTTTTGAGAATGATGATGGCAACAAAAGGAGAAATGTGCTTAACACAATGGATGTATGTATGGATTGTGATACGAGTTATATGGGCCTCCAATAAATTTTTTTTAAAGAAAAAGTATAAAAGCAGTGCCAAGTAATGTTGCACTAGATGATCCAAGTGCTCAGAAGCTGGTGGCCTGAGGCCCATGCTTGGCCAGGAGTGCAGCCTGTGTGCCTGGATTACTCTTATGAAGGTAGCTGGGCCACTGCACCCTCACCACTTCCAGGAAATTCTTCCGTGCCCCTTCTTCCTGAGGGGGATCAATGTTCCAGTTGTGTACTTGTCCCACCTCCCCAGTGGACTTTGTCAGCCTTGTCTCTGGGCTTCCAGGACCTGAAGATCTGCAGCTACAGTGACCACTCAGTTCTCAGGACTTGGGGGTCCCAAGTCTCCAAATGCAGTGAGTGGCTGAACATGTCCCTTCTTGTCTCCCAGACCACCCACACTTGATTTGGCACTGTCATTAGCCAGGCAGGAAAGAAAGAAAATCAAGAAAATCTTAAATAGTGTAAGAAGTATCATTTCTTTAATTATGAGGTAAGCTAATCATCTTATTAAAATCAAGCATTTTATCCAATTACCGTTACAAAGAAAAAGATAGCTATGAAAGAAGAGACAATAGAAAGAGGAGTAGAGAGGTTTAGCATTTGAGCTATCAATTAGTATAACTGGCCTACAGATGTCAACCAGAAGGAATCTCTCAAAGAGATATTAAGTAAGCTGATCTATTTGAATTTTTAATTCCTTGACAGTTTATGGTGAATTACTTTATCATTATGATAGCCAATTTCCAAAGCTAATATAACTACCAAAGGAAAACAATCTAACCATCAGTAGAGGACTCTGGTGATAGATAAGGGATAAAATGTCTGTATTCCAGTATTATTAGTTTTTTCATGTCATCATGAATTATAAAATGTATCTCTCATCTGGGATTGCTATAAAAAAACTTTTGGTTCTTAACTATAAGTCCGTGTATTTTCATGAAAGAAATACATTATTTATAGTTTAGTATTAAGTTCAACAGTGAATATGCAGGTATCCTGAGGCAATGGGTTAAGGTGTTGTTTTGTGCTATCAAGTTGGGTCTGACCCATAGCAACCCTATGTACAATAGATAAAAACAGTGCCTTGTCCTGTGCCATCGTCACAGGCTATGCTTGAGACCCCTGTTGAAGCCACTGTTTCAGTCCATCTTGAAGGTCTTCCTTTCATGGACTCTCTACTTTATTAAGCATGGTCTTCTTCAGAGACTAGCCTCTCCTGATAGAAAGAAAATCCAAAGCACATAGGAGATATATCATTGCTTCTAGAGTATTTTGGCTGCACTTCCTCCAACACAGAGGTACTTCTTCCTCTGCCAGTCCACATTCAGTACTCTATGCCAGCACCATAACTCAAAGGCATTAATTCTTCCTCAGTCTTCCTTATTCATCATCCAGCTTTTGCATGCATGTGAGTTAAAGAGATATCTTTGATTTCTAATCATTTAAAAAGGTATTGTATAACCAAAATTTAATACATTGGTTGGTTTCATGACTGCTGGTTCCATGATATTTATTGTGGATCCAAGTAAAATGAAATCCTTGGCAACTTCAATCTTATCTCCACTTGTCATGATATTATTGGCTCAGTTGTGAATATTTTGATCTTCATTTTGTTAAAGTGTAATTTGTATTAAAGGCTATGGTCTTCTCTCTTCCTCATTAAGTGCTTCGAGTCTTCTTTCCTTTCAGCAAGCAAGGTTGAATCACATGCATATTGTAGATTGTTAATGAGCCTTCCTCCAATCCTGATGCTGCATTCTTCTTCATATAGAAGGGAATATCCCCCAAAACCAAGAATTACTATGTATTTAAATACTTTTATAAAACAACCTTATCACCTTTAAAGTACTCTCCATTACACTCAATACATTTGTCAAATCTGTGATTCCATTCTTGGAAACATTTTTCAAACTCATCTGTTTGGATGGCTGACAGTACCACTTTTGTTTTTTACATCACCTCTTCTATGTCAACAAATTGCTGTCCTTTCATGTCCCTCTTTATTCACAGAAACAAAAAGAAGTCGCTCAGTGTGGTCAGGTGAGGAAGGTGTATGGGGCAAGAGAAGCATGGTGTTTTTTGCCAAAAACTGGCACACTGAGATGGATGCATGAACAAGTGTATTGTTGTGGTGACAAAACCAGTTCCCTGTCTGCACAAATCAGGTCTTTTGTGTCATACACTGTTTCACAATCTTTTCAGAAGCTCTAAATAGAAAGTTTGATGAACAATTTGACCTGGTGGAATGAACTCCCAATGCACTACCCCCCTCACATCAAAACAAAACAAATGAACATCAGTGTTTCTGGGGGGGTACCCCTCGTAGTATAGTTTCTTAGATTATTTGCTTACCATATAGATTGAATAACCATAGTGAAATGATACAACCCTGAACCATATTCTGTTAGAAAACTGCCTCTTTTATGTTTTTCATGAGCATAATCATGTGTTCTGAAATTCTCATTCTTTTCAATGTTATTTCTACTTTGTTATGATTCACATGGTTGAATGAATTTCTACAGTCAAATATCTGACATCAGCAATGATATCCCTTATTCGACATCCTCTTCTGAACCCAGCTTGAATTTCTGGCAGTTACTTATTGATATACTATTGCAATCATTAAAAAAAAAAAAACTATCGCCAGCAAAGTTTTACTTTCATACGACAGTAATGATAGTGGTTCCTTATTTCCACATTGTGAGGATGACCTTTCTTTGGAATGACCACAAATAAGGTTCTTTTCCAGACCATTGATCAGGTAGTTGTCTTCTAAATTACTTGACACAGAAGCGTGAACACTTCTGGTGTTGTTTTCATTTGCTAAACATCGTAATTGGTGTTCCATAAATTCCTGGAATCTTATTTATCTTCTGTTTGATAATTGTTTGCAATGGCCACACAGAACTCACAGATGATATTCATGATTAAGGGGGTTTATTAGGCAAGTTAACAGGCAATTAACCACAAGACAGGATCAGTAACCAGTAAGGATACAGTAAGCAGCACCTTTACTCAGCTAGCAACAAATGTCTTTTGGTCCTCAGCTTCTCTCTACAGCACTGGGCCTCACAACGTAACCCTACCTTAATCCTGTAAGGAGTCCTGGTGGTGTAGTGGTTATGTGTTGGGCTATGAGTCGCATGATCAGAAGTTCAAAACCACCAGCAGGTGGTTCAAGAGAGACTGGACTATCTACTCCCATCAACAGTTACAGTCTTAGAAACTCACAGGGGCTTGCTATAAGGCAGCATTGACTCAATGGTTTGTTTTGTTTTTTAGTCCTGAAACAGAGAACTCCCTGCAAAATGAGATCATAGCCAAAGGTATAGAGTATAGCATCACATAAGAATTATGCCCAGCAGGGACTTATTAATGGGCTACTTCTTAGTGGACTCATTTCTACAGAGCTTTCAGACCAAGACAGACTAGAAATGACTCAAAATAAGAAACAGCTGCAAACACCCATTAATCCAATAACTCCATAAAAGACTAGAATGTAAGAAGTAGAAATTTAGGACAATTAATAGTCATGTCCTGAAATGAACTAATATAGCCATTTTTAATTAGACAAACATATGGTCTCCTATGCTGGGAATTAAAAATTGAAGAGGAATGGTATTACATTCATTTCTGAAATCAATCAATCAAACATTTCAAAATCTATCCAGAAATGCAATACTATTAATAATGACTGTAGTGGTTATGTGCTGGGTTTCAATCCACATGGTTAGCAATTTGAAACCACAAGCAGCAAATAGCTAAAGCAAATGGAAGAAATTATGAAGTAAAAGAGCTGAACAGATTTCAAAGAATGGTTTAAAAAGAAGCAAAGCATTATTGCAAAATATACAAGTATCTGGAGGTAGAAAACTGAAAGGGAAAAACATACTTGGTATTTCTCAAACTAAAAAAAAAAAAAGATGTGGGGAAAATCAACCTTTTAGTTGCATGATGAGGAAAGCACCAAAAGAAAATGGAAAGAATCATTGAACCAGAAAGAACTGGTTGATGTTTATCCATTTGAGGAGGTACTGGTAGAAGTTCAAGGTACTGTGAAGGAGCTGGTGAAAAACATGGCTTCAAGAATTGATGGATGGGTCAGCTGGAGTCAAGGTGGCACCCAGGTAGAATCACCTGCCCAGTGATCCTGTTGCTAGACCAGAAAATTAAGAGGTAATGAGGGCAATACTGGGTGGCTGTGTGCTAGGGTCTGTTTCAGACCTCCCACTGTGATTTTCACCCACAAAGTAATTTGAGAACACACTGAAAAGCTCTAAGCTCACTACGTCTGTCTGTGGGCTACATTAAACCCTTGCCAGGACCAGTAGGACAGCATCCACCAACCCTTCCTGTGCCCAAAATATGAGACCTGAAATGAGCAGTAATTTCCCCAGGCTGCTGTCTAAAAGTGGTCATAATCCCAGGCTTGAGGAGAGCCTCTGAGAACTAGCCACAAGACTTCACACTGGAGCTCCCTTCTCTGCTATCCTTCCTGCTCCTGCAGTCCAGGAACTACATCAGCTACCCCTTTCTCTGCCTCTCCCAATCTCCACACCTACCACTGTGGGTAATGATAGATAATTAGATAATAATTTATAGCAATTAAAGAGCCATTTGGATATTTACCTATGACAGAACTCAGTTCCCCAGAGCACAACTGGCAGGCTATCTAGGATAGTGACAGGAGTGATGCAGGAAAATAGCTGGGGGAGAATTCAGTTCCACTCAGCCCCAAACCCACTCCTCTAACCTGGTCCCTTTCCCTGGGGGACAGCATGTCACAGCCCCGATATGAGGGCACCCCACAAACCCATTATGAAAAGGGGGGAAATGTTTTTTCAAACAAACAAACAAACAAAAAAACCCACTCTTAATTCTAGGCTGTGGTCCTTTGTATAGCTTTGAATGTAAGCAACCAGAACTCTGTCCTGTAGCATAAAATTAACATAGCAATACTAAACTCTAGAGCACAGCCTAGGATTTTAACATTAAAAAAATGGAAAAGTGAACAACTGTGTTCTAATAGCTAATAGCCCAAGCAAAAAACTGATTCTACTAGTTCTGGGCTACACAGAGAGTCTTTAAAGTCTGTAAATTGAGCCCAGGCAGCCTAGACTAGGCCCATGCCCATGCTTCAGTCCCATCCCAAACCAGTCAGTGAAAAACCTACAGTCCCCTGCCTCAGCCCAGACTCTGAGGCCCCCCACCGCCAGTGGCTACTTACTCTCCTCAGCACCCTGCCTATATAGCAATCCAACTCACCACCAGAGTAGGCCACAGGCAGTCCTCAAAAACATACCTACCAGTCACAAAGAGAAAGAGCTCAGGGCCCCCTGGTTTCCGGAAAAAAATGGCACCTAGTTCCAAAATGACACGCAAACAGCAACATGCTTCAACACCCTCAACAAGAAAGCAAGAAAAACAAAACACAACAGCAGAGGAAGTGGTAAACCTAAGACGCTCATAGAAGAATCAGATGCTGATCTGCCACAAAAAGAAATCTTCCGAATGCTATTTGGAGTAATACAGGATATGAGTGAAGCAAGGTAGAATAAAGTTGCAATTATAGGGGAGATGAAGTCCACGATAGAGGGGATAAAGTCCAGGATAGAGGCCATGAAATTCGTGCATCAAAAGGAAATACAAGAACTCATGGATGAGGTCACAGAAGCAAAACACAAGCTCACAGACCTCACCAACAGACTAGAAGAGGCAGAAAATTGTGCCAGCAACCTTGAGGTCATTCAGGCAAACTTTCAATGGGAAAGGCAGTTAAACAAGATAATTAAAGAGTCAGAAGAAAGCTGGAGGTCAGTGACAGATGCTGTGAAGAGGAACAATATTTGAATAATTGGTCTACCAGAATAAGACACTATGAAGAAGCCAACAGTTAAATTATCAAGGGAATTTCAGGAAGCAAACTTATCCACCTTAATGAATGAGAATCAGACACTTACACAGAAAGCAAAAAGGACATCAATAAGACTAAACACCAGGAAGAACTCACCAAGACACATAATTGTTAAATTATCCAACTTTGAGGAAAAAGAAAATGTTAAGAGCAGCAAGAGAGAAAAAATACGGTTACATAAAGGTAAGAATATGCTCAGACATATAAGCAGACACCATGAAGAGAAGGAGAGGGTGGAGTAACATCTTTAAAAAGCTGAAGGAAAAAGAAAGCCAGCCCAAGAATCCTCTACAATGCCAAATTATTTATTAAGATAGACAGCAAGGTTAAGAATCTTCCAGGACAAGAAAAACTCAAAGAATATTCCATAAGACACCCAAGCCTTCGGAAAATTCTTGTTGACTCACTATGGTCAGAAGACCAACATCCACGAAGCACAAGCAGGTGACTGCCAAATAGCACAACACCATCCAGAAGTATAGGTGCTGAAAACAATTACCAAGATAATATTGCCTCAGAAGGAAAAGGCAAGAATGAAGCTCCCACACAAACACAGCACACTGATATTTATGAAGACAGGAAAACACCCAACACAAAAGGTGATAATAAGTCTGAATGTCAACGGCCTCAACTCGGCCATTAAAAGACAAAGGTTAGCAGACTGGCTGAAAAAACATAACACATAAATCTGTTGCCTGCAAGAAACACATCTTAAGCTCGCAGACAAAAATAGACTAAGAGTAAAACACTGGCTGAAAATACACTACACAAATGGGAACTTAAAAAAATCAGGTGTTGCAATGCTAATCATCAATAAAATTTACCTCAAGGTGCCATAACAAGAGATGAGAAGGGGCATTATATAATGCTCAAAGGATTAGTAGACCAGGAAGCAGTGAGCACAATAAGTATACACGTGCTTAATGAGAGATTCACGGAATTTATCAAAGTATTAAAAAAATAAAGAAGTCAATCAAAGAGTTAACTATTTTAATAGGTGACTTTAATATACCGCTATCAGAGAGAGACAGATCACTGAGAAAGAAGCTCAACATGGAGGCTACAGAGCTGAACACTACAATTAGGCAAGTGGACCTGATAGACATTTATAAACCTTTCCATCCAAAAGCAAAAAAAAATCACATTCTTTTCAAGTGCACACCATCTATTTAAAAAAATAGACCCCATGCTGTGCCACATGTTAAGCCTGAGTAAATTCAAGCACATTGAGATTACTCAGACATCCCTCTCAAACCACCACAATATAAAGCTGAAGATCAACAAAAGGATGACCAGAAAAACAAGGGCAAACAACTAGAGGATGAATAACAATATTATGTGACATGAATGGGTACTGGCCCAGATTAGCAAGGAAATTAGGAACTTTCTAGGAACTAATGAGACTATGCATACAAGGAACCAAAACCTATAGGATATAGCAAAAGCACTTATCAGAGGAAGTTTGATAGCAGTTAATGCATATATAAAACAGGAAAAGAGACTTATGACTGATATGCTATCACAAAACCTTGAGGAACTAGTACAGAGTCAACAGAACAACCTGTCCAATAGCAAAAGAAAAGAAATAATAAAAAGCAGAGCAGAGTTAAACACGTAGGAAAACAAGAGAACAAGGCAAAAAAACCAATGCAGCAAAAAATATGGTTATTTGGGAGGATCAGCAGAATCAACAGACTGCTGATAAGCCTAACCAAGAAAACGAAAGAGGAATCATCAACAGCCAGGATCAGGCATGAAACTGTGGAAATCACAACAGACCTCAATGAGATTAAAAGGATAATCACCAAGTATTATGAAAATGAATTAATCAGCATGGAAGATATGGACAAATACTTGGAAAGACAACCTCTCCCGAGATTTTCCCAGAGAGAGGTCAAGATCCCCCTTGGACCACTCACAAAAGAAGCAATAGATATGGTTATCAAGAAACTACCAATGAATAAAGCTCCAGGACCAGATGGCTTCACAGGAGAATTCTACCAAGCATTCTTGGAAGAGTTGACACCGATCCTCCACAAATTATTCCAGAGCATAGAAAAAGATAGCAAACTCTTAAACTCATTGTTCGAAGCCAGTATAATTTTCATTTCCAAACAGGGCAAGTATCCCACAGGAATAAATAACTACAGACTTAGATGCAAAAATCCTTTACAAAATATTGGCCAATAGAATACAAAAGTATATAAAATATATCATCCATCATGATCAGGTGGGATTCATTCCAGGGATGCAGGAATGGTTCAACATCCAAAAAAATCATATGCATCATTTGCCACATTGATAAGAAAAAGGATAAGAATCACATGATAATATCGATAGATGCAGAAAAGGCATTTGACAACATCTAACACCCATTCCTAATTAAGAAGATAGGAATGGGAGGGAAATTCCACAAGTTAACACAAGCTATGAAAAGCCAATATCATAGTCAATGGAGAAAAGACTACTCAATCCCACTGAAAAAAGGGGACCAGACAAGGATGCCCCTTGTTCCTAGTTCTATTCAACATTGTACTGGAGGTCTTAGCTAACAACATAAGGCAGCAGAAGAACTTTAAAAGTATCCGACTGGGTGGGGGGGGGAGGTGAAACTCGCTATTTGCAGACGACATGATTCTATACATTGAAAATCCCAAAAGCTCGACAATAGGAGTACTGGCAGTGACAGAGAAATATGTGAGAGTGGCAGGATTCAAGATCAACAAACAGAAGTCTATTGTTTTGCCATATACATTGGACAAGACAATGGAATTGGAGATCAAGAAGGCAGTACCCTTCCCAATAGCCAAGAAAAAAATTGAAATATCTAGGGATATATTTAACCAAAACCACAAAAGACTTATAAATGGAAAACTGCAGGACCCTATTACAGGAAACCAAAAATGACCTCCACAAATGGAAGATTATCTCATGCTCATGGATTAGAAGACTCAATATAGTAAAGATGTCGTTCTTACCCAAGGCACTATATAAGTTTAACACTATCCCAATTCAAATCCCAAAAACTCTCTTCAAAGAATTGGAAAAACTGACCACAAATTTCATATGGAGAAGGAAGAAGCCCAGAATCAGTAGGGAACTCCTTAAGAAGTACAAAGTCGGAGGGTTCACCCTACCTGACTAAAACCTATTACTCAGCCATGGTGGTCAAAGCAGTGTGGTAGTGGAATAATGACAGATATTCAGACCAATGGAAAAGAACAGAAAACCCATAAATAAAACCATCAGCATATATACAACTGATCTTCAGCAAGGGCCCCAGAAGCATCAGATAGGAGGCAGAGGCCCTTTTTAACAAGTGGTGCTGGAAACAATGGATATCCATTTGTAAAAAATGAAACAAACTCAAGGTGGATCACTGACCGAGAAGTAAAACCCAAACTATCAGGACAATCAACAAAGGAATCAGAACAAACCTAAGAACCTCAACCCATTGAATTCAGAGGCTAATGGCAACAGGGAAGGGTACACACACAAGTGTACCTGAAATTGAAAAGTGGGATATACTGAGGATTAAACACCTGAGTGTGTCAAAAGACTTCACCAAGAGAGTAACAAGAGAACCCACAAAGGTGGAAGGACATTGAGCCTCCACTCAAGTACTCCCTCAATGCAAGAATACTTTCTTCTATTAAATTGGCATTTTATGATGCTCACGCTCCCACCACAACCGCTGAAGACAAAGCGAGTGAATAAGCAAATGTGGTAAAGAAAGCTGATGGTGCCCGGCTATCAAAAGATATAGCATCTGGGGTTTTAAAGGCTTGAAGATAAACAAGTGGCCACCTAACTCAGAAACAACAAAGTCCACATGGAAGAAGCACACCAGCCTGTGTGATAATGAGGTTCTGAAGGGATCAGTTATCAGGCATCAAAGAACAAAAAATCAGATCATTGGGTGCACACTTCCATGATATAATTGCTGAGGACAAACGGGTGCATAAGCAAATGTGGCGAAGGAAGCTGATGATGCCTGGCTATCAAAAGATATAGTGTCTGGGGTCTTAAAGGCTTGAAGGTAAACAAGCAGCCATCTCGCTCAGAAGCAACAAAGCCCACATGGAAGAAGCACACCAGCCTGTGCAATCACAAGGTGCCAAAGGGATCAGGGATAAGGCATCATCAGAACAAAAAAAAATCTTACCAAGTGAATGAAGGGGGAAGTGCATAGTGGAGATCTAAAGCCCATTTGTCAGCCACTGGAGATCCCCTTGCAGAGGGGTCTAGGGGAGGAGATGAGTCAGTCAGGGTGCGATGTAGCACCCATGAAGAATATAGCTTTCCTCCAGTTCCTAAATGCTTCCTCACCCCCTCACCCACCACCCACCCCCGGCTCAACTATCATGATCTGAATTCTACCTTGCAAGTCTGGATAGAGCAGAGGATGTACACTGGGGCAGATAGGAGCTGGAGAAATGGGGAATCCAGGGCAGATGATATCTTCAGGACCAGGGGTGTGAGTGGCGATACTGGGAGGGTAGAGGGAGAGTAGGTTGGAAAGAGGGAATGGATTACAAGGATCTACATGTGACCTCCTCCCTGGGGGATGGACAACAGAAAGGGGGGTGAAGGGAGATGTCAGACAGGGCATGATACGACAAAATAATAATTTATAAATTATCAAGGGTTCATGAGGGAGGGGGGAATGGGGAGGGAGGGGAAAAAATGAGGACCTGATGTAAAGGGCTTAAGTGGAAAGCAAAATGATGAGGGCAATCAATGTACAGATGTGCTTTACACAATTGATGTATGGATAGACTGTGAAAAGAGTTGTATGAGACCCTAATAAAATGTTGGTTTTTTTTTTTTTTTAAAGAGAACCCACAGCCCAGGAGAGGATTTTTTTAGCAATGAGATAACAGACAAAGGGCTTATTACTAAAATCTACAATACCCTCCTAGGCTCCAAAAAAAGAAGAAAACTGTTAACCCCTGAGGAAGTGTGTAAAGACCTGAACAGAAATTCCATTAGGAAGGAGACCTGAATGGCCAATAAACAATGAGAAAATGCTCCCAACCATTAGCCATCAGAGAAATTCAAATTAAAACAACTATGAGATACCACCTAGCACCCTTGAGGATAGCCCAAATCAGAAAATCAGAGAGAAGCAAATTTTGGAGGGGATGTGGTGAGATAGGAAGTCTCCTCCATAGCTGGTGGTCGTGTAGATTTGTACAGCATCTGTGGAAAGTGATCTGGAGATATTTAAAGCAACTGGAAATTGAGCTACCTTATGACCCAGCTATCCCTCTACTGGGCATATATCTAGAAGAGGTAAGAAATAGACCACGACCAGTCATCTGTGCCCCGATATTTATTGCAGTGCAATTCACATATCAAAGAATTGCAAACAACCTAAATTTCCACTGATAGAGAAGTGGATTAGAAAACTCTGGCACATACACACAGTAGAGTACTATGCATCACTAAAAAACACTGATGATTTCATGAAGCACATCACCTCATGGGAAGAGTTGGAGGAAATTATACTAAGCAAAGTTAGCCAATCACAAAAGGACAAGTAGATGAGTCCACTGAGATAAGTATAATCAGCACAGTAGGTATAGAAGAAAAACCACTTGTCTCATATTATATGGGTTGAGGTACAGGCAATTGGGCAGGGGACAGACCAAACCCAAAGATGTACATGTCATTCCAACACAACAAAAGGGGGAGATGGAAGGGGGTGGAGAAAAAGGAAAATTAAAAGAGGGAGACAATGATATTGGGAGAGCAGACCACTAATCTACCCAGGAGGAGAGTACTGTTTATGTCTCCACAAAAGGGAGTGTTGCCACAGCATGGCACACCAATCCTTGAGGGCAGCATAACCACATGGAACAACTCACGAACAGAGTGGGTTACAGGGCTGTCCCCCAATCAGAGCCAGAAGTATGTGCTACAGAAAACAACGCTAAATCTACAGGTTGGGGAAAGGGGCTGACCTGTCACACCCACATAGAAGGAAACCAAGAAGAAAAAAAAGAGAGTGAAGTTCTAGACCATCCTAGCACACTAAGCCCTAAGGATGACTTCCCTGGATGGAGCTGCTAAGGCACAGAGAGGACTGTAGGGCTGTCAACAACTTGAGACATGATGCTCCTTCGCTGGAGTACACCGTGGTAGAGGACAATACTGGGGACACATGGTGGGGAGTGAATCCAGTCTGAACCCCCCACAGTGCGGTGAACCAAGAAAGGAACATAACAGATCAGCAATGGGAGCAAAACAAAGCCACAAAGACCCTGAGGAGCCCCTAAATAGACCTCAGGCTAGGAGGGGCAGTTCTTGGAATCCCACTGACCAGTGGGGAGATAGTCATAAAGGTCAGCAGACAGACCTGGAGTTATCTATGTTTTTTTTTCATTTTGAGGGCTAATATATATATATATATAGATATAGATATATATAGATATATATAGATATATATATCCTTTTTCCAATCTTTTTATTCAATTTTTGTTTTCTTTTTGTATTGTCTACATTATTATTGATTTGCCTACCTATATAAGATTGGTATGGGAACCAAGCCTGTGGAAAAAGAAATGGAACTTAAGATTCTGGAGGGACTTAGAGGGAGGAGGAGGCAGGGGAAGGGAGCAGTGAGCAAACAATGCCATAGGCAGGGGAACAACTAGGGAATTTAAATCAACAATGAGGAGGACGTAGAGATTCTGGGGATGTTGGAGCAACAATAATCTAGCTGAGAGGAATTATTAAGAGGCAGAAGAAGGGTGAGTGTGATGGTGGGAAAGAAGTAAAAGGAAACAGGAAAGATCTAGGAAGAAAAGCTATGATTATAGGTATCAATATAGGTGTGCACTTATGTATGTATATTAATTCATAAAAATAGAGGTATTGGCATAGGTGCCTATATTTACATGGCAATACATTGAGGAAGTGGATGGACTTTGGGCCTCTGTTCAAGCCCTCCCTCAACACAAGAACACTTTCTTCTAACAACCTGGCATTCTGTGATGCTCAACCTCCCTGAACAATTGCTGAAGACAAGCAAATGTGGTGAAAAAAGCTGATGATGCCTGGTTATCAAAAGTGTAGTGTCTGGGGTCTTAAAGGCTTGAAATGAAACAAGCGGCCATATAGCAGAGATGCAACAAGGCCACACGGATGAAGCACGCCAGCCTGTGTGATCACGAGGTGTTGACGGGATGAGGTAAAAAACATCAGAAGACCCAAAACAAACAAACAAAAAACATATTGTTGAGAAAGAGGAAGGTCAGAGCAGAGACCCCCAAACCCACCTGTAGATAATGGAACATCCCTTTAAAGAAGGGTTGCAAGGAAGGGATGAGTCAACCATAGTGAAATATAGCACCGAGGAAACACACAATATTCCTTGGGTTCCTTGAGGCTTCTTCACCCCCCACTATCATGACCCCAGTCCTGCCTTTCACTGCAGGCTGGGCCAGAGCATGGACACAGGTCCAGATAGAGAGCTCAGGATACAGAAATGAGACTGGATTCACTCCCCACTGTGTGTCCCCAGTATTGTCCTCTATCATGGTCAGATAAACCCCTCAGGAACAGAAATGGGAGTAGCGATACCTGGAGGTTGGGAGAAGGTGGGGAGAGCATAGGCGAAGAAACCTTGGGGGAATGGAGACAGCGGTCAGTGTAAGATATGAAAATAATAATAATTTATAATTTTTCAAGGGATCATGATGGTGGAGGGCGGTAGGAGGGTGAAAAGAAGAGCTGATACTAAGGACTCAAATAGAATGTAAATGTTTAGAAAATAATGATGGCAACATATGGACAAATATGCTTGACATAATTGATATATGGATTGTTATAAGAACTGTATATGCCCCCAATAAAACGATCTTAAAAAGAATTGATGAAACATCAACATTTCATCAAACAGATGGCAAAGGCTCAAGATTACTAGTCAAAATAAGGTCAGGGCCAAATAAAGTCAGTTACCTGGGCAACTGACTAGAAGAGATTCATACTTGTGCCAATACCAAAGAATGGTAATCTTATAGAATGTAGAAATTGAATGCCATCAGCAATGCCACACTCATATAAAATTATGCTGAAGATAATTCACAAACAGTTCTAGAAGTATATTGATAGCGGTACATTTCAGGAATTGCCAGAAATTCAAACTAGACTCAGAAGATGTGGAACAAAGATATTACTGCTAATATCATTTAGATGTTGACTGAAAGAAGAGAAAGACGTTCATCTGTATTGTGTGGATCATAACAAATTATGGATACCATTGTGAAGAATGGAAATTACAGACTATTGAATTGTGTTCATCCAGGATCTGTACATAGACCCAAAGGCAGTGGTTTGAACAGAACAAGATGAGGTTACATGGCTGAAACTCAGGAAAAGTGTGTGTCAGAGTTGTATCCTTTTACCAAGCTTATTCATTCTGTATGCTGAGCAAGTAATTTGAAAAACTAAGAACATGGCATCCAAGATTAGAGGAAGACTCATTAACAACCTGTGATATGCAGAAGGCACAAGCTCGCTTGTTGAAATTGGAAGACTGGAAGCACTTGCTGATGACGATCAAAGACTACCACCTTCAATATGGATTATATACTTCTATATAAAGAAATCCCCCATATTTTTATATTTGAGCCAATAAACACCATCATGATAAATAAAAAGTTTTCATTTTACTTGGATCCACAATAAGCTCATGGAAACTGGTGTCAGGAAACCAAATGATGTATTGGGCAAATATTCTGCACAAGAATTCTTCAAAGTGTTAAAGAGCAAAGATGTCAATTAGAGGACTAATGATGCCTGCTCCAAGCCATGGTATTTAATTGCCACGGATACATGTGAACGTCAGACAATGAATATGGAAGTTCTGAGAATTGTATTTGAATGATGGTGTTGACAAAGGATATTAAAAGTACCATGAACTGCCAGAAGAATGAACAAATCTGCCTCAGAAGAAGTGGAGTCAAATTGCTCCTTAGAAGCAAGGATGGTAAGGTTTCATTTTACTACTTTACATGTGTTAGTTGAGACCAATCCTCAAAAAACGACATGCTTAGTAGAGTGCTGATGAAAAAGTCACTCAAGATGGTTGGACCCAAGGCTTCAACAATGGCCTTAAACCTAACAGCTGTGAGAACGGCACAGGACCCAGCGATGTTTCATTTCATTGTGCATAGGGCCACTAATGATATAGAACTGACAGAACTAATAACTGATAGAACTTATGAGGGTACCTAACAACTGCGAAGTGTCGGGGAAAAGAGATAATAAAACTAATGTAAAACATTGGCTAAGGGAAGCGGTGCTCTCATGTCCTGAACTTCTCATCTGGCCTCTATATTCATATCCCTTTATCTAAAAGCTGCCAATAAACAGACTGTTTCAGGGGACCTTTAGGGAGGGGCATCAAAGCAATTCCACCACTAGTCCGTCTGTCAGTTTGCCATACTGCGGAGGCTTGTGTGTTGCTGTGACGCTGGAAGCTGTCACTGGTATTTCAAACGCAGTTGGTTCATCCAAAGTGAGCAGGCTTCAGGCAAGCTTCCGGACTAGGAACAGACAACGAAGGGATCGGCCCCCTTTGGAGTACCGGGTGGCTGCAAACCTCAGGCGTAGCACTCAAACAGCGCCAGATACACCGAAGGCCGAATGAACGGAAGCCGAACAAGTCAACGGGTTACACGTCAAGAGGCTTGCACCGCAAAGCACATGTCGGGTTGAGAGCAACAAATGGCTGACGCATTCAGAATGTGCGCGTGCTATCTGCCTCATAGGGGTGTCACATGGGCAGGGCTTCAGCTAGCGTCTCAGGCGACGGGCTTCGGGACACCCTCGCTGCCAAGAGCGAAGGGCGGCCTGGGCGCGCGGTCGTTCGGAGTCACAGGTGCCTTCAAGGCGCCAACGGCCGCAGTCTCGATGCTCTCGTGGCTCAGTGACGGTGCGCGGGAACTCTCGGCGAGCTACCACGAAGGCCCGCATCGACCCTCGACCCAGGGAACTGGCGGGCGCCCGCGGGGGACTTCCGGGCGCCCGCGGCAGACTTCCGGGCGGGGCGGCGGGGGCGGGGCCGCTCCGGGCGCGCGTGCGGACGTGCGGCGCGCGCCTGCCCCCTTCCGGCGGCCTCGGAGAACCCGGACCCGGACGGCCTCGCAGCCCTGTCAGCGCGCTCAGCTAGAGCTGCGGGTTTTATTATTTTTGTAATATTAGTTATCGTGCCTTATTACTAACTCACAACCCACCGCAACGTGGTCCTCAGAGCGCCTCCTTCTCCTCCCTTGGGAGGGGGACAGAGGAGTAGGGGGAGAGATTCTGCGTGGGCGGGCAGGGAAGATGGACGAAGGCACCCAGGCCCTAGACTGGGACAGTGACGAGACGGTGATCGAAGGGTCGGTGTCCGAGAGCGACCTGGATGAAGAGGAGCTGCCCTGGAGAAGGTGACCACCAGGAAGGCCTGAACGCTTTCCACCTCGTGGCCCGGGGTTTGGCTGGGGGGTCTCTCTCTGAGGGCGCCCGAGTTCTGAGTAGAAAGTGTTAGGGCGAAGTCGTCCTCAACTTGCGGGCGGGAGGGAAACTGAGCCTGGCGGCTTTGCGTGAGCTAAAAACCAAACCCAACTGCCACCCAGTCGATGTCGACTTGTAGTGAAGCCAGTCAGTCACTT
Source organism: Tenrec ecaudatus (assembly GCF_050624435.1). Lineage (NCBI taxonomy): Eukaryota > Metazoa > Chordata > Mammalia > Afrosoricida > Tenrecidae > Tenrec > Tenrec ecaudatus. The sequence goes on along the minus strand of NC_134531.1, from coordinate 71,699,914 downwards.
CATAGGGTTCTGAAGCTGTAAATCTGAAGGGGGAGCAGACTGCCTCGTCTTTTTTTCTCCACTCAAGGGCTGGTGAGCTTGAACCACCATCTTTCCGTGAGCTCAATTTATAAGCCACCGCGCCACCAGGCCTCCTGGCCTCACTTTAAGTTTAAGAACTTGTAAATAAGACATACTCCCAACCCCAATGTAGAAAAACTGAGGTTTATAGTGGGTGACTTGGTGGCTTCTTTTATCCCCCCCAAAAAAATCTTTCTAAACTGGGATACAAGAAAAAAAAAAAAGTCTAAAGTACTCAAATGCAATTTTCCCCAAGAACCTGGTAGCTCACTCAGGGCAAGGAGCTATTTAACAGAATTTCTCTGGGGGAAGGCTATGTGGTATGGGGACCCGTGGTGGTTAGGAGCCATCGATTCTGTTCAGGCCCGTTTGGACTCAGTGCACAACAGAAAGAAACACTGCCAGTCCTCAGCGCCAGCCTCACAATTGAATACCAGGTACCTAGCAAACTGGAAATGGATAGTTTTGTCATCAAAATTTGGTAGTTCCTCAAAGCCTTTTCTGAACACGTTTCCTGTGTGAGATGCCAGGTAAAAATGGGCAAGTTGAGAAAGTTGCAGGCCAGCGAAAGGTACACAGAGGTAATTTCAATAGAATGTGGAAAACCTCAGGACTGAGTATGTGCTGGGTGATCTTTTTAGACACCATCAAGTCATTTCCGACCCATGGTGACTGACCCTGTGCACGACAGAACGGAATACTGCTCTGATCTGCATCAGCCTCACAGTTGTTCCTGTGCTTGAGCCTATTGCAGTCATTGTGTCAATCCATCTCATTGAGAGCCTTCCTCTTTTTCGCTGCCCCTCTATGTAGGAACCCAGAGGGATTTATCTCAATATAAATGGTTTACAGAGTTTACACGGAAGAAGTGAATAGAGGCCTGAAGATGGATCAGAGAATAGCCATACGAAGAGAGGCAGTCTAGACCAAGGAAACTAAATGGAGACAGGCACCCCAACACACTGCCAAAGTTGTTTACATCTCTTAGTGACACACTCTAGGGTTTCTCAGACTGTAAGTCTTTACAGGAGTAGACAACCTCATCTTTCTGCCATGGATTGGCTGGTAGCTTTGAACTGCGATTGTTCTGTTAGCTTACTTTCTAGCACCAGCAGATGAAGATATTGCACTGTGACCTGCGTGTTGGAATAACTATAGCAATGAGTTTCATTTGGTTTAATGATACGTTAATTTAGTGTATGGTGTAAATTACAGGTTAAGGTTCATCTTTCTGTCTATGAATACCTGGTTGGGGTGGCACCATTTGTAGGGGAAAAGGCTCTTATTGAATTGTCCTGGAACTTTTGTTGAAATTCAATGGACTATATTTGTGTGGGTTTGTTTCTGGATTCTCTAGTCTATTCAATTGAACTCTATGTATTTGTCTAGTTACTAGTGCAGACATAATTGAAATCCTACAAGTGTTTGGCTTACCAGGACTCCTTTAGGAGATCAAAGGGAGGGAAGTTTTGGTGTGTTTTATTTTTAACCTCATGTATTTTTTTCATGTCCTCTGACATAGAGGGACCATTGAGATGGACGGAATAGGGATTTCTGTCTGCTAAGGGAACATTGGACCTTGAGACCAAGCCTGGTAAAGAGCCTAACCTTGAGATGCTATAGAACAGGGCAGAACTGCCCCTTTGTGTTTCTGAGACTAACTCCTTTTCTGTCCAATAGTTTTATTGATATAAAATTCACATATTATATGCTTCTATAGTTAACTCTTTTAAAAAGAACAATCAGTTCTAGTGTACCCTCTCCCTCCCACATTCATTATTTGCTCCCCATTTCTGCTTAACTCTTCCCCATAATCCCTATAAGATATTACATCAGTTATCATCTCTATACATTGCCCCTTTTGTGCTTCATAAACTGGGAAACAACAATAAAAGACAAAAACGGGGAAAGGAAGAAAGAAAAGACTATTGGCAATATTAAAATAAGCCAGAGAGAAAACTGTTAAGTAACAAGTAAGAATTATTTAAACTTAGAGCAAATTCAGAATTCATCAAGAGGGAGGTCACCTGACCAGGTGTCATATTATACTGTATTTCCATCAAGTTTGTGGTTGTCTCTGTCTGATAGCCAGGGTGTTTATATCTTTTGATTGTGGCCATTGGGGATCTGCTAGAGGCTTGATCTGAATAGACACTCTGCAGATGGATTTGGGGCTCCCACTGCCCTCCATAGCTTTCTACAAATTTTGTGTTCATAGTTTAAGCTCTGATACCTTTCCCTGCATCACAGTTGGATTTTGTTATTTGTCATCTTTGTATCACCCAGGCCTGGAAACCATTATGCTGAGTGAAGTTAGTCAATCATAAAAGGACAAATATTATATGAGCCTACTATAAGGAGAAACATCAATTAAACAAATCATGTGTTTCATGCTTGCATCACTGGGGATTTTTTGGACGCATAATATTCCACTGTGTGTATGTACCAGAGTTTCTTGTCCATTCGTCTGTTGGACATTTGGGCTGCTTCAGTTTCTTGCTATTGTGAACTGTGCTGCAGTAAACATGGGGCAGCACACATCCACTCCTATTGTGTCTCATTTCTTTGGGGTTTATTACTGACGCTTAAGGAATGTACATTATCAGTTGTTTTAGGTATTGCCATATCGTTTTCCATAAAGGTGGTATGCATTTATAACTCGACCAACAGTGGATGTGAGTTCCATTCGTTCTGCAACCTCTCCAGCACTTGTTATTTTCTGTTTGCTTGTTTGTTTTCAATTGGGGTATAAGGTGGCATCTTATTGTGGTTTTAATATGTATCTGCTGGATGGCTAATGATCATGAACAGTTTGTTAGCCATTTGTATGTCATGTGTTTGTTAGCCATTTGTATGTCATTTTGGTGAACTCTCTGTTCATGTGAGACTATGATTCTTTACGGAAGTATAAAGCCTCCCCTTTTGCCCAAGGAGTGGCTGGTGGTTTTGAACTATTGACCTTGGGGTTAGAACTCAATGCGTAACCACTACACCAACTGAGCTCCTGGAGGTGTATTTACCATCCCCCCCCCCAAAAAAAAAGGTTTTTTTTTTCAAAACTATGTATTTAAATATTTTTTAAAAACAACCTTATAACCTTCAAAGTACTCTCCATTACATTTAATACATTTGTCAAATCTACGATTCCATTCTTGGAAACATTTTTGAAACTCACTGTTTTGATGGCTGACAGCACCTTCCTCGTTTTTTCCTTCACCTCTTCTAAGTCATCAAATTGTTATCCTTTCATGTCCCTCTTCACTCACAAAAACACAAAGAAGTTGCACGGAGCCAGGTCAGGTGTGAGGGGCAAGAAAAGCATGCTGTGTTTTGCCCAAAAATGGAGCACTGAGATGGCTGCATGAGCAGGTGCATTGTTGTGGTGGCAAAACCAGTCCCCCATCTGACACAAATCAGGCCTTTTTTGTCACACATTGTTATGCTATATTTTTAGAACCTCTAAATAGAAAGTTTGATGAACAGGCTGACTTGGGGGAATGAACTCCAAATGCACCACCACAATTTGGCATTTTTGTCTATTTGGGAAGTTGACGGATGGCTAGAACAAGGTTTGTCATCAATCAACATTTCACCTTTTTTGAAATGAGAAAAACTACTCATACACTAGAGTTTTTGCTATAGCACTGTCTTTGTAAGCTGTGTTCAACATCACAACAGTTTCTGCATCATTTTTTCCTAGCAGGAAACAAAATTTCACTGTTCTCTTAAGTCAGCCATCACACACACACACACACACACACACACACACACATTTGAGAGCAAACTGCTTTCACTAAAAAATTCACTGTGACCAGAGAGAACCTTCGCAGGAAACACCACAGGGTGAACTAACTCGGAGTGAGTTGCTCAGTGCTCCTTGATGTTCACCTAGCATTAATAATGTATATTGCAAAACCTATGCCCCACCCAGCACAATCGCATTTTTGGGGGGTGGGGAGAGGTACCCCCTCGTATGCTTAAATAAACCTTTGTTGTGTGTGTGTGTGTGTCCGTCCTTTGTTGACTTGAGAAACCACTTGGAAGGGACTTGCTAATGCCTCTGAGGAAGACCATCTTGGTACTCACAGGGCAGAACATCACACCATTTCCCCCAGTCTTCTAGCTAGATATAGAAACTTTCTTCAAGAATATTTTTGCTGTTTATGTTCACTGAAAAATTCCAGGAATTAGTTTGCCCGTGGAACAAAGCCCAAAAGGAGCCCTGGTGGTTTAGTAGTTATCCATTCGGCTGCTAACCACAAGGTCAGCAGTTCAAAACCATCAGACGTTCCTTGGGGAAAAGATGAGACTTTCTACTACCTAGAAGAGTTGCAGTCTCAGAAACTCACAGCGGTAGTTCTACCCTGCCATTATAGAGTCATTAGGAGTTTGGGACAAAACCAGGGAGCCCTAGTGATGTAGTGGTTTATACACTGACTTGCTAACTAGAAGGTCAACAGTTCCACCCACTGGGGAAAAGATGAGGCATTCTACTACCATAACGAATTACAGTCTTGGAAACCTACAGGGGCAGTTCTACTCTGTGTGTGGGGGGTGGGGGGGTATGTCAGTTTGTAACAAAACTGAGAGACAAAAAAGGATTAAGGCAGTGGTTCTCAACCTTCCTAATGCCAAGACCCTTTAATACAGTTCCTCATGTTGTGGTGACTCCTCAACCATACAATGATTTTCGTTGCTCCTTCATAGCTGTAATTTTGCTCCTGTTATGAACCAGTCGTGTGAACCCCAAAGGGGCTGCGACCCTCAGGTTGAGAACCGCTGGATTAAAGTAAGGTTTGGGATAGGTGCCAGTGAAACTCACCTTTGTTGATTTTTATTTAGATCTTGACTTCAGGCAAAAAAACAGTGAAACTCACCCATGTTGTTTGGTTTTTATTTTGATTTTAACTTCAGTCTCTGGTCCAAGATGATTTACTTTTCAGAAGTCTCAGATTACCATTTGTATTCTCTATTGTTTTTACTTGTAATGAGTAGAGAAAGAGGTTTGGCAACGGATAGCTACGTCTCTCTTGAGTTGCCAGTCATTTTTTTTCTTCTGATTCTTTTTAAAACACTCTTTTGCAATGCCATGGAAATGCCATACTGTTATACCTCATAGCCAAAATTTCAAAATTAGCTTTTTTGATTTTTAATGGCATGACAATTCAGAGCCTAAGCACGACTGGGACTGAATGTTAGTGGGTTTTTTGGGTTGATTTTCTTCTTCATTTTCTCTGCTTAACTACATGCAAATTAAGGCTGTTTATCATGCACAGGTTTCAGCTATGGAATGAGAAGCACATCCTGGGTAAAGCTCTCTAGCAGGCCAATCATTATTCTGTTTTGTATAGCTAAGTAGTTAAAAAAAATCATAATCAGAAAATCAGTATTATCTTCAGTTCATTTGCTGACTAACATGAATAAGTACTTTTTTGTAGTACTCAATTTTTCCTTTTAGGAAACAGTAAAAAAAAGTTGACAGAAAACTATGTATAATGAAATTTATCAGAGGTATTTACAATTTAAAAAATTTAAAAGTTAGCTATGTTAGAACTTTGATACTTAAATTAACTAAGGATTATATTATGTGCATTATTATCAATATTTAATGGTTTGGGGAAGAATTTTTATGACATTAGAAATGTATAGACATAGACATGTATAGACATAATGTTAGATGGAAATGCAGCTTCAAAAACTTTAAAAATTTACAAAATTTTGGTGAAAAGAATAGTTTTCCTTGCACACACACACACACTACAGTGATTAGGGTTTCTCTTATATGTGGCCTTTCTGGTTTCTACTCATAGTGACTCTACGTACATACAAAAGAATACCACCCTTGTTTCTAAGGAGCATTCTGGCTATACTTCTTCCAAGACAGATTTGTTTGTTCACATGCATATGAGGTGATTGAAAAATACCAAGGCTTTGGTCAGGTACTCCTTAATCTTCAAAGTGACATCTTTGCTTTTAATATTTCTTAAGTCTATTGCAGCAGATTTGCTCAATGCAATTGGGCAATGCTTGGTTAAAAACATAGAAAAGAAATAAAAGGCAAAATCGATGTTAGAAGATACCCTGAAACTTTTTTTTAAATGTGAGAAGCTAAAGCATCTCAAGGAATGATGAAGTAAAAGAGCTGAAAAGAACATTTGAAGGACAGCTCAAGAAGACAAAACTAAAATATTATAATGAATTATACAAAGACTTGGAATTAGAAAACCATAAAGGAAGAACAGATCGGAATTTCTAAAGCTGAAAGAACTGAAGAAAAAACTCAAGCCTCCCATGGCATTCTGAAGAATTGTATAGGCAAACACTGAATGATGCAGGAAGCGTCAAAAGAAGAGGGGAGGAATGTACAGTCACTGTGCCAAAAACAATTGGTTGATGTTCATCCATTTCAGTAGGTAGTACATAATTAAAAACCAATGGTATTGAAGGAAGAAATCCAAACTGCACTGAAGGCAGTGCAAGATTCCAGGAATTGACAGAATGCCAATTAAAATATCTCATATTTGTGCCCTTTCCAAAGAAAGATGACCAAACAGAATGAGGACCATATGAAACATACCATTCATATTATATACAAGTACAATTTTGCTGAAGAAAGTTTAAAAATGGCAGCAGTACATTGACAGAGAACCACTAGAAATTCAAGCCAGATTCAGAAGAGCACATGGAACAAGGGATATCGTTGGTGGAGCCATATGGATCTTTGCTGAAAGTGGAGGATACCAGAAAGATATTTACTTGTATTTTATTGACTGTGCAAAGGCATTCAACTCTGTGGGCCATACAAACTATGTATAATAATTCAAAGAATGATAATTATAGAACATCTAATTGTACTCATGGAACCTGTACATAAACCAAGAGGCAGCCATTTAAACAGAACAAAGGACTACTGCATGGTTTAAAATCAGGAAAGGGTTGGATTAGGGTTGTATCCTTTTACCATACTTATTCAGTCTGTATGCTGAACAGATAAAATGAGTACCTGGACTAAAGAAATTTTTGGCATTGGGATTGGAGGAGGACTAATTAACAACTTATAATATGCAGGTCGTATAACCTTGCTTGCTAAAAGGGAGGAGGACTTGAAGCACTTACAGATGAAGATCAAAGACTTTAGAATAGATTACACCTCAAGGTAAAGAAAAAAAATTCTCATAACTAGACCAATAAACAATATCATGATAAATGAAGAAAAGATTGAAGTTGTCAAGGATTTTGTTTTAGTTGGATCCATAATCTATACTCCTGGAAGCAGCAATTAAGAAATCAAATGATATATGTATTACATTGAACAGATCTGCTGCATAAGATCTTTATAAAATGTTAAAGAACGAAGATGTTACTTTGTTCTTTAACACGTTAAAGTGCCCCTGACTCAAACCATGAGATTTCCTTTTTCTAAAAAACTTTTATTGGCATTTCATGTATATATCATACAATTCAGTAGTTCAGTTAAATCCAAAAGACTTGTATGATTATTGCCACAATCATTTTTTAAATTTTAAATTATTATTATTTACTTATTTCAAAACCATTTTATTGGGAGCTAATACAGACTGCTATCACAGTTTCCAAACATTCCTTTCCTTCTTGAACTCATTGATATCAGCTCCCTCCCCACCCCATCCCCCGCTTAATCCACATTAGAATATTTTCTTCTTCAGTGTACTCATTGTTATTAGTGTAATTATTTTGTTTAATTGTAGCAAAAAATATACACAACAAAACATTCTCCAACTACTACATGTATAATTCAGTGCTATTGATTATTCTTCATGTTGATAGCCCTCATCGATCTCCTTTTCCAAATTATTCCACCACCATCAACATAAACTAAATGTCCCTTAAGCAAAAACTCTTTCTTCTTTACCCATGGAAACCATTGGTCAACTTTGGTTTCTTCTTCTTTTATAATTTTCTTGATATAAAATTTACATATCATACACATCTATACTTAAGTCACTTTTAAAAAGAGTTGTATACACATCATCACAATCAGTTCTAGTGCTTCCTCCCCACTCCTGCATTCATTGATTGCTCTCCAATTCCCATCCCCATCAAACTGTGCCCCTACACATATCCCCCATAAGCTATTACATCAGTTATTAGAGTCTTTCAGGATGTCAGGGTAGGGTTGAAGTTAAAGCTAGGGGAATAATTTGGATATCTGGTAGGGCTGAGAGTGTCCTGTATTCTTGTGATTTAAGTTAATTATCTTAAACCAGTGGTTCTCAATTTTCCTAATGCCGTGACCCATTATAATACAGTTTCTCATGTTACGGTGACCCCAACCATAAAATTATATTCGTTGCTACTTCATAACTGTAGTTTTGCTACTGTTATAAATCGGGCGACCTCTGTGGGAGGGTAGTTTGACTCCCAAAAGGGGTTGGGACCCCAGGTTGAGAACCACTGTCTTAAAGGAATTGGCCTTTAGTGGATCAGGAAGGAGGATACAGGATTCTTTTTCTTTTCAGATGATGACAGTGACCAAATGGGGAGGGGTCTAAAACTACCACCGACCTGTGTGGTCTAGTGGGGAGGGGTGAAGCAATGGCTGCTGAGGGCAGGTTACTTATCTAAGTGGCTTTGGGTACTTATCAGGGGTTGGTATTGTGGGATAGCTGATGGACTGCTTAGTCTATGCAATACCTCAGCCAGGAGCACCCTCAGGGTCCTGGGCTTATAATTTGTTTCATGCACAAACTCCTTACCTTTGCTGTGTAAATCCCATGGTGCAGTTTCACCGTATACCTGGGTAGACACCCTGCCAGGAGCACCACCCACTGAAGGATATGTCCAGTTTGTAGACTGCCTGGAGGCCAGATGGTGTGCTTTAAAACTAGGGATTGACTAATCTCTCTGGTCTGGGAACTCAGCCCCCATCCCCCTGTTTGTTAGCACTCTATGTATGTATATCTGTACGCTAATACATTGCTAATGGGCCAAGTGAGGGTTATCTGCAAAACAATGGGGGAAAATGCTCCCCAGTGACCATGCTTTTAGGTGCTGCAAGCTGGGCCTTACAGAGCTGTCTCCCTGGGATGGGGTTTTTTTTTTTTTTTTGGTAGAGTAGGGTTGGTGCTCCCTCCAGCTTGTGTGGAGCTTTAGCTTGTTCACTACTTACAGCTGCTACAGGCTGCTCTATAGAGCCATTCTCACACTGCTTGGTATCCCTGCTATGGGGAGGTAGGGCTGGGAGGGGACCAGAACAGAGCTTCCTTGGGTTTGGACGAGAAGCAAGTCCATTTAGTTAGGTTTCTGTCATGGTTTACCTTGGTTCTTCTCAACAATGAAAAAATTTGAGTGGAGGAAGAACTTTGGTAAATCCAAGTTACTTTTATGAGGGTAAATTAAAGAGACATCAAACAAGATAAAATATCCCAGGGCTCATCTTCTCGATTGCTTCATGAATTAAGTCTGAGCAGAGAGAGAGAAAGCTTAATGTAGTCTCACGAGCTAATATAGCCTTGGGTTTGGAGGCCATGGTAAACATGTAACAGGTAAATATGGAACAGGAAGTGGTTGTACTAGAGCAGTGGTTCCCAACCTTCCTAATTTCGTGACCCTTTAATACAGTTCCTCATGTGGTGACCCCCAACCATCAGAAATATGTGTTTTCCAGTGGTCTTAGGCGACCCCTGTGAAAGGGTCATTTGACCCCCAAAGGCGTTGTGTCCCACAGACATGTATACACAACAGGAAGGGGATAGGCTAGGCCTACATCATAGGAAGGGGAGACACTAAAGACATACTGTGACAGGAAGTTATATACGTAATAGGAGGGGCATGCTCTAGAGTCAAGATGGCAGCCTAACCTTGATTGGTTGTCTCTGAGCTGGCTTTGCCTTAGGTATCTGAACGCTTCTTTAGGGGAGTGAACCCTACTTAGGTTGGGACAGACAATAGGGTCTGATTGCTTTTGATGGCAGATAACCTTCAAGCAGATAGCCTTCAAGCAATTGACCTTCAAGAGTATAATGAGTGACCATGTGTTTGCCTACAGCACCTTAAATTTGGCATTATTATGGGGGACATGCTGGGGAATAGTTTTACTTAGGAGAATGTGAGTGAGACGCATCTCTCTTTTTTTTTTTAACATTTTATTAGGGGCTCATACAACTCTTATCACAATCCATACATATACATACATCAATTGTATACAGCACATCCCTATATTATTTGCCCTAATCATTTTCAAGTCATTTGCTCTCCACTAAGCCCTTTGCATCAGGTCCTCTTTTTTTTGTTCCCCTCCCTCCCTGCTCCCCCTCCCTCATGAGCCCTTGATAATTTATAGATTGTTATTTTGTTATATCTTGCCCTATCCGGAGTCTCCCTTCCCCACCCCCTTCTCTGCCGTCATCTCCCAGGGAGGAGGTCACATGTGGACCCTTGTAATCGGTTCCCCCTTTCCAACCCACTCACCCTCCACTCTGCCAGCATCGCCCCTCACACCCCTGGTCCTGAAGGTATCGTCCACCCTGGATTCCCTGGCCTCTAGCTCCCATATGCACCAGTGTACAACCTCTGCCCTATCCAGTCCTGCAAGGTAGAATTCGGATCATGGTAGTTGGGGAAAGGAAGCATCCAGGATCTGGGGGAAATCTGTCTTCATCGGTACTACATCGCACCCTGACTGACCCATCTCCTCTCCTAAACCCCTTTATGAGGGGATCTCCAGTGGCTGGCAAATGGGCCTTGGGTCTCCACTCTGCACTTCCCCCTTCATTCACTCTGATATATATATACATATGTGTGTGTGTGTATGTATATATATATATATATATATATATATATATATATATATATATATATACACTTTTTTTTAGTTTTCATGATGCCTTATACCTGGTCCCTTTGGCACCTCGTGATTGCACAGGCTGGTGTGCGTCTTCCATGTGGTCTTTATTGCTTCTGCCACTTGTTCATCTTCAAGCCTTTAAGACCCCAGACACTATCTCTTTTGATAGCCGGGCACCATCAGCTTTCTTCACCACATTTTCTTATTCACCCGCTTTGGCTTCAGCAGTTGTGTTGGGAGGGTGAGCATCGTAGAGTGCCAATTTAATAAAAGAAAGTATTCATGCATTGAGGGAGTGCTTGAGTAGAGGCCCAAGGTCCTTCCGCCACCTTAATACTAAACCTATAAATATAGACACATAGATCTATTTCCCCAACCTTATATATATATTTGCATGTACATGTCTTTGTCTAGACCTCCATAAATGCCCCTTGACTCCTAGCTTTTTCCTCCATCTCCCTTGACTTTCCTCCTGCCCTACTACCATACTCCGTCCCCACCTGGGCTACAGCTATACCTCTTCTCTGCGCAACCTTACCCTTGATCATTCCCCACCAGGCCTGCCACTCCCCCCTCACTACCATTTTGGGTCCCATGTTGTTCCCTTGTCCCTGTGTTTGTTAACACCACTTCCTTGCCCCCCTACCTCCCCCCACCCCAAGTCCCCCCGGAACTGTCGGTCCCATTGTTTTTCCTCCAGATAGTTCATCCAGCCTGTCCTATTCAGACAGACCTGTGGAGACACATGCACGAAAACAAGACAGAGGAAAACAAAGCAACAGTATACAACCAGACAACAAAACAAACCACTGACAAAGAACAAAACAAAACACTTCACGAAAGAAAAGCTTGTAGTTAGTTCAAGGATCATTTGTTGGCCCTTAGGAGTGTTTTCCAGTCCAATCTGTTGGGGCACCACGCCCTAGCCCCAAAGTCCACTTCAGCATTCCCTTGCTGTTCCACTGCACTCCCCCAGTGCTTTGCCTCAGTGTGGTGGGATCAGGTCAGCTGCAGTTCCCACACTGTGTCCCCGGTGCTGTCCCCTGTATCACCCTTAGTCACTGAGGGGCATCATGTCTCATAGTGGGGCCAGCCATGTTGTCCTCTCTGTGGCCTGGCTGCTCTACTCAGGAACATCATCCTCACAGCCTGGTGGGCCAGGCTGTGCTCCACTCACTCCTCCTCCCCCTTCATCTGCTCCCGTGTGCTCTGATCAGATATGTCCCTCTCCCGGAGCTGCAGAGTCAATGTCGTCCTTTGGAACACATTCTTCTCGGGGGAGGGGCGCATCTCTTTTTTTCAGACCCTCTCTAATCATTATGTCTTTCTCCTGGGACTGGTCCTGCCAGATAACATGTGAAAGGAAGTTTTGCCATGTTTGCTCTTAGGAACATTCTGGTTGTACTTCTTGCAAGACAGATTTGTTTATTCTCCCGGCAGTCCGTGGTCCCGACAGCATTCTTGACAGGCACCATCATTCTAATAGGTCAGTTCTTCTGCAGTCTTCCTATGCATTGTCTAGCTTTCACATGCATATAGGTGATTGAAAACTACTATGGCTTGGGACAGGTGCACATTGGTCTTCAAAGTGACATCATTGCTCTTCAACACTTTTTAGAGTTCTTTTGCAGCAGATTTGCCTAATGCCATAGGCTGCTTGATATCTTAACGGCTGCTTCCATGAGAACTGACAATGGATCCAAGTAAAATGAAATCCTTAACAACTTCACTCTTTCCATTTATTGATTGATATTCTCAAAGTGCTCTTTGAAATTACTTGTTCAACTCTTTTAGTTCATCCTTTCTTCACTTTGCTTTAGCTACTCTACATTTTAGAGTTACTTCTGATATCTACTTGAGTCTTTTTTGTTTTGTTTTTAAGTGACTCTGCTTTCTTCATGTATGATCTTTTGAATTTTATCCCAAATTATTCAAGTCTTTAATCATTAGTGTTCAATGTGTCAAATCTGTTCTTGTGATTAAGCACTTGCCGATGAAGATCAAGGATTGCAGCCTTCAGTTTGGATTACAACTCAATGTAAGGAAAACTAAAATCATCACAACTAGACCAAATAGGTGACAACATGGTAAATGGAGAAAAGATGGAAGTTGTGAAGGATTTTGTTTTTCTTGCATTCACAATCAATGCTTATGGAAGCAGCAGTCAGGAGATCAAAAGATATATTTCCGGGGCCAAACTGCTGCACAAAACCTCTTTAAAGTGTTAAAAGCAAGGATGTTACTTTGAGGACTAAAGTGTGCCTGCGCCAACCCATGGTATTTTCAATTGCCTGCTATGCAAGTGAAAGCTCAACATTGAATAAGGAATACTAAAGAATTGATGCAGTTGAATTATAGTGCTGGCAAAGAATTAAAAAAAATACTATGGACTTCCAAAAGAACAAATAAATCTGTTTTGGCAAAAATTCAACCAGAATGATCTTTAAAAGCAAGGATGGCGAGATTTCTCATCTACTTTGGGCAAGTTGTCAAGAGAGACCAGTCCCTGGAGAAGGACCTCCTGCTTGGTGAAAAGAGAAGCAGGGAAAAAGAGGAAGGCCCTCAACTAGGTGGATTGACAAACTGGTTACAATAATGAGCTCAAACATAACAACTGTGCGGGTGGTAAAGGACTAGGCAGCACTTTGTTCTGTTGTACACAGCATTGCAATGAGTCAAAATTGACTCGATGGCACCTAACGATATCACGGAGCCCCTGTAGGGCAGAATAGAACTGCCTGCCTCTGTGGATATCTGAAGCTGTGAATCTTTTTTGTTTTAATCTATTTAATTATAAATTTATTTAGCTATAAATTTATTAAGTATGAAATACATTTATAAATTTAAAATGAAATTTAAAATCTATTTGGTTCTTTTTTCCCATGCAAACCTATCTTATTTTTTGGTTTGTTTTACTAAATCATTTTACTGGTGCTCCTACAGCTCTTATCTCAATCCCTACACGAGTCTATTGTGCCAAGCACATTTGTACATATGTTGTCATCATCATTTTCAAAATATTTTCTTTCCACTAAACCTTTGTTATCCACTCTTTTTTCCCTACCTCTCCCACCCGCCCTCCCTCTTGAACCCCTGATAATTTGGGGTTGTTTTTATTTTCATGTCTTACACTGATGGATATCTCCCTTCACTCACTTTTCTGTTGTTCGTCCCCTGGAAGGGGGTTATATGTCTATCATTGTGCTTGGTTCCCCCTTCCTCCCTGACCTTACCCTAACCCTCCTGGTATTGCTACTCTCCTTATTGGACCTGAGGGGTTTATCTGTCCTGGATTGCAATCTCGTATCTGTACCAGTGTATATGCTCTAGTCTAGCCAGATTTGTAAGGTAGAATTAAAGTCATGATAGTGGGGAGAAGGAAGCATTAAAGAACTAGAGGAAAGTTGTATGTTTCATTAGTGGTATACTGCACCCTGACTAGCTCGTCTCTTCCTTGTGATCCTTCTATAAAGGCATGTCCTATTGTCTACAGATGGGCTTTGGGACTCCACTCCACCCTCCCCTTCATTTACATGGATAAGACTTTTTGTTCTGGCTCTTTGATGCCTGATATATGATCCCATGGACACCTCATGATCACACAGGGTGCTGTGCTTCTTCCCTAGGGGCTTTGTTGCTTCTCAGCTAGATGGCCACTTGTTTATCTTCAAGCCTTTAAGACCCCAGATGTGGTATCTTTTGATAGTCAGACACCATCAGCTTTCTTCACTACATTTGCTTATGTACCCATTTTGTCTTCAGCCATCCTTTCAGGAAGGTAAGCATCACAGAATGCTGGGTTATTAGAACAAAGTGTTCTTGCATTGAGGGAGTACTTGAGTAGAGGCCCAATATCTATCTGTCTGCTCCCTTGATACTTAACATAAATATATGTACAAAAATCTATTTCCCTATAGTTATATATAAATATATGTATATATATGTATATATATACAAGCCTGTATTTAGACCTTTATAAATGTCTTTTGTTTCTTAGTTCTTTCTGTATTTCTTTTTTCCATTCCTCTTGTCCCGCTATCATCTTTGGCCTTCATTCGGGTTTTGGTAATTACTCTCAGCTACTTTTCCCTTGATTGAGACCCAGCAGGCATCCTATAACCTCCTCACCATTTACTTTAGATCACTTGTTGTTCCCTTGTCTTTGGGTTTGTTGGCACCATTCCCTTTCCTTTCCCCTGACTCCCCCTCTCCCATGTTCCTCTGTTGTTTTCTCCTCTGGATTGTTTATTCCACCAATCTTATTTAGATAGACATGCAGAGACAATAATAAGCACAGAAACAAGACAAAGCAAAGCAAACAACAAAAAAAGAAAAGCCTATCAATAGTTAGTTCCTGGTCTGTTTGTTAGCCTTTATGAGTGTTTTCTCATCGAGTTTGATGGGGTGCCATCAATGTTTTCCATTGTTTTCTGGTCAAGTCTGATGGAGGCTATGAATCTTTATGAGAACAGAAAATTTTTATTTTCTCCCTTGAACTGCTGACTCTATAGCTAGCAGCCCAATGCTTTTTACCTTGAACTTACAAGACAACAGTTGAAGGTCTATCCCACAGTTAGCTCCTGGCCTTTGTTTTGGCTCATGATAATAGAACTCCCATCATCCTTTCCCATGAATGTAGTTAGTTTGGTTCCCATGTATTCCACCTGGCAATTCTATCCAGGTGTATAATCATCATTTTTGTTGAAAAAAGTAATTTGTGATGAAGGAGTTGTTGGTCTTACAAAATTCTATCATGCAATCCCAGCTTCATTTCTATCACCAAAACCGTATTTTCTAACTACTGATTATTCCTCGTTGTTTCCAATTTTTGCATTCCAGTTGCCAGTAATCTCACTATATCTTGATTACATGTTTAATCAATTTCAGAATGAAGAAACTGGTGATATTCTTTAATTTCTACATCAATGTAGTGTTTGGTGTGCATATCTGAATAATAGTTGTCTTAACTGGACTTCCTTGTAGTTGTAGAGATTCCTGTCACAGACAGTATCATACGTCAAGCTAGATCTTAAAATGTTTCTGATGACAGATATATGCCATTTCTCTTAAATTTGTCATTCTGGTATATGAAAGCATTGTCCATCTGAAAATAACTCATATCAGCTCACTACTGCATAGGGATATTTATTTTTATGCATTGCATTCTACATTCTGATGAATGTTTGGAGGTTTTCTTTTCATTTTGAGTTGTGCCCTGTCAGCAAACGAAGGCCCTTAAAGTTTCCTTCTTTCATGTCATTTAAGGTCAGCTCTACTTTGATGAGGCAGCTCTTCCCTAGTCATATTCTGCATGCCTTTCAACCTGAGAAGCCTTTTCCTGGCATTATATCTGGCAGTGTTCCATTGTTATTAATAAGGTTTTCAGTGGCTAATCCATCAGAAGTGAACAGTCTATTCATGCTCTGTAGACTTTTCTTAGTCTGGAAGCACCACTGAACTTGTTCACCTTGGATGATCCTTTTTTTTTTTTCTAAACCCTGGTGCCTTATCTTCCATCATTACATCAACAGGCAAGCCACTGCAGTATGACAAACTTGGTTGGACATATTCCATACAAAGTAAAACAACAAAATAAACACAAAACTTGATTAACAAGTCATATGAGCATATCTTATGTGGTATTTATATAACTTGTTAACTTGAGGATATTAAGGTAAAAGTGGGTGGAGTGTAGCCTGTCAATCAAGTTGCATCTGGATGGGTCTCATTTGGAGGCTTGAGGTCGATAAATAGCTTACTGGAGGCCAGGCCACACTCTCTTTGCTTCACGTTCCTGTTGAGCAGCCACATGAAGCTATGCTTATGGCAGCTGGAGCCTTGGAGCTGGAGGAGCCACATGGAGAGTCACTCCAGTGCTGAGATGCTTCTACAGGACTTTTCACCCACTAGCCCGTGATCTTCCTGCTTTCAGCTTCATTGCATGTGCTACATGAGTTGCTAGAAGAATATATAGTAGATAATCTACTGTGGGAAAAAAAAGAATATATAGTATTGGACATATGGGCTAATATCAGACTTAAGGGCTAATATTGAACTTATGGACTTGATCTGGATTGGGCTGGGATGTTTTCTTAATATGTACTTTCTTGGATATAAAACTCTTAAGCACATAAGAATGTCTCTGGATGTGTTTCTTCTAGTCAGTCCAGACTAACACACCTTAGTACAGTACTGTTGCAGTCTTGGACTTTCAAAAGTTTGTTTTGTTTTTAAAATAGAAAATATGATAATTAAGCTTGCCTAGTAGCATGCTATGAATCTCTGACAATTTAATGGCAGTTTAGGAGGCTAGAAGTCCAAATCCAGAGCATGGCTCTCAGGGAATAGTTTGTCTCTGTTGTCACTGGGGAAAGGCCCTTGTCCCCTTGCAGCATCTGTAGGCCCAGTGTTCCTTGGAGATTTCAGTGTGGTAGCTTCTTCCCCTGGTTCTATGGGTTTTTCAAGACAGAGGCTCCAGGTCCAAAGACACACTCCACTCAGCTTCTTTTTTGATGGTGATAGGTCCCTCTGATCTCTGCCTTTTTCTTTATCTCCTGTCAAGTAAAAGGTATTATAGGTCACTTTCTAGGGAAACGTCCTTTACATTACATCAAAGCTGTGGAGAGATTAAGGGCATTGCACCTCATCCTTAATCCTTACAGTTGATTGACGTATCACATCTAATCATGTCATGGGAGCTAACTACATAACTGCCACATTACATCATTACACAACCGCCAAGCCCGAATCATGGTCCAGTTAAGGCGACCATTAGGGGGGCAGCAAGTCAATCCAAAAATAATGGTTGCAATAATAGCCTTTTTTCCCACCCTTAAATAATCTATCCCTTTTCTTGTATTTGAAAGGTTGTTCTTTGGTGAAGACGTAGCTCTTAGAGCTGAGTCCAAACCCCATCCTGATATCAATGAAATATGCAAAGGTAAGAAATAATAGTTTTTATTAAATAATTCCTTCGATTTCCCAAGTTTTATTCATTAACTTATCATTTTTATTTAGTCATTTCACGATATAACATCTCACTTGATACTCCACTGGCAAATTTGTTTTTCACCTTGGAGCTGTTTATCCTACATGTTAGTGGAAGGGACAATATGTAGGATTACGTTCTTACGATGTATTAAGAATGTGTTCACAATGTGTTCTTACAATGTATTAAGAAATACTAGGAAGGAACTAGAGGTCTGTTCTAATAATCAAACCAAAATTAAAAAGAAAACAACTTTTCAATCTTTATATACCTTTATAATTGTCCTAATTATTAAGTAAAAATATTTTTTAGTATACAAAGTATAATATTATAGAAGTTAATAAATTTCACCCCCCCTAAGATTTCACACCTAAGGATACCAATGTTTAGTATTTGTATAGCATTCTATATATTTTTCTACCAATATAAATATATTTTAAAAATAATTTATATCATACTACATATATTTTTTGCCTGGTCTAGATTCATCTAACTTAGTTTTGAAAATGGCTGCATATGATTCCATTGTATTAATATACCTATTTGATGAATTGATTATACTTATGGTATTTCTCATTTAATAGTACATGGCTATGAATACTGTAATACTAGCACTTTTGCTGACTTTCCTGATTATTTCTTTGGAAGAACTAAGTATAGATTTGCTTTTTTTAAATTAATAAATCATTTTATTGAGAACTCTTATAGCTCATATAACAATCCATACACCAATTTCATCAAACACATTTGTACATGGTGCCATCATTTTCAAAACATTTTTTTAAAGTTTCTCTGAAAAAAAAACCTAGTGCTTTTATTGATATTGGTGGCAAATACAGAGTCATGAGAGAAAAGTGGTTTTGCTTGGTCATCTTGGACTGTGTGTGCACCAGCAGCTCTACATCCTGTGGGCTAACATCCTAATTTGCCAGTTCTGTGGCTGACATCTCCCGGCAGACTTCATTCAGAGTTTGCTTCCGCAACATCTCACCAGTAAGGAAGCAGCAAGGGCAGGGGAGAGATCTCCTCCAACAAAGGCCAAAGTTGTGAGAAGAAATTCATTCCCCTTTGGTGATAAATGTAGTCCATCTGATAAGCAGGATGAGAAATCCTGATTGTCCATTTGCCTCAGGCTCTACAGGTCAAGTACATTGGTCCCGCAGGCTTGGGCTAATTGTAAACAGGCCTTGACATATTCACCAGCAAGCAAGTTTAGGCGATTTAATTAGCAACCTCCTAGGATACACTCATTTTCTTCTCACAAAGAAGAAGTGGAGTGATAGGATCATCACTCTGTTCTCTGAGATGTCTACAGACTTCAGGTACTGCACCATGCTCTTCCAGCAAGATGTGTGGTTTAGGAGTCTCGTCTTTTAAAGCACTGTCATTGGCACCAAAGAAAACCGTAACTGCTACAGGGCTGTCCAGACCATTACCGTTCCCGATGATTTTCGGGAGAATGATTTTGGCCCATCTGGTATTGTAACCTGGGTGATGAAGTCTCCAAAGAGCAACACGTGAGGCCAAAGCAGGGGGAGCTCTGGCAACCCACCACCTCAGAGCACAATGATGGTGACCCGAGCTGACACCGAGGGCACAGCAGTATTTTTTTTCTTCTTGAGCCCTTGGTATCAGCCCCCTTTTTACCCCCTCCCACCTTTGTGGACCCATGATAAATTACAAATTATTATTTTCATATCTTACACTGTCTGCTGTCTCTCTTTGCTCACTTTTCTGTTGTTCATCCCCTGGGGTGGTAGTGGGGGGTTAATACGTCCATTATTGTAATTGATTGCCCATTTCTCCCTCCACCTTCACCCTACCCTCATAGTATCGCTACTCCCATGACTGTTCCTGAGGGGTTTATCTGTTCTGGATTTCGTGTGTCGAGAGCTTATTTGTACCAGTGTACATGCTCTGGTCTTGCTGGATTTGTAAGGTAGAACTGGGATCATGATAGTTGGCAGGGGTGGGGATGGGAGTGGGGATGGTGGAGCATTAAAGACCTAGAGGAATGTTGTGTGTTCCTTGGTGCTATGCTGTACCCTGGCTGACTCATTCCTTCCTTGTGACCCTTCTGTAAGGGAAGTCCAGTCGCCTACAGATGGGCTTTGGGTCTCCACTCTGCACTCCTCCTTATTCACAATGATAGGATTTTTTGTTCTTTGATGCCTGATTCCTGATCCCATCGACACCTTGTGATCACACGGGCTGGTGTGCTTCTTCTATGTGGGCTTTTTTGCTTCCCTTCTAGATGGCCACATGTTTAACTTTAAATCTTTAAGACCCGGACACATATCTAATAGCTGGGCACTGTCAGCTTTCTTCACATTTGTTTATATAGCTGTTTGACTTCAGTGATTGTGTTGGGAAGGGGAGCATCACAGAATGCCAGGTTGTTAGAACAATGTGTTCTGTGTTGAGGGAGTACTTGAATGGAGACCCAATGCCTGTCTGTGTAGATTTGCTTTTAAAGGGTTTGTACATATCAGATTTTCACATGGGTACCCCCTCCCTCCACCCAAAAGGTGTGACCTTTCTCCTTTAGACCCAATAGAGAGCAAATTTTATTTGTTGAACTGGTGAGTGAAAAATATCTGTTATACTTTGCTTTTAAAACAGAATCTTGGGGTTAGTAATATTTTAATATTGCCTATTCATAGTTATTTTGTACATGTGATTTGCATTATATATTTATCTAAATATAAGATAATTTTATATCAAAGACAACAAACTTTGTGATAATAATTACAACTAGTTTTACCTACTTTGCTGGTTATTCAAAAATTTTATTCAGAATATATTTTACATTGTAGAAATTTGAAGCTTTTATGTAATCAAATCTATCTGTTTTTCCTCTTAGGGCTTCTTGATTTTCTTTCAAATTTAGAAATATTTTACCTACCTCAAGATCATAAATATTTCTTAAATTTCACATTGTATTTATATTTACATGTATCTGCCTATAATATTTTGGTACATGAAAGTAGTAAAGCTCTAACTTAATTTGTTAATGTTTAACCAGTTGCTCCAGTATTATTTATTGAAGTATTCATCTTTTGCAGCTGCTTAAAATGCCATTATTGTTATATGCTAGAGTATCAGATTTATTTAAAGATCTGTTTCCCTTATTTGCATCATTATCTGTGTGATGCTCCTGCATTGCCACTACATTCTTTATTATCCTTAGCCTTACCATGTTTCTGTGTCTGGTAGAAAGGATATCGCCTTAAGTAGAGTAGCTGCCTATTGCATTTCCCCCAGAAGCTTCATTGGTATAAACAGCAAGCTCAGTGAAGTATGAGACTTTATTTATTCTGCTTTAGAATTAACATCTTTGAACTGTGAGACATTTAGTTTTTGACAAGATTTCTGCTCCTAACCACTGATTATTAAAAAATGTAACCTAGTCTTCTGATCTATGGATGATAGACTTTGTATTATCTCTAGTCATTATTTTTAAAATAGAAATTTCTGTGGATTTTTTATGAATTTGTAAATAGGGGAAGAAAAGTTAAGCCATGTTTCTTTGGTTATATGCTAGCATGATGTGTTTTTATAATTGACCTAAAAAAGGTTAGAAAAAGATAAAGAGGATTCTTTCTGATGGGGCTTAAATTTCCTTTTTCCTGGAAGAAATATAAAGTATTAGTGTATTAAATGTAGTAAATACATTTTCTCCTAACTAATGATTCAGAAACCTTGAGACAAAAGGTGACAATTATAAAATTGTGATATTTAATAATAATTTTAAATGACATTTTTCAAATGTTAATGAAATCTTTGGTTCATTGTCAAAGCACAACAATAAAGCTGTTTTAAGTGATTTGTGAATATATTTTATTCTAGGCATGCCTTCTCCTGAGATTCAACTTGGTTTTAAACTCAGAGAGAATCTACAAAAGCGAATGAATAAAAGTCAGATGATGCGTGCTCTTAATGGGGCTACAGTCTTACAGGTGTGTAGCATATTTATTGAATGTATACTAATTAAGGATTGGAAATACTAGCTCTAAGAACAGTAAAGTACTAACAGTAATGCTTTTTCTCTATTATTTACTTCTATCTCCTCTTATTCAGTATTTCCTCTTTGTTTAACCAGTCATTCTATGTTTTTGCTCCAACTTTGATGAGAACCAGTTATTTTAGGGGGGGGGTGGGAGGGTTCATTGTTACCCTTTTCCCCTCTCATGTCTTTTATGTTTCCTGTTTTTTAGTAAAAGAGATATGTAGATAAAAGAAGCAAAAAAAGTAGGTTATAATAGTTAAGATTTTAATTTACCTGTGTGTCAGAAATAATCATAAATTTGTGAAGATACTAGTCTGTATCATAATTTGACATCTGTCACTGAAGAGGTTCTTTTGTCCTACGTGTGTGTGTATATACATACATATCGTAAGTTTTTTTATTTAACTTTTTTCTTTATATCATTTTATTGGGGGCTCATTCAACTCTTATCACCATACATACACCCATTGTGTCAAGCACATTTGTACATTTGTTGCCCTCATCATTCTCAAAACATTTGCTTCCTACTTGAGCCCTTGGTATCAGCTCATTTTACCCCTCCCTCCCCACTACCTCTCCCTCGTGAACCCTTGTAATTATAATTTTATTTATTTGGTCTGGGGGGCGGAATCATCTAGGTATGAATAAATAAGCAATGGATCCAAAGTATGATTATGAGACTATATTTACTATTGCACCCAGGAAGGTATCAGAGAAAATCTCAACACTAAATATTTTTTCTTTGAAACGGAGGTGTCTATATTTGGTTATTAATAATTTGTTCAAAAATCAGTTTGGCAGTATTTGAGGTAAGAAAAAAACATTTATTGTCTTTGTTTTAGTAACCATGAAATGAAAACCAATGAATTTTTCAGCTTTGTCTGAAGGTTTTGCTAATTGGTTAGTGGTCTTAGCAGCAGTTAGTATCACACTAATTTGAATAGTTATTTTTTTAAAAAAAACATGGACTCTCACGTTCACATGGAAATCTCTAAAAAAATTTTGAAAATCTCCTATGTAATTTCTGATGATTCACTAGGATGCTTTAAAGGACTTGAATAGTTAATGAATGTTTCTTTCAAAAGCTTATTGTTAGCTAGCTATTTAACCACTATTTATTGTGGCCTATTTGTAAAATTAAGATAAACCACAACAAACAAACAAAAATCTCCCATTGCCATTGCATCTATTCTAACTCATAGAGAATTGATTACAGTTGTTCAATAGGGTTTCCAAGACCGTAATCTTTTTGGAAACTGACTGTCACCTTATCTCCCATGAAAAATAACAGGTGGACCATTTCAGTTTGCAGCCGAGTGCTTGACCAGGGCTTTTTACAACTAGGGTAAGAAAAGATAGATGAAGTAATCAATAATATGTCACTCTCTTTTTACCTTTATGGAAATTCATTGAGAGTTAAGTAGATATTTTATTCACATTTAACATTTCCTTAGCAACCTCTCCCACCACCCCCGGCTTTTCTATTGTAGACTTTAGACCCTGTAACCCAAGTGTTTAACCATCTGTAGCAGATGAATCCACTTAGCTAAACATTTGACATACTTGTAAAACCGAGTTGAGGGTGCTTTTTAACACAGTGTTCAACTATCTTTATTGAGTTAGAGGGGTACACATTGAAAATGAAAGCTAGGGGGTCATTGATTATAGATCAGATAAATTTCAGTTTAGAGTTCTCTGAAATATATAAGTCCCACTGGTTTGGTTATTGAATGTAGAATTGTCAGTTATTCAAGGAGCCTTAGTGGCCTTCTGGGTCAGAGGCTGGGCTACTAACCAAAGGTTGGAAATGTAACCCACCAGCCCCTCCACAGGAGAGAGACGGAGCTACTTGCTCCTGTAGAGATTACCATTTCAGAAGTCCCGTTGAGGGTTGCTATGAGTGGGAACTGATTGCATGGTAATTTGATTTAAAAAAATTTTTATCCCAAGTTGTGCTAGTGTCCAGGAACAAACTAGCCCCATGTTCTTCTGAGATTGTGTACGTTCTGACAGGTTTGGTTCGTTATGGACATGCTCTTCCTAGAAACAATCTTTTACATTTTGACCTACTTTAAAATGATTTTACGTCCTGACCTTTTGCTTAATTTTTCTGAAGGTGGTAAAAGTGCTGTCATTTTTTCCTAAAAGTTAGTTGTCTATTGGTTTCAGCAAAGCACCGTAGAAACAAAAAACTATAGTCTGGAAGCATAACCTATGCTCAAAGTCAAAATGGAGTTTGACTTTGGGACAAGAAGATGGCTTTTTCTTATTAATCAGGCAACTCATTTACTAATATTACATGATCTTACATTACATGGTCATTAATCTTTATATGAGATTCTTTAAAAAGGATTAAAACTTTACCTTGCTCTCTGTAGAATCCCATCTTAAGGACCAGCAGTTTATGTTATCCACTAAGGAATAACTTGTCTTCAGCAAGGGTTTTTTATTGGTCTTTTGGATGGCTAATTTCGTTTTACAAAAATTTAAGACCACTATGCAATTCTGAGAGTATATGGGTACCATCTGAAGTTGTTTTAGGGAATGTGAGAGTGAAGTTAAATTCAGGGGAACAATCTGATATTAAGGAAAGGCCAGATAATGTAATGAAGTCAGATTCACTTGAAAATCAGTTCCTAAGTATACATTTCTTTTAAAGATCATAGAATTTGTTGTTGTTTTTAGATGAAATTGAGTCAGTTTTAACTCATTGACCTTATGTATAACAAAGCAAGACACCGCCTGGTCCTGTGCCATCCTCCCAAATGTTCTTATGTTTGAGCCCATTGTTGCAGCTGCTGTGTTGATCCATGTCATTGAGGGCCTTCCTCTTTTACTCAGCTCTTCCACCAAGCATGTTGTCTTTTTCCAGGGACTGGTTGCTCCTGACAACAGGTGCAAAGTAGGTGAGACGAAGTCTCGCCATTCTTGCTTCCAAGGAGCATTTGGGCTGTACTTCCAGGGAAGATCTGTTTGTTCTTTTGGCAGTCTGTGGTACGTTTTATATTCTTTGCCAGCACCATATTTCCAATGCATCAGTTCTTCTTTAGTCTTTCTTATTCAATGTCCAACTTTCACATGCATATGAGGCAGTTGAAAATACCATGAGTTGGGTCAGGCACACCTGAGTCCTCGAAGTAACCTCTTTTCTCTTAAATACTTTAAAGAGGTCCTGTGCTGCAGATTTACCTAATGCACTGCATCATTTGATCTTTGATTGCTACTTCCATGAAAATTGATTGTGGACAAATTCAATCTTTTCTCCATTTATCATGCTGCTACCTATTGGTCCAGTTGTGAGAATATTGTTTACTTTAGGTCATAATCTATATTGAAGGCTTCAATCTTTGATCTTCATCATTATGTGCTTCAAGTCCTCACTTCCTGCAAGCAAGGTTGTGTCACCTGCATATCTCAGGTTGTTAAGAAGCTTTCCTCCACTTCGGATGCTGTGTTCTTCTTCATATGGTTGAGCTTTTCTGATGATTGGTTCAGCATACAGATTGAATGAGTATAGTGAGAGGAGACAAACCTGACACATACCTTTCTTGGCTTTAAAATGCAATATTCCCTTGTTCCTGTTTGCACAACTGCCTCTTGATTCATGAAGAGGTTCTGCATGAGCACAGTTAGGTGCTCTGGAATTCCCATTCTTATCAAGCCTAGTCATAGTTTGTTAATATTCACAGTCAAATGCCTTTGCTTAGTCAATCGAATTAATAATGTATTAAGATACACTAAATATATATTTCATGCAGCATTGATTTATTGGTACATATAATAACAACAATTGGTATGATTAGACCGCTTTGAAAGAGTGAAGCCAAGATCCTGTCCTATTGGGTAACTAGCTGAAATATCTAAGAAAGAAGAGTGGAAAAAAATAAAGAGTAATATCTGGATGGCATCAATGGTTGCCAAGTAGTTTGTAAGAAAACTTTCTTTTAGTTTTGCTCTCTTTCTCCTGATGTGTCTATAGGCGTAACACATTACCCTTTATCTTTCTAGAAAGAAATCTAGGGATGTTTTATTAACTAATAATATGAAGGGACTTCAAAAAGTTTATGGAAAAATGGAATTTAGATATAGTGGATTTTTTTCCACACACTTTTTGAAGTCTACTTGTTTGTTAGTTAGAAAGGGTCTTAAGGATATGTAATGGAATCAAAGTTCATAAGTGATGTTAAACATAATATATTTTTAGATTATGAATCACTTTCTCAAGAGCAGGAATAGCAAACTAGGATAATAAATTGGAGAAAGGACAAAGTGACAGACCCAGCAAGTGACCAAATTCCCAGCACTAGCTACTGTTTGAGCTAGTTAAGCAAATGCATTTTGCTTCCAAGCCATCACAGTTGTTAGCAAGAGCAATATTAAGCATAAAGAGATCTCCATGATGAAAGAAAGTAAAAGTAGAGTTATAAAAATAAGTTATAAAATACCCTTTAACAGACAATAAATACTAGTTGATGCAACAAAGCTATATCAGAGGCAATATGTATTAAAAGGGCAATAACTTCAGTAGCCTGCATTACCAAGGAGAGGTAATAAAGCTCCAGGTCCTAGAAGCATGCAACAAGAGGGTGGCAAAATGATAAAGCACAGTATGCAAAGTCCAAAGGTCTTGGATTTAGTGTTCTACCTCTGAAGTTGTCTACTTCTGGCCACCAGAACATCCAGACTGTAGTCTTAGCCTCTTAATGGCCTGACAATTCCAAAAAGTTGATTGAATTTGGGTCAAATTAGTGTAATTTCATAGTGCAAAGCTTAATTAAATGTGCTAAATAAATGTGTCCATGGAGCTCTAAGAAATCTTTCTGTTGATGGCTTTTCCTATGCACATTATCTCCTGGGTTTATGTCAGGTGAGTTTTATATAGGCAAATATAGTCATAAAAGTTTCTTTGATTTTAGAGTGATATTGCTGAGCTTTAAAAATTATGCTCATACATACCACTAGAGTCGATTTTGACTTTAATTATTAAAGACTGACCATATTGAAGTCAGTTAGCGTGTGCAATATGAGGGTAGGCATGAAGAAATTTCAGTCTACCACTGACAATTTCATAGGGAGAAAACTTTATCAGATTCAAATGGAGTAGATCTTAAGGTTAAGAGTACTAAAGGAAGGACTTTAACCCAAGACAAATTCAAGGACTTACATAATTTGGTTAATTGGGGTTCTATGATTTTATTTGTTCATTCTACTAGACCAGAAGTTTAGAGATGGTCAAGATGCTGGGTATAGGATAAAGATGACAATGATTTGTCCATATGGGTATAATGCCTTTAAGCCCTAGCTTTTCTACAAGGCCTAACTTCTACTCAAAGCGAGGAGCAGTCAACCATAACAGTACATATTTATAGCCATTAGAAGGCAGTAGTTGAATGAAGGGGTGACGTTTAGCCTGTCAATCAGGTCACAGCTTGATGACTTCATTTGGAGGTACAGGAGAGATAAATAGCTCATTGAAAGCCAGACCAACTCTCTCCCTGTGAGACATTCCTGTTGACAAGTAACATGGAGCTATGCCGATGGAGTCAGAGTCCTGGAACTGGAGGAGCCACTTGGAGACCCACACCATTGCTAAGATGCTTGCACCACCACTGACTCCAAAAGACTTTGCTCCCACTGGCTTGTGATCTTCCTGCATTTAGCATCATTGCATGTGTTATGTGAGTAGGAATAGTAATTGATAGACTAGTATTAGACATATGGGTGAATATTGGACTTATGGACTTGATCTGGACTGGACTTGGATGTTTTCTTAATATACAATTACTCTTTAATATAAAGCTCGCTCTTGTACACATGAGTGTCTATGAATTTGTTTCTCTAGTCTCCCCAGACTAACACACAGTTAGTAGTTTTGAAGATGTCCTCACTTTCATTTGTTTCAAATATAAAGGTTCATGTAAATGTTGAATAATTGGAAGATAAAGATATTTTGGTAAAACCATTGTCATTACGTACAAGTCATAACTTGGTAGTAGGATATTGATTACAAACCTTTACCCAAGTTATGAGTTCACTTTTTGGGACTTCTTGTTGATATTCAGGAAGTATATATATATTTTATAAGTCATTTTATTGTGGGCTCTTATAGCTCTTATAACAATCCATACATTATTCATATCAAGCACATTTGTATATGTTGCCATCATCATTTCTAAAACATTTTCTTTCTATTTGAGCTCTTCTATTCTCCAATCCCAGTGAATCCCTGATAAATTATAAATTATTATTATTTTCATATTTTACACTGTTTTGTGTCTCCCTTCACCCATGTTTCTGTTGTTTGTCCCCCTTCAGGGGGTGGTGGTAGTTATACATTGATCATTGTGATCAGTTTACCCTTTCTTCCTCTTCTCCCCTACTGTTCTCCTATCATGTACCAGTATACATGCTTCGGTCTAGCCAGATTTGCAAGGTAGAACTGGGGTCATTATAGTGGGAGGGGAGGAAGCATGAAAGCACTAGAGGAATAATGTGTGTTTTGTCGGTGCTGTGCCTCACCCTGACTGGCTCATCCCTTCCTTGTGACCCGTCTTTGAGGGAATGTCCATTTCCTACAGATGGGCTTTGGGTCTCTACTGTGACCCCCTCTCCCCCTGTTTGCATTGATATGATTATTTGTTTGGGGTCTTCTGATGCCTGATACCTGATCCCGTCGACACTTCATGATCACACAGGCTGGTGTGCTGCTTCCATGTGGGCTTTATTGCTTTCCTGCTAGATGACCACTTGTTTAACTTCAAGCCTTTAAAACCCCAGAAGCTATATCTTTCAATAGTCTGGCAATCAGCTTCCTTCACCAGCTATCCTTTGTACCCATTTTGACTTCAGCGATTATGTCGGGAAGGTGAGCGTCACAGAATGGCAGGTTATTAGAACAAAATGTACTTGCGTTGAGAGAGGACTTGAGTAGAGACCCAATGTCTGTCTGCTCCTTTGATACTTAACATATAAATATATGCACTTAGACCTGTATCCCTATCATTATATATTAATATATTTATACCAGAAAGTATTTTTAAGGCAGCATATAAACTGAAATCATTATAAGCGGGTCAGGTCTCTTAACAATAGCCTATAAAGATTAGGAGGCAGCCTTTTTTATAGCTGCATCTGTAAGATTGTTTCCTTGGACTTCCTGTTTGAGAAAGTTTATCACAGCAATTTCAGAGGGTGAGTTAGTTTATTATGCCAACCTGACTGATAAAACATGTGGGGTTAATTGAAGGGTGGAGAGATAAATGGCTCGGTGAGCCTTGCCTTTCAAGTTCTCAGGTCTCTTGCTTTGTGATGGTAGAACCAGGATGCAGCTGCCTTAGCCACTTCCTGCTTCAGCTGGCAAGGCTCACTTAGACATCCCTGAGGAGAAGCCACATGGACCTACCCCGATGTAACCTGGCTGTTGGAGCAGCTGTGGGAGACCCCTGCCAGTGCTGAGATGCTTACACATTCACTAATTCGGCGTTCTTCCTGCAGTCAGTATCATAGTGTGTGTTTTGTGAGATGGAGGAGGACTTTGTGGATTGGTGTTGGACAAAGGGGCTAATGGGTTCATGTTGGATTTGTGGACTTGGGCAGCACTGGATTGGGATGTTTTCTTGATGTGCA
This sequence comes from Tenrec ecaudatus, assembly GCF_050624435.1. Taxonomy (NCBI): domain Eukaryota; kingdom Metazoa; phylum Chordata; class Mammalia; order Afrosoricida; family Tenrecidae; genus Tenrec; species Tenrec ecaudatus. Next base: position 71,670,406 of record NC_134531.1, on the reverse strand, counting down.
CTTACCCTTTATATAAAACTCTCTCTTACACATGAGTTTCTATGGATTTCTTTCGCTGAAGTACCCAGACCAACACAGAGGGTTAATAATAATACATCTAAAAATCTAGCTACTAATTCTTCATTTTGAAATGTTTTTCCAGAAGTTGCCACAAACCACTTTGCTTTTATGTTGTTGTTATTGTTAGGTGTTGTGAGTGTGCTCCAACTCATAATGACCCTATGAACAACAGAACGAAACAATATCCTGTCCTGTGCCATCAGCGATTATAGCGTACCCGAATCACAAATAACTCCAAAACAGTAATGAGAATTCATAAAAACATTCATAGATATTTCTTTGGCTAGTTTGAAAATGCTGGTAAGGGCAATTGCTTTAGATTATTAGGCTACAGTTGCTTCAGGAAGAGGTTGACTCTCTTGAAGTTCAATGGTGGTTGGAACAGCATAGCCAGTTTGATAGTGACCTCCAGCAGGATCAATTCACAGATGAAAACCATGCGGAAAAAAAAGAAACAAAACAGGATTAACAAGAGGTGTCTTATTTAAGTCTTGGAAGCACTAATTGTTGTGTCAGATCTAAACAACCATAAATTAGGTAGTTATAAATGGTGGGAGAAAGATGAGTAGCTGAATTTAAATGAGTCACAGAGCAAACAGCTAAAATAATAATTTCATAAGAGGTAAACTTGCTGGCAGATAATGCTGTGCACGTGCTGAGTTAAGGAGGGCAGACAGAGCGTGGGATATATAAATAAGAAATTTCTGAGAGCAATGTGTGCAGTAGATTCTACAAGTTTTCAGTGGTGGGCATGGCTCAAAGGCTAGGGCTGTAGTAGTGTAAAGGAGTATGCTGTCCCCTATGTTTGGGCCTGATAAACCTAATGTTTTTACGTTTGCCTTATAGAAAAATAACGAGAGATAAATCTGATCATGAGGCAAACCCAAAGCAAGAGATGATACTAGGGTTTTCTTTATAGTTTCAATTGCCTGACAATCCTCAGGCTTAAGTTGAAATGAATATGATTCTGAGGACTTTACATACTGTATGAAGTCTAAGTATAGACACTGTATATACTTAAGTATAAGCCAACCTATCAGCCGAGACACCTACTTTTACTACAAAAACTGCATAAAAAATTTGCTGAAAAACTTGGCTTATACATATGTATATACAGTATAAAAAATCATTCAAATTCAACAGTAATCACATCCTAAAAGTCCATGTAATTATTTCTTTGCTTTTGGAACTGGGTAGGTTTAAATAGCATCTTTTGGGATCTATAAAAATGTCATGGGCAGAAATTAAATGACTATAGCAGTTAGATTTTCTGTCACCCTGAATATGTGTGAATATATAGAGATAGAGTCTAACCTATCAATCTGGTGACAGCCTGATGAGGCCTCTTTGGGAGTGGTTCTTTTCAGAACCAGACACTGGGAACTGCTCCTCTCTCTCTTGCTCCTTTGCCTTCTTTTGTGTCTGCCCTATGTGGGACACCTGATCCTGGTAGCTGTCACCCTGCTGTCTTCCCATTGAATTTGGATCCACTTCTGCACCCACCAACCTGTGATCTTCCTGTATCCCCCTTCACCATTCTATGCCATTGCCTGCAGCTGTATGATGTGAAGAGGGCTCCAGCTAGCATCAGACCCATGGATTTAAGATGGATTGGGCTGGTATGCATTCTTGATATGATTAATTCTTGATATAGAACGCTTAACATCTATGAGTGTCACTGGTTTTGTTTCTCGAAACAACTCAGCCTAATACAATGACTTAGGTATTTAACCATGGGCTGAAAAGGCTGTAATACATTTCAAGATATTTTATGTACTGATGTGACTAAATATTCAACTAAAATAAGACTGGCTTTTTCCCCCCTGTTGTGCTCCACAGGGTTTTTATTTTTTCCCCCAACAGTTTTATTGGTACACAATTTATATATCATACAATTCAATCGTTCATTCATATCAAGGGGCATTGAACAATCATCACCACCACATCAATCTTAGAGCATCCTCCCCTCATTGGATAAATTTCCTTTAACCTAAGTTATGCAATCAGAATCAGTTCTAGTGCTCCCTACCCCCACTGCCTCATTATTTACTCCCTGAATCCCCTACCCCCATATCACCCACTCTTGAACCCTGAATTTTGTATTACTCCTTGTCTCAATTATTCTCATGATACATCCACTCCACCTATACTTCACAGCTGGGAAACCCAACAGAAAACAATAAAAAACAAAATCATATTAAGGTGGTAAGGCAAAATTATAATAGTCTAAATATAAATAATACATAAGATGGAAAAGACCCCCCCCCAATCAACATTCAGAAGGGCAGGGAGGAAATTTCTGTCATGGAACAAGTAAGAGATACTTGACCCAGTACAAATTCAGTTTCTTTCTGTAGGGGGTCAACTGCCCAAGTATCAAGTTCGATCCAGCATGATCAAGATTACAGTGGTCTCTGCCTGATAGTAAGACTATTGGAGATTTTTGCCTTTGCCTAGAATGGGTCTGCCATCAGCTCAAAGACTCTCTTCTAAGCAAACTCCTTGGAAGAGGATATATTGACAGATATCTATGTATTGACGTTAGGTAAAATTCTATATCAACTATAAAGGCAGAAATTAGGCAAAACTTCAGAAAAATAAGTAAAGAAATCTGCATCATAGTCCAAGTAAACTGTTAGTTCTCTCATGTAATCCCATCCATGGCCATCAAGTTGATCCTAACCCATAGCAGCTGTATATAGGGTTTCTGAGGCAAGGCAAATAAATATTTGCTGTCAGTGAACTGTAATAGTGGAAAAGGCACTACAAAGATCTGTGATGGTAAAATGAGTAGTTTCTGGTGGGACATTAATGAGGATTAGGAACAATGGGAAATCTTGAAATTAAGATTATTTGCTCACAAGTCTTGACCAAACCTCTAACCTTGATTATTAGGTTTCTTACAGGGAGGATTATTGTGCAAAAGTACAAGGGACTAAGCCCTCTGGAAATAGAGTCCTGTGTTAATGGAGTTTTGTGTTATTGGAGCTGTGCCTTCTCTAGCTTCCCATTTAAAATCTTATTGGAGACTCTTTGGTAAGAGTTGTTACATCTACTTGAATTTTAATAGGTTTGGCAGACAGGACTCTACTCACATAAATGGACGTGGGGGTCCGTAGAGTCTCGAGAATTGATGAGAGGATTTTTGTAGGAGCATGTTTAGATTGGGGCAAGTCATAAATGCATAAGGCAAATGGCTTCATGTAACATGTCATGTCTTTTCTTGGTTTTAGTCTAAACATTAATTTATCTGTTCAAAGGCATCAGACACAAATAGTAACATTTCTGAATTGAACTGCAACTGACAATTTCATTTAGATAAAAAAATCTCTTCTTAGTAAATTGACAGGTGTATCTTGACTGAGGAGAAAAGGGTACAAATTCTCCTTTGGTCTGAGATATATTGGCACAGATTGTGAATGATATATTTGAGTTTTATTTGTGATTCCTTTTTTTTTTTTTTGGTAGTCTTTTGAAACCTGAGGGGTTAAGGACAGATAGGGTGGCCCTTATTGAAAAGAAATGGTTCTCCATTAGCAACCAGGGTCGTCTCTCTCTGAATATCTAGAGTTGACGTAGCAGAAGCTTCTGTTCACCACCCTGGAGTCCCATCATTCAAACTTAGGTTTAGAACTTGCAGGCAAAGAGATTCTTTGTTTTTGTTATATTTTAAAGAAGTCATCCTTCTAGTGGCCAGGATTTTTGTAGTAATTACAATTTGGGGGGATGTTGGAAATATCAACAGGCAATTTAGGCAGTGCTGACATAAATCATTTCTTTTATCTGGGTATTACATTTGTTGTAGCTTTAATATGGTGGTTGGTTGGGGTTTTTTTTTGCCTACTTCTTTTGTTCTGGGATTTATAACCTATAGCAGTTAATTCAGCAAGAGATGAAGTTAGTTCCCCAGTCTAATTGTGAACACTTAGCTAATTCAGACACTTAGCCTGCCATTTAAAAATACAGAGCTAATGCAATCCCAGTTCCCGCTTCTGTAGGGACTTGCTTCATTCTGTTTTACATAGGGTTGTTATGAATCAGAGCTGATTTGATCGTCCCTACCAACCATGTATCTTCCTATATGTAACCCGTAGGTACCTCAGTGTAAAAGAAAGATAGATTAAGCACATTCATTTTATTAGAAACAGATTATCAAATTATCAGCAATTCATCAAGGTTATTAAAGCACTTAATGAGTTCTAGTAATGAATTTTCTTTATCGAACAGTTCTATAGCTTATGTGTTACGTTTGATACCTTATAGATAGAGAGAACCAAAGTAGCTTGTACTGATCTGGCTGACCAAACGTCTTACACTCCACTCCCAATAATCCACGACTTAGTTGAAAAAAATGACACGAGAGTAGAGGATTGCTCTTGGGTAAGGATATCTAAACCTATGTATTCCTTTGCTCCAGATTAACACAGTAATTTCAACTCTTACACTCCTCACTCCCTTCTCTCAACAAATAAAAAAAAACCAAGAAAATTCTTCAATATAATGGTTGGTTAAAACATAGTGTAGGGCGAGAGAAAAATAGCAGTCTTAAGTATCACTAGGATAGATTGTACATTTATTCTATTAAGCAAGAAATGATTGTTTTTGTTTTGTATAACTCCAGTGAACTGTGGTACAACTGTGACCAGAATTGATTACAATGCTCAGGTACTTGAACTCACTTTTGACCCACTGGTGGCAGCAGCCAGTGTAGGCGTGTGAATCGAGGTGCCCCACCCCGCTTTCTGGGAAGCACATGACCCCTCTTCCAGCTTCAATTAACAGAAAAGTTGTAACCTCACATCCTGAAGTGTTTGCAGATAGCTCTGTGTCCTGTGTTTTGTTGACTATGCTGAGGTATTCGACTGTGCGAAGCATAACACACTATGAACAGCCTTGAGAACACTGGGAATCCCAGAACATCACATTGTGCTCCTATGGAACGTGTCCATGGATCAAGAGGCAGTTGTAGGAACAGAGTAAGTGAATACTGCATGGTTTAAAATCAGAAGAGGTGTGTGTCAGCGTTACAATCTGTATACTGAGCAAATCATTGGAGAAGCTAGATTATATGAAGAAGAATGTGGCATTAGGATTGGAGGAAGGCTTATTAACAACCTGAGATATGTAGGAAACACAACCTTTGCTTGCTGAGAGTGAGGAGGACTTGAGCACTTACTAATAAAGATAAAGGATTGTAACCCTCAGTATAGACAACCCAATGTAAAGAAACCCATGTCCTCAAAACTAGACCTTTAGGTAACATCATGATAAATGGAGAAAAGGTTGAAGTTGTCAAGGATTTTATCTTGCTTGGATCCACAATCAGTGTGCATGGAAGCAACAGTCAGGAGATCAGATGATGCATAGCATTGGGTAAATCTGCTATATATTGAAAAGCAAAGATGTTTATTTTGAAGACTAAGGAGAGCTTGACCAAAGCCCTGGTAATTTCAATATCCTCATATCCATGTAAAAGTTGGATATTGAATGAGGAAGATCAAGGAAAAATAAATGCATTTGAATTATGGTTCTGGTGAAGAATATTGAAAGTACCATGGACTGTTAAAAGATCAAACGGATCTGTTCTAGAAGTACAGCAAATGTTCCTCAGAGGCAAGTATGTTAGATCGGGTTGACTAGAGAAACAAATCCAGGGACCCTCATATGTATATAAGAGAGATATCAAAGAGCAATTGTATATTGAGAAAACATCCCAGCCCAGTCCAAATCAAGTCCATAATTCTAATGTTAGCCCATATGTCCGATACTAGTCCATAAATTCCTTTTTAGACTTATGCAGCACATGCAATGATGCCAAATGCAGGAATATCACGAGCTAGTGGGTAGAAAGTCTTGTGGATCCAGTGGTGATGGAGGCATCTCAATGCTGACGTGGGTCTCCATGTGGCTCCTCCAGCGCTCTGAGTGTCCCAACAGCAGGAAAGGGAAAGCAGAGAGAGTGGGTCTGGCTTCCAATGAACTGTTTATCTCTGTTGCACCTCCAAATGGCGTCACCAAGCTGTGACCTGATTGAGAGACTAAACTCAATCCCTTCACTCTTAATACCCGCAAGTTGTCAGGAGATTATATAGCTACCACAGCAAGAATGAGGAAGCTTCTCATATTGTCAGAAGAGACTATTCTCTGGAGAAGGACATCTTGCTTAGTAAAGGAATGGAGCAGCATAAAATAAGAATGCCTTCAACAAGATGGATTGGCACAGTGGCTGCATTGATGGGTTCAAACATAAGAACAATTGGAGGATGGCGTAGGACCAGGCAGTATTTTGTTCTGGTGTACACAGGGTCACTATTAGTCAGAATAGACTTGATGTTGCCTAACAAAAATAACTGCTCAACCTTCCCATGTCACGCCCCCCCCCTTCACAACCCCCTCATGGGCAGAGAAAGGCTTTCCTTAGCACCTGGTTCAGTGGGGCCTCACCAAGTGGAGGGTGGTACTGGAAGCCTCTCTGTGCCAGGTGAGGTCTGTGGTGCAGCATCTGAGGTCAACAAATTGCAAAGTAAATAGCTGTGAGGTCACAGGGGCTCCAGTAAAGTGAGATCACCAAAGTTGGGAGTTGGGCTTCCTCAGCTCTCCAACCCATGCATGCCCACATATATCTGATGAGGTGTTCTAGAGAAATAATTCCAGTGACACTCATCTATGTATAAGAGCTGTATATCAAGAAGCATCAAGAAGGCTTTGTAAAGTATGTAAATCCAATGCTAGTCCCTAAATCCCTCTTCAAACTCATGTAGCCGCATGCCGGTGATGCAGAATGATAGACCGGTCACAGAAAGATCATAGGCCGGTGGGTGCAGAGTTATATGGACCCAAAGTCAGTGGAAACATAGCAAGTCACCGACAGTTCTTGGGGTTGGCAGCAGAGTCCCAGAAAGCAGGAAGGTGAAAGGGCAGAGAGAGAGGGAGTTTCCCAGTTTTCGCAACTAATAATAATAAGGCTACACCCCCAAGGAGGCATCATCAGGCTGTGACTTGATTGATAGGTTGGATTCTACCCCATACACTTTCTTATATCATCAAGTTGACATAAAATCATCTAATTACCACACCACCCTACTTTGGAATATCAAGACAGAGGCTCCTAAAGGCTCACCCATTCCTTGCCTAGTGTTGGATTCTTGAGAATCTGAACACCATCCAAGGCCTTGGAACCTTTGGAAAGTGCAATCTGCTAAGCCTGCTAGCTCTACCTTCCCCTTTTGTCCCAATCTGAACTGTCGAGATCGGGACTGGACAGACAAACAGAGGCATAGCTCTTGAATAGTATTTCTGCCTATGGAAGATAAAATGCCAGTCTTTAAAAGGTTACTTTCTACTTAAGTCTCTTTTACACTTACATAGAGAGCACCTCAATAATTTATTATAGAGATCAATGCCATTGAAGATAGTGAATAATTAATTTACAATAAGAAAAGATAAATAAAATGGGCATTATAGATTTTTGAATTATTTAGCTTGTAGAGACTCAGAAATCTCTAGTTCAGTACATCAGTACTGTATGTTATTGATTGTTGACTCAGCTTTGGCTTATGCTGACCTTATATGTAACTGAACAAAGCCTTCATCCTTTGTTCAGCCTGGTCCTACACCATCTTCATGATTGCTGGTATGCTTGAATCTTTTATTGTAGCTATTGTGACAGTCCATAGTTTCTCACATTGGTTTTTTTTTGTTGTTGGTAAGTACTTTTATTGGGGACTCTTACATCTTTTATCACAATCCATACATGTATCCAGTCTGTCAAGCACATTTGTACATATGCTGCCATCAGCATTTTTAAAGCATTCTCTTCCCACTTGAGCCTCTGATATCAGATCCCCATTTCTTCCCTCTCCCTCCCCAACCCACCCTCCCTCACGAACCCTTTATAAATTATAGAATATTATTTTCATATCTTACATTGTCCTCTGTTCTCTCTCACCCACTTTTCCATTGTTTGTCCCCCTGAGAGGGAGTTTTAGGTTGATCCTTGTGACTGATTCCCCCTTTCTCCACCAACCCTCCCCTAATTTGTAGCAGTGTGCATGTTCTGGTCTAATCCAATTTGTAAGGTAAAATTGAGGTCATGATAGTAGGGGGAAGGAAACACCAAAGAACTAGAGGAAAGTTATGTGTTTCATTGGTGCTATACTGCATCCTGACTGGCTCATTTCTTCCCTGTGACCTTTCTATAGGGGGATGTACAATTGTCTACAGATTGGCATTCGGTCTCCACTCTATGACTTCTCTCCCCATCCCCATTCACCTTGAGTATGATTTTGTTCTGGGTCTTAGATGCCTGGTACCTGATCCCATTGACACCTCATGATCACACAGGTTGGTGTGCTTCTTCCATTTGGGATTTGTTGCTTCTCAGCTAGATGGCCACTTGTTTATCTTCAAGCCCTTAAGACCCCAGATGCTAAATCTTTCTATAGCCAGGCACCATCAGCTTTATTCACAACATTTTCTCTGCACCCATTTTGTCTTCAGCAATCATGTCGGGAAGGTGAGCATCACAGAATGCCAGATTTTTAGAACAAAGTGTTCTTATGTTGAGGGAGTACTTCAGTCGAGGCCCAATGTCCATCTGCAATCTTAATTCTTAACATATAGATATGATGAGTACATAGTTCTATTCCCTTCTTGTTAAATGTATATTTACATACGTACATGCCTGTATTTAGACCTCTATAAATGTCCTTTACCTCCTGATTCTTTCCTCTATTTTCTTTTACTTTCCACTTGTCCCATCATCATGTTCAGCCTACATTAAGGTTTAGTAATTCCTCACTGCTACATTGCCCTTGATTAAGCCCCACCAGGTATCCTACATCCTTCTCTCCATTTTAGTTCACTTGTTGGTCCTTTGTCCCAGGCTTGGTTACAACCCCTTCCCCCCACCCCCCACTTTCCTTTCTCCCACCTCCCCTTCTCCTGTATCTCCCCAGAACCATAGGTCCTGTTCTTTTCATCTCCAAATTCTTTATCCCACCTATCTTATCAAGATAGACTTACAGATACATTAATAAGTGAAAAACCCAGCAAAGCCAAATACAACAACAAAGCAAGTCAAGACCAACAAAACAATAACAACAACAAAACCCACTACCACCAACACAAAGAAAACCCCTGACAAAAAATGGAAAAGTCTATAAATAGTTCACGATCTGTTTGTTGGCCTTTATGAATATTTTCCTTTTGAGTCTTATGGGGTACCACATTCTGTCTCCAAAGTCTATTTTTGATATTCCCCAGGAACTTCATCAATTTTCTCCCCTTGCTACTCTGTTGCATGTACTCTGTTTTGCCCCAGCATGATGGGGTCAGATTGTTCACAGTTCCCACACTGTGTCTCCAGTGTTGTCCCCCACAATGCTATGGTTTAGTGAGGGACATCGTATCTAGTGGTGGGGCCGGGCCTATGGTCCTCTCTGTACATTGTCTGCTTAGAGCAGGAATATCATCGCTGGGCTTGGTGGGCCAGGATGTACTCCCCTCCCTCTCCATCCTGTTTTGTTTCTCCCATGTACTCTAATCAGATGTGTCCCTCTCCCCAAACTGTAGCCCCAGTGCTGTCCTCTGAAATGCATTCTTCTGAAGGGAGTGGTTGTCCACATAGTTGGGATTGGAGCCGGCCCTGCAGACCTCTCTATTGGTTCCCTGGTACATGCCTGTGTGTTGTATTCATGTCTTGGTATATCGGGGTTGAAGCCTGGTCTCTCTCCCTCTCCTGTGGAGATATAAACAATACCCTCCCCTTGAATGAGTTAGTGCCCTGCTCCCCAGCATCCATGCCTTTTTCCCCCTCTTTATTTACCCCTCTTATTAGTTGCTGCCATATGGGTCCTTGGATTGGGTTTGGCCCCTGCGATAGCTGCTGGACATCACCCCAGGGATGTACTCACGTTGTATTTTGTGACTCTGCTTTATGAAACATAATTTCCTTTTCTAACAATTGGTTTTCACTGATAACAAAGTGAGAAGTTTCACCATTTTTAATTTTAAAGAACATTAGTTACAGTTCTCAGTACCTTTCAACACTAATTTCAGTAGCATCAGTTTTTCTTCTGTCTTATTTGTTCATTATTCAACATTCATATACATAAGAGATAATTGAAAAGATATGGCTTGGGAGTTTCTCTTGAAATTTCTTCTTACTTCTGAGTCTCTGAGTCTCTGAGCCTTGTAAAGCCTGTTTCGGATATAGATATAGATATATACACACATATGTATAGATATATATCTCTCTGTCCCAATGTAAAATCATCAGATATTTAAGGATACATCATCGACCAGGTCTCCAACAACAAAGGTGGGGTGGTGGTGAGAATCACATCACCGTGAAAGAGGGGGAGTGCATGATGGGGACCCAATGCCCACCTGTAGACAGCTGGACACCCCTTCCAGAGGGGTAGTGAGGAGGAGATGGGCCACTCAGGGTTCAGTGTAGCAACAATGAAACTCAAAAACTTCCTCTAGTTCCTGAACGCTTCCTCCCGTCCCAATCATCATGACCCCAATTCTACCTTGCCTTGCGGACCTGGTTATACCAGAGGATGTACAGCGGTGCAGTGGGGATCTGGAGGCACAGGGAATCTAGGACAGACGAACCCCTCAACACCAGCGGTGGGAGTGGCGACACCAGGAGGGAAGGGCATGTAGAAAGGGAGAACCGATCTCGGAGATCTATGTGTAACCTCCTCTCTGGGAGATTCTCAAGGGGGAGGCGGGTGAGGGGAGACGCCGGGGAGTGTAAGATAAGATATAATAATTATTTATAAACTATCAAGGGACCAGGGGTGGGATCGGGGAGGGAGGGGGATGGGGGAAAAAAGGGAAACCGAGCTGATTCTAGGAACCCAAGTGGAAAGTGAATTATGAGAATGACGAGTGCAACGAATGTATAAGGGTGCTTTGCTCAATTGATGTATGTACAGATTGTGATAAGAGCCTTATGAGCCCCAATAAAAAGATTTTTAAAAAAATACTGAATACTAATTGGAGAAAACTGTCACTCCCACAGTGGTTTGTTCATGTTTGATTGTTGTTGTGGCTGTATTAGTAATCAAAATGTTTAGAAGTTCAGGCTATGGCTTTATTTTCAGAAAGTTATATTGTTGATCAATCGAAATAACATAGAGGGGCCCCTCAAAAGTCTTACCAAAAATCCTTGATACTGACAAGATATTTAAGGTAAGGATTCATTTTAAATGAAAGCCAGTGCGCTTTGGAATCTTAAAATGGAAGCATTTTTATCCCTGTGCATTTCATCTTTTTTTGAAAAGGACAAAATTATTTCAGTTCTTACGTGACTTGAGAACTAGGCAGAATCAGCCTGACATTTAACACTGTAACACTATGGTTGCAAATAAGCTTAAATGGTTGAAAAAAATCAGAAAATGAATAATATTTTGTAACTCGTGAAAATTATGTAACACTGAAATTTCATTGCTCATAAGTAAAACTGTTTGGAGCACAGTCACATTATTTAGGTACTGTGCATGCTGTTCTCATGCTACAACAAGAGTTGAATAGTTGTGACAAAGAGTGTATGAGACACTGTCACTACTTTGTCCTGCTGTTTAGCATGCAACAAATATCAATGATGCAGTTTTAACTGTATAGCATTTTAAATGCCATGTGTGTATTGTATTACAACATTTCATTGACTTTTATTGCCCCTGCATACTGATCATGTCAAGAAAAGAGAAAATGGATTTTGAATGTCATAACTTAAGGACCAGTGAAGTGTGGGTTATCTTGTTATGTGTATTATGCAATGACACTGTGAGCTGTAGATGCTGTCCAGTTGATTCTGAGTCATCTTACACAGTGTTTATTAGAGACTGTATTAGTCCAAGTAGACTAGAGAAACAAACCCAGAGACTCTCGTATATGTGTAAGAGAGAGCTTTATATCACAAAGTAATTACACATCAGTAAAGCAGCCCAGCCCAGATCAAGTCCATAAGTTTGATATTAGTCCATAAGTCTGATATTAGCCCATGAATTCCTCTTCAAACTGATTTAGTACATGCAGTGATGTTGAATGCAGGAAGATCACTTGCTGGTGGTTGGAAAGCCCTGTGGATCCAATTGCAGTAGACATATCTCTAGGGCTCTGGTTGCCATTAGCATGGCTCTGTGTGGCTCTCCAACAGGAAGGTCAAGCAGAGAGAGTGTGTCCTGCCTCCGGGAAGGAAGTTCCAGAATCCTCATGAGAAAGCATCCCCCCCAAGGAAGCAACATTAGGCTGTGACCTGATTGACAGGCTAGACTCTATCTCTTTATTCTTTTATCAAGTGGACATGAAGTTGTGAAACTACCACACAAGTCTTTACAGGTGCAGCTCACCAGGTTTTCCCACAGAGTCACCTCTGGGTTCATAGTGGAGCACTTTACCATGGTGCCACCAGGGATGCTAGTCCTGATAGCATAGATGTGATGGAAAATTATGATATATTTAGACATTTACAAACTGTGCAGTCACCACAATAGTTCTAAGTCACAGGAAAGCAACTGTAAGAAAAATCAAAAAATTTAAAGTGGACTATCTCATTACAGCAGAATTTTGTAATAACATTTTTAAAAAAATGAAAATAAAAGTGAGTCTGCAGCCAAATTAGGTCTTATTTATTAACCAAGCAAGAAAACCACTGATAAATAGTGAGTTAATTACCTTGTGTTTGATTATAACTCTTCTGTGAGAACAGAACAGAGAGCAGTCGACAGTTTTGAGAGCCACATCAATAGTGAATTAGAAAACAAAGTCAATCATTTCAAGGGATTTTTCGGGGTTATTAATGAGCTGATAGATGTTGCCAATAGTACTCATTTAATTTGATGAGCCAATGCCTCTGAAGTAATGAAGTAGCCGCTCTGAATAGCCTGGGTAGAAGAACTACAGGGGAGAATGTTTTCAAAGAAGCTGAGAAATCATTAATTTAGCACAATCTGAAGTTGAATTTGTAAAGATGTGCTCTAATTAATCTATTAAAAATTTGTGTGTGGCAGAAAAGTCTTGGTCAGTCAAATGTGCACCTTGTGTGGAAGCATATCAAAGACTATCATTATATTTTTCCTCAGAAGATACTTTGCAGAAAATATTTGAATCTATCACATGTTACTGAACCACTACTGTTGATGTTGAACTTTATTTACTGTTGTGGATTTAACCTACATCAGTAGTGGATTTATGGTAAAAAAAATATAGACAGTAAATATCTTGACTTACACCCAGCAGTTTAGCAATGGTGAAGTTTTATTTTGATTTTTTTTTTAAGTTCAGGGTTGAGACTGAATGAGAACTCTCCTTAACTCCTACTATTAAATACGAAATAGCTTTGGATATTAGGCTTTTGTTGCATACTTTATCGTGTATTTTAAGGAATCCAGTCAAAAATGACAAGGCAAAGCAATGATTACATCCAAAACTTAGACTGTGGTTAGGTGGGACAATGTTTTCACTTGATTGCTAATCTAAAGGTTGGTGGTTTGAGCCCATTCAGTAGAACCATGAAAAAAAAGAGCTGAAAATCGTCCGTTAAGGTTCCAGCCAAGAAAATCATATGACTAGTTCTCTGTAACATATGGGGTTGCCAGGACTCAGAATCAACTGAACAGCAACTAACAAGTTCATGAGTTGTATTTCCAGTGACAATTTATGTTTTTTGAATCACAGGTAATGTCAAGCTCCTTTATAAGCTTCCTACATTGTTAAAGTTAAAACAAGAAGCTAGATCTCATTCTCACACGAAGTTGCAGTGTTTTCTGACCTCAGCTTACAGTTCCAGAAACCGTTTTCTGATCTTGATACAAAACTCAAAATTCACTGCCATCAAGTCGATGCAGACTCATAGCAGCTATATAGGACAGGGTAGAACTGCCCCTGTGAGTTTTTGACACTGTAATTGTTTATGGAAGTAGGAAGCCCTATCTTTCTCCTGAGGAGATTGTTGTTTTGAACTGCTTACCTTGTAAATCACAGCCCAACATGTAACTACTATTTATAGGGCTCTTCAATTTTGATACAAGTGCAAAGACAATGAATGTCTTTATTTCAAAATCCATTAACTGTACAACTGAGTTGTTCTACCAGAACTTCAATAGAAAGCAATTTATAATGTAATGACCTGCTAAAAGTTACGTGCTATCAGAAAAATCTAAGAAAATTCTATAAATGCTTTCTAAACAATGAATATTGTGTTAGCCTGGGTAGACTAAAGAAACAAATTCATAAACACGCATATGTATATAAGGGAGAGGTTTATATACAAGAGGAATTCAACATTGAGAAAACATCCCAGTCCAGTCCAGTCCAAGGCCATATGTCTGATATTAGCCCATATGTCCAATACCAATCTATAAAGTCCTCTTCAGACTCATGAAACCCATGCAATGAAGCCAAATGCGGATGATCACAAGCCAGTGGGTAGAAAACCTTTGGGTCCAGTGGCGTTTTAAGCATCTCCGGCTCCCAAGGTCTGGTTGTGTCCATGTGGCTTGTCTTCTGCAGTGTCTCCCAGGGAGTAGCAGATTGAGAGCGGTCGGTCTTCAGTCTCCAAGGAGGAAGTACCAGATTTTGCAGAATTCTCAGGAGACGGCATGCCCACAGAAGTCTCATCGGCTCTCTCCAGAGTGACAGCCTAGACTCCACTCCTACACTCTTAATCCTTACATTGACACCAGACGAGGTGACTGCCACAAATATAGTCAGTCTAAAATATTTGTGCAGGCCAAAAGAGTACACAAGAAAGTTTCTGGAGCTGATAGAGAAATGTATAAAGTAGCAGGGTACAATGTCATCAAACAAAAATCAGTTCGTTTTCTATATACCAGTAATGAGAATTCTGGAAGGGAAAATAGGAATACAATTCCACATACAATTACACCTAAGAAAATAAAATAGCTAGGAGTAAATTTAACCAGGGACTTGAGGATTTATGCAATGAAAATTAGAAAGACTACTGAAAGAGATTAAAGAATAAGGGTATAATCTTTGAAAACTTCTATAAATAAATGAAAAGATCCTCCATATCATTAATTGGAAGGCTTAATATATTAAAATTCCAATACTACCCAAAGAAATGTATAGATTTAATATATTCCCGATCAAAACTTCTATAACAACAGAAAATGAAATAGAGTCTATGCCTCATATCAAACACAAAACCAAAATGGATTAAGGACCTGAATGTACAAACTAAAACCATAAAATCCTTAGAGGAAAATACAAAGGCAATGCTGTCAGGTCTGACTTTTAACAGTAGATGACCTAATACAATAACAAAAGCACAAACAGTAAAAAATAAAATATATAGGACCCCCTGAAAAATTTAAACCTTTGCAACATTTGCCAAAACCCAAGAGGAGAAGGAAGACAACGACAGAGAAACTGGATGAATTGAAACGGACCCAGGAAGGAAATAGGGAGAGTTCTGCGACATTTCAGGGATTGCAGTCTGTGTTATGGAAACTTTTGGTATGAACTATTGATTGGATAAATAAACTTGCTATGCAAACGTTCACCTAAAGCACAATAAGATATGTTTTTGGGTTTTTTTTTTTAAGCAAAAACTTGGTTCATCAAATGATTTTACTAACACAGGGCAAAGATAAGCTACTGATTGGGAGAATATCATATGTATATATATGATAAGAAACAGACCCTATTGTGGTTATTATATAATTTCATGTCAACTTGATGTAAAAGTGTATGGAATTGAGTATAGACTGTCATTCAGGTCACAGCCTGGGCATGGCCTTCTCTTAAGGAGGGCCCTGGGAACCTCCCACCCTCTCTCTACTTTCACCTTCCTGCTGGTTGGCCACGCTTAGACTAGATTCTTCCACTGCCATTGGATCCACACAACTTTGCACACACCAACCTGAGATATTCCTACATTCTACACCATTGCATGTGGCAGTGTGAGTCTGAAGAGGGACTTATTTATGGAGTAGTATTGGACTTATGGACTTGAGTTGGACTAGGCTGGGATGTTTTATTGATGCATAATTACTTCTTGATATAAAGCTCTTTCTTACACATATATGAGTGTCACTGGATTTGTTTATATAGTCAACCTGGCCTAATACACCTATATTTAAAGGATGCTAATTCAAAGGAGACCCAATCATAAAATATACAAAGCATCTGAATAGACATTTCACCAAAGAGAACATTTAAGTGGCCACTAAACACATGAGAAGATGCTCACCATTAGAGATATGCAAAACAAAACCATAAAGGGACACCATTTCACTACCATTTAGGATGAGCTGGTGGTGCAGTGATTAAAGTGCCTATCTGTTAACCAGAAATTTGGTAGTTCTAATCCACCAGTCCCTCTGGGAGAAAGATGTGCCAGTTTAGTTATGTAAATGTTTACAACCATGGAAATCCTATGGAGATCCTATTGGGTCAGTATAAGTTGGAATTGGGGATGGGTTTGGTGTTAGAATGGCTAAAGTGAAGACAAAATAAAATTGAAATGCTGCCGAGGATATGAAGAAATGAGAAGCTTTATCCATTCTGTTGAGGATGTAAAATGATACTGCCATTATGGAAATCAGTGTGGTGGTTCCTAAAAAAACTGAAAACGGAGCTACCGTATCACCTGGCGATTTTACTCCTGGGCAAGATCGAGAACAGAGACTTACACCGAGATTTGTGCCCAAATGTTCATTGCAGCACTAGTCACAATCACCCAAAGATGGAGGCAACTTAAATGCCCATCAACAGACGAATGAACAAATGTAGTACATGTGTACAATGGAATATGAGGAAATGGCATGGGGCCACATCTGACTTCCTCAAGCTAAGCAAAGGAGGAGAATCCAGCCACACATCTGCCCCAGGATGATTCCTATGAGGCAGAGGTCAGGCATGCCTGCACCCTCCAGCTTCCCTTTATTGTGACTCAAAGCAAAGACTGTGAGGATGGCTGAGAGGCGGTGCTTTGAACCCCAAAATTTGCATCTTTAATGTTTTGTAACCTGTTAACTTCTCTAATAAAGCCTCACAGTCATGAACACTGTCGTGAATTCTGTGTGGCCATTGCAACAAATCATCGGACCTAGCAGAACACACTTTTCTATGAGGGGGCATCAAAAAAGGTTTTTTTCAAAATTATTTATTAAACTTTTTTTTTTTTACAAAATGACCTTATCACCTTCAAAGTACTCTCTATTACACTTAATACATTTGTCAAATCTGCGATTCCATTCTTGGAAACATTTTTTAAACTCACCTGTTGGGATGGCATCTCCATCGTTTTTTCTGCACCTGTTCTACATCATCAAATCAGTGTCCTTTTATGCCCCTCTTCATTCACTGAAACAAAAAGAAATCACATCAAGTGAGGTCGGGTCAGTGGGGCAAGAGAGGCATGCTGTTTTTTGCCCCAAACCAGTTCACTGAGTTGGCTGTGTGAGCAGGTACATTGTCATGGTAGCAAAACCAGTCCCCCATCTGCCACAAATTATGCCTTTTTTGTCTCACACTGTTAACACAATCTTTTCAGCTCCTCTAGATAGAAAGCTTGATTAACAGTCTGACCTGGTGGAAGAATTCCAAATGCACTGTGAGTTGACATTTTTGTCCATTGGGGAAGTTGACAGACGGCCAGGATGAGGTTTATTATCAGTCGACATTTCACCTTTTATGAAATGAGAAAACCACTCATACACTTGAGTTTTTCCAATAGCACTGGCCTTCTAAGCTGTTTCTGCAGCATTTTTTCCCGAGCAGGAAACAAAATTTCACCTCTTCATGCTGGTCTCTTAACTTGGCCATCACAAAAAACAAGGTTTGAGCGAAACTACTTTCATGAGAAAATTCACTGTGACCAGAGAGAACCTTCCCATTTGATGCCATTGGTGCACTAACTCAGAGCAAGTTGCTCAATGCTCACCTAGCTGGAAAAATATGAACTACTAAAGCTCCACCCAGCCGAGTTTTTTCCTGTTTTCTTTTTATGGGGGGTGCAGGGGAGGAGATGGGGGGTACCATGTATTGTTACAGTGTGTCATTCCATCTTGTTAAGGATCTTTCTCTTTCTCTCTTCACTCAAGTTCCACAAATTATTTTTAAGAAAATGTAACACAAGAAAAATGTTAAATTTTTAGCTTTGCTTTGAATTGACATTTATCAGAAAAAACCTGCTGTTTCCCTTCTAGCAATCTGAAGATGAAATGGAACAAAATCTAGCCCTCTTACAGTAAGTATACTAAGTTTTGGCTTTATGAAGTATTTTTTGTTATCTTACATATCTAAAATGGATCCGCATTTTCATTTCACACGTTTCAGAATCATTTAGTTTATTGCCCCTTTAGCAGCATGCATATGTTATTTTGCACACATTTTAGGTAAGTTTACTTTTAGATATGTTTATTTAATTAATTTTTAATCATTTTATTGGGGAGCTCTTACACAAATTTTATAACACTAGATATGTTTAATTTCATAAGAAAGATGAACTCATTAAGGTAAGTTGATTGTTTATTCATAATTCTAAAACCAAATTTACAGTATAGCATAAAGAAAAAAAATTATAGAGTTCATTGAAATTGGACTTCAGATAACTATTATATGCTGACATTTTCTTTCATTTCTTTTAATCACTTTGCTGACTGGTCATGAGCATACACACGTTTTTCTGCCAAGCATTGCTGACTGGTCATGAGGTAACTCATGTTTGCAATGACATTAGCTTATGCAGTTTGTAAGCCTGAAAGCAATATAGGTCTTAATTGGAACTGACTGCAAAGGATAATTTTGGCTTGAAATTGTCCATCAGCACAGTGTTCTCCAAGTGTGGGGTGTGGACCCCAGGGAGACCCCGAGACCCTTTCATATGGTCTGGAGATCAAAACTATTTTCACAATAACACTGACACATTCTGTGCCCAATGCACAGTCATGACGTTTGCACATGTGAGGATAGTGCTAAAACAGTTGGGCAAATACGCTGATGCCTACAGAATAGTCATTGTTTTGTCATGAGCTCACAATTTAGAAAACAGCAACCAAAAAATGAGTTTCACCCAAGAAGTGTCTGATTAAAGCAGAAAAATTATTTATTTTATTAAATCTCCATTCTTGAATGTATGTCTTTTAAAATGTTTTGTGTGATGAAATGGGGAATATGCTTAAAGCACTAATGTTAATACTGAAATCTTGAGGAAAGTACATATACACTTATGTGCAGAACTGGCTTCATGTTGTCATGGAACACTTTAAAAAACACTTGAAAACAACTGGTAGACACACTGGTTATTCACATTTGGGTGCTTTGGCAGACATTTTCTTGAAAATGAATGAAATATGCTGGTCAGCTTGGGTTGGTATTCTGTGCTAGGGGAAAAATTTAAGCTTTCATGTGAAAATTCGAGTTTGGGAAATCTTTTCTGCATCACCATGATCTTGATGCCTTTGCAATACCTGGCATTTTCTGATGAGATCAGTGGTAATGTTTATACTGATGACACTTTCAAGGAGGTGGAGTTTTTTAAAACAAACATACTCCCTGCCATTGAGTCAATGCTGACTCAGAGTGCCGTCCTGTGGGTTTCTGAGACTGTCACTGTTTGTGGGAGTAGAAAACCCAGACTTTGTGCTCCGGAGCTGCTGGTGGCTTCAAACTGTGGAGCATGCGGGTTGCAGCTGAGCACAGACCGGCAGTCAGCAGGGCTCCAACTGAGAGCATCTATATATCTCAGTGGTTCAATACTGGACCTTGAGGTTGTTTGCAGTGTTAATGTCAATATCATTTTGTTCTGTGTTCAGACATGTCTTAAATTATATTTTGTAATTAACGAATTCTATCGTTAGACTCTAGTTTTATTTTGTTTACAGTCAGCTTGTTCTCAAAGAATTATATTTTAAGAAAAAGAACTAGTATTCTTTTCAGTTTGTTGCCATGAAATTATCATTCTATTTGAGTGATTCCATTTCCATTTTCAAGATAGCTTATATTGATCACTTCTATTTTAGGACAAGAGAGAATACTTAATTTCTTATTCTTGCCTAGGATTCAGGTAGCTACTCATAGAAAACCTGAAACAGAGCCTCTTTATTAAGGACTCTCTTGATTGCATTTATACGCTAAATTGGGTTTGGGGTGGAGGGTGAGGGAGTTAACTGATTGCTTTTCTTCGATCCACTTTTAATTATCCAAAGGCAAATGATCAAAATTGCAAATTACTTAGGTATGGCCCTTATTTTGTTTTCAACCTATTCTTTGCAATTATTTATTCCTTTTATCTGCTTAAAATACAAGAATGATAAATAATGTCTGGGGATTTTCTCATTACTGACTTTTACTTACATCTAAAACCACAAGAGCACGTTTTCAGGTTATTTGATGTTAAACTGTATAGCTATTTGGTAACTTAGTTCCAATTCAGTGTCATTTTCTCTCTGACATCGTCACCCTTATGATTGTAAGACAGTCCTTTACAACGTCACTTTCAAACCTAAATGTTTAAGCTTTTTAAACATTTGGAGCTCATCCATTAATTGTTCCAGTCTCATTTTCATTTTTGCAATCACTTGAAATAGAAATGTGACAAATTGGTAGCAATTGTAAAAGAAAGGACAATGATGTAACAGACTAGCATCCTATTTTGAAAACCCTTTAGGTGAAAAAACACACAACACATTTGAATGATAATGTTTTCTTTCTACTTTAAAGCATATTTTAATTTATTAATTGATTATTTTTTCATCCTAGAACAAATTGTCCAATGTTTTCTTTGTCAGTTCCACAGACCGATCTTTCACTCAGCCACCAAAACATTCAAGGTATGTTTACATGGACAGAGTTAGAAATTTTGTCTGCTGGAAATAGAAATTTATTTACCTCTTTATAGCTAGTCTGGCCTGCCCTACATTGCTTGATGTGTGAGTAGATCCTTTACTACTCTTATGTATGAAATCAGTGTTTCTGCTGCCCTTGGATCCTGCTGCTTAGCATCACCCTTATCAAAAGCAGCTCACTGGTAGCCAGTGCCTGCTATTCCAAATGTTTGCTCTGTTGCCCTGTTATTTGGAACTCAACTTTGAAGACATTGTTTATTTTCTCTCTTCATAACATTCTTAATATCCATGGCATGTCTCCCTTGACTGATGGTCACCTAGGCTCTTTGTACCTTAGTTTACATTGTTTTTGAGCATAATTATCTTTTTCTCTGAGGTGTCCTTCAGTGACTTCTCCAGAGTAAATTCCATGTAAGTTGCTGGATAGTGTATTGTAAAATTGTAGTGGTCAAAGAAACCATTGTGCGGAGGAAAAAATAATGTCAGGTTTAAACATATACTATATATTCTCTTTTTCATTGCCATCAAGTCTATGCTGACCATGGTGAACCTATAGGACAGTATAGAACTGACCCCCATGAGTTTCTGATACCGTGACTCTTTACAGGAGTAGAGAGCCCCGTTACTCTCCCAATGTGTACATATACTATAGAGACCGCTTACTTAACCTTAGACAGGATAAAACAAAGACAAATACAATCATCCTAGAATGAGGGAAACTCAGTATGGACAGAGTACAGAGACCAAAAATGGAGTCCACTAGAGTGGAAGACAAAAGATATCAGTACAAAATCAGGCTTGGTGGCAGGCCAATTCATCACTGCTACAGGCAGGATTACAGAATTGAAGAAAGCACCATGATTGGAAGACATACACAATTACAGATGAAAGAAATTTATAGGTCAGCTTTCACCAATGGACATTTGGACCTGAATCGTAACCATCAAAACCCCAACTTTAAGTAACATGACTATTTTTGGTAAATCATTAAGGGGGCACTCAGGCATGTTTCCTGGTTTTCCATGTAAGCCTCAAGGCAACACATATCTCCCCGGACTAACCTGGGAGTTGTGATCTTTCATACACGCTCTAACTGAGGGCAGAACTGCCACATTGCTGGTTAGTGGTCAGGGAAAAATACAAATGGAGTCTGAATTTAAGTTAGGGCTCAAAAAGGAGTTAGACTCTCATAGTAGATTACAGCTTTCCACTAATCAAGTGCTTTAGAATTTTAGCTCTAATATACTTTATTTTATAACAGAAGAACACTGTGACATATTTGAAATAGGAAGTTAAATTTTAAAAACTACCCTTTTCTGCTCTATTGGTATGGAAAGTGGCCCAGCAGTAGCAGTCTTACATTTCGCACACCACTACCTCTTGCCTTTGCTCCTAATCCTTATATTTTGACTCTAATATTATTTGTTTATTCTTCCACAAATATTTATTGAGTCTACTATGTTCCAGATGTATGGGTGCTAGGGGTGTAAGGCTGCTAAAATAAGCCAGGAACTAAAAGATAGTTGTTCTATCTTGAATCTTGACACTACAAGGATGGGTCTGAAACATCTCATTATTGCTGGGAAGCAAGGCTGTTTTTAAGAATGACTGGGCAGTGCTGAAAGGATAAAGGGCAAGTCAAACTGTGACAGTTTAAGCAGGGAATACATCTAATCATCTTAGCTTATGGAGATAAACTTATGGAAGATTATGAGTTCATAGTGGTATTCAAAAAGTTAAAGTTACTTGCTGCTGTTGAGTCAATGCTGACTCATAGAGACCCTATAGCACAGAATGGAGCTGCCTCCCAGGGTTTCCAAGGCAGTAATCTTCACAGAAACGGACTGCCACATCTCTTATAAGAGGGTGGGCAGGTACAGCTGGTGGGTTCAAGCCACTGGCTTGTCAGGTAGGAAGGGAGTGCTTAACCACTGAGCTTCTGGGGCTCTTAAGCAAACACTAATAGTGTACAAAAGATCGTCTTTATAGTGACAAAAGTAGGACCTATTGTTAGGTGTTGTCAAGTCAGTGCTGAAGCATAATGGCTATATGCACAGTAGAATGAAACACGGCCCAGTCCTGTGTCATCCTCACAATCGATATGTTGGAGCCCACTGTTACAGCCACTGTGTCAGTCCACCTCCAGCTCCTGATGGTCTTCCTCTTTTCTCCTGCCCCTCTACTTTACCAATCACTTGTCTGTCAGTTTGTTGTATTTTTTGGTGGCTTTTGTCTTGCTGTGACACTGAAAACTGTGTCAGTGGTATTTAAATACCAGCAGGTTTGCTCTAGCTAAACAAGTTTCAACAGACTAAGAACAGGCTACTAAGAAGGAATAGGCTGTACTTCTGAGGAATTAGCCAGTGAAAATGTATGAAGAGCCGTAGATCATTGTCAAATATAGTACCTATAGTAGGGTGTTTTAAACTTTTTAATGATTTTAAGAAATAGCAAAATACACCACCACCACCAGCCCCCCCCCCCCAAAAAAAACCCATTGCCACTGAGTTGTTTCTGACTCATCTACCGTACAGCACAGAGTAGAGCAGCCCCACAGTGTTCTGAGACTAAGTTTTTATGAAAGCTTACAGCTTCATCTTTCTCCCAGTGAATGACTGGTTTATTTTAACTGCCTGTCTTGCAGTTAGCATCCCGACGCTTTAATCCACTGCACTACTAGGGTCTTCTTTAAGAAATAAAACCTTGCACTCATTGCCATCAGGACCCCTTAATATGTGTGCATTTTGCTTTCTCTGCACATCTTGTTATAAAGCTCAAGATATCTCCATTTTTAAAAATGTAAATAGAAAACCAACAGCAAAACAAAATTTTGAATAAGCTCTGGAAAAAGTAAGAGTTGTACCCAAAATTGGAGGAGCACACAGGATTAGCAGTTCACACATAAAACATTTAAGAAGTTAAATCTTCCTAAGTCCCACTGTGATTAATTGACTTTTCTGCACAAAGTCAATCCTTTATTTCTTAGGAAGTAAAACAGTAGATGACCCTGCACAAACTCCAAAGTCACTTGCATTGACTCAATTCTGACTCATAGCAACCCAATAGTACAGAGTAGAACTGTCTCTTGGTTTTCTGAGACTGTAAATCTCTATAGGAGTAGAAAGCCTCATCTTGCTCTCCAGGAATGGCTAATAGTTTCGTAATGCCTGCAGTTAGCAGCCCACTGGTAACTGTGTATGGTTGACAGTAACAAGGCGAAAGTTTTTGGACCACTGGCCAAGGGAAACGGCAAAACAACGCCTGGGCCAAAATATTAGGTCCTAAAAAGTACCATATATACTCTTGTATAAGCCGAGTTTTTCAGCACAAAAAAAGGTGATGAAAAACTGGGATTCAGATTATACACAGGTCAGTGGTACCCCAGCGAGGTATAACCTCTCGCGGGTGATTGCCATTTCTCCGCTGTTCATTCAAAGCCCTGCTGACACTGCAGGGCTTTGAATGTTTGTTTACTCACATCCAACCAATCAGAGCCATCCTATGGCGTGGATGGCTCCAATTCGCAGAAGCACGATAAGTGATTCACTTAGGTTGGCTGCTGAACTGGTAAGGATGTGTCTGTGGCGGGGGGTCTCTCCCCTCTGGTCTCTGTGTTAATTCACATCCTGTATCCCCCACCCACATGGACTCCCCCCCACCCCACCCCACCCCACCCCACCCCTTGCTAACACGTCGTGGGGGATGGGGGTGGAGGCATTACCATGAAAGTTCTTTTTCAAAGTCTTGTTTTTTTTATCCTATTAGAAATGGATACTCTTGAACCAAAACAAAAACACTGGTCATATGAGGCTGGTTTCAAAATGAAGGTTGTGTCAAGAGCAGAAGAGAGGACTAACAGTATTGCAAGTAGGGAATTCTGTGTTGATGAAAAGCAAGTGAGGGAGTGGCAGAAAATGAAGGCTGACTTGGAACAGATTCCAAAAGCTAAAAAAGTTTGTCGTGGTTTAACGTCGTTTTATGGGGCTCTAGAGAGTGAATTGCACAAATGGGTTATGGGGTATCATCAAAATAGTTACTGCATAACATGCATGAGAATCTGCATACGTGCTTTACAAATGGCTAAGGATGACAAATATAAAGCACCAAGCATTGAAAAATTTGCTGCATCAGCAGGATGGTGTACCCACTTCATGAATAGATTTGGCCTACTGTGTTAGAGACAAAGAACAAAGATTTCCCAGAAATTGGCACAAGACCCTGAAGAAAAAATTATGTCATTCCAGTCTTTTATATAAAACAAAGAAGGATTTATAATTACGACCAGGCAGATATTGGGAATATGGATGAAACTGCCATGACTTTGATCTTCCAAGCAACAGAACTGTGGCAAGTTTAGGAGAAAAAAACACTTTTCTCAAAACCACAGGAAATGAAAAAACACACTTTACAGTTCTGTCATGTTTGGCTAACGGAACTAAACTGCGTCCTGTCATGATTTTTAAAAGAAATACCTAGCCTAAAAAGATCAATATCCCACCAAGAATTACTGTGCATGCACATGTTAAAGGCCGGATGGATGAAGACGGAACAGAAAAATAGCTGGAAGAAATTTGGAACCAACGACCAGGAGCAGCCTTAAAAAAACAGTCATCTTGTTTGGGATATATTCAGAGCCCACCTATTGGATGACATAAAAAAATTGGCAAAATCTAGTCAAGTTACTTTAGCCATTTTTCCAGGTGGGCTTACATCTGTACTGCAGCCTCTGGATGTATCTTTGAATAAGCCTTTCAAAGAACATGTGCAAAGGATGTGGCATGAATGGAAGTCATCTGGTTAAGCCCGACTAACAAAAGGAGGAAATCTCATGAAGCCTGACATAGAGTTAATAGCAAAGTGGGTTCGAGATGCATGGGAAGACATTCCAGAAGACATGGTGTGACGTGCCTTCCAGAAATGTAGTATTAGTAATGCTATGGATGGCAGTGAAGACTGCGCTTTGTATGAAAATGACAGCAGTGATGGTGATGACGGCGATCTCAGTGAGGACAGCGTCTATGATGCCCTCACACCAGCTAAAGCTCTGCATTGGGATACGGATGATGATGAGGAATCCAGTTTTGAAGGGTTTTAACTCTTTACATTTTAGCTTGGTTGCTGATTGAGCTCAGGGAGTAGTATCCTTAAGGTATCATTAGTGATACCTTATTTTTGTTGAAGCAATTTTCCACTTACTGTGCTGGTTTACTAATGTTAAATGACTTGTCCTTTTATTTATGTTTTTTATTTAAAATAAATATTTAAATACATTACCCCACTGATGTCTCCATTTTTAGTAATTTTATTTTCATTTGTTTTGATTATTGAAATTCACCAATAGCTTCTGCATTTTCCACCCTAGGCTTATACTTGAGTCAATCAGTTTTTCTGGTTTCCCTGGTAATAATTAGGTACCTCGGCTTATACTTGGGTCAGCTTATATTCGAGTATGTATGGTAACTGATGAAGTTTTAGTGTTTTAGATATATCACAGGTCTTTACAGGTCTGTGATAGTTGGCTGCTGAGATTTGAATCACCTTGGGAGCAGCAGTCAGTCAGTCACTTCCAATTGCAATTAAAAGCCACTTTAGTTGATAACCTAGATCTTTCGCTTCGCGTGATGCAAGGAGTTTTCTTCTTCTTTTGGATCTGATAGAATTTCTGTGACCCCAGGGAGATATCAAAATACTGCTTTAATCCCAAGAAGATTGTTACTTTAGAATTAGTTTAAGAGCAATAAGAAGTTTATGTATTTTTTGTCTGGATGCTTTAAATGGTTAAAAAATTATATTAACTTTTATTTCAATTAAGGTAATTTAAATTGGCAATCAATGTTTACGGTTAAAACAATAACTCCCAAGTGTTAAATATGGAAGTTTAATAAATTGATCATTAAAGAAATGTAAGTACAAAGAATAATTGATACTCTTCTTCAAGGTCAAAAACCTTTGTGATTTTTAAGTAATTGAATCAGTTTCAAATAGCTTAATATTTTAATTGAGACTATTCAAAATATACTTCAGAATTTGGTTAAAATAGATTTAATACCTCTTAAGTTATCACTGTAAACAGTTAAGATGAAGTAGCAGTACCATATTAGATGCTGAAGTCCCTTTTTTATATGGATGTCTTCTCAATTGAGATAGGGGTATCATGGTAGTATCATGGCATTGTATTGTTAGGTGACATCATATCAGTTCCAATACATAATGCCTGGGCCTGGGCTATCATCACAATATTTTTTAATATTAGTGCAAATATCTCATAGTGAGGTAATTTAATGTAATAACTACTTGAAAAAATCCACACAGTGGCATTCTTAAAAGTTTTCATTTACATGATAATTGGTGTCTGACAAGACATGTGGACTAACAGTTCGAAAGTGGTCTAAAACCAGTCTTGTCTTGTTTGGATATGTATTTCTCCTTAATCATTTGCTTCTGATTCCGAAACACAGAAAGACATTTTTCAGTGCCAACTAATGGTCACCAACTAGTGACTTATTCCAAGAAAACTTTCTTCATGGACTTAAAAGGGAAATCTAAAGGTCACAACCATTTTATTAGATTATTTGCAAAGTGTTAATTCTTGAATTTTCTATATAATTACAGACTTGTAGTGCAGCATCTCCTTAGTGGAAAGATGAAGACCTTATCAAATTTGGTCTCATTAGAACATAAGCTCTCTTGCAAGCACATACCCTTTCAATGAGGCATTTAAAGTCAGTACTAAGTATGATATTCCTTGCTAAAATAGACAATTTCACAGGTAAAAAGATACTTAACACGAAGGTTAGAAATGCTACTTTGGCATGGTGTTTATTGTATGAATGAAACTAGAATATATAATTTTGGGGAATCTCTTTCCCAATATCAGATGCTTCAAATGAACTTTTAGTAGAAAAAAGAAGGATGGATTGTATTATTATCAATTTCAAAAAGTTCAGGAAATAATGGATCATCAGACAAAACTAGACAGAAAATGTCTTTTTGATATAACAATTTAATTAGGGAAATGAAAAACAAACAAAGACAAGTGCATCACTAAGCTAAAGCAATCTCTGTGTCACATTTAACTTGTGATTCATCAAAGCACAACCTATAGCTTCTATGAATCGTAAGTTTCCCATTGCAGTGGTTTAATATCAACATTGCGAAGTTGAAGAAAATAAAAATATGGAGTAAATTAAGCCTCATTTTTCACAATAGCACTGAAGAGAAAAAATTACCTTTCTATGATATCTTAGTGCTAAAACCACAGTATCAGTGGTTTTTCTATGCCAGGAGTCATTAGTTGGAACCTTGAAACTTTTTATATAGAATAAATTTTAAATTGAGAAGTAGGATAAAAAGCAAACTCTGTAAACCTTTTCAGTTTTTCTATGCCAACCAGATTTTATGAACTCATATTAATATTTTAATTAGTGTAAACAATTTAAGGAATTTGGACTTAAAGAGTCTGCTTTTATATTAACTTAAAAGTAATATAGGATCCTCTAGACAGGAGTAGAGCTGGCTTGGCATCCTCTAGAATCGAAGTCATATAGAGCATCAGGGGGCTGTGTAAAACTGTATGCTAGCTGTTCATCTTCCATATCTAATCGGACATAGCAGGAAGGGTTAGAATACTACTCATCTATACTGTTGAAATCTTGAGCTATACGAAGGGGTACCCCCCCCAAAACTGGAATTTTTTTGAAAGCTGTATTTAAATATTTTTACAAAGCAACCTTATCACCTTCAAAGTCCTCTCCATTACATGTAATACATTTATTAAATCTGAATTTTCTTTCTTGGAAATATTTTTCAAGCTCATTTGTTTGGATAGCTGACAGCACATCCCTTGTTTTTTTCTTCACCTCTTCTACATTGTCAAATCGCTATCCTTTCATGCCCCTCTGCATTCGTGGAAAAAAAAAGAAGTCGCATGAAACTAAGGTGAGTCAGGTGTTTGGGGCAAGAGAGGTGTGTTAGTCTGGGCATTTTAGAGAAACAAATCCACAGAAACTCATGTATAAGTGAGAGTTTTATATAAAGGTTAAGTGCACATCAAGAAAACATCCCAACCCAGTGCTGCCCAAACCCACAAGTCCAACATTAACCCATTTGTCCGACACCAATCCACAAAGTCCTCCGCCATCTCACAAAACATACACTATGATGCCAACTGCAGGAGGAAAGCCGAATTAGTGACTGTGTAAGCATCTCAGTGCTGGCAGGGGTCTCCACATGGCTGCTCCAGCAACCAGGGCTGCATCAGGGTAGGCCCATGTGGCTTCTTCTTGAGGATATCTTGGAGGAAGTGAGCCTTGCCAGCTGAAGCAGGGAACTGGCTAAGGCAGCTGCACCCAGGTCCAACCATCAGAAAGCAAGAGACCTGAGAACTAGAAAGGCGAGGCTCATGGAACCATTTATTTCTCCACCCTTTAGTTAACCCCACATGTGTTTTTTGGCCAGGTTGGCACAATAAACTACCTCAAGAGACATGCTGTTTTTTCCCCAAAAACTGGCAAACAGATAGCTGCTTGAACAGACGCATTTGGTGGTTGGAAATGCCCTATCTGCCACAAATCAGGCCTTTTTTGTTGCACAGTTATGCAATCTTTTCAGAACCTTTAAATAGATAGCTTGATTAACAGTCTGACCTGGTGGAACGAACTCCAAATGTACTCTCCCCTTAACATCACATCCGGGTTTTTTTTGGGGGGGGGGGGGCTCGGGGGGTACTCTCTCATATATAATAACATTCCTTGGTAGTACCTACTAACCAAAATCATTTATGGTTTTTTAATGAAAATTTTCTAAATGCCATCCGATGCATATGTGAAAATTTTGAATACTTGGAACATTTAAAGCCCAGCGTCTTTTTAGCAGCCTTCCAGCTTTTCGTCATCATAGATGCCAGCTCTGATGTGGCTTCTATGATCATCAGAGATTCCAGCATCAGATGTGACGATAAGCAGTAAACCAGTCAACATGAACAGTTCCTGAGCTTTCGTGCAGCATATCCATCACTGCTAAGATGATGGGAAATAAAGAGAAAACAACAACTTGGAAAAGCTCTTCAAGAAGAGAATCAGTAAGGCTTTTCAGCTGCTTTTTAGAAAGCACTTACAGCATCCTGTGCATGCTGAAGTGGTTGCTGAAACTCTAAACTCAGGAAATATATTTATACATACTCTCTACAGCAGGTACAATGTCTATGCCAACAGTTGGAAATTCTTCAAACTTCAGAAATGATTTAAAGCCGCTGGCGACATCAAGTACTCTGATCTTTCCTGAGGCTTGTAGCAACTCAGTTATAAAATCAAGGATTGTAAAGCTGAAGTTCATCAAGTGACCTTCAAGTTTAGAAGACTGGTGTATTTTTAAGGCTGGAGTGGGCTAAGATACATCTGATAGTCTTCAAAGGCACCAGTTCTTTAGTTTTCCTTACTAATTGTCCAGCTTTCACATGCATATAATGCAGTTTAAAATACCATCGTTTGGCTCAGGTGCACCTTAGTCTTCAGAGCGTCATCTGCTTTTTAACGTTTGAAAGAAATCTTGTATAGCAGGTTTGCCCAGTGTAATTTGTCACTGATTTCTGACTGCTGCTTCCAGGGGCATTGATCATGGATCGAAATAAATCCTTGACAACGTCACTCTTTTCTACTTTTATGGTGATGTTGCTTGCTGGCCCAGTTTTGAGGATTGTGGGTTTCTTTATGTTGAGCTATAACCCACATTGAAGGCTGTAGTCACTTCTAAGTGCTTCCAGCCCTCGTTCTTAGTTTTCTCTGAACGTTGGTGTCATCTACGTAGCACGGGTTGTTAATGAGTCTTCCTCCAGTCCTGATGCTATGTTCTTCTTCATCTAGACTGCCCAGCCTACAGATGGAGTAAGTACGGTAAAAAGGATGTAACCTGCCACATACCTTTCTTGATTTTCAACCATGCAGTCAGTATTCCCTTGTTCTGTCTGAGCAACTTACTCTTCTCGGTTCCTCTTTATTAATTGTCTGTGTACAATTCTATCTGAGCACAGTCATGACTAAGGCATACCTTATTTTGCCCTTGGGTTTTGAGTTTGCTAAGAGGTGTCAGCAGTAGTTAGACAAAGACATATTTCCATTTTTTCTCACGCCCAATTACATTTTGTAGAAATGTAGGGTCCCACTATGTCCTGCATTTCCCATCAGTCCAAACAAACTCCTGCCTCATTTGGCCTTCTGAGAGGCCTGACTATATTGTGATGTTGTTGGTTTCTGTGTAATGTGGCCACCATCCTCACTGAACTTCTGATTCCACAATCTTTTATTGGTGATCTTTTTAAAGTGCTCCATGCCTGGGTTTATCACTCTGTGGTAGTTTTTCTGCCTTGAAGCTACTTTGTGGTGACCTTCCCTCCTGGCAGCTGCCGCTTGCCTGTTTGCCTTTCAGAGTGCTCAGAACAGACAACTCATTTTAGTATCATCCAGACCAGGGGTCTCCAAACTTTTTAAATAGGGGGCCAGTTCACTGTCCCTCAGACCCATTGGAGGGCTGGACTATAGTTTAAAAATAAACTATGAACAAACTCCTATGTATACCGTACATATCTTATTTTGAAGTAAAAAAACAAGCGGGGCAAAAAACCTCTGCAGGCTAGATAAATGTCCTCCGTGGGCGGTAGTTTGAGGACCCCTGATCCAGCCTATAGGTTGAATCATGACAAGTAAACTAATAAATGGGAACCTAGAATAGCTGGCTCTATTCTACTGCAGTCCTATCACCTTGCTGCCAATTCAAAGAGTAATCTTAGTCCAATTGCATAATGATCACATAAACCAATGACTTTAAGTAATAGCATTGGCCTTACAGTAATGGGTTTAGCATTTTAAAAATGCAGCTCATCTGAGAATTTTCTTTACCATTGGCACTTTAGAATTATTTTTCATACACACCAATACATTTTTAAAGAGCCTTTCCAAGTGTGCAAAATCTCGTTGATGACTGAATATAGGATGGTGGCATAGTGGCTGCATGCTGGGCTGCTGCTGCGTGTCAGGTCAGCAGTTTGAAACCACCAGTGGCTCCTTGGGAGACAGAGTGTGAGTCACTGTTAGTTGGCTTTGACTTGATGGCAGTGAGGTTTTTAATAAAAATTCAGGAAAAATTCTTTTTAACTTTGCAAAAACCAGTTTAAGTAAATTTTGTAACTAGGCAATGAGAAATACTTATTAATATGTTTATATTTAATATAATATCATATTCCTGTAATATATTTTAATATAATAATTATATTCCTGGAATTTATTTTATGTAGTCATCACATTTTTAAAAATAGCAACGTGACATAGAACAGTGATCATCTTCATGTGGAAGTTATTCAAGACAACATAAGAAATGAGGCCTTTGGTGGTTTTTTCTTTACCATTTAGAGAAAGAGAAAACCCAAACCAAATCACAGCCTTCGAGTCGATTCCAACTCATGGTGACCTTATAGGCAGAGTACAACTGCCCGTGGGTTTGCCAGACTGCAGAGCTTCACAGGAATAGAAAGCCTCCGCCGCCTCTCCAAAGAAAGAGAACGAGAGAGACCGAGGGAGAGAAAGAAATGTGAAATCTTTTTCTGTCTTTAAATTTACATTTCTCTTCCTCCTCCTAAGGATTATTTGGAAAAAAACCTAAATTCCTTATAAAGAAAGATACATGAAGATGTACTGTTATTTTAAAGTGTTTTATTGGTGTTAAATTTTAAGCAACTAGAGATAAAAAGAAAATAAACTGACTAAAAGTGCTTACATTCTAAAGCATTGATTTAGATGAGAAATGATTTTTGCCCGCCATCTTATGAATGAGTTTTAACTCTCCTAGCTGATTTTCAGAGTTTTTCCTCTTTCAATGGCCAAGATGAAGGGAGACAAAAAGACAAGTTTAGCAGTATTAGAAGACCGGCACCTTCCCTTGAAAAACCTGTCTTGCCTGTAAAGATGCATTCTGAAGTTCAGCACATAATTAATCACCTGCTTTTAGTCTAGCTATGTAGGTACTGCCTAATTAAAAGAAATCTAAAGAATGACTCAAACATATGATTGGAATTTGAATGAGTCCTAAATTCCTTCCCAATATGTCAGAGTACCTGTATCCTGATGGAAAAGGTAGGAGGAGGCAAGAGACTAAAAACAATTTTTTTCCTGTTCCCCTTTAACCTAACTTGGTATTGGTCTCAGCCAGTTCAGCTCAGACTGAGCAGGAGCAGGGTAGGAGTGTATTTGTGTCCAGAAAGCCACAGGGACAAGACAGCATCTCTCCATAGTCCTTAGGATGACCTCTGGTTCCTTCTTGACCTGTCATGGATGTTCTTTTAACATGTCAAACCTGAATTCTCTACCCCCACACCCCCCACCCCCAGAAGGAGACTGAGTTCTTTTCCCAGCCATTGCACTTTATGCCGAAGAGGTTTCAGCTGGCCTTCCAGGCCAAGGCAGGTTAAGAAGAAAGCTCTGGTGATGTCCTCCAGAAATCAGATAATTAAATGAACACTCTTATGAATCACAGTGGTTCAATATGGTTTGATGATGGGGTTGGCTCTGGATCAGGCAACATTTCATTCTGTTGTGTGTAGGGTCTCCGTCAGTAGGGGGCTGACTCATCCTCTTCACAACAGAAACCCGTAGTAGGCAAGAGAACATCATTCAGAAATTAGATCTGATTTTTCCTCATGTGATTGTATATGCATGCTTACAATAGCTCAACCAAAATAGAGTTAAGTTGGTTTTTACCTAAACTAATTGCAGTTTCACCTAGCTCTATATAGAACACTTTCCAAAGAAGTAGGAGATTTTCTTTTTATAACTTCATTGCTAAAATAGCTACTCTGATATCAATAAATCGACTACTGCCAAGATATATGATTGAGTAATGCTTACTGAGAGAGGATGTTTTAATGCTTTAATAAAATTGCAGTGAAAACATATATTGTTATCTTCTAGGACCTGGGACTGAAAATACTGAAGTTTTGCCACACAGAGAAAAGGTTGGTCTGTATAGTTAAGATGAGCCACATAGATCATGAGTTTAGTTTTGATTTTTAATTATGTTGATTAAAATATCAAGTTCATTTGGGTGTTTCATCTAGACAGGAATACAAAAGTCATTTCAAATAGAAATCTACTCTTGTCTAACAACTATAATAAAATAATATTTTCTTAATCAGTGTTTCTTATCTAGCAATGTAAGCCTCTCATTCTTTATCTAGGGGAGAAGCATGTAAATTGTTACCAAACCAGTTGCTGAGATGAAATAGCAAAACTGCCTCGTTGGTTTGTCTGTTATTTAGTGCCTTTAAGATCTTCTCCTAGACATTACCATCTTCTGCTAGTTGCTGTGGGTCCAGTGACTGACTGCCTTGGCTTTGTCTTCCGTATGGTGCTGTGGGGACTCCAAGGACTGACTGCACCCACAAGGAACCTGAGCTCTTTCCGAGATACCAGCATATCAAGTGCTAGCTCACTCATATCTGTATCTTAATTCATCCTAGCTATGCCTGCTTCCATACTTTGCTTAAAATGGGAGCCAGAAGGCAGGGAAAACCTACTGAAATTTGGAACCAGATAGGCCTTCATTCCAGTGCCAACTCTCATTTACATCCATACAATGATAAACAGCACCATCTGTTTCATGGGGTCATTGTAAGAACCGAGTGAAATGGTATTTCATGGTGTGGTGCCTGGCACTTCAAACTCACTGCTATACAGTTAATCCTGACTCGGCGACCCTGACAGTTAGTGTTTCATAGATGGATCTTTTACTTCTTGAACAAATCTTTTCTCCTCTGTGATCCCTTCCCAAATAGTCTGGCAACCTTGATCAAAGTAATTGTTCCATCTTTATCTTTCATTACTCACGGATTATATCAGTGTTTCCCAATCACTTGATGTTCAGGAGAAAGTCATTTTTGGGGACAGAAACATTTGGAGGAGTCTGAATTCTAAAGCTTCCACTTAAAGATTTCCCTTACACATGCTTCAAAAGTCCTGTTTATCTTTGTTTATCCAAGAATTTTCTCATGAGAGTTCCTCTGTAACCCAGAAAAACTATTATTGCAAAAACTCTAGTGTTCTGTGGAACTGTTTGATACCAATGTAGGTCATTTGTGGATCACAGAGTGCTTGATGACATTATTTACACCCATGTCTCAATATTTTTGTCTTAAATCTTCAGTTCAAAATGAAGATCCTTTAAGGTATAGCCCATGACATAGAGTTTATTATATCTGAGTCTGAAATTAGTAAACAAAGAACTTCAACTAGAAGGGAGGCCTTGAGGCATAACTTAAAAGAATTGGTAGGATTCTTGAATTGCTTCTTAATTACCTTTTTTGTTCTCACCTCCCACCCCAACAGTTTTTTGCTTTTTGCTGTGTTGTATTTTTGTTTGCAAAGACTTGGTTTTTATTTTATATATATATATATATATATATATATATATATATATATATATATATATATTATTTTCTTGGGACTTTTACAACCCTTTTAACAATCCATACATCAATTGTATCAAGTACATTTTACATTGTTGTCATCAGCATTTTCAAAACAGTTTATTTCTACTTGAGCCCTTGATATCAGCATCTTTTTTCCCCACCTTCCCTCCCTTGTGAACCCTTGATAAATGTTTTAATTATTATTTTTATGCCTTACACTGCACGCTGTCTTCCTTCACCCACATTTCTGTTGTTCATTCCCCTTTGATGCAGCGGGGTTATACATCAATCATTGCGATTGGTTCCTCTTTTATTCCCCTTCCCCTACCCTCATGGTATCACTACTCCTATTATTGTTCCTGAGGGGTTTATCTGTTCTGATATCCATTTGTTGAGGGCTCTTATCTGTACCAGTGTACATGCTCCATTCTGGCCGGATTTGGAAGGTAAAACTGGGGTCATGATAGTTTGGGACAGGGAAGCATTAAAGAACTAGAGAAATGTGTGTTTTGTCAGTGCTATACTGCACCTTTGCTGGCTCGTCTCTTCCTTGTGTAAGGGGATGTCCAATTGTCTACAGATGGGCTTTGGATATCCACTCCGTCCCACTTCATTCACATTGATATGATTGTTTGGGGTCTTCTGATGCCTGATATCTACACCCATCAATAATACCTCGTGATCACACAGGCTGGTGTGCTTCTTCCATGTGGGCTTTCTTGCCTCCCTGCTAGATGGCCGCTTATTTAACTTCAGTCCTTTAAGACCCCAGACGCTGTATCTTCTAATAGCCGGGAACCATCAGCTATTTTTACCACATTTGCTTATGCACCCATTTTTACTTTAGCAGTCATGTTGGAAAGTGAGTGTCACAGAGTGCCAGATTATTAGAACAAAGTCTTCTTGCATTGAGGGAATACTTGAGTAGAGGCCCAATGTCTGTCTGTTCCCTTGATACTTAACACATAAATATATGCACATAGATCTATATCCCTATTGTTATATATTAATATATTTACATATGCACATGCCTATATTTATACCTCTATAAATGTACTTTGCCTCCTAGTTCTTTCTTCTAATTTCTTTTACTTTCCTCCTGTCCCACTTTCATGTTCGACCTTCGTTCAGTTCTCAGTAATTCCTCTTGGCTACATTGCACTTGATTGAACCCCACCAGTTGTTCTATACCCTTCTCACCATTGATTTTAGATCTCTTGTTCCCTTGTCCCTAGGTTTGTTGGGTCCCCCTCCCCCTCCCACACCTCCCCATCTCCTGTCCTGGAAATGTTGTTTTTTCCTCTTGATTGCTTATCTTAACTGTCTTACATAGATAAAAATGAAAGAAGAAGAAGAAGAAAAGGACCTATAAATAATTCCAGGTCTATCAGCTGACCCTTATGTCCGTTTTCCAATTGAGTCTGATGAGGTGCCAAACCCTGCCCTCCGAGTCTGTTGCGTTCCCTTCGTGTTTCACGTGTGTGTGTGTGTGTGTGTGTGTGTGTGTGTGTCTGTGTGTGGTGGAGGGGGGTCAGACCAGGCACAGTCTCTGCACTGTGTCTCCACTGCTGTCCCCCGAAGCATTGTGGGTCAGTGGGGGGATGTCATGTCTCATGGTGTGGCCAGCCCTATGGTCCTCTCAGCTTTGCCTGTTCTGAGCAGGAGTGTCGTCCTTGGGGCTTGGTGTGCCAGGGATATGGTGTTCTCTCTCCCCCTCCCTCCCTCTCTCTTCTTAGTTTGCTCCCACGTGGCCTGGGCAGACTCGCTACTCTCCCCGGACTGTACCTTCAGTGCTGCCCTCTGGAGTACAGTCTTCTGGGGGAGAGGGTCAGTATAGATAGAATTGGGGCTGACCCCACAGACCTATTAGTTCGTGGCTTCATGCCAGTATGTTGCCCTCAAGTCTTGGCATACCAGGTTGAGGTCTGGTCTGGCTTTTAATTAAAAAAACAAATATATTATTAATTGGGAGTTAATACATACAGCATATCATTCCATAGTTCAATTCCATCAAGCAGTATTGTCCAGCTGCTACGACAGTTTCCATTCTTTTTTCTTTCTGTACTACTTGACATCGTTTCCCTTTTACCCACCCACCCCCACCACCAGTGTACCCCCCTCCAAAAAAAACCTGCTGTCCCTATAGGTTCATCAGTCCTGAGTTGCATATCCCAAAAAACAGAATAGCAAGTAACACAGCTTCAAGAGTGTGACCTCCAATGACATAATTACTGTGAGATACACCCTAATATAAATGAGCAAAAACAATACAAAATAAAACAAAAATGCAGAAAATGTTGAAAACCAGATTAGGTCTAGCATGCATCAGAGGGGGAATCAACTGACAAAATTTTTTTGTTTTTATTTTTAATCATTTTATTGGGAGCTCTTACAGATATCCTAACATTCCATAGTTCAATCACATTAAGCCGTGTTATATAATTGCTACCACAGTCTGTTTCAAAACATTTTCTCCTTGAACTCCTTCATATCTGCTCCCATTTAATTTCTCTCCTCTCTTCCTCACTATGCCCCCTGGAACCATTATTATTATTATTATTGCCATTTCTGACACATTTAATATATCCATTCACATACAATTCTGTTGTTGGAGCCCATCGAGTAGGGTTATGTAGTCAACAGTGCTATCAGCTTCCTGTCCCCTCTGTCCCCCCTACCCTCTCTTCCCATATCCTCAGGGAACCATTCAACCTGTTACTGTTTCTGAAAGGTTATCTATCTAGGATTTTATGTATAAAATAAACTTAAATATTCTGATGAGCCTACCAAAATTTGACATGAATAATGAGGTAAAACAAATAAAAACTATAATCATAAAGGGAGGAAATATTAAAGAACTACAAGGTAGTTATGTGGTTCATCAATGCTATACCACACTCTGGATTTAAAATCCTTTCCATGTGGCTCTTCTGAAAGGTACTGTCCAATTATCTTACAGGTGGATTTTTAGTCTCCACTACATTCATGTCCTTTCACCTTGATTTGGTTGCTTGTTTTTGAACTGATACGTTTTCCCGTCAGTACTTGATGATCACTCAGACTGGGGTGGTTCTTCCAGGTGGACTTTGTTGCTTCCCTACTAGATGGCCACTTGTTTAAACCTTTAAGACCCCAGACGCTGCAGCTTTTGATAGCTGGGCATCATCAATTCTCTTCATCACATTTGCTTATGCACCCATTTTGTCTTCAGTGTTCATGTCAGAAAGTATCATATAATGCTACATTATTAAAACAAACCATCCTTGTAGAAACCTAAAGTCCATCTGTTTCCTTGTTGCATATACATACATATATATAAAAAATGTATATATATTAATATATGTTTATACACATATATTTTTTCTCTTACCCCACTATTATGTTTACCCATTGTTCACTTCTCAATAATTCTTCTCAGATACAAATTGATTGAACAAACATGACCAGAAAAGCCACACCTTCCTCACTGTCAATTTTAAAATACTTACTATTCCCCTGTACCCGTCTTTTCAACTCAACTCCCCCCACCTCCCTTCTCATGTCCCCCTGGTCCCATTGATCCAGTTGCTATCTCCACAAGATTGCCCATCCTGCATATCTTGTATAGATAAACACCAAATTAAAAGCTAACAAACAAGCACAACACACAACTAGTCACAAGTCTAACAGGGGTCATGACATAGAACAGATGAATATGTCTGTGTTACATATAAAGAAGTACATGCTGTAAACGATCTGTCCTGACCCCATTTCTTTCAGGCTTACCTGTTCTGGGTCCTGCTTAGATCGTAGCACATGCGCCTTTTTAGTCTTCATCCATCATATCTGAAAGGCAAGCATCCTGTAAGACCACGTTGCTATTCCTGTGGTCAGGGATGGAGCGTTCTAGTGCACACACACCCCTTCCCCGCCAGTTAGTGCCTTTAGACTTTCAATGTGACTCCTGTGTGAGTAATCCCCAACCAGTTCAGATAGGTTGCCAAGTGCTTCCCCCCTAGTCAGAAGTCTATGATTGATGCTCCCGTCATTGGTCTGTTGTACTCCTATCTTGGTTTGCCCCAGGTGGACAGATCGGGCCGGGGCCTTTCTTCAAACTGTACCTTCAGAACTGTTCTCTGCAGCACTGTCATCTAGGGAGAGGATGTCATGTCTCAAGCTGAGGCCAGTCCTGCAGTCATCTATCTCAGAGCGAGCTCTCCAAGTAGGAATTGGCACACCAGAGTGAGGTCTACTCTCGCTCTCCCTTTCCTGTGGAAATATAAACAAGATCATCCTCTTGGGTTGGTTAGCATTCTGACCCCCCATTAGCATTCTGACACCCCCCATTGATATCATTATTCTTTCACCACATATTAAAGGCACACGAGAGGGTGAAAAAGATGCCTTTCAGCACAGGTGCTATGTGTATATGTTGCTGATGACATATGAATCATTTGTTAGGTCTGGCTTTTGACAGACTACCTGGTCCTCAGCCTGGGAGTTAAGTGTTGTGCACGTTTTCCCTTATACCTCTTCTGCTGTTTGAACTTACATCA
This sequence comes from Tenrec ecaudatus, assembly GCF_050624435.1. Lineage (NCBI taxonomy): Eukaryota > Metazoa > Chordata > Mammalia > Afrosoricida > Tenrecidae > Tenrec > Tenrec ecaudatus. Next base: position 71,630,534 of record NC_134531.1, on the reverse strand, counting down.
GTGGACTCATATACTTGACCTTTTGTGCTTGGCTAACTTCACTTATCCTAATATCCAACTCTTTCCACAAGATGAGGTGATTCATAGTTCCATCACTGTTTTTCAGGGATATATAATATTCCATTGTGTGTATGTACCAGATTTTTTATCCTTTCATCTATTGATGGAATTTCGGCTGTTTCAGTTTTTTTTTGCAACTGTAAACTGCACCACGATCAATATTAAAGAGCAGATGTCTGGTTGTGATCTGTTTCTTATTTCTTCTGGATATATGCCCAGTAGTGGAATTGCTGGGTCATATGGTAGCCCGATTTCTATCTGTTTTAGGTATCACCAAATCACTTTTCACTGTGGCTATATGTATCTCTACAAGACCACCAGCAATGGATATGAGTTCCTATCTCAACACACCCCCTCCATTATTTGTTGCTTTCTGGTTTTTTGAATTGAGCTATCCTTGTGGGTATTAAGTGATATCTCATGGTTGTTTTGATTTGCTTTTCCCAGATGGGTAATGATCGGGAACATTTTCTAATCAGCTTATTGGCTATTCAGATTGCCAGCTTTGTGAATCTTTTGTTCATGTCTTTTACCCACCTCTTCAGTGAGCTATTCATTTTTCTCTTGTAAGCTTGCAGGATTCGGTAGATATAGTGATAACTTGTTATGTCATAACTAAATCTCTTTTCCAAGTCTGTAGGCTCTCTTATTACTCTCTTGATGAAGTCTCTTGATGTACATAGTGTTTTATCTTTAGTACATCCCACATCTATTTTATCTTTATCTGGGTGTATATCCTTCCTTATTACTGATGTCCCATGGTTTTTACCTCAAGGTCTGTGATCCACTTTGAATTTGTTTTGTGCATGGATTGATTTAAGAGTCTTGTTTCATTCTTCTGCAGACTGATACCAGTTTTTCCAGCACCATTTGTTGAAAACGGTATCTGCTCCCCATTTGATATTTTGGAGACTTTTGTCAAAGATCAGTTGTCTTTATGCTGCTGTTTTTATTTCTGGATTTTCTGTTCTTATTCATAGGTCCAAGTATCTATCATAATACCAGTACTATGCTGTAAATAGTCACAACTGTGGCTGTAAATAAGTTTTGATGTCACATAATACAAGCCCACCCACTTTGTTTTTCTTGAGGATTTTGTTGCCAATTCTGGGCTTCTTCCCTTTCCATATGAAGTTAGTAGGCAGTTGTTCCTTTTCTTTGAAAAATGATGTTGGGATTTATATCAGTATTTTATTGAATTTATATAGTGCCTTTGGCAGGATTGACATATTTACAATATTGATTCTTCTGATCCAAGAACATGGGTTATTCCTCCATTTGTGAAGGCCCCTTTGTTTTTTTATAAAAATATTCTATAGTTTTCTTTGTACAGATATTTTGGGGGTTTTTTGGTTGTGTATATCTCTAGATATTGTGAAGAGTACTATTGATCTCTTTTTCTACAGTCCCATCAGTGGTATATAGCTATCCAACTGACTTTTGCTTGTTGATCTTATATCCTGCCACTCTTCCATATTCCTCTATTGTTTCCAGCAATCTAATTGTAGAGACTTTTGGGTTCTCAATATATAAAATCATATCATCTGAAAATAACAATACTTTCACTTCTTTCCCCAAACGTATACCTTTGATATCCTTCCGTTGCCTTATATTATTCACTAGAACCTCCAGGATGATGTTGAATTGAAATGGGAACAAGGGCCATCGTTGGGGGTTCCCCTTTTTCATTGGGAATGTTTTAGTCTTCTCCATTAATTATAATATTGACTATTGTTTTTTCATATATAGCTTTTATTATATCAAGGTAATTTCCTTCTAATCCTAGCTTCTTGATTCTTGAGTGCCTGTATTAGGAAGGGGTGTTGAATGTTGTCAAATGCTTTTTCTACATCTATTGATATTATCATGTGGTTCCTGTCCCTTCCCTTGTTAATTTGGTGGATAGTGTTGATGGCTTTTTGAATGTTGAACCATCCCTGCATCCTTGATATGAATCCCACTTGGTCATGGTGGATTTATATTTTTATATATAATTTTGTATTCTATTGACCAAAATTTTGTTGAGGATTTTTGCATGTATGTCCATTAGAGATATTGGCCTGTAGCTCTCTGTTATTGTGGGATTCTTGCTTGCTTTGGTATCTGTTATGCTAGCTTCATAGACTGTGTTTGGGAGTTTACCATCCTTTCTAGGTTATGGAAGAGTTTGTGCATGATTGGTGTCAGTTCTTCCGGAATGCTTGGGGGAACTTTCCTGTGACACCGTCTGGACTGAGGCTTTTTTTGTTGGGAGTTCCTTAATAACATTTTCTGTTTCTTTTGCTATGGGTCTGTTTAAGTTCTTGAGATATGAAATAATTTGGGGAAGGTTTGTTTTTCCAGGTATTTGTCCATGTCCTCCAAGGCGTTGAGTCTATTTGTATACAGTGTTTTGTAGTACTGTGTAATTAGTCTTTTAATTTAATTGGAGTCTGTTGTAATTTTCCCATTTCATCCCTCTTCCTGGATATTGACATCTGTTCCTTCCTATCTTTTGTTAGGTTTGCTAGCAGTTTGTCAATTCTCTTGATACTTTTGAAGAGCCATCTTTTTATTCAGTGGATTATTTCCATTTCCCACCCACTGATTTATCTCCATTTTCCTTTTCTTTTTCTACTTGGTAGATTATTCTATTGACACTCTTACAACTGCTGAAGATCTTGTGATAGAGTATCAACCAAGTCTCTCTTCCTTCTTCATATGTGCATTTATCACGATCAAGTATGCTCTGATGACTGTCTTTGTTGTATCCCATAGATTTTGGTATGATGTAATCTCATTCTCATTAGTTCTTAGAAACCCCATTTTTGTCTCTAATTTGGGCCCAAATCCAGTCCTTTTAAAGAAATAAGTTATTTAACTTCCATGTATTTGCCCTTGTTTTCTTTCTTTTATTTATTTCCAGCTTCATGGTGTAGTGGTCAGAGAGGGAAGTCAGTGTGACCTCTTTATGGTTGAATTTCAGAAGCCTGACTTGTATCCCAGCATTTGGTCAATTTTCGATTACATGTTGTGTGCACTTGAAAAGAATGTAATTTTCTTGTAGTTGGGTGGAGAGCTCTGACTATATCAGGTTGAGTTGTCTGATTGTAGAGTTTAGTTCTGTAGCTTCTTTGCTGAGCATCTTGGTTAGCTGATGTGGCTTTCTTGGATAGAGGTGTATTGATGTCTCCTATTCATCTTTTTAAGGATTTGGTTGACAAATTTTGCAATTCTCTCATTTAGGCATATGTTTATTATGCTTGCGGACTCTTGGTCTGCTGCTCCCTTAAGCATTATATAGTCCCCATACTTATCTCTTGTTATGTCCTACACCTTTACATTAGTTTTGTCAGAGATTACAATTGCAACTCCTGCTTCTTTTAGATTGCCATTTAAATGCATGATATACGTTTCACCATCTTCTAACCCTCAACCTGTATTAGTCTGTGAGCTTGAGATGTGTCTCCTATAGACAACCAGTTAATGAGTTTCAATTTCTAATCCAGTCTGGTAGCCATTGTCTTTTAATGGCTGAATTCAGATCATTAAAGTTCAGAGTAATTACATTCATCTGTGGATTCTTTGCTGAATTCTCATACATTTTGTGTTAGGTATTTTCCTACCTACCTCCTTAGCTGTGTGTTGTGTATGTGTGTAAGCTTCGTTTTTGTCTTTTCTCCACTGGATGAATGACGTCTTGGGCGTTGCTTCAGTGCGGTGTTACACTCACGTTTGTGTTCTGTGGATGTTGGTCTTCTGTCCAAACTGAGTTGGAAAGTAATTTTTATAGTGCTGTTTTTTTTTCTTTTTAACATAGTCTCTCAATTTTTCTTTATCCGAGAAACTCATATCTCACCTTCTATTTTTTTTGCTGGTGAGTTTAGCAGGATAGAGGATTCTTGGGCTGAATTTAATCACCTTCAATGTTTGGAGGATGCTCTCCATTCTCTCCTCTTGTCTACTGACAAGTGTGAGCATATGGTTATCTGATTACCCTTTTAGGTGACTGCATTTTTTCCTCTGGCTGATCTTATGATTTTCTCCTTTTCCTCAAAGTTGGATAATTTGACTACTTTATGCCTTGATGTGTTCATCCTGGAATTCAGTCTAATTGCTGTGCTCTCATTCCTGGATGATTGGAGGAATACTTGGAATTGGCTTCACCACGGTATTGAGTTGAATATACTGTCACACTGGGGCTTGGTCTCTCCTTAGAAAGCTGGGTTATATATCCGGAGGGCCTAGCTGCATACTCAGAGCTAGGCAATGGGATTATCCTACTATGGATTAATATCTGTTGGCTGCAGTAGTGTCCAGCATCCATCACCTCCAGAAGGCCATGTGAACATCCTATAATACCCTAAAGGGGCGGTCTTTCCTGGGCCTCCTCCCAGCCCAGGAGCAAGCTTGTGTGAGGATGGCCTGCCACACACGAATAATGGGCTGGTAGCACCTGGACTCAGGCAAGTTGTTTGGTGGAGGGAGCAAACACTGGCAGACAGCTGTAGGGACCATGGGCTGTAAGGGAGTGGTAGGGACCGTGGGCTGTAAGGGAGCGGGCTCAGGCATTTAGCTGGAGGGGGGAAGAAGTCTGCATGAGCAGCTGGCACAGATCACTTGAGCACCTGATGGTGCAAGTGGGATGTTGGTGGCTTGGGAAGAGCAGGCTAGCAGCATGCAGACTCAGGGGTTTTGATGTGAGGAGGGGGAGGGAACACACGTGGGCATCTGGTGGCAAAGGAAATATGGGCCTAGGGCAAGTCACCAGGGGAGGGAGAAACCCAAGGGATTAGGCACACTAATCTATGGGGTAAGAAACACGGGACAGGAGCACATGTATGTGAGGGAGTTATTGCAGGAGAACAAGGAAAGCAAGGGTTCCTGGGGATGGGGTGAGCCGGGGAAGGTCAGGGAGCCCTGGCTATTTGTCACTGGTGCTGAGGGACAATGGAGATCTTACTGTTTGGCTCCCCCATGTGGGGGAATCCAGGGTGACCCAGGTCATGGAAAGTAAAGCTGAAACATCTGTGGGGAACCCAGAGTACTTCCACATAAGGCCTATGACCAATTCTCCCCAACTGCCCCCCTCATCTGCAGATCTGGCGACCACTCACAGGAAACTATAGATGTGTATCTCTACATTGGGGTCATCTTCCTGGAAGTTCTTTTTCCCAACAGTTTTATTAGTACATAATTTCCATATCATGCAATTGAGTTGTTTATTTATTCAGTGATATCACGGGGAATTATACAGTCACCACTGCATTTATCTTAGAGTACCCACCCCCCAATAAAAAATAATTAAAAACAAATTGTACCAAAATGGTAATGATAAAATATTAATATAAAGACAAAAATAGAAACAATGTGTGAGAGGGAGAAACCCCCACTCAACATTCCAGAAACCAGGGAAGAAATTCCTGTCATGGAACAACTAAGAGGTACTTGCATCCAGAACAATTTCAGATCAACTGGCCAAATACCATGTTTGATTAATCGTGATCAAGATTACAATGATCTCTGCCTGATAATAAAACGGTTCGGGACTCTTGCCTTTCCAGTGGCTTGGTGTGACTAGATACTCTGCAGATCTGTCCTCCACGAGTTTTCACAAATTAGGTGTTTATAATTCTAGCCCTGAGTACTTTTCTCTTCACCATATTTGAATTTTGTAATTTTCATCTTGGATCAAACAAGCTGCGGTACTTCTTCTGTGTGTACTTTGTAGACCCCTCGCTTAGATGGCTGCTTGTTTGAATAAAGCTTTTATGACCCCAGACACTGTTCCGATTGGTAGCTAGGTACCATCTACTTTCTTCACCCCACTTTGCTGTAGCATCCTTTATCTTCAGTGATCATTTCATGAAAGTGAGTATCAGGCAGTGCCATGATATAAGAACTAATTGTTCTTAAACTGGAGCTATGATTTAGTGTGAGCCCAGAAATCATTCCTGAATCTATGCCTTTTTTTTAATATTCTGTAACTTGGGACTTAATAAATATGTCATGATTCCATAGTTCAGTCATTTCAAACATAATTGTACACTTCCATAAACAGTCTCTAGACATACTTTTCCTTCCTGGGCTTCTTGACATCATCCATTCTTAGCTTTCCCACACGATAGCACCCCTCTCCACAGACTCTTGTTATGTTTTCTTTCCCTATAGTTTCAACGTCCCTGGGGTTTGTTTACCGAAAAACAGAGAAACAACACAGCTTCAAAGAGAGAAACACCCCAGTGGTGGTACACCTCTGAGATATACCCTAATATACACAATATAATAAAAATATAACAGACTGGCTATCACAGAATTGTGGAATAATGTGTCTCTTAATATGGCACACAGTGTTGATGTTGCAAGATCTTGCTTGTCCACCAGCCAATAGTACATTGTTCTTGGTACAGCTGTCTTCTGCTTCCTCAGACACCATGTGTTTTCTGGCTGAAGACCTCACATTACAAATGTCTCTGAGGATGAAGGATGCAGGGCTGGTGATTCCTACCACATCCCCATTTAACTCACCTGTTTGGCATGTTAAAAAAAAGAAAAACGGATGGATCTTGAAGAATGACAGTGGATTAACATAAATTTAACTAGATAGTAAATCCAATTGTAGCTGCTGTTACAGATGAAGTTTCCTTGATTGAGCAAATTAATACTGCTCCTGGTATACTTGGTATGTAGCTATTGATATGGCCAATACTTTCTTCTCACTACCAGTCTTGAAAGACTACCAGAAGCAGTTTGCCTTCAGCTGGCAAAGGAAAAATATACTTTCACAACGTTCCCCCAGGGGTATATCAATTCTTCTACCCTGTACCATCATTTAGTCCGAAGGTACCTTGATTGCCTGGCTCTTCCACAAAATGTCACATGGTCTTAATATTGATGACATTATGCTGATTGAGTATGAAACATCAACCTAATAAAAATCAGGCACTCTCCAGTTCAATAAAATTTCTAGTGGTGAAGTGATATGGGGCATATCATGATATGCTGCATCTGTCCCCCACCCCAAACAATAACAACTAAGCAGGATTCATAACACCTAGTGGGCTTCTTCAGATTTGGGAGGCCCCACATTTGGGTGTGATACTCTGACCTATTTATCAAGTGACATGTAAGGCCACCAATTTTGAGTGGGGCCTAGAACAAGGAAAAGCTCTGTTCAGACTGCCTTGCAAGCTACTTTGCCACTGCAACCATATGATCCAGCTGACCCGATGGTGCTAGAGGTGTCAGTTGTAGATAAAGATGCAGTGTGGAGCCTTTGGCAGGCCCCTATTGGCTAATCACAGAGTAGACCCGTGGGATTTTGGAGTAAGGTTCTGTCATCCTCTGCAGATAACTATTCCCCTTTCGAAAAACAGTTGTTGGCCTGTTACTGGGCCTTGGTGGAGACTGAACGCCTCACCTTGGGCCACCAAGTCACCATGAGGCCTGAACTACCTATCATGAATTGGGTATTGTCTGACCCACGGAATCATAAAGTTGGACGTGCGCAGCAACACTCCATTGTTAAATGGAATTGGTATATACGAGATCGGACTAGCATAGGACCTGAAGGTACAAGTAAGCTGCATGAAAAAGTAATCTAAATGCCACAGTCTCCACTCCTGTCATCGTACCTTCCTTCTTCCAGTCTGCACCTATGGCCTCCTGTGGAGTTCCTTATGATAACAGAAAATTCATGCTTGATTGATTGATGACTCTGGACAGGTGCTACTCGAAAATGGATAGCAGCAGCACTACACAACCCCTTTCTGGGATCTCCCCGAAGGACAGTGGTGAATAGAAGTCTTCCCAATGGGTAGAAATTTGCGTATTGAACCTGGCCTTTCAGTTTGCCTGGAAAGAGAAATGGCCAGATGTGATTGTATACTGCTTCATGGCTGTGGCTAATGGCTTGGCTGGATAGTCATGGAATTGGAAAGAACTTGATTGGAAAATTGATGACAAAGATGTACGGGAAAGAGGTATGTGGATAGACATCTCTGAACAGTTCAAATAAGTAAAGATAATTGTGTCTCATGTGAACGTTAACCAAAGGATTACCTCTGAAGAGTAGGACTTTAATAATCAAATGAATAAGATGACACACACTGTGAAGACTAGTCTTCCTCTTTCCTCCGCCACTTCTGTCACTGCCCAATGGGCACATGAACAAAGTGGACATGGTGGCAGGGATGGAGGTTATGCATGGGCACAGCAACGTGCACTTCCACTCACCAAGGCTGACTTGGCCACTGCCACTGCTGAGTGCTCCTCTGCCAGCAGCAGAAGCCAACTTTGAGTTCAAGATCTGGGACCATTCCTCTGGGAAATCAACCACAGCAACCTGGTGGCAGTTTGATTACATAGGCTCCCTTACATGGAGGGGGCAGCGTTTTGTTCTTACTGGAATAGACACCTAATCGGGATATGGATTTGCCTTCCTTGTTCACGATACTTCTACCAAAACTACCATTCGCGGACTTAAAGAATGCCTTAACCACTGGCATCCCACATAGCATTGCCTCAGATCAAGGAACTCCACAGCAAATTAAGTGTGACCATGGGCTTCTGCTCATTGAATCCACTGGTCATATCATGTTACTCATCATCCTGAAGCAGTTGGCTTGATAGCATGATGGAAGGGACTCCGAAAGACCAATTACAGCACCAGCTAGGTGACAACACCTTGCGGGGCTGGGACAGTGTTCTCCAAGAGGCTGTATATGCTCTAAACCAGTGGTCAGTATATGGTACTGTGCCTCCAATAGCCAGGATTCATGGGTCCAAGAACCAAGGGGTGGAAGCCAGAGTGGCACCACTCACTATTAATCCACTTACAACATTTTTGCTTCCTGTCCCAGCAACCCTATGCTCTTCAGGCTTGGAGATCCTAATTCCAAAGGAAGGAAATCTCCCATGGAAACACAGCACCGATTCCACTGAACTGACAGCTAAGAAAGTCCGCAGGCCACTTTGGGCTCCTCATGCCTTTGGATCAACAGGCCAGGAAAGGTGTCACTGTACTGAGTGGTGTTATTGATCCCGGTTACCAAGGAGAAATGGGGCTGGTGCTACATAATGGAAGTAAAGAATATGGAGTCCAGGAATTCACCAAGGCCACTTCTTAGTACTAACATGCCCTGTGATTAAAGTAAGTGGTAAACTACAGCAACCCCTTCCTGACCAGATGTCCAATCACCCAGATCCCTCAGGAATGAAGGTTTGGGTCACCCTCCGTGGCAAAGAAGCATGGGATCATGATAGTAGGGGGAGAGGAATCATTTAGGAATTAGAGGAACGTTGTATGTTTAATTGTTGCTACATCGCATCCAGACTGGCTTGTCTCCTCCCCGAGATTTTTCTGTAAGGTGATGTCCAGTGGCCTACAAATGGGATTTGGGTCTCCACTCCACACTCCCCACCTCATTCACAATGATAGGATTTTTTTTGTTCTGACAATGCCTGATACCTGATCCCTTCGGCACCTTGTGGATCGCACAGGCTGGTGTGCTTCTTCCCTGTGGGCTTTGTTGTGAGCTAGATGGCCGCTTGCTTACCTTCAAGCCTTTAAGACCCCATATGCTATATCTTTTGACAGCCGGGCACCATCAGCTTTCTTCATCACGTTTGCTTATGCACCCGCTTTGTCTTCAGTGATTGCGTTGGGTAGGTGAGCATCATAGAATGCCAATTTAATAGAACAAACTATTCTTGCAATGAGGGAACATTTGAGTGGAGGCCAATGTCCATCTGCTACTTTAATACTAAACCTATAAATATATGCACATAGATCTATTTCCCTATCATATATAAATATATTTACATATGCACATGCCTTTATTTAGACCTCTATAAATGCCCTTTGCCTCCTAGTTCTTGCCTCTGTTTCATTGAATTTCCTCTTATCCCACTGTTAAAAGGTGACCAGATTTTAACATTGGTAAAGCAGGACACCATTCATAAAATTCATATCCTGGCGAAATAACCACATGGCAGCCGAAAACCGTATACCCTAGCTTGTGCATTCTTTCCAAAAATTGGGACTTTTAAAAAATGCCACAGGATGTGGGAAAAATTGTCAACTGTGGCTATATGGTATGTTCTAAAGTCAGGTAAAGAAAGCCCACTCACTGTCTCCTTCTTGAGGAGTTCTCTGCTAATTCTGGGCTGCTTCCCTGTCCATATGAAGTTGGTAATCAGTTTTTCCATTTCTTTGAAGAAATATGAGAGTAATTGTATCAGGATTGCATTAAACTTATATAGTGCCTTAGGGAGAACTGACATCTTGACTATATTGAGTCTTCCATGGAATATTCTTCCATTTGTTGAGGTTGCTCTTGGTTGCTTATAATAGTGTTCTATAGTTTTCCCCATATAGATCTTTTGTTCTTTTAGTCTGGTATATCCCTAGATATTTCAATTTGTGTTTGGCTATTGTGAAGGGTACCACCTTTTTGATCTCCTCTTCTGTCTTTTTGTCCAATGTGTATAACAGTCCGATAGACTTCTGTTGGTTGATCTTGTATCCTATCACTCTGCCAAACTCTTCTATTGCTTCTAGTACTCCACTTGTGGTGCTTTTGGGGTTTTCCATATATCATCTGCAAATAACGTTATTTTCACCTCTTCCTTCCCCAGACAAATACTTTTGATGTCTTTTCTTTACCTTATACTGTGAACTAAAACCTCCAGCACCATATTAAATAAGAGTGGGGACAAGGGGCATCCTTGTCTGGTCCCCTATTTCAGTGGGTTTGTGTTAGTCTTTTCTCCATTGACTACCATGTTGGTTTTTCATATATAGTTTGTATTGTCTTGAGGAATTTTCCTTCGATTCCTATCTTCTCAAGTGTCTTAAACAGGAATTGGCGTTGGATGTTGTTGAATGCTTTTTCTACATCTATCGATATCATCATGTGGTTCTTACAGTTTTTCGTGTCAATGTGACAAATAGTACTAATGGTCTTTCGTATGTTGAACCATCCCTATATTCCTGGTATGGACACAACTTGGTTGTGGTAAATTATTTGTTTCATATACTTTTGTATTCTGTTGGCTAGTATTTTGTTAAGGATTTTTGCATTGATGTTCATTAGGGATATTGGTCTGTAGTTCTCGGTTCTTGTAGGATCCTTGCCCGGTTTTGGTATCAGAGTTATACTAGCTTCATAGAAGGAGTTTGGGAGTTTGCGGTCTTCCTCTATGTTCTGGAAGAGTTTGTGTAGGCTTGTTGTTAGTTCTTCCCTAAATCGACCAGAAGCCATCTGGTCCAGGTGATTTTTTTTTGTTGGTAATTCCTTGATAACCTTTTCTATTTCTTCTATTGCTATGGGTCTGTTGAGATTCTTGACGTCCACTGAGGATAGTCTAGGGAGGGATTGTTTTTTAAGAATTTGTCCATGTCTTCCAAATTGTTGAATTCATTGGAGTACAATCCTTCATAGTACTGTGTAACTATACTTTTGATTTCATTAGTGTCTGTTGTAATGACCCCTCTTTCATCCCTTATTCTTGCTATTGAAATTTGTTCCCTACTTTCTTTGGTTAGGTTTGCCAGTGGTCTATCAATTCTGTTTATCCTTTCAAAGAACCAACTTTTAGCAGTCATAATTTTTTTCCATAGTTTTCTTATTTTCCCTCTCCTGATTCTCAGCCCTGATTTTTATAATTTCTTTTCTTTTGCTATTAGTAGGATTGTCCTGCTGACTCTGCTTCTAGTTTTTGTAAATTTTGTACCAGCATATCAATCATGAGTCTCTTCATTTCTGAGGTGTGCATGTATTGCTATGAAACTTCCTCTGATGACCGCCTATCGATGATGACCAGTGTCCGATAGGTTTTGGTACGTCGTGTGCTCATTTTCGTTGGTTTATAGAAATTTCTTAATTTCATCTCTGATCTGCACCAGTACGCACTCCTTTTGCAGGAGAGAGTTATTCATCCTCCAATTGTTTGCTCTTGTTTTCTTTGCCATCCTTTTGTTGATTTCCAGCCTTATGGCACAGCGGTCAGAGAGAGAGGTTTGTATATCAATGTGCATACATTTATGTAGATTCGCCTTATGCCCCAGCATGTGGTCTATCTTTGAATATGTGCCATGTGGGATTGAGAAGAATGTGATTTTTTTTGTATTTGGATGAAAAGCTCTGTAAATATCTATCAGGTCAAATTGTCTACTTGTAGTGTTCCTATCTCTAGTCTCCTTGTTGAATTTCTTTTCCTGTGATCTATCTTTCTCAGAGAGTGGTGTATTGAAGTCACCCAGTATAATTGTTGAGACTGATTTCTTTTTTCATCTTTTGGAGTACGGGTCTCTCATTTGGGGAAGATATGCTTACAATGCTTCGTGGTTCTTTGACTACTATTCCCTTGAGTATTACATAGTGTCTCTCCTTATCTCTCTTTATGATTTACACTTTGAGGACAATTTTATCCGAAATTAGGATTGCAACCCCTGCTTTTTTTTTACATTGCTGTTTGCATGGTATGCCTTTCTCCAGCCTTTCTTTTTCGGCCTATTTTTTCTAGTCTGGAGATGTGTCTCCTGTAGGCAGCAGATTGAAGGGTTGTGTTTTCTAAGCCAGTCTGTTAGTCTCATCTTTTAATGCCTGAGTTCAGGCCATTGATATTCATGGTTATTATCATCTGCGGACTCTGTGATGTCATCTTATACCTTTTTTGTTGGGTGTTTTCCTACTTTCGTTTCTCATTTGTGTGTGTGTGTGTGTGTGTGTGTGTGTGTTTATCATTCTTGACTTCCTTCCATCCTTAAGCCAATACTATCTTGGGGTCTGTTTTCTCTTTGTTTCCCTCTGGGTGAGGTTGTTCTATGTGGCAGTCTCTTATTTATGCTTGTTGAATGTTGTTCTTCTGCCCATACTGGGTTGGCAAGGATCTTCCTCAAAGTTGGGTAGTTTAACTATTATGTGCCTTGGTGACTTCTTGGGATTCACTCTAGCTTGTGTCCTTTCAGCCTCCTAAATGGTTGCCTGGTTTTCATTCCTTAAGCTGGAGAAATTTTCCTCCAGGAATTCTCTCACTATTGTAGATGACCTCTTGGTTGTTTCTTCCTCCAGTAAGCCAATAATTCTAATGATGTTCCGCTTCATAGCATCAGACATAGCTCTTAGGTTTTCTTCAGCTTCTCTGATGATCTTGTTAGATTTTTGTTTGCGTTTGTTAAAGTCTGCTTGGCTGTCATCCAAGTCATTGATGCGGTTCTCTGCTTCCTCTAGTCAATTCTCGAAGTCCGTGTTTCTCCTACTGGTTTTTTTAATCTCCTTCCTAAGCTCCTGTATTTCCCTTTGGTGTGTGGCCTTTATCTCCTCTATAATTTCATCCTTTATTTTCCTGTACTGTTTCTTTCATATCCTGTATAAATCCAAGCAACATTCTGAAAATTTCTTTCTGTCACAGCTCAATGTCTGCTTCCTCTATGCATGTCATTATGTTCATGACATCTTCTGCCATTGCATTTTGTTTCTCCTCTTTTTTCATTGAGCTCCTTGGGGCAGATGGCTAATTGTGTTGCGTTGTTTTAGAGGAGCCAAGTTCCATTTTCTAGGGAGTCGAAGAGCACTGGCTCGCTCTGGGAGACTTGTAGGAATGCTTCTTCGAACTGCCTACAACTAATTTCAGTATGGAATTAACCTACCACTTTATCCTCCTGTGACTTCCCTCTCAGGGGAGTACCCTAGAAGTCTGGTGGTTTGCCTGCTTTGTGTTGTGGAGATTGGGCATAGGTTCCTGCAGCAGCTTGGAACATAGGCGAGTGTTGGCCGAGCTACCTTAGGCCTTGTGAGGCACTAAAGTAGGCAGGAGGAAGTTCCCTCAGTCATGTGGTACAACAGAGGAAAAATAGGAGCTCCCCCAGCCACACAAGCAGGAATTCCCTGGTGGAGGTTGGTAGGGCTTTGACCAGCCTTGGGCTATGTTGCACAGGGTGGAGCTACCTAGCTGGGTGTGGGGCAAGCGTAAATACCCTAGGCTAAAGGGAGTGACCTGGAGGCCAGCAGTGGAGTGTGAGAGAACAGGAAAGAGACAAAGAAGAGAAAAAATTAAAAAGTAAACTGGCTGAGACTGGGGTGGGGGGGATAGAGAGAAGAGAAGGAAACAAAAGTAACAATGTAGCTGAGCTCTGATCCCTGCCCCTGGAGCTGCAAGGGTTTAGTCCCTGAGGGTGGGAAGCTGTGGCTGTGTTCAGAAAAAGCCCCTGGGCAGCCCACTGAGACTGTGGAGGGATAGAAGAGAAGGAAACAAATGTAACAGTGTTGCTGAACCCTAATCCCTGCCTGTGGAGCCGCAAGCGGTTAGTACATGCCCCAAGGCAGGCTATGGCAAATTGTGGCTCTGTTGAGATTAAGCCCCTGGGCTGACTCCAAATGATCCTGGTTTGGGCTGAGACAGTGGCGGGCTTAGATCAAGCCCTAGCCGGCCTTCACTGTGGTATGCCAAAAGCCCTGGACCTTCAGTACCTTGTGGTATGTGCCTACTTATCTTTATGATGCTCCTCCTGCAATCCAGCAGTGGTGAATTTCCCTCTAAGCAACTCTCCTGGGCTAATTTCTGCGGAGTTCCTCTTGTGTTACTTAGTCGCCATCTTCCCGGAAGTCCTCAATATTTTCTTTTTTGAACTCCTTTATATCTGCTCCCTATTATCTTCCCCTCCCTCCCCTACTCCACATCCTAGGGTCCCTTGTGTAGTAATTTTTGCCACATCTTATACCATCAACTATATCCATTTACATACAATTCTGTTGTTCACTCTATTCAAGTGGGGTTATACAGTCTTCAGTGCTACCAGCTCCCCCTACACCTTCCTGTACCCTCAGGGATGTAATGTTGATGTTTGGGATTTGAAGGGGATGTGAGGGTGGCCAGTTTGACCACCTTGCTACCATCAGCTAAGGATGTCCTTGGAAATTGACTTAGCTTCGTATCCTTAGCCAAGAGAAGACATGAGCTCTGCTCTACACCTCTGGCCTGCTTCAGATCCCCAGCCTGCTCCAGATATCCAGCTAGCAGCCAAATTCTCTTGATTTTCTGATCTTTAGTTAACACGCTGTTCACCATCATGTATCCATCAGCACAAGCACCTTGAACCTCCCCTCCATAATTTTCATATTTTGACAGAAAACTGACACTGCTTGCTACAGAGAGATTGCCCAGGCTGGTGAGGCACCAGGTGAAGGGGCACTGTGGGCAGTGACAGCAGCAGGTGCTCCGCCACTGTGCTACTACACCACCGCCTGATCCCTTAAATTCTTGTATGAATCTCAACATTTTATTGAATTCTCTATCTGGCAACTCAAGGGCTGATTCTTTTGTGTAAACTGTTATATTTGGGTCATTTTCAGTTATTGATTTTTGTTTCTTAGATTTTTTTTTGGTAGCTGTTGGTGTTGGCTATTATCTGTTGCATTGTGGATGAACTGACGTGCTATGACAGCTTCTGTGATTTGTAGGGAGGAGGGGTTGGTTCTGTGGGTTAGAGGATCAGCTAGGTGCTGTAAAGTATATTGATGAGAACATGTTAGTTGGGTGAAGAGGAGAAAATAGGGTATAGCTATTCAGGTGTATGTTTTAGTTAGTAGTATTAATCTTAGGAAGGCTTCCTGTTAAGTGTGTTAATTTTTAATAAGTTGATGAAAAGGGTAATGGGAGATACGCTTTTAATTGGTAAGGTAGCAGGCAATGGGTATTGTTGAGGTGTAGCAAGCAGGTTCTAAAGTTGTGGGGGGTTGGGTCACTGCAGGTTATATTAAATCTACCAGAGTTCCTTTTCGGCCTGGAAATTATCAAAGGGAGAGTGTTGTCCTTCTGTTATTGGTGATTATAATAGAAGACCCCTTTATAGTAGATTGCTGCATAACACAGAATTCTTCACTCCTTATGTGCGGTCCCAGGGTGGATATAGGCTATTATAGTTAGTGACCCATGGAGGACGGGCCTCTGATTAGAAGGCAATCTGGCTAATGTCAGTGACACTCATGTTTGCTGGCCCTCTTGTCAGGGGTGCTGAAGGTTGCCAAGTAACCCTGATGTACTGAGGTCCAGTTCCTCGGGTATGAAAGTAATCCTGTGTCTTCTTTCTCAGAAGCTACTAAGTCTAACAACTACCTGGAGCCAGCTATTATGCAGGTTCAAGCAGGGTCTCTGTCTCACTGGGGCTGAATTTGAAAGCTGGGATATCTATCAAGAGGCCCAAGTTGCACCCATGTTATTATAGGAATATGCAGGGGCTCAGCAAAGAGATTGTCCCTATTGGGATTCAGATCTGCTGGCTGCAGGAGTCTCCAGCGTCCAGGGTCTCCAGAAATCTGTGTTGATATGTCTTACCCTAGATGGGCAGACTATCTTGGGTCTCCTCACAGTGTTGGGGTGCAGGTGGAGCATGTGTGGTGTGCATGGTCATTGGCAAGGGGGAGGGAACAACTTAAGGGTTTGAGGTGCACTGGTCATAGAGTTGGAAACTATGTGTGTGTGTACGCACGTGCTCGCGCGCATGCTTGTAGGGAGATATCGCAGGGAAACCTGGTGCTGTGGTCCCTGTTCAGTGTGTTGCCGGTGCTGGGAAACAGTAGATATCATGGTGCACAGGTCTCAGTTGCAGGGAAATTCAGGGGGGCATGTGTCGTGGTGAGTATAGCTGTGTTATTTTCAGGGAAACTGCCAAAAGTTCTCCAGGGTGCTCAGTTCGGATCTCCCAAATTGGCCTCCTCCCTCGCAGATTCAGTGATTATTCCCAGGGAACTACAGAGGGGTGTCCCTATATTAGTGACATCTCCCAGGAAGTCCGAAATCTTGCTTCTAGACGAAATGTAAGGTTTCTCAAGTGGGTAATACCTCGATTCTTGGCTTCGCATGATGAAAGAATTCACCTTGAAGCCCGTTTTGCAATCCTAGTGGGTTTTTATGAAGGATAGGAGAATTTTCAGGTTTTATAGTCTCGAACGAGTCCATGTTATTTCAGGGAAGCATGCCGAGCAGTGCAGAAGCTGCGCTGGGGCTCACAACTGGTCACGAGAAACCTCTTGAAACAGCACACCCACAAGTGTGGAACTGGGGGAGGGATCCCAGGGACAGAGGGGTTGAAGGAGAAAGGCCAGAGGACTGGAGCCAGAGAGTATGGGAAACAAGAGAACACTAGGGGAAGAGAGCATAAGAGGAAGTCCCAGAGTGTGCTTCCTGCCTTTATTCTGGTCCACCCCCTGACTGAGGGAGGTGTGGTTGATGGTATTGGTTGACCCATTGGATTGTTAAGCCCACCTGGATGATACGATGGCCTGGGCCTAGTTTGGACCGCCCAGGTGTACCTCCCACCTGTCTTGGAGGCTTGAATTTGAGCATGCTTAGTTAGGGTGTCCTCATAGGTGTCTAATGGTAACCTGAGTTCTTCCCAACCTACTTTATGGGGGTCTTTGCAGGCATGGGATCAACAACTCCTGTCCCTGAACTAGCTAACTAATAGAAGATGCTCCTTGTAAAACCTGGTGGTTTTTCTCTGCTTTGTTATGTTAAAACTTTTATAATGAACTAGGAGCGTGCTTAAGAAGTTAAAGAATCCAGAGGAGTTAAAGAAGCAAACATAGTGAAGCCCTACAATGGCCGTGTTGTTGGGTTTTTTTAATTTTTAAAAGGTTTTAGCATGTCCTGGTATGGGGGCTGCACTGCACTGCCCCTCAGGGAAGTGGGACAAGATTGGTCGAGTGGATCTAGGGCTCACTGGGTCTGCATTCTTGACTATTCCTCCTCTCGGCTGCCCTGTCAACTCACCCCCTCAAAGACTGTGTTATCCTCACTGTTGGGGAACCTGGGTCTGTGGGTCTCTGTCTGGGTTCTTCTAGTCTGGGTGGAGGGTCTAATCTATTTCTGGTTTTATCCAGCCTGAACCTGATCCCCTAGAACTGTATTCCTGTCTTTCTGCTTCTCCTTCACCTCAGGCAACTTCTCGCTGCAGAACTGGGGATCTGTGATGGCCCAATGCTGAGGGAAATGACCCAGGGGCTTCCAATAGGCAGATGTTGCTGCTCTCTGATTTAAGTAAATTTGTGTCAACTTATCTTTTATTACAGTAGGCTGGCAGGCTGCATGCGGAACTACAGTGAAGGGAAGGACCGACACCATCCCTTTGGTCCTGGCAGGGGAGGGGGAAAGCCTATTAATTGGCTTGCAGGGAGGGAATGCTGGGTTGAGCTCTTGGGGCTTGCTTTTGGAGGCTTTCCTTGGGGTGTGGAATTGTGACCCACTCTTGTACAACAGTCTTGTCTAGGGATAGTACACCATGCTGGTGGGTTGAGGATCTAGGATGAAGGGGGATTGGTGGACTCTGTCCTTCTGGGGTCCTGGTAGGGGATAAGGAGAGCCCTCTGGCAGGTAGGGTGAAGTTAAAGTCACTCCATGGGCAAAAATCAGAAGGGGAGGTCTGAATCATGAATCCTAGACTAGTAGGATTCGAGTTCTAGCATCTGGTTTCCCAGGGTTGACTGCCTTACCTCTTGATTTTCTGGTCTTAAGAATGGGAGCACAGAACAGGTGATTCTACATGGGCACCATCTTCCCGGAAGTCTCCCTACCTTTATTTTCCTAAGCACATTATAGTTTGTATTACTAATAAATATCTAATTCTAAACTGTGTGCAATGTAGAGTGAAGATAGTTAGTGAAGTAGCAGTTAGAAAAGGAGGGCAGAGAATAGGTGGTTTTCATTTCATTTCTCAGACCAAAGCAGAATCTGCAGGACTTACAAATGACAACACAGGTGTTCTGATACAGACTTTGAAACAGCTTCAACAAAGGAATCCCAATAATATTTCGAACCCTGGAAACATTGAGAGACAGAATAGTCTTGGCTTTAAAAACATAATTGTCATCTAACAGTATAACTTCTGGTTTGTTTTTGTTTAAAACAAACTACCACCAGATTTATATGTCAGGACTTACAGTATTTATATATGACTGTGCCTTCCTCTCTCTCCTCTTTCTCTTTCACATCTGTCCTTTGTCCTCTTTACTTCCCATTTGCATATTCATATAAAGGTAGGGGTTAAAAAGAATAGGAAATGATCCAAATTTTAATTCTGTCCATTTTTATAAACTTAAAATAAATTTTTAGAAAGGGGGAAATGTTTAACCATTAATGATGGTGAGGTTTTGATATCATTTGTTAATTAACTATCCATGCCATCTCTGTCTCTTAACATGAGCAATTTTAATTTAGCCAAATAAATAATTTGCCATCTGTATTCCAGCAAATGTTACCCTTAGTCATTTATTAAATATTTACTTACATGCTCAGAGTTGTTAGTGATTGGTTGTTGCTATAGGAAAGTGATAGAGTATTCTTTTTGCTTATGGAAGGAACAGGAGTTGAAAAAACTTTGGGGGAGAACTTAACCACAAAATAAATTCTAAAACTGTAACCTTTTGGTTGTGTATGTATAATGATAGACTTTCTATTTGGAATACACAGGCTGTAAATGAAGATAGCAACTCTCCTGTAATTAGCCTTCTCTCGGGTCCCATTGGCAAAATGCCCAGTCTGTTTGCTGTGAAAGCGATGCCGCTAATTGAAGCAGAGAGGAATACAGCACAACATGTATTTTCTGAGCCTGGAAAGAAAGACACATTTTCTATAACTTCTGGAACAACCAAAGATGAAGAAAGCTCTTGTGAAACGTTTGTGTCTTCCTTAGAAAATTTACCAGAAAGCAACAAGGAGGAAAGAGAATGTCCAATAATGAATAATTTTGAACCCATAGACTTGATGAACCCATTGAGTGACTCCCTGAGTTCCACACAGACTGCCTTGAATGCCTGGTGGGCATATTACAGAGAAGAACTAGAAAACCGAGAGGATGGTGCATTGCCAGCTGAGTTGTTGGCAGCCCTGAACTCATTGTCAGAAGCCACGGTAGGACCCATCTGTCACAAAATAGAGGGAGGCAGTAGTCTCAGTGCTGGAAATGAATGTCTAGCAGTGGCACCCAGTATGCCTCAGACTGATGAAGATTGCACACAAATCGCAGAGGGAGATTTTGAGTCTTTTTGTCCCACTCTCCCATTTGAACAAGATTCCAAGGCAGCTGAGCTACAGGACAAGCATCTATCAATGCATCAAGTAAGTGCAAGTCTGAGTCTTTTATAGCTCACAACTTAGCCTTTATCAGCTCTTCAATCAGTGCCCCCCAAACTCAGCAGATTCTTTCTGACTTCGAACCATTCCGCGATCTTTTGTGTACTTCTTGGGGTAGAGTTTCTAAAGACCTAGACCCATAAGGCAAACTCATTGCCATCAAGTCCATTCCAATTCACAACAACACTGTAGGACAGAACAGAACTGCTCCATAGGGTTCCCATAGCTGCAGATCTTTATGGATCCACACTACTAAATCTTTCTCCCACGGAATGACTGGTGGGTTCAAACCACTGACCTTTTGGTTTACAACTGAATACTTTAATCACGACATTGCCAGGGACTTCAAATGGATAGGTTTCCACAGTAAAAAGTTAAAAGTAAATTAAAAGGGGGTTAAGCTTCTTTCCAACAGAGCTAAGAAAAACAAATCAGGAGCCACAAAACCAAAACCCATTGCTGTCCAGTTGGTTCCAGCTTGCTTATACATAGGCATGAAAGGAGTTTTTAGAAGGTTCCCTTTTCAGAAAATCACTGACTGCAGAATAGAGATGGGATACCCCAGATGAACTTCTAGTTAGTGCAGTTGGCTTCCCTGGGCAGGGAAATTCTGCAGCTTAAGGGAAAATGTCCTTCTGTGTCTGAGGACACTTCCATGTAGCACAGTCCCTGAGTTTAAAATTTCTGCACTGGTGTGCCTAGAAGCCCAACCACTTGCTACGTGCCTTTTTCAGATGAACTTTTTCCCTCATAAATAAAAAACTTTTCATTATTTTTCTTTATTACAATAATCATTATTAAAATTTCAAGTATTAGAATATTACATAATAATGTACAAAACAGCCTTTCCCAATTCCACTCAACAGACATAGTCACGAGAACAGTTTGGTGCATCAGTCTCCAGGCTTTTGTGTACATATTCTCTGTACACAATTTTATACAAATTGTGATTATAGTATACATAATGCTTTGCAACTTGCCTTAAAATTTAATAGTATGTCTTCATTATTTTTCCATGTAAGCAACTATAAGCCCCAAATCAAACCCACTGACATCAAATTGATTCCGATATATATTGCACCCTTTAACAGTGCTCAAATGTTTTAAGTTGCTGAATAGTATTCTACTTCATAGGAACTCTGGTGGCACACTGGGTAATCACTAGGCTGCTAACTGGAAGGTGACAGTTTTGAAATCACTAGCCACTCAATAGGAGAAATATGTGGCAGTCTGCTTCTCTGAAGATGAACGAACTGAACAAGCCCATTGACATGAAAGTCAGTCTTACTCATGGAGCCAGAACTCCTGTGGGGCAGGATGACTTTTGTTGGCTTGTATGAATTTGTTATAGTTTATTTAACCAATACACTCACAGCAGTCATTTGGGTAGTTTTTTTCCTTTTGGTAATTAACAAAATGCTCCTTTGAACACCCCGTGAAGACTTAGATGTCATAATGGTGGTCTCATGCTACGTAACGTACACAGCTGGAATAATATTCCATGTGGTCCCATAGCAGATAAAGCCAAATCCACTGCCACCAACTTGATTCTAATTCATAACAGACATAATAGGGCTAAACATAAACCCAGAAAAATAGAAGTGAACTGATCATGGGGGCGTGCCATAGAAACCAAACCCATTGCCATTGAGTTGATTCTGACTCTACAGCAGCCCTGTGTAGGGCTTCCAGGACTAGATCTGAACAGGACTAGCCAGCCCGATGCCTAACCCACAGTGCCACCAAGGTGCCTTGTCTAGGGGATAAGGCATGAAAATAGGTTAAGTGTTTTAATATTTCGATCTCAAAAGAGGAAACAGGATGAAATTATAGGAAATTACAATTGGTATGACCAGAGTGAGCTCAAACTTAAGCAAATCCTAAAAAGAGGAAGGAAAGAAAAACCATGCTCATTTCAAAGATGACATCTAACAACGAGATCAATAAAATATAGAACTTGCTGTCTTGAGAAGCATTTTAATCTGAACCTATAAATTAGCACAGGAAAGATTTAGATATGTATAAAAATAAATATCCTCTATGGACCTTAAGTCTATAATAGATTATTCAGGGGAAAGTCAGACTCATTCATAGTATGCTCAACCTTTTAAAATCAATACTGTCGAGGTTATGTACCATATTGTCCTACAAAATGATCACTAACTGCTGCTGCCTATACCAAAATACCAGCCTAAATAGACCATTGATCTGGCCACGTAAGCCATTTCATATAGGTTTTTATGGATCTCCCGTCATTCTCTAGAAATTTAAGTACCCACACTAACCTTAGTTTTGCCCTTGAATTTTAGACAAGAATACTGAGGAAAGTCATTTTTAACTTACATTCTTATTACATTCTAATTTTTTATTGTATTCACCTATGTCTGTGAAACCTTATGCTTTCATCTTTTAAGAGGCTTCTACCTAAAATAAAGTATCAGACAGACTTACTTTTTTTAGCAAGTGTTGTAATTATTTGTAAATGTATTTGCATCTTATTCCAGACTACAGAAAGACCAGCTCCATTTGAATTGCAAACTTTGGAACAACAAAATGTCACCCCTTGTGATCAACTAAATAATCAGGAGGATTCTAATCCATTTGAAAATAACTCTGATCCGGAAATTCCATGTGTATTAAGGAGATCTTTGAGACTGAAAAAACGCAAAGTAAACAAAGCTAGAAAACACATGAATGATGTGTACAATAAGCCAGAAAAAATCTTACCAAATGTACATAGCCGTAAGCATCAAACAAATCGCAAATCTTTGGCTAAGAATTCCAGGTATGTCATTGAAACAAGTCTCTTTGCCCAGATAACACTAACGTCCACATGGCCCATATGTCTGGAGATACAGGGTTAGTGTACCGGAACCAAACCAGTTGCCATGGAATTGATTTTGTCCTTGATGACCTCATGTGTGCAAGGTAGAACAGTACTTCCTAAGGGCTTTCAAGGATATGACCTTTCGGAGCCAGGTAACCAGGCCTTCTAAGGTATCACCTGACTAGTTGGAGCTCCCTTATCTTTGGGTTAGTAGTCAAGCTCCTGTTTGGGCCACCCAGGAAATTTGGGGGCTTGGGGTGCTTTATTTACTTCTGTGTTTTTAATCAGGGCCATACTACATATCAAAGCTCTTTCTCTTTGAAAAGGGCTTGCCTCTTTTTCCCCTAGGACAGAGGTGGGGAACCCTTTTCTTGCCAAGGGCCTTTTGGATGTATGTAGATCAGTTATGAACCACACTGGTCAGACATTTAATCAACTCAACCATAATTTGATGGCGAGAACTTCTCCTCTTTGGTGAGGCTTGTGGTTAGCTGGTATTGATGATTTGGGGAGCCTTACGTGGCCCGCAGACCAGATATTCCCTACCCATAGCTTAGCGATACATGGAGTGGGTAGTGGCGTGTTATCTTGTGTGTGTGGGTGGGGGGAGGGGTACAAGGGTGGGAGACTGAAAATACTCATGCTTATACAGGACTTTCACTTGAGGTGAGAAACCCAAGGTGCCATAATGGTCGGCACACCCGCCACTTACCTCAGGAGCCATCTCTGTTTCAGACAGCCATGCTCAGGAAAGCAGCTCGCTATATCTTTGAGCTCTATAATGTTAGTTAATATTTGTTAGCGTCCATGAATGTTCGTAGAGAAAAGTATAAGAATTTTAAAAACAGTTGCTGTTTAAGCTTGCAGGATGCTGCTGTAAGGACTGAAGGCAAATCAAAGAATGTGCATTCACTTAGACTCAAGAGCGGACACCGGATCAGGAGAAACAAATTTGCAGTGACGACTGGTGAGCTTATTTTTATTGCTTCTCCACTGATGTAACATTTATAGAAGCATAGTCTGGCACGAGAAAGGATTCAGAAGGGTATCCTATCTCAACTTTCTCAGTTTACTGATGATTACTTTCTCAATTTATGAATGATTATGGATATTTTGCAGTGTCACACAGCTTGCTAATTGCACAACTGGGACGTAATCCTATAATTGAAACTTCCTCGGTGGTTGATTTTGCCTTCCTCATGAAGACTTAAGCATTTTAATACGTTGATAATTACTCCAGGAGCCGTTTACATAAATTTTTAGTGTTTTTTTAGTCTCTTGTCTGTGGTGCCCTGCCCTCTATAAATTTTAGCCACCACTACGACCCAAACCCTCGGATCACCCACATCAGGTTGCTCTGCTTGGGCTCAGCCTCTGTGTGCTGGGGTGGTCATAGGACTCACCTCAGCTGTTTCCCTTCACTCAAGGTCCATAGACCCAACATTTTGTTTTCCAATATTTGAAAATGGGGATTTTCTCCCTGGTACAACTTGTACAGTGTTCTAGTTGTTTGTAGTGGGAGATCAAGTCAGGACAGTTACTTAGTTATTGCTCAAAGTGAATGTCTTCTGCCACATAGGTTTCATGAGAAAATTTTGCATTTTATGCTTACATTTTAATTTTAATAAGTTATATAGCAAGTATAACTATTACAGACATATTTAGGGAAAAAAGACTATGGATACTTTGGGAACAGAAGGTTCTGTAGCCTGGGGTGGGAGAAGGTAGACGACTGAAAAGTCCAGCAGATGATTTTTTTTTTTTTTACAGTGGGACTGAATGGAAGAAGTTAAGTAAAAGGCAAAAAAGTAGTTCAGTTGTGGTCCATTAAGAAAGTTTACACAGTTTCCTATTACCTTTGTGAGAGTATAGGATAAGGCAGATTATCTCCCATCACAATTAGAAGAGCTATTTATCAAAGCTGTTGGAATTCAGATTAACCAAACAAGCGACATTCATTAAAATTGACAAGCTATGGAGAATCTAAATGAGAAGTCTCAGTGTTCTGGGAAGTGAAGTGGAGAATTGACACTTAGTAGGCGTGATCCAGAAAAAATTTACTTTAATTATGCATTTCCTGGCTTAGGAAACCAAAACTAATATACAGATGGAGGTCATGGCACTTTATTCAATTTCATAACAATTACCTATAACAGAGGAGGGAAATATAAGACATTTTGATACTATACCATTTTATTAAATCTCTAGATCTTAGTAATACTTTTCCCCAGAAGTTTTAAGAAAATCTGTTAGTCATTATACTTGTATACATTTCATGGGGTTTATCATGACTCATAATTTACCATAATTGTTTTTTAAAGAGGCAGATTATATTACATAATATTTGCACATATAAATACCAGAGAGTTAGGTCAATGAAGGAGATTCTCTTTCATGATCTAACATACCTTATGTCCAGAGTGCTGACGGGACTCACCTGTTACTTTTGTTCCTCTTGATTTTCAAATAAGGATTTCTTTGTTTTGTTTATTCTTTCATTTCAGAAAAAAAGAAGATAAATAAGATTTCTCTTTCTCGTATTAATCGGAAAAACATTTTTGGAGAGAACTTACTTTATAAGGCTGCTCTCCTAAACAATTTTAATCTTGTTCATCACTGTATAAAAAAAGGTGGAAATGTAAATCAGCCAACGTATGCTGGTAAGTCGGGGCTACCACCCACAATGATCAGGAGAGTGGTTTGTAGCATTAGCAGAGTCCTTTGAAAGCATAGCAAAAATGGCCTAAGAAACCCCCAAACAGAAAGCTTTCAAGTAGTTTCTTGCTTAGGTAGCTCTTTGCCATCATTTCCTAGGGAAGTCAGCCAGGTAGTTTGGGCAGAGCGGGTTAGCGTACTGTATTTCTCCTTCAAAGAGTGCCTGCATGGGCCCCACCAGAGTGGTCATGTGTGGTGGTATTCCACGGAAGAGTGGCTCCTGTGGCAGGAATGTACATGGAACCCCTACACTGCTGCATCTTTCTCCCACCAGGAAGCTGGTGGGTGTAAACTGCTTCCATGTTGCTTAGCAATTGAATGCTTAACAGCAGCACCACCAGGACTCCTTGTCCTTCTTTCTATAGCTTTAGTATACCATTTTAGCCATCTTAATGTTTACTCGTGATGTGGTATGTGTTTCTGTTTTCAGCCTGTGCCTATATATTTAAAAGTGTTTCTTACAGAAAGCATAGCTTTACTTTTTAAAATATATTCTTAGACAGTCTCTGGCATTTTATTAGGGTGACTAGTCATTTATATTTAATATAAATGGTTGCATTTAGTACTATCATTTTACTTATTGTCTCCCATGCACCTCATATGATTTTAGTTCCTTTTTCTGTGAATGTTTAGTGTTTCTTTGTCTTTGTTCATCAACTTTTAGTGTTTTATCTAGGGATTATCATTTACATCTTTACTGTTTCTCAGCGAGCGTTAATATTGTAATATTTCACACAGCTTCTCTAACAGTTCATGTCAGTGGTTCTCAATAGAATAGTTTTGCCCCCACGGGACATTTGGTTGTGTTTGGAGACATTTGTGGTTGGTTCAGTGGAGTGGGGAAGGGCTGCTTCTGGCATCAAGCAGGTCGAAACCAGGCGTGCTGCTAACCATCCTGCCCGACTCAGAACAAGACAGAATAGTCTAGCCAAGAGGTCAGGAGTGCTGATGAGAAACCCTGGTTTATGGGAAAAGCTCTCAAAAGAACTAGTGAAATAAATTTTAAACATAAAAATGTTTGATTATCTTAACATCTACCATACACTTTCACTGGAATTTAATAAATGTATCTTACACCATTGGCTAACAATAGAAAAAAGAAATTTATCCATATTTTTCCTGAAGCCAGCTGTGACTGGTTAGTTGATTTTTATGAATAAGGTGGAAAAAGAGGGGACTGCATTTGAATGGACTTCTGTATTCTGCAAACTGGTCTCCGGTAAGGAAATTACCTTACAGTCAGTCCTTCCCTGTGCTCTAATGCTAAGGGGTTTTCTCCACTGCCTTCTCCTCAGAAAAGCAGCTTTCAACTAGCCCTTTCAGCCTTTGTATTTGCTAGATGAGGACTAAGTTCAGGTAGCTTACTATTTTATACATGTTCCACAATAGAGTTTGGAGTCTGAGAATTTGATATGTCCTTCAAATTATTGAATCCACCAATTTATATAAGATATTTTCATGATGAGATTGTCTCTAAATATTTTTTAAGAAGCAACTTGGAAATTAAAGGTATGCCTAAAATATCATTAATATGCCAAAAATAAACACATAGCATTTGTTTTTGTGAGACAGGTTGGACACCTCTCCATGAAGCTAGTGCAGGAGGCTTTTATCAGGTAACAAGTGAACTCTTAAGAGGTGGAGCAGATGTAAATATCAGAGGAATGTACCAGATCACCCCCCTACATGATGCTGTGATGAATGGACATTTTAAGGTACTGTGGTGCTTTTGTTTTCAGATCAAATACTATGTTTGTAAGTGTCAAAAATCTCTAGGACCAAGCGAGAAGAACTGAGTTTTCATTTGTGTTAATAAATACTTTGATTTTGTAATACATTTTACTGCAAAATGGGTTTGTTGTGCCTAATTTGATAGATACTGTTTTACATACCATTTTTAATAACTGTACAGAACAGAGTTTTTGTTACCCATAGAATTCCTAAACCTTCCATTTCCTTATGACTTCTCCTGTGGTGCTTTCTAGGGTTTAGAAGTTACCTTTCCATCATACAGCGTGTCGTACAATGACGCCCAGGCCTCAGAGCAGGCTTCCAGGGCTATGGAGCTTGGGGAAACTTTCATAGTTAGCCTAAGCCATGAGAACCTCTCGGGATTAATGGTCACCCATTCAGTACACCATACAGGGCCAGCACAGTTATATTGCTTGTTAAAATGTCGAACTACTGTAATTCCATCCTATGTGGCTAGTCATAACTCTAATAATTAGTAGCATTAAATAATATGAATTCTAGCACATAGGTTTATATCAGAAGTCACTTGTGTTCTGGATTGCAGAACTGAGGCACTTTTTAAATTATAACCTGTACCTAGTTGATTATTTCAGGTATTGGAAGTTAGCTCTAAGTCCAAAACACCTAGGGTGGAAAAGGGGGCTAATCAACTCAGCTCAAAAATCTCTGCTTAGAGTCTTGGTGGGCGGGGGGGGGGGGGGGCGACGGACCAAAATCTAACAGTAGAAGTGGGGAATTCTTGTTATATCTGTGTGTCACGATGTCCCACATCATTCTGAGGCTCTCTTAATTTCTCTCTGTTCTTCTGTATCACTGTTCAAATAGCATAATTTTGATGGCTCAGTCTCCCAAGTCCTCAAGCAAAAAGGTAATTGCCTTTTTGCTGTTGGATTGGTGTGGCTTGAACAGGGCTTTCACTGTTTAGGGAGTTTATGAATGGTTTGACCTACATTCAGCCAATGCCTTACTGGAGTAGAAAGTCTCATCTTTCTCCCACGGAACTGATGGTTAGCAGTGCATATTCCACTCTGCCATCACTTGCAGAGTAGAAGTCATTTTTCTCTAGGGCAACTTGGATGGAGTTAGGGAGTGCTTCATAGGGGTGTTTACTTGAGAAGTAAGTGGCAACAGATTAAGGATTGACCAGTTTCTCTGTGAGAGTCTGAGGTCCAGTGCAGCAACAGCAACTAACTATCCTGCACCTGTTAAAGTTCCATGTTGGACTACAGATCCCAATCCTGACTCTTGGTATCTAACCACTCCCTTTCATTAGCAGGCAAACCACAGATATTCCTGTCTCAGCTTCCCCTTCCTTCTTTCCAGTCCCTCCTCCTCTTCAACTTCCCTTTCAGTCCCTTCCCTTTCTCCTGCCTTCAGCATTCCCCTTTCCTCTTTTTCTTCCCTTATCTACCTTTCTCCTCCTTCTCTCTGTCTCTCAAGAGAAGGGATTTATACTTTTAGATTAAAAATTTATGCATCAGAAGCAATAGATTCATAAAAATACAGTACAGAGATATCATAAGTAAACTGAAATTCTGTGTTCGTGAAAGAGATATTTGTTGCTACCTAAAGTTGCATGCAAGGTCACATTTCCAACAATAAACCTTTTGTCTAAGCTCCCTCACAAGCACGCTTCCTCTAGGTGGCAGAGTTACTTCTCCTGAAGGGAGCAGATCCATTATTCAGAAGTGACTTTGGAAAGTCAGCTTTGGATGTGGCCAAGGATTCAAGTATGAAGCGCCTCCTTGAGAGACATATTACTAAACAACAAAAACACCTTCTGTCAGGTAAGATGAAACTGTTCTGTTGTGTGTGTTTAATAAAAAGGTACAGAAACTAAATTTAGGATTATAGAAATTAAATTATTATCCTCATGTTTCCTCACA
Organism: Tenrec ecaudatus; assembly: GCF_050624435.1. Lineage (NCBI taxonomy): Eukaryota > Metazoa > Chordata > Mammalia > Afrosoricida > Tenrecidae > Tenrec > Tenrec ecaudatus. The sequence goes on along the minus strand of NC_134531.1, from coordinate 71,601,182 downwards.
TGTTCCTCATATGTATTTATACAGTGGTACCATCTTTCCATACCTTTGCTAAAGTATGCTGACTTGTTTGTAAGGAATCTAAAAGAACAGAAAAATAATGCTAAGTGTACTTTTCTCCAGGTTGTACTTTGAATGTCCTTAAGAATCTTATAAATTTCTAGGTTCCCCTCCACTCCCAAAATCTTTTGATTGAATAATATGCTATGGTGTAAATTATAAATTGGTTTATCCCTTTAAATGAATATGGCCAGGATTGTTTATTTCCGTATCCTAAGATTTTTGTTTCTTAAAGCAGTACCTGAGCCTCCCATCCAAATAAACTGCTAAATTAAACTACAAAATAACTTGATATGCTGTTGACTATTGAAAAATAAAAAGATTATGTAATATGATTTAAATAGAGGGCACAGTTCTTCATACTGTCCTAATGCATCTGTTAGATTAAAAAAAACCCACAATACTCTACTTAAAACCTTATAGTGAAAAAAAACAACAACCTTATAGTGGCTGACCATTCATCTTTAAAAAACTAGTATTCTTACCTGAAAACCCATTTGCCATCAAGTTGATTCTGACTCATAGTGACCCTCTAGGACACAGTAGAGCTGCCCTCATAGAGTCTACAAATCATTTTGCAAGCAGACTGCCTTCTCTCTCTCTCTCTCTCTCTCTCTCTCTCTCTCTCTCTCTCTCCCTCCTCTCTCTCACGCGCACACACACATACACGCCCGCATGCACACACACAGAGGGACTGGGGGGTTTGAGGCACTGACCTTTCTTTTGACAATTGAATGCTTAACAAGTGTGCCACCAGGGATCCAATATCTTTATAAGGACCTACAAATCCTTATCTGTGGGTCACTCCACTGATTCACCTCTTCTTCTACCATTCTCTACCTCCATCACTTGAATTCCAACACACTGGCCCCTCATTCTGTTTCTCAGATGTGTTTTCCTCACTCAACTCCTTCAAGTCTTAGTTCAAATATGTCCTTACAAATGCAGCCTAAACTGGACATCCCTTACAGAAGGGTCGCAGGGAGGAGACAAGCCAGTCAGGGCGCAGTATAGCACCGATGAAACATACAACTTTCCTCTACTTCTTTAATGCTTCAGCCCCCCTCCACCCCCCACCATCATGAACCCAATTCTACCTTGCAAATCTGGCTAGACCAGAGGATGTACACTGGTACTGATAAGAATTGGAAATACAGGGAATCCAGGACAGATAAACCCCTCAGGACCAATAATGAGAGTAATGATACCAGGAGGGGAAGGGGAAGGTGGGGTAAAAAGGGGGGACCAATTACAATAATCTACATATAAACCCCTCCTTGGGGATTGACAACAGAAAAGTGGGTAAAGGGAGACATCAGTCAGTATATGACATGAAAACACAATAATTATAAATTATCAAGGGTTCGTGAGGGTGGGTAAGTGGGGAGGGGGGAAGGATGGAGGGGGAAAATGAGGAACTGATACCAAGGGCTCATGTAGAAAGAAAATGTTTTGAAAATGATGATAGCAACAAATGTACAAATGTGCTTGAGTCAGTGGATGTATGTATGGATTGTGATATGAGTTGTATGAGCCCCAATAAAATTATTTTTAAAAACAAATGCAGCCTAGACTTACATTATTTACTGCTACAACTTGCTCCCTTCCCACTTTTACTCTATTATCTAATGCTATGTATCAATTGCTCCAAACCTTGTAGCTTAAACTAACATTCATGATCTCCCCTACTTTCTGAAAGTCAGGTTCAGCTAAGTGTTTCTGCATCAGAGTCTCTCACATGTAATTATTTGCAAGTGCTGCATTCCTAAATCATGGCATAAAAAGCATCTTTCAAACTCACTTACATGGCTCTTGACAGACCTTAGTTATTGACAGACCTTATCGACAGACAGATGGTTCTCGCCATGTGGTCAGAGCTCTGTGGCCGCTGATTCAGAGCAAGTGACTCAAATGAAAGAGAGAGTACACACAAGAAAAAAAATGCAGTAGTTTTACAACCAAATCTCATATGGGAGCCCAAGTAGTATAGTAGCTGTGCTTTGGCCTTTTTTGTTGTTCTTTTTAAAAACCAGTTTTATTTACATATGATTTACATATCATAAAATTCAATGGTTCGAGCGTATTATAAAAGAGTTGCTCACACATCACAACAATCAATTCTGAAATATCTTCTTCTTTTGTGTACTTATTAATTTCCCACTTGCCTTCAACCTCCAACCTCCCCTACCATAACCTTAAGAAACTGTTGATCCAGTTACTGTCTATAGATTTACCCATCCTGGACTCCATGTACAGAAAACCATACCGAAAAAACAAAAGCAAGAGACCCAACATTAACTAAAAGAGAAAAATCTGAATAAAAAAAAGAAAATATTGAAAAGTAGGATAGATTAAAAGTAAATAAATAAAAGGTAGGATAGATTAAAAGTGTGTCAAAAGGGAGAGCGACTGATAAAGTGTTAAATTTTAACATAATTACATCTGCATTACTCCACTTTCCAATGCACCCTGTCTGATAGCAAGGCTGTTCACGTTACTGGTCTATGGTTCGAGGGGGTCCATTGAAGGCTTAGTCCATGTGGGGTCCCCCAAATGGATTTGGGGCTTTCACTGGCCTCCATAACCTTCTGCAAACCGGCCGGGTGCTCAGAATTGAAGCTCTAATACGGTTCCCTCCTCCAGTCTTAGATTTGGTAATTTGCCATCTTTGGATTACACCAATGGGTTGTGCTTTGGCCTTTTAACCACAATATTAGCAGTTCACAATCACCAGCTGCTCAACTGTGAAAAAATGAGAATTTCTACTCCCATAAAGAGTTGTAGGCTCCGTAGTATGGCATAACCCAGGGGCTACACCAGAAGACAGCATAGAGGTGCAGCAGAATGATCTGTGCCCTGCCTTGATGCTGCCTGCACTCTTGGACTGAGGACTCGGGTACTCGGTTGGGAGAGGAATAAGACAGTTGTCGCACTGGCCCTGTGGAAGAGGCAGTAATTGGAACTTGGCAGGAACCCCTAGTTTGATGGGTGTCTAATGGAAAGGTACCCAGAATCACACAAATATTTAGTACCTCGATGTCACCCTAGTAGCGATAGGACAGGTTTTGGTCTGTTCGGAACAAATTTGGACTTGGAAGAATTGATCCAGAAGCTTCCACTGGCACCAATCCTCATGTTTAGGGTAAACAGTTCATGGGTTGCGGCTCATAGTGGAACTGTACTTGCACAGACTCCTCATACAGACAGTGTCCAGAGTGCAGTGTCATTGGACAGATTGATAATGTTACAAGTGCAATCTCCTATACCCTAGGCGGATGATTGTCAGTTTTTACTTTTCTATTTCTGTGGCGTTTTGTTTCCCTGCCTTTAGCTTGCTTGCTTTTGTTTGTTTGCTTTTTTGTTTCTTCTAATTCATTTGTTGCTGTTGTTGGGGTAGTTGGTCTTATGGGGTTTTGAATTTTTCATAATAGGACCACCAAAATAAACCTGAGTCATGCATATTCTAGGGACAAGCATATGGATTCTGGACCCCCACTTAACTCTTATCCTCAGTCCAAGAACAGTTTGTTCTGATAACATGGCCCTGCTTGATACTCACCTGCATGAAATGATCACTAAAGATAAGGGTGCTAAAGCAAAGTGGGGTGCAGAAAACAGATGGTGCCAGCTATCAATCAGAATAGAGTCTGGGGTCTAAGAGGCTTGTGTTCAAACAAGCAGGCATCTAAGTGAGGAGTGAACTAAGTCCACACTGAAGAAGCACAGCAGCTTGTGTGTTCCAAAGATGACAATAACAACATTCAAATATGATGAAAGGAAAAGTATGAGAGCCCATAATGCAAGCATCCCATGTGTAGCTGGCTATGGAGGGCAGAATCCATATGCAAAGTATCTAGCAAAGGTCTTGAACAGGTTCACTATCAGATAGAGGTCACTGTGATCATTCTTACACTGGATCAGACTTGGTACTTGGTCCGTTAGCCTCCCTCTTGCCCCACCCTGAAATTGTGCAAGTATTTCTTGCTTGTTCCATGACAGAAATTTCTTCCCTGGCCTTTCAAATATTCAGGGTGCTCTTTTCTTTCTTATTCATTATTTCTATGTTTATCTTTGTATTATTTTTATTACTTTATCCTTACCACTTTATTTAGTTTCTCCTTTTTATTGTTTCTGTTGTTTTTTCCAGTTTGTGAAGCACAGGAGTAGATGCATAGAGATAACTGATGCATGAGTTTATAGGGGAGGTGGGAGTGGGAAGTGGGAGATTGGGACATCAAGGGGACTCCGGAAGCAAACAATGCATGTGGGGGCGGGGGGGAGGGAGCACTAGAACTGATGGTGATTATACAGCTCACTTTAAAAGAGATTTAAACATGAAAAATTTTTTCTAAAATTGATTGTGGTTATGATTATACAACTCATCTTGATATGATTGAATTATTGAATTGTGTGATATGTGGATGAAGTGCCAATAAAACTATTGTATATATAAAAAAAGAGTCAAGTTCAGAAAGCCACAGGGGCGGCAGTTCTACCCTGTCCAATAGGCTCTCCATCAGTCGGAACTGATTCAATGGCAGTGAGTTGGCCGATCATCTCATGTGGGTTATCCCAGTACTTCTCTCGCAGTCTGTTAATGAGAAATAAGTTACTAAGTGTGGTTCAAAGTCAAGGGTGCAGAATGAAGTTCTACTTCTTGAAGGGAGTGTGCCAAAGAATTTATGGGCATATTTATTTTTAAAATTACGCTCATTGCCATCTCTCTATTTTTCTTAAATTGTATTTCTTTTGGAAATACTTATGTTGAGAATACACATAGCAGAACATACAGGAAGTGAACAGTTTCCACAGGTGCCTTTCGTGCCATCAACCATCCCATCCTCCTTTTCAGAGTTTCCCCACACTAACACAGACTCACTGCTGCCTCGGGCTTGTGTCTTCTCTTTAGAGCAGCTGCTCGCAGTTAACATAAGCTCATTAGCTAGTTCTTCAAAGGTATAATGCTTAGAGCAGACCCTTTTTGATAGTTGAGCTAAAGGATTGTTCAGTTTAAAGAAGATGTCAGGGGATCTTCTTGGTTTACAGTTGAAAGGTTATTTCAGGATGGCAGTTTCAGGGATTAATCTGCTCTCCGTGGATCCAGAAAGTCTAGAATCCATGAGAATATAAAGTGCTGTCTTGCATATTCCTCCTGTGAACCAGGATTCTTCTATGGAATCTTGGATCAAAATATCCAGTAATTGTAGCCAGTGACTCCATTTTTTTAGTCTCATAGCAAAGAGGTCATTTGTTGTTGGAGGCAATTTATTATTCTGGTTTTCTTAATCTGCTCTACTTAGAATTTTCCCCTACCACTTATTACCTTCTAAAACATTACACTTTGCTTAATTCCCACCCCACCCCCGGCTTTTCCCACAAGAATCTAAGTTCCATAAAACAAGAGAGCTTTGTTTATTTATAAAAGACTATTAAAGCACCTAGTAGACATTCAGTAAATATTTACTGACTAAAGAAATATATCAGTCCTCTGAAACAAAACAGAAAAACAAATTCTTTCCATTCAAGAAATGTGTATATCTTTTATTAAAACATTTTAATGAAAATGTCCCCAGAAAGTATTTCCCTAGAGGCTTTTTAACATTATATTTAACCACAGAGGCTTCTCCTCTTTGAGTTTTCCTTTTTGCACCTGAAAAATTAAGCCTGAACCCTTGTGACTGAAAGTGAGTGGGCCTTATTCAAAGATCACCCTCATGAAGAGGTCACTGAAGATATGGCTAACATCCTTGCTCCTGTGCAGCAGATTTGCCCGATGCAATAGATCACTGGATTGATTGTAGATCCAAGCAAGATGAAATCCATCCTGACTTCAATCTTTTCTGCATTTATCATAATGTCACCCTCCGGTCCAGTTGTGAGGACACTGGTTTTCTTTACATTGAGCTATAGTCCATCTTGAAGGCTACACTCCTGATCTTCATTAGCAAGTGCTTCATGCTCTTCACTTTCAGCAAGCAAGGTCTTGTCATCTATGTACCAAAGGTTGTTAATAAGCCACCCTCCAATCCTGATGCCACATTCTTCCTCCTCTAGTCCAGTGTCTTTTATTATCTGCTCAGTGTGCAGATTGAATAAGTCTGATGGAAGGATGCCACAATCACACACAGCTTTCCTGATTTTAAATCATTCCGAATTCTCTTGTTCTGTTTGAACAACAGCATCTCGGTCCATGTTCAGGTTCCATATGAACACAATCGGAGTCCCTAGTCTTCTCAGTGCTGTCACTAGTTTGTTATGCAATGAGTATAAGAAAGGAGAAAATGTTCTCAAATTGATTGTGGTAATGATAGCACAACTTTTTTTAAATATGACTGAACTCCTGAATTGTACAATATGTGAATTATATGTTCATAAATTTTTCTTTAATAGTTTGTTATGGTCCACATAGTCAAATGTCTTTGTATAATCCAGGAGTCGGAAAACTTTTGAGACAGAAGAGCCAATCCTGTGCCTCATAACAACTTAAAAATTATTCGATAGCCATAAATATATTTTAACCAAAAAATGAAATAATCGTTATCTAAATAATATCCTTTAAGATTTTTCAGTTTTACTTCAGAGCTACATGTATGTACTGAAAGAGCAGCATATGGCACTCCAGCCTCCGTTTGCCGACCCTTGGTGTAGTCAGTAAAACATAAGCCAATCCCTTTCAGGTATTCTCTGCAAGATCCATCTGATTTCAGCAGTGGTATGCCTCATTCCAGAACTTCCTCTAAATTTATCTTGAATTCATGGAGCTCCCTGTCAGTATACTGCTGCAACTGTTGTTGAATTATCTTCAGCAAAAATTTACTTGCATTGGATATTGATGAAATTGTTTGATAATTCCCACATCCTATTGGGTCACCTTCTTTTGAAATGGGAGCATTAAATAATAATTGTATTGATGGGATTTCCTTGAATGCAGATAGATAAAATCCTGTCACAGAAAGGATTGTACTTCAAGATAGGTCTTGAGTTGTCCTTTTGACAATGAATGCAGCTCCATTCCTCTTGATCGTTCTATTCCCAGCATATTAATCCTTATGATTCAAAATGGCCAGTAGGAGTCTATTTCAGCTCATTAATGCCTCGAATGTCGGTTTTTATACATTCCATTTCATATTTTACAGCCTCCAATTTTCCTAAATTCCAAGTTCTTATTATTAATTGATGTTTGCAGTTATATCTCAGTTTGAGTTGTGCCCCATCAGCAAATGAAGGTCCGAAAGCTTTGCTTCCATGGGCTGTACTCCATCCATGTCTTTACCGTCGACTCTTCGAGGCAGCTCTTCCTCAGCCATGTGCCTTCCAACCTGAGGAGCTCATCTTATGGCACTTTTCCCAACAATGTTCTTTGCATGAGATTTTAGTATATGAAAATCTTTCACTTCTGTACACAAGGTTTTCAGTGACTAATTCCTTCAAAGTGAACATGGTGACCCTACTGGCATTTGAAATATCAGTGACATAGCTTCCAGCATCACAGCAACACACACGTGATCAAGGTATGGCAGAGTGACAGACTAGTGACCCAGGATTGCCAGGAGTGGCATAGAAAACTCACTCTTCTCAAAGGCACAGTTTTTGCTTTGCCAGTCAGTAGTTAGAACACAATGGAGGCTGACGCTGTGTGGAGGCAGACTCACAGTAGATTAGGGCTCCTACTGCAAGCTGGAGCCTTCCGTAAACCTGGGGCTTCGGATTAAGCTGTTTCACAGACGTCTCTATTTTGTGGAGACTTGCATGGTTTTTCTTTTCTGGGAGTGCTTTCTTCAGCATTGTGACCCTTTCTCTGAATGCAGAATATTCTGCTCATCAGAGTCCACTTGTGACCAAGGAATGGCCATGAAAAGGAATCTGGAGCACTTTTCTTAGGACTCAAGGTCCCATTATTCCTTTGCGTACACAGTTGCATAATCTCCTGAATTAAGTGGGTAAATATATGGAGAAAATAAAAAATACGCAGTTCTCTGCCCACCTTTACTATTGCTTATCATTCTGTTGAATCTGTTTTAGTCTTCCTACAGAAGAGTTGTTGGCTGTCTTCAAATAGTATTTCATATCTTTTAATTATGGTTATCATAAATTATAGAAATATTAGATATGCTAATTTTAATATAAAATTATTGCATAATTTTATTCCTTTGCTTGTTTTTTCATGACAAAGAATGTGTGAAATTTAGAAACTTTTGGCAGATTTTGTGTTTGATTTTCTACTTTTATTTACAGCTCAGAAGAGTAGTGCCGAGCCATTAGAAGTAGAAAGTGCACAACCCCACAAGGTACATCTATCTATGTGTAGTAATAAGTATTTTTATAGGGATGGGTGTGCTGGTTATTTTATTGACACCAGAGGGAAAAGAAATATTAGTGAAGCATTCATTGGGAACAGTGACTTCACTTTTGCATTTAAAACACTTTGTAATAATTACATGGAAATAAAAAAGTTCTGGGCTACTAGTTTGGGAAACAATTAAGTCAATGTAGCATATCTGGGCAAACTAATATTTTTGGACCATTTCCTTTTCCCCCGTCTTCATAGAGACACAAGTTTTATCAACCATGTCAAATTTCTTTTGGCCTAAACCCAGTACAAGAGCCAAAGGTGTCACTCCATCCTTTCAAACTGTACGTTGTGGGCAGATGATCTTCATTTTGGTGCTTGGGTTTGGGGGAGGGGGTTGGGGGTGAGCGGAAACATTATCCCAGTTTTGATCATCCTACAGATATCATTCTTCACAGACCAACTGGGGAGCATGGCCATCATTTTTAAAGAAAACCCTTTTTTTGAAAATACAATGAATTAGGAGGCAAAGAGCATTTATAGAGGTTTAAATACAGTCATGTATATATGTAAATATATTTATATATAATGATAGGGAAATAGATCTATGTACATGTATGTATAGGTTTAGTATTAAGGTAGCACACAGACATTGGGCCTCTACTCAAGTACTCCCTCACCAGAAGAACATTTTCTTCTCATAACCTGACATTCTGTGATGCTCACCTTCCTGACACAATTGCTGAAGAAAAATGGGTGCATAAGCAAATGTAGTCAAGAAAGCTGATGGTGCCCAGCTATCAAAAGATATAGTGTCTTGGGTCTTAAAGGCTTGAAGATAAACAAGTGGCCATAACTGAGAAGCAACAAAGCCCCCAGGGGAGAACACAACAGCCTGTGTGATCATGAGGTGTCAGTGGGATCAGGTATCAGGCATCAAAGAACAAAAAATTATATCATTGTGAATGGGGGGGAGTGCGGAGTGGAGACCCAAAGCCCATCTGTAGACAATTGGACATCTCCTTACAGAAGGGTCTTAAGGAAGAGACGAGCCAGTGAAGGTGCAGTATAGCACCGATGGAACATACAACTTTCCTCTAGTTCTTTAATGCTTCCTCCACACCACTATCATAACCCCAATTCTACCTTACAAATCTGGCTAGACCAGGGCTTGTACATGGGTACAAATAAGAGCTGGAAACACACGGAATCCAGGACAGATAAAACCCAGGACCAATATTGAGAGTAGTGATACCAGGAGGAGAAGGGGAAGGTGGGGGGAGAAAGGGGAAACTGATCACAATGATCTATATATTACCCCCTCCCAGGGGGATGAACAACAGAAAAGTGGGTGGAGGGAGACATTGGTCAGTGTAAGACATGAAATTTTTTTATATAAATTATCAGGAGGGGAGGGGAAGGAGGAGGGGAATAAAGGAGCTTACACCAAGGGCTCAAGTAGAAAGCAAATGTTTTGAGAATGATGATGGCAACAAATGTACAAATGTGCTTGACACAATGGAGTATGTAAGGATTGTGATAAGAGTTGTACGAGCCACCAATAAAATGAATTTTTTAAAATCCCTTTTTCCTCTACCTCTAAGGTAATGGAAAAGGAAACTCTCCTATGTGCTAGCTCCTGATAGATAGTGACTGTGTGTGTGTGTGAGTGTGTGTGTGTTTGGGGTGGGGTGGGGAAGGGGCTTGCTTCCAAAGCATTCAGTTTGTTTGTTTTTAATAAGTAAATTTTGATCTAATTAGTTTAAAGCCCTATAAAATGAAGTAGGTTATAGAGGCTTGGCAGGGAGGATGGGGCGCTAACAGCAATGAGTATGAGAAGAAAATGTTCTGAAATTTAGTGTTGGATGATTGCATAACTCTTCTTAATATGACTAAATGGTTAAAATTATGTGATACATGAATTATATATGAATAAAACCAAAAAATTAAGTAGGCAAAACTTTGTATTAAGTTTAAAAAGGCCAATAATGCTAAAATACTGGTAAAGATGAATTAAACCATACAGTACATAGTAAATACTAGTACACATAATGAGTCTGGCTCTATTACACTTTGCTGTTTTCTTTGTAGTCTACTCTTCTGATGGGTCGGTTGTATCTGATAGAGCAGTTATATCCCCGCAGGGCCATGGTCAGATCTGATCATGCCATTGAGTGGAATTATAGATTTATTTAATTCAGAATGAACTGAATGTAGAATTACATCTAAAAATTAAAGCTAACTACCGATTTTGTTTCTATAGAAACCAAAATTTAGTTCTAAAATTTGTTTTTGCTGTGCTGCGGATGAAAATTCCAACAGACAGAAGCCTGAACATCTAAAAGTCAGTAAAGGAAGCAAAGAAGGTTTATGTATAAATAAAGAAGAGATAGATGAATATTACCACAAAGATTCAAAAAATACCAAATTTCGTAAATCCACACAAATGTGGTCAGCTCAGGACCAAATACATTCTCAAAGATCCAGAAAGGACAATCTTGATCATGTCAGAGATGCCAGCACAAAGGTGTCAGACAATAAGAAAAGAAGACGCCGGCGACCAAAAAAGACACGAGCAGATGATGGAGGCTGCAGTCCACGAAAGACAGTAGCTGTCACTTCTCGAAAAGCCAACAGGATGGTCTCTCAGAAGCAGCGGTCAGACAATAAGGAAAGAAGAAGCCGGCGACCAAAAAAGACACAAGCGGATGATGGAGGCTGCAGTCCAGCAAAGACAGTAGCTGTCACTTCTGGAGGAGCCAACAGGATGGTCTCGCAGAAGCAGGGTCTTTCCAGACGCTTTCCAGAAAATTCAAACAAACCCTCCAACCCAGCTTCCTCAAGTTTGACAAATGACTTCGGTAATAATATCAAGGTCTGTGTAGTTTCCGAAGAAACGCTTACTCAGAGTTTGGATGTATCAGATAGTCAAGATACACAATTCTTGGAATCCAAATCCACTGACCCAACTAAAGTGTCTTTTTCAGAACATTCTTTACATAAAGAATTCAAGTTACCACGTGAGTCCCCTCACACTGACAAAAAGCAGCAGTATGATAACTCAGATCAGAAAAATGAGAGCCGTAATAAGTGGGAAAGTCCTATCCCATTCTTTATAGAGGGAAATAATGAAAATGGTGGTGGTGGTGATTGCTGTACCTCTGAGAAGACTGTGGCATCTAAAGAGAATATTGTGTGTTCTGAAAATGGCAAAGACCACTATAATTACAAAGAGAAGATAGCAAATAGTGAAGAAAGGTGTTTTCAGTGGTCTCTACCTTCTGAGCACCACTTTTCACAGGCAGGCAGCCTGACCGTCTTTCCAAGACAGGAAGCTGTTGCCTTTGCTGAGTCCAACAACACAGACATTTCTGAACAACATGTTTCTAATGATGGACATTACATATATGGAGCATCTTTTGATCACTCTCCTGGCAATCATGAACAAACTTCCTGGGCTTGTGCAAGAACACTTTCAACACATGAAGCTTCAGAGTTGACTAGCCATGTGGAACTGTTCAGAAGGCCTCAGGATAATAGCCCCAGATCATCTACTCCTTTCATGTATCAAACAGGTATACATAGTGTAGAAAAGGTGGATAAGAGGCATGATACTAAACAGAATTGCACTGATAAAGATCATGAAACAAGTTATTCAAGTGGGCCTGTATCCACCACTCCTCATTCTCAAGTAATAGGAGCACCTAAAGTTAAAAAAAGGAGACAAGACCTTATAGAGAATAAGGTCCTATGTAACATAGAATCTCAGCCCACTGACTATGTGAACAAAGAATTGGTCAGCAACTTACAGCTTAATCAGAGAAGAGAGAAAGAAATTTCTCCCAAACCAGGTATTCATAATCTTGCTTCATTTGTAAATATTTCCTGTAGAAAAAACTATTTTATAGAAATTTCCAACTGAATTATACTCAGTATTTGCCCATATAAGAACTGGAACATCTGGGCCATGACTGGGGTTAAGTGATAGTGTTTACTTTGAAAGTCATTCTATTCATATCAAGGATTGGTTGTTAAATTAGTTTTTGGCAGAAGTTAATAATAGTACTTCTCTGTATTTTTATATTTCTTTTTAATATACACTTGTTTTGTATCAGGAGTCATAAAAACATTTTCACAGTAGGAGATTAGCTCACTGATGCGGATTTATTGAGTCCATCAAATTGCCATCAGAAAATTTCATGTTTTTAATTTTAAAACATCTTTAAGAGTTTCCAGTCCCTTAGGAGAAATAGTGTAGTCTTAAACAGAAGCTCTAGAAATGTGTGGATTTTTTTTAAAGTCTCACTTACAACGCTAATCGTGTTTGTTTTCCAGATGTGGGGTTAGCGGATAATGGGGACAAGAGCACCATCAGCATTTGTGAGGAGAAAAATGAAAAGCCCGACTCAGAAGCTCATATGCCTAATACTCACGTTCAGAAGTTGAAAAGGAGACAAAATGTGTTCAAAGCTACCTGTCTCCCAGGTTTGTATTCCCTAATTATATAGATAACATTTTATATAATCAAGCACAGCAATACATTCTTCTCAGAATTTATAAACTTTCAGATACACTGGTGGGTTTTTTTGTGATTGGTGGTTGGCTTTTAATTTTAGTTATTCATTTTGCTATAAGATTATTTTATTTATATCTGCTGGATATTTTTACTATTAGGCAGGACTTCAGAATCCATTAAGTTTCAGATGTAGTCTTATTATATTTCCACTTAAGACTTTGAATTTCCTATGTTAGAAAGGATGAACAGTGAAGGCAACAGGATTATTGAGTTGAGACAGTAGGGATGATGTGTCAGATTTCTTAGCTTTCCCCCATCTTTTTTTTTCTCAGAACCCCTTCCCCCTATCTCTTTTTAACATAAGGGAAATTTAAGAAGCATGGTCACTAGTTTCTTTGTGTCTGATAATGAACCACGCATGTTTGGCATTGAGAACAAGCTCTTCTTGGATAGCTCTGGGAGTAGTACTGTGACCACGTCAGGTTAACCAATAAGCGCTGGAAGTAGATTTATCCACTGCCTAATAAGAAGTAGGCACAGAGATTTTGCATGTTCTATCTTTCTTCTTCCATTGTCCCCTCATGTAAACTGAAGATCTTCATATACATACTTCCTGTCACTGTTGAACTGTGTCCACCAAAAACATATGGCCACATTTAATTACATTAAGTATTTTGGGTTAAAGAGATCATTCTGAATTAGTTCTAGATTATCTAGGTAACCCAAATCCAATGACAAGTATCCTTCTAAGGAAATGGGTTAGGAAGCTCTAAGACACACAGAAGAGGAATGTGAAGAATGAGCCTGAGAACCAAGGAAGACTGACAGCTACCAGAAGCTGTAAGAGCTAACAAAAGTTTCTCTTTTACACCGTCAGCCTTGCTGACACCTCCATTTTGGATTTCTGGCCTCCAGAATACTAACCATAAATTTCTATTGCGTTAAGCCAGCCAGTTTGTGGTACATTTTTATGATCCCCAAAGTAAATGACTACAACTTTCAAATGACACATTGAGAAGCCCAGGTTGCAAAATGGGTAAGTATTCATTTGCTGACTTAAAAGTTGGTGGTTTGAACCCACTATCTGCTCTGTGAGAGATTAAAAAAACTGGCCCTCTGCTCCCATAAAGAGTGTTGTTTGCTACCAACATGCTACCAAGTTGGTTCTGATTTATAGCGACCCCACATATAACAGATCTGAGTGTTGCCTCGACTTGTGCAACCTCACAATCACTGCTATGGTTGAGCTCACTGTTGCAGCCAGGTGGCAATTAATCTCCCTGAGGGTCTTCTGCTGCTTCCCTGACTGAGCACAGTGTTCTTTCCCAGGGACTGGTCTCTCCTGATAACATGTCTAAAGTAAGTGAGACAAAGTCTTGCCATCCTCCCAGCCAAAGAGCACTCTAACTGGACTTCTTCCAAGACAGATGGATTCATTCTGGTGGTGGTTGTTAGGTGCTGTCTGGTTGGTTCTGACTCATAGCACCCATATGTACAACAAAATGAAACATCATTCAATTCTGCACAATCCCTATAATCGTTAAGTTTAAGCAGTCCATAGTATATTTAATATTTGTTAGCAGCACTATAATTCAAAGGCATCAGTTATTTCTTCTTTGACATTTCCTATTCATTGCAAGTTTTTGCATGCATATGAGGATTTTGAAAATACTGTGATTTGGGTCAGGCACACTTTAGTCCGCAAAGTACATCTTTGCTTTCTAACACTTGGAAGATATCTTTTGCAACAGATTTGCCTTATTTCTTGACTGTTCTTTCCATGGGTGTTCATCATCGATCCAAGTAAAGTGAAATCTTTGCCAGCATCCACATTTTCTCCATGTGTCATGATGCTGCCGATTGGTTGAGAGAGGCCCTGTTGTAGTGGTTACAGGTTGGGCTGCTCACTGTGCGGTCAGTCATTGGAAACTACCAAATGTTCGCTCCATGGGAGAAAGACAAGGCTTTCTACTCCCATAAAAAGTTAATACCTTGGAAACTGTCCTATAGAGTCATTTTGAGTCGGCATTGACTCCACGGCAATGAGCTTAGAGTTTGGCCTTTGGTTCAGTTGTAAGTAATTCTGTTTACTTTATATTGAGGTATAATCATACTGATGGCTGCAATCTTTCATCTTCTTTAGTAAGTGCTGAAAGCCTCTTCACTTTCAGCAAGCAAAATTGTGTCATCCGCATCACAGGATGTTAACGTCTTTCTCATTCCTGATGATAGATTCTTTATATGTGGCATAGTTTCCAGCCTCACAGCAACACACAAGCAACCACAGTATGACACACTGACTGACAAATGATGGTGGTCAAGAGTATAGCTTCAAAACCCTCTGGGGCAGGCCTACTCTGAATCGACTTAGTGGCAGTGAGTTTAGATTTTGGTTGGGTTTAATAAATAACCTTCTCTATTTTATCACCATACCCCTCTGTTTTGCCTGTCTGAATCCAACACCTTGCTGATGCAGTTTTACAGAGGATACATTTCCTGACTTCTGGCTAGAGAGGGGAGTGGTTGCCAGGCTAATCAGGGTTGGGGAAGGGAGCTTGGAATTCCAACTTTTCTCGTGTGGATTTTTCAATCAATATTCTCTACCCAACACTAATCCACACCTGCTGGCCTCTGTAGTACTTGATACCTCGAAGTGCTGAGTGCCTGGCTCTCTGATCTGCTGGCTCTAGGATGCGATCTGCTGGCTCTAGGATGCAGTATTCACTCATTGACAAGCCAGGTGTACTTTCTAACTCCCGAAAACATATCGGAGCATTTTGTCCTTTATCATCTTCCCTTGTATGTTCAACATTCATTGTGCATGTTTCTGTGTAGTGCACCCTACTAAGGATATTTTGTGGAAGTCATCAGGTATTCACAAACATCCTTTAAAATGATCAGTATTGGGCAGAAAGGAGCCCTCAGTTTTGCTCCGAAATTTTACAGCACTGAAAACATCTGGAATCAACAAGAGGAATTCTAAAGGAGAAAGTCGGCTTCATGTAGCTGCCAGAAGAGGAGACGTGGCTCGGGTGAAAGCACTAATAGAATCTGGAGCTGATGTGAATTTAAAAGACAATGCAGGTTAGAGGCCTTTACATTTTTTGCTTTTTAATTTGAACTCACTGGCATGCCTATGTCTTTCATACCTCCCCTCCTCAATTTTGGTCTTCACTGGCATATTACTACTAACTTTGAATCTTTTAAATAATGTAGCATTGCTTAGTGGAACAATAAGATTTATTTTGGTATGTTAGCCATTACTGGAATAACTTAAAAAAATGATTTTATTGGGGCTCTTACAGCTCTTAAGGCAATCCAAGCATCAATTGTATCAATCACATTTGTGCATATGTTGCCATCATCATTTTCAAAGCATTTTCTTTCTAGTTGAGCCCATGGTATTAGCTCCTATTCCCCACCCTCCTACCCTCTTGAACCTTTCATAAATTATACATAATTGTTATTTTCATTTCTTATACCATTCAGGGTCTCCCACTGAAATAACTTCTATTTTGAAATAGATTTTTGAGCAGTTTGGGCTACATGGAATGGGAAGTAAGGGGAGCTGTACTTAGCTAGCCCCTTTCTTTGGAAGTCTTTGTTCCATTCCCTAACTCTGGAAGGAATGTAAGCATTGCCCTGTCCCCTCTTCCCTTTCCTCTTCATTATACTCTTCCTTTTTCAACATTCCCTGTATTATAAACCTCTACTTTAAACATAGAACTTAATTAATGCTTAAGCACAAAAGAATCTCGTCTGAGGAATTCTAGAGGGAGAAACATTTTTAAAGTTTGAGGCAAATGTCATTTTAAAGACAAATGTGACAATGGGAGAAATACAAATATCAAAGTCAGACACAACTATATTTTTCTTAATATCCAAGTTGAAACAAGTTGACATGGGTAGTAGTTACACTATTTCCATTCTATTTACAATATGTGAGTCTTCTGTTCTTATATTTCACAAATGTTTATTATGAGATCAAACTGTTTTTCAAAAATGAAACTTAAAACATTTAAGGCAATATCTTTCAATAGTATTTTCTGTCCAGTGATTTGTGTGTACATCTGAATCGATAGCTATTCTAATAATTAAAAAACAACCACCTTAGTAATAAGGAGATCATATGAATGTTGATATCTAAGCAGTAACATGTCCCCTCTTACTCTTCTTGTTTCTTTTTTAGGTTGGACACCACTTCATGAAGCATCTAACAAAGGATCAAATGATGTAATCATAGCATTATTGAAATCTGGTGCTAATGTTAATAGTGAAAATCTGTATGGAATTCTGCCCTTGCATGATGCTGTTATAAACAGTCATTTAAAGGTATAGTATATATCAGTTTAGTTTCCTGTTACTATAACAACAGGCGAAGACACTGACAATGTCTAAGAATTAACACGATTCCTTAAAATAAATGATCTGAAAAACCTGCTTAAAATTACAAGATAGAATAATTGTGTGTGTGTGTGTATTAGAAAATCAGTACATTGCTAAATCAGTCGTTTTGCCATGGCCTTTATCACATAATTCATTTAAATGAGACTAGAATGAATGCATGCATGCTATAATCTAATGCCCATTTCCCCATAGAGTTTCCAAGACTGTGAACCTATGGAAGTTGACTGCCACATAGTTCTTCCTCAGCGTGGCTGGTGTGTGAGACACGCACCTTTCAGTTAGCAACCGAGTGCTTACCCACTCTGCTACTTAGACTCCCTGTAAATCTAATACAATCCATTTTTGAGCATCTAAAGGAATTTATTTTTGTACATAAAAGATACTAATTCTAGTGATGAGAGCTGATTTTTTTTTAACTCAAAATTTCTCCAGTTGGTTTGATGTTTCAAATGAATGGGTAAGAGCAGTTAGTTGTTCGTTTCCTAGGGATTTCTTTTTTCTCCTTTGTTTTCTTCATCAGGTAGCCATGGTAAAAATATCACAAGAAAAAGGTGAGCCCTTTGAAATGAGAGGAAGCATCAGAGAAACACTCTCCTGCTGGTATGGAAGAAAGAAAACAGCCATTTTGCATGTGGCCAAGTAGGGCCATGTGGACAGGGACTGCAGGCAGCTTCAGGGAGCTCAAAGTGCCCCCAGCTATAGCTGTAGGTATAAGGAAAGTACCATTGCAATTACACAACTACAAAGATACAAATTTTGATAAAAACTAGGGAGCTTGGAAAAATGCCCCAAGCTTTAGATGAAGGTCACAGTCGCAGTTGATACCTTATTTGGGTAAGATGCTGAACAAAGAAAAAAAAAAAAAAAAGACACCAAAGTACCTTTTGAATAAACTCACATTTAACAGCCAAAAAAAAGATGCTAAAGAAAGAACCCAGCCACACCATACTCCAATAGCTAACCCACAAAACTGAGATAAGAAATTCATGCTGTTTTAAGGCACATGTTTGTGGTAATTTCCTGTGCAGCAATAGCATACTAATATGTGCCATATGTTCTAAACTAGATGAAAACAGAAACACAATGAAGTCACATAATAAGACATAAATAAGTTTAAATTTTGGCTGGAGATGGAAACAAAGTAAAAGATTAATCAAATGGAATTAACAGATGATTGAATACTGAAATAAATTATCAATAAAATGGAAGATAAAGCAATAGTATTTATCCAAAATTACAGGAAAATGAACGACTTGGAAAACAAAATAAACAGCATCAGGACAGTAGCAAGTCATATAACACATGTGCAATTACAATCCTCCAAAGCTGTGGCATGGTCAAAAACAAAATTCGTAAGAGGCCAATATTTCTCCAAAGTTAATGAAAAGTAATAATCTCACAAAGCCAAAAGTCTCAACAAATCTCCACCAGAATAAACATGAAGAAACCGTTACCAATGCATACCTAATCAGATTGTTTAAAGCAAATGACAAATCTGAAAACCAGCCATCGTAGTCATAGCTGAGACACATATGGAGAGATGGACACCAGAATGGCAACTAGATGACATCTTTGACAAGTGCACACAGGAAACCAAAACTTGTCTGTCTAGAAATACATACTCCACAAAGGTACTTTCTGAACGCGAAGTCAGTATTGGCAAGTATTTGGAGAAATCAGAACACTGTTGGTAGGAATTTAAAATATGCGAATAATCTAGCAAGTCCTCAAAAAGTTAAATGCACTATTACCAAATGACCTACAAATTCTACTCCTAGGAGAGAATTGAAAATATATGTCCACACAAAAAGTTTTGCATAGTTATTCATAACATTATTCATAATAGCCAAGAAGTCAAAACAACTCATTGTTCATCAGTTGATGAATGGGAAAAGAAATGAGGCATATTTTAGTGGAATATTATCCCAATATAAAAGTTTTGCACACTAGATGGATGAATTTTGGAAATGATATGCTTAGTGAAAGGCAAGAAATTGAAGATCATACGATGTGTGGTTTTATTCATATGAAAAGTACAGAGTAACCAAATCCATAGGAACAGTAGCTCAGTGGTTGCTGGGGCCTGTGGGTGTAGAGGGCAGAGACATGATGGGAGTGAGCAGTGACTGCTAGTGGGTAAAGAGTTTCTTTTTGAGGTGGGAAAAATGTTCTGGAGTCAGGAAGTAGTGATAGATATCTGAGTAGTCAGATAGCATAGTCCGGTGACACAGTGGGTTAAGCATTTGGCTGCTCATCACAAGGTCAGAGGTTCAACTCCACCAGACCAGCCACTCCCAGCAAGAAAAATGAGGCTGTCTGCTCCCCTAAAGATCTGCAGTCTCAGAACCCTATGGAGCAGTTCTACTTTGTCTTAAATGCTTGCCATGAGTCAAAGTTGGCTGGATGGCAGTAGTTTGGGTTTAGTTTTCTGAAATACAGAGAGCTGCTAAATTTTACACTTTAAGACGTTGAATATTATAGTAGGTGAATTATATCTCAATTTGTTAAGTGGGACAAAGTGAAGATGCGTTTGTTTAGACAAACAATAGCTAAAAATACTCAGTGCCAGCAGACCTGCTGTACAGCATTAAAAATTATGTTTAAATGTTAAAGGAAGCTCTCCAGGCAGAAGTAAAGCAAAACCTTGAGAGAGAAAAAGAAGAGCCTTCACCAAAAAATTTATAAATATCATGATTTTTTTATTTTCATAAAAAAATCTCTTTAAAAAGAAACATGACTACTTTTAAAATGTGTTGTGAAATGTTTAACATTAAGCAAAATGAAAGACAAAAATAGCACAAAAGAAATGGCTGGGTGCAATGGAAATAATCTGTAAGATTTTTCAAATCTACATGAAGTGGTTGAACTTTTGGGGGAGTTACTATATTTTGAAGAAAAATTTTGTAATTTAGAGATATATTGTAAATGCTATCACAATCACTTAAAAATAAAGATATAGGTAGACTAATAGGAAAGATCAAATTGTAAACATTATTCCATTTAAAACAAGTCAATAAAATAGGAAAAGTGAAAAATGGTTCAGATGAGACAAATAAAAAGCAAATCACCAATAATTACCTTTGTAAATGATTTAAATGCTCCAGTTAAAAGATAGTGTTACTACATTGGATAAGGAAGCAAGACCCCAGTAAATGCAACTTATAAGAAATTACATTTAAATTAAAAGGTTAGTTGAAAGTAAAAATTACAGAAAAAGGTAATACAGAATGGGTAGTAGAAGAAGGTAGTTCAGCCTATCAGTTACAACCATGTGATCAATAGCAAAATCAAGGTTTGTAATTGTAAGTGTATTTTCTTCTCATGTGCTTATTGCATATATATCCTTTGTTCATGTATGATATTTCAGATGCAGTTGGACTCTGTGCTTTCATTTATATGTATGATAGATGTTTGATGATAAGTATAAGTGTGATTTCATTAATGTCTGGAAATTATATAATTATATATGTCTAAAGAATTGTGTATAATGTGTTAGTGTGGGTACTTTAGAGAAATAAATCCACAGCAACTCATGTATAAGAGAGAGTTTTATATAAAGGTTAAGTGCACATCAAGAAAACATCCCAACCCAGTGCTTCCCAAGCCCACAAGTCCAACATTAATCCATATGTCCGACACCAATCCATAAAGTCCTCCTCCAATTCACAAAATACACGCAATGACGCTGACTGCAGGAGGAAAGCCAAGTCAGTGGACATGTAAGCATCTCAGCGCTGGCAGGGGTCTTCACAGGCTTCTCATCAGGGATGTCTTGCAGGAAGTGAGCCTTGCCAGTTGAAGCAGGGAACTGGCTAAGGCAACTTGCACCTTGGTCTGACCATCACAAAGCAAGAGACCCGAGAACTAGAAAGGAGAGGCTCACTGAGCCATTTATCCCTCCACCCTTCAGTTAGCCCCACATGTGTTTATCAGCCAGGTTGGCACAATAAACTAACTACCTCACCAAAGTTGGTAATTTTTAATGCTTAATAGTGGTGATTTGTGATGAAAGCTGAAATTACTGATAATAAATACTTAAAATATATACCTTTTAGGCAGCTGAAATTCTATTACAACATGGAGCAAACCCTAATAAAAAAGATCACCAACAGAAGACTGCTTTGGATGAAGCAGATGATGAAACAATGAAAGATCTTCTAAAATCTTATGGTGCTATTGAGATTCATAATAGAGATGAGAGTCATACTGGTATGCATGTCAGTTTTGTTTATGCTTTTATGCATGTGTTTATCTCATTTAGAAAACAAAATCTCAAGATCTATAGTGAAAATTATTTTAAAATTGAGAATAAATGTTTCTTAGTTTTAAAACTCTTGATGAGACATTATTTATTTTTTAAAACTAGCACCTCCAAATTTAGTTTAGTTTATGAATCGTGTGATCCTCTTGGATTGAAGTTGTACATTGAAATGAAATCCATATCACTCATTAAACAAACATTTATTTCCCTAACATTGGATCTGAGGTAGGTGTAACTGAATCAGACAGGTTGGTTTACTTGTGAGTCAGGCTGAAGAAAGGAGCCACGTAATGAAGGCTTGGCATCCGAGATTCCACTCCTGCAAAAGTTAGAGTGATTCATACGTAAGTTAGACTAATAGCGACTTTTTAAGACCTTAATATACTAATTAACACCAGCTTATTTATTTTACATAAATCAATATTATATCAGAAGTATTTTGATGGAATGATCAGGCAAGTGAAAACTTATACACAATTGACACTCAAAGACTAAATGAATTATCTATAAGAAACAGGCATTTACCGAACACTGATTTAGAATACTATGTTTAAAACAGATGGTGTATCAGAGGTAGGATTCTTGCCTTCTGTGTGGGTTCGAGTCTGGATTGCACTTCATCTACTTCTGTCACTGGAGGCCTGGTGTGACTCTGATGCTGCACAGGTTTCAGCAGAGCTTCCAGACTAAGAAGACTAGGAAGACAGGCCTATGGAGCTACTTCTGAGAATCAACCAATGAAAGCTCTGTGGCTCACTGTAGACTGATTCACAACTGGATTAGCACAGGACTGGGCAACATTTCATTCCATTGAATACAGGGTAACCATGAGTGGGGAGCAACGCAGTGACAGCTTACAACGATTTAGAAAGCTTAACTTGTTCAGCTTGTTCTTACTGTGCAATTAGCCACCTACCTGTGAGAAACTTGCAGTGTCTGGGGTAACTGGCCAGAGAATAGGCAATTCCAAACACTTTAAGTGGTGAGTAAAGTGAGTTTTTCTTCTAATCCTCCAATCTTAAGTAATCTTACAGAAGAAGAAACACAAGAACATATCTGCCCTCTTTCCATGTCACCCACTTTCGCCCCAATCTGCCTCCATCCTTACCAATTGTTGATCCTCAAGAGACTAATACTGATCTGGTTTGTAGTAGGCAAAGATAGATCCTATTTTATTGCAGACTAGATCCACTTAGGTCAAGGGCAGCACTAATGCAAGGTTCCTCTTTTATTGCTCACTACCAGGTGGTCAATTCTCAGGACCAGGCCCTGTGATTGCCAGGACCTTTCTCAAGGACCTGATCATATCTGTCCCTGTTTCCAAAGCCACTTGAAAGTTCAGGTCCTGTGATTTAAATTGGCTAGCCTCCCAGAGAAGCTTTGCCTTTGGAGTAATTACTCACTATTAAATAGTACTAAATCTATCCTATTTAGCCCTGGTGGGATCATGAGTTACAAATTATCCTATTGGGTGACTATGAGTTAGAATCAACTGGATGGAAGTGAGTTTGAGTTTGATATCTATACCTACTTCTCTCTTGTTTCTTTTGTCTACATTTCCTTGTTCAGGAATCCCAGAGGGATTTGGGGTATAGATTACAATAAATATAGAGAAGGGAACCCAGGGGAGCTCAGAGAGCTATACAGAGGCTCGTAGTCATAGTCTTATTAAATAAGAGCATGGGCTTTGGAATCAGATCTGGTCTCTGTGACACTGGGAAACTTCATGAACCTTTCTAAGTCTGTATGAAGATTAAATATGATGATTCATGGAAAGTACTTGACAGGTAACATGATATATAGCTAGTAATTAATAATGCTAATAAACGAGATACTGATAGCTAGAGACAGTCCTTCAATGGACAATGACTGAACTGCAGGCACTCTGAGAAAAACTATTAAAAATGAGAGTGTGAAAACTTGAGTTATGTAGCACTTTCAATATTGTACTTATTTGTTCCAATTGCAATCTGCCCCCCCCCACTGTAATCATCATCTTTCCATGACCCCATCTCTACTTCCAGTGCCCAAACCACCAGGACGACCGTGTAGCAAAAAACTAAAACCACCAGGTTAGTTCTAGCACTGCATGTGGGGTCCTCAGGTCCACACCCACCTAAAGACCCCCAACAAGAAGCACCCAAAACTAAAACAGCTGCTCTACCTGTGGAGCAGCTAGGAGGGGTGTGGGGGTGGAGTTCTCTCTGACCTGGGTGGGTACATAAGGAGGGAGGGGTGCTTCAGTGAGCAGCCTATTTAGTGAGTTAATTCCACGGTGGGTTGTTTATAATTCTTACACCTTGATCACCTGTCTGAAAGTATAGGTCCATCGGGACAGTTTATTAATAGTCGATATAATTATCAGGAATTGCAAAACTTGCCAAATTCCATGTGCTTGAGCAGCATGAGTATTCCATAATTGGATATGTTCCCACCTGGACTGAATAAATATTTTAAAGTCTCAAATAAAAAAAAATAAAAATAAACAAGATACTGAGTTGTTTGGAGCCGTCAAGTCAGTTCCAACCCATACGGACTCTCTGTTCAACAGAACAAAACACTGCCTGGCCCTGTGCCATCCTCACAATTGTCTGAGGGTGTCTGAGCCCATTGGTGCAGTCATTCAGTCAGTCTCTGTTGTTGAGGGCCTTCCTCTTTTTGGTGCCCCTTCACTTTCAAAAAGGCACTGCCTTCGAGTCAGTGCTGACGCATAGCCTGATGTCCTTCTCCAGGGACTACTCTCCCCTGATAACATGTCCAAAGTACTGAGTGTAGCAAGATATTACTTTAGACAATTTATCTGTCCCATCTCTGTTACAATTACAGCTTATGGAATAAAGCTAATTTTATACCTCTGTTTTCCTTTTTAAATATATTGTCATACATATAAATATCTATTTTTTTCCAGGAAAAAGTCCTGTTTGGCCAAAAAGACATAAGCAGTGCCATTTTGATGACTGCAAAACTGTTGATCAACCTTCCCTTTCACACCACAAAAACACCAGAGAAAACCTTCCTAAGGTGAGTAACATTGAAATCTTTTTGTTTATCAGTCTAGGAAATGCCATTCTTTGAACCAATCAGCTATTAGTTGTTGGCAGTACTCATTTTAAGGTCACACAAAGGGAAAGAGGAAAAAGGTGTTTGTCGTAATTATAAATGGAACAGGGTGAACCAAGGAGATGCACTGTTTGGTTAGCTCACACTGCATAACAAGACTACTGTTTGGGTGCGGTCTTTTTCTTCTAGTTTGGGTTCTACAGCTACTTCTTGTCCCACAGACTGTGCCAATGTCATGTGTCTTAGCCCATCCATTCCCTCACATGTCTTGGGTATATGTTGTTGTTAGATGTCACCGAGTCAGTTATGACCCATAGCGATCCTGTGCACAACAGAACAAAACACTGCCCCATCCTGTGCCACCCTCACAATCGCTGCTATGCCCGAGTCCATTATTGCAGCCACTGTGTCATCCATCTTGTCGAGGGCCTGCCTCTCTTTCACTATCCCTCTAAGGACAGACTCTTTGGAAAGGCCTGGAGCCCAGACAGGAAAGAGGTAAGCAGCCTGGTGGTAGTGGGCCTGAGGTCTTACCTCCCCTTCCTTTCTGAGCATGAAAAATTCAGCCCCTAAGAACTTTCTCTGCTCCAGTCTCACATGGGCCACTGCTGGATTTTTTTCTGCTACCAAGTGAGTTCCTTTTCTTTCTCCATCCTCAGATGTTTGTGTATGTGTGTCTATGTGTACGCATGTTCTGTGCTTAAAGCGGATTGTTTCATTTCGTGTTTCCATGTGTTTGGAATGGGCAGGTCTCACCATACTGATCATAAAGATTTTTTTTAATTGGGGGGCTCTTACAGCTCTTTTAACAATCCACACATCAATTATATCAAGCATATGTTGCCATCATTATTTTCTAAACATTTACTTTCTCTTTGAGCCCTTGGTATTAGCTCTTTTTTTCCCTCCCTCCTCCCCTTCCTACCCTCATGCCCACTTGATAAATTAAAAATGATTATTATTTTCTTATCTTACATCAACCACTGTCCCCCTTCACCCACGTTGCTGCTGTTTGTCTCCGTCAGTGGTGTGTGTGTGGGTGGGGGAATGGTTGTGTGTGGTTATGTGTCGATCATTGCCATCGGTTTCCCCTTCCTCTCCCCACCTTCCCCCTACTCTCCTGATATTGCTACTCCTATTTCTGTTCCTCAGGAGTTTATCTGACCTGGATTCATGTGTTGTGAGCTCTTATCTGTACCAGAGTATATGTTGCAGTCTAGCCCAAAGTGAAAGGAAGAATGGGGGTCGTGATAGTGGGGGGTGAGGAAGCCTCAAGGAGCCAGAGGAATATTGTGGAGCAGTGGTTAAGCTCTCAGCTGCCAACTGAAAAGTCAGTGTTTCAAACCCATCTGCCACTCCGAGAGAAAAAGATGAGACAGTCTGCTTTCACAAAGATTCACAGTCTAGGAAACCCTATGGGCAGTTCCATTCTACTCTGTATGGTTTGCTGTTAGTCAGAATAGATTCTAGGGCACACAACAACAATGCCTATAATTATAATAGAAGTCAGTGAGAAGGCGGATTCCTTAAACGTTGTTGCCCATTGGGGAGGGAAGAGACAAGAGGGAGCTGATATCAAAGAGTTCAAAAAGAAAGAAAATGTTTGAAACTGATGCTGGTAACAATTGTACAAGTATGCTTGATCTAATTGAATTATGGATTGTTGTAATATCTGTAAGAGCTCCCAATAAAATGATTAATAAAAAAGTATTGCCCCTAAATTTTGATTTCTAGAAGTAGATCTAGTTGCAATAAGGTATGTTTACCTTTACTTTGTGTGGCATATAGAATCTTTATGCAGTGAACAGCACAAAGGACCCTGAGCATTTTGAGCAGCACTTTTGTTAGCACTCTGTTGACTGTGTTTGTCAATAGAATCATAGAAACATGCTCTTATAATGCAATTCCCAATATTTTTATCTGACAGCATCACACCATCAGCGCCATTCTGCAAGATATCGAAGAAAAACAAGAAAATCTGTTAGCATTTGAAATACAAACCCCTAAAGATGCAGGTAAATATCAACTCACACACGTTTACTTATTTCAGATGGTCGAGGAAACTGCAAGCACATCTTCTCGTGGTACATGGTTATTTCAAAACTCATAAGGACTGAGAAAGTAGTCTTATATGAAAGAGTAATTCAAAGTAGCAGGAATGATCATTGGAAGGCACTGATGCACATTCAAGACAGTCCTCTGAATGTTGATAGAGTTACCTTCATTTATTTGTAATTCAAAATAAATATTTCACAATATATAATTGCATATTTTTGTGATTAATCACTATGCTTTCATTATGTTCAATTTGTAACAATGAAAATATATCCTGCATATCAGCTATTTACATTAAGATTCATAACAGTAGCAAAATTACAGTTATGAAGTAGCAACAAAAATAAGTTTATGGTTGGGGGTCACCCCAACATGAGGAACTGTATTGAAGGGTTGGGGCATTAGGAAGAACCACTGTTCTAGGTGCAAGGTGGCCTGAGTAACTTGAGAGGCATTTAGATCTGTGGTTAGAGATAAACGACTACTGGTGATATGTTTAGACCAAGGTGAGACAAAAGTGTAAGGAGAGTAACCAGAGCTGAGATGATGTTACTCCTCGGCTCCTCCGCTTCGCCCAGCTACAGTAACTTTTTAAACAGGTCGGGAGAGAAATGTGTAGTAGGCACCAGCGGAGCACATTCTCATGCTTTTCAGGTGTACAGCTATTCCAGGTGCATTTCCTAATGCAGGAATGTCCTCCTGCTTGCCAAACGCCCGTTTCAGTGTGGTCGGTTATAGTTTCATCTCTGACCCAGGAATTTTAACTTTTCAAAACTCTTAACCTCTCAGTAAGTATTTTCAAACTCTTGACATCTCATAGCTATGTTGTCTTGAGTTAAAATTTACAAGGTAGGAAGTAGCACCTAGTAGATGCACATCTGAATTTTAAAATTATAAAAAATTAAGCTACTTAAAAGTCGCAAATCAATCTTTCGTGTGGCAGGACACAACTGTTGGGTTATCTCTAGTCATAACTCATGTTTGTATGTTGTGTCCGCTGCCCAATTCATGGGGGATTTCATATACAGTAGAATGAAATGTTTTCTGGCCCTGTACCTGCACAGTCTTTGGAATGCCCAGTGTGGCCTCTGTGTGCTTTGAGTGCCTCCCAACCCAGAGAGCTCCTCTTCCAGAACTATGTCACCCAGAGTCCGCTGTGCTCCTAGGACTTTCACTGGCTAATGGTTAGAAGATCGGCAGGACTTTTTACCAAGCTTGTCTTAGCCTGGAAGCTCCACGGAAAGCTGTGTACCACAGGTTACCCTGCTGGTATCGTACATGCTGGTAGTATGATTTCCAACATCACAGCAACACACAGCTATTTTTACAGCCACTCAACTCTCTGTTTACTTGGGACACCTACTGGTTTGTTTTTATATACTGGATATACCTGAGTATAGCCGACCCGATACCAGCCGAGGCATCTACTTTTACCACAAAAACTACATTAAAAATGTGCTGATAGCTTTCCCCCAGATCCTGGATGCTTCCTCCCCCCAACTACCATGATCCGAATTCTACCTTGCAGGGCTGGATAGGACAGAGGCTGTACACTGGTACATATGAGGGTTGGAGGTACAGGGAATCCAGGGTGGATGATACCTTCAGGACCAAGGGTGTGAGGGACGATGCTGGGAGAGTGGAGGGTGAGTGGGTTGGAAAGGGGGAACTGATTACAAGGATCCACATGTGACCTCTTCCCTGGGAGAGGGACAGCAGAGAAGGGGGGAAGGGAGACTCCGGATAGGACAAGATATGACAAAATAATGAGGTATAAATTACCAAGGGCATATGAGGGAGGGGGGAATGGGGAGGGAGGGGGGGGAAGAGGACCTGATGCAAGGGGCTTAAGTGGAGAGCAAATGCCTTGAGAATGATTGGGGCAGGGAATGTATGGATGTGCTTTATACAATTGATGTATGTATATGTATGGATTGTGGTAAGAGTTGTTTGAGTCCCTAATAAAATGTAAAAGAAGAAAAGAGAAAAAAATGATTAGGGCAAAGACTGTACAGATGTGCTTTATACAATTGATGTATGTATATGTATGAACTGTGAAAAGAATTGTATCAGCCCCAATAAATTGTTAAAATAAAAAAATTTTTAAAAAATGTGCTGATAAACTGGGTTTATACATGAGTATATACAGTTCTTCAAATTTCAAAGTCCGCATGGTCACGCCTACCATCCTTCTTCCTTTACTGTTTGTTTGAATGCTTTTCAAATTAGAAATTCTTTTCACTTTCCCACCCTAAGAATTGATCATTGAATTTTATTTGATGATAGCCAATATATCAGATAACCTTTATTTCCAGGCATGTATTGATCGATTGATTTGATGTCAGTGAAGTTTTTTGTTTGTTTTATTGATGGATTGATTGTGTCCCTGCCCCCTTAAGGGAGAAACGAGCTAAGACATGGGGACCGAGGGTTCTTGGCTGAGAACTGACTATGGTTAACACTGCAGCTTGCCTACAGATATTTCACAACTGCCTCTGTTGAGCTCTTTTCAGGCTTTACAGAGCTCATTGGCCAGAACTGTGGGCAGGATCATAAGCCAGACCCAACTCACATCCTTGGGATCTTTGTATCTTGCCCTACAAGTAACCAAAGCCCATTATAGCATCCTCTTTCTCTATCCTGCTGTGGAAACGTCGTACTTTCATGATCTCTGCATCGAGATGTTCTGGGAGGAAGCCAGATACCAGTCCAGTATCACCTCAACTGGGAGTTCAGTTTTAAACTTTCTAAACAAAAGTTCCTTTAAGAAACTGCCTCCCACTACCACCACCATCCCAATTAGGATTGACATGAAGGAGAGGAACGCTCTTACGCCTTGCTCACTCTTGTTGCTTGGCCTGTTCAGCAACAGCCCTCTAAAGAAATCTCTTTACATGTACACCCCCTTCCGTTCTATCTGACTGAGGATCCAGAGTAATGAACCCCATATTGTGTATTTCTTTGTAACTTTTTCTTTTTAAACATTTTATTAGGGGCTCATACAATTCTTATCACGATCCAGTAACTTTTTCTTATAGAAGACTTGTGTTCACATTGGTCTCAGATATCTTTAGTACCAAACTGAATTGAAACCAAGAAATGACCATTGAAACCCTTTATATTGCTTTGTTTAAGCATGTTTAAGTCTATAATTAATTTGAAATTTCTTTTCTGGATGTGGTCTGAAGACAAAATAGGATTTTCCCCCATTTTCCCATCCTTACCCATCTCCCTTCTCTCCATTGGTTCCTGCTGTGGTGGCTCAGATGTTGCTGTGATGCTGGACCTTTTGTCACAGGTGTTTCAAATACGAGCAGAGTTCCTCATGGTTTCAGCATGAGGCAGTCTAGGAAGAAAGGACTGGTAATTACCCCTGAAAATTAGCCACTGAAAACCCTCTGACTTAAAGTAGAACATTGTCCTGTGTAGTGCCGGACAGTGATCCCTGGCAGGTAGGAGACACTCAGACTACCCAGTGGCCACAGTGACGGACTTGCATGCCTGTGTAAAGGAGGTACAGGACCAGGCAACATTTCGTTCTGTTGTTCAGAGCCAACTCAAGCACCTAACCACAGCAACGCACCACCCCTGTTGGTTAAATCATTTCTCTTTTCCTCCTTGTTATACTGCTAAGCACATGATAGTAATTTCTAGGTTCTCTCTCATGTGCTAATTTTTAATGTTATCTTTTTGCTAAATGTATGGTATGAAGTTAGATGTACATATATATCATTTGTTGTAGCAACACAGAGTAAATTAGATTACTGTGATATGCTACTTTTATATGCGGTTTAAAATTTGGTTAGAAAACCCAGTGCAACAGGGCACATAGATAATTTAAGTGTGAAAATTTAGAAAATATTTTTTTAAAATAATTTGATAATAGGTTAACCTGTCAAATTTGCCAAATAAATTTCTGTGTAAATTTCTGAGGGTCAGACAAATTTCTCCATTGTCGGCACACATACCACATTGGGAAATGAATACTCCCCATACGATGACAGAGAAAAACTACTCTGGGGACACCAACACCAAATAATTTGTCTGACTTGCCAAGGAAGGTTCAGAACAAATTCTGACTGAGCCCAACTGAAGTGATTAGCAAGAGGCTTAAAAGAAATAAATTATACTCACCTAAGCTTTTCAATTTCCTACTTGGGGAGCTGGATTTGGACATAATCCACAGGATTACATGTCAATCTTGTTTTTTGTGTTGGAGGAGAATGGTACCTTTCCTTTGGAAGCAATAGAAGAAAGAAGGAAAACAATTATTATAGTGGAAATTTGTAAAGTGACTTTAGATCTCTCATGCAGTCCTATCCAAGTGCTAGGTGCAAAGAACAAGAATTAATAGTATGATACTGGTTTTTCAGATCATATATACTTGTATATAATATATATACATATTATGTATATATAAAACAAACTAAATATTAGAATACATTTTATCCACTCACGGAAGCACTGACATTGCTCTTCTCTGTAAAGGAAAACAGAACAAAAAAGAAAGTAAGTGGGGTGCTCTTTAACCTTTTTATGAACATTTATATTTGGAATTTCTTTTATAATTATAAGGTAGCCCTTTCATATTTTAAAAAATAAATAATTTAAACTAGAAAAAATACTTCTCTTTCTTTTCAACCTTCCTTTCATAGATATGCAAACAAACCTTAACATTGGGACCACAGGACTAGAACTGGGCCTGCCAGATCTTTCTTGATACCAATAAGCTTTAAGGCACTTCCACAGGATGACATAATTAAATAAGTTTGGCTTGTTTGGGTGTAGGAGGATATTGGGGTGGGGAGCATTACTATTCAGAAAGAGTGTAGGAAAAATACCATTTTGAAATAAACAGTAGGGCTAAGTCTTATGTACCCAATTGTATTCTTTGCTATCTCTCAGTGTCACGGATTTTATTTCTATGTTTCTAGAACAATATATTGAAACGATGCTACAAATTAAAGAGGTGATGGATAGTGTGCTTGCCAAACAAAAGGCAGAAAGGGATGATCTGGCTAAGAAATACAGGTGAGTTTTAAAAAAGTACTTAAAGTGTTTGGGTTTTTTTAGCGTTTTCCCATAGTAGGTAGGCCAAAATTTTCTTTAAGAATACAGATTCCTTTGAACTGTATAGGAAATCAAATAACCCTTTTATCTCCATGAGGAATTGCTGTTTCTCAGAAGGATGTTTTTCTGCTTTATGACTTTAGGACATTTTAAGATTTTAGAAGTGTCTTTGGCCAAGAATTTTCTGAAAGCCTCCAGTCATGATCTCAAACATTTCCTTCCTTAGTAAATTTCCAACTTCTTACCTTAAAAATTATTTTTATTATTGTGGTCATCAATGTTGCCCTTCTAAGCAGTTAACTAATTATGCATATTTGTCTTTTGGTGTACTCCTAAACTCTCACTACTCTTAAGGAATTTTATTCTAACAAATTTATATTTGTTGTCTCTCTTTTTTTATTTGAGAAAGATGTATCTTATTGTTTAGGAATTTTTAATTAGCTTTTCATAACCTCTATACATATTCTTATTTATATTTAATTTTCTAAAATTTCCTTTATATTCTTTTAATCACTTGACATCTATTGCATTCTCAGTTTTTTAGAACTTATTTAAAAATCACTTATTCTGGTTTGTAATTCTCCCATCTTTTTTTCCCCTGAGTTTTCCTTTGTCGCTAAGGGATCAGAATCATAAATTTATTTTTATTTCCAGACTTGTTTTTCTATCAGTATAATGTAAGTGAGCTCATGTAGTATATCGGTGATGATTGACTATAGGATGAATTTATTTCTAGTGCACTTTGGAGAAGCTTAATTCAGTTTCCTTTAATATCCTATGCTTAACTCTGGATGTAGGAGTGCAGAGAGATCAGTGGGAGTTAGTAAATCCTTATGAATACTGTGATAAGACCTCAAACTTTGGTCTGAGTCATCTAAAAAGAACCCCTTTGGGCTTTTTTGAACTTCCTGTTAGACCGTTTTAAGTATGATATTTTTTCCTTTCTCTGATTTTTAGGTTCTTGCATTCTCTGTTGTTTGTTAATCTGATTCTTTCTTGCTGCTTCATCCCCTTATGTCTGCAGCTCCCTTTTAGATCCCATCTGCTGAGAGTTCAGTACCTGCAACTGTGGGGGAAAATGCCAGCCCCCCACCACTAAACATGGGTTCAATAGGCGCCATTATACACTTAAAATATATAAAGGTTATATTAAAGTCATAAAGAGCATGAGAGAAAGAAGAGAGATTGAAATAATGGAGTCAGACACATTTCATGGTAGCATGCTCACCTCAGCCCCGCTTGGTGGTCCACATGGAGAGAGGGGTAGGGGGAGGAGGACAAGGGGAAAGGGAACAGGGGAGAGAGGAGAGCGAGCCAAGCTGATGAGAGACCAAGGGGGAGCCTGAGAGAGAACTCTTTATTGCTAACTCAGGCCTATATATCTTTGGGGGGAGTGCAAGCCTACTAATTACAGGTAAAGAATACATCACAGGAAGGGGTTGCACTATAGGTTATACAGCAATGAGAGGGGGACAATCTAAGGATATCCACGTTGTAATAGGAAGGGGAGGTATTAGGGGTATCCATGTGACAAGATGGGCGGATCCTAGATACAGGATGGCAACCTAACTTTGGATGTCACTGAGCAGGTCTGACCTGTTCTGTGGATCTCCATAGAAACTATTATCAGTAGGGTATAAACCCACCCTACAGGAACCAAGCTAATGGTCACAAGCATTCTCCTTTAAGGGGAAGTAGCCCATTTCCTTAACAGCAGGGAGCGGGACCCTACCTGTGGTGGGACCAGACAGTTGTCTGGCAACTGACTGCCTTCAGGGAGGATGTCTCTAAAGCATCTGACCTCTCCCACCATATGCTGGCAAAAAACCTCTAATACTTGGCATGTCTTTGGGGGGAGACAAAGCTGGGGAAGTCTTTGTATAATTCCACAGGCAAACCTAAACTAAAGAGAAGAAGCAAAATCTCTTTAGTGTTTCCTCTTAAAGCAAAAGCCTTTTAAGGTCGGCTAAAGGACCCACGAGGGGTCCTGAGATCATTTTCAGGGATCTGTGAAATCAGTCAAGGTCTGCGCTTGGCTTCTAACAGGAAGGTCCTTCATCATTGGAACAGATGGGTCAGTCTGCTTCCATAAAGACTGACAGCCTCAGAAGCAACTCAACACCAGTGGGTTGGCTTGGAGTGAAGTCAAAATGTTTTTTGTAATAAAAAAACCCATACTCACTACCATTGAACTATTCTGCCTCACAACAAAAACACTGTAGGACAGAGTAGAACTGGTCTTCTAAGGCCGGAAGTCTTTGCAGGAGCAGGTTGTAACATCATTCTCCTGCAATCCTGCTGGTGAACTCGAACAGCCAATCTCTCCTTTAACAGTCAAGTGTTACACACTGCCCCACCAGGGCTTCTTCATTTGTATAACAATATTAAGACGTTTTTTGCATCTTCTGCTCTCATTCTCTTGGGTGGAAGGTGGAATTTCTAGGAGCCACATGGCATGATGATATCACTCAAATGACCAATAGAAGATATGCTTGTTGAAGTATTTCTTTAATAGAAACTATTGATACATAAAATTCACATAAGCAAAAACTCTGTGAGGTCTTCAGTAATTTTTAAGAGTGAAAATGGGTCTTGAGAACAAAATGTTTAGAACAGGGGAAACCAAGTGGCCAATATCCTGAAGATCCTTGAGGGATGGATGAGTGAGCACAACCAGACAATAGAGCTGTGGTAGAGGCATGGCGAGCCATTTCCCCTCCCATAGCCAAGCCCTTGAGAGATATGGTTTGGGCAAGGAACACAAGATAATGTTTGTCTGGAGAATGCCCCTGAACTTGAAAGTGCCTCTGTGTGGGACAAAGTACAATCATAGTAATTCGTTGGTGAGCTGATATATCTCAAGCCTACCTGAGGTATACTTCTTCACAGAATAATTTCACTCCTACATGGCTGAGGGAACCGAATGGAACTTACTCCCAAATTTTACTTCCTGAGACACCTTTCCAGAATGTGTTTCATAATAGTGTCCCTCCAGAGCCACTAATTGCCACCTTTTAGCTTAAGGATTACAAGATGACTAAATTGACAACTAACTCCTGTTTTCCTTGTAGGGTTAATTTACAACTGATGATACGAGGCTATTTCGGGATAAAGAGAGTCACCCCCTATAAGAAAGCAAGCCCACTTAACACAGCCCGTTTCCCCTCCAAGGAACTACCTTGCAAAAGTAGACATTTGGTACCTTTACATTTACCTGATTAATTTTATCAAACCAATTACATTTTAATATTTAAATAACATACTATCTAAACTTTAACACCTAAATACTACCCAGAAACAAATTTTCACCTGTTTTTGTGTTTGTTTCTTTAGGGTCTCCAAAGAGTCATTTAAGCAAGGTGCTCTGAGAGAACAACTGGCCAACTTGGCTGCAAGGCAGAAGAGTCTTTTAGCCGTGGCAAATAAACAGAAAAAGATAAGCCTGAAAATTCAAAGCTGTAAGAATGACACATCATTGTCTGGACTTACTGTGAGGAAGCCGCCATCTAGCCCAGAAATCTCTAATAAAAAGAACAGTCAAAAGCCTACCAGTCTGGAAAAATCAATACAGCCCCAAACAGGTGCATGCTTCCCTGCCAGCCTTGTCTGTGGAAGCATACAGGAAACACAGTTGTCCCCAGAAACTGAGATTGAAGTTCAGAATGACAGCCAAGGTACCAATATGTGCCTAAATTCAGAGACAGCATGTAGTGAAGAACTTTCTGGAAATGAGTTGAGTTCTAAACAAAATGTCAATGACTATACCTTGGGCATGTTTTCTGAATCCAGTCATTCAAATGGCACTGAGGAGACTACCTTGCCATCACAACCTGTTGCTTTTATCGCTCAAGCAGATTATTCACATCTTTTAAAAACCACAGCCAAACAGTATGAATCCTGCACTTCTCCTGCAATTGCTAGCACATTAGATGTTTCAGAAAGCACAACGGTATTTACCCAAAAAGATGTCCAGCCATCAACTATTATTTGTGACCAAGACCTTCCCAATTATGTTCCAAAAAGAAAAAAGAAAACAAGTTCCCAGAAACCACCTCGGGCAGCATTAGACTCCCTGGCACATCAACAAATTACTGTCCTAGGCAGTGATACTGCAAGCCAGGTGAAACCATATCTTAAAAACGCAGCTTCTGCTGTCTCATGTAAAGGTGACCATCAGACGGCCAGCTCAGGGACTTGCCATCAACAGACTATTAAAAAGCCTTTAAATTACAACATAGCTCCTAAAAAGAAACGTTTGCAGATAAAGGATCTGATGTTAATGGGAAAAATTAATCCTGGGCATAACATTCTGGAATTCAAAACACAGGTATCCTATTTAATTTTTCTCTAAAACCGTGTAAGTTTTATAAATGAGTACTTACTTACTCGAGTATAAGCTGATCTGAATATCACCTGAGGCACCTAATTTTACCACAAAAATGGCATTAAAATGTGCTGAAAGACTTGGCTTATACACAAGTATGTACTATAAATGTTATTGTCACTTAGACTACGTAGCTATGGTTATAGAAGTGGGGTTTGACTGGCCTACCTGATTAGAGGCCAAAAGTGCTTGCATTCTCAGCAAGTGAAGAATCATGTTTCGGAATAGAACACCTTTTTAGAGGGTGTCTGGTTTCTTTCTCTCAGCATAATTATTTTGAGATTCATCCTTGTAGCATAGTCCATTGTTATTTTATGTCCATTCCCTTGTTAGTACTGAAGAGTAGTCTTGTATTTATATACCACAGTTGGCTTATCAGTTCATGCTCGAAGGACATTTGAGCTGTTTCCAGTTGTTCGTTGTAACAAATAAAGCCACTATGAACATTGGTATACAAGTCTTGGTGGAACATAGACTTTTATTTCTCTTGGGTAAATACCTAGGGACAGAGTGGCAGGATCATATGGTAGAAATTACCAAACTAAGAAATTACCAAACTATTTTCATCATTTTACTTTCCTAGAACAGTGTATAAGAGTTCCTTTTTCCCCTGTCTCCATATCCTGAATACTTGGGGTGACTAGTCTTTATATATTAATATATTATAAATATATATTTATATTGTGTTATATATTTTATAAATATGTATGTTTTATATATATTTTATAAATATGTATTTATATATTTCTCAATCACTCTTATTTTTAAACCATGCTGAAATACATATCATTATGGCTTACCCTTGTAGTTTTAATCTGCATTTCCCTAATAATTAAAGATGGTGAGCATCTTCCCCTATGCTTATTTACCATCTCTATTTATACTTTGGTGATTTCTATTGTAATATTTTGCTTATTTTTTATTGGTGGTTTTTCTTATGGCATTTTGAAATTTCATTATACTAGATACAAACAACTATTTTTGTATTTTAATTTTTCTTTTATCTTCTATTTCAGGAGGCTACCCACAAAGCCAGTATTTTATTCAGTGGTAAAATTAAGGTAGAAAATGGTCAGGTTTATCAAAACCTAGTCACCTGGCTGAAGGATCTCCTAGGAGGTGACAGTTCTGTGACTTGGAATTATGCTTGGAGTAAGGTGAGTCTTTTTTTCTTTTTCTTCCTTTCTTTTTAATGGAGAATGTAAAGAAACATTTTACTAGGCAACTACTATATTCCAGACCTTGGAGAGCCAAGCTCTCTACATAATTTTATTTCACTGTCCTCAGAATCACCCATTTTAGGGAGATTGGGTGAACTCCCCAAGTCTATTGGAGGAGCATCAGTTCCAGATTTACTTCCTCCTCCTTCATCTTTCCACAACTGCTCAGCTTCTGGGCTCTAGTACTTCCTCTGTGACGGAAAGGCCTGGGAGAGATCTCTACAGTTCCACACAGCTTTAGAAACAAAAACATTGGTTTTTTGTCAGGCTTACATAAATAATAAGACTTCAACCTCTCTCTCACCTCTTGGTTAGCAGCTGGGTGCTTAGCCATTTACCTCCCCCTCCCTCGGGCTCCTTTCTTATTAATTCCACTTGGCAAATAGAGGAACTAAGGCTCAGATATCATAAATATGTTGACCAAGGTTACATAGTTGCCACATGGTTCATCCATTTTAACTGAGACCTATTTGATTCTTTTTTTTATTTCAAATTGGATGAAGGTTCACAGAGTGAATCCTTTTTCCATTCAATAATCCGTACACATATTGTCTTACGTTTTGGCTGCAGTCCTCACAATGTAGCATCACTTTTCCCACATATCCTCCCTGTATTTCCAAGTTCAATTTTACCTTCTTTCCTAGTCCTTCTAAACTTGGTCCTTGGACAGATGCTGCCCTTTTACTCCCAAATGGTTGCTTGTCTAAGATGTGCGTACCTCCCTAAAGTTATTGCACCTCTTATAGACCTAGCTGTTGTTTGGCTGAATGTTCACATCTAGACCTGTAAAGGGACCGAGGGTCGTAGTCTCGGGGGTCTCATCAGTTCTGGTCCATCAGTAGGCCTCGTCTCTTGTGTGAGCTGTGTCCCACGTGTTTCTCTAGGCTGGCCATTCTTCATTTTATCTTTAATTGCATACTCAATTTGAGTGGTGTATTTATGTGTCGGGGGTGGTGGCAGCGAGAATGATAGAACTATTTCCTTTCCTTTTTAAAGAAATATGAACGATCTCTAAGCTAGTTGATGTCCTCATATGCCCCTTTCATGAAAGGCTACATGCTTGCCTTTTCTGTTTCCCAGAATTCCCTGTGGGCAGAGTTACGCAGCCAGCTGTGCCTCCCTTCCTTGCCCCTGACCTAGTCTCAGAAATGTTCATGTTCCTAATCATCCCCTTTTATCCTGACAAGTGATTCCAGAGCTCTGTGACTCCACACAGAAAGTTTGGGCCCACTGGTGTGTTATTTGTGTTCTGATTTTAAAAAGTTTAATTTTCCCCTTAAGTTGAGAGGAGTGGGCAAGGGACCTCAGACCACAGAAATTAGTGTGCTTGAAACTTGTCTTACCCAGAAAATGTGGCTAACTTGCAATGCCCTCCACCTCCACACATGCGTGGCACCACTTTGGGAACAGGATTTGGGTGATTCGTTATCTACCTTTACATTCACAGAACGGCGGACACCTTCCACCTTCACTAGCCAACAGGAAACCTCAGTGCCCCAGTAACAGGAGAGCAGCTTCCTCCCCCGTACTTCTCTCCAACCCAGCCCTGCACACCCCTGTCCTAGACTGCGTTAATAGTCATTGCCCCCAAACTCTGCAGGCTTTATTGATAGACCTCTGTGGCAAGTATTAACAGTACCGCGCTCACTACCCTTACATCAGCATCTTCTAGACTGTCGCAGCTACACGAGGGCGCTTCCAAACGTTTTGGAAAAACTTCCACTATCTTTCCATTCCATTTTTCCACGGAAGCTTTGAAACCTCCTCATATGGTCTCTCTGCCCCACCCCACTTAGGTGTTTGTTATGTTTCTCCTCTGGGAATCACCAGGTCATCTGCTTTTAGTTGATCTTAGTCCTTTTGCCCAGCCCTTCCCATGAATTCTTTGTTCATGATTACGCATTGGTAATTAATACCTAGCTCATCTGTGGAAGTACCTTTTTATTGCAGGGATCAATGACCTTATGTATTGTTTAGCTGACGTGGAACCAATGCTCACAGCATGAGCCTGGTACCAATTCATAGACTCCTTTCAACTTGACATACCCGCCGACACGGTGCCCAGTGCTGATTCATTTCTTCTTCTCGTTTCTCTATTGGAACGTCCATCTTTGAACAGCTGCCTGTGACGTCATTGGGTTTGCATGTCGCATTGCTCTTTCCTTATCTTCCACCTCCGTAGTGTCCCACCTTCATCAGTGTGATGGTGAAGCCAAGTGCAAAGTGGGCACTAAAATTCTTGCATACTAGATATTCATCAAGGTTAACTGAGCAGGACTAGATGGTTTTTTTTAACAATTGTCCTAACAATGGAAACAAAGTTTCAAAAACACTTCTCAGACTAAAAAACATTGGCCAGTGAGTTTCATTACAGTATTTAAAACCGTTTCTAAAGTCTTCCCTTTTTAAAGTTTACCAAAGAAATCATGGCCTCCTCTTGTCTTGGATTAACTTCTGAGTTCACAAAGGAGCTTTCTGATATGGTGGTCATATGAACAACAGTTTGTATTGACGAGTTCTGAAAACGGTGATGGAGATAGTTGGCCAGGGTGAGTGGTTTTCAGAAAAGAAATGCCAGAAAAGTAGGACTTCCTTTGTCTCAGACAGAACCACTAGGTAGGTGGATGACTCATTCCTCCCACCCACGCAGTTAGTCTGTGGTACAGCTTTACTGGGGAAATCCTGGTGCTTAGTCCCAGAGCGCATCCGACTCTCTCCTCTGCCACAGCCTCCCATCAGTTAGGCATCTTCCTGTATGGCAGAATGAACTCTGCGTTCAGGGCCAGGCAACCAGGCTTCTAGTCCTGGTACGACTGTTGCTAAGTTACATGGTCTGGCCAGCTGCTCTCAATCTTGGACACATGTTGGAATCACTTCTCTCCAAACCAGCCTCATTGCATCGAGTCAATTCCAACACATAGCGACCCCATAGGACAGACGGGAACTTCTCCTGAAGGTTTCCAAGGCTGCTGCTCTTTATGGAAGCAAACGACTCATCTTTCTCCTTTGGAGTGGCTGGTGGGTTCAAACTACCAACCTTGTGGTTAGCAGCAGGGCTCTTTGGAATTTTACTTGGGAGCTTTTAAAAAACTACCAATGCTTAGGGAAGTAATAGCCTTGAAGTAATAGTCTGAGGTGGACCAAGTAGTAGTATTTTAAGATGCTTCCCAAATAATTCTAATGGCAATAGGAGTAATGCGAAATAGTCTCTGTGACACTTCTCCAGCACTGTGGTCTGGAAACAAGGACTTCTCTGTATCCCTTCTTGACGACTCTGATGGAGGAAGGTAAAAACAGCTGTGGGAGGTTAAATGGCCCACTTAGTATAATGGCCAGTCAGTGGCAGAACGAGGACTAAGACCATGTCTTCTAAATTTCCCGCTACCCTCTTCTCCATTGAAAATGCTGGCACAGGGGAGCCCTGCATGCCTCCACTAGAAACCGAGGTTGCCTAAACTCCAGAAGCGTGTACTGTCATCTAGCCTTCTTCCTGAAGTTATGCAAAGCCTCAGTCTTGTGCAGCAAAATCCACCCACCCGAACAGGAAGGGAAAAAATGCCTTTCTGTGGTATAATTCCAGCACAAGAATCATAAAAATAGCAGTTTGAAAAGCAGACTGCTGTTTTGGGCAGTGGTTTAAGCAGTACAACACAGATTGTTAGCTTAAATGTACTTCCCATCCAGATGCCTTACTGCCTAAACGTACACCTTTGCACATCCAGTCCATTGGATTTGGTGCTGACCTCTCCCTGTGAGTGCCCTCTCTTCCCACCCCTCCCTCTGCCCCCTTCACAAAAAAATTCTCCCCACGGCCATGCTTAGAAACGGAAAGATATGGAAAGGAGGGCAGGATAGGAATATAGAAGTGATGGGAAGCGCTGAGCTGGACAGACAGGCAGCCTGTTTCCATCGCATGGCCACTGTTCCGTGTCTTTACCTAAACTCCTGCAACCCCGTGTACATTTCAGTTCTCGAGGGAGAAGAAGGGCAGATGATGGCCGCCACAGAGGTGAGCCTCTTTTAAAGTACACATTTCCAGTAGGGGTGAAGCCTGAAAACAGAGGTAATGCAAAGGGCCTACTGCTCTCTCTTGCTTGGAGCTGCCTGAGAGTGGCCTCCTGGGCTGGGCATTGGAAAGAGGCGGACTGTAATGACAGTGAACTTCACTTCTCCTCAGGAGCAGCTCTGCTAAGCCGGGTCACTTTCCTGCCACTTTCCGTTTTGGCCTCCTAGTCCCTACAGAAATGTTTCACTTGAAGAATTTTTAGAATTTTCATTGCCAAAATGTCTTTTTTGTTTTACAATACACTTAAAAGAAAACCTACCCAGAAGCAACAAAGCCCACACGGAAGCAGCACACCAACATAGGTGATCGTGAAGGGCAGAGGAGACCAGGTCTCAAACAACAAAGGCGGGGTGGTGGTGAGAATCACATCACCGTGAATGATGGGAGTGCGTGATGGGGACCCAATGCCCATCTGTAGACAGCTGGACATCCCTTCCAGAGGGGTAGTGGGGAGGAGATGAGTCACTCAGGGTTCAGTGTAGCAACAATGAAACTCAAAACTTTCCTCTACTTCCTGAACGCTTCCTCCCCTCCCAATTATCATGACCCCAATTCTACCTTGTGGACCTGGTTATACCAGAGGATGTACAGCGGTGCAGTGGGGATCTGGAAACACAGGGAATCTAGGACAGACGAATCCCTCAACACCCGCGGTAGGAGTGGCGACACCAGGCTGGAAGGGGGTGTAGAAAGGGAGAACCGATCTTGGAGATCTATGTGTAACCTCCTCTCTGGGAGAGGGGCAATGGGGAGGTGGTTGGGAGACGCCGGGGAGTGTAAGATAAGATATAATAATTATTTATAAACTATCAAGGGACCAGGGGAAAGGGGGGAGCGGGGAGGGAGAGGGAGGGGGGGAAAGGGAAACCGAGCTGATTCCAGGAACCCAAGTGGAAGGTGAATTATGAGAATGATGAGTGCAACGAATGTATAAGGGTGCTTTACTCAATTGATGTATGTACAGATTGTGATAAGAGCTGTATGAGCCCCGATAAAAAGATTTATTAATTTTAAAAAAAGAAAACCTACAATTTCCTTTTATTTCTTTGACTTTTTGTTTTATTTTATTTTGTTTTCCCCTGAGATAAAAAAACAATTCTTCAATCCCTCTCCCCCGGGGTAGTGAAAATTTGTGAGACTTGCTTTACAACATTTAAGTTGGAGTTAAAACAGTCATTGAATTACCCATGAACAGATCCCCATCCATTAGTACAACAAATGGTTTTTCTGAAGATGTACCAAAAATGGACTAATAATACCAAGTAAAATGGAATGCAACAGGGAAGTCAATTCTTCGATACTTCTTTTGTATTTAAGAGCAGAATATATTTTATATTTTGTGTGTTAGGACCAAATTAGTTACTACAATTAGTATCAAAATTATATTACACTTTATTTTTCAGAGATCTTACCCAAAAAAAGAGTTACTTGATAATTCCACTTGATTCTCTAGCTATATTTCCAGAATAGTTCCTAGCTGATTCATTCATTCTGTCTCACTGCCTGGCTTCTACACACACACACACCACCCCCCACCCCCAACATGGGAATGGCCATATCTGACCTCCTCTGGCTTTCCTATTGCCACAAGGCAGGGTTCAGACATGCCTCCATCCTTATTGACTCTATTCTGATGCCAACCATTCCTCC
Organism: Tenrec ecaudatus; assembly: GCF_050624435.1. NCBI lineage: Eukaryota > Metazoa > Chordata > Mammalia > Afrosoricida > Tenrecidae > Tenrec > Tenrec ecaudatus. The sequence goes on along the minus strand of NC_134531.1, from coordinate 71,558,146 downwards.
ACCAGCACTCTGCATCTATGCTGGGTTCATGTTTCCTTGTATGGGCCACAAAGAACTCACAGATCCTAGTCACGAGTAAAGGAGTTATTAGGGGATCTAACAGGCTACCACAACCCAGGATCAGAAAACATCAAGGACAGAGTTCTTGGTTCCTGCCAACACATGTCCTCAACCAACAGCCAAGTCTCTCTCGAGTCTTCATTTCTGAGCCACATGGTCCCTTGGCCTCTGCCTCCGTGGGCCAGGAAGCCAGGCTGCTGCTTGGCCTCACAGTCTCATGGCCTCCGTCTTGCTCCTCTGTCGACCCCCTTGCCCGCCTTGGGTGCCTGTGGGCTCGGCCTCTGCCATTTCACACAGAGCTCGCAAGTGCTCTTCTTCTGATGGTCCTGGGAGTTCATTCTCTTCTCCGGTGTCAAAGACAGCTCATTCCTTTAGCCAGGAAGATGGTAACTCAAGCTGACCTGCCCTCTATTAGTGTCACACGCACCCAGTTTGCAGAGTCCCGCCCAGGCATTTGCTGGGAGTTACAGAGACACGACATGGATAGAAGAGGAGCATGGATAGAATTTCACTGCAACACGCACACAACAGCGATAACACTGACTTCTTCCTGAAGTATGATTTGGCAACCAGCCTAGACTGATTTCTGAGGAATAATGATCCATCTGCCTTTTCTTTTCTTTTTGTATGTTTGTTGTGAATTGGGTGAAGGTTCACAGAGTAATTAGTTGTCCATTCAATAATTCATGCACACCTTGTTTTATACATCAGTCACAAACCCTACAATGTAACATCACTTATCCCACGTCTTCTCTGTGCTCTCCATTCCCCCCTATGTTCATCTGTAGTGTAGTTAGGTGCTCTCACATTGGTTCCAAGCTTCAGCGACCCCTATGCACAATAGAACGAATTCTTCCGCTGAACCCGGTTCACGTTGGGTGACCCCGCTGGCATTGGAAATGCCGGTGACATAACTTCCAGCATCACCTTATAAACCTATCTATTATTCGCCTGAAAATTGAGCCATAGGTGAGATCCACTCCACATTTGAGGAGTGACTTAAATCTCGTGGTCTTGAGGCTTCTTCTAGTCTCTAAGCAACTAGTCTGATAGCCTGGTCATTTTTTATAATTTTGAGTTCTGTTCCACATTTTCTCTCCCTTTCTACCCTGAATATTGTAATGTTACCTCATTTAGAGAGGTTGCAGTGGTAGCCAGGAACCATCTACGTCTTTTGGTCTTGGAAACTGAGAGGTGGTCCATTAGTCCATTGGGATAGTTGTTTCCATGCATATTTGAATTTCTTTGCTCTGGAGGGGTAAAGATCAACAGATGTGCCTCTCACAAGCTGTAAGACTCTGATTACTACTCACCAAAGAATGTAGAACACCGTCTTTGTGGGCTGAGTTACGCCAGGTGATGTTCCTTACGGCTATGAGTCTAAGCCCACAGGCCCAGTAACTCATTCCCTCAAGCTGTTTGCTTCTGGCTCAGAAGTTTCCATATCTTTGCCTCTTCTATGCTCTACTGTGTTCATCGATATACTTGCATCATATGTAAATATGTATGTAAAATGCTTTCTGTCAGATCTTTATTCATTCATGAGTACAGCACCATTCTTCTTCCCAGCCTGGTTCAGCTTGTGTGTCCACTCACAGACAATTGTTATTACAAGATTGTGTGTGTAATGTTGTCTTGAACTTGTGTGCTCCTCACATTTCTTTCCTTCCTTTGCCATCATCATTTTTTTGCTGATCTCCCTCTTACTGCAGGTCTTTACCTTGTGCCCAGGTTAATATGTGTCTGCCCCTGTTTACGCGCCCTTTCACACCCCCGCCCCTGGGAGCCATCAAACAATAAAAGAGCCTCCAAAGTGGAAGAGGAAGGGTTCACACACTGAGTGGTGCAGATTCCACATTCCCATGACCAGCCTTTGTTTGGTTATGAATGTGAGCTCAACAGGAGCCTGTGCTTCACTGATCTCAAATGTTCTGTTTAATTTAAAACACATTTATTGATTACTTAGATATCCTAGGATGTATACAAATGCTTTATATGAATGCTTTTACTCCTATGACAACTTAATAAAATGAAGGGTCTCTTGTTTATAAATGTATAAATTGAGGCTCAAGAGAATGTTGCTTAAAAGCTGGAACTTGCAGAGTCTGGTGACCAGTATTGCCAGGATGATGTGAAATGCTTCCCCTGCCCCCAAACTCACAGCAATCCAATCAGTTTGACTCATAGTGACCCCGTAGGGCGGGGTAGCACTGCCCCCGTGGGTGCCTAAAGATAGAAATCTCTTTTTGTAATCATTTTATTGGGGGCTCTTACAGCTTTTATAACAATCCATATAGCCTTTATGTCAAGCACATTTGAACACATGTTGCTATCATCATTTTCAAAACATTTTCTTTCTACTTGAGCACTTAGTATTTATTGTCTTCTCATTTTTTTCCTCCCTCCCCAACCCTCCTTTCCTCATGAACCCTTGATTAGTTATAAACTATTAATATTTTCATATCTTACACCGACCACTGTCTCCCTTTACCCATGTTTTTGTTGTTCATCCCCCTTGCGGGGTGGGGGGGTGCAGTTATACTTAGATCATTGTGAGTGGTTCCCTCTTTCTCCCCATACCTTCCACCTACCCTCATGGTATCAATACTCCCATTATTGTTCCTTAGGGGTTTATCACTACTCCCATTATTGTTCCTTAGGGATTTATCTGTCCTGGATTCCTTGTATTTAGAGCTCTTATCTGTACCAGTGTACGTGCTCTGATCTAGCCAGATTTGTAAAGTAGAATTGGGGTCATGATAGTGGTGGGGAGGAAGCATTAAAAGAACTAGAGGAATGTTGTGTGTTCGTCAGTACTATGCTGCACCCTGGCTGGCTCCTCTCTTCCTTGTGACCCTTCTGTGAAGGGATGTCCAAAAGTCTGCAGGTGGGCTTTGGGACTCTACTCCACAGTCCCCACCATTCGCATCGATATGTTTTTGGGTTTTTTTGTGCTGGGTCTTCGATACCTAATACCTGATTCCACAGACACATCATGATCACACAGGCTGATATGCTTCTTCCATGTAGGCCTTGTTGCTTTCCAGCTAGAAGGCTGCTTGTGTATCTTCAAGCCTTTAAAACTGGAGACACTGTATCTTTTGATAGCTGAGCACCATATGCTTTCTTCACCACATTTGGTTATGCACCCATTTTGTCTTCAGTGATTGTGCCAGGAAGGTGAGCATCACAGAATGCCAGATTATTAGAACAAAGTGTTCTTGCATTGAGAGAGAACTTGAGTAGAGGCCCAATGTCCGTCTGCTAACTTATTATTTAACATATGATATATGTACATAGAACTATGTCCCTATCGTTATATATAAATATATTTACATATGTACATGCTTGTATTTATGCCTCTATAAATGTACTTTGCCTTCTAGTTCTTTCTTCTATTTCCTTTTACTTCCCTCCTGTGCCACTAAGACAGAGATCTTTATAGAAGCAGAAAGCCTCATCTTTCTCCCACGAAGCCACTGTTGGTTTCAAATTGCTGACTTTGTAGTTAACTGTCCAACATGCAACCCCCGCTATGCTCAGAGCATAAAAAATTAACATGACACAGACTCTACCTTCAAGAAGCTTATAGTAGTTTAATTGGAAAAGGCACATTAACATAATTTCATTGGAATGTGAAAACTGTGACAGAAATGCAGGCATACCACGTTTTACTGCAGTTTGCTTTACTACTTTACACTCCACTGACAAAGTGTAAATAAAGTGTATTTGTACACTGAAGGTGTGTAGCAGCCCTAAAATAAACAAGACTCTTTTCCCAACAATATGTACTTATTTCTTGGTTCTATGTCACACTTGGGTAATTCTTACAATATTTCAAAATTTTACATAATGCTGTTACACACTGGGCTTTCTACTCCCATGGACAGTTACCGTTTCAGAAACCCACAGGTGGTCACTATGAGTCTACTCACTGTGCGTTGGAATCTTCTTGATGACCTCTAAGAACAGCATCATGGAGGGACTGGTGTTTGAGTTGATACTTTTGAATCCAAAGGTTTCCCACAGGGAATGAACCTCTGGCGTCTATTATCAGGTCACCCTAGAATTAAGAATGCAGAAGCCAAAGAATCAGCACATTTCTGGCAGGTGTTTGTTCATCTGCCTCAGCCTAGCCCACTTGTGAAAATATTTCTAGACTCTGATCCTTTGGGCTGGTTAGATAATGTCTGAGTGCACATATATGTGACCAGCAAAAGTACAAAATCAAAACGGAATGGAAATGTTATTAATTTAATCAGTTACACAGCTGATCTTTTTAACTACTGTTACTTTTATGGCTTAATTTTATATAATGTAACGTTTTTAAATGTTATTAAGTAACTTTTCTAGATTAATGATTGTTGAATAAGTGGATGGGTAAAGTAAGTAATGATATACAACATAGAGTAAATATTTTAGGCTTTGTAGGAAGATGGTCTCTTCTGTAAGGACTCAATTTTGTTGTTGTACAGAAGAAGCAACAAGCACCACATAAATAAATGCCCATTGCTGTGCTCCAATAAATCTTTATTTACAAAATAATGTGGCTACAAGTTGTCATTTGCCAGCCTATTATATGTCAGTAACAATAGTCATTACTTTAAAAGAATTATAATGTGCAGAAGACAGGTATATTTTCTACCTGTAGAATGTATATTTGTGCGTTTTTCATCCTGTGCAGGTAACTTACCTTGGGAAAGAGCTTTTGAAGTTTGTTTCTGAGGAGGAACCCGTGCCTCCGGAGCCAAGCACGATAGCTCCGCAACCGCAGCCTTGCCTTCCAGGTAAGTACAGGCTACACCCGTTTCCTAGTTGTGGGAATTCAACACCAGATCCACCGAGAAAGCGCTCCTTTTTATTCTCTGTCACGGTGAAATTTACATAAGAGACCATTAACCATTTTAAAGTGAACAATTTAGTGCCATCTACTTCATTCACGATGTTATATAACCATTTTCATTGCCCCAAAAGGGAACCCTGTACCTATTAAGCAGTTACTCTTCCTGCCTTCCTCCACAGTTATCAATCAGCATCCTAGCTCTTGAGCTTTATTTACTCTACATCATTCACATAAATGCACACAGCATGTGAGCCTTGTAAGGCTAGTTTCTTTCACTTGGCATAATGTTTTTAGGATCAGGTATGTTGTAGTATGTTTTTGTCGATGAGTAATATTCCATTATATATACATGAGTATGTGCATATATGCAAGGGGGCTTCAAACCTTGTGTAAAAAGTTCCATTATCTTTTCATTCTATTTTTCCATGAACTTTTTGAAGCCATCACCTTTGTGTGTGCGCCTGTATTTGTTTTGAGCACTTATTTCTAGTTCTTTGGGGAATATGTGTAATACTAGCCTGCTAGTTGCTGTTTTAGGTGTCAGCGAGTTGGTTCTAGAACAGTGATCTTTGGTACAGCAGAACTGACCACCGCCCGGTCCTGCGTCCCCATAATTGTCACTATACTAGAGTCCATTGCTGCAGGCACAGTGTCCATCCACCTCAGCAAGGATCTGCCTGTTTTCCTTGCCCTTCTGCTCTACCAAGCATGATGTCCTTCCCCAAGGACTGGCCTCTCCTGTTAACATCTTCAAAGTAATGAGACAATTTCTCGCCATCCTAGCTTCTAAGGAGCATTCTGCCTGTGCTTCTCCTTTAAGTCTGTTTGTTTTTTAGGCTGTCCCACTTTACATTCCCATCAGAGATGCACTGTAGTTCGTTTCTTCACAGCCTCATCAACACCTATAACTTTCTGCTGGCTTTTTTTTGGGGGGGGCAGTTAGGGGTAGGATGGTGGAGGTGGTATAGTGTTGTTTCTTTTTTACTTATTCAGTGTTCCATTTTTAACCACAGTTCATTCTAGGAGAATTTAAGATATGATGCTTTTCCTCACAGATCTTTTCTCTAAATCTATGCTATCCTTTGGATAGATTTCTTTTATATAGAAGTAAACAAAACAAAAGTATAGGTCTCTTTCCTAAAGGCATGATTTGATTAGTTTTCCACCTTTTAAAAACTACATACTAAAATGAATCTCTGCTTGTTAGCATATGTTAATCAGCCTTGTCTACTGGAATACACCGGAGTCTGAGGAAGAAGAAGACAGAGTCCTCCTCAGTGAGCAGCAGGTTTGAAATGACTGGGGCAGGTCCCGCACATGTTCTGCTACGCTCACCTGACTGAGGTTCTTTCCCTCCAACATACCCCCCTCAGCCCAGTTGAAGCCAGTGTAGACAGGGAGAAGAACTCAGAACTGCTGCAATTTTCCCTCGCAGTAAAAACAGTGTCTTCCCTTTTGCTTTGGATATTGCAGAAATGCGAATTTCAGAACTGTGGAGCTGTCAGCGCACCAAACAGCATCTAGGCTCCTTGGCCCTATGCTAAGACCGTGCAGGCTGGTCCCTGCTGGCATTCTTTCTGTAGGTTGATACGGGAATTTTGTTTGAACTTCTCCGTTGTAGAACTCTTTTTATACCCGATTTTGTGGGACCTGAAGGAAACACAAAGACTTGGCAAAGTAGGAAAATGTAATCTAGCCTTGTTTCAAGCATTCAGAAGAGAATATTGCTCTCTTCTGCATTTCAGAATATGATCGTAGAAGTGGTGGTTCTAGAAGAACTTATCCATGTCTTTTTGTTAAGCCTCTCTCACTAGCTTAATCTGTTCCCTTAAGCTCTTTTTAAAAATTTAACTTGGTCCCCCTGTGACTCCCCCTCCCCCCGCTTCCCTGTAAAAAAAATTAATTTTTCAGTTTTATTGGCATGTAATTCCCACACCATATATTTCAGTGGTTAGACATGAAAAAAATTTGTGTAATCATCACCACAATCAATTTTAGAATGTTTTCTTCTTTTTTGTACTTATTATTATTAACTCCCCACCTCCCCCCATGTCCCCCACCACAACCACAAGAAACTATTAATCCAGTTACTATCTTTATAGATTCACTATCCTGAATTCATATAAAGAAAAACATACAAGGCTCCACCATCACCAATAGTTATCAAAGAAAGCAGACAATAATAAAAACTGGAATAAAGTTCAGCTCTTTTATGATCACAGTTGTCAGAATAGTGATTTTCAGGAATAAGGGGAACTAGGAAGAGCTCTTTCCGATCCTCGTGACTCTGGCCACCGCACATCTGATTTGATCAGACCAGCTCCTGCTGACACGGCAGAATTGCCTTTGCCTTTCAGTGTGCCCGGGTCAGATGATGCAGGATAGGAGCCAAGCCAACACTTGCTGAGAAAATGAAATTTGGAGAGAATAAAAAAAAGTGTGTGGGAAACTTCAGTTCATTTATTTGTATAAGAAGGATATGGTTCTGTTGTTCATTGCTGTTGACTTGATTCCAACCCATGGTGACCCCATGTGTGCAGGAAGTAGATCCCCAGACCTGCCTTCCAAGGCATTGGTGTGGGTTTGAACTGCTACCTTTAGAGAATCAGTTATTAAGTTCTAAACCAGACAAGGCAAAGGTATATTATCTAGATGCAGGACACCATTGGCATGAGGTCTTTATGGTGTCCAAGGGTTTTCTGACACACAGAGCTTGAAAGGGGACATAGGAGGTCAAGGAAAACACACAGATTCATGATTGGAACTGCCAACCTTTGGGCCAGTAGTCAAATACTCAACCATTTTCACCTGCCAGGGACTTATAACACTGTACTTAACAACACTGTAAATATGATCTTGTGCAATTAGATGGCCAAGCCTTAAGTATAGCAGCCTGTATTTTAACTAATTGCTGGCTCCCTAGTCATTTTCCCTTGCTAGGCTAAGAAGATATTTGAGTACAGAGAGATGCTTAGCAACTCTCGCTTTCTTCTTTGCTCCCCAATGTGAGGTACACAGAATAAAAGAACAGAGAATAAAAACATGAGAGGATCCAAGTGGCTGATATTTTACAACTGGATTTACTTGTGATTGTCTTAATAGGTGGACTCACTTAGATCTTGTACAGGCTATAATGGACTTTTTGGTGAAGAATTTAACAAATGGTATAATAGGATTTCATTTAGTTAATATCATCTTCCTGATTTAAATTTTCTGTGTATAATTTTGAAAGTGACGGATCCTCATTTTCTCAACCAGGAAATTTTAAAAGTACCATCATCATCACTCTTCTCTCTCTATTTTGTTCCTCCTTCTTATCCTGTCTCTTGCTGTTAATTTGTGTCATTTATCACTGGAAGGCAAAATATAATGGAAAACCTAGCCAGGGAGGGAGGGAGGCGATGTAGCCGGAGCCTCTGGGGTCATTTTCCGTAGAGAGGAGAAGAGAGTGGGCATCACTACAAGAGTCTTCTCTTCAGTGGAAATAGAGCACACTGTCTTGAAAATCCCGGGAAACCTTGGAAACCTGGAAAGACCGGAAGAGGTCAAAAAGTGCTTCTCATTCCCAATTTGCAGATGAAGAGTTGAAGGCCTACAGAGGCAAGAATGGTAGAAAAGAATGGAAGGAAAGGCAGCTGAAAGAAAGGTATTTTAGTGAAAATGTATATTCTGATAGTATTCGTGTGAGTCACATTCTTATGCAGCAAAAGGTAGGGTGAATAGAAGTAGCAATGCATTAGGAAGTGAGAAATCAGGGATCTTTCGCCTAACAACCACCTAGTCATATGTAACTTTGGCCACTTGTATAACTTCTTTAGGAAGTTCTTCTGGAAAAATAATAAAAGTGGGGATTAGACCAGTCACTGGCTTTAGGCTTACATCAAAGTGCGTTACAAAATAGCAACAAGGAGGTTTTTTACGATGATGATGATGATGATGATGATGATGAAGATACAAAAGGTGTAACAAGTAGAATACCAGTCTGTCAGGCTCTGTGCCTAGCATCTCTGAGTCCCGCAGGAAAGCTTTCCTGCAGTCTTTTGTGCTGTGCTAGCAGTGTGATTAGCAAGACATCCAACGACAGATTAGGTACATCTGCTGCACAAGACCTCTCTAGAGAGTTGAAGAGCGAGGTTGTTTCTTTGAGGACTAAGGTGCACCTGACCCAGGCCATGTTATTCTTCATTGCCTCATATGCATGTGAAAGTTGGCCATTGAAAAAGGAAGACCTGTAGAAGAACTGATGCATTTAAATTGTGGTGCTGGAGAAGAATATTGAAGGAAGCATAGCCTGCTAGCAGGACCAACAGAGCTGTATTGAAAGAAGTAAGGCCAGAGGGCTCCTTAGATGCAAGACTTTGTCTTTATATATATTGAACATACTGTCAGGAGAGACCATTACTTGGAGAAGTATATCATGTTGGTAAAGTTGGAGGGACAGCAAAAAAGGGGCAGGCGCTTGACAAGGATTGACAGTGACTGCATCAGTGGGCTCAGGCATGGGAACAATTGTGAGGGTGGCATAGGACCATGCAGTGTTTCATTCTCCTGGGTCAGGGCCCCCTCGATGGCCCCTCACAGCAGCAGCAGTGTGGAGAGTAGGGAAGCCTTTCCAGCTCTCTAGGCAGGGCAGGGCAGTGGCAGGCCAGGTAGGGAAGGTTGCGCCAAAACCTTGTCCGATTCCCGGCTCTGGTAACAGAGCAGGCCCATGGCAAGGGTTCACTGTGATAGCCCAGCCGCTCAAGTGCAGAAGAGGAGGTCAAAGGTTGGCACACAAGCACTCTGGTTGTGCTTTTCAATTTCTGTCAGTTATGGTTTGCTGTTTTTAGTTGGAAATCATACCTAAATGTTTTGGGATGATTATTAATATGTGAGCTACAGGTTTATCTAATTATCTCATTTAATCTTTACCCCTTTGTAGATAGAGGAACTGACCCAAGGTGTTATTGCCTAGTAAGTGGCAAGGTAGAGGACTCAAAACAAACTCTGCCTGGCTCTCAAGTCTGAACCCTGTACTAAAACATGGTCCCCAGAAAGGACTCTGGGAAATGAGGGGAGGGAGGGTTCATGAGCAAAGACTCGTGGGATCGTATTCCCTCTCTCCTCTTCCTAAGGAGTATAGCGTACAATAACATGGTAAAGTCTCTACAAGCTCATAGCTTTGTTAATCCACATGTCCTAAATGAATTTAATGATGTGATATCTATAAATATTTTATGGGATAAATAGCAACAGCCTAATATCTAACTTATTACTAATCATTTTGGTGACATGAAATCAGGAAATCCTGAATCATGTAGATCAGCGATAACTGTTTTTATCTTACCATTTCAAGACTTTCTTCAATGAATCAAACAAGAAAAAGAATTTTTTTTCTATGAGTTCTATTTAAACTCAAATACTTAAATTGATGACTCAAGTCAGTGTTATTAATGGATGATGATGATGATGATGAAATTAATTCCCAGAGATGGCAGTAACACATTTGAGGGTACATATGGTTTTGGATTAAACATTTTAAAACCTATAAACACAACATTTAAAGTTGGGATTCATTAGATGAAATGTTGATAAATCCCTATAGCATCTGTTATCTCCACAGTCCTTTTACGCTTTCAAATGGAGTGAGACTGGTGATTGTCTCCCCTAAATTTCACCCCTTCCTCCAGAGTCTATTTCTCTCTGTGTAATGGGCTGGAGGACTTCTTCTATGTACTTAAGGGAAGCATCACTGATTGTGTGTGTGTGTGTGTGTGTGTGTGTGTGTGTGTGTAAACTGGAAGGGGAAAATGACCATTTCATAAGAACCTATGTAATTTGTGATCATTATATGCAGGTATATTGACATGTTTTTCACAAAGGTCTTTACAAAAAATATTCTTAAGATAATCACCTTTCATTCTTCACCTTGCAAGCCAGCTTTATATATTTGTGTCCCTGTCACCATAGCACCACAGCACTGCAAACACATTAGGCTAAATGCAGTCATCTAGTAATGGAAGAGTACCTCAAGTCTTCCTTTTTCTCAAACCATCATTTAATGCACACGAATTATATATATGTATATATATTTTTAATGGGAGCCTAACATTATTTATGTCAACAAAGAACATGCTTTTCCAGGAAAAAAAGTAGACGCTCTTATACATAACAAAATGGTCCTCAGTCTACTGATAATAATAAACAGCTTTAAAGAGTTTTCTTTGTCCCAGTGCTGTCACTACACTCCATTTCTCTAGAAGAGTGAATGTGGTGAGCACACACATTCACAGGTGCTTCTGTTTTATGTGGTTAAAAGACGGCCTAACCCTAAAGCATCCGGGGAGATGGGTGCCTGGTAACCGAGCAGAGGTGTCCTTTTAGCTCTTACTTACACCGCTTGTTGCTCTCTTCATTACTTTAGGCCCATCCTTTCTTCTGTTGACCTAATTCATAAAGTAGAAGATTTATCAACTGATAGAGGAGAAACAGGACCAGGTTCCTTGCTGGGTTATTTTGGATACATTTTAAGAGCCTCCTTTCAGTACAACTCTTGGATTTATTTCTTTACAATCAAATGCACAAAAAACCTGGACACTCTACATAAAAACTCAACTGAAAATCAATTCTGTTTATGAAACTACCTATTAGATTTCAGTTTTCTCAAAGTATGAGGACTTAAATAATTTTAACCTAGTAGGGATAATGTCATGTCTGCTTATTGGTTCCAGTACAATTTTCACTTTATCAATGCAAATCTCTATCAAATTATTAGTTTAGTATTAACTATCAAGGCATGTAGTACTCTACCACCATATGTTTACTCTTGGTTAGCTGCTGAGTCAACCCTAACTCATCAAAACTGGATCCCAGAATTGTGATCTATGGGTTTTTTATTGACCAGTTTTGGGAGGTCTTATGCAGCTGATTAAGGTGTGCCTGACTCATGCCATGGTATTTTCAGTCACCTCATATGCATTTGAAAATTGGATACTGACTAAGAATTGATAAATTTGAATTATGGTGCTGGTGAAGAGTTTTGAAAATACCATGGACTGCCAAGAGAACAAATGAATCTGTCTCCAAAGAAGTACAGCCTGAATGCTCCTTAGAGGCAAAGATGGGGGATTCTTCATTTCACGTCCTTCGCACATGTTGGCAGGAACAAGAAGCGAGTCCCTGGAGAAGGACATGATACTTGGTACAGAAGAGTGGCAGCTAAAAAGAAAAAGGCCCTTAGAAAGATGGATTGACACGTGGCTGCAACAACAGATTAAAATAAAAATGATTTAACAATTTGAGGACGGTGCAGACTGGGCAGTCAGTGTTTTGTTCTCATGTACACCAGGTCACTATGAGTCAGAACCGACTCAGTGGTACCTAACAACATTTTTCCTGCAAGTAGATCACCAGGCCTTTCTTCCTAATCTATCTTTGTCTAGAAGTTCCACTATGTTGCTGTGTTGACTATCATAGCAACCTCATGCCTTCACTAACAGCAAGCTAGGTGATGGTTATGTTTGAGGTGCACTGACTGAAACTGAATCCAGGTCACTCATGTGGAAGGCAAAAATTCTACCACTGAACCACTGTTGTTCATATTTATTATTTTTTATTTTAATTTTTAAATGTTTATTCTTTAGGATCCTTTATTTTAAAAAAGGTATTGAATTACCTATTTATAATGGCAATAATTCAGCATTCTTTTCTTCTATAACCAGGGCATATGCATTATATAACCACTCATTGAGATTTTTATTAATTTTTTTGCTTTTGATTGAAATAAATTTCTGGTTCAAATTGAGAATTAATACATATGTATGTTCATTTCCATTTATACCCAGAGAGAAATTTTTCTTCCACAATCCTAATACAATGTAAAATGCTTAGTTTGTAAGAACAAGTGTAAGAAATCCAAGTTCAATAACATCAGAAACAAAGTGAATTTCACATATCAGCCAGTCTTTGGTGTATATTATAGGGATGAAAAAGATCTAGAGAAGTGAAACTTACTAAATGTGAGTTCATAAGATTGATAACGTTTCCGAAATGAGTGGTCAGTTTAAAAGAACCAAACCCATCTTTGTATTGAAAGGGGAATTCAAGAAAACAAAAGCAGGCATCAGAAGGAGAAGGAAGAGTAAAAGCTAAGGTTGTTTGGAAGTGTTAATTGCCCAGTTTTTTACCCAGTAAAGAAACTTGGCAGTTCAGCTTAAGTAGACTGGTGCAGAATATCTGAAGTTTAGTGCTATCATCTGGGGAAGATGTATGCCCTCCCGGTCATGCTTCAGCACAATGGCTCCTATCTTTGCAGACCTGGTTGGGGCAGCAACAAGGAGAACCAGACGTCTGCATAAACTCATTTTCCCTTGACCTTGGTTGCTGATGTGTTACTGTTTAGAAATTTTGTTAACAGATCTCAGAGGCTACTGACCTTGTCTAAGGCATCTATCTCAGGTAAAAGTCAAAAGGGTTTCTCTCCACCACCAACCTCAAAATGGAGTAGATTGGTGGTCTTCACAGCTCCTGATGGAAAGATTCTCTGTCACAAAGCTATAAGTAGATGTCTTTGGTTGTCAATGCAAAGATGGTGATTACTCAACCCAAAACAAACAAACCCACTACCACTGAATTGATTCCAACACATAGTGACTTTGTAGGGTACAGTAAAACTGCCCCTGTGGGTGAGTGAAGTAGAAACAAATTAGAACTCTCTAAGAAATAGTAATTTAATCAGTTCTTTTGCCTTAATAATTTGTTTTTCCCTGTCTCACTCTCAAAATTTTTTGCAATGGTAGAATTGAAACAAAAAAACCAATCCTCCTTGCCGTACCTGTCCCTTTTATTTACTCAGAACTCGACCTTCATGCACTATTCTACCTCATCCCCGCAGGGAGGACTGGGGACTTTCATGGGAAAAATTAGTAGTAGATGTTATCAGACTGCTTCGGGGTAGGGTGTGTGTGTGTGTGTGTGTGTGTGTGTGTGTGTAAATTAGTAGTAGATAATAGCAGACTGCTTCAGGGTGGGGTAGACTGTGTGTGTGTGTGTGTGTGTGTGTGTGTGTGTGTGTTTGTGTGTGTGTGTGTTTGGTGTTACTGCATTTCAGTAGTCAGTTCATCCTCCTCGGTGCTGGTTTGTGTTTTCCAGTTCATCTCTTGCCCTATATAGCCAGGAGTCTCCACCCATCACAGCTACATTCTGGGCAGCAAGAAACCAGAGAAAGAGACGGACGGTCCTCTCAAAAGAGATCTAGGGGAAGGGTAGATTGGTACTGGACACCAAAAACCTGAGGCTTAATCCACACTTTTTATTTCTAACTGAACCAACTTTTAGATGGGTAAAAAGGGCGGTCAAATAAGGCACTACATTTTAGCCTGACTATATCTGCCATCATCGACTTCGCAATGTTGTCTGATAACAAGGCTATTCCCATCCCTTGACTCTGGGCAGTACCTTCACTTTTGACGAACAAAGTTGGGTCATCTGCATGTTGCGATTTGTGAGTGAGTCTTCACGCAGTCTAAGTCTGCCATCTTTTCCAGAGTCTAGCTTCTTGGGTCTTGTGCTCCTCACACAGAGACTGAACATGAAAGATAACAGGACCCAGCACTTTATCACTTGATCTTCCTCATGACCCATTTTTAAAGTTGTTCTAGTCTTTAGTGGTTTCTGCTTTCTTTTTCTTTTGTTCCCCGTGCTTTCTTTTCAGTTGACTTTCTCTGTTTTGCCTTGTTGTTATTGTTAGTGTTTTGTTTAGATGTTTTTCTGCATATGGAATCCAGGATAAGTACAATGGTTCCGTAGGGGCGGGGCGGGGAGAGTGTGGGGATACAGGGAGCCAATAACAATGAGTGCAAGAAAGAAGAAAAGATTCTAAGATTGATTGTGATAATGATTGTACGCTTCTTCACGTGATTGCAGTATTGAATTATATGATATGTGAATGATAGGCCAATAAAACTGTTAAGAAAGTGAAGACAGCACTGACTAATAAAGGTAAAAAGGTGAGAGCCTCCAGTATGGATTATATTTGAGCAAAAAGAACATGAAAATCCTGACAACTGGGCCCATGATCAACATCCCGATTAACACTGACAACACTGAATTTGTCAAGGGCTTCATTCTACTTGTGGCTCAACAATCAACATCCCTGAAATCAGCCAGCAAGAAGTCAGTTGATTAACAAGAAAAATACCAACCACCCAGTCAAAAACTGGGTACAAGATAATGTAATAGACTGTTTACCGAAGATGACATCCAGGAGGCCAACAACCATTTGAAGAAATGGTCATGTTCATTAGCAACAAAAGAAATACGAATGTAAACAGCAATGAGATAACCACCACACACTGGCATTTATTTTTAGAAAAATTTTTAAAAAACAATAATTGCTGGAGAGGATGCAGAGATGGGAATGTTCATACATTGCTGATGAGACTGTAAAATTGTACAACCACTATGGAAATCAGTATAGCGCATCCTTAAACAAATGCAGATACAATTAAGTTATGATCCTGTAAACTCTCTACTGGGTATATAACCTAAAGAAGTAGAAATACAGCATGAACAGTCATATGCATACCTATATTTATTGCAGCAATTTCCTTAATAGCAAAAAGATGGAAACAACAACAAAGAGCCTCCCAATTATAGAGGAATGGATAAAATACTCTGGTACCATCAGACAATGCAATATTAGGCATCAAATAAAAACAATGATGACTCCATTAACTGTAAAGCATGGATGAAATAAGAGAACATTATACTTAGATGAGTTAGTCTTATAAAGATAATATTGAATGACACCATAAGTATAAGGGAAATTAAAGAAAAAGTGGTTTTTACACCACAAGATACTCTAAAGACTACAAGGAGGCCAAGAACGGGAGTAGAGTCAGGGAGAAGGAAGGACCGGAAATGCTAGAATCTAGAGGGAGGAACAAAGACTGGGGTCGGGGGGAGAGCCATGGATAAGGGGAAGAGGCTAATGGTATATTATTGATTGATTTCATTTGTTTAGGTGGCCTATGCAATTATATAGAATGTTTCTTTTTAAAACAAAATAAATAAAAATGAGAGTGAAGGCTTGTAGACTTTTAAAACCCTCCAGATTTCTTACCCAGATCTAAATATTGTTTTGAGTAGCGAGGGGGAAAAAAAGAAGGGAGGAAAGGTAAACTTGAAGTGGAGTCTCTAGTGACATGCAAGTTCATTTCAAACATGGAGAGGAAAAGAAAGAAATCAATCTATGGATTTCATTGAGCAAATCTGCAGTAAAAGACCTCTTTGACGTCTTAAAAAGCAAAGATGTCGCTTTGAGAACTAAGGTATGCTTGACCACGGTCTTTTCATTCACCTCATATGCTTGCAAAAGTTATACAATAAAAAAGGAAAACCAAAGAAGAATTGACAGTTTAGTTGTGTTGGTGAAGAAAAAGTGACTATACCATAGACTGCCAAAATTATCAAACTCTCATTAATACCACATACAACTAAAATTGTACTGACGATCGCCCAACAATGGTTGCAGCAGTATGTTGACAGGGACCTTCCAGAAATGCAACTCAAATTTAGAAGACAATATGAAACAAGTGATATTATTGAAGACGTCAGATGGGTATTGGCTCAAAGCAAAGAATATCAGAAAGATGTTTACTTGTGTTTTCTTGACAATGCAAAGACATTCAACTGGGTGTATCATAATTAATTATGGATAGCAGTAACAATAATGTGAGTTCTGAGTGGTTCAGAATCAGGCAAGGTGTGTATCAAGGTTGTGTCCTCTTAGCATGCTTATTCAATTTGTATGCTGAGCAAATAATCCCAGAAGCTGGAGTACATGAGGAAGACCCTAACTCGACAATTGGAGGAACAGCCTGAGGCATGCAGATGATGCAACCTTGCTTGCTGAAAATTAGAAGGGCTTGAAGAACTTGATGAAGATCAAGGAGTTCAGCCTTCAGTCTGGATTATAACTCAATGTAAAGAAAACAAATCCTCACAACTAGACCGATAGACAAAATCATGATAAACAGAGAAAAGACTGAAGTTGTCAAGGCTTTCATCATAGGTCCATAATCAAAGCTCATGGAAGCAGCAATCAAGAAACCAAACAACAGTTTGCATTGGTAAATTTTCTGCACAAGACCTCTTTAAAGTGTTGAAAAAGAAGGATGTCACTTTGAGGGCAGAGGTGGCCCTGACCCAAGCCGTAGTACTTTTCATTGTCTCATATGCATGTGAAAATTGGAAACAGAATAAGAAAGACCAAAAAAGAATCGATGCATTTGAATGATGGTGCTGGCAAAGAATATTGAAAGTCCCATGGACCGCCAAAAGAACACACATCTGTCTTGGAAGAAGTTCAGCCAGAGTGCTCCTTAGAATAGAAGATGGCAAGACTTCATCTCACCTGCTTTGGGGATATCCTTTGGAAAAGGACATCACGCTTGCTAAAGGAGATTAGCAGAGAAAAACAGGAAAAATGTAAAGGAGATAGAGTGGGGGCAACAACGGGCTCAAACTTAACAATTGCGAGGGTAGTGCAGGACTGCAGTGTTTCGTTCTGTTGTACATAGGGTCACGGTGAGGCAGAACCACCTCAGTGGCACATAACAACTACTAAATGAATGAACCAGCCTTAAACAAAGAACATGGAGAAAACTCATTAAAAATGAGATGGAGAGGCTTCATCTTTTCTTCCATTGGACACTTCATCAGAATAAGCCAATTGCTGGAGAAGAACATTATGTTTTGTAGAAGATCCACAAAAGAGAGATGGGTTGACAGTAGCTGCAACATGGGTTCAAACAACTTTGGCACAAGTGTGAGGAGGGCACAGCACAAGGCAAAATTTTGTTCTCTTCCATTTAAGGTGGAACTTCCTTAACAGCTAAAAACAACCAGACTTGCCTGGTCCTGGTCACACTCATCCTGGTGCTAGCTAGGGAATAAGATTCAATTTGCTGAGTGATTTATCGCTCATATAGCCAGCCTGAGAAACAGCTCTCAGGGTTTGCTAGGGAGACTGAAGACCGCAGATTTAGGCTCATTGCCCTGTAGCCAAAAGAACTAAAGCAGACCATGGTGATCATCAACTCTCACCTCGCAGAGGACGAAATTGAATCACATGCCACATTTCTGGTAAAGCCAGGACTAGAATAGTAATAATATTGTGATATCACTAAAAACAGTGATAATATTAATAGAAGCTAGCATTTATTGGAAGAAAGATGAGGCCTTCTATTCCCATACGGAGGTACAATTCTAGAAACCCACAGGGGCAGTTCTACCCCGTATTCTAGAATTGCTGCGCGCTGGAATCAACTCAGTGGCAGTGAGTTTTGAGTTGAGCATCTATTGAGTGTTTACTAGATGACAGGCCGTATGGTAAGCACGTTATACACAATGCCTTTCTTACTCTTCACAATGGTTCATTCTGAAATTATTGGCAACTGAGGCACATAGGGCCTTGTAAGCTACATAAACTTTGATCATCCTTTCTGGTCATGTTTTTGTTTACTTTGTGTGGTGCAAATATATAAAACAAAACATTTGCCAATTCAAAGATTTCTTCATGCACAATTCAGTGACATTGATTACACTCAAGTTAAACAACCCTTATCCCTCATTTTACTAATTATTCTATCCCCATTAAAGTAAACTCGGTGCCCCTCAAAAAACTCCCTCCCTTCTGCCTTTTACTCCTAGTAACTACTGTTAGGCTTTGATTTCTACATATTTACTTATTTAATATAAATAAGGTTATATAGTGTTTGTCCTTTTTTCATTTTCTTATTTTGTCTTCAAGGCTTATCCATCTTGTGACTTCATTTCTCTTTGTGGCTAAGTAGGTTTCCACTGTATGTATACCACACGTTGTTTTGTCATCTGCTGATGAAAGTTAGGCTGTTTCTGCATTTTCACCGTTGTGACAGTGTTATTGGTGTGAACCAATAGCACAGTGAATGTTAGCCAAATAGAACAGTGAACACTGGTGTGCTGTCTCTGTTCGTGTTCTTGTTTTCACTTCTTTGGGATTGAAATCGCTGAGTCACCTTTTAGTCCCTTGTTTAATCTTTTGAGGAACAGTCAGACATTCTCTCAACTGCTGTAGCATTTTGCATTACCGCCAGCACTGGATGAAATTTCCAATTGCTTCACATCCTCACTAACATCTCATTTTCCATTTTTTGGTCATTGCCTTTCTAATTGGGATGAGGTCGTATCTCATTAAATATCTTTGAATTGCATTTACCTAACGGAGCTCCGGTGGCATACTAAGTAAGCACCAACTGCTAACTGATAGATTGTGGTTCCAATCCACCCAGCAACTCAGAAAAAAAATATTGGTAATCTGCTTCCATAAGAAGTACAGCCTAGAACACCCTAGAAGGCAGTTCTACACCCTCCCTTGGGTTTGCTATGAGTAACGATCTGACAACAACAGTAATGACTGGTGATGTTGAGCATCTTTCCGTGTGCTTTTGGCCATTTGAATATCTTTTTTGGTGAACCATTCGAGTCCTTTGCCGTTGTTTTTAATGTTTGTCTTTTTGTTGTAGAATTGTAGGAGTGGCCCCTCTCACTTCTTAATATATTATAGATATTGGATTCATCTCAGAAAAAAAATAGTTCCCCAAAATTGTCTCCACATCTGTGGGTTGTCTCTCCACATTTAAAAATCTTTTTATGAACAAGAGTGTTTAATTTTCCTGAGCTTCCAGTTGTCTGTTTTGTTTTTTGCTGCTTACACTTTGGTTGTCACAGATGGTGATCCATTGTGAAATACTAAGTCCTGCAGCCAGTGCCCCTATGTTTTCTTCTAAGAATGTTCTTTCACACGTAGGTCTTTAATCCATTTTGAATAAGTTTTTGTGCATGGCATGAGGCATAAGGCATAAATCTTGTCTCATTCTTTGGTTTACAGAAACCTAATTTTCCCAGCACCACTTATGGCAAGACTCTCCTTTCCCCATTGAATGGACTTAGCCCTTGTCAACCTTTCCTTCTCTTTTAGATCACAAGGAGGCCTCTCTATCCCAGGACCCACCAGTGCTGATTTATAACCTCGCTGCAGGCTTGGAAAGTGGATTGAGTAAAGCCTTCCCTGGTCAGTACACCTGTTATCTGTGCTCTCACGTAGACGTGACAGGGGCCTGTTCATTGTAATCATTAAATTTTCTACTTTAAAAGTCAGTTTTTAATTTGGTAATATTTCTTTAAACAGGAACTTCCAGAGAGCTATTGCAAAGGAACCCAGATTATCTACAAATAAATGAAATATTATTAATCAGCGATCAAGAATTTCTCCCTTGCCATATAATGGACCAGCATTGGAAGTTCTATGCAGAATGTGAGGAGCTAACATTCTAAAGTCTTGTTATCTTAAGAATTTATATAGGTATTTGTTCGAATTACTAACATTTCATGTTTTAGCTTGAGTGAGCTGCTGTGCCTATTGTGACATAGTATATGCCATGAAGTATTCATGAATTGCTCCTTAAGATGCATACATTTATAACTCTTCAAACTATTTTTTCATTAAACTTTTTTTGCCTTTGAAATAAAAGCATTTTTGAACTAAACCTAATTGACTCTCTGGTTTTCTTTTTACTGACATAAACTAAATTTTCAGTCAACACCTCTACCTTTATAATGATATCAGTAATCTCATGATAGAAGTGGGGACCCATGGACTTAAAAACAAAAAGTCCCAGGTAAAATGAATCTACTTAAAACAAGAATTTAAAGTCTTAGTGCCACCTCCAATTCATTTCAAAATGTGCCTTGAAATAAATCATGAAAGAGATTATTTTAAGTTTCATAAAATTTAGTTTAGATAGAATTTTAAATATATTAACTCACAGCAAAGAATGAATCAAGTGTTAATTTGGGTGTTGATTATATAAATCAGATAAACTTCATACTTCATCTTTAGTATCTGTTATATTATCACAAACGAGGATTTTTATTTTTAAAGAAAAATATATTCAAAGGTTTTATCATTTTCTCTAAGGGTTTATATGAATCCTTTTATAGTTAAATTATGCTTTATATATACCTCACCTCAGGCTCCCAAATAAGTTTGTGGAGTTTTTTTTTTTTTTTCATTCTGTGGCCTAATTCTCTACTCCTCAGTTAGGTAGAGAAACCAAAATTATAATTTAAATTATTCCATAAAATGCTAGGATTTTCGGGAATTTGGAGATAGGTTATGGAATTTTAAGTTTAGTTCAAATATATATAGAATCTTAGCTTCCTTTTTAATAATATAATACACTGGTTAATAATTGCCCTCGCTCAAAAGCTGACTGCCATCGAGTTGATATCAATTCACGGTAACCCTAGAGGGCTGGGTAGAACTGCCCCTGTCAGTTCACGGGACTATAACTCTTTATGGGAATAGAAAGGTCCCATCTTTCTCCTGTGGAGCAGCTAGTGGTTTTGAATTGTTGACCTTGAGGATTGCAACCCAATGCGTAACCACTCATTACCAGGGCTCCTAATAATTGCCTCTATGGAGAGATTATAAGGCCAGGGTGAAAGGAAGACTGACTTTTAACATATTTTTTCCTAACTTAAAATTGGTAGTGAGAAAATGGTGAGGAGACCATATCTGACCTCTTTTGCCTACACAAAGGAGAATGAGAATCATATCTCCTCACCAGCCCAAGGCCAATCGCCACAAGACAAAAGTTAGACTTGCTTCTACCTTCCATCTTTCTTTACCACCCTCTTCTGATACCAGCCTTTCCTCCCACAGCACTCTGCTGGATTCAGTAATTCATTGCAGCAGCCACACAGAACTCCAAGTCAACACTCACAATTATAGGGATTTATATAAGAAGCTTAAAAGGGGTTATGAGGAGCAGGTTACCATAAGCCAGGATCAGGGACCGTTAAGGATACAGTCATTGGTCCACAGCCACACCTCTCCTTGGCCAGCAGCCAAGTGTCTCTCTGGTCCTCAGCCTCTCAGCCCTTGGCCTATGCCTTTGTCCATGGGCCAGGAAGCCTAGCCACTATTCTGCTTCACAGTCTCAGTTTCAGCACTGTTCTAGTCTCCTGGTCTCCTTGCCTCAGCCTCTGGTCTCTGTAGTGCATGGGCTCCGCTGCCGCCTCTACTTTAGGCAGGAACTCTGAACATGCTGCACTGTTGATTCCTCCTCCTTGAGGGCCCCGTGTATTCTCTCTGTTCCTGCTTCTAAAATACATCTCTTAAAAACAAGCAGTTAGAATGGACCAATCGCCTCGATTATTGTTTCATGCCCCCATTTGCCTGGTTATATTCATCATTTGGAGGGAGTTACAGAGATGTGGATAGAGGATCCATATAAAAAATTATCCAGGTAATGGGTGCATTTTCTATTTAAATAATTTTTTAAGTATTTGAAACACCCACAAATATTTACCTATTAATCAAAGTAAGAACCCATATGAAGAAATGCATGAGGGCCATGCCTAATTGCCTCTAACTTCATGAAAGGGGAAGGGAATCCCACTAATAGCTGCTCAAATAGGACTCCAGTGAGGCAGAGATCAGACTTGCCTGTACCCTCCAACTTTCTTGACCCTTTTCTGATACCATCCTTCCCACAGCACTCTACAGTTTTTGCTAGGGTTGACCATTCATTACAACAGCCACATAGAACTCCTAGACAATACAGTTATGAGGTTTATTAAGGAAATTAATGAAGTCAAAGAGCTGAATAGAAATTTCAAATGGCAGCTTTAGGAGACAAAGTCAAATATAATGAAATGTGCAAAGATTTAGAAACCAAAATGGAAGAACATGCTCAGAATATCATAAACCGAAAGAACTCAAAAATCCAAGCCTCAAGTTGCAATATTGAAAGATTCCAAGGGTAAAACATTGAATGATTCAAGAAGTAACCAAAGATGATGGAAATACTATACAGACTCCCTGTACCAAAAAGAACTAACTAGTGGACATTTGACCATTCCAGGAGGTAGCATATGAGCAGGAACCAATGGTGTTGATGGAATGCCAATGGAAATGTTTCAACAAGCTGGTGCAGCAGATGCATATCACGAAGCTGGAAGCACTCACAATTCTTTGCCAGGTCATTTGGAAGACAGCTACTTGGCCAGCTGACTGGAAGAGAAGTATTTGTGCCCATTCCAAAGAAGACCCAACAGGGTGCTCAAACTATAGAACCACATCATTGATACCACATGCAAGTAAACATTTACTTAAGATCATCCGACAATAGTTGTAGCAGTACATTGACAGGGAGCTGCCAGAGGTTCAGGCTAGATTCAGACGAGAATATGGAACAAGGGATGTCATTGCTGATGTCAGATGGATCTTGGCACAAAGCAGAGAATACCAGAAAGATGTTTACTTCTGTTGTGTTGACTATGCCAAGCATTCGACTGTATGGATCATAAAAGACTAAACAAAATTTAGAATGGGAATTCCAGAACACTTCATTGTGTTCCTGTGGAATTTGTACATGGATCAAGAGGCAGTTGTGTAAACAGAACAAGAGAATACTGCATGACTTGAAATCCGGAAAAGTGGGCAGCAGGCCTGTAGATGCTCACCTTACTCAATCCGTATGCTAAGCAAATCATCAGAGAAGCTGGTTATTATGACGAAGAATGTGGCAACAGGATTGGAGGAAGGCTTGCTAACAACCTGAAATATTTAGACACCTTTCTTGATGAAAATGAGGAAGACTTCAAGCACTTGCTGATGAAGATTAAGGATCACAGCCATCAGTATGGATTACAACTCAATGTAAAGAAGGCCAAAATCCTTACAACTGGACCAATAGATAATATGGTAAATGGAAAAAAGATTCAAGTCGGCAAGGATTTTGTCGTGCTTGGATCCACAATCAATGCTCATGGAAGCAGCAGTCCAGAGATTAAAAGATGTGTTGCATTAAAGGTAAATCTGCTGCATAAGCGCTCATTGCAAGGCTGTCACTTTCAGGACTAAGGTGCACCTGACCCAACCATGGTATTTTCATTTGCCTCACGTGCAGGTGAAAGTCGGACAATTAGTAAGGAAGGCCAAAGAAGAATCAGTGCATTTGAATTGTGGTGCTGAGGAAGAGTATTGAGGGTGTTGTGGACTACTAAAAGGCCAAGTGTCTGTCTTGGAAGAAGTCCAGCCAGAGTGCTCCTTAAAGGCAAGGATGGTGAGACTTTGTCTTACCTACTTTGGACATGTTACGAGGAGAGACCAGTACCTGGAGAAGGACATCATGTTTGGTAAAGTGGAGGGGCAGCTAAAAAGAAGAATGCCCTCAAGAAGATGGGTTGACACAGTGGCTACAACAATGGGCTCAAGAATAGGAACAATTATGGGGATGGTGCAGGACCAGGCAGTGATTCATTCTGGTGTGCACAGGGTCGCTAGGGGTTGGAACCAACTCAATAGCATCTAACAACAACCAGAGAAGTTAAAAGGTTACAAATCAGTACTAAAAAAATGTTAGAGATTCAGTGCTTTTTTTCACAGCACTTCTCAGCCACGCAAGTAGGCACACCTCTTGTTATTTTAACAAATATTTAAAATATGGATCACTAACATAGGTACCACATAGAAAAGTATAACTATAAATAAGTGAAAATTACAAATGTATGGGCAACGTTTAATGTAAACCCTTGTTTAGTGAAAATTACTTCTTTGAGGGTATGCATATTAAATCATACCTATATTGTATATGTTATATAGACCTTTATAATTTTAGTGAAACCATGTCAATCTGTAAGCAAGGGATTGCTTAGTAAAGGTCTTGTTCCTGTTGTTTGGGGCCTTCCAAAGGACTCCGGCTCATTGAGGCCCCGTGTTCAGCAGAATGAAGCACTGCCCGCTGCAGCGCCGTCCTCACAGTTGTTAGGCTGGAGCTCACAGTTGCAGCTACTGCATAAATCCAGCTCACTGAGGGCCTTCCTCTTTTGGGCCCACTTTACCAAGCATACCGTCCTTTCCATTGCCCGCTCTCTCCTGATACCATGTCCAACGTTTGTGCGGTGACGTCTCACCCTCCTAACTCATTTCTGGCAGAATTCACCCTAAGCTGGACTTGCTTTTCGGCAGTCCATAGTACTTTTCAGATTCCTCACACACTACTCATTGGTGGGAAAAGATGAGGGAGTCACACTGGAGAAGTCCCAGTGCAAGCACATTGGTCTCTGCGCTTGAAGCTTTCTCCTTTTCAAGATTAAAAAAAAAAAAAAATACTGCCCAAACTCAACTTACACAGGGAGCTGTTAGTTCCTTCCAAATGAATGAGTGTGCCCATGTTGCTGCTGCCATTACTTCAGTTCCGGTTCTATAGCGCCCCGATGTAGAAGAGAACAGTGCCCAGACCGACCTATCATCACAGCTGCTACACCGGAGCCCATGGCTGCAGCCACTGTGTCAAGCCATCTTGTTGCTCTTCCTCTTTTTCACTGACCTTCTTCTTTGTATTTCGCGATAGATCTCAAGGTGTTCTTTTTTATATTGAATGTAATGCCATTCCTCTAGAACTGTTGTTCTTGGCATAGCACACCATTTCTGCCCATGATGCCTAAAATACTGCTCTCTATGCATCCATTTCATTTTTGATGACTTAAAACTTTCCAAGATTCATACTCTGTATATTCCCTGTTCTGACCATTAATGAATGTTTTCAGCTGTCTTCTCATTTTGAGTCATGCCCCATCAGCAAATGAATGACCTAGAAGTTTACTCCATTTTATTTAACTCTGCTGTGAGAAGGCACCTTCTTCCTACTCATATTTTGAGTGCCTTCTAATCTAAGAGGCTCATCTTCCCCTATTATTATCTGTTTCGCTGCTATTAGTAAGGTTTTCGGTGACTAATCCCTCAGAAGAGGACAGCCTATTCTTTGTAGTCTGTCCTAAGTCTGGAAGTACAACTGAAACCTGTTCCCTTGATGTGTCTCTACTGATAATTGAAATGTGGGTGGCATAATGGTACCTAAGTAAGTCACTACAGTATGACAAACTGACAGACAGCTAGTGGGACTGTGCCACAGAGCCTGAATTTTAAGTCTCTTGGGATTTTCAGTGTCCCCGGAACTGATATCGTGTAACCTCCACATGTGGCTTTTTGGTTTTGTCCTCGTGCTTGTTGGAATCAGTTTTGCCAAAGAAGACCAGGGATCTATCTTTCTGAAGCATGAAAACACCACAAAGTATGTTAAGTTTCTTCTTGAACTTGAGCATAATGTTTTCATGGTCTTAATTCTCTGTAACCTAAACAAGAGGAAAAGCATTTTAGACTAAGTGAAATCAACTTTCCCCAGTCTTAATTTCCATACAGGTTAAATGATTGATCTCCAAATTTCTGAAATTTGAAGTTCGTATTTTACACTTAGGCTCTTTTGCCAGGGGCTTTCATATAGGAAGAGTCACTGCAAAAAAAAAAAATGCTTTCCCGAAAGTGCCACCAGGCTACCCAGTCAACTTTGGAAGAGTTCCATTCTGTGCCACAAGTGACTCTAAATATCACAATGCAAACCCAACAGCCCACTCTTTCTAGTCAGAGGGAGCACTGGTGGCCTTAGGGGCTAGACACTGGGCTGCTAATTGCAAGATCCGGAGGTGAAAGCTCCCAGCCACTCCTGAAGAGGAAAGATGAAATTGTCTGCTCTGGTAAAGAGGTACCATCTGGGAAACCCTCATTGTTATGAGTTGGAATCAACTTGATGCCAGTGGTTTGGATTTGGGTTGAATTTTCCTTAAAAGCCCATTGTATTTTGTTGCAAGTACATCCATAAATGTGATGGAGCATACAGGAGACAAAGTTCTGAACGCTACTTAGATAAACCAAGCACCTTGGGGAAAGTTGGCGATGGCCTGGGGTACCGCAACCATAATCTAGAGGGACTGTCTATTGACACAACAATTCATCAAGTCAATGCTCTACTTCCCCAGGGAGTATTGACTGGGGTCCGAAAAGCTTGTGAGCAGCCATGCCAGGTACAACGATTAGTCTCTCCTGTCCAGAGGAAAGAATGATGATAAATAAACAAATATGGGAGCAACTGACCCAATGGACTAATAGACCACACACACAGACATCAATCTCCATAATCCTAAAATCACAGAAAGAGTTGGTGTCTGGCTATCACCATCAATTGTTCTGAAAAGGATCGCATTAGGAGGTTTTGGATAGAATGAGAAAAATTTCTAAGAAGCTATTGTAGATTTCTCCAAACCAAGTTGTTCAAAATCCCTGCATAACTCTTTTATGGAGGGGATGATCAAGGACCCCAGCTGTGGGGCACAAGATGTTGGAAATCCACCTAGTAATAGACTCACAGTACTCGCAATTAAGTCTACAGATCCTAGAGGGTTTTCAGTCTTGATTGCAGTATAGAATCACCTTTTGAGCTTTACAATCTGGTCTACGTTGGCTCCATCGCAGAGACTAATGTAATTGGTCTGGTGCAAGGTCTCAGAATCATTGCCATTAAGCTAAATCCAATGTATACTGACTCTGGAGGACAGAGTTGTGCTGCCCCTTGGAGCCTCGTCTTTCTTTCTCAGTGTGCCTGGTGCTGACTTTGTGGGACAGCCTGACCCGTAACCCTCGACCCTGGAGGAGGGTGTAAGCATCTCCCCCAGATGATACAAATCACAGCAATTGACTTCTGAAACCTGCTCTTATTATGTCTTTATCTCTCACCTCAAATCACTGCACTAGCCCTGTATTCCCCAAATAGCTCCATTCTAAGAAACCCAGGGATGTTTCTTAAAAATACAGATTCCTAGGCCCTGATCCAGGTTTACTGACTTGCAATTGCCAGGAATTTGTTTGCTTTTTTCGAAATAGGTACTTAGGTGAGTCTCATCAAACAAGTGTGGCAACACCACACTATTTCAAAGTGATCACAATCCATTTTCAGTCAATAAATTCAATAAATTTTTAAGACACACAGAAGATGTGTTCAACATGGTGTTAGGTGTTAGCAATAATGCAGAGACTAAAATTAAGTCCACAACCTCAGGATTTGTCTAAGTTCAGAGCAAAGAAGGGATTTCAGAGAGCGGTAGGTGTCGTGAAGCCCACAGAGAAAGGATAAAGGGCTGGCAGGCAAGGTGGAGGTGGGGCAGCCATTGTTTTCAAAAGGTGAGCCTGGATGACCTCTTCATGAAGGGGTGGCTGAACTGAGTGAAGAAACTTGCCTACAAAGTTCATTGAACTATATTTCACTGAAAATCTCTATGTAGCAGGTCTCCTAAATTAGATGAGATTTTCTTCAAGGTAAGGGATTTTTACATTTCTGTATTCTCCCAGAGCAACTATTTGCACAAATAATAACTCAGTGAATCACCCAGGAAATGGCTGCACAAAGGAGGAGAATCCAACTCCACACCAGCCAAAGGCTAAGTGTCACAAGGCAGAGGTCAAATATGCCTCCATCCTCCATCCTTCTTTCACCCTACTCTGACACAGTAGCTGCAGCAATGGGCTCAAACATAGCAACCACTGTCAGGATGGTGCAGGGCAGGCAGTGTTTTGTTCCTTGCACCTACGGTGACTATGCATTGGAACTGACTCAGCAAGGAACATCCAGGGAAACTCACTGAATCACCAAAAATTCAGGCCAAGGTTGAACTTCCTGCTTGCTTTCACCTACTAAACATAGATACAGGTTCTTATCAGAAAGTCTTCAAAACATGCTAAGATCTACTCATCTGTGCATAACTCCCTGCTGGGAAGATGAAGCACTGAGTTTCTGCTGTCAATCTCTGCAAGCGTAACCATCTTGTGCCATGATTTCGTTGGTACTCAACTCGCCCTCGCATCTTACGGAAGTCTCTGCATGCTTTCCTAGGTCCGTTCAACTATTTCCTTGAGGTAACTAGCTGAGTTCCGCAGACCACTAGAGCCTATTAAGTCTCTGAAGACCTAGGGGACACTCTTTAATATACATGAAAATCCTCAGGAGACTTAGTGCAACCACTTTATCTGTCTTAGAAAGGTTTATTGTAATTCCCATTTGGTATTCACCGAGTTTTCAGAGAAGTCCCCGTTGCTAGCTGGATTACCCTACTCGTCAAATGCTTTCCACTGTCTCTGAACAATGAAACTAGTCTGGAGGGTCGGATCAGGAGGCAGTATCATTTGCTGGGGAGATTCCAGAACAAGGAAAGTCCAGAATTACACAGCTTGCACCCAAGCTACAACTGATTTTCTGTTTGACCTGGACAAATTAGTTGACTTCTTAGTGCCTTGAAATATTTGATTATGGAGATACGGATGTCCCTTTCTCTGATAACTTCAGGATGGTGATAAATCAAATAAAAATATTAACAGTAATTTCATTAAAACAACCCTAGTCCTATGCAGTTACAATATACTAATGTAGTATGTTATAATACTAATATACCCAAAACTAAAAAGCCAAGCTCATTGCCATTATGTCAATACCAACTCAATGTGCCCCAAAGGACAGGGTAGAACTGCCCCTCTAGGTTTCTGAGACTGTGACTCTTCACGGGAGTAGAAAGCCCTGTCTTTCTCCCAAAGAGTAGCTGGTGGTTTCAAACAGCTGACCTTTGGGTTCGTAGCCCAATGTGTAATTGCCACGCCACCAGGGCTCCTTAATATTAATAAAGTGTACTGTAATTGGGTGTGACGATTGTGAATAATTTTGAGGCTGGCACAATGAGTGGCCTTTCGTTCGGTTGTGGGGCTGCTATGAGTTGGAACAACTCGACGGTACCTAACAACAACAACAACAACTGTGTGGAATGTTGGTTAAGCACTGGGCTACAAACAGAAAGATTGGTGATCTAAACTCACCCAGCAGCTCTGCAGGAGTAAACTTAAATTTTAAACAGACAAACCCAACTTACTGCCATCAGGTCAATTCTTGTGGTTTTGACCTGTTTGCCTGTGGGTAGCAGGCAACCGGGCACAGCCGGGAGGAGCTCAGAAGCTCCTCCCCTTGAAGGGAAGGGGTAGCCTCAGTTGACAGACTAGATTGAATTCCTTGAACTCAGCATCCCTTTGGCACAAGGATTGTCATGTGGCCCCAGTCCGTTGGTTCTTGGCATCTCTTGTTTGTTATTTATATGTCTGGGTGGAGACACAATTACTGCTATAACTTCACGTCTTTGAGAGAATGGTCTGGGGTTTGGACTCTTCACACCTACAACTCAATCCATTTCATTAACAGTGACTTTGGGGGGTAGTACTGAGTTGAATAATGCCCTCTCCCTCACTGGCCCCCAAATTATGTCTAGTGAATATGACTTTATTGGGAAACAGAGTCTTTGCAGATGTAGTCAGGTTAAGATGACAGCATAACCATTCAGGATGGGTCCCAAATCCAGTGGCTGCAGGGAAATCTGTGCACAGAAACAACACACGAGGAAGACCATGTGACTGGGGAGAGAGGTGTGATTGACATCACAGCCAGCAGAGGGAACATGAAGGAGTGCCTCCAACCACCAGAAGCGTGGAAGAGACGACCAATGATTAAAACTGAAAACTCAGAAACAGAGTCAAGTAGCTACAGACACCTGATTTCTTATAAAGGACACACTAAGTGGGGGAAGACATAGCCTTTTAAATAAATGCTGCTGGAAAAGCAGCATTCAAGAAAGCTTCGCTTGCAAAAGAATGAAGCAAGACCCAGACCTTACACCATGTACCATGAAGAAGCGGCCAGAGGCAGGGGCCCTGGAGGGCAGGGAGGTGGGAGGACAGGATATTCTGGAGGGAAGGGGTAGGATGGAAGGGAAAACAAAAGAAAACACAGCATTTATGGGAGGTTTAACAGGGTTTAATTAGTAATGATATGTTAATAATTTGATTTGATGAGATAGGCTGTACAATAACACAGAATATGTTTTTTAATAAAATAAATAAGGTAGCATTAAAGAACAAGAAGAGTGAAGGCTGACAGTCTTACAAAAACCTTCCAGATTCCTTACCCCTTGGATCTAAACTTGGTCTGAGTGGCTGTGAAAGAAGGACGGGTAAAACTGAAGTAGACTTGGATTCTTTAGTGATGCAAGTTCATTTCAAACGAACTAAAAAGAGACAAGGAAGGGTTCTTCTCAGAAAGCCTCAGAAGGACCATGGTCTTGCGCACCTTCCAGCCTTGGGCCACCCTCGTGAAGTACAGGGGCCTTGTTGGAGTGAGACGATCACAGAAGGAAGGGAATAATTGGAGGCAGTAAAGGAAGAGAATCAGAAAGATATTGAGTATTCCCAATGGGATTCTGAGTATGGAAGTGCAGTAAATGGTGTGGGGACCATATCTGACCTCCTCTGGCTTCCCTATTGCCAAGAAAGAGGGAGAAGCCAGACATTCCTTCACACTGTCCTTCTTACCCACTCTGTTCCGCCCACAGCACTCAACCTCTGTGCTAGCTTCGATAATTTGTTGCAATAACCATACAGAACTCACAAAAAGTGCTCACAATTATAGGAACATTACTAGGTTACCACAAGTCAGGATCATTAAACAGTAAGGATACAATCCTTGATCCACACCCCCGCTTAGCCAGCACACTAGTCTCTCTGGTCCTCAGCCTCGTGCCATGGGGTCCCTTGGCCTCTCTGCCTCCCAGTGCCGTAGTCTCATGTTGCTCCTCTTTCTCTCTAGATCCCAGAGTCTCTGGGCCACAGTCTCTGGTGCCACTTCAGACAGAGATCTAGAACCCTCTCTCTTCCTTATAGCCGGTGGGGATGGTAATGGAAAGGGACCAATCCCCCTTATTAGTATTATACACACCCCGTTTGCACAGTCCTACCCAATCATTTGGTGGGAATTACATATTCAGAAATTTCATTCCGGGGCTTAGTGGAGAGCAAATGTTTTGAGAATGATGAGGGCAATGAATGTACAAATGGGCTTTATACAATTGATGTGTGTATGGATTGTGATAAGAGCTGTATGAGTCCCTAATAAAATGATTTTTAAAAAAGAAATTTCATTCCACCATAGGAAGGATAGAGAACGCTACTGGTGTGCTGAGCTGCTAACCACAAGGTCAGCAATTGAAAACCACCAACTGCTCTGTGGGAGAGAGATGGATGTAGCTTTCTACTCCCCTAAAGGGTCAACCTCTCAGAACCCAGCGGGGGCAGTTCTACCCTGTCCTATGGGAGCTATGAGCCAGAATTGGCATGATTGTGGTGAGTTTGGTTTTCACAGGAAGGATCCAAAGGGAGATTCATGAACGTTTTGGTTGAAGATCATCTTTAAGGGCCAACCACAGAGTGCTTGCTTTATGGCAAAAGGTTGATCTGAAGCTGAAGAGAGGAATGAAAGGGAGTGAATGGACAGCTACTTTATAATTTGGTATGTTGTTGTTTTAGGTGCCATCGAATCAGCTCTGACCTATAGCGAGCCTGTGCACAACAGACCGCAGACACTGCCACTCACAATTGTTCTTCTGTTTGAACCCATCGTTGCAGCCACTGTGTCAGGCCACCTGGAGGGCCTTCCTCTTTTCGCTGCTCCTCCACTCTACCAAGCACGATGTCCTTCTCCAGGGACTGGAGACTGTCTCCTGACAACATGTTCCAATGGAGGTGACACAAAGGCTCATCATTCTTCCTAAGGAGCATTCTGACCATACTTCTTCCAAAACAGATTTGTTTGCTCTTTGGGCATCCCACGGCCCTTTTGATATTCCTCGTCAACATTCGATCCATTTGGGAGGAATTATGGAGAGGCGGCCTTCATAGGCTTGCTATGAGCTGGAATCCGCTCAACAGGAGTGAGTTCCGTTTGGGAGGAGGTTCTCAGAGCCTGGCAGGAGATTCTTCGCACTGAGACTTCCCCCATGTGAGGCAGGGCCGATGAGGCAGCCAGTGGCCGATCTAAATCCCAGTGTTGGAGGCCTCTGTTTCCTCAACGGGGCAGGCTCCCTTGTAAATTAGGGCTTCTCTCTGGTAAACTCAGGAATAAAACTAGCACACCACTCTCAGTGGTGAGGCTTGCCAGAGTTCATCAATGGCTTACAATCTTGCCGGGTTTGTTTTTGTTTTTTAACCAGTATTATCATCATCTGCAGGAAGGGTAAGCGAGGCCAGGGAAGGTGACAGTGACCCTTAGTGGCTTGGCCTGGTGAGGTCTCAGTGTGAAAATGAATGCACAGCTGTTGTGTGAAGTGAATGTTGAAGCACTAGCTCCCGGAGCAAAGGGAATTCTAGCGAGGGCAGACAGACTGGGTCTCGGCTGTGGGCAGACTCCTGGGTAAGGGGTAAAGACCAGGCGCGGTCCCCTGCGGGGCCTCCCTCTCTGGGACTCCCAGCGGGCACCGAGTGAAGGAAATGACAGCTCCCAACTGGAGGCCCGGCCTAACCGGGTCTTACCTGGCTCCCCGCCCACCGCCTTGGCAGAGGGCAGGCCTGAAGTTCACGTGGATTGGCCGAAGGAAGGGTAACAGGAGTGAAGGCACTTGCTTGGTGTCTCCCCAGCCTGCCAGGCAGCGTCTGGCCCTGGAGGGACGCGGAGCGTGAGGAGACGTGAGGGAATGTAAGCGCCACACAGTGACCCCACCCCCACCCCCCACCCAGTCGGCAGACTCACGGGAACCTGCACTCAACGCCGACGAGTGGGTGCTAACCACCGGGAAGTACGTGCGGGCTTTCCTGCCATTGGGGAGCGGGGTTGGGACGGGACCCCGCGGGCCTCGGCCCCGCTGGAGGGCAAAGGGGAAGCCTGGGGCAGTGTCTATGCGTCCTGCAGGCGCTGCTGGAATGTGTACCTGCTCACGGGACGAAAGCCCCACCTTCCCCGCGGCCCCTAAGGGGTCATGCCTTTTCTCCGGCGGCGCGGGACTCTGTTCCCGTCCTACCGGTGACAGCGAGCGTGGCTTCCACGTCCCCCAGGCGGGTCCTGCCCGGCCCGAGTCTCCCAGAGCCCCGGGGTCCGGGGAAAGCTCAGAGTGAGTTTGCTTTGTCACCTTCCACCACGCGACCTGGGGCAGGTCACTTCGCCCGCTGGCCTTCGGGGTGCAGGTGCGTTTGCGGCCGCCCAGGGACTGGATGGCGCTCGGCGCGCGGGGGAGAGCGGCCGGCGGCGGGGCGCTTGGTGCGGCGCGCGGGGCTGGGACCCCGGAGTGACGCGGCGGGAGCTCCCTCTGCGGTTCCGGGGAGGCACGGCGGCGCGCCCCACCTTTTTCCACCGCGTCACCGGGGCCGCTCGGCGCTCTGCCACCCCCGGCCGAGGGCGCGCGACTCCCGGCCCGGCGCGCGGCGGAGCCGGAGCCGGAGCCGGAGAGGGGAGAGCGGCGGGAGCGAGCGGGCGCCGCCGCCGCCGCCGCCGAGGGGCCGGAGCTGGGAGCGCAGCGCAGCCCGCGGCCCCGCCGGGCCCCCCTCGTCAGCCCCCGGGACTCCGCGTTCGGGGTTCCCCGACTCCCTTTCGTAAGTCGATTTGGCCTCGCGGGCCGGCGAGCAGCGCCGGGGTCCAGACCCCGCGACCCTCTCTCCTCCAGACTTTCCCTTGCCCGCGAGGGGGGGAACTTGGCTCCGGGTCCGGCTCCGGCTGGCGCTGGCCACTGGGCCGCGGGTGGGATGGGGGGTGGGGCATTGGGATCCCCTGCCTGGCCCTGCTCCCCCTGGAAAGCGGGGGACCCGGCAGGACCGCCGGGGAAGCGGAGCCGGGGTCGCGGG
Source organism: Tenrec ecaudatus (assembly GCF_050624435.1). Taxonomy (NCBI): domain Eukaryota; kingdom Metazoa; phylum Chordata; class Mammalia; order Afrosoricida; family Tenrecidae; genus Tenrec; species Tenrec ecaudatus. The sequence goes on along the minus strand of NC_134531.1, from coordinate 71,523,626 downwards.
TCCCGTGGGCAACTTCAGGGCTTAGCGCGCAGTCGCTACCCGAAACCGGACCCTGGAAAGTTCCCTCGGGCCCCCGCTGGGAAAGGGCGGAGGGTGGCTCCCGAGGAGCCGGGGTCCAGGGTGCCCTAGGGAGTCGCCAGCGCGCGCCGCAGAGCCGGCATCCTTCCCGGGCGAGGCCAGGTGTAGCCCAGCGCCTCCCCACCTGGGATTTGCCGGGGACTCCCCCCAAGTGGTGATGGCACGACTCCGGAAGGCGCCCTTTTCTCGGGGCCGGAGACGTCCGTCCCGCGTCTCAGTCTCCGCGTTCGAGCGGGTCAAGGGCGCCCAGGGTGCCACTCTCCGTCCGGGACCCGCCTCTCCGCAGCGCCGGGCCTCGAGGGGTGGCGGAGCGACCCGGTCGCCTACAGGGGTGGCCCGAGACCTTTCTAGGGCAAGGAGGGCGGGTAGAGGGGGAGAGTGCTTCTCTTCCGGCGAGTGCGAGGATGGAAACCTCCGGGAGCCGCCCGGAGGGCCGCGCCCTGTGCCGGTGGGTTCTAGCTCCGGCGCTTTTGCAGGTCAAGTTCGGAGCGGCAGCGCGGGCCAACATCGTCCCCCGCTGCGCGGTGGTGGCGCCTCCCCCGGCTGCCTGGGAGGAAGGGACCTCTGGCTGGAGTCTCCGGGGATTCATGTTTTCGTGTCTTTGCTTACTAGAACGGTGGGAATGGCTGGGGGTGGGGGTTGTTTTGCAAATTTAAACTTTGCAAATTTGGAATTTAGCTTTCCGGGATGGGGAGGTTTTTCTGAGTCAATATGGTGAAGAGGGCGGGGGAGGCAGGCGGCGGCACTTGTGTTTACTGTCTGTCGCCTGGCAGAACTGGAGGTGGTATTAGCCTAGCCCTTGGGCATCAAACCAGAAGAGATGTATGAGTTTAAGTGTGCTGTGTAGACGACGGCAGTCACCGTTTTTTGGATCTTACACGCATCACACACGCTTTCGTTATTAAAACCTATCCGGAGTCCAGCTGCCCCTTCTGACACCCTCTGTCGGTAGTGTCTTGAGGAAGTACAGTTTTTCCACGTGAATTATTGTAGAGAGCAGTTCCTATGTCCTCCAGTCCAGTTCTCTGAGAAATGACCAGTAAGACGCTGTTGAATTATCACTTATCTTCCAGCGGAAAACAATAGCCAAAGCAGCAAAATGTCTAATAGTGACGGGGAAGCCTGGAGTCTGAAGGGAAGATTTCCTATGGGGGAGCAGTGGGGTGGAAAAGTGGTCCCTCCTATTTATCACGTGCCTTGGGGTGCTAAAGTGTACATTAATTTGCTAAATGCCACAGGTAAAGTGAGGCAATGGCTTAGAGTGGATGGCTCCTTGCTAAATATCTTCAGGAGAGTAGGCAATAAATACTTAGAAAGTGATAGTGAAGGAATTCCAATCATTCACAAGGATGATGGAAGCATGTGGGCAGGTGGTCCTGAATAGTGCCCTGTCTCTGTCCTCTTCTCCTTAAAGAACCAGCTAGCCTTAGGAATATGATGTGATGACATAGCGCTGGCTTCTCATTATACCATACACTGTAAGTAGATTTGCATCGAAAAATTATTAACAGACATCTGACATGGAATTTAAGACTACCCATCTAGTGAATGCCAACTCATACTGACCCTATAGGGCCTGGCAACATTGTTCCAAAGAGTTTCCGAACCTGTAACCCTTTACAGGAGCAGATTGCTTCCTCTGCCAACAGGCTGGTAGTGTATGAACCTCTGAATTCTTCTGGGTGCAGATAAGATAAGCTTTTGACTACAGAACAAACCAAAACCGACCATTAAAAGCCTGACCCAAACTTCAAAAGCCTGCCAAAAACTATCTGATGGCAGTGTACATTTGCCTTATCTTTCTAGGAAAAGATCCTTGTCAGACCATCTTTGCTGCCCACTATCCTGTTGTCGCCTGCAGGATAAGGTGAATTTCCCATTCAGCCTGCCTCTCCACTCCCAGACTCCCTGGCCAGGTGCTGCTCTGTCCTCACAAGCGTTGCTATGTGTGAGCCCATTGCTGCAGCCACTGAGTCAGTCCCTCTCCTAAAGGATCTTCCTTTTTCGCTGACCTTTTCCAGAAACTGGCCCCTCCTTATAAACGCATCTTTCGTTGCTTCTAAGTGGAAGACTGGCTGTACAGACTTGGTCCTTCTGGTAGTCTGCGGTACAGATTTCATATTCTCTGCCCACACCAGGTCTCCTCTGGTCTCCTTACTGGCTGTCCAGCTTTCACATGCAGATGGATGAGATCTTTGAGAATAACCACGGGCAGGCGCCCCCAGCCAGCCAAAGGACATCTGTAAGGCTCTTTCACACTTTCCTCAGGTCTTTTGCTGCAGATTTGCCAGGGCGTCAATCAGTTTATTTCTGACTGTGGCTTCCATGGGCACTAATTGTGGAGCCAAGTACAACGAAATTGTTCACAACGCCCGTCTTTCCTCTGTTTAGCATGATGTTGTTTACTGGTCTCCTTATGAGGATTTCTTTTTTCTCTCTCTGGAGGAGTATTCCAGACTGAAGTCTGTGTGTGCTGCAAGTCCTCTGGGAAGTGTGTGCCATTGGCATGTGGCAGATTGTTAATAACACTCCCTCCGATCCCAATGCTGTGTTCTTCGTCCAATCCAGCTTCTCTGAGTATTTGCTCATATCCCCTGGCTCTCTTCAAACCACTGCCTTTTGAGTTATATCCGGTGTCCACATGAGCACAATGAAGTGTTCTGGAATTCCCCTTCTTCTGAAAGATATCCATAGTTTGTTATGATCCACACGGTCCGATGTCTTCACATAATCAATACAACACAAGTAAACGTCTTTCTGGTTTTCTCTGCTTCCAGACAAGATCCATCTGGTGTCAGCACTGAGATCCCTCACCATATCCTTTTCTGAATCCAGCCTGCAACCATTTTTCAAGTATTTCAGCAAAATTTTCCTGGGGTGTGATATTAATGATATTGCTAATTCCGCATTGTGTCGGATCACCTTCTTCTGGAATAGGCACAAATATGGATCTCTTCAGTGGGTGGGTTGAGTAGCTGTCTTCTGGTTTGCATCTATTTGTTCAAACAGCCTGTTTTTCAACATCTCAACCCATTATTGCCTAATTTGAATTTCATAGAGCCTTGAGACCCCAGGTGGGGTAGAGAGCCAACTTCTTAGCAGCCAGGACAGTAGTAATCTCTGCGAGCAGTTGGTCTCAATAACGGGGAAGCAAGACTCACTGAATCCATGGATTGATTCGCTAGGGCTTGGTCTCATATGCTTCTTTCTCCGCTTCTCTTTATAAGCCTCATCGCACCCAACTTCTTCTAGCCTTTTGCTTTCTCTAGACTCCAAATGGACTACTGGTAATGCATGTAAAATAACTGCTCAAAATAAACTTTATGTTCAAATTTTAGTGAGTTAAATTCTTTTTTCTTTTTAAGGATTTCATTCTGAGGCTAGAGAGCAGGAAGAAAAGCAGTAAGGTTTTAGAATTGTGTGGTGCATGATCAAAAGGCCAATACCACAGCCAAATTTATTGAGCATTTACTGTATACCAGGGCAGTGCCGAGGAACCATGGTAGCATAGGGTTATGAGTCAGGTTGCTAACTTCAAGGTCAGCTGTTTGAAACCAGCTGCTCCTCAGGAGAAAGACAGGGTTTTCTACTCCCGTAAAGAGTTACAGTCTTAGAAACTCAGAGGCACTTGTACCCTGTCCTACATGGTTGCCTTAACTGGATAGCGGTGTGTTAGACAGGGTTCTCTAGAGAAACAAAACCAGAATGTTAGTACTTTTATATATATTTATACAGAGAGATATATACTATAAGAAATAAACAGTTAATTAAATTATAAAGCAGTACAAATGGCCCAGTGCAACTCACTCCCGTGAGACAGTTGTGAGACACTGGCAGTCCTTCAAGTCTTGAGGGCCGCCGGGTAGTCCTCTGTAGAGCAATTCAGGCTATCTGGGCACAGGCAGCAACAGCAAGGCAGGTCACCAACAGTCAGTCAGATGATAGTGTTCGACAGTGTCCAGCTCAAGAGATGTAAGATCCAATGTTGTGGCAAAACAGGTCTTGAAGGAACCTCAAATTACAGCGACACAGTCCACAGGTTAGGTGTCCCACAGGTAGTGTAGCTTGCAAATTGAGGCACAGAACAAGCAAGGCAGCCGCACACTGGTCCGATGATCAAAGAGCAAGAGACAAGAAAGGCGAGGCTCACAGAGCCATTCATCTCTCTGCCCTTCAATTAATTCCACACGTGTTTATAGGCCAGGTTGGCACAAAAACTAACCACCTCAAGCAGTGAGTTTGGTTTTTGCTTTTGAGACAGTATAAGGTGCGGTAGTTCATTTCATCTGGGTGGAGGCAGGAGTGATGGGAAGATTTAAAAGTAAATTTCAGGAGCCCTGCTGGTGCTGTGGATTGGGCATTGGGCTGTTTAAACCCAGTCGTCACTCCACAGGAGAAAGCTGAGGCCGTCTGCTCCCATAAAGACTTACAGTCTCGGGAACACTGTGGGGTAGAAATATGCTGTAACAGACTGGACGGTGATGGGTTGGGTTTGGAAGGTAATGCTGGTGGTGCCATAATTGAGTTTTGGACTACTAACTGAAAGGTCCTTTCTTCAAGCCCACCAGCCACTCCCTGGGTGAAAGATGAGGCTGTCTACTCCGATAAAAATATATAGCCACCAAAACTCGGTGGAGCAATGCTGCCTACCTTGCCCTCCACGGCTGCTATCAATTGGAAGCCACTTGATGGCAGTGGGTTTGCTTTGATTTGTGTTTGGAAGGTGACCACCTAATTAAAGGGAAGGCCAAAGGGGATGGGGACATCCCTGTTCCTGGGAACGCTCCATCCTAATGTCCTAGGGCCAAGGAAAAGAGAAGTGGTTAAAATGTGTGGGCTGCTAACTTAAAGCTCCAGGGTGTGACCTCCCCCCTCCCCCCCAACAGCTGCATGGCAAACCTTCGTTATCTGCTTCCATAAAGAAACCCACTTCTACTGGGCGGCGCTGGCTCTCTGAGACTCAGCCACACGGAACAACCAGACTGAGCAGGACACCTGCAAGGACAGGAGGCCAGCATGACCTGGGGAGAGCCCTTTGTGTGGAATTGACTCCCCACAGTCAGTGAGAGGCAGTAGGTAGCCTCCCAGCTGAAGGTGTCCCGATGTGGTTTGAATGAAAGCAGACCCCAAACAAAATGGAACTCGGGGTGCTGTGTGGAGAGTGGACTTGTTTAAGGAGGATGGAGCTCCTAAAGGCGACAAGACTGGGTGGAGGCTCTATGTCACCTGGTGGTTTCAGCTGAAGTGAGTGGCGACACTGAGGTTCCCACAAATGGGTGGACTCGGAGTAGACTCTGAAGTGGCGTGGTTCTGTCTAAGGCCTGTGAGTTCAGAGTGACACCCAGGTTGGGGCTAGAACAGCTGAGTAGATGGTGCTGCCATTTTTTAACACCATGAAAGTGGGAGGGGACTAGAAATAGGGTTTGTTGAGTCTTAGCTGCTTGAGGCTCCCAAGTGGAAATGCTTCGTAAATCACTGGATAGAGATGCCCTCCAGCTGACCACCCAGAGCGTACCACCATCTGAACAGTCGCAAGTGGATGGGAGGACTCGGGGGTGCGGGTGGGTTGCTAGGAGCTGTGGAGCAGCTCGACGTCACAGCAAGGCCCGATCCTGCACCAGCCTCCCACTCTTGCCTATGTGTGAGCCCAGGGTGATAGGCACTGTGTCCATCAATCTTGTTGAGGGTTATGGTAGTTACATAATTGGGTGTCACCTTGTGAAGGGGTGGCATCTAGCCTGTCAATCAGGTCTCAGCTTGATGACCTCATTTGGAGGCGCCACGGAGATAAATTGCTCACTGGAGGCCAAGTACACTCACTCCCTGGGAGACATTCCTGTTGACAAGACACATGGAGCTACGTGTGCTAAGCCCTGGAACTGAGAGAGCCACGTGAAACCCCACACCAGCGCTGAGATGCTTACACCACCCCTGCGCATCCACAAGTATTTACACTGGCCTGTGATCTTCCTGCATTCAGCGTCCTTGCATGTGTTTCATGAGTCTGAAGAGGACTTATAGATTGGTATCAGACATATGAGCTAATATCAGACTTACAGACTTGATCTGGACTGGGCTGGGATGTTTTCTCAATATTCAGTTGCTCTTGTATCTAAAGCTCTTTCTTATACACATATGCGTGTCTATGAATTTATTTCTGTCGTCAGCCAGGACTAACACAAGGGTCTTCTTCTTTTCCACTGATCCTGGACCTCACCAAGCATGATGTCCCTTTCCAGGGTCTAGTCCCTCCCAACAGCATGTCCAAGTACGTGAGACGCAGTGGCCGCGTCCTGGCTTCTAATCTAAGGAGCAATCTGGCCGCACTTCTCCCAGGACAGGTTGGTTTGTTGTGCCTCCTGTAGACCCTGTGTGTAACAGAACCAAACCCTGCTCTCCACCAGGCCATATTCGAATGCATCCATCCATCTCATGCAGTGCCCAACATTTGCAACAATCCATACCCAAGGCATTCTGCGTGGTAGTCAGGCGAGTCGCAGCCCTGGTCCACGGTCAGAGGGGAGGTCCCCAGGGGTTTCATCCACCTGGATTTCCCCTTCGCGTTTTGCTTTTATAAAGGAAACGGCTTTAAAATGAGTGAAAGCGGAGATTGAATGATAAGCTATTATTGCATTGTATGCATACGAGGCAATTGCAATACCGCAGCTTGGGTCAGGCGCACCTGTGTCATCATGGCGAAGAGGTAGGAGGAAAACTATGGCAGTGTGAGACGAGGCTATGACGCAACCTTGTCTGTTCTGGAATGAGCAGCAGAGGTGAGGCCTGGAAGGTGCTAGGTGTGAGGTGGGGCTCAGGGAAGCCTTTTGCAAAGATGTAAGAGCTTTAAATATTGAAATATGATTTCAGAACAAAATAAAACCACCACCCCAAGAATGGTGAAAGAAAAGGCGTGGTGAAGAAGCTAGATGGTGCATACCTATCAGGCAGACTACCGTCTAGGACCTTAAAGGCTTGTTTTCAAACAGGTATCCATCTAAGTGAGGCATCAACCAAGTTCACTTGGAAGAAGTACACCACCCTGTGTGGTCCAAGGATTGTAAGCGATAAACCCTAAATCCAAAGGAGGGAATAGTATCAGAGATTAAATTGCGAACGTCTGGTTCGCAGAGTGCTACAGATGCTAGTGGAAACCCCAATCCCATGGGCAGGGACCACACATGGTGAATCCCCTCTGACCATAGTTGAGAGTTATGAATAGCCCTGTTAACAGACAGAGATCATGACAGATGTAGTTAGGTCAAGGGTAATATCTTCTCATTTGATCTTTCTTTTCACCCATTTTAAAGCTGTTTCAGTTAAAAAAAAAGTGAGGGGGAAATGCCCATCGATGAAGCCACAGGTGAATCCCTTGTGACCGTCTACCAGGGTGTGAACAGCATGGCTAGCGTGCAGAGTGCCTTGTGACCGTCTACCAGGGTGTGAACAGCATGGCTAGTGTGCAGAGTGCCTTGTGACCGTATACCAGGGTGTGAACAGCATGGCTAGCGTGCAGAGTGCCTTGTGACCGTCTACCAGGGTGTGAACAGCATGGCTAGCGTGCAGAGTGCCTTGTGACCGTATACCAGGGTGTGAACAGCATGGCTAGTGTGCAGAGTGCCTTGTGACCATCTACCAGGGTGTGAACAGCATGGCCAGCGTGCAGAGTGCCTTGTGACCGTATACCAGGGTGTGAACAGCATGGCTAGTGTGCAGAGTGCCTTGTGACCGTCTACCAGGGTGTGAACAGCATGGCTAGCGTGCAGAGTGCCTTGTGACCGTCTACCAGGGTGTGAACAGCATGGCTAGTGTGCAGAGTGCCTTGTGACCATCTACCAGGGTGTGAACAGCATGGCCAGCGTGCAGAGTGCCTTGTGACCGTCTACCAGGGTGTGAACAGCATGGCTAGTGTGCAGAGTGCCTTGTGACCATCTACCAGGGTGTGAACAGAATGGCTAGTGTGCAGAGTGCCTTGGGAAGTGCATCACTGCAGGCGCACTTAGGTTAAAACTTAGCACTCTGTCATTGGATCTCTTTTATGATGCATTTACATTTGTTCTAGTTTTTAATATTTTCTGCTTTCTTTTCGATTGAGGTTTTTCTTGCTGTTTTACTTGGTTATTCTCGCTAATTTTTAAAACATTTTTTTCTGTGTATGAAATCTAAGATAGGTAAATCTATAAGACAGTAACTGGATTAGTGGTTTCCTGAAGGTATGGCAGGAGAGGTGGGGGTGGCACAGAGCTACAAGAGTGAAGAAAGTGTTCTAAAACCGACTGTGGTGCTTGTACAGCTCTTCTTGATGTGATGGAGCTATTGAATTCTATGATATGTGGATTATATGCCAATAAAACTGTTTGGGGCAGGGGTGAGGGTGGGGAGAGGGTGGTGCAAAAGCATAGTTATAGCCTCAATTTAAGAACAATAAATTTTAAAAATAATTTTATTGAGGGCTCGTACACCTCTTATCACAAGCTATCCATCCATCCATTGGGTCAAGCACATATGTACATTTGTTGCCATCATCATTCTCAAAACATTTTGTTTCTACTTGAGCCCTTGGTATCAGCTCCTCATTTCCCCCTCCCTCCTCCACCCTCCCTCATGAACCCTCGATAATTTATAAATTCTCATTTTTTCATGTCTTACACTGTCTCCCTTCACCCACTTTTCTGTGTCCATGCCCCAGGGAGGGGTTTATATGTAGATCATTGTGGTCGGTTTCCCTTTTTGCCTCCACCTTCCCCTAACCCTCCTGGTATCGCTATTCTCATTATTGGTCCTGAGGGGTTTGTCTGTCCTGGATTCCCTGTGTTTCCAGCTCTTATCTGTACCAGGGTTCATCCTTGGTCTAACTGGATTTGTAAGGTAGAATTGGGATCATGATAGTAGGGAGGAAGAATCATCAAAGAACTAGAGGAAAGTTGTATGTTTCATGCGTGCTCTACTGCACCCTGACTGGCTCATCTCCTCCCCAAGTCCCTTCTGTAGGGGGATGTCCAATTGCCCACAGATGGACTTTGGGGCTCCACTCCACACTCCCCCCTCATTCACAATGATATGATTTTTTAAGAACAATAAATTCCTTTGTTATGGCCCTGGTCAATGCTTGTTCTCATGAAGCGATCACGGAAGATGTGGGTGCTATAGCAAAGTGTGGAGAGGAAACCAGCTGGTGCCTGCCTATCAGAAAGTATAGTGTCTGGGATCTTAAAGACTTGTCTTCAAACAAGCAGCCATCTAAACGAGGTGTCAATTAAGTCCAAATGGAAGAAGCACACCAGCCTGTATGACTCAAGGATGTGAACAATAAAATTCAAACCCGAAGGAAGGAATGACCTCAGAGCTTAAGTTGTGAACACCGTATGGAAGACAATGGAAACTCACTTGCAGGTCTCCACATGGATTAGCCTCCTGTGACTCCCCTCTGGCCACCGTCCAGGGAGGCGAATACCCTGCTGTCAGACAGGGAGCCCTGGAAAGTCACTTATGGCAGATGTAATTAGGTTAAAATTAAATACCTTATCATTTGATGGATCTTTGGACTAATTTTTAAGGTGTTTTAATATTTCCTGCTTTCTTTTTGATTGAGGCTCTCTCTTCTTTGTTTTGTTTAGTCATTGTTGTTTTTTAAAAAAATGTTTGTTTGTTTCCTTTTTGTGATTCACATGCTTTTCTGATTCTGAAACCAGGCTCCGTCCAGCCATCGAGACAGTAACCGGATGGAGAATTGCTTAGGGCAGGGCAAGGGAGGCTGGGTGGGGTGGGGAATGCGGAACTCGCCACCAGCTGAAGAAGAACGTGTTCTGAAGTTGATCGTGGTGATGGTGGCACAAAGCGACCCAATGACTAGATTGCATGAGTTAAAAAAGGAAAGCGTGAAGCAAGAGAGCAGAGAGGTTGGACTGACAGGGTGTCTGGTGGATGAAAAAGGCGAGCCTTTCCACTCCTGTAAAGATTCCAGCCTTGGAACCCCACAGGGGCAGTTCTGCTGTGTCTCACGGGGCTGCAGTGAGGCCGAAGCGACTCAATTGCAATGAGTTTGGGGATTTTTGAAGCTGCTTTCTAGGCTATTGTTTGAATTAAAAGTTACTTTCAGAAACTGGTTTCTCAAAGCTCTGAGTTCAAAAAAACAAAAACTTCCGTTTAAGGTTTGGGTAAAAAATCTGATTGTGATTGACTTTAAAAACCAAAAAAAAAGGTGTTTTTTAAAAAATAATTTTATTGGGGACTCATACAACTCATCACAATCCATACACACATCCTTTGTGTCAAGCACGTTTGTACATTTGTTGCCATCATCATTCTCAAAACATTTTCTTTCTGCTTGAGCCCTTGGTATCAGCTCCTCATTTTTCCTCTCCTCCCTTCCTACTGCCCCCTCCATCATGAGCCCTTGATAATTTATAAATTATTATTATTTTGTCTTATCTTACGCTGTCTGATGTCTTGTTTCACCCATTTTTCTGTTGTCCATCCCCCAACGAGTAGGTTATATGTAGATCCTCGTAATCCGTTTTTATTGTGACACGGGTCAGAGTTCACAGAGCAAATTGGCTTTCCTTTCAATGGCCCATGCGCGTTTGTATTGTGGCATCGTTTATCATTCTCACATAGTACCAGCTCTCCTGTCCCTTCCTGCCTTCTGATCTAATCCCTGGGCAAATGCTGCCCTTCCGGTCTCCTTGTGGGTGATTGCTCTAAGGCAGCGGTTCTCAACATGTGGGTCGCGACCCCATCTTCTCCAAGACTGTAGGTATCGTTGAGTGTCATTCAACCCTTTCACAGGAGTCGCCCCATTCATAACAGTAGCAAAATTACAGTTATGAAATATCAATGGAAATAATTTTATGGGGGATGGGCACCACAACATGAGGAACTGGATGAAAGGGTCACGGCCTGAGGAAGGCTGAGAACCGCTGCTCTAGGAGAGCAAATGGGACCCTATAGATTTGCCTGCGGTCTGGCTGAAAGCTGAGGCAAGGAGTGAGCTCAGACCCAGGCTGCAGGCTACAGGGTGTGTGATGGCATTGTGATATCGGAGGCATAGCACAGAAGCTGTCCACGTCTTACAGAAGCAATTATTGTTTTAAAAAGTCATACTACGCCGCTAATAGAAACTGACTGGAGTTGGTCTAATATGTTATTTGCAAATTGGGATGACATTTCAACTAAAGAATCAAAACTACTCTCAGCTGTGAGAACCTCCAGAGACCTTTTCCCTCAAGCCAGCTCCATCCACACTGGGAGTGCCTCAGCTGGGCCCCATCCTCAAAATTAGCTGCACAGAGGCGCTTTTGCCAGAGTCCAATGCATCTGCCAAGACAGTCGGCCCTAAGCTACTTCCTGGGAGCCCTGGTGCTGTCGCGGGCTGTGTGCTGGGCTGCTAACCCCAAGGTCAGCAGTTTGAAACTACCAGTCCCTCCAAAGGAGAAAGACAGGCCTCTACTCCTGTGAAGAGTTAAGTCTTGGGAACCCCCAGGGCCAGTTCTACCCTTCCTAGGAATTGACTCACGGGCAGTGAGTTTGGTTTTTCATTTTCTCCAAGACTGTAGGTGTCTCTGAGTGTCGTTCGTACAGATGTTTAACCAGCGTGGTGGTGTCGTGGGTCTCGAGTCGGGACAGCCATCGGGAGAAAGATGAGACTTTCTACCCCCGCTGAAAAATAAGGGTGTGCCTGACCCAAGCCATGGTATTTTCCATTGCCTCATATGCTTGTGAAAGTTGGACATTGACTAAGGAAGACTGAAGAAGAATCGATGCACTTGAATTATGGTGCTGGGGAAGACTATTGAAAGTACCAGCTATTAAGGGCTCAAGTAGAAGGCAAATGTTTTGAGAATGATGATGGCAACAAGTGTACATATGTTCTTGACACAATGGATGGATGTTTGGATTGTGATAAGAATTGTACGAGCCCCCAATAAAATGATTTTTTTTTAAGTACCATGGACTGCCAAAAGAACCAACGAATCTGCCTTGGAAGAAGCACAGCTGTAAAACTTAGAGGCAAGGATGGTGAAACTGTCTCACCTGCTTTGGAGATGTGGTCAAGAGAAATCAGTCTCTGAGAAGAACGGCACGCTTGGTAAAGTAGAGGGCAGCAGAGAAGAGGAAGGCCTGAAGGAGACGGACTGGCCCAGTGGCTGCCACGATGGGCTCAAACATCACCACTGAGGTGGTGCTGGACGGGGGTGCTTCACTGCTGCATGGAGGATCCGATACCTAAGGAAATGCGTCAAACCCACTGGAATTTACCTAAAAACAGCCCAACCACAGCTCCTGTACGGATTGACAGTTTCCGAAACCTACAGGGACGGTTCTAATCTGTCCAGTGGGGTCACTGTGATTCGGAACAGACTTGCTGGCAGGAAGTTTGAAGGGTTTTGTGTTTTGTTTTTCATCCAAAACAGTGAGAGTCCCTGAGTGTCGTGCAAATGGCTAACACACTTAAAGGTGCTCACCTCAAGGTCGGTGATTTGAGTCCTCCCAGCAGTGCCTCGGAATAAAGACCTGGCCATCTGCTTCCCCCACATCAGCCCCTGAAAACCCTGTGGAGCCAGTTCTATTCTCTGACACACCTGGGGTCACCATGAATCGTCATTGATGAAACAGCAACTGGATTTACTGGTAATCTGAGGCTAACCAGCGGCCAAGTTCACTGGCCTGACTCACAGGTGGGGACACCTTCCCCTTAGCCTTGCCCTCAACTGTCAGGTGCTGAATGTGGTGTGAAATGAACCAGTCACTGCTGGCCAGAGAGCAGTGGAGCCTAGCACAGAGCACCCCCGCGTGTGGGGCTGACAGACTTTTCCCAGAGATGGTATTTTTGTACTCATTTGCATTGCTTTGCATACCTCTTCATCTGCATTTCCATATGCTGGCACTTTAACTCTGGGATCTAAAGGCTCCAACTGAAAGCACCAGGAACCCGTGAGAGCCGGGTTCTGAGGGGCTGCCTCGTTTGTCGAGGTCTCAAAAGTCCTCCGGGGCAGTGACTTCTCTGTCGCGCTTCATTATTAGTGGAAACGCCTTGTGTTTCCTTCTCCGTCAGGTGTCTGCCGCACCGGGTTTGGGTCTTTGCAGGTGGTTCTTGTAGGAACGATCAAACGAAGCAGGGGTTGCCGAATTGTTTCCATCCTAACAGACCCCAGGGGACAGTGGGCTCCGAGGGGCTTAGAAGAAAAGGACAGCACCTTCCAGAAACTGTGGGGAGCCAGCAGGTCACATCTTAATATGTTTTTAAGCTTAATCTGCTGAGCATCATAGAACACTGCAGGACAAGTGGAAGAAGGAGAGGAAACCACCTGTTAGCAAAAGTGCCTGAAAATGAAGCAGAAGGAGACCCAGACGTCTGCATTACCAACCGGAATTAACAAGAAACACCATTGGCCCAAAAGTAAAGATTGAGTGGCTGCTAGTGTGTAATTTCAAAAAGAGTATACTCTTAAATAAGAATCCGTGGAGGTTAAAATCGAATAAATTACCCCTACTTTGGATTTACTGGGAAATTGTGACTTCAGAAAATCTTAGAAATATCAGAACCCAATCGACTGCCATTGAGTCGATTTTGAGCAGCCCTTCCCCAGAGGAATACAGTGTTTAAGAAAAAGCAACAACAACCGCACAACACTATGATTTTGTGACGTACTGCTATGGACCACCAGCGTCAGCATCACCTGAGAAAGTGTTAGAAATGCACCTTCTTTTTTTTCCCCAAAGAATGGTGTGTTTGTGAGGTGTGCAGAACAGAATTTCAAATTCTCCTGGACGCCAGACTTTTTGGATCCATTGGCTAGATGAACGCCTGAAACCATTGTCCTGAAATAATCTTTACACCTTATACCCAAAATTCTCTTTACTGTCTTCTAAAAGCCAAACGATATGCCCCAAACAAACCAAACACATCTAATAGATTCCAATTCATAGTCACCCTATGGGACGTAATTAAAATTGTCCATGGGGTTTCCAAATAAACTCCTGTGCCGCTGTCAGGTCAGCTGTGGGCTCCTAAACACAACGTCAAGGGTTCAAATCCACCAGTCACGTGAGTGCGGAATAGAGTTGAGGCTTTCTGTTTCCATAACACTCCACAGCTTGGAGACCTAGTTAAAGTTGCTCCACGTTGGACTTCCATCTGTTGCAGGGGTTTGGTTTAGTCTGGTTTGAATCTTTTTGATTAAATCATTTTATTGGGGGCTCTTACAGCTCTTATGCTAATCCATCCATCCATCCATTCTGTCAAGCATCTTGGTACATATGTTGTCATCATCATTTTCAAACCATTTTTTTTCTACTTGAGCCTTTGGTATCAGCTGATCCACCCCCCACCCCATCAACCTTTGATAATTTATAAATTACTGTTTTTTTTTTTCATGTCTTCCACTGAACTGCTGTCTCCCTTCACCCACTTTTCTTTTGGAGTCAGTTTTTATTCTTCTCAAATGTTTACTCCTCCCAGCTCTACTTCTTTTCTCTTGTGGCCATAATTTCGAGGTAATGGCAAGCTTAAATTGTACCTGATAATTTCTCTGTCTTACCCTTTGGATGGCTCTAGAACTCAAGTATTTTCTGGTAGCATCTAGATTTAGCCCAAAGGCTCAGATTCCTCACCTCGTTACTTTGAAATGTAAAAGTTTGCTCATGTGTGACTCATAAAAACAATCTGTGTAAGAAGGTGTGAATTGACCTCCCTCATAAGATGCTGGTGGAGGCTGGTACCCTGCCACAGACCCATATTCCCAGGGGTGTCAGGCAGAGCAGGGTGGGATCCACCCCTCCACCCCAAATTCTCCAGTGATGGGAGGTGCTTTCTAAAATCCCTCTGGCCTTCCACACCTCTGTGGTTCTCACGTTGTCCGAGACTACTGCGATTGGTTGTTTGGTTTCGTTTTAAAGGACTCCTGCGGTTTTGTTTGGCGTGGCGTGGCTTGCTTGCCTTATTCTTGTTTTCCTTCCATCCGTCTTATCCCACTGTGACTCACACCAAACACACACTCGGTCAAAACACGAAATGTTCTGCTGCAGATCTGGTGCCAGACCAGTTCAGTTTGGGGACCTACGTTTTGATCTCTGTATTTCTCACTGTTAGAGTTCATCTTTCGAGTGCCTGGGTGGCTCGAATCTGTTGGGGTCTCATTTCTGTTCTCTTTTGCATAAACTGAGTGTTACCTGTGTGTGTCCTTGGCGATGTGGCTGCCTGATGTCTTGGCTTAAGGAACTAATCACAAGGTGACCATCTGACTTAGAGGTCGTCCTCAGGGTCTGTGCTGCTCAAAACCTGATGTCCATAAGATCAGGATAACTGTCATCAGGCCATACTGCTTCTCAAATGGCCTCCCTCACGTGGCTTCTCCTGATAGGACCATAGGTTGTAACTCTGTTCTCCGCATCTGTCACTGCAATCCGCTAGAACACGCCACCATCACTGATGGCGATGGTCACCTCCCCCTCTCTTGTTTACACGGTTGGCATGGCTTTCTTTGCAAGTGACACAGAATTAAGTGTTCGTTTAGATATGGCTACATTAATATGCCTTTAGAAATTCCAAAATAGCAACCCAATTCCAACTCACAGGGCCCTTGCTGGACAGCGTGGGACTCTGCCCTGACGGGATTTCTGAGTGTCTATGTTTACACAGGGTCGCTCTCTCGATCAGAAGCTTCTCGATGGCGCCTCACAACAACAACAGCAGCAACATTTTTATGGGAACACACAGCCTCTGCTTTCTCCCACGGAGCAGCTGGTGGGTTTGAACAGCCAAACCTCAGTTCGCAGCCAACACTTTCCCCACTGTGCTAAAATTGTGCCCTGCTTTCCCTCTGCCTCGCCCTCCCTCTAGCTTGAGAACCCAAGAGTTTTGTGCTAATGCCTAGATTTAGCCAAGAGCCTTGGATTAATTTTTTCTTTCGCATCTAAAACTTTGCTCATGCATGATTCATAAGGAAGTGCAATGATAATTGCA
This sequence comes from Tenrec ecaudatus, assembly GCF_050624435.1. Lineage (NCBI taxonomy): Eukaryota > Metazoa > Chordata > Mammalia > Afrosoricida > Tenrecidae > Tenrec > Tenrec ecaudatus. The sequence goes on along the minus strand of NC_134531.1, from coordinate 71,507,587 downwards.
GAGGAAGGTTCTGAAGAGGCAGAGCGCAAAATGACATGACAGGAAGACTTGGTTGCTGGCCCATGCAGACACGCATACTGATGACAGTCTTCTCTTGTCGTCGCACATGAAGCTCCGTGCTCCTCTGAACGGCCAGGCCTTCTCTGGTCCACCTCTACGTCACCTCTGTGTTGGCGTTCTCGGTTCTTTTCTAAGAGAGCTAAGGCGAAACCAGACAGCGGGGTTGTGGCAGCCTCCTGTGCGTGTGAAAGTTGGACATGGACTAAAGAAGGCCGAAGAAGAATGGCATTTGAATCATGGTGCTGGAGGAGACTGCTGAAGGGACCACGGACGGTCAATAGCTCGGAAGAAGCACACCAGAATGCTTCTTAGAAGCAACAATGGCAAGACGTCACCTCCCGTTCTCTGGGTGGGGGAGCAGGAGAGGTCGGTCCTTGGGAAAGGACATCAGGCCTGGGAGAAGGGCAGTGAAGAAGAGGCAGCCATCAACAGGGGCTCAGAAAGAACAACCACTGTGAAGGTGGAGCAGGGCCTTGCCGTGTTTCATCCGCCGTGTCCGCTTACTAGGGGTCTGAGGTCACTTGACAGTGCGTGACCGCCAAGCAGTTTGTTTCTTGGGAGAAGGGATTCTTGGAGGGGCTCAGACTCCCAACAGGTGGCCTGCCTGGTCCAGTTCCAAAAGGGCGCGCGCATGCCGGCATTTTCCTTGGTGCCCTTTCTACAAGAGCCACTCTTGTTCAAGCCAGCAGCTTGTCCAGGTGGTCCTGTTTTGCCAAGGACCAGGCAGAGGCAACGAATGGCCAGCACAGCCCCTGGCCTTGCCGCGTTCGCGTCCCCTTCCTTCTGCGGCTCCTGTGCAGCATTCCCGGCCCTTGAACGAAGCCGGGCCCCGGCTCCTTTCTCCCACCCTCATGCTACCTGGGCGAGAAGGGAAGGCGGGAGGGCTCGCGGGGCAGCGTCCTCTGCCCCATTTGTTGTCTCTTTCTTTGGGGCTCTGCAGCATGCCCGGCCCTCCTCCAGCGCAGAGAGACGCGGCACGGAGGTCTGCGAGAGAAATGGAAGGGTACAGGTCAGGTGGACAAAGTCGTGAAGACCAGAGCCTGAACTCACCTTCAGAGAACCGCACCAAGAGCGTGGAGCTGAGACAAACATATCCAACTGAGAAGTGCCGCCCCAGAAGAGAAGCCCGAATGAACAACCGGGCGAAAGAACCCGAGTCAAAGAAGCATTGCTGGGGGTCCTTAGTGACGTCTCTCTCCTGGGAAAAGATCTCGCACAAGGAACCGCGATGGCCCGGTCCTTTGACTGCTTTCAAGACCCCTCCTGCCCCGCGTCCTTTCACGCCGCCCAGCTCCGGAGCCTGCGGCGGGCATGTCTGCTTCCCCCAAAACCCAAGCCACCCAGCCAGGCCATCGGTCCAGTCCCGCTCCCCCTAGGTCAGCGGAGAGCGGCCGCGGGGTCTCCGGCTGCAAGGCTTCACAGGAGTGGCAAGCCCCGCCGTTCCCCAAGGTGGAGCCAGTGGTTTTCAACCGCTGGCCTCGTGGTTCGCAGCCCAATGAGAGACCCAGGACGCCACCAGGCGCGGGCATAGAAATAGGATCGTTCCTTCTATGTTCATGTTTCCCAACTAATTCATAGATCTGGAATGAGGAGAGAAAGCTTGTTTTTTTTATAACAAAGTGGACCAGATACTACTTAGAATGCATAGGCCACAGAGCATCCAGATCTAGTCCAGTTGATTTTGACTCATGGCCACTCCGAGTGTGTTAGAGGTGAACTGTGATCCAGAGGGATTTCTTTGAAAATCACTGTATTGTGTTTGGGGTGGAAGTTTACATAAGCAATTAGGTTCCCATGTCTCATTTTTTTTTTTTACCACCTGATCCACAAACAACCAACAGCCCATTGTTACAAAGCCGATTCCCACTCAGAGTGACCTAAGGGCACAGAGTGGGACTGTCTCAAGGTTCTGCATCTACACGGAAGAACACTGCCACGTTATCTGCCTACAGAGTGACTGATGGGTTGCAGCCAGAGTTCTGGGTAGCACCTGCGTGCTTAAGCATTGCGTCACCAGGAGTCCTTTAATCCCTGACATTGGTTACAATGTCCACAATGTGTGAGCATTCTGTTTACATTCTTTATGTCCTGCTTCTAGTAATCTAGCGTCCATGTCCCTCCCTAGATGCCCCATCTTCATTTTAGGGTAAATGCTGACCATTTGGTCATTTGTTGACCATAATTTTAGACTCAGCTGTAGCCGAGACTGTACACTGTACAGCAGGAAGATACTTGTGTATGCTTTCAATTTACTCTTGCCGTGTGGGGATGGATGGATCTGCGTGGGCATCTCTCCAAATGCAAGGAACAGAAGTATACTGGCCAAACTCATTACCACCGATCGATGCCAACTCACGGCGACCCCCTTGAAGGCAAGGTAGGAAGGAGAAAGCCTCGTCTTTCTCCTGAGAAGCAGGTGGTGGTTTTGAAATGCTTACCTTGCAGATCCCAGCCAAACGGGTAGCCACTACAGCACAGGGCCCCTTAAACAGACAAGGGGGCTTCAAAAAGCTTGAGGGAGAACGAAAGGACAAATAGTGGAATGTTTTCAATGAGCTTTTTGAAGCCCCCTCGTATTAGGTTCACTTCTCTTATATAGCAAGCATTCCGAGTGGCCTTTGCTACTGCTGGTTCACAGGTGGAAGGTGTCGGAATCAAGGTGTCTGATTCTCTTGACTTGCTCCTCGTGACCCCAGGATGGCTGCTACAACTCCGGTCATCATGTCGGAGTTCTAGGCTGAAAAGGGGAAGAAGGAGGAGCAGGGGAGAAGAGAACAAAATGCCACGCCTCCCACCGGAATGAGGCTCCTTGGAGAATTTCCCCAGACACCTTGCATTTTGTTTCATCGCCTGCTTCTCCGGAATAGCGTTTGGGGGGAAAGCCTTTAGATTTGTTTAGAGAGGCACATACCTGCCCCTTAACCCGATAGCAGATCTCTCAGTAAAGAAGGAAGGCTAGGGGTGGAGTGGTAAAGTACTTGACTGCTAACTAAAAGGTCAGCAATCCGGGTGCCCCAGCTTCTCTGCAGGACAACGAGGGAGCAGTCTGCTTCCAGCTCTGCTCTCTCCTGTGGAGTTTGAATCAACTCAAAGGAAGTGGGTCTCCATACAGGAGACAAGGAGGGTGGATGCTGGGAGGCAACTGTCCTCTGCCAGAGCCACATAAAATAGACTTAGCTACCAGTTCAGCTTCTCAACTCGTGTCCCACTGCTCCCCGTCTGCTCTGGCACTGGTACCCAACTGTTGTCACGCCTTTAAATATTCTACTCCATCTGAAATCCTGAAGAGCTGGGGTTTGCTTTTGCTTTCTATACATTTGGCATATACGGTTACGTAGACATCTAATCCTGTTAATTAAATAATCTGATTTATTCTTTAAATGATGTTGCCCTAACCCACGTGTGGTGATGTGTCCTCTAGAGAGCATCTCTGGAGGCGATGCCGGCTGGAGAGCTCCCTGGCATCAAGTGGCTTCTAGATTTGACTTCTAGTAAGGCACGTGACAGAATAAGATCTCTGCTTTTGAAATTCCTCTCTTGGCTGAGTTTTCCTTTAGTTTAGCTTTTGATTCTTGTGCTCGATTCTATTGCATCTTTGTAGGAAGACATTTCCAAAAGGTTGTTTGTTTTGGGGGGAACCCATTCTCTTTTCATTCCATATTCCAGGAACTGTTTGAAGGTCCTTGGTTGGTAGGTACAGGAGCTCGCAAAGCCGTGGTCACAATTTAAACCCAAGAACCCCAATCAGCAGGTAATTGGTGCACCACGCACGCATGGCCAGCCTTGGACCTTTTAAGGGGAAGTGCAGAATCATTGATGCTTCTAGCTTTGGTGGAATACACAAAACAAACAAGCTCTTTCGGGTGATTTAAAGCTGAGTGTACCATTCATAGAGAGTGTAGCTGGCCTGGCCTTGGGCTATTTTTGATGTCGGTGCTGGTGATCCACATTTGTTTACCTCTGTGCTGCCTCCCTCATACGGTTATGGGAATGAGGGAGTCCACTTTAAGTACACAGGTAGAACCTGGTTACCCAGTGAGGTCTGCCCCCCTTCACGGCTACTCACCTTTGAGAATCCATTTGGGCAAATACAAACAACGCAGTTAGCGACAGACAAATTCACGGCCGTGAAGTCAATTCCCAACCTTAGACACCCTACGCAATATCAAGAGAACCTTCTGATAGAAACCCTGGTACCACAGTGGTTACAAGTTGGGCTGAAATCCTCAAAGCCACCAGTTCAAAACCCCCTCCACTCCTCAGAAGAAAGGCGGGCTTTTTACTCCCATAAACAGTTACAGTCCCGGAACCCCACAGGGGCAGTTCTACCCTGTTCCAAAGGGTCCGTATGATTTGGCATGACAGTGACATTGTTTTTTCAGCAGTGGGGTGGGGGCGGGGAGGGCTGCCTTGGGCGGGGGGTGGGGGTGTTATACCATGTAGACTTTGGATAGCAAATTTTTCCCTTTTGAGTACATTAAGCACATGCCTCCCGCCTCCCTTTTAAAGTTTGAAAAGTTTCTAAATCATCTAGAGCATGAGACCAAGCAATCTTGGTTCCCTGTCATGACCAATTGAGGGAGGAAGGCAAAGTGAAGAAGCAAGGGGACGCCGTCTAATCATGCTGGCGAGGGGAAGACCAGGACGTCGGGAAAGCTGCTCCCTTGTTGGGTCACGGCCAACAGAGTGAAACTGGAGGGACAGGAAGTTGCAAAGTGTAGATGCCTGGAATGATAACCAGGAGGGAGAGAGAGAGAGAGAGAGAGAGAGAGAGAGAGAGAGAGAGAGAAGCTTCTAAAAAATTAATTAGCTTCCTGCTAGAAACTTAATCTTCCTTATAAAAAGCAAAGGCCAAGTGAATATACACCACCTGCCAGTCAGATCTTTTGACTGGCGAACCTCTCAAAACCAAACTCGCTACCATGGAGTTGATTCTGACTTATAATGATCCTGAAGGAGTGGATAAAATTGCCCCTGTGGGTTTCTGAGATGGTAACTCGTTCAGAGCATAGAAAGCCTCATTTCTTTCCCTTGGAGTTGGCTAGTGGTTTCGAACTGCTGACCTTTCATTGAGCAGCCCAACACATAACCACTATGCCACCAGGGCTTCTCCAGAGTTGGGAATAATGATGTCCCATTCAAAGATGGTGGCCTGCTTCTCTGATTTGAGTGTATGTTGCTCTTCCCATTCCTGGTAACAATCCAGTCTCCTGCATCAGACAAATTAGTCTCACTATACCTCTTCTAGGTCTCCCATCCCAGACCTCTCACCCATAATTGTTTCCAGTCACATTACTGTTCCAGGCAACTGCATTTTGAAATTTTTTATTCATCCCTGTTTGACTCCTATAGCCATGACTGAACTGGTTCAAAGTTCTAGCAAATATCTGATAATATTAATTAACCTCTTTTCTCTTTTTTTTGGATATATATATATATATATATATCCATTTCATTTAGGTGTTTTCACTGCAGATAAAATTTGATGACATGGGGTTTTAAAGGCTTGTCTTAAAACAGGCAGCCATCTAAGTGAGGTATCAGCTAAGGCCACATGGAAGAAGCACATCTGTGTGATCCACGGATTGTAAATAATAGAAACCAAATCCAGAGGAGGGAATGGTATTAGAGCTTAAATTTTGAACATGCAGTTTGCAGAAGGCTACACTGACAGTGAAAGCCCAGAACCCATTTGCAGGGACCCCATGAAGATGAAGCCTCCAGTGAGTCCCTTCTGACTAGGCACCAGGCATGAGAATGGCCTTGTTATCAGACAGAGCGAATTTTGGGTGGGTTACTGCAGTTAAGTTAAATGTGACACCTTGTCATTTGATCTCCCTTTTGATCCAATGTACCGTATATACTTTAGTATACGCTGACCCGAATATCAGCCGAGGCACTCAATTTTACCACAGAAACTGCATTTTAAAAAATGTGCTGGAAAACTCCGTTTGTCAAATGTGGTGAAGAAAGCTGATGGTGCCCTGCTATCAAAAGATATAGCGGCTGGGGTCTTAAAGGCTTGAAGATAAACAGGCAGCCATCTAGCTGAGAAACAACAAAGTCCACATGGAAGAAGCACACCAGGCTGTGAGATCATGAGGCATCAAAGGAATCAGGTATCAGGCATAAAAGACCAAAAAAATCTTATCATTGTGAATGAGGGGGAGTGCGGAGTGAGGACCCAGGGCCCATCTGTGGGCAATTGGACATCCCCTTGCAGAAGGGTCAGGGGGAGGAGATGAGGCAGTCAGGGTGCAGAGTAATAATGATGAAATATATAATTTCCCTCTATTTTAAATGCTTCCTCCCCCACACTATCATGATCCCAATTCTACCTTACAAACCCTGCTGGACCGGAGGATGTACACTGGTATCAATAGGAACTGGAAATACAGGGAGTCCAGGACAGATGAACACCCTGCCCCCCCCAACCCCTGGACCAGTGGTGAGAGTGGCAACACCAGGAGGGTGGAGGGTGAGGTAGAAAGGGGGAACAGATTACAAGAAACTGCATATGACCTCCTCCCTGGGTGACTGACAGCAGAGAAGTGGGTGAAGGAAGACGTCAGACAGTGTAAGATATGACCAAATAATACTTGATAAATTATCAAGGGTTCATGGGGGAGGGGGGAGCAGGGAGGGAGGGAGAAAATGAGGAGCTGATACCAAGGGTTCAATTAGAAATGTTTTAAGAATGATGAGGGGAACAAATGTACAAAAGTGCTTGACGCAATGGATGTATGTGTGGATTGTGATAAGAGTTGTACACGCCCCCAATAAAAAGATTTAATTATTAAAAAGCAAACCAACTCAGATTATCCACGAGTATGTATGGTGATTTGTTTCAATTTTTAATATTTTCCACTTTCTTTTCCCTTGAAGTTTTTCCCTGTTTTATTCTGTCATGGTTGTTGGGTTGTTTTGTTTGTTTGTGTTGATTCTGTGTGTCTTTTCTATAGAGGAAATCCAGGTTAGGTAAATCTATAGAGACAGAAACTGGATTAATAGTTTCCTAGAGGCATGGCAGGGGAGGGTTGTTGGGAATTGGGGAGCTAACAATAGTGATTATAAGGAAGAAGAAATGTCCTAACATTGATTGTGGTGAGGATTACACAATCATATTTCAAATAGGATTGAATTATAGGCATGATATGTCAATTATGTGCCAATAAAACTATTCTTAAAAATCGAGGCCATAGGTTTTCTTGAAAGTCACCCATCTTTCCCCTATCACGACCATATTCTCAGTCCAACAAAGCTTTTCCTGTGTTGTTCCACAAGGGGGATCACAAACTGTTGCCAGAGAAACACTTGGGATTTAGCAGCATCACTTCTGGCCCCTTCGGCTTGCTGCTCAAGACTTCTAAGCCCTGTAGCTTTGTCCAAGCAGGTACACACAACAGATCAGCTTTTGGCGTTGGTCCTATGGGCCAGTTAAAAACAAAGCCCAGAATTCAGTGTGCGATCTCCTCATGAGTGCCGCTTAAAAAAGTTGGCAGGATTCGGCATTTTCTTGCCATAGCCCAACTTTCCAAGGCCGCCAAGAAACCATCGTACATCCAGATACGGGTTTCTCATTTCCTATGACTTTGCACAAATCCATATTCCTCCCCACACCTGAGAGGCTCCAGTGCTGTTCCCCTTTGGAAGAATTGTAATCGAAAGAGATGATAGATGGGTCGATTTTAAGTCCAGCATTTTTCTTCAGCGCTTTGCTGTCAGAACCTAAAGAAAATGGGAAGTGGATCATCGCACTTGCGGAGTCAAGCAAGTCGCCCTTGGTGAGCTGAAGTGATCCATGGTGCCGTTTCTACAGGGCTCACGGTTCTCTTGAATGAGGGGCAGCCTCTCCTTCAGCCAAGGCAGGTTCACTGTGACACGCCTATGATTCAAGGGACCGGTGGGTGGCAAAGGCCCTGGGTGAAGATGTGTTCTGTGGCCTCACCCTGCTGCGGCATCTGCAGTGCGGTTTGGTCTGTTTCATGGCCCTTGGGGGGGGCGGGCTGTGCTGAAAAAGGGATGTGAGCACAAGCCCTTACAATCGCACCGTCTGGAGAAGAATTGTCCCGAAAGATGCAAAGATATCGGACTGGAAAGAGAAACGGATCGTTCCGCTGAGTTTACCGAGCTGATGGCCATGCTGCACAAAGCTAGTTGAAGGTGCTCTTCTTAGACATCTCTGAGGGAAATCTTTTACTAACAAGGAAAAAACAAAACCCAAACAGTTAACTGTCTGCCTGGCTTTCCAATGATAAGACGGGTGTGTGTCTACAGCATTCTGAAACTTAAGGAACAAGTTTTGCCCTAGATGTAACCAAAAAAAGTATTGTCAAATAGCCCAGAAAATCATTAAGAATGTCAGGATGAAGGAAATGCCGAGTGTACGGTGTCAGAACAATAGAACAAACGCACACCGTGTTGCTGAGTCTCTCCAGCTTCCCCGTGGCAGTGCAGTGGCTTGTCCATGGCATGCCTGTCCCACGGCGCTGCTTCTCGGCAGCCTCCCCAATGCTGAACGCCATGTGGCCTTTACAGCAGCTCTGGGATGGGAAAACCATTAACCCATTTAACCGATAGAATAAAGCCTTGCCCAAGATGTCATGCCTGGCCAGGATTCCCTTAGCAATTTGTGTGAGTGTGGTAAAAACAAAAATGAAAACCAAACACATGTCAGTTGATTACATTCTTCAAATTGTGCACCATTCTTGCTGTCACCTCTGGTTTTGTTCTTTCATTAAAAAAATCATTTTATTGGGGGCTCTCACAGCTCTTATCACAAGAGCTTATATACATCCGTCCATTGTGCCGAGCACATCTGCACACATGTTGCCTTCATCATTTTCTGGGTTTTTTTCTTTTTAAAATCATTTTATTGGGGGCTTATACAACTCCTACCACAATCCATCCATCCATCCACTGTGTCAAGCACGTTTGCACATCGTTGCCATCATCACTCCCAAAACATCTTCTTTCTACCCGAACCCCTGGCATCAGCTCAATTTTTCCCCTCCCTCATGAACCCTCCATAACCTACAAAAAATTTTTTCATGTCTCACACCAACGACTGTCCCCCCCCTCACCCACCCTCCTGCTGTCCATTCCCATACGTCCACCACCGTTCCCCTCCAACCTCCTCCTCCCGTCACCGACCTCACAAGTTTTTAATGACAGGACTTGTAACTTTTTGTCCTTGCAAGGTCGAGAATTGCTTTGGGGAAATCTGGCTGACCTTTGTTCTCCACTCTGCAGCCAGACCAATCCCTGAGGTTCATTCATGAGTAGGGAGTGACCACTCCCCTAGCCTTAGGAGGCATGATAGCGTCTCTTAGGGTCACGTGGTGAGGCTAGTAAGAGCCCTGAACCCTGAGGCTCAGATGGAGTTTCCTGGTGACTGACCATGTGAGCAGAGGGTCACGTGGCCCTATTTGGGCCATGGAAGGTTTGTGTTGTAACTCCCAGACGTCAACCTCTCTGTCTCATTTGTATCCCGCTTGGGTTGTCATCAATCTGCCGTGACAAGTGTGATGTCATGTGTAAAACCTGTGAGTTGTCCCAGCATCTTAGTGAACCCACAGGGGCAGTGAGAACCAGCAGGCTCTCTCGTTAGCACTCTGTCAGAAGGTTCTGGATATAACTAGTGCAGGAAGATGGTGCCCGCCCGAGCCTGTGAGCTCTGACCCAGCGGTGGTGGCTGGGGCTGGGAGGGGACTACGGGAATGGCTGGGCACAAGGATGAGGAAGTGCGGGCATGGGGACTGAGGCTGTTGCCACAACATTGGGGATTGGATTCATGCCCAGCTTACCAGGAAGTAAGCAATGAAGGGGACCGTGCGCAGTGCGCTGCTTATTGAGGGCCAGTCTGCGGAGGTGACCCCTGTGTGCTTGGTGCTGCAGTGAGAACAGTGAACAAGTTCTCTAAGCACCTTCCCTCCCCGTGGGGAGACGGGATAAACAAGCCAACGTCTGATCTACTGCTCAGGCTGTTTACGTGAAGAAAACCCAAAGGAGAATGGACACAAGAGCGAGCCTTGAACTTGAGGGATGGGAAGGGGCTGGTCGGGTCAGTGGTTCTACATGGGAACAGCAAGTGCAAAAGTCTGGAGGCAGACAAGAGTGAGCCGTTCTAGGAACTTTACCCAGATCAGTGTTGGTGAAGCGGCATGGAGAAGGAGAGTCCCATGCGATGGGCTCTGAGAGGAAGGCGGGAGCTGGAACTGACAGAGGCTTCTGACCTGGGAACGATTGCCAAGTTTACCGAGGCCCTGCAGTGGAGCACCTGGTTTACCGAGGCCCTGCAGTGGAGCACCTGCTTTACCGAGGCCCTGCAGTGGAGCACTTGGCTGTAGCTGCGGGGGAAAGTGTTCTGATGGGGCTCTTTCCTCACGGAAGTGCCTGTCTTCAATCACTGCTAAGTGCTTTTTAAAAAATATGTCCTTCCTCTCCCCACCCTGTCCTCCCCCAAACATGGAATTGAGGGTCTAGGCTTCTTCAGAAATCACAGATCGGTTAGCTTTGCTGGACAAATCCTACAAAGCAAGCTTCTACTATTTAAATGCCTTTTCCTATAGAAAAGTATATGAACCTTTGTTAGAAATTGTTTATTGTCTGACACTTTGATTTACAGGCCCAGTTTAACAGAGGATTCATCAGTCACCTTGTATATCGTGACGCGAAAGGGACAGTGTGCAGGACAGGGCCGATAGAGTAAGCTTTTGTATTTTTTTTAAAACACAAACAACCCCAAAAAGTGTGCAGTGAAAACAGTCTGAAAGCACACACTGTCCACAGAGTGTTACTGCCAGGTGGCAAATAACTGGTCAGCTTTATTTTCCTTAGTTTTCTGACTTGTGAGAGAAAAAAAAGCTTAAGTGGAAGCATTTCCTTTTGCAAACAGGACGGAAAACCTCTCCCCCTTAAAGCCTGTAACCTCTTGTTCCTTGAGGTTGGCTTGTCCCCACTTTGGACCGTGTCACTGGCCCGTCATGGTTCTGGAGTTTTGTGTGCTTAGTGTGTTTATTCACTTACAGTCTGATGGATGTTTACCTATCTTTGAGATCTTTCCAACAATGGGGACCTCAGGTCATTCGGGCAAGAAACCCATCTTTCTGCTCCTTGGCATGGTGTTGTGGGTGTGGAGGAAAGACGCAGCTTGGCTGAGTCATCCTCCCACCTCCGGTATGCTTCCAAAACAGACTCTGGGTTTGGGACTGAGCATGTTGGGCGGGGATGGGGCCTTATTGACAGCAAGGAGCTGGGAAGGACACCGGCTTAACCAACTGGATCAGGAGTTTCCTTTCTTATGAGTGCACCTTTTAAATGGTAGTTCTCTTGAAGAGTGTGGCTCTTTGTAAAACTCCGGGGGGGGCACCCCACCAAACTCCTGGTATGTCTAAATCCACAGACTTTTCACATCGTGGGGTGCACAGAGAGGGCATCCTCCACACGGGGAGGGTTTCTGCTAAAACTTAGCCATTCGCCGAGAGCCCAAATCGTGTCACTAGTAGCCACAAGAATGAGGGAATCGGGTGGCAGGCTATGAAACAAGACGCCCAGATGGAAGACTATCTTCAGGTGAGCTGGCTTGCTTTTCCTTTAATTGATTCCTTAGCTGGGAGATTGACTCGTGTCTTCATTAGCACATTGCTTGCACTTCCTTCAACCCACTCCCCACCCTTGGGTGGTGTAATTTACCCCCCAGACCTCTTCCAGGTTTAGTCTCTGTAAACACGGGCAATACCCAACCTGGTATCAGGACCTGGCATCACCAATGAGGCCCATCTGTTCCCTTAAATGTGTCCTTAAATCAGCTTGCAGGTAAGTTAAACAGGTGCATGTGGTTTTCATTTAGTCTTACTTTACAAAGTGTAAGAAAAGGATTGAGGCCGATTTAGTGACTGCAAAGCTGCGCAAGCAGCCAGAGAGGTGCTTGTGAGGAGCTGGTTGTGAGTCAGGGTTGGCGCACATGGTTCCAAGTGAGGACAGATTTACACAACCGGAAAGGTAAGGAGGGAGTGTCAGTGAATCTGACTTCCTAGCTGGGGATTCACTGTACTCTCCTAAACTGGGTGGAAGGCCTTAGGGCAGAATTCAAACATGGTGTGAGGATAATTTCCCTTCCTGTTTTAAAACAGTTCGATTATGACAGAGGAATGATCAAGTTTAGCCCAAACACATTTGTACGTATTTTGCCATCATCATTTTCAAAACATTTTCTTTCTGCTTGAGCCCTTGGTGTTAGCTCCTCTTTTTTCCCTCTCTCCCCTACTCGCCTGCCATCATGGGCCCCTGATAAATTATAAATTATTATGTTCATATCTTACACCAGCCACTGTCTCCATTCACCCATGTGTCCGTTGTGTGTCCCTGGGTGGGTGGGGGGGGGGCTTGAAGGGTGGGGCGTTATACATCCATCACTGTAGTCGGTTCCCCGTTTCGTTCCCTCACTCTTCATTTCTGTCACCATATTATCCAACTGCTATTCCTTCCTCTTTGTTTCCAACTTTTGCGTGCCAATTGCCAATAATTATCAATGCAACCTGATTGCATGCTTGATGCATTTCTGATGGATGGTATTGGTAGAATTCTTCATCTTCTCCATCACTCCATTCTGTGGTTGGGGCATAACTTTGAGTATTGTCTGTGAGTTCTGTGTGGCCATTGCTAAAAATGATCAACCTCAGGAGAGCGACAGCATACTGTGGGAGGGAGGGATGGTTGGTGGCAGAATAGGGTCCAGAATTTTGGAGGGTGGAGGCAGGTCTGATCTCCGCCTTGTAGGCATTGACCTTGGGCTGGTGTGGACTTGGGTTCTCCTTTCCCCCTGAGGCCCAAGGAAGTCAGCTGTGGCCGCCTGGCTGTGTGCTCACATCACCACCTCTCGTTTTGGTCAGAAAACAAGTGAAGGTCAGTCCTTCCTAAAATTGTCTAGTGGATTCTTCTCTTAAAAAGAAAAAATATATATTTAATTTTGTATAGTAAATGGAAAACAATTAAGATTTGGATTCAGAGCATGGGGAAAGAGAAGGTATCTACACTTCCCACAAACTGAGCACTTACAGGGCCTCTCTGAGCCCCCATGGCCCTTAGGAAGGGGCTCCCTAATCCCCAGGAGAGATAAAGGAACCAGTTTGGAGAGGTTAATAGTTTCACCAAAGTCACAAGTACTGTCACCCCAGGGATTCAAATCTAGGTGTGTGGCAGCCTTTCTTTTCCTCACTGCTTGCATAAATCTTTGGAAAGACTCAGGTGTGAAGGGCTTAACTGAAAAAGAAAAAAACCAGGTAGCTTAGGCCATTCAGTCTCCCAAAGGGAATGGTGGGACCTCATTCTTGGTCCCCAAGCTAAGAGAAAATCCCTTTTCAAGACTTTCTCTCCAAGGATAGAGAGCTTCCTATCGGCATCATACTTCTGGAATAGCCCTGGGTTTTAAACTTGCCGGCTGAGAAGTTAGTTGAGTCTAAGTGCCTGCAGCCATTTAACCCTGGACGCAATTATACCCCCTCAGCTGCTATATAACGTTGCGTCTCTGCCACTTCCTTTAAGCCAGAGTTCAGAAAATATGGTGATTGGGGGAAAGACTTCGTTCAGCGCCTCTGTGGTGCAGTCAATGCTCTTTATTGCATTTTCCAAGTAGACCTCATTTTACTGAGCTGTTGTGAATCGTTTTCTTTTTCAGTTCTAGAGCCACCATTAAGATCTCTAACCCAGGGTGGGGGAGGCGGGGGTCAATGAGCTGATACCAAGGGCTGGAGTAGAAAGAAAAGGTTTTTTAAATGACGAGGGCAACCTAGGTACAATGGATGTGATAAGAGCTGTATGGATTATGATAAGAGCTGTACGAGCCCACAATAAAATGATTTTTAAAAAGAAATTTATTTTCCCTAACCCAGGTGCTGTACACTCCCTAACAGGTTGACAGGTTGGACTTCCTTGTGGGCTGGGCAGGTGGGAGGGGGAATGACCCCTGGTGCCACGGAGGGTAATGGTTGGTCATGTCATTGCAGGGCGGCTTCCTGGCGTAAAAGCACCTGCCGCTTCCTGCCCACCAGCCTCTGGGAGGCAAAAGGCAGGGCGGTGTGTTGGTGGAAGGTTACCCTGCTGCCCGGCTCCTAGGCGCTGGGCCTGAGCTGAGCAGACGGTGGGGGGGAGGGGCACTGGGCACGGAGGCCGGCGGAGGTCGTGACCCCACGTCCAGGGCCTGTTGCTCCCCCACCTGCTGCTGCCAGCGCTTCCGGACAGGGACCCAGGGCCTGGGCAGGGCCACCTAGCTAATTCACAATTAAAAGTTGTTTGTTTGTTAAAAGAAAAAGACTCTGGCCTAAGGTAAGTCGTCCCCTCGAGCCCTTCCGAAGCCTCCCCATCACCGAAAACCACTTCCGGCCGGGCCCCAGCCGGAAGGAGTGGCGGCCATTTGTAAGCCCTGAGAGCCAGCGTGATTGCCCACCGAGGGTCTTGGGGTTTGATTTCTAAGGAGGAGGAAGGCGGGTGGGAGTTACAGGAATTCCCCAGCCAGGGAGAGCGGGTCAAGGGTGTCTTTTGCTTTGGGAGGTGCTGTTGCCCGGACTTGAACTTGGGGTGGAGGACTCTGAAGGCCTGGAGGGAAGAAGGCGGCTCTGAAATGGAGGGGCCTGGGTGGTTCCCATCCTCTCACCTTCATCATGAAAATTGGCGCAGTCCCTGCCCGCCCCACCTCAAACCCCAGACATGGGAACCAGAGCTGGCTCTCCAGGAGTTTCCCCAAACAGGCCCCAGCTCTCCCCCGCCCCCTCGGTTCCCCACCCCCCCCCACCCCCCCACCCCACCCCCCCACCCCCGCAACCTGCCTGGGCCAGCAGCCCTGTCTCCCAGATCACCTGCTCAGGGGAGTGCGGAGCTCCAGATTTATTTCCAGAAGGGTGTGCGCCAGGGAAATGGTACTTAAATTTCAGAGGGGGGAACAATGGCAGGACACATGGAATGCTTTGTAAACTTCTTTATGGGAAATCTGAGGTTTTTTCATCTCACCACTTAAGTGTCGGGGGTGAACTATTAACTGTGGCTCATTGGGAGATTTTGTAGTCAAAATGAGAACAGAACATGCAGAATTTTACTCTGGGTAACACCTAATTCTAAAGAGCTCTGTGGTTAAGCGCTCAGCTGCTAATGGAAAGGTTGGTTGTTCAAACCCACCACTGATCCTTGAGAGAAAGAAAAACAGGAAGCCCTTCAATGATGGTGTCAGAGTGCTCCTTAGAGGCAAGGATAGTGAGAACTCATTTTACTTTGAAGGTGGATTGGCACAGTGGCTACAACACTGGACCCAAGCATAGCAACAACCACGGGGATGGTTGAGGACCAGGCGGTGCTCAGTTCTGTTGTATGTAGGGTCACTAAGCTAGAACCAATTCGGTAGCATCTAAAACAACATATACTACATATATTCCCCAAAGAACTTTGTAACATGTCTTGATGAATAACTCTGCCATGAGCATTTCTCATTTGCATCACTACCTAGTACCTTCCTTAATAAACCCTTTAATCATGAATGTTATCTGGGAATTCTCTGTAGCTATTGCAATGGCTATTAGATCCTAGAGATAAAGGAGCGAATGCTCAGGAAGATAACACACCTACCTGCTCTGCCAGTGTGTCTATCCAACCTTCTAATTATAGATACCCACTGTTGCAGGATTATATACACAACAATATTTGCCTCTGCTACCTTTAACTTGCGCCAATCTCTCCCCTGCCTCCATTTTGGGTCAACCTCCCTCTTAACTGTCTTCCTGTCTTCCCTTTCATCCAAGTTAACACTTGTCTACCCAATACTCACGACTTCTTCCTCCCTTACCCTCTTATCTCTTTGTACATCAAAGAATGTTTCTTTAGTACAAAACCTATCCTTGACTCTCTCTTATTTACCTTTTTACTGTGAGTTCGGTAAAGTACTCTCAGCTTTGTGGAATAGTGGTCTCAACCATAGTTGTCCTTTTCTGCTTGAGTAACTTCATTCCGCATGATGTTCCCAAGGATCATCCTTGTGAACTATTTTGCAGATTCCTTGTTACTCTTCAACATTGTCTGGTTTTCCATTGTGTTGTATATACCAAAGTTTGCCTATCCATTCTCCCACTGTGGGGGTTGTTTCTATCTTTTTTTGCTTTTGTGAATCATGCTACAGTGAACATGGGTGTGCATATATCTATTTGTGTCATGGCTCTTATTTTTCTAGGATGTTGTGTTAGTTCAGGTATACTAAAGAAACAAGCCCACAGAAACTCACATGTGTGTAGGAAAGAGTTTTATATATAAGAGGAATTGAACATTGAGAAAACGTCCCAACCCAGTCTGGTCCAAGGCCATAAGTCTGATATTAGCCCATATGTCCAATATCAATCTATAAAGTCCTCTTCAGACTCACGAAAGACATGCAATGAAGCCAAGTGCAGGACAATCACAAGCCAGTGGGTAGAAAGTCTTTGGGTCCAGTGGCGTTGTAAGCATCTCAGTGCTGGCAGGGATCTCTCTGTGGCTTCTCCGGCTTCGAGGTCTGCTTGCATCCGCGTGTCTTGTCTTTTGCAACGCCTCCCAGGGAATAGCAGAGAGAGAGGTGTCTTCCGCCTCCAAGGAAGAAGTCCCAGATTTCCCAGAATTCTCAGGAGAAGGCCATGCCCACAGAAGCCTCATTGGCTATCTCCAGATTGACAGCCTAGACTCCACCCCTACACTCTTAATCCTTAAATTGACACCAATTAGGTGACTACCACAGATGTATATCGAGTAAAGGAACCACTGTGTCATGATTTTTCTATTACTAACTTTTGGAGGAAGCACCAGACTGCTTTCCTAGGGAGTTTCCCTTTCTGGCAGTCCTGTCAGCAGTATACAAGGTTCCAGCCTCTCCACACCCTTGCCAGCATCAGTTGTGGTTCCTTTGTTTAAACTTGGCTATGGATACCAGGGTGAGGTGATAGCTCATGGTCTTGATTTCTATCTCTGGAATGGCTAATGAAATAGCCATTTCATCATATGCTTGTTGGCTGCCTGAAGGTCTTCTTTGGTGGATTGTCTATTCATGTCCTCTGCCCATTTTAATTGGATTCTTGTTGAACTGTTATATTTTTCTGAAAATTTTAGAGTGTAGTCCCTTGTCTGATAAATACATCCACTGTGGTAAAGGGGTTGTTCTTTAATTGAGAAGGGTCCCTTAAGTGGAGAGCAAATGCTTTGAAAATGATTAGGGCAAAGAATGTATGGATGAGCTTTATACAATTGATGTATGTATATGTATGGATTGTGATAAGAGTTGTATGAGCCCCTAATAAACTGTAAAGTAAATAAATAAATAAAAATTAAATTTTAAAAAAAGAGAGAAGGATCCAAGTGGATTTGAATGAGAACTGACGTGCCACTCCTGGACAGGGCTTTTTTCATTTATTTATATGGAAATAACCTACAGACATAGAGTGGACCTTGAGTTCTTGAAAAATTGCCCACAGGCCTCTCAGAATCTCCCCTCCCCCACCGATTCTCAGTGTTTGGGCCTCTTTGAAGCATCTCCAGTTGCTCCGTCAACCCTGCTGCCCTCTAACCATGAACAAGACAAAGAATCCAACTGCTGTAAGATCACTATGAATCAGAAGCAACTCAATGACAGTGGCTTAGGGGTATGATTTCTCTCTAGTCAACTTGTCTTTTTATTTTTAAACCTTTTTACTATTTTTCAGATAAAATAATATAACGATATTCATTGGTAAGTAAATCCCTTTCGCCAAGGCCCCCAGAAACCTTGGTGGCTCAGTGATTAAACACTTGGCTGCTAACCAAAGATTGGCAATTCGTTCAAACCCACTGGCCACTCGGGTCTGGTCATCTCTTTCTGCAGAGTGTAGGCAAGGAAACTCTGGGCTCATTTACCTTGCTTTATAGGGTCCTATGACTCAGGACCAACTCTCTAGCACAGCAGGACCAGCCAGGTGCCAGTCGTCAGACCTCTTGTGCCCTACTACTCCAAGCAACTCCTATTATCTGTGTGGTGTATAGAGTGGGGCCTTCTGGAAAAACTCTACAAGGACTTGGTGAACTATAGGCCCAGGGCCAAATCCAGGAAGTCATGTACTTTGGTAAATAAAGTTTTATTGGCCCATAGTAATGCTAATTCATGTGTGCATTTATTGTCTATGACTGCTTTTCTACTACAGAGGTAGAGATGAGTGCTTTGTGACACAGTGTGGCCTCCCAAGCCACAAATATTTACTATGTGGCCCTTTCAGAAGAAACTTGTTGATCTGTACATACAATGACATATGTATGGAATAGCAGTGGTGATGTGAAATGGCTTACTGGAGGGTCTTCAAATAGGACGGGTGAGACATCAATAGAAAGGAATGCCATTCTTTTATGTCTCCGAGAGCCATCTCAGAAGCGGGACCAGAGGGGAGACCTGGGACCATCAAGAAGAGCCCCAGTGGAGCATACTCAAGATCCCTCCCAATCTGAAGTGGGAGAGGCACCCTGCAGTGCTGCAACCAGAAAAGACGAGACTGTGAGGCAGAGCAGTGGGCAAACCTTCCTACTCAAAACCAGGCAGAGGTCAATGGACCCTGTGGCCGAGAGGCCAAGGACCAGGCTGCTAACAGAGGACAGGCATTGCTGGGAACCGCTAACTGACCTCTTCATGTTTTCGGATCCTGACTTGTGGCAGGCTGTTCACGTCTGTAACTCAGCCTCATCATTGCGAGTGTTTTCTGTGAGTTCTGTGTTCCCATTGCAGATGGTCAAATCTAGCAGAGAGGTAGAGTGAGTGTCGTAGGAGGAACGGTTGGTTTCAGAAGAGGGTAAAGGAGGATGGAGGGTAGAGGGAGGCATGTCTGATCCCGGCCTTGTGGCAGTTGACCTTGTGGTGAGGAGGGCTTGGATTGGCTTTCTCTGCTGAAGTCAGAGGCTAAATGTAACCTTCACACCATTTCCTCAGGAGGCTTTTTGGATACATATGTGAGCATGCTATATGTATTTCTACATTTGGCTTATTGCTTCACAATATGTCTGAAATTGTTCCACATCAGCGTGTACATGCTGACCCATCTCAGGTGTTTTCGCAGTAGGGTGGGTGTAATTTAATCAGTGCCCTGTTGCCTTTGGTCTTCATCTTCTGTAGGGAGTTTCCTCAAGTGTGTCGCTGTGTACGTGGAATGTTCAAGCACATTTCAGAAGCAGAGTTCTTGATCCAAGAGTTGGGTGCATTTAAGAAGATCAGACATTAACAAATTGCCCCTCCAGACAGTTTTTAATTTTAATTTTTTAGTTTTATTGGCACAAAATCCACATACCAAACAATTAGAAAGTTTGATCATATCAAGAAAAATTGTACAATCATTATCACAATCAATTTTAGAAGTTTTTCTTTTTTTAAAAACATTTTATTAGGGGCTCATACAACTCTTATCACAATCCATACATATACATACATAAGTTGTATAAAGCACATCTGTACATTCTTTGCCCTAATCCTTTTTTTTTCTTACATTTTATTAGGGCTCATACAACTCATCACAATCTATACATATACATACATCAATTGTATAAAGCACATCCGTACTTTCTTTGCCCTAATCATTTTCAAAGCATTTGCTCTCCATTTAAGCCCTTTGCATCAGGTCCTCTTTTTTTTTTTCCTCCCTCACCGCTCTCCCCTCCCTCATGAGCCCTTGATAATTTATAGATTGTTATTTTGTCATATCTTGCCCTATCTGGAAAATTTTCTTTTTTTTACAGTTAAATCACCTTTAAAATGACTTATGTAATCACATTCAGTTCTAGTGCTCCCCCCTCCCCCTTCATTGTTTACTCCCCAAATCTCCTCACCCTCCCTATCCCTCACCCTCCCACCACTTAGTTCCTTATAAACCCTTGCATCAGTTAGCTCAATGTATCCACTCCTGTGTCCTCACACACTGGAAAACCCAACAGAACACAAACAGAAATAAAGTGGTAAGGATAAAATCATAATAATATAAAGATAAAAATATAAATAATGAGTAAGAAAGAGAAGACCACTATCAATACTTTAAAAGGCCAGTGTTTGTTTTTAATCTTACTTTGTGTTTTGGGTGAAAGTTGACACAACAAGTTGGGGTTCCCTTGAACAACTTTTATATCATTTAAGGGAGCACAAGATTCACAGTTGATATTGTTTGACGTGAAGGGTGACTTCTGGGACTAAGGCATCTTAGGGCAACCCTCTTTGGGGGGGTAGAAGGCATCCTCTAGTCGCCACTGGTTCTTTGTACGCTCAGTCTCAGTGACTCCGACTGTTCTCATTGAAGACTAAATTGCCGATTCCTGTAAAAGCCCCTATGTGGGCTAACAAAATGAAAAATACAGGAAATGTGCAGATTTACCGATACCCAAAGTTTAAAATCTATACACATTTTTAGTTTATTTTCAAATACCTTCTTATAATACCTTTGGGTGTTTAGCTACATGTTTCTGAAGGTGGGCTGAACAGGCTGTCCCCATCTGACTTCCAACCTTGGCCTACTCGGGATGCGATAGGAAACCAGAAGGATGTTCCTTTTGGCCTCCAGTGGGCCATTGCTATCTCCCGGGGCATCTTGATGTTCAATTCTCTCTACACTCTGCCCATACCAGAGGAATGCTTCCCCAATTTGCTTAGCAGAAGTGCACATACTACATTAAAAGCAAAAACAAAAAAGGAAACGTTATCATCAAATCACTGCTGAGTCCTAGCAGCCCCATATCATACATATATTTTCAGGATCACTGTGATTCTCAATCAACTGGATAAACAGTGGGTTTGCTTGTTTTTTTTTAATATACTTTAGGAGTTTATATTATTTGCCATCCTAGTCATTAACTAAAATCTTTCAGAATTAGGATTTTATTGTGTTAATTATACCTATCATTCTACATATTTTCATTTTCTTATTGCTAGATTCTTATAGGAGCCCTGGTGGCATAGTGTACTACTCTGGGTTGACTAGAGAAACAAATTTATAGACACTCATGTGTGTAAGAGAGCACTTTATACCAAAGAGTAATTGTATATTAAGAAAACATCCCCGCCCAGTCCAGTTCAAGTCCATAAGTTTAATATTAGCCCCTATACCTGATACCAGTGTTTAAATTCCTCTTCAGACTCACGCAGCCATGCAATGATGATCACAGGCCAGTGGGTGGAAAGTCTTGTGGACCCAGTGGCAGTGGAAGCATTTCAGCACTGGTGTGGGTCTCCACTTGGCTTCTCCAGCTCCAGGGCTCTGGTTCCATCAGCTTGGCTCCATGTGGCTTGTCAGTAGGAATGTCTCACAGGGAGGGAGTGTATCTGGCCTCCAGTGAGCTGTTTATATCCGCCGTGCCTCCAAATGAGGTCATCAAGCTGCGATCCTATTGACAGGCTAGACTCCACCCCTTCACAAGTTGACAATAGATTATGTAACTGTCACACATAGTGATTATGCGTTGAGTTGCTAACCTCCAGGTCAGCCGTTCAAAATCACCAGCTGCTCAGGAGAAATGACAGGACTTTCTACTCCCTTAAAGAGTTAACAATCTCAAACATTCACAGGGGCAGTTCTATCCTGACCTATAGGGTTGCTGTGAGTTGGCAATGATTCAGTGGCAGGGCGTTTGAATTCTTACAAGGGTCTTATTTTTTTTTTTAAGAGTCTTATTCATAGTGGAGCCTGGCACGTGGTGGGTAGCCAGTGAGCTGATTTTCTCTTAATATTTTAACTGAATTCTTCCTTTCTTTTTCTTACAGAATGAAGAAATTAAAATGCTGTTTTAAATACCCACTACAACAGAAAGTTTTTATCCTGTTTCTGACCCTATGGCTGTTCTCCATATTAAAACTCTTAAATGTGAGAAGACTTCTCTTTCCTCAAAGAGACATTTATTTGGTGGAGTATTCCTTAAGTACCTCACCTTTTGTGAGAAACAGATATACGCACATGCAGTCTGAAGACAGGTATGAAATTAACTGTTCAGGTATCTATGACCAGGAACCTTTGGAAATTGGCAAGAGTCTGGAAATAAGACAAAGAGACATCATTGACTTAGACGATGAAGATGTTGTGGCAATAACCAGCGATTGTGAGGTGTATCGGGCCATCAGAAGGTACCATCAGAAGCTTGTTTCAAGAGAAGAGAAAAGATTCCCAATAGCCTACTCCTTGGTGGTTCACAAAGATGCCATTATGGTCGAGAGGCTTATCCATGCCATCTACAACCATCACAATATCTACTGCATCCATTATGACCACAAATCACCCGATACCTTCAAAGTTGCCATGAACAATTTAGCGAAGTGCTTCTCCAATGTTTTCATTGCTTCCAAGTTAGAGTCTGTAGAATATGCCCACATTTCCCGACTCCAAGCTGATCTAAATTGTTTGTCAGACCTTCTCAGGTCTTCAGTGCAATGGAAATACGTTATCAATCTGTGTGGTCAAGATTTCCCTTTGAAATCAAACTTTGAGCTAGTATCAGAGTTGAAGAAGCTCAAGGGAGGAAACATGCTAGAGACAGTGAAACCCCCTAACAGTAAAAAGGAAAGATTCACGTTTCACCATGAACTCCGAAAGGTGCCCTATGAATATGTGAAGCTACCGATAAGGACCAATCTCTCCAAGGAAAAGCCACCTCATAACATAGAGGTCTTTGTTGGCAGTGCTTATTTTGTCCTAAGTCAAGCATTCGTTAAATATATTTTAAACAATTCCCTCGTTAAAGACTTTTTTGCCTGGTCTGAAGATACGTACTCACCTGATGAGCATTTTTGGGCAACCCTAATTCGGGTACCAGGAATACCGGGAGGGGTTTCTAGGACCTCCCAGGATATATCTGACCTCCAGAGTAAGACCCGCCTTGTCAAATGGAATTACCACGAAGGCCTTCTCTACCCCAGTTGTACTGGCTCTCACCTCCGAAGTGTGTGCATCTATGGAGCAGCAGAATTGCGGTGGCTTATACAATATGGCCATTGGTTTGCTAATAAATTTGACTCTAAGGTTGACCCTGTGTTAATTAAATGCTTGGCAGAAAAGCTTGAGGAACAACAGAAAGAATGGATCACTTTGTCTTCAGAAAATATATTTATGGGCACAAAACCCACAGTCCCATCACGATAGTAGTACCATGAGGAAAGCATGTGGGTGTCTGATGAATGGTGTTAAGGTGGACTTGTGCTCAGTCCCATTTGAACATAAGTCTTTTCTTAGTTTGAAAGGTGCCGAGAATTCTATGCCTAAGGGAAGATGATCGGGCCTGCAGTTGTTGGGAATTTGTTGTTGTTGTTGTTGTTGTTGTTAGTTTTTGCTTATAATCTCAGTGAGCTAAATGACAGCTATTACACATTTGATTAGTCAGGTGTTTATTGAGTACCTATTGTATGCCAGGAGCTTTCTTCGAAAACTTAATTGAAATTAAATCTAAATTATAATGGGTGACCTTGAGATTCAGTGGCTCACTCTAATCATACAGCATCCTTAATAGCTTTAGTTTCTTCACATAGCAACCAAAACTCTTGTTAGCTTTTGGGGTATGTGGTAATGATGTAACCGTCCAAACCGCCCCTTTCAGAATAGTGCTTAAGTGCAGGCACCAACACATTTGTTTCTCAATTCCATTTTCTAGGCTTTTTTCTTAACCATTAAAATACTAGGAGGAGAAGGTTAACTGCTCAAAGAATCGCCCATTTGCCAAAGCATAATTGACTTTTTGGTGCATCACTTGTTCACTCTTCAGACTCAGGGAGACTCGCTTGGGGGAGTCGGTGTAGTGTACATGAGGGAAGGCTGCGTGAGTGAGTAGGGGCACTTTGGGGCACTGGGATTCACCCAACTTTGGCATCACATGCACAGTGCTGTCGTGAATGGTTTCATTTTGGGCTCTACTATTTTTTTTAAAACCTACTTACTGATAAAAAATTAAGAGCGAATTGATAGTTCAAAGTGTCACACCCAGATCATTGAAACCAAGTCTTCCAGTTGTCGATTATCATGATAGGTAAGTTTTTACCATGGAATATTTCTGTGGGATTAGTTGGTTTTTGTTCTGTGAATCGTTCCACCTGTCAACCCGAGAGCCACCACATCTTCTTGAAAAGGTTATGTGAAATGTGACCACTTTCTGAAGTAAATATTGTGGACATTGATTTATTTTATTTCTTTTTGACCATCCAAGTGAGATCCAAGTGGAAAGTTTTAAGAGCTTAAAGTTTACTGTAATTGTCTGCTTCTCAAGCTTAGATCCAGAGAGAAAAAGCTAACTTTCCTCAGGACACAGTGAAAATATTCATTAGTAATATTTTATGAAACCTGTACCTTAAAGGACTACCCAGAGAGTCAAATACAAAGCCTTTCTCCATGTTTACAGTCCCTTTTAAAGAGTTTTGGTGGTGGGGTAGATGAGTGTTCTTTTCAGCCCAACTAGGATTCGCATCCGGTAGTGTATAGTGGTTACACTTTGGGCTGCTAACCACAAGGTCAGCAGTTAAAAACAACCAGCTACTCTGGGAGAAAAACCAGGCTTTCTACTTTGTAGTTACAGTCTTGGAACCCCACAGTGGAAGAGTTCTACTCTACTCTCTGCTGTAGAGTTGATAGGAGTCTGAATTGACTCAGTGGTAGGGAGTTTTTTAAGAGTGCCTTAGACCAGGCCAGGGGTAGAAATACTCTCCCTGCCATCCATTGTGTATCAATACAAAACAGGCTTAAACTCATAGATTTTGTCTGAAATTTTATGCCATAAGTAATCAGAAAAAAAAGGTGGAAAAATAAAGTGGGTGAATTGGTGTAGTTCTTTCCTTTAGGGCAAGAAATGATTCTGTCCTCTGCTCATTGGATCCTTTGCCAGTTGGTAGGTGGCAGTGCTTTCTTCCCTCAGTAACACTTCTCTTGGACTCCGTTATTTCCCGTTCAGGAGCTGCTGACCAGATCACCCCTTTTAGCAATGGGAGACCCTCCAGATTCCTCAACGCTTTCAAACCGCAGTCTTCCCTCAAGCCTTGTGGGGTGAGGCTTCTCTGGAGAATGTTCAACCGTCTGTGTGTCACAGATGTTTTTTGTATAGTATTTATTTAACCTAGACTCGAGTTGTTTGGAGGTGACATTGGGATCTTGGAGTTTGTAAATTGTATGTGGATCGTGGATCATATTAATGAAAGTGCTACCAAAAGATATCAAATATATCTGCATTTTGTGAACAATGTACTATATTAGTATACATGTTTAAAAACTAGGGTTATTGCTGTTTCAAACGTTTTTCGTATTTTCACTGATCCTAAAAATTTGAAGCCTTTTTTTTGCCTTCCAGAATGAGGTGAACATGGACATATACATACATATATATACATTTGTGTGTATATCTATATGTACATAGATATATTTCATAGAAAATCTAAAGGGACAATCCATTCTGGGAAGGTAAAGTGAATGTACCCTTACTTATGTTATAAACATTGATGATGAAAAAATAAGAGTTTTAAGGGTTTTTCAGAACGCATTTTTGTCAACTGTCCTCTGAATTGCATATTTTGTTTTTTATTGTTTTCAGAAGACATGATTTCCCATTGTAGAACTTTTACATAAACTCGTGTTGCATTTTTATATTATGCTATTGCTATATGTTAATTTTTCAGAATCATAAAATAAAATGTGCTTCAAAACTCAGACTCCTGGGATTTTTGGCCTTTCCTTTGTCTGGGTATGCTGACTCCCCAAAAAACTGCTGAAAATGTATGGCATTTGCTTAATATTTGAGGAGCAGGGTTACTTTCACTTCAGAGTTAGGAAGTCCAACCTGTGTATTACATATGAGTATAGCAGATCGATATATGAACGTAAGTTGTTTATTTTGGCAATGTCTCAAAGAACTTTTCAGGATTTCTCATCGTCCTTCAGGTTAGTTTTTTTATGTACTATACTATGACTTTCCTATATAATTTTTTAATTTTTGAAATGAACTTGTGTGTCATTAAAGGACCCAAGTCCACTTCAGTTTTACCTTTCCTCCTCTTTTAACCACTCAGACCAATATTTAGATCGGAGGGGTAAGGAATCTGGAAGGGTTTTTTCCTTCCCATGAAGCAATTTTTATCTTATATATTTAAATTTTGTATTTATTGTTTAATATAAACCCTTCCCTTTTTGCCCCCCATCCTCCACCCTTCCCCTCTCCCTGATAATTACTGCTTGATTAAGTTTTGAACTCTTTTTATCTCTGTTTCTTCACTGTAGAAAATCAAAACTCTTCTCTAGGCATGGACTCCCACCTTGGTTCTAAATCCCTGGACCGCCGGTGGGTCTTGTCCCGTCAATGTCATCAGGTTTTGTTGGCAGCGACTCCTGATGAACTTCTCTGTCCTGGACAAAGGTGCCTTTTCCAGCCTGGTTGAGCCAAGTGCTTGGCATCATAGACTAGCTCTCAATGTTCCCCCAGGCTTTATTCATCTTTCATCCTATCTAAAGCCCTGTCAGGCATCAGCCTTCCTGGCTGGCAAGGGTTATGCATGCTGTTCTCACAAATCATCCTAAGTCTTGCTCTTGCCAAGTTGGACAGCCATATAAATCCACAGACATTTGCATATTTGTTTCTTTTTGGTGGGCTTTAGGGAAAGGAAGCTTGTATAATATATTTTTAAATATCCAAGTTTCTTTAGATCAATATATTCACTTTGGTGACTATAAATTATACAATTGAATAGGAACAATTGGCTTCTAGTTTCATGAAACTGATTATGAGGAAATCTGACAAGAAGATGTGTAGATAATTGCAAATCTGTTCTCCCTACTGAAAAAAAAAGTTCCTATGACACTGTATAATCAACTTGAGTTGAACTCAGAGGCAGATCAGTGTGTCAGCCATGAGGCTGTGTTAAGACCAAGAAGCTCATGTATCCGACCTCAAGTCAAGCCTTTGCAATAATATCCTGACAAAACTATTATATATGTATAAATGTTCTAATCATAAGAGTCTATGTACACCATGTCTTATTGATATGGTTCCGTTCTAAAGACCAGGTCATTATGTGAAAATGGAGGATGATTATATTATTACATAACTGTCAAATGACATCATCATGTGACTGCTAAGCCACTGAGAATCAGGGCCCAGCCAAGTTGACCCATAATCATCACAGTCAGTGTTCCACTTACCTCACATCTTGGCATTTATTACTGCTAGGTGTGTATTGTTAATGTGCAAAGTAGTTGGGTAGATGACCTATGATTATAAATGTGAAGTGTTGAGTAATGAGAGTCAATAGGTGTGTGTGTATATTTACTCATACCTACTGCCTATATATATACATGCAGGGAAAAACTGTTCAAGCAATAATAATCATGCGTTTTTCTCACAATTCTGCTATTTGAGTGGGGCTAAGCAAGGAAATTTCATCGCGGCTGCACAGAGTGGTTGGTGGGATGCTGGGCAGTGGGCTAGAGGAGACCATTGCGAGGCATCTCATTCACATGGCTGGCGTATTGATGCTGGCTGTCATTTCAGGTCTGTATGAGGTCCAAGCGCCTGGCACTTTCCACATGAACTCCATGTGACCTGGACTTCCTTGAAGCATAGCATTTGGGTTCCCAGGACTACTGACCCACAGAGATGGCTAGGCAGAAATTGTGTTGCCTAGCTTCAAACAGAGCTTCTTCCACCAAATTCTGTTATAGTCAGAACAGTCACCAATTCTTATCAGATTCAAGGAGTGGAAGAAAGGCTCCACTCCACCTTTTGATTGGGGAGTGGCAAGTTCACTCAGAATTACATTGAGACCATTTGAGGGGAAAAAATTTGCCATAACAGCCAGGAGTAATTTCCAATATGTTTACTATGAAAATTAATGAGAAAGTATATATGATATATAAGTTAGTGCCTGACCAGCCCTTGTTGGCAAAAAGAAAATGATGGCGATGAGAAGACACTGGGAGGAGCATAAGAGTTCAAGGCCACAGTGGTTAAGTACTCACATATACAATCCTAGACTGGTGAGCTCCAGGTAGATGCATGGATAAACAGGCAGGCTGAATGGGCATGGAAGGAAGGTATAAGTATATTCACAAATGTATTTAGGTTTGACAGTATATTTATACGTGAGCAGTTATCTTTACTACAAGTATAGCTGTGGTGAAGCATACATGGGTCAAGTTATGAAAACTTTGTAGATATACACAAGAACCTTGAGGAGCGAACGGATTGATGGGCCTTGTGTCTCTGGACCATGGTCTCAGGACACCAAAGTCAATTGGGTAACAGTTCACAGTGACAATGTTCTACATCCTACGTTGGTGAGCAGCCGTCTAAAGAGCAACTCTGCTGAGAGGAAAGAAGAATGATGAAAATCAAAGGCACGGAGACATAATCCAGAAGACAAATGGTCCATGTGAACATCAGCCTCCATGACCCTGAGATCAAAACTCTAGATGGTTCTTCTATCTGGATACTAGTACTCACTGGTCTGAAATGGATCATACCAGAAGGCCCTGAATAGAGTGGGAGAAAAATGTGTAACAAAGTTAAAAATCATAAAAAGGACCTGAACGACTTGTCTTACAGAGACTGGTAGAACCTTCCAGACTATGGCCCTTAAACATCAAGTCTGGAGTCAAAAAAGATCGACTACTACTGACCACTCTGAAAGAGATCACAATAAGAGTTCCTGAAGGGGGGGGGGCAAAATAATAATAGTACTAACACCCAGGTTTGCTGGGTTGATAGAAATTGGCAGGATCCTTGAGATTATGGCCTTTAGTCACCCTTCAGGTCTGGAAATGATCTCATCCCCATGGCTCAGTCTTCAGCCAAAACCAAACAATCAGACCTCACAGGTCTATAGGGGGAACAAGAACACTAGTGAACTAATGAGGTATGAACACCTGAGAACAATCAACTATTTGAGAACAAAAGGGCAGCATTTACCCGGGGACCAAGTCCGGAAGATTTTGAACAGGAGTAAATGACAATAACCAGGGAAGAATGGGAGGAGTGATGCCGCATGGTGAGGGCTGCAATCAACTATATGACACAAAATACATATTGTTTAATGGAAAAATGAACTGCTTTATAAAACCTCCAACCAACCTATAATAAACAGGTTTTTTAAATGTATTCTATTAAAGAAGAAAACATATTTGAGCTCCTACTGGAGCGTTTGTAATCGCTTTGCTGTGCGTTGTTATTATTCGGTCTCTGCCTTAGTCTGGGTACATTAGAGAAACAAATCCACAGACACTTGTGTATAAGAGAGAGTTTTATATAAAGGGTAAGTGCACATCAAGAAAACATCCCAACCCAGTGCTGCCCGAGCCCACAAGTCCAACATTAACGCACATGTCCCACACCAATCCACAAAGTCCTCCTCCATCTCACAAAACAGACAGAATGACGCCGACTGCAGGAGGAAAGCCAAATCAGTGAATGTGTAAGCATCTCAGCGCTGGCAGGGGTCTCCAGCACCCAGGGCTGCATCAGGGTAGGTCCATGTGGCTTCTCCTTGGGGATATCTTGCAGGAAGTGAGCATTGCCAGCTGAAGCAGGGAACTGGCTAAGGTAGCTGCACCTTGGTCTGACCATCAGAAAGTAAGAGACCCGAGGACTCAAAAGGCGAGGCTCACTGAGCCATTTATACCCTCTGCCCTTCAATTAACCCCACATGTGTTTATCCTCCAGGCTGGCACAATAAACTAACTACATCAGTCTTGATGGTGCTGTTGTATAAGCGTTGGGCTGTTAGCTACGGTTTGAAGTTCAAACCTTCCAGTGACTCCTTGGCAGAAAGATGAGGCTACCCTGCTCCTGTGAAGATTTATAGCCTCAGAAACTCTATACAGAGTCTCTAAGAGGTCGAATGAACTTGACAGCAATGGGTTTGGTTTTAGTGGTTAGTATTCTGGTAAACCCAAAACTAAATGCACTGCCATCAAGTTGATTTCAAGTCATAGTAGCTCTATGAAGAAAGGATAGAACTGCCCTTGTGGGTTTCCTAGACTGTAACTCTTTACAGGAATAGACAATTTCATCTTTCTCCCGTGGTGCAGTGGGTGGTTTGGAATTGCTGACCTTGATGTGCAGAGCCCAACTTACGAGGGCTCCTCTAATATTCTAATAGATAAACCATAATTCACTCAACCTTGCCTTTATTGTGGGGCATATGGGCTATAAGATACTGCCATATTTTGCTGTCATAAAAAACAGTGCTGTAAATAGCTTTGTACACCTAGTTTCTCTTTTCCTTAATTACTTCCCTATGATACATTTCCAAAGAGAAATTACAGTCCTAAAGAGAATGGATTATTTTTTATTGACTGCCCTTTATATATTACAAATAATTCTCTGAAAGAATTGTGTGGGACACCTGACAGGTGTCTACCAACCCCAGCCTCCACCTGCCTGAAATAAATTGTATCTATTTATTCTGATCAATGGCTATTCTGATTTTCAAATAAATAGATCAAAGCAGGTGCTTTTAATGTGTGGCTAGTGAAGAATTATTTCAGAAGATGTCCTAATGGGCTTAACTTTGATGACTAGACGCTCGGCCCAGGGGTATTTCGAGGCCGTAGAGGTGGTAAGTTCATTCCAGTGTGATTCTTCACAGGTTTACTCTGAGCAAGAAGATGACCCATTGAAAGGCTCTTGTCATCCCCCTTTTCAGCTTGCAGTGACCCAGGAGACGCGAACAGAAGTCGTGCGTGGAGCAGCTGAGAACGCATAGAAAAGGTGACTTCTGAGCGCTCTTTCCCTTTTTCTGTTGCCTGGAATGTGTTTCTCGTGGCTGCGGTTTCAGCAGCCAGTTTTAAACCACGAGAATGGGAGCTACGGGAAAAGACTCCTCCTCATGGTGGCCCTCGAGGGCAGGGTCGAGCAGCCCCTGAGGGTTTCAGATATTGTAACTCTTAACAGGGTAGAAAGCCTCAACTTTCTCCCAACGAGCAGCTGATGGTTTCTAACTGTGGGCCTTGCAGTTAGCGGCTCAACGCAGAACCACTACGCCACCAGGGCTCCTGTGGAAAGAATAGCGATATTTAAACCGGTCAGGACTGTAGATAGCGACTAACTCCATCTCTTCTTTTGCTATGGATTTTAAGCTACTGTTATATCAGGGCTCTATTGTTGGCTGCTGAACGTGATCCCTAACTAAGACAATGTTTTTCCAGAACATTGCCTTTCCTACTTTAGTCTACATCAGAATGACCCTGAGGGCTTGTTAAACAGATTGCTGCCCTACCTCTCACCACCCCACCCCCAGTTCCTCATTAAGCACAGCCGGGAGGGGGTGGGGGGAGCTAAGAATTTGCAGCCCTAACAAGTTCCCAGGTGACGGATGCAGGTCTACACTATGTTGTGAAAACCTCTGTCACGGTCGCCTTCCTGAAAATTATTTCTTCAATATCATACACATTAGGTCAAGTCAGCATATAGAAAATATCGACTATGACAATCAGCACCCATACTTTCAGAGACTAAGACGCCACCCTGGCACGAAGTCCACAAGTATTTTATATGCTTTGCCTTTGGCTACATTTCAAGGTTGAGGAGGTGCCTGTATTTTTTGAGTAATGACAAAGATTTGGCACATTTCCATAACTGTCTGTCCTTTCAAAATCATTTCCAACTACAATGCTGCCTTATTTGGAAGTATGTTATAAAATGTGATAAGAACAAATGAATTTATTAAGTGAAATTACAGTGGTAAAAGCTCAAGTTCAGGGCTGTGTGTTAACTATTAAAAAAATAAGATGCATGCTGGTGAGACGGCCTCTATGAAGTTGAAATTTTTCATGAACATTTCAAAGTGACAGTGCCCATTTTTTAAAAAAGATTGCACCAGAGAGACATACCATGTTAGCTGTTGAGTGGTTCAGGACATTAGAGGAAGGCCAGTGAAGAACAAATGCAACGGGAGTTATACCAAACCAACCTCTCTGCCATTCTCCCTCAGAGAGACCCTCTGGGTTTCCAAGGCTGTAGATCCTGATGGGAGGAGAAAGCCTCATCTTCCTCCCACAGAGCGGCTGGTGGTTTTGAACTGCTGACCTTGTGGCTAGTGCCCAATGTGGCTCCTCAGGGCTGCTCTGCAGGAGTGATGCTATCTCATAAACGCTTGTGGTTTTTACTATACTCAGAGCTAGATGAAAAAGTAGTGGGCCAAGAAAACTCAGCAAAATGTTATCTGCCTACAGGAACTGATTCTCATTTCTAATACTAGTGCTTGTTATTTTGTTTTATTATTATTGTAATTGTTATTGCCTGTTATTTTGTTTTAAATAGCAACCCAGAGCAGGTAAATTCTCTTGCAAATAACTCTTTGCCCAATTTACAATAAAATGTTTTAAAAGTAAATTAAATTAAAGAGGTATTTTCCAACAGATTTGCTCAGTGCAATCTATACATATATATTTAACTACTTCCCTAGGTATTGATAGTGGATCCAAGTAAAGTGAAATCCTTGACAATTTCAAATATATTATTCATTTATCATGTAATCATGTAATTAACCAATATTCTGAAAACAGAAAACTTCTCTAACTACAGAGAGGGTTTACTGGCTCTAAGTGGATTAAAAACACTGCCATCAAGTCGATGCGAACTCATAGTGATCCAGTAGGACTGGGTAGAACTGCCTTTGTGGGTTTCCAAGACTTTAATTTTACAGGAGCAGAAAGCCCCATCTCTCTCCTCTGGAGCAACTGGTGATTTTGAACTGCTGATCTTGCAATTAGCAGCCCAAGGCATAACCACTATGCCATCTGGGCTCCTATCAAATATCAAATTCCATTATATTTTCCCATGAGCTTTTTGAAATCCCCTCGTGTCTTTGTGTTTTCCACTTATCTAAAGGAGGATCCAGGTGTGGTTCATACATTGGTTTGCTTAAGAAACCTTTTTCATGTTCTTACTCTCCTTCAGGAGTCTGAGTACTGCAAATGGTTAAGCACTCAACTCCTGGCCAATGCTTGGTAGGTATCTCTTTGATGATCTGCTTCTGAAGGTCACAGCCTTGAAAACTCTAGAGGGAAGTTCTCTGCCCACAGGGTCACCTTGAGCTAGAATCTACTTAAGGGCATCGAATAACTCTTTCTTAGGAGGAACTTAGCTGGGTAACAGAGGGGTTGAAATGTCTCAAAAAAAATAGAAGAATTGGGCCCCAGATACACTCTTCATTCCAATGTATATCCTTATGTATGCTACTAAACCTTTAGGATCTGTTGTTTGTGTTTAAATTAAATGTTAATTTAATTGATCTGTTCCACCATCCTTGAACAGTGGCAGCTCTATGAAATATATGTATATATAATAAATATCTATATGTAAACATGAAGCAAATGATATTAATCATCTGGAACTTGAAATATATGTTTATAGAATAAGCATATGAAGAGGCTTCAAAAAGTTCACAGGAAAATGGAATTAAAAGATAATGGATGAGTAGGGAAGGGAGACAGCAGTCAGTATAAGATGTGAAAATAATAATAATTTATAATTATCAAGGGGTCATGAGGGTGAGAGGTGGCAGGGAGAGGAAAAAGAGGAGCTGACACCAAGGGGTCAAATAGAAAGTAAATGTTCAGAAAATAATGATGGCGACTTTCGTACAAATATGCTTGATTCGATTGATGTATGGATTGTTATAAGAGATGTAAGAGCCCCCCATAAAATGATCTTTAAATTAAAAAAGAAATTATAATCACACACACACAAAAAGATAATGAATGAAAATCAAAGGGCATGGAAACAACCTAGTCTAACTAATGGCCCACACAACCATCAGTCTCCACACCCCAAAACTAGAACTAGACGGTGCCCAACAATGACTACCAACTGATTTTAAAATAATCACATTACAAACTCCTGGATAAAATTGGAGGAAAATGTGAAACAGATTCAAAAATCATAAAAGAGACCAGGCTTTCTGGTCAGATAAAGACGGTGAGGACCTTCAAGATTATGAACCTTCTCCTTCAGGTTTGGAAATGAACTCATGTCCATGTGAATCCTCAGCCGTGTAAGATGTTAAGGCAGCACTGGCCCACGCATTGACTTCTCAGGGACGACGGATCAATGACAGCACATTCACGGCAGGCAATGCACTCGTTGCAACAGAAAGCATATGAGTTGTTGAATGTAAAAGAGTTGATCTGCTCAGTAAACCTTCACCTAATTCAAAATAAAAGGATGTGGGGAAAAAAGATAATAGAATTTTCCAAGTACTGTTTTGAAGCTGCCCTCATCTCACACACAGAAACTTGTACATAGGTATCAGCCACCTTGAGTTGCATGGAGGGGCTGCAACCCCACGCACGTCCATGTCTGTCACCACTGTTTATAGATGAACAAGGTCCCAAATTGGTTAGCTGACCTACCTACGGCCCGTCAGGGGTGGAGCTGAGACAGAATCCAGGATGTGTGACAGCTCAAGCTTTACTCCTGCTACGTGCTTCCTGATGAGCAAGAAAGTGCTAGACAACTGCCTTTTGTTAATTTGCCCCACGAAGTGCTGATTTCTCTGAAATGCAGTGAATTTATATGGGCCTTCTAGCCGCAATTCCTTATGTGATTTATTATAATTCCGTACTCTATGCCTGTGGCTGTCATCCCATTTTGGAGGGTATAGGATTAAAGTATAGGATTAAGGTGGGATTTCTGCTGAATAGGTGTCACTTTACTGGGGGCTGGGAGTGGGGGGAGTGCTGAAGTCACTATCCTTTATTCTCCTTGGAGAAATGATTTGCTGAAAGGCACAAACCACACCTCCAGCAAAGGCATTCCTCTGTGTTTCTCTTGGACACCAAGAGAGATCCCAGCATCACTGGAAGGAAAGCACATTGAGATCTCTGTCTGAAGCAGTGGAGGTCAAGACCAGGGGCACTAGAGATGTGGCATGGAGGGTATGGGACAGAGTAAAGGAACCAGGCCCAAGGAAACCAGGAGACAGAGCCAAGGAACTATGGCAAGACTGAAAAACAGAGCAACAGACAGGCTTCCTGGTCCACGGGGACCACAGGCCCACAGGCTGAGAGGGGAAGGAACAGAGAGAGACTTCCATGATGGCTGAGCAGAGGCTTTGCTGTGGACCAATAACTGTAGCCTTACTGTTCCTGATCCTGACTTGTGATAACTATTCACTCCCTCAATGAGCCCCATAATTGTATTACCTGGGTGTTCTGTGTGGCCATTGCAGTGAGTTCCACCCAACATAGAAGCAGAGTGCTGTGAAGGAATGGTTGGTGTCAGAACAGGTAAAGAAGGATGGCGTCTGGAGGCATGTCTGAATCCCACATCATGGCAATAAGGAATCGTGAGGAGTTCGGATAGGGTCTGTTTCATCCGTCTTGTAGCCCCCAGAGACTGTGGACGTAAACTGTCAGCCGGGGTTGAGGGCAAGTCAGCATTTCAGGGGTCCTTGGCATTTCCTTTCTCCAGTCCTCTGCTCTTTGGCATTCCTGCCCCAGTCCTGCCTGATCGCAGGGCCTCCTCGTCCTCCGGGCTGCTGGCTGTGGGCTGTCCTCCCTTCACGTCCTTGTTCCTGAGGGTCGTTCCTCTTTGCCTCTTGTTTTGTCTGCTTTTCCACTCAAGTCTCATTTGCCTGCTTCCAATCCCACTTGCACATTTCTTCCATCTCTTGGTGGTGTGCTTGATTATAAACTAGGGGAGCCTCTTTTTTTTCATGGAAGGTCTCCTGGAATTGGCTAGCTCCCAAAGTCTCTTGGG
This sequence comes from Tenrec ecaudatus, assembly GCF_050624435.1. Lineage (NCBI taxonomy): Eukaryota > Metazoa > Chordata > Mammalia > Afrosoricida > Tenrecidae > Tenrec > Tenrec ecaudatus. Next base: position 71,471,812 of record NC_134531.1, on the reverse strand, counting down.
AAAACGCAGTTTTAGATAAAGCCTTGTAGCCATGCCAAGCTCTTAAGCACAGAAGATAAAAAGTGGCGTCGTTTCTAGCAAAAGGCTTTCTGGGAAATATGTTGGGCTTATGAAATGACCTTGAAATTGATCAAGCATGGAGGCAGCACACAATCAGCAGTGAGTTATTGCATTCCAGGCACAGCTCGATGCTGGGCGAAGAAGACAATCAGGACAGGCTCTCCCTCCTCCATGAGCTCCTGGCCCAGAGGGAAATGAATATGTGCACACCATTATCTCAGAGACTGATGGCTGCTGCCCTTCCTAACCATTTCTATCTCCTTTCATAGGAGTAGAACTTTCCTCTCTAGAATAAAGGTTTCATTTCCCAGACTCCTGTGAGGTAGATGCAGTCATGTGATTAAGAGCTGGCCAAACCAATCCAAAAGCAAACTCAATGCCACTGAGTTGATTCGAACCGCATGGCCCTATGGGACAGAACAGAACTGCAGAAGTGCCCTTGAACTTCCGAGACTCAGTCTTTATGGAGAAAGTTTCATCTCTCTCCTTCGAAGCTGCTGCTTTGGAACTGCCAACTTTGCGTGATACGTAACCCACACACCACCAGGGCCCCTGCAAGCCAAGGGAATATAAATGGAAGTTGAAGTCTTCCTGGCCAGGACTTCAGACTTCCTGGATCAGAGATAGGAGACCATAATCTCAAAGGAATTCCAATCTCTAGAAATCTTGAGCATCATAAAAAGGTATTGTCTCATGGCACAAAGGGTGAGTGCTTTATGCTACCGAAATAAATAGTGAGAAGTTCCCATTCATCTTTCACATCCAAGATGAATGGCAGCTTCTCTGTTGAGTCCAAGTTCAAATAGCTTGACTTCAAAGAGGCCTCTTCAGATATATCCCGCACAGTCTAATTGAGATTCCCCTCTCTTCACCTGGCTTTTATGGCATGCATCACCATTTGTCATTATAGATGCACTTAGGTGCTTGTGTGTGTGTTTTTTTAATTTGTTTTCCTTTTAAAAATCATTTTATTGAGGGCCCATACAGCTCTTATCACAATCCATCCATGCATCCATTGTGTCAAGCACATTTGTACATTTGTTGCCATCATCATTCTCAAGGTGTTTTCTTTCTACTTGAGCCCTTGATATCAGCTCCTCATTTCCCCCCTCCCCCACCCTCCTTCCCTCATGGACCCTTGATAATGTATAAATTACTATTATTTTGTCATATTGTGTGTGTTTTTAAATGACTGCCTCCCCCTACCAGATTAAAGCTCCAGGAGGACGGGGGCAAGTGTGTCTCAGTGCCAGGTTCACAGTCAATGCCCGATACATATTTGCTGCAGCAAGAAGGCCTACACTTTTGGTGGCTAACCCGAGAACCACTCTTTTCCTTCACTTCTGAACTGAGGCGGGTCTCGGAAAACCTTGTTTCTTTTGCCATTTTGGTTCTGTGTGGATCAAAGAAGCTAGCATGCCCCACATAGAAAGCAGACTTCTCACTTTGCAAAAGTCAAGTTGTTGGTTCTTGCTGTTTCAGCGCCTTGCATTTGAGTGAAAATGGTGCCTTTCAGTTGCGGTGAGAACAAGGGAAAACAAAAGAGAGTTGCCCAGCAGCAGGGCATCAGGTGACCGCTTCCAAGGTCAAGACCTTAGGTTGTCCTTGGCATGAGAGCAAGCAGCAAGGTCCTGAAATGTCCTTCCATGACATGAAAGTGTAATGATAACTCAAAATGAATGGGCCGTCCCTGACATCTTGACCATCAACCATCTTTTAGAAAGGTCACAGGGGCAAAATCTGCTCTTTTTCTTTTTTGCCCCACTTTGGGACAGAAACAAAAATAGGATGTGAAATCAGAAAAACCTGTTTCTTGACACCAGTTAGATAAAACTCACAAGATGGTGTGGACTCTAAAAAAAAGTTGCATAAAAGAAAACAGGAAGTGCACAAAGACATTAATAATTCAGTTCAAGGTTGCTGATCACCGGCCTGCGGAAGCAGTGAATTACATGGTGCGTTTTTTTCTAGCCAAAGTCTCTAACTCCCACCAAACGACCTTTGTGTGCTTGTGTCTGGCAAGAAGGTGGGGGAAGATACTGATAGGATTCACCTGTGAGTCACTGTGAACAAGATCCCCTGTAGTGCTCTATGAAATGGCAGGAGGAGGGATCTCATTACCAGCAGGAGCTTAGAGCAGAGCACATTCTCTGGACCTGAAATCCCTACACAGCAGAACCAGGAGCCAGAGCATGGAACAGAGTGGTGGACTTCCCAACTCACAGAGCACGTAAGCTTAGTGATTTTATTCAGGAAACTGGCTTGTGAAGTAGACTGCCTCTGGGCACTTCATTGGGGAAGCTGAGCTTGCTGGCCCACAGAACTTGAGCTGAATTCTTCAGGCTGTGGCTAACTGGAATGAGGCACTTAAGTCAAGGAGCTGGCTTTACTGACCCACAGAACTGGAGCTGAATGTCCTTTGGAGCCTATATGAGAAAGCCTGAAAGGACTTTGTAATGTCCTGTGAAACACCTCTATTCTGAACACTTCTCAGCGGCATTACAACCTGTTGACTTCCTGAATAGACCTTTTTATCATGAATGTGGTCTGGGAGTTCTGGGTAGCCATTGCCATGGCTATTAGAGCCTAGAGAGGTAAGCTAGGCATCATTAAGATGGCACATTGTCTGACTGCCAGCCTAGTCACTGTGGCTATTAACCTCAGAAGCAGAAAGGTCTCTGTCCCTCCCAGATGCATCCAGCTTGCATGAGAATCAGGCCATTTAAAGGGATCTGCAAGGAATTGAGGTGGCTATTCAAATGTCACTGCATTCTAGAAGCTTCCACTCAGCTTCCCTGCCAGGGAGCAACCCCTCTAGGCTCTGACACCTGTGCCCTTGATGTTTCTTCACAGCCCTTAGCACCAGCTCATTTCTGTGTGGATGTGTTTTGTTTATTCTCCTGATTCCTATCTCCCTATAATGCCAGTTTCCATAGAGCAAGGCAAAACTGAGGGACCTCACAAAGTTCATCGAAGAATGGAATTAAAAGGTAATTGAACTTTTTCAGAAACTTTTTGACACCCCATCACCCCTCACATTTTTACTAACTGCAGAGCTCCTATCCCTTGGAACAACGATCAAAAAATACATCTTTCTGTATGGATGCCAACTCAATATAAAGAATATTTTAAAATCTCACGTCTGGACCAATAAACAATATCATGTTAAACAGAGTCTATCCAACCAGCAAGCCTTGTCTTCTTTATGATTTTGAGTTTGAGGGTTTTTTTTGAAATCATTTTATTGGGGACTCTTACAGCTCTTATCACAATCCATCCATCCATCCATTGTGCCATCATCCTTCTCAAAACATTTGCTTTCTACTTGAGCCCTTGATATCAGCTCCTCATTTTTGCCCCTCCTTCCCTGCCTCCTCTCCCTCATGAACCCTTGATAATTTATAAATTATTATTATTTTGTCATGTCTTACACTATCCGATATCTCCCTTCACCCACTTTTCTGTTGTCCATCCCCCAGATTTTGAGTTTTTGTTCCACATTTTGCTCCTGCGGTGTCCACGATCATCTCATGTGAGTCCTTTCAGAGCAGTTGGCAGTGGTAACTGGGTGCTGTATAGTTCTTCTCATCTCAAACATCTGAATTCTTCTTCAACTTTCTTTACTCTTCTTTCCTCCTGGCAGGGAGAGATCAATAATTGTACCTTAGATGGCTGCTCGGGAGCTTTTAAGGCCTCAGTCACTACTCACTAAAGTAAACTATAGAACATTGTCATGCTTGGTGTGCTGGTCTGAGTTGTCTAGAGAAACAAGACCAGTGACACTCATCTAGGCTTAAGAGACAACTTTATTTCAAGAAGTACTTTTATATCAAGCAGGCAGCCCAGCCCAGCCCAACTTAGATCCATGGGTGTGATGGGTGTAGCCAGAGCCCTCTTCAAATTCACATAATGCAGGCAGATGACGCAGAAAGGTGAAGCAGGATGCGGGGAGATCAGACCCATAGGTGCAGAGTTCACTTGGACCCAAGCTGTAAGAGAACGTAACAAGGCACTGGGGCGCTCTGGGTCAGGAGGCCCTGGAGGCAGACACAGAGGCCCAGCTAGGAGGAGAGCGAAGGGCAAGAGAGGGGAAGAGGATTTCTTTTTTTATGGGAAAGGTCACATCCCACGGAGTCATCCTCAGGTTGGAACCCACCGCTACCACCACACAGGTGCAAGTGGACATAAAATCTAACCACCACCCTTGGGAGATCAGTGAAACCACGCTGCAGACGGATGCACACAAAGGCGACACCACAAGGCTCAAGCATAATGCTTGTGAAGATGGCACAGGCGTGGGCAATGCTTTTTTCTGTTGTGCACAAGGCCCTCAGGAGTTGGGGCTGCGCACAGCCCCCTGCAGTAGCAGAACAATGCCTGGGACAGCCAACCCCCAACCTGAGAAGTTGCTGTCGAATCCAATTCCAACTCACGGCCGCCCATGTATCCGAGAAGAACTGTGTTCCGTAAGGTTCTCCATAGCCGATGATGGGAACAGATGACCAGACTTACCTTCAGAAGCGACCTCTGATTGGGCTCAGATTCCCAAACTTTAAATTAGCACTTTGTTATTAATCGAGGTGCATCTTGCCAACATCTGCATGGGTCTCACCACCAACCTTTCGGTGAGCAACGAGGGCTTAACCCTGTGTCTGGCACCTGATCCCCAAGCTGAACCACTGCCATCGAGTCGATCCTGACTCTCAGCAACCCTCTACAGGGTGCTCAAGACTGCAAATCTCTAAGGGAGCAGGTGGCCTCGTCATTGTCCTGCAGAGCAGCTGGTGGGTTTAAACCGCCAACCTTGCGGTGAGCCGCCCAACACTTACACAACAGCACTCCCAGGACGCCTTGTCTACCCACTGTGCCACCAGGGCTCCTTAGGGAGTGGGCACATAATAAGTAAAGAGTAAACACATTGCACATCAGGAACGTTATTTGTCCAGACAACCTGACTCACCAACAGGAACACAAATGGTCTACATTTCCTTAAGATGTATGACTTACATTTGGACCAGAGGTCTATGTGAAATCAACTCTCTGTATCAATATGACATGAATTTCTAAAAGGGTGTAGTGAGTCAAAAACATATCCTGGGTCTTTCCAGGATAAAAACCCAGGCAAGCAGGTTTGTGGAATCGATATTGGAGACTCCCGGGGATTAAGGAAAGTGAGCAATTACCGGTCCACAATCAGCGGCCGTATGCCGTTTCTCTGAGAATTTGCTTGCATTGGGTTTGGGGCTCTTTGGCATAGAGGGAATGAAGAAAGCATGTTATGGTATCACACAGAAGCAGCCTCACGACCTCGGTGGGTCAAACAGAGTGTGGGAAGCATTTTAGCAAGTGCTGTCACAGATGCCCTTCAGTAAGCTCAGACGCTTCCCCAAAGACCAGCCCTGAGTTACTTACCTCCACTACACTCATGCAGTTCGCCGCTGGTACACCCTCGCGGTCAGAAGGGACGCACTGAAAATGACAGCAGGGTCACCATGGTCACAAACACTGCAAATGCTTTGCAGAGGCAAGCTGCTTGTAATAACGCATTTCCGTAAGATCTGGTGAACATTTGGGGGAAAGATAAAGCAGGTGCAACCATGATAATAAAAACAAATATTGATGGGTGCAGTGTAGCAACGATGAAACATACAGCTTTCCTCTAGTTCCTAATTGCTTCCTCCCCACCCACTGTCATGATCCCAATTTTAGCTTACAAATCTGGCTAGACCAGAGGATGTACACTGGTACAGATAGCAACTGGAAACACAGGGAATCCAGGTGGATGATCCCTTCAGGACCAGTGGTGAGGGTGGAGATGCCGGGAGGGTGGAGGAAGGCTGGAGTAGAGAGGGGGGACCGATTACAGGGATCTATATATAACCTCCTCCCTGGGGGGTGGACAACAGAAAAGTGGGTGAAGGGAGATGTTGGACAGTGTAAGATATGACAAAATTAACAATTTATAAATTATCAAGGGTTCATGAGGGAAAGAGAAGTGGGAAGGAAGGGGGGGAAATGAGGAGCTGATGCCAGGGGCTTAAGTGGAGAGCAAATGTTTTGAGAATGATGAGGGTAACGAATGTACAAATGTGCTTCATACAATTGATGTATACATAGATTGTGATAAGAATTGTATGAGCCTCCCCAATAAAATGATTTTTAGGGGAAAAATATTTCACAATATATAAAAAAATATTGAGCTTTGAGAAGGTGGCAGGCAAAGGAGGGATGGAATTAGGGGGACCCCAAGGCTCCCATTTTTATCCCTCAGGGTAATAATCCACCATTTAAGGTCAAACGGACAGCATCTACCCAAGGACCGAATGCAGAGTGTGAGGGAAGAAAGAATGGAAGCAGGGAACAGGGAAGACGTGGGCTAAGTGGCGATACAGTGAGCACAGTGCCACGTCTGAGTTGAGTCAGAATGTGCATGAATTACTGAATGTAAAACTAAGCTCTGTGAACCACCACCTAATTCACAATGCATTAAGAGAAAGAAGAGGAGGAGGAGGAAAAAATTCCTGTTTGCTTTGACAAATACAGGAATTTCATCATTGGTATAAATCATTGTCTTAATAAAAATTACTTTTTTAATCCTCCAAATACCTTTCCATATAGGATGATTTGGAGGCTGGTTATATACTGAATTTAAGAAGTTTCCCTTTACACAATGCAGGTGCTATCATACAGAACTAAAATTAGATGCATTTTTCTCAACTCTCAGAATTTAAAATCATTATCAAAAATTATGGGAGCAAATAAAGTGAGAGAAAGGAGAGTCATAGAATAAGGATATATCAATTTCCCAGACTGGCCAGTGGCCATGCCCATGTTCGCATATTGTCTACGGCAAATTTTAGCTCTGTGATGACAGACATTACAGTTGTGATGGAGATGCCTACAAAAGAGAAAATATTGAATAGCTGGTCCTTTACAGAAGATTGACAATCTCTGATAGCTATTAAAGAGGAGGAGGATTCACCAGACTATCATGGTGTGATTAAAATATTCCTAAAGGCTGTATAATGTCCTTCTCTTTCATTCCTTTTTATGAAACAACCCTCTGATTAAAACCACATTTTTGAGGTGTGTTACTGGATTAGGAAGCGAATGTGAAGACTTATGAAGCACAGATTTCCAATCAGTATTTCTCATTGTAAATCAATAAATTGACCTGCTAGTATAGTCTCATAAATTCACACAAGATCCTCGGGTTGTCTAGGGGGTCTTGCACGTCTAGTTACTGGCTAGTGTGCTGGCCTGAATGACAGCTAGCTGATCCTGTGGTGCCCCTCGAGACCTGAGCTCACATGATCTTATATTCACATCCCCTTGGAGGTCAAGCACAAATGTGTGCCACAAATGTGCTTGGTGTGTGTGAACTTGGATTTCTAGGTCCCTTTTCCTTTATTGAAGAGCCCTGGTGGTATAGTGGTTACACACTGAGCTTCTAACCACAAAATCAGCCTTTTGAAACCACCAACCACTCCACAGGAGAAAGAGGGGGATTTCTACTTCCATAGAGTTAGTCTTGGAAGCCCACAAGGGCAGTGCTACCCAATCCTATAGAGCTGCTGTGTGTTGGAATCCATTTGACTCCAACAGTGAGTTTGGTGGGATTTTTCTCCCTTTATTTATTTTTTAAATGTTATTGGAATAAATGAATGAGCTACATTTTAAAAGTCAAATAGAAGTATGAGCTTCAAATAGCAAATGCCATTCACATCCACAAGAGCCTCCTGGCCTCTGAGTCTCATTAGCCAGAGCATCTCTATGGAACTCTTTTCATTGAATTCCCTCGTTATTACCTTCATAACTACATAACGTGCTAAATAAAACTCCCGTGATACACATGCATCAAGGAAATAATGAGTTCCTTCAAGTTTGGAAGCATCCTTGGTGTCACCCAGTCCAACCTTCACTGATTTTTCTCTGCACTCGGTGTTCAGCTTCCTGGAGCTTCCTTCAGTGCAGCTATGGGTTGTCCCACCATCTTCTGAGATCCCCCCTTTACTGAGCTTTCTGCACCATCTCAGGAACTCACAGGGGCAGTTCCACCCTGTCCTGTAGGGTCACTGTGAGTCAGCATCGAATGGATGGCAGTGATGTCGGCTTCTGAGTTTTTCCTACTGACAGATTGCGCAGTTCTTCAATCTTGAGGGAGGATGAATAGAAGATATAAGTGTTATTGCCTCTCAGGTCTTTTTTATATCCATATCAAAATTGGTTGATAGATTTTCTAGGTATGAAATTATATTAAAAAACCATGTTCCGTGGGGCAGGAGGAAAGTCAAGGGAAATAGAGGAAAGAGCTAGGAGGCAAAGGGCCTTTATAGAGGTCTAGACAGACATGTACATGCAAATATATATATGAGGATGGGGAAATAGATCTATGTGTCTATATTTATAGGTTTAGTATTAAGGTGGTGGAAGGACCTTGGGCCTCTACTCAAGCACTCCCTCAATGCATGAATACTTTCTTCTATTAAATTGGCATTCTATGATGCTCACCCTCCTGACACAACTGCTGAAGCCAAAGAGGGTGAACAAGTAAATGTGGTGAAGAAAGCTGATGGTGCCCGGCTATCAAAAGAGATAGTGTCTGGGGTCTTAAAGGCTTGAAGGTGAACAAGCGGCCATCTAGCTCAGAAGCAACAAAGCCCACATGGAAGAAGCACACCAGCCTGTGCAATCACAAGGTGCCAAAGGGATCAGGGATAAGGCATCATCAAAAAAAAAGTCTTACCATAGTGAATGAAGGGGGAAGTTCAGAGTGGAGACCCAAAGCCCATTTGTCGGCCACTGGAGACCCCCTCACAGAGGGGTCTAGGGGAGGAGATGAGTCAGTCAGGGTGCGATGTAGCACCGATGAAGAATATAGCTTTCCCCCAGATCCTGGATGCTTCCTCCCCACCCCAACTACCATGATCTGAATTCTACCTTGCAAGTCTGGATAGAGTAGAGGTTGTACACTGGTGCATATAGGAGCTGGAGGCACAGGGAATCCAGGGTGGATGATACCTTCAGAACCAGGGGGTGAGGGGTGATGCTGGGAGAGTAGAGGGTGAGTGGTTTGGAAAGGGAGAACTGATTACAAGGATGTACATGTGACCTCCTCCCTGGGGGGTGGACAACAAAAAAGGGGATGAAGGGAGACGCCAGATAGTGCAAGATATGACAAAATAATAATTGATAAATTATCAAGGGCTCATGAGGGAGGGGGGAGCAGGGAGGGAGGGGAAAAAAGAGGACTCGATGCAAAGGGCTTAAGTGGAGAGCAAATACTTTGAAAATGATTAGGGCAAAGAATGCACAGATGTGCTTTATACAATTGATGTATGTATACGTATGGATTGTGATAAGAGTTGTATGAACCCCTAATTAAATGTTTTAAAAAACAAAACAAAAAACCACGTTCCCTCAAAAGTTGGGGGCCCATTATCTCCTAGTTTCCTGGTTGCTGTGTTGGTTTTCCTTCCTAGACTTTCTATCCTTTGGAGGCTGCCTCTTTCCCAGATGCCCTGGAATTTTGCAGAGATGTATTTTGGTGTGAATTTTTTATATATATAATAAAGGTCAGTTTTTATAAGTGAAAGTAACGTTTTTGGTAGTACATTCTCACACACCAGAATGGGCCATCGCCAACAAGCCTGGAGCAACACATGAAGAGACAAGGAAAATGGGGGTGGGGGGCGGCACCAAAAAGAGGAACTTTTTTTAAAATCTTGGAGCTGGCAATCAATAGTCTCTTTAAAGCGGGTGGTCTGTACATTCAAGTTTGGGAGCTTTTACTTTCTTTTAAAAATATTTTTGGGAGCGGGAGGAAGGTAAAAGAAATCAGAGGAAAGATCTAGGAAGCAAAGCTATGGATAGTACCTCTGTTTAGAGGTATGCACTTATGAAAATATATTAATTCATAAAAATAGAGCTATTGGCCCATGCACACATATTTATATGGCAATACATTGAGGAAGTGGATGGACATTGGGCCTCTGCTCAAGCCTCCCTCAGTGCAAGAACACTTTGCTCTAACAACATGGCATCTGTGATGCTCACCCTCCCAGCACAATTGCTGAAGACAAAATGGGTGCATAAGCAAATGTGGTGAAGAAAGCTGATTGTTCCCAGCTATCAAAAGATATAGCTTTTGGGGTCTTAAAGGCATAAAGATAAACAAGAGGCCAACTAGCTGAGAATCAACAAGCCCACATGGAAGAAGCACACCAGCCTGTGCAACCATGAGGTATTGACAAAATCAAGTAACAGGCACCAAAAGACCACAAACAAACAAAAAACACTGTTGAGAATGAGGGGGCCAAAGAAGAAACCCAAAACTCATCTGTAGATAATAGGACATTCCCTCACAGAAGGGTCAAAAGTAAGGGATGAGCCAACCATGGAGCAGTATAGCATCAATGAAATACACAATACTCCTCTGGTTCTTTGAGGCTTCCTCACCCCCCACTATTATGACCCTAGCCCTGCCTTTCAGTTCTGGCTAGACTCAAGCATGTACACTAGTACAGATAAGAGCTCAGGACACACAGAATCCAGCTCAGATAGACCCCTCAGGAACAGAAATGGGAGTTGTGATACCAGGGGGGGGGAGGAGGAAAGAGGGGAAGGAGGGGGCGCGGGGGAACCGATAGCAATGGCCAATGTATAATACTCCCCCAAAGGGGGATAAACAACAAACATGGGTGAAGGGAGACAGGGATTGGCGTAAGATATGAAAATAATAATAATTTAAAATTTATCAAGGGGTCATGAGGGGAGGAGGGGAGGTGGGAGGGGAAAAAGAGGAGCTGATACCAAGGGTTCAAATAGAAAGTAAGTATTTAGAAAATAATGATGACAACGTATTTACAAATATGCTTGATACAATTAATGTATGGAATGTTATAAGAGCTATAAGACACCCCCCCCCGATAAAAATGATTTTTTAAAACTGAAAAAAGACCCCAAATAAAATGATTTTTTAATAAAATAATTTTATTCCTCTTTTTTTCTATTCTCTTTTCCCCCATGGTTCTTTTAATTAGAAATTTGAGTTTTCTTGATCAAGCTTATGATGTTTGTGGCTTCTTCCTTATATTTCCATCTCTTTGTCTTTGTTTCTTCTACCGCCTGGAAAATTCCCTTGAGTTTTCCTTTGAAACCTTCTATTGACATTTTTCTTTTTTCAAACGTATTTTTCATTTTAAAAGCTTTCTTATTCTCTACATGTTTCTTCATCCACCCTTCCCTCCACCCTCATTCTACTCTAATTTCCAGGATACAGCATCTTCTTTCACCTCTCTGAGGTTTTTGTTACATATTTTTAAATGTTTTCTCTGCTCCCTTCATTACCTATTTTTCTTTTTAAAAATTTTCCGTGATCTATTTCCCGTGGATTCCCTTGTTCCTTTTATTTTAGTCTTTGTGTTTTGTATCAGAGGTTTCATTAGCCTAATATTTCACAGTTGAAATTCAATTTTAAGAGAACGTTTATTTACATACCTAGTGGTAACAAAGCAGATGATATAAAGGTTCCTGCCCATGTAAAGAATGAGAAAACTGGAAAGTTATAGTTTAAAAAATATTTTCAGAAATTGTCTATTGTCTGTTATGTGCTATAGAGCAGGCTCCAATCCATAGTTACCCCCCTCTGCACAACAGGACAAAATGCTGCCCGGTCCTGCCCCATCCTTACAATTGTTCCTCTGTCTGAGCTCATTGACGTCAGTCCATCTCATTGAGGAGTTTCCTCTTTGTCACCGCCCCTCCACTTTACCAAACACAATGTCCTTCTCCAGGGACTGGTTTCTCCTCTCAATGTGTCCACAGTATGTAGAATGAAGTTTTGCCATCCTTGGCTCTAATGAGCACTCTGGCCTTACATCTTCCCATGCAGATTAATTGGCCCTTTTAGCAGTCCATGGTACTTTCAGCATTCTTCTTTCAGACATTAAGTACGCAGAAATCACAAAACTGTGACCTCTGAGAAAAACTGTACTATCAGCTAGGCTGTCTCGCTGGAGGTATGCCCCGACTTTGCCCTCAAGGGGAAACCTAAACAGAAAGTAGAATTTGGAGATGTCAAGGTAGCTAAAATTTGCAAGACAGAGAACTTGATCAACCAGAGTCACATAAAGAAACAACAAAACTCACTGCCATCAAGTTAATGCCAACTCATAGCAACCACATAGAACAGGGGAGAATTGCCCTTGTGAGTTTCCCAGGTTGTAACTCTTTAGAGAGTAGAAAACTCCATTATTCTTCCTCAGAGAAGCTGGTGGTATCAAACTACTGACCTTGTGGATTGCAGCCCAATAGGTAACACCTAAGCCATCAGGGGTCCTTAAGAGTTACATAGAGGTCTCTTAGCCTGGTTAAGGGCCCTTTGGACTTCTTTTCCAAAGAAACCCACTTCAGTAAAATCACTCTCTTTGTTCAAACCTTAAAAAATATGTTTTTAAGAGTTACATAGAGTTGCTGAAATCTGCATTGGATTTCCTTAGAGACTTAGGCTAAAGTAATCTGTATATGCGTATATATGAAATTACATTAGGCTGGACAAGAATATCTTCCAAGAAAATAAAAATAACCACTGAGGAGCTCGGTGGAAATGGCTCAGTAAACAGTTGCTAAGCACGATCTTGAAAGTTAGAACCCACTCGGCTTCTCTGCAGGAGGAAGAGCTGGCACTCTGCTCACAGGAGGATTACCACCCAGAAAACCCCATGGGCAGTTGTAGTCTGTTGCATGTATTTGCTATGAGTAAAAATTGACTCAACAATGACACTGAACTGTAACAATAAGACAAGTGGCTATCAAATCCCCAGAGGACTGAAAAGCATTCAAGTCCCTTCCAGAGGGAAGGAGTTTCACTGACTCCATTATTATCCCAGAAAGGTCATGCCTTGTAGTCGAGGCTCACCCCGCTACAGGATACTGGATCCGCTAGAGCTCCCGTAGGGTATCAGAAAACAAACAGCAAAAGGACTAAATCGGGGCTTCTCATTGGTTAATTATTCCTGCAGAGAATTTAATTTGCCTCTCTAGCTCAAACTCACTGCCATCGAGTCAATTTCAATTCATAGCAACTCTCTGGGACAGGGTAGAACTGTCCCTGTGAGTTCCCAAGATTGTACTTTTCTAAGGGAGTAGACAATGTCATCTTTCTCCCTTGGAGCCGCTGATGGTTTCAGACTTCTGATGTTATGGTTAGCTGTCCAATCCTTAACCCACCACGCCACCAAGCCTTTCCACCTCAGGTCACTAAATAAGAACCTACCTTTAAAAAATATCCCCCTCATGATTCTTTGAGGCCATCTGAGATGACAAAAATATTGGCTTCCTCTTCTTGGACGGAGGAGGAGCTCTGGTGGCCTAGTGGTTACAGGTTGGGCTGCTATTCACTCAAGGTCAGCAATTTGAAACCATCCACGACTCCTTGGGAGAAAGATGAGGCTTTCTATTCCCGTTAGCAGTTACCGTCTTGGAAACCCACAGGGGCAGTTCTGCCCTGTCCTATAAGGTTACTAAGAGTAAGCATTGGTACTTGATGTCAATGAGTTCAGTTTGGTCTTAGAGAGGGGAGCCCTAGGGGTCAAGCCTACCAGCTGCTTTGAGCAAGAAAAAAAATGAGGCTGTAAAGATTTACTTATAGTCTTGAAAACCCTATGGAGCAGTTTTACTCTGCCCTATAGGGTCACTATGAATAGGATTTGACTACATTATAGGTTCCCAAACTTATTTGACCCACTGTCCTCTTTTCAGGGGAAAAAAAATTACTCAGCAGCCCCTGGCAATGAAAAACTTGTATACAGTAGTCCATAATCCAGGTTAAAGTGTAGGTATCTGCTTCTGTAGCAGCCCCCTGTATCATTCCAGGGCCCACTTGGGGAAACACCAGTCTAGAGGGAAATGAGTTTAGCTTGGATTTTTTTTCTCCGTTTCTTAACCTAGATATGGTAAGTAGGCCTTTGCTCTCTCACTCTGGATCCCATCTTGCTTGTGAGACATTTTATTTAAATCCTCAACAAAACAAAGCACATAGCTTTTACTTGCTTGCCTGAAGCATGAACCCAGTCATAGTGTAGATTCCGAATCAGAGTGACCCTAAATACGGCTTCTGAGACTGTAAATCTTTATGGGAGCAGACAGCTTCAATTTGGCATCTAATCTTGTAGTTAGCAGGCTAGCACTTACCCAACAACGTCAACAGGTCTCACATAGTTTAGACATATTACCAAGAGAAACCAGTACCTGGAAAAGGATGTTATGCTTGGTAAATCAGGGGCAGCAAACAAGAGGAAGCCCTTCAATGAGATGGATTGACAGTGGCTGCAACAAAGGGCTCAAACACAACAATGGGAGGATGGCGCAGGACGAGGCAGTGTTTGAGTCTGTTGTACACAGGGTCCCTCTGAGTCAGAATGGACCCCACGGCACCTAACAGCAACACAAAGTCTAAAGCACAGTAGAAGGGGAAGAAATTGATGGTCCATAGTATTTCAAAGTGCCTCACAAGTCTGGGAATTGGAAACATAAATAAGGAGTTCCACAAATTGATCAAAGGATCCCTGGTGGTGGTGTAGTGGTTTTGCACGGGATGGCTAGTTGGGAGGTCAGCAGCTTGAAACCACGAGCCACTCCGAGGGAGAAAGATGCGGTTTTCTACTTCATGAGGAGTTACAATCTCAGAAACCCATAGTATCAGTCCTACCTTGTCCCATGGGACTGCTGAGTTGGAATCAGCTCAATGGCAGTGAGTTTGGTTTCAGTATAGACTGATAATGAGGGGTCTCTGGTGGCGCAGTGGATTGCATTCTGATGCTAACCAGAGAGTCAGCAGTTCAAACTGGCCAGCTACTCTCCAGGAGAAAGATGAGGTTTTCTATTCCTCTGAAGAGTTACAGTTTGTTGTGAGAGCCCTAGCTCTCCACCACTAAACTAGTCTATAGTTCGTCATCTGCAGAAACAGTAAAGATTTAGTCAGATGCTGAGTCAGACTAATATCAGAGGCAGATGCAGGGCATCACACTGGTTCATTCATGGCCAATGAAGTGAAACCAGAAGAGACCCAGATTTTGTTTGTTTGTTTATCTATTTATTTATTTATGGTGAGGATGGGGAAGGAGATTTATTCTGCTGACCATAGCATTTCTATGAGTCAAGTAACTTAACAGCCCTTAATGACACATCTTCACATAATGGATTAACAAAATTTTGGTATAAAATGTTATTTATACGGGTCTTCTAAGATTGTGTATCATTTACTATAATTTACTTTATACAAGCACATTTGCTCCCATCATCATTTTCAAAACATTTTTTTCCACTTGACCCCTTGGTATCAGCTCCTCATATTTCCCCTCCACCCCCCACCTTCCCTCCCTCACAAACCCTTGATAATTTATAAATTGTTGTTATTTTTTCATGTCTTACATTGACCAATATCTCCCTTCACTCACTCTTCTGAGACCCACATTTTAGAAATTTGGGTGATATCCAGAATGCTAGCTTCTTCCTTATTCAATGTCCAAATCTCACATACATACGAGGTGACTGAAAATGCCATGGCTTTTGTCAGTCTCACCTTAGTCTTCAAAGTAACATCCATGCTTTCAGTACTTTAAAGAGGTCTTGGAAAGCAGATTTACCCAATGCATCATTTGCTCTCTTGACTTCTGCTTCCATGAGCACTGATTGTGGATTCAAGCAGGATGAAGTCCTTGACAACTTTAATCTGTTCTTCATCTATCATGATGTTACCCATTGGTCCACTTGTGAGGATTGTAGTTTTCTTTACATTGAGTTGTAATCCACTCTGAAGACTGCAGTCCTTGATTTTTATCAGCAAGGGCTTCAAGTCTCCTGACTTCAACAAGTGAGGCTGGGTCATCTGCATATCACAAGTTGTTAGTAAGCCGTCCTCCAATCCTGATGCTGCATTCTTCTTCATATAATCTAGCTTCTCTGATGATTTGCTAATCACAGAACCAGACTATTTATAAGATGCTGCAGACAAGCTTGAATCTGCTGAAACTGACTGGTTGCAACACACTGGGCAGGCTCTATCTGACATAAGCTGCTTTCACAGTGACCCTGTACAGAAAGCCAGGGTACAATTGTATTTGGCTATCCCTACTTGCCTTCTAATTAAAAAGATGTCAAAGAAATGTTAAATGTTGGTAACATGTTTTAATGTAATTAAGCGATTGTCAATATTTAAATCCTCAAGACAACACAGTAAAATGGAAAATTTTATACTCTTCAAGATGAATCCCTCTATATTTACAACATCAGAGTTTTGCTTTTGGGGCCTTGCTGAAAATCTGCCAACAAAATTATTGTGTACTTATGCGCTAAGAATGGTGCTAGGGCACGGAAATCATTGGGGAATGACATGAGCCCACTGCCTCCCTTCACTGAGTTCACAGAGATGCACAAACATCAAACAACAACAACCATGGAGCCAACTCTGACTCATAGGACAGAGGAGAGCTGCCATGTGAGTTTCTGAGACTGTAACTGCTTACAGGAGTAGAAAGCCTCATTTTTCTTCTGCAGAGTGGCTGTGGTTTCGAACTGCTGACCTTGCTGTTAGCAGCCCAAAGTGTAGCCACTATGCCACATGGGATGCCACACAGATGTTAAATACACTGCTTATTCCACATAATTAATCTCAAGATCACAAACGTGGGAAAGACCATGAAAAAGAAGCTTAAGATGCCGTGGAAGCATATTTGGTGAGAGCTGACCAGTAATGGTATTCTGATAAATATGAACAGCTAATTATGTTAGAAGCAAGGGAGAGCAGCCTTAATTTGTAGTAATTGCTTATTTCTGAGGTGAAAGAATCCCACTATGATCGAGTTGAAGTTAAAGTTAGAATTGAGAACAGCTGTCCATTAGGGACACAGTAACACAGTATTTCCACCCCAGAGAGGGTCTCGGGGTATAGATAATAGCAAATTGTAATAAAATGATTAGGTGTTTCCTGTTTTAAAATATCATTGGTAATGTCTGTATTTCCAATATAGGATTATATGTGAATTATTTTTTTAATTTTTTTGTGTGTGTGAATTATTTGTATAATGGTTCAGTGTAATGATCAATAATGATTGTGTTTAACAACCAGCTTGTAAAGCCGAAGCTCTCACAAGCTGATACAAGTCAGCTCCAGCCTCACTGAACCTGACCCAGTTTGGGAGCGGTGCAGGGAGTGGTGATGGAGTTGAGGGCAAAGGTGTCAAATAAGACTTTCCTGAGGATGACATTTGAAAGATGACTTGGCATTAGCTAACGACAGAGAGTTGAGAATAGCAGGGGGAACAGCATGTGTGAATGCCCTGGGATTAAAGAAGGTAGCATGCTGGAGAAACTGAGGTCAAAGAAAGTTGAGGGGAAAATATGGAAAATGGAGACGAAACATCTTGAAATACAGGGTCCAAAAACAATTCTTGCTTTCGAAGACTGATGGCACGACTTGGGATTTCTCAGAAAAGTAGTCAAATAATTTTCACAATGACCACATTTTTTCTTATGCCACTTCTAAATAGTGATCCAAAATGACTTTACCATTCGCTGCTCACCCCTGACCACCTGCGCTCTCTCACATGAAGGTTATAATGCCCTGCTTCAAACCAAAGATTAAACACATATTTACCTTTGGTAGAAAGGTTAAGCTACCTGCTCCTTCAAAGATAGGGTTGCTATTGAGACAGGGAAATAGAGCTTTCTTGAGAAAATTTCTGAAAGAAACCATTTTCATTAAGAAAAATTGGATGGACAGAAAGCAAAACAGGAGGGGGTCCTTGCTTTGGAGAGAAATTTCATAATGTGGCTCTTCTACCCAAGTCTCTGTACTTCCCACCAAATGATTGGGTACCTATAGGGTGTGTGTGACACTAACCCAAGGGATTGGTCACTTTCGTTGCCCTCTGTCTTCCCAGCAGCTGTAAGGACGAGCCGTCTTTGAACAACAGAGGAGAGAAACCCCAAGGACCTTGGAAAAGCACATTCAAGATTCTATGTGAGAGGGCAGAGGCCCCGGGACCAGATGCATTACAGACTCTGGCAAAGAAACTCAGGGGAGCAATGCTGAGACGATGAGGGCCTCTCTTGTTGTTATTGTTGTTGTTTTTAATGTTTTATTAGGGGCTCATACAACTCTTATCACAATCCATACATATATCAATTGTGTAAAGCACGTCTGTACATTCATGGCCCTCATCATTTTCAAAGTATTTGCTCTCCACTTAAGCCCTTGGCATCAGGTCCTCTTTTTATCCCCCTCCCTCCCTGCTCCTCCCTCCCTCATGAGCCCTTGATAATTTATAAATTATTATTTTGTCATATCTTGCCCTGTCTGACGTCTCCCTTCACCTACCTTTCTGTTGTCCGTCACCCCAGGGAGGAGGTCACATGTAGATCCTTGTAATCGGTTTCCTCTTTCCAACCCACTCTCCCTCTACCCTTCCAGTATCACCACTCACACCCCTGGTCCTGAAGGTATCATCCGCCCTGGATTCCCTGTGTTTCCAGTTCCTATCTGTACCAGTGTGCATCCTTTGGTCTAGCCAGACTTGAAAGGTAGAATTTGGATCATGATAGTGGTGGGGGGTCAGGGGTGGAGGAAGCATTTAGGAACTAGAGGAAAGTTGTATTTTTCATCGGTGCTACATCGCATCTTGACTGGCTTGTCTCCTCCCCTAGACCCTTCTGCAAGGGGACCTCTAGGGGCTGACACATGGGCTTTGGGTCTCCACTCCGCACTCCCCCTTCATTCACTATGGTAAGATTTTTTTTGTTCTGATGATGCCTTATACCTGATCCCTTCGACACCTTGTGATCTCACAGGCTGGTGTGATTCTTCCATGTGGGCTTTGTTGCTTCTCAGCTAGATGGCTGCTTGTTTACCTTCAAGTCTTTAAGGCCCCAGACGCTATACCTTTTGATAGCCGGGCACCATCAGCTTTCTTCACCACATTTGCTTATGCACCTGTTTGTCCTCAGCTATCGTATCATGGAGGTGAGCACACAATAATATGATTGACTGAGAAACTAAGCACCAGGGAGAGACTTGTCTACCAAGTATCTGAGAGGCTGAGGTTGCTGGCTAAACTGTAGCCTTACTGTTTGGCTGATCACCACCTGTGGTAACCCATTCACTTCCCTAATGTTATTGTTAGGTGTCCCCAGTTAGTTCTGACTCATAGAAAACCCCTGAGCAACAGAGTGAAACACCACCTGGTCCTGCGCCAGCCTCTCAAGTGTTCTCGTGCTTGAGCCCATCGTAGTCCCTGGGTCAATCCACCCTGTCAAGGGCCTCCCTGGTTGTGTGGCCCCTCAGCTTCCTCTCTACTTTCCTCAGCTTCCCTGTCAAACCCCCTCGGTTGTGAATATCGTCTGTGAGTTCGGTGTGGCTGGCTATGGCAATGAATTACTGAACCCGCACAGCTATGGAGTGGCGTAGGACAAACGGTTAATGTCAAAATAAGTAAGGAAGGATGAATCACTGCTCTTCATTGATTTATCTACTTGAATTTTACATTTCTTTAAGGTTAGTGCATGCAAATATAAGTATTTGACATTCTTTTTATAGTTATGAATCAAGCAGGCATTCATTAAAAAAATAGGTCTTACAGGCAGGTTAAATAACATTTCTCTGAGATGCTACGCACATCACCTGTATGACAAGCCTGATTCGGAATTGTCGGCACTCATAACAGAAAGGGCTTGTAGGTCCTGTTTTCTTCTCTGTAGTAATTTATGTTCTGAGTTCCAGCTCACAAATGTTTAAAACGGATATGAATGATTTTGCGTCTTCCCCAACACTTGCTTTGTTAACATAGTTTGATTTACTATATGTATCTGTGTGGCAGCACATGTCCACATGCTGTCATCATCAGTAGGTATCTCCTTTTGAATAAAACGAGAAAAGGTGGGGGGATACATCACTATCTAGAAGAGAAAGTGCTCACGTATTTTGGGAAGTCACTCATCTTGTAAAGGAGAAAAGAAAGAACTGGCCTGGGATGTTCTGTAAGAAATGTGTGTAGGTGCGATGTTATAGGAAAACACACACACACACACAGATGAATGCTAAATTCCCAACTTTGGTTTCACAGGGGGCTATTAATAGCCTGAAGAGCTCAGAAGGTTTTATATCACTCATGACTTGGTGAAATAATAGCTTTCTCATTTTCTCTCAGTTGAAATTTCCATTGTTTGGCCTCTGCTCAAAGATGGAAACATTTAAAAGAACTATTCAGCTCTTCGTGAGTAAGTCTAATCTAAAACAAATTTGTTTTCAGTCATAAAAAAAGACATACCATTAAAAGTATATATTGAACTAAATGACTGAATTTTTACCTTTCACATTTCACCTGCCAGGACCCTAGGAAACATGGGGATTGAAATGTCTGTGGATGCTATACCAGGCGTGCTCAGAGAAGAACTTGCAAGACCAAAGGCAGATGCTGATTGCTGGCAGTAAATCAGATGTCTGAAGACTCTTTCGGGTAAATGGTGTCGTTTTTCTTTACTTGCCTCTAGAGACCAGTTTTGAAGGTTGGATTTGTGACTCTGGAACATACTATGCTCTTTCCCTCCTCTACCCCAAGGCTGTGTTGCCTTATTTATAAAACATATAGCAAGTACCTCTAGGTAATTCTCCTTGTGTGTATTAAATTCCAGCGCTGCGTTGTTTCTTCTCTTTGTTTTTTTTGAAGGAAATAAAATGGATAAAGTAGAGCATAGAAAGGCAGTCTACCAAATAGGACACTGGGGAGAGTCCAGCACTGCGCGTCAGGACAGTGCAGTTCTCCTGGAACCACCTAGAGGCGTGCTGTGAAGTTTGGGCAAGTCCCTGCACGTCTCTGGATTTCTTTATTTCTTTCTTCTCTAAAGAGGAAGCTTCAAATGGCTGATGCTTAAAGTCTCTTCAAACTTGAATATTCCATGAATTTGTACAGACATCTGTGTGTAACTGAGCCCTGGTAGCATAATGGGTTGTGTGCTGGGCTGCTAACCCCAAGGTCAGCAATTCAAATCCACCAGCCATTCCATGGATGGAAAGAGGCTTTCTTCTACCTTAAAGACTTAGGGAGCTCTGGTGCTATTAAGTTAGGGTTGGGCTGCTCACTGTAAGGTTGATGCTTTAAACCCACCAGCCACTCTGTGGAAGAAAGAGGAAGCTGTTTGCCCCCATAACAATTGATCGCCCCAGAAAGCTTACATGGAGCCGCTTTGAATTGGAACGGACTCTGTGAAAGTGGCATTGCTTTTCGGTTTTGTTTGTGTACATGTACTAGTTATACTTTCAGCTGTAAGCAATAGAAAAACTGAGTTACTTTGCTTAATTACTTAGCTTTGTATTAGTTTTTATAAGTCAAAGATTTGTAGATAGCTATCTTTTGTGGCACAGTGGGATAAGTATGGCCTGCTAACTGCTGACTCGGTGGTTCAAATTCACCAGGCATTCCTCAAGATCAAGATGAGATTGTTGGCGACTGCATAATGCCCCATGATGAGATTGAATGATTGAACTATCGAATTGTATGATATGTAAAATTATGTGCAAAAAAAAACTGTTGGGGAGGAGAAAAACTAAAACAAAACAAAACAAAAAAATAGGACAAAAAACTCTTGGAGGGTAGGAGGATGAGCTCTCTGTTTCCATAAAGATTTATAGTCTTGGAAACCCTATGGAGCAGTTCTCTTCTGTCCTATAGGGTCACTATGAGTCAGACTCCACTTGAGGCAATGGGATATATAGATATTCGAGTGCAAGCCAAAGCATGTAACTTTACCACAAAAAAATGGGGGGGGGGGAGGCTTTTTCAGCATTTAAAATGTGCTGAAAAATACTCAGCTTATACTCAAGTATATACTGCTTACGTGGCTCAGCCATGTCAAGGTCAACCTCTTTTTAACAAACTAACAGATTTGTCATTGTTATCGCTGTAGCTGTTGAGTCGATTTGGACTTGATCAACTCCATTTAAACTACTCTCGTAGAATTTTCTTGGCAGCAATGTTTTTATCATTTTATTGGGGGTTCATACAACTCTTATCACAATCCATACATACATCAATTGTGGAAAGTACATTTGTATATTCGTTGTCCTCATCATTCTCAAAACATTTGCTCTCCTGCGGGAGATTAGACTAGCTATCCCGCATCAAGCTGGGTTCGAAATGAGGCGTGCGGATGAAAGGAAAAGAAAGAGATATGTACAAAGCATGGGACCCGGAGGACTTCAATCTGATGGACTGAAGTCTCCTGTATATTTGAAGCTAGGTTTTTATACTCTTCTTACACAAGGGATTTGGTTACAAAACAAACATCAAAGAACTTAAACATTCCTAAACTCTTATCTATGCAAATGTTACTTAACTAGTCACAGTTTCTTAACCTTAGAATAATAAAAGCACTAAGCTCAAAGACAATCACAGGGATATGCAAGATTTAAGAGAGATCGTAAATAACTGAGTTATCTCTTAATGTTTTTAGCAGCAAAGTCACAAATAACAGTCATTTTGCAATGCTTTTGTCTGCAAAGACACAGAGGCACAGGGGATTAATTGATCACCCATTAGTAAACACCTTGATCAGCGGGATGTCTCCTACACTCTCCACTTGAGCTCCTGGCATCAGCTCCTTATTTTTTCCTCTCCCTTACCACTGCCCCCTCCCTCATGAACCCTTGATAATTTATAAATTATTATTTTGTCATATCTTGCACTGTCTGACGTCTCCCTTCACCCACCTTTCCACTGTCTGTCCCCCAGGAAGGAGGTCACATGTACATCCTTGAAATCAGTTCCCCCTTCCCACCCTACTCTCCTTGGGTCTCCACACTCCCCCTCATTCACAATGATATGATTTTTTGTTCTGATGATGCCTGATACCTGAACCCTTCGACACCTCGTGATCACACAGGCTGGTGTGCTTCTTCCATGTGGGCTTTGTTGCTTCTCAACTAGATGGCCGCTTGTTTACCTTCAAGTCTTTAAGACGCCAGGAGAAATACTTTTGATAGCCGGGCTCCATCAACTTTCTTTACCACATTTGCTTAAGCACCCACTTTGTCTTCAGTGATTGGGTTGGGAAGGTGAGCATCATGGAATGCCAGTTTAATAGAACAATGTATTTTTGCATTGAGGGAATAATTTGAGTGGAGGCCCAATGTCCATTTGCTACCCAAATACTAAACCTATAAATATATTCACCTGTATATATTTCCCCATTCTTATATATAAATATATTTACATATGTACATTCCTTTATTTAGACCTCTATAAATGCCCTTTTTGGCAGCAATATTTACAGAATCCAGATGCCAGTTCTTTCTCCCATCGAGTCACTGAATGAGTTGCAAGCCCCGACCTTTCCATTACCAGCCAAGTACTTAACCATTGTGCTGCCAGGCCCCTTACAGCAAATTTATAAAGATGTAATTGATGCAGCAAACTGCACACAATTAACGTTTACAGTGGATTGCCTAGCTCAGTGTGACAGGAAGATGTTCAGGACTTCAGTGTCCTAAGTGGGAGTGAGCTCTGCAACTGGAATGGGTCTGAGGATGGAGCCTGGAGCTGTTATGTACCAACCACTACACTGGCCATGACAAGGCATGTGATCCTGTTCCACTGGCAAGGAAATGCAGAATTACAGTCTTCTATATGCCTGGAGTCAGAATCTCAGAAACTACTGGGTTGCAGCGAATTTAGAATATATATATAATGTTCTGGAACAGGAGTCCTGGTGGTAACGTCTAGTAAGCTAACCACAAGGTTGGCAGTTCGAACTCACCAGCCCTTCTGAAAGAGAAAGAAGAAGCTGTCTGCTCTGGAAAGTGTTTACAACTTTGGAAACTCTATATTGGGTCTTTAAGAGTTAGAATCCATTTGTTGGCTGTGGATTTGGGTTTGGCTTTATAAGCCTGGGCGGAGACCCAGGTACTGATGGGAATAACCCCCTGCCATCTAGTTCATTTTGACTCCACACATACAGAAGACTCTAAACGGCAGTCCAATGCTAATAGAAGACTGTACGCAGCAGCCCAGTGCTTATCCAGGGCTCTTGTTGGTAATGTCTAAAATATTATTTTATTTGTTTAAGAAATTATAAAACAGTTTTTGGTTGACTTTTGTTTTGGCTGGCTGTGCATATCGCAAAGGCTTTAAGTCCGTTTCAATTGCACTTTTCTTCCTTTTACACCAGTCTTTGGGTCTGACGGGTAAGGAACCTGCAGGGTTTTTAAGGTTGTGACCCTTTTCTGTGTGTGTTTCTCTCGTTTGTAATTTTCTTATTTTCCATTTCATTTATAGACTATAACACACACAAAGGAAAACATACTATTTGTAGTTGCATAGTCTATCTCGCTAAAACAGAGACAGTATCCCAGCAAAGCCTCCATTTATGTGGTTCTTTCTTCTTCACTTTTTAAATTGAATTTTTTAACATTATATTAAATCTATGTGCATATATTTATAGGTTTAGTATTTAGGTAGCAGATGGACATTGGGCCTCCACTCACATACTCCCTAAATACAAGAACACTGTGTTCTATTAAACTGGTATTCCATGATGCTTACCTTCCCAACCCAATCACTGAAGACAAAGAGGGTGCATAAGCAAATATGGTGAAGAAAGCTGATGGTGCCCATCTATCAAAAGAGATAGCATCTGGGGTCTTAAAGGCTTAAAGATAAACAAGCAGCCATCTAGTTGAGAAGCAACAAAGCCCACATGGAAGAAGCACACCAGCCTGTGTGACACGAGGTGTCGAAGGGATCCGGTATCAGGCATCAAGGATGCAGAACAAAATATCATATCATTGTGAATGAGGGGGAGTGCAGAGTAAAGACCCAAAGCCCATTTGTAGGCAACTGGACATCCCCTTACAGAAGGATCCCGGGGTGGAGATGAGCCAGTCATGGTGCAGTTTAGCACTGATGAAACATACAACCTTCCTCTAGTTCGCTAATGCTTCCTCCTACCCACACCTCCCTGCACTATCATGATCCCAACTTTAACTTACAAATCCAGCTAGACCAGAAGATGTACACTGGTACAGATATGTACCGGAAACACAGGGAATCCAGGACAGATAAACCCCTTAGGACCAATAACGAGAGTAGCAATTCCAGGAGGGTAAAGGAAAGGTGGGGTAGAAAGGGGGAACCAATCACAAGGATCTACATATAAACTCCTCCCTGAAGGACAGACAACAGAAAACTGGGTGAAGGGAAATATTGGACAGTGTAAGACATGACAAAACAATAACAATTTATAAATTATCAAGGGTTTTCGAGGGAGGGAGGAGGTAGAGGGAGGAGGGAAATGAGGAGCTGATACCAAGGGCTCAAGTAGAAAGAAAATATTCTGAGAATGATGATGGCAACAAATATACAAATGTGCTTGTCACCATGGATGGATGTATGGGTTGTGATAAGAGTTGTACGAGCCCCCAATAAAATGCTTTAAAGATTTTTTATTGGGGGCTATACAGCTCTTTTCAAAATACATCCATACATCCATGGTGACAAGCACATTTGTACATTTGCTGCCATCATAATTGTCTTTCTTTTTTAAAAACCATTTTAATATGTTAACATCATTGAATTGTATGATTTGTGAATTATATGTCAATGAAACTGGAAAAACAAAACAAAAAGCTTGAGTATGTCCTGTGCTGCTGTGTCATGGATTAAAAATTGCATGACACATTAAATTAAAGCAAGCATGGGTTCAAGCAATCTTTGTTCTTACCCCACCCCTTTGTCTGAATATGCATTGTTTACCTCCTCGCTTACGCTGTTTGTCTGATAACACCCAAATACTTCCCAAATCAGTTCTGAGAAATCGTTCTCCTGGCTTCTTTCCCAGTGCTTTGCAAGAAAGTGATTTTCTCTTCTCCAAAGACCATTCTTCCCAGATAGGCTTTCTCTGTGCAGAGAAAGGGATCCTGCTTTGGTTGGTTTCCACCCATGACTTGTGTATTGTTCCAACCTCTGCTTCCTATAAACGTTAACAGCTTTCATGCCTTACATCACAGCAATACGTCTTGTCAGAAAAGACAATGGAAAAGAGCAATCAATAGAGCAGATGATCGCTGCCTCTCCCGAATCTATTAGGAGGGAGGCTGTGCATTTGTGCCTGAAAGAGAAAGAGAGTGAAGAGTAAGTACATGTGCTGTTTTCTCAGTGGGAATGTGACGGCTGATCCCTGAATCCAATCGATGAGTTGGGAGGAGAGCAGACAGGAAGGCAGGCAGCCAAATGATGCACAGGCCCTCCACTGGGGAGGCTCATCTCAGCCGAGGGAATCACAAATCGAATCACACAGGGGCAAAGAAGAATGAGAGCTGTATCATCTGAAAAAGTCATGCTGGCCCTTCTGGGGTCATTGGCAGCCGTTTTCTGACTTGCCAAATATGGTAGCCAGATGCTGAGGTTGTAATTTGTGTCTTCTCTAGGCTCAGGCTGCCTTGCACACCGTACTGGCTATGTCAACACATCTGCCTAAGGGGAAATAGAGCAAAGAAAACTATTCTTCAGATGAGCAGATATTCGTTCCAGGCTATGTTAACTCATCCAGGACTGACCACCCACCCTAGTAATTATGCCCAGTCTTAGAAACTTTTTTATTATGAATTAGGTGAAAGTCTACAGTGCAGAGCACTTTCCCGTCGAACAATTTGCATTTTGTTCCATGCCACTGAATGCAATCTCCACCGGGTACCATGCCACTTCCTCCTGTGTTCTCTGTTTTCATTCCTCCTTTGCCCCTAACCCTTCCAAATGCCGTACTTGAGCAAATGCTGCCTTTTAAAAGATCTCAAATAGTTGACGACTCTGAGGTGTGCGTAGCTCCCTGGTGTTATTGTTCCCCTTATGGACCTGTCGATTGTTTGACTGACATTGAGCTTGAGCCATTGGGGGAGTTCATTTTCAGATCTGAAAGGTGACTCGGGGCTGCGTTGCAACAGTTCTGTCAGTCTCTGGTCAACCAGGAAGCCTGGTCTGTTCATGATTTTGAATTCTGACTCACATTTTCCTCATACTCCATTCAGGACTTTCCAATGTGTCTTTTTAAGCCCAGTTGGATGTTCAAGTGGGCATTAGTCTGCTGGACTAATCGTTTCCTGGTGCCTTTCATTTTCTCCACTCTTCTTTCCTCTGAAAAGGAAGTGACCCCTGGTTGCAACCTCGGGAGCACTCGGGAGCTTTAAAGACACCAGTCGCTACTCACAAAAGTAAGACGTGGAGCTCCGGAGCACCACACCACGTTCCACAAAGCTTGCACATATGTAGACACTGCCAGAGTACACGAGACTTCCAGCCTCTCCTCACCCTCTCTAGCATTTGCTGTTTTCTCTTTGTTGGAATTGGTTTCCCACGGTCAGGGTATAGTTGTTGTTTTGATTTGCATCTCCAGAATGGCTAATGATCACAGGCATTTTAACACGGGCTTGTTAGCCATTTGAATGTCATTTTTGGTGAACTGCCTGTTCATGTCTCTTGTCCACTCTTTAGTTGGATTGTTTGTTTTTCTAATTGCTTAGATAAGGATAGATCAATACATTTGAAGAATGAAATTTAATTAATTAATTTGAACAATTAATTAATTGAAAGTGATGCAAATATGTTAAATATCATTTTCAAGATAACTAGCTGGGATCTACAAAGGGAATGAGATCAAAACAGAACCATTTTAAAATGAATGCTCAGGACTGGGCATCATAAAGAGCTATTGTAAAAAGCCAGGCAAAGGGCTTTATGCTAACAAATATTTTTTTTCATGGTTGCCAGGGATGGGGGAGGAAAGGAGGCTGTACTACCAACTAGAGGGTAGACACAAGTTAACTTGGTGAAGGAGAAGGCAGTAGACAAGAGGTGATAGCCAGACATGTTGGAGACAGGAAGACGCTAGAAGTGCAAGAGTAAAAAGTAACAGGGTAAATATACATAATCCTGTAATAATAGTAGTCGAGGAATAGATGTTTGGAAAGACATGCAGACTAAATGAGTATGGGAGGGAGAGTGGGAATAAATCCACCAATATATATGTTTGTGTTAGTCTGGGTTGACTAAAGAAACAAATCCAGGGACACTTATATATGTTTAAGAAAGAGCTTTATATCAAAGAATAAATGTATATTAAGAAAACATCCCAGCCCAGTCTGGATCAAGTCCATAAGTTTGATATTAGTCCTTATGTCTGATACCAGTATATAAATTCCTCCTCAGACTCACACAACACAATGATGCTGAATGCAGGAAGATCGCAGGCCAGTAGGTGGAAAGTCTTGTGGATCCAGTGGCAGTGGAAGCATCTGAGTGATGGCATGAGTCTCCACCTGGGTCCTCCAGCTCCAATGCTCTGGCTGCCTCAACGTAGTTCCATGTGACTTGTTCACAGGAATATGTAGCAGAGAGAGAGAGTTTCCAGAATCCTCCATAAGAAGGCCCTGCCCACAAGGAGGGATCAGGCTGTGACCTGATTGACAGGCTAGACCCTACCTCTTCATTCAAGTTGACAGATTATGTAACTGCTGCAAGGTTTGACAGAGAATATTTGTGCATGTGTATTTCCTATAAATATATCCGTGAATGGAGTGGTGCATATAGGAAGCAAACTTCTTATGAAAAGTTTGCAACCCTAATCAAACACCTCGAGTTAGGCCTGGGGGCTCAGGACCACAGTCTTGGGAAATACTTAGGTGAATTGGCATAGCATAGTCCACAAAGACAATGTTCCTTTTTCCTAGTTCCTTGTCTGTTGCATCATTGCTGAAAACGTTTTCCCACTCTGTGGGTTCTCTCCTCACTCTTTTGATGAAGTCTTCTGATTCACATGTGTCTTATGTTTAGGAGGTCCCAGTCATCTATTTTGTCTTCTATTGTGTGGCTTCCTTCATCACATTTGATAGTATGTCTGTGACATGCAATAGGGCCCTTAAGTTTGTCCCTATTCCTCATTGATCATATTAAAAGCTCTGGGACCTACACTTAGGACTTTGATCCATTTTGAGTTTATTTTCATTCATGGAGTGAGATATGGGTCCTGTTTCATTCTTTGGCAGATGGAGATCCATTTTCCCTAGCACCTAGCACCTGAAGACTTACCTACTGGTGGTGTATTGTTAGTGGTGATGTTTTTAAGTTTATTGTGACTTGAGTAGAAGTTAACAGAGAAAATTTGCTTTTCAGTCAACAGTGAACATTTTGATTCATGACTACTTACAATGCCCACAGTGTGAAAGCACTCTTCCTACTTCCTCCCAGTGTTTGGCATTTGCGTTCATCATTCTCTCCTATCCGTTCATGCATTCTGAGCTTTATTCTGGGAAAATGCTGCTCTCCGATCTCATATGACTCATTGGTCCAAGGGGTGTTTAGTGCCCTAGTGTTATTGCTCACCTTTTAGGCCTGTCTATTATTTTGCTGGAAGTTGAGCCAGTGGGATAACTTAAAAGGTTAAAGGGTGACTAAGGGACACAGGCTTGGGGGTTCCACCATTCTCTATGCAACTAGTAAACCTCATCTTCATGGTTAGTATTATTATTATTTTCACTCCCCCCCCCCCCCACGTGTCTAACTTCAACTCTCTCCAGGATCTCCTATTGTGATCTCTCTGAGTGGTCAACAGTGGTAACCAAGCACCATCTAGTTCTTCAAGTGTCAGAGATGTGGGGGGCTGTGGTTCAAGTGGTTCTTAGGATTAATTGTTTCCATGAATGTTCTATTTTCTTCATTCTTCTTTGCTCAGGCAAGAAAATATCAATAGCTGTATCTTAGACAGCCACTCAGAAGCTTTTAAGACCCCAGTTACTTTGGTGGACTCACCAAAGTAGGATGTTGAATATTCTCTTGTGGACTGGTATGCCAATTGACCTTGATGTGCCCAATACTATATTCCTCAACACCCCCAGACTCAGCAACATGTTCTCCAGCTTCTGTTTAATAAAGACTTATTTAACAAAATATTATATGTAAGACATGCTTCACCTGCGGGATAAAGAGGTGGTGAAATCGAGCTGAGAAAAGGTATCCAAGGATTTCCAGGCAGGCTTCTAACAGTGACCACCCAAGGAGGTGACATTTAACCTGATATTGGAATGGTAAGACAAAGCTAGGCAAGCTAAGTTCAAAGAAAGAACAGAAAGGCAGAGGAGAATGAACTTGGCTCACAATGTCAGCAGGTCTGTATTGTGGGAGAGGAAGTAGTGAGTGGTTAATGATTAACCAGATGAGGAAGAACTTTGCTGGTCAGGTATGGCATTCAGACACCTTTGAATTCTGTTTTTGTTGATGTTGTTTTGTTTTGTTTTCTGATGTCCCTGACCTACATAGCTTTCTATATAAAGTGTGATTTTAAGATTATAAAATGAAATTTCTTTTTAAAGTAAAGGTGTTTAAGGAAAAGAGTAAGATCTCTCGCAAGCATTGAATAAATTATACAAATGTGACTGTGACTGCAAAAGTGGTGCCTGAATGACTCAAGACAGGGAAATGCTGCTGCCTTCAAGAGAGAACATGGAGCAAGGTTTTGGGGTCTCAAATTGCTTAGGAGGTCAAGTGAGCAGTAATTTGCAATAATATGAGACGGCGTCAGGCCAGAGAGAGAAGCAGAGGTCACGATGCCTAGTAGAACATTAAAAGACCCAAGATGTCCATGCAACGGAAGCACAGTCTAGCTCATGGACCATTTGGCTCATGGCCTGGAAGCATCCTCTCTCCCTTCTCAAATATTCTCTTCAAAATGCCAGCCACTGTCTCTTCATGCTTTAATGTACCTTCTAAAGTTGATCTTGATAGTGAGTTTAGGCAGATTTCCCCAACACAGAATTTTAACCTATAGGAAAGATACTCCTATTGTAATGAACCTCCCCTTGCAGAAACATAACTCTGACACTTCAGGACACGCAGGCACACAGAAATAGAATGGTAAGAGTGACACCACAAAAGAGTCTCATTCTCATGATTCTCAGGTCTATTTTGAAATCTGTGTTTCTGAGAATATCTGCATTTCTGAAATCAGATTACAGCTCATAACTGATGTTTATATATAAATTGAAATTATAAACTAAATTTAACTAAGATCTCCTCCTCATTGTTAAAAATGAGACTTAAGTGTTTATTGTTTCCATTATATATGAGCATGAATATAATGTCATATATAATAAAAAAGATGCTGAAAATTGTTTTCTAGTTTGACAGATCAACATTTCAAGTGTCTCTACAGCTTAGGATATAGACATCAATACATTAGTATTGAGCCGAGAAATTATCAAGTAAGACAATCAATCAGAATTGCCCATTGCTTTGCAGGTTATCTGCATAGTAAAGTAAGAAATTTCTGAAGTATACAGAGTGTTGCAAGACTTCTTTAGTGAAATTACACCTCGAATGGCAGATACCTACTTCCAAAGGGGCTTACAATTATAAATCTTCAGGTAAGTCTCCCTGCTGGACAGAAAATAAGGTAAATGTTCTTTTAAGAGTTCTTGTTTTTACATCCTACCACTATGATTTTTCTGACTGACTTATGACAACGGTAATACATTCCCTAAAATGTTGCAGGTAAGCGAGACAGCGCTATCTCTTTCTTAGCCTCCTTTTGCTCATTATGAGGACTTTTTTAATTTTTAAGTCATGTTCTGGAATTCCATTTTAGTTTCAAAACCAGATCCAGGCCCATGGAGCTCAATTGTTTGAAGCAAACATTTTATTGGGGAAAAAAAACCAGAAAATTCAATCTAACATGTTTCAAATTCAGTAATGACAAAGGATAAAGATGACTATATATTTTTTAATTTTTTAATCATTTTATTGGGCGCTCTTACAGATATAGCAATCCATAGTTCAATCACATCAAGCAGCATTGTACAATTACTAACACAATCAGTTTCAATACATTTTCTTTCTTCTTGAACTCCTTGATATTAGCTCCTCACTATCCCCACCCTCAACCCCGCCCCCAGGAACTCTTACTATTTTTTCCTCTATAAGAGGTTTTTGTTGCCATATCTTATACAATCCAATACATCCTTTCATATACAATACTGTTGTCTGATCCCATCGAGTGGGGTTATACAGTCATCAGTGCAGTCAGCTCCCTATCCCCCCTCCCACCTCCAGCACCGCCCACCCCGCCTCGCTTCCTGTACCCCCAGGGAACCATTACTCCTGTCCCAGATTCTGAATGGTTATCTATCTTGGCTTTCATGTACCAAGTGATCTCAAATATACAAATGAACATATGCAAATCTAACATGATTAATGAGGTAAAACCAATAAAAACCATAATAGTAAGAGTAGGAAATATTAAAGTAATAGAAAATAGTATAGGTGATATACCTCACGCTGGATTTTTCATCCCTTCTGTGTGGCCCTTCTGAGAGGGACTGTCCAAGTATCTTACAGGTAGGTTTGGTCTCCACTACGTCCATGCCCTTTTACATCAATTTGCTTGTTTTTGAACTTCTGATATCTGATCCCTTTGACACCTCATGATCACACAGGCTGGTGTGCTTCTTCCATGTGGCCTTTGTTGCTTCCCTTCTAGATGGCCTCTTGCTTAATTACAAGTCTTTTAGACCCCAGACACTATATCTTTTAGTAGCGGGGCACCATCAGCTTTCTTCATCACATTTGCTTATACACCCATTTTGTCTTCAGCGATCGTGCCAGGAAGGTGAGTATCATACAGTGGCAAGTTATTAGAACAAACCATTCTTGAACTGAGGTAAGGTTCAGTAGAGGACCAAAGTCCATCTGCTTCCTTGTTGCATTTGCATATATATACATACATAAACAAATGCACATATATACATACATTTTTTCTTTCATCTTTTCTTTTTTCACATCAGAGAACTTTATTGGACACGGATGTCAGGGACCTGCGGGCCCCGCACAGAGTTCTCCCGGCGGCCTGGCGGGCGGCGGCCCAGCCCCGGGAGCCCCCAGGACACACTACCTAGAGTTACTATGGAATGGGCGGCGAGGGCTGCTCCACAGACGTGTGAACAGGTCAAATCTTTATAAATAAAACATCCAGTGAAGAGGAAATGACGAGTCTAGTCAACCTGATACACAGCACTCTGGGGCTGCGCCTCACTGGGGCCGAAGGGAGGAGTGGGCTCGGATGTCCACGGCACTGGGCAGGGGTCAAGGCGGGCACGGCCAGTGGGCACTAAGACACTGCGCATTTACAAGACCAGCTACGGGGGAGGGTGGGGGTCAGCGGCCCGGCGGGTGTCAGGCTGTTCATTCTGGAATGAGGGGGTGGTCTGTACATCGGATCGGCGGCCACTGAGCACGGTGAGGGCTACTTGGTAGACAGGATGAGGGCCACGATGAGGCCGTCGAGCCCCAGCACCTCAGCGAAGATGAGGGTCAGGATCATGCCCACAAAGAGCCGGGGCTGCTGGGCTGTGCCGCGCACACCGGCGTCCCCCACGATCCCGATGGCAAGGCCAGCCCGCTCAGGCCCACACTCAGGCCGGCGCCCAGTTGCAGGAAACTTGTACAGGGTCATCCTCTCATTCAGGGAGTTGGAGATGAGGACAGCCACCACCAAGCCATAGATGGCGATGATGCCTGCCATGGCCACAGGGATGACGGACTTCATGATCAGCTCCGGCCGCATGACCGACATGGC
This sequence comes from Tenrec ecaudatus, assembly GCF_050624435.1. NCBI lineage: Eukaryota > Metazoa > Chordata > Mammalia > Afrosoricida > Tenrecidae > Tenrec > Tenrec ecaudatus. The sequence goes on along the minus strand of NC_134531.1, from coordinate 71,438,086 downwards.
TGCGATGCCCGTGCCACTCTTGGCAGTGCCACAGGCGGCGCCCAGGGCGCTGAAGATCATGGCGGCCGTAGCGCCCATGATGCCAAAAAAGGCGGCGTACTCGGGGCCGGGAATGGTCTCGGACATGTCTGCAGGAGTGGGGTGAGCGCAGCGGGCGAGTCGGCCAGGCGGCAGGCAGGCGCGCAGACAGCAGGGTGAGAGCATCCGCGGCAGCTACAGCCTCATCTTTTCTTTTTCTTTTCCTCCTACCCCACTATTATCTTTACCCTTTATTCACCTCTCAAGAATTCCTCTCAGATACAATTCGATTGATTAAACGCAACCAGGAAAGCTTTACCCTCCTCGCCATCAATTTTAGAACCCTTAACAGTTCCCCTGTACCCGTCTTTGCTGGCTCCCCACTCACCTCCCTGCCCTGCCCTCCCATGGTCCCTAGGAACTGTCAGACCAGATGCTGTCTCTGTGAGATTACTTATCCTGCCTGTCGTGTACAGATAAACTCCAAAAAGAATAAGCAAACCAGCAAATACACAGAGTCACAGACCGACAGGGATCCTAACATAGAGCAGATGAATATCTCTCTTTAAATAGAGAGAAGGACATGTTATAAACCATCAGTCCAGTCCCACTTTGTACCAGAGCTGCAGATCCCAGGTCCCCCTTACCTAACAATTTATTCAACCTTTTACTCTTCAGCCTTCATGCCCAATAGGCGGGCAGCCTAAACTTCCCCACTGCTATTCCTGCAGTCAGGGATGGAGCAGTCTAGTGGCACCCTACCCCCACCCCCACCCCCACCAGTTACGCCATTAGACATTCATTCAGTGTGTCCACCTTGTGAGTCATCCCCAACCATTCAGATGGGTGCCAAGTACTGGCCCCAGAGGCAGAAGTCTATGATCTGGCTACTTCTGAGACTCCGTGGCTTCACTCCCATCTCTGGTCTGTGTCGCTCCCCTCCTGATTTGCCCCATGTGTACGGTTCTGGTCTGCTGCTCTGCCCTAGCTGAATCTTCAAGGCTGCCCTCTACAGCGCTGAAGGTGGCTAGTTTTAAGTTTGCGTGTCACCAAGACCTCTTGGTCCACTGAGAACATTTGAAATGGAATTGCAGAATTCACGTTGGAAATCGACACAACTGACTCCCAGTAAAGTGAGAGCAGAACAGCTCAGATGTGGTCGGAAGCGCCCAGAGCCTTCATCAGCGTGTTTTAGAGAGAGAAGAGAAAATGTCTGCAGATTGGCTTCAGTGGAGGTCTGTGAATTTTGCTAACCCTTCTTTTAAGCACCATGTTGACAAGAATAAAGTGTGCTTAGAAGTAATGCATTTTTAAAAAGTCAAGTGTAAGTAATGGGGCATCCATGTGATGAGATAATACAATGAAACACTATCACTTTAGACATCTAAATTATTAATGCTAGGTAATAAGTGCCTAACTCTTTCCTTTGTCCTCTTCTTTGGAATGGTTTGAAGTTTTCCATAGTACAAAGATGTTTTAAAAATAAAAAGACTCTCGATTGCAGTCTTCCTTCCCTCCTCTTAGGTCACTAGCTCCTTTGAGAGTTTGGTGACAGCCCTGGGCCTCTCCGTGGAAACTGTAGACAGACAGACTGACTGCATGCTATTTCAAGGGGTTTGTGGACGCCCCGGTTTCTGGCCCATTCTCTTTGATTTACAGAGGAGGAAATGAAGTTCCAGAGAGCTGAGGTGCAGTTGAAGGTCATGGAAAGAATCAGTAGCTCCAGCGCTGTCACCTGCTTCTTTGACAGTGTATCCCTTAGGGACTAATCTCAAAAGGCTCTGCTGAGTGTTCCGCCCCTATGTCCTGCCGGACTTTCAGTTTTCGTAAATGAAGCTTCCATTTCCCCCGGTGTGGCAGTCTGGCATCCCTCTTTTTTTTTGCTTTTTAACATTTTCTTATGAATTAGGTGACAGTTCATACAGCAGATCAACATTTTACAAACAATTCATATATATTATGATCCAACGTATCCATTGCTATCTTCTCAATTCATCGTTGCTTACCCCCACTTCCTCAAGGTGTTTCCTGTTTTCAAATACTACCCTTTTGATCTTAAATGGTTGCTTATTCTAACAGACTTGAGTTAGCTTCCAGACGTGCAGGATAAAGGCCTTGCTGGCCCCGAGGAGACGCTATCCAACCTGGTTTCTTAAGAGTTTGAGTTCAGTTTCACATTTTGCTCTCACTCTGTACCCACCCACCGCCACTTTGTTTATTCTGGCTCCTAGTGACCCTGTATGAGAACTGCCCCTTCGGATTTCCAAGGCTGTCCCTCTTTATGGGAAAAGAAACCCTCATCTTTCACCCTCTTCCTAATGGGCTCGAACTGCGGAACTGCAGTCAGCAAGTTAGCAACACTGGTGGTTAAGTAGTATGTCAACTTGATGTACCTACCTGTGTCAAGGTAGAAGTGGGGTCCAACTAGCTAATCGGGTCACAGCATGGTAATGCCTCTAGCTTATTTTATAAGTGAAACACCTAGAACTTCTCTCTTTTGTGCCAATGAGACCTGCTCTTCGTGGGAGCTGTCAGCGCCCAGCCATGCGCCTCCAGACCTTGGATCCACAAGACTCTGCATCCAGTGCCTGTGATCTCCCAGTTTCCCCGTTCGCCTTACTGCGTCTTCTGATGGCGTCTGCATGGGTCCAAAGGGAGCTCCAGCTAGTATCTGACCTACGGACTTGAGTTAGACTGCGCTTGGCAGCTTTCTGGATAGAAAGTTATTTCATATGCCTATATGAGTGTACCTGGTTTTATTTTCCTAGAAAATTCACCCTACCACAGCAGCTCAACCCATACCCCACCACATAATTAGGGCTCTTTAATGTGATCTTTTTCTGAGAAGTTAGTACTGGTAGCCGGACACCATCCAGTTCATCTGGTCTCAGGGTGTGGAGATCCTGAGGGTCTGTGTGATCCATTAGACCACTGGACTAATTGTTTCCATGTGCCATTTTTTAAAATCATTTTATTGGGGCCTCTTTTTTTTTTTTTTTTTAAACATTTTATTAGGGGCTCATACAACACTTATCACAATCCATACATAGACATACATCAATTGTATAAAGCACATCTGTACATATTTTGCCCTAATCATTTTCTTTTTTTTTTTTTTTTTTGCTTTTACATTTTATTAGGGACTCCAACAACTCTTACCACAATCCATACATATACATACATCAATTGTACAAAGCACACCCATACACTCCCTGTCCCAATCACTCTCAAGGCATTTGCTCTTCACCTAAGCCCCTTGCATCAGGTCCTCCTTTTTTTCCCCCCCTCCCTCCCTTTTCCCCCCTCCCACATATGCCCTTGGTAATTTATACCTCGTTATTTTGTCATATCTTGCTATTGGGGCCTCTTACAGCTCTTATCATAATCCATACATACATCCATTGTGTCAAGCACATTTGTATATATGTTCCCACCAGCATTTGTGCCTTTCTATTTTTGTCCCTCTTCTTTACTCTGAACAAGGAGAGACCAGTAGTTGCTCCTTAGGGGACTGCTCATGAATTTTTAAGACCCCAGTGGCTCCTTGCCAAATTAAGACGTAACACATTGCTTTGCCAATGACCTGAGTGTCCTCCTAGACTATGGTCCTGTCCTCCAGGTGCCAGCGACTCATTTCCTGTATCTAAGAAGTTTTCATAGCTTTATCCCTTGTATGATCCACCACATTCATGGATATCTACACATATACAAATGGTAAATACACAGACATCCTCTGTCAAACCCATGTAGATTCATGGGTGTACTCCCTCTCTCACCTGTTCAGCTGACGTGTGTGTCCCGTCATCCACTCCTAGATCTCTACTATTGCAGGGCTACATCTATAATGCTATTTGCCTCTGTTGCCTTCGATTCTTACAAACCTCCCAGGATTTTCCCCTGCTTCCATCATGTCTGTCCCTATCCTTCCTATTGTTGTGTAGCACCTTCCACTTGGTCCAAGTTAACATTTACTTACCCTCTAGCTTGTGACTTCTCCTCCCTCCCTTCCTCTCTTACTCCTCAGAAGCATCAAATGTTTTTTAATGTGAAAACCTAGTTTAGACTTTTCATAAAAGTGTCTCCCACAATACCTACTCATCCTTTTGTGTTTGGCTCATTTTACTTGGCATAATGTCCTGTAGCTTCAACCGTGTTATGAGGTGTTGCCCATGTTCCATCCTTATTTTTAACATTGTATAGGCATCTACTCGTGTGAAGATTTAATGCTTATAATAAGTTTAAAAAATTAAAGTTTTAGAAACCCAAAGTGTAGTTCTACTCTGTTCTATAGGGTTGCTATGAGTCAGAATCACTCCTTAACAGTGAGTGAATTAGTATTCCACTGTGCGTATATATTAGTGTATTTACCTATCCTTTCACTGTTTTTGAGGTTCAAAAAAGACCACAATCTTAAATATAATCTAAGGAGAACATTGATTGAGTCTTAAAAGGGGTCAAAAACAACACAAAATCATAGGCACATCATCCGGATGAAGGAGGTCAAAATGGCGTCCAAGGATTCAAGTTGGGGTGTTAGTTAACTAAGGCACAAAGGAAACTGTCATAAACTCAACATGGGTGGCAGACCAATACAGCAAAGTTATAGGCAAGACGACAGAACAGGAACAGGACTATGATTGGGACACATAGATTAGGGTCTTCTGACCAACATGGGCAGCGCACAACTGATATGGCATGAGCCATGACTACGTCATCTCCAGTAATGTCCAAAATATGGTGACCTCCATCAAGGACACATCCAGGCCAGCCCCTAAGAAGGAAAGGTTGGGGAGTGGGGGCGGTCAGTAATCTACTTTCCAAGTGTTCTGCCTGAGGACGAGATTGTCTGCGCCCCTTGGTTAATGATGAGAAAGAATTCAATGGAGGCTTCATCTATGTGGGGTCTCTGCACATGGATTTGGGCCCGTCACTGACATCCTTCGCCTATTACAAACCAGGATGTTCAGATATCAAACTCGACTACACCACCCATGGCATGTAGCTTGTTTGCATCATTTTGCATTGTCACTCGTGCTGTGGTGGACCTGGACATACATCTCTCCATTTCTGTCCTGGCCTGGAGTCCCTCTTTCCTGTTCTCTTCCTCACTCTCCATATCCAGTCAATCAGCAAATCCCGGGACCCTTGCTGTGCATGGTCTCTCACACCTGCCTCCTCTTTCCCTTTCCTTCTCCTCTCTCCACAGCTCGGCCTGCACCTCAGTAGCTACCACCTGACCCGCTTCTCGTTGCTATGTGGTAGAGGGTCGCTTCTCACTCAGAGTGACCCGGCAAGGACAGCACTGCTCACAGGGCTCCCAAGGCTGTGACCTCTACAGGAACAGCCTTGTCACATCTTTCTCCCGTGGAATATAGATAATGGAGTTGAACCATGACTGACCTTCACTTGGGAGCCAAATGTTTAATCACAGCATCAAGGGGCCATTCCTGACATTGCTGAAGAGGAAGGTTAGGAGGAAAAGGCTATAGCTTTAAAGACTCTCAGTGGCCTCATATGCATATAAAAGTTAGGCAGTGGATAAAGAAATTGTGCAAAGGATAGATGTATTTGACTTATGATGGTGAGATCGACTATTGAAAGTACCAGGGACTGCCAAAAGAACAAACCAGCCTGTCTTGGAAGACGTGCAGCCAAAATGCTCCTCTCCCTTACTTTGGACTCGTTACAGGAGAGGCCAGCCCCTGGGCAAGGACAGCATGCTTGGTAAAGTAGAGGGTCAGCAAACAAGACCTTTGATGAAATGGATTGACACCTCCTTACCAGAGCGCACTCACACCTCACAACAAGTGTGCGGATGGCGCGGACCGGGCAGTGCTTTGTTCTGCTGCACACGGGGTTGCTATGGGTGAGGCATGACCATGGGGCACCTGCAGCAACAGTGTTTCCAGAAGCAATGCCATATCTTTCTCTTGCAGAGTGGCTGGTAGGTTTAAACCACAGACCTTTCCGGTAACAGCTGAGCACTTCACTGAACTATTCTGTCTCCAGGGCCCCTCCGCTTCGTCACGCTGCCATACTTACGAATGCGTTATTATCAGCGTATTGGTATCTAGTACTGCACGGACAGGTAAGAATTGGTTAGATATCATTGCTACTTTGATTTAATTACAGAGATTGTTGTTGCTGTACTTACGCACGATAGCTACAAACCCTGAAGATCAAAATGTAAATTGCCTGCTGTTTCTTTGTTTGAAAGGTTGGTGGCCTGAACTTCTATTGCTTGATAATATTTATTCTCCTTTCAATTATACTTAGCGAGAAGATAAAACAATGACTAATGCTTCATCACCACCCCTGCCGAGCTGCTGCATTCACATCTGAGTCACAAGCTTTGTCACTTTTTACAATGTCCCATGGTTCAGAGCAGACGTCCCCGAATTTCTGTCTGTCGACATTTTCATAGGCTAGAGTTCCATGAAGGGCTCTCCAAGGTTCAAGCCTTTACTGGGTTCTTCAGTCTGAGAACAAGCTGGAAGAACAGCCTTCAGAAACCTCCATGATCTTAGCATTTCAAGAAGGCTTAAGAAGTTCAAGGTTTCAGAGGAAGCGCAAGGGTTCATGGGGACCAAGACAAACAATGCACAGGCAATCTAAAGAAGGGGGGTGTAAGCTGAAAGGGACACAGACTGATGGTCTGTTGCTCTCTACTTGAGAACGAATGTCTCCTGAAACGTTAGGTGCATTATAGACTCTCGATACAGACAGACTGAGCCCATAAACTGAACTACCGCTTTCTTCAGACAACACTCTAGATTTTCTGAGATGGTGGTGGTCCCTACAACTTCCTCCCCACATGGCAAATCCCAGTCCTCCCACCTAGAAGAGGAGCCTCTCTGTACAATGGCAGACCGCAGTCTGCCAGGAGATTGTTGCCACTCTTGAGTTGGCTCCACCACGTGGCAACGCCATGCACAACCGAAGGAAACATTGCCAGGACTTCAGTTTATGCCATGTCAAGGGGAAGTCTGGGCATCTTCAAGGGACTCAAATTGTGCTTCTTTTAAATGCCCTTTGAAAGGGCTCAAGTAGAAAATGTGTTGGAAATGATGATGGAAACTCGTACACAAATATGCTTGATACAATTCATGTATGGAATTTATAAGAACTGTAAGAGCCCCCAATAAAATGACTTAAATTTTTTTAATGTTCTTTGAGTCTGAGGAACAAGAAAAAGACATAATAAAGCCTGTGGGGTGGATGGGATAGGTTTTCCTAATGAAAGCCTCATCGGACGGATGAGCATTTAGGTTGTTCTATCCTTTTGCTACTGTGAACAGTGCTGCGATGAACACAGGGTGCACACAGCTCTTGGTGCCATGGCCCTTACTTCTCTGGGATCTATACCAGGTACAGGGATTGCTGTGTCTCATGGTATTTCTAGTCTCAATTGTTTCAGGAAGCACCATTTCCCAGAGTTGTTGGTTTGCAGAGTTGTAAGATCCTACCTGGGAGTCAGGAGTTCTGGGAAGGATTCTATTCCCAGTACAGATGCTGAACTGCTGAGTGATAACAGGGCCTCCGTTCCCTACAGAACGCAGGCCTCATAAGACCTGCATGTTTTCAGAGCACTCAGAAATTCTTGCAGGCGAGATGCTGTGTGTGCAGTTCAGCTGTCGGCACCGCTTGCTCGGGGCTCAGCATGCACCTCCCTAGGGGCTGGGAGCTCCGGATGGGCCTGGGTCTGATTCCTATCAGTTGTAATGCTGCGACAACCCAGAAGTCCTTGGAACTTGTCAGTCCAGTTTGGGTATGGGCCTCATATTAGGCGAAGAACTGACCATTACATCTGGAAGGCTCCCTGCTAGAGGAAGTGGGGAGTTAATTGTCATATGACTAACAGTACCCCTGAACAGAAGTTTATAGCCCCTACATGCAACATCTGGCAATACTCCATTGCCACTGATTTGATGCCAACTCAGTGAGCCTATCGGACAGAGTAGACCTGCTCCCTAGAGTTTCAGAGGCTGTAACTTTACAGGAGCAGACTGCCTCGTCTTTCTCCTATGGGGCAGCTGGTGAGTTGGAACCACAGACTTTTCAGTTAACAGCCCAATGTTTAATCTGCGATTCTGCTCAGGCTCCTCCCTTGCCACATTAAAAGGGACTCAGCGAATATTTATTGGGTAAGTGTCAATTACACTCGAAGATCAGGTGTAGGAATCTTGTAAGCCTCCAGGATCTGTCCAGGTGGCCTGGTCTATTAAGTACCAACTAGGATCCACCCAGATCCATCACGGTTGGCAGCACCTTTCTGGTCCTTTTCTAGCTACGGTTCAAAGACAGGTGTTTAGAGAGAGAGAAAGAAATTTCATTTGTTGAGAGTGTGAAAGCAATCTTTTGCATTTAGAGTTTTCTCCTCTCTGGGCATTCAGATTCATTTGGGTGCCTTTTATCCATAAGGAAGAAAGAGCCTTTTGCACCTGCAATTCCATAGTACCCCCACAGAACCACAGGTGCCTGGGAGCACTGAGTGCCTGTGTCCCCAGCCAAAGGGAAGAAGTCAAAGAGACAAAAGAGTTTGGTGCAAGAGGCGGCTGTCCTGACCTCATCCTGGGCCAGAAGGAGACTTGGGTGTGAAAACTGCCACACAAATAAAGGGCATACAGTCATGACTCATTCATTAGATGTTTGATTATATTATGATCTTGCCAACCTGATGTGCTTTCTATTCTTGTGTATTCCGCTGAGTCTCGATTTTTTTCTCCCTGTGTGCTTGGCTAACGAGCCCTAGTGGTGCTGCGGCATCAGCAGGGGAGTGCTAACATCATATAGGATTGTTATGCTTCGGAATCAACTCGGGGACAGTGAGTTTGGTTTGGGGTATTCTCAGATGAAGTGGAAAAGTTGTGGAGACAATTATTTTGTGTTTGTCTTTTCTCTTTTAATGAATGATTTAATCACCAAATGGAGCTCCCTGACCCAACCAAAAACCAAGCCCATTGTCTTTGGGTCAAAGCCCTGCACAGGGTTTCCAAGATTGTCCGTCTTTATGGGAGCCGCACTGTTGCCTGTGGAGCAGCTGGGGGATTTGAACTACTGACCTTGTAATTAGCACCTAACCCACAGCATCGTCAGTGCTCCTTGAACTCTCCTACAATGCAGTATTAAAGTTCACGGTTGTTTGTGCGAGTGTGAATTTGGATGCTGCGTTAATCTCCGATGGACCCAGACACTCAATCCTCTCCAAATCATGTCTACCAAAGCATGCTCTCCCGCAGCACACGTGGCTGATGAGTGGGTAGAATCATTAGAGGACTCCAAGTGAATCCTGGGTCATCAATTTGTGATAATTGGCAGGGTGACATTTAACTGTGGCTAATGGCCTCAGGTCGTCAAGCCTTAATGATTCATATACTTTCTGATCTCTGTCCTCTAGCAAGCCTGTTTTTGTATTTAATGGATATGTGTCTACAAGTTAGTCAGAACAGAACATCATACTATTGTCCTGGGCATTTTAATAGCATGCTGGTTTATGTTCCAAACTGCTGGCTGTCTTCTCCTGTTGCATCATGGTTCTTGCTGTGATTTCATTTAACTGTGACCCCCTGGCTACAGGCTGGGCCCAGGGGGATGGATGGTCCATACAACCGATTTAGCATAAAGCAGTATTTAGTCTAATCTGCAAGGCATAGGAAAACCAGCCAGAAGAGGCAAAATCTTTCAAGAGTATGGCCTGGTCAGCAGCCCTGTGGAAGAAGGTTAGTTCTTTCAAGAGGACATGTGATGAGTCTCTAAAGTATTAACGATCTATCCAGGAGGTCAGTGGGTCAACTCATCTCCATTAGCCAGGCAGTCTACGCTTAGTTTCTGAGCATAAGGTTCTGATCGAATGCAATGGTTGCTTCTTTTCTTATTCCACTTGGGATTGGTGAGTGTCACCATCTGCAAGTGGAGGCCCTTCTGCTCGCTCTTTGAGAAGTCAGTTTACAAGACTTCAGTCTACAATTGTGGCATTCTTAAATTTTTTTTTTTACCTCTACTCAAAGTAGGCAGTGCATTATCCCTGATGACCAAACACACACACACACACACACACACACACACACACACACACACACGCGCGCGCGCATGCCACTTTCTCCCACAATTGAAACAAAAAACCCAAAAGGCACTCTAATATTTTCTATCTCATTCTATTCCACCTCCTCCTCCACCTCTTCCTCCTTTTTTCATTTTAACCCTGTCAAGACCACCAAACTATTATGGGATTTACTAATGGATCATCAAGGAACCCTGGTGGGATAGCATGTTATGAATTAGGCTGAAAATCTCAAGGTCGGCAATTTGGAACCACCAGCTGCATCTGGGGAAAAGAGGCTTTCTGTTCCTGTACAAATGCATGGCCTTGGACACACACAGTGGCAATTCTCCTCTGTCCAGTAGAGTGTGTGAGTTGGAATTGATTGAGTGGCAGGGAGGTTTTTGAAGAATGGCTGATCGCCATTCACAGCTTGAAAAGCACTAGTTAGTGCACGCCGACCGACTGCGATGCTGGCGTTGTCTTCTATGTCTTCCTATTGCTTTTACCAAATTATGCTTCAGAATTGCCCATTATCTATGTTTTCCTTTAAAAATGTCTCCAAGGACATACAAGTACACAGAAGACCTCTTTTTGCCACTTCATTTCCCTTTTCTGTCCATGTAGGAAATAACTCTAAAAAAAATGCACAGCAAATGTTAATAAATTTGCTCTGCATGGGGAGGGTAAAAGTCATTTATCTAAATGTTCTAATATCTATATATTATTTGTATAGAAATGAGATAAGCTTTTAAAATGACCATTGCTGAGGTTAGCCGCTGGGGCTTTTTAAAGACTGCTGAGTGCTTCTCGTGTGCTTCTATTAATTCTCTACTTTCCTTTTCAAGGTCATTCTCATTCTTCGGGAAAGATACTTAGGCTAATTTTTCTCCAATAGTTTAATTGTGATCCAGATATTATAACTCAATTTATCAACCCCTTTCCAGGAAAAAAACAAACCTAGGTATGATTTAATTAATAATCTTCTTATCAGATATTCTCAAATTAAGTTAAGCAGTCATGTATTCATGTTTGACGTAAATTCAGATTACTTAAGTAAGCAAAGAAGTTGTAGGTAGAACCTAGCTTTGAGCTTTTGACAGACATCAGTGTTGTGTAATATTTGGTTCTTGTCTTGGTCTCTTAGGGCTGTAATCACAAAATGCTACCAAAGGGGTAGCTCTAAAGAACAGAAGTCTACTATCTGAAGACTAGAAGTCTAAATCTAGGGCATTGTCAGGGCTCTCTCTCTCTCTCTCTCTCTCTCTCTCTCTCTCTCTCTCTCTCTCTCTCTCTCTCTCTCTCTCTCTCTCCCTCTGTCTTTCTCTGCCAACTTAGTTAGGGCTCTCTACAGAGACTAAAGCAATAAGATGGTAATAAGATATGCATATAGCAGGTTGGAAATTATGTATTGTATCCTAAGTTGGTAGAACAATCAGTAAGGGAGGGAGAGTGATTCTGGTAAACTGTTGAACATAGTCTGGAGAACAAAGCCTCCCTCAGAAAACCTCAGTTTTTCTCTTAAAGTGTTCAACTGATTAGATCAGGGCCACCCATCTAATTTCGTGGTGATCTGTTTTACTTAAGGCCAACTAATGTAAATACAAGGAGCCCTGCTGGTGTGATGGGCTACTCATTAAACTGCTGTTCACAAAGTTAGCAATTTGAATGCACCACCTGCCTTCTGTTCCTCTAAAGATGCAAAGTCTCAGAACCCCGGAGGGAGCAGTTTGGGCCCACTATGAGGGGGAGCTGACTCAGGGGTAGTGAGATATAAATACTCTCCTGAACCAAACCTCCGCCACCAAGTCGATTCCAACTCATAGTGACCCAATATAGGGTGTCCAAGGCTGTCTGTCTTTCAATTCCCTAAATTATATATATAATCAGTTTGCTCCTGTCAATTATCAGGAATTAGCTGATTTCTGTAGAAGCTAAAAGAATCAACTGACTAATAATGTATTAAATGCATCTTTAAGTCTTATATTTAAGTAAGAAATGTCATCTGTCACCCCAGGTACTCAGTTCATACAAGCTGTTAAGGTTCAAGAGTAATAAATCATGCATATGTTTATCAGATCTAGACTCACTTACTGGTGTTTAGTTGGGAGTTAGCAGTAATTTTCTTTTAACTGAGGACAATCTTGTGGACTTTATGTTCCACTTATTTAACCATTACTTATTTTACTTGTTAGACAATCATTGGCTATCATAGCTTGCGTGCTTTTTTATTTGAAGAATGCAGACACTATAACTTCTAACGTATTATTAGTTCAAGTTAAATTGTTGTTATTGTTGCTGTTGTTGGGTGATGCTGAGTCAGTTCTGACATCTAGCTACCTTATGTTTACCTAGATGTTGTCTGTCTTCCACACAGAAATGTAGGAACCTAGAAGGCAGAGCTTTTTGTCTATGTTAGTTTCTACCATCCAGAAGTACGCAGAACACTGCCTGCCAGCCCTCAATATTCTTCAGCAAATATTTAGTAAATGAATAGATGAAACCTGCACACAAAAGGGAAGTACAAGCTTTTTAAAAAAGTATTGTTACAGGAAGTACTTTAAAAACTAAGATTAACAATTGGACATCCCCATACAGAAGGGTCACAAGGAAGAGATGAGCCAGTCAGGGTATCACCAATGAAACATACAACTTTCCTCTATTTCTTTAATGCTTCCCCCGTCCCGCATCATGATCCCAATTCTACCTTACAAATCCAGCTAGACCAGAGCATGTACACAGGTACAGATAAGAGCTGGAAACACAGGGAATCCAGGACAGATAAACCCCTCAGGACCAATAATAAGAGTAGTGATACCAGGAGGGGAAGGGGAAAGTGGGAGAAAGGTGGAACCAATCACAATAATCTACATATAACCCCTTCCCTGGGGGATGGACAACAGAAAACTGTGTAAAGGAAGACATCGGTCGGTGTAAGACGTGACAAAATAATAATAATTTATAAATTATCAAAGGTTGTGAGGAGGGAGGATGGGGGAGGCAAGGGGGAAATGAGTTGATACCAAGGGCTCAAGTAGAAAGCAAATGTTTTGAGAATGATGATGGCAACAAATGTACAAATTGCTTGACACAATGGATGGATGGATGGATGGATTGTGGTAAGAGCTGTATGAGCCCCCAATAAAATGATGTAGGTAAAAGACCCACTAAGCTAAAATGGTAACGACCTGGAAAAGCTTACAGTTGCCCACTCAGATGTATGCCCCAAATGGGATGTGCTTTAAAGAAAGTGAATCTTGAGTGGTGAAATTTCAAACATTCTAAAGACCAGTGAAAGACTTATTTTAGAATCAGCGATCTTCTCAAATAAGATTGCACTGTAGCTTCTATATCATTATTACTGTACTTGTGGAAGCACATACAATATTTTTTTAAATCATTTTATTGGGGGCTTATACAGCTTTCATCACAATCCATACGTATATACATTGTGTCAAGCACATGTGCACATTTGTTGCTTGAAGCACATACAATATTGTGTGTTTCAATGGAAGGATGCAGTTGAGCACATTTATTTATTTAGGCACCTATTTTGTGCTCAAAGTTTCTAGGTGGCATAAATGGTTGGCACCAAAAGGTTGCAGATGCTAGTCCACCAGATGCATTTCAGAAGAAAAGACTGGTGAGCTACTCATGAAAAACTAGCCACTGAAAACCCTCTAGAGTGCAGTACTACCCTGACACATCTGGAAGCTCCAGGAGTTGAGTCAACTTGATGACAACTGATTGGTGGACCTGACTGGATTATTGCCTGTTTCTCCCTCATTATGATCCCTGGATTGCAAATCTCCATCTAAGTTTTTAGACACTATGTTAGGCCGGTTGTCTGGAGAAACAAATCCAGTGACACTCATATGTATGTAAGAAAGAGATTTATATAAGAAGTAATTCCATTTCCAGAAGGCAGCCCAGCCCAGTCCAACTGAAGTCCCTAAGTCCGGTGCCATTCCATAAGACCCTCTCAAGAATCACATAGCTGCAGGCTGATGACACTGAAAAGTAAAGCCGGAAGCTCAGAGGCTGGTGGATGCATTGTTCTGTGGATCCAAGGTCCATGGAAACACGGCAGGGCACTGGCAGCTCTCAGGGCAGTCGGCCCACAGGAGGCCACACTGGAGGCCGGCAGAGTCCCAACAAACAGGAAGGCAAAGAGGCAGAGAGAGAGCAAGACGTTCCCATTTCTCTTTATAAGAAAGCCACACCTCCAGGAGTCATCATCAGGTTGTGACCCGATGAACAGATTGGGCTGCACCGCTCCAAAAATACAAGTTAACACAAAACCATCCAACGACCACACAGAGCTTTGAGATATGTTGAAGGCCATTAAGACTCAGCCTTGAAATGGCTGAGAAGTCTCATGACCTATGTGTCAGTGTTTGCTGATTTCTTTTGCGACTTAATGTTTTGAACAGACTGTCAAGAACAAGAAAGTATGCAAAGTCTGGGAAAATAGGTTGTTTAATTTTCTCAAGGATGCCTGGCTTGGCAGAAGATAGAGTTGCTATGCGTATCAAATGTGCTTGCTTAACAATGAGATAATTAACCCTGGGTTGTTTCTGCGTGGATAAAAGGAGTATGTAGAATAAACTCAGGGCTTCAGTATTCACTGTTGCCCTCCCAATACTTTCTGTCTCTCTTTTTTTCCCTTAATCCTCAATCCCCCTTTCAGGACTGTTCAACTAGTCGGCTGGCTCTGACAGGGATATTATGGGAAAAAAACTGTTTATTAGACATATGATCTTAACAAAATGACCTAAACTCCCTAGTTCTTCTTTTCCTATGAAATAGACACAATAATCCCCACTCCACACACCCCCACCCCAGAGCTTTTGTAGTAGCTTTGGCAATGTGTCATTCAGATCTCCATTTAAGAAAGAACTTGCTGGCTAACCAAAATTCTAGGGTCAAAAGAACTCCAAATTCAGATATATTTTAATAGAAACCCGATTATTAAGTCTTAAACAGGAAAGAAAAGACAAAAAGAATCATCTGAATGAAGTAGGTCATCAGCAAAAGGCCATCATGATTTCCAAAGTGGCTACTTACATGGAGCATATAAGACAAAAAAATTGTCATAAAATTATGATTAGCATTTAGGTAGTTAGTTTATTGTGCCAACCTGGCTGATAAACACATGTGGGGTTAATTGAAGGGCGGAGGGACAAATGGCTCAGTGAGGCTTTCTAGTTCTCTGGTCTCTTGCTTTGTGATGGTTGGACCAGGGTGCAGCTGCCTTAGCCAGTTCCCTACTTCAGCTTGCAAGGCTCACTTCCTGCAAGACATCCCCAAGGAGAAGCCACATAGACCTACCCCAATGGAGCCCTGGGTGCTGGAGCAGCCATGTGGAAACCCGTGTCAGCGCTGAGATGCTTACACACTCACCGACTCAGCTTTCCTCCTGCAGTCGACATCCTTGCGTCTGTTTTGTGAGATGGAGGAGGACTTCATGGATTGGTGTTGGACATATGGGTTAATGTTGGACTTTTGGACTTGGGCAGCGCTAGGTTGGGATGTTTTCTTGATGTGCACTTAACCTTTATATATAAAACTCTCTCTTATACATGAGTTTCTGTGCATTTGTTTCTCTAAAGTACCCAGACTAACACAGCATCAATTCATCACAGAATGAACCATAAAAGTGGGAAGGGGACAATGATTAGGATATGTGTGTACACTATTACAAATTGTAAAAGATTGCAGGATTGGTTCAGGGTCCTCCAGCCGCACTAGTTTGGATGTGTGACTCATGACCATTAGATTCTGGTGCCCACATTTCCACTAAGGGTATGCACAGTCAAGTTCCTGAAGATGAGGCTGCCCTACTGCCCACTCCCTCGGCTGGTTAGGGGAATTTCAGCAATCTTCTTCTGAATTCAGCTTGAATTTGGGGCAGTTCCCTATTGGCGTACTGTTGCAACCACTATAGAAGGATATTGAGCCCAGTTTTCACTTCCGTGTGATATTAATGACAAGGTTCGATAATTTCCGCATTGTGAGCCACTTTTCTTTGGAATGGATATAAATATGGTTTGCTTCCAGTCAGTTGGCCAGTTAGCTGTCTTACAAATTTCTTGGCATAGATGAATGAGTGCTTCCTCAGCTCGTTGAAGCATTTCAGTTGGTATTCCATCAATTCCTGGAGCCTTGTTTTTGGCTTCATGCCTCCAATGCAGCTTGGATTTCTTTCTTCAGTATCATTAATTCTTGATCATATAATACCTTTTGAAATGGTTGGTTGCCAACCAGTTCCTTTTGGTAGCATGACTGTGTATCCCTTCTCTCTTCTTTTGATACTTCGTGCATCGTTCAATATCTGGCCATAGAATCACTCAATCTTCCAACTTGAGGTTTAAATATTTTCTTCAGACCCTGAGCACGTTCTTAACACTTGGTTTTCTAATTCGGGGTCTTTGCACATTTCTTTATAACATTTAGTTTGTCTTCTTGAGCTGCCCTTTGAAAATTTCTGTTCAGTGCTTTGACATCATTTCTTCCATTTGTGTTAACTAGTCCATGCTCAACAGCAAGTTTCAGAATCTCTTCAGACATCCTTTTTTTTCTTTTCAATCATTTTATTGGGGGCTCTCACAGCTCTTGTAACAATCCATACACCAATTGTATCAAGCACATTTGTACATATGTTGCCATCATCATTTTCTTTCTACTTGAGCCCTTGGTATCAGCTCCTCATTTTTTCCCCTCCTTCCCTCCCTCATGAACCCTTAATAGTTTTGTGTGTGTGTGTGTGTGTGTGTGTTTACATGTCTTACACTGACTGCTGTCTCCCTTCACCCACATTTCTGTTGTCTGTCCCCCTCGGGGGGATGGGAGGGAGGTAGTTAGTTTATTGTGCCAACCTGGCCAAAAAACACATGTGGGGTTAATTGAAGGATGGAGGGATAAATGGCTCAGTGAGTCTTGCCTTTCTAGTTCTCGGGTCTCTTGCTTAGTGATGGTCGCACCAGGGTGCAGCTGCCTTAGCCAGTTCCCTGCTTCGGCTGGCAAGGCTCAGTTCCTGCAAGATATCCCCAAGTAGAAGCCACATGGACCTACCCCGATGCAGCCCTGGGTGCTGGAACAGCCGTGTGGAGACCCCTGCCAGCACTGAGATGCTTACACACTCACTGACTCAGCTTTCCTCCCGCAGTTGGCATCATTGTGTGTGTTTTGTGAGATGGAGGAGGACTTTGTGGATTGGTGTTGGGTTAATGTTGGACTCGTGGGCTTGGGCAGCACGGGGTTGGGATGTTTTCGTGATGTGCACTTACCTTTTATATAAAACTCTCCCTTACACATATGAGTTTCTGTGGATTTATTTCTCTAATGTACCCAGACTAACACAGGGGGTTATATGTCAATTGTGATCGGTTCCCTCTTTCGCCTCCCACCTCCCCAGTACCCTCCTAGTATCGCTCCTCTCATTTTTGGTCCTGAGGGCAGACATCCATTTTTAACCTTTTGCGTCTCTCCTGCCTTCTTAATGACCTTTTTCTTTCTTCGTGTATGACGCACTTGATGTCCTCCCACAGCTCATGTCTTCTGTCATTAGTGCTCAATGCATCAAATGTGTTCTTGCGATGTTCTAGAAATTCAGGTGGGATAGACTCAAGGCTGTGCTTTGGCTCCTTGTTTTCTTTCTTCAGCCTTATCCTGAATGACCATATGAGTGATTGATGGTCTATTCTATGGTCTGGTTTTAGCTGCTGATATCGACATTTTTTGTCATATCTTCCCACAGAAATAATCAATTTTATTTCTGTGCATTCCATCTGGGAAAGCCCATATATATTAGTCACTTTTTTGCTGTTGAAAAAAAGATATGTTCTAGGAATAAGTCAGTGGTTTTATAAAATTCTATCATGCAATCCCCAGCTTCATTTCTATCACCAAGTCCATATTTTTCAAGTATTGCTCCTTCCTCTTTCTTATTTCCAACTTTTGCATTCCAAATAAGAATAAATATCAATACATTTTGATTGCATGTTTGATCAATTTCCAACTGAAGTCATTGGTAGAATTCTTTAATTTCTTCATCACTAACTTTTGTGGGTGGTGCTTACATTGAATAATAGTTGTATTGGTTGGATCTCATTGAAGACGGTTAAGTGTCATCTGATCACAGACAGCATAGCATTGTACTTCATGATGGATTAGCAAGATCCCTTCTGACCATGCATGTCAGTTTGTCATACTATGATGGCATTTGTGTTTCTGTGATAATGGAAGCTATGTTACTGGTATTTCAAATGCCAACAGGGTCACCCAAAGGGAACAGTGAAGCTTCCAGAGCAAGAACAGACTCGGTTAACAAGAAGGACCCAGCTCCTCACTTGGCAGGAAGAAGCTGCTGAACCCATATGCAGAGCTTCAAAGCCTTCTCAGATCCTGACGGCCTCAACCAAGGAGGCAGAACATACTCCTGGCAGATGGGCCCCTCCGGTCGGAGGGCATTTGAAATGGGTCTGAAGAGGGGCTGATTTCTTGGAGGCGAGTCGACCATGATGATGTGAGTCAGACAAAGCCTGTGGGATCGGAGACTTCGGGATTCTCTTTGCTAATGGGGCATGACTCAAGGTAAAGAGAAACAGCTGTAAAAATCTTCTAAGGATTGGAACTTGGAATGTGCGAAGCATGCGTTTAGGAAAAGTGGAAGTGGGCAAAAATAAAATGAAATGCATGAAAATCAATATCCGCAGCATTGGTGAACTGAAAAGGACTGGTATTGGCCATTTTAAATCAGAAAATCATAGGGAAGAATACAGTCAAGAGGAATGGGATCCCTCGGTAGTGTAAGGAGTCGACTGGCTTGCCCGTTGATCAAAAGGTTAGAGGTTTGAGTCCCACCCAGTGGTGCCTCAGCTTCCAAAGGTGCTGGGAGGCCAAGGCCTTCCTGACGTGTGTACTCCTGTGTGTCTCCCTAGTGTTCTCAGGGGAGAGGTCCTTCCCAAGCACCAACTGCTGGAAGCTTAATGGAGCAGCTCCACTCTGACACACATGGACCACCATGAGTTAGTCAACTTTAACTCAAGGTAACGATGGGGGTGGGGGTGGGGGTGGGGGTCAGGTTTGTATTGTGGTTTGAGGTTCTTCCTGTCTCAGCTTCACAGATGTTTTTCTTCCCCACACTTAACTGTATTTTAACATCTGCTTATCAGAAGACCCAATCTAATGCAGTCATTCTGCACATTCAGTGACACATCTGGCAGAGCGCCACAGTTAGGTTTTCTTAAGCTTCCCTTGTCGGACTCCAGTTAATGAAGTCACAGAAAGGTGAACCATCACAAACCATGGGTCCTCAGGGAAACGGCTGGGGGGTTAGTCTCCAGTCCTGACAGATGAATTAACATTCATTAGCTCAATCTAATTCCTCAAAGCCCACCAACCTAGCAGAGCAGGGGGGGGGGGAGAGTGGGGGATGGGGGGGGTGTCCCAGGAATGTGTTGGAAGGGACACAGACTCCAGGCTCTGTCACTACAACAGAAATGCCAAAATCCCTCGTCTTTTTCCTGTAATTTGATTTGAGTAATTGAATGTTCAATTCTGGAATCCTGACAAGCATCAGCAAATTAGGAGGATGGTTTCCAATGCTTGAGGCCGGAATACCATATCGGTGGATTTAGCAACAAGAGACCACAACATGAATTCCCACTAAGCGCGAATGCAGTACTTAACCAACGTCTCCTTTCCCCAGAGTCTGCTAGGAGTCGTACAAGATCGAGAATGTTCCCACTCCTGGCACCTTGGGGACATCAGAAACATTGGCCAGTTGCGGCCTTCCTGCAGGGTCTTTGGTTTAACCAGCTGAAATTGGTTTTGCTCCTTTGTTTTCCACCGAGGACGGGAGGAGTGGGCAGAAATCAATTGAGTTTGTTTTGTGGTAAACATTTCTGCTGGGAAATGACTGCTGTGGGTTGCCACAGCTTCCGTGGGAAGGTTCATTAAATCATGCTCCTGCTGACTGGCATTTAGTCAGTGGGTGCCTTTAATCAGCAATGCCTTTTCCAAATGTTTGATTAAAAACAAAGTTAAGATATTTTGTCGCCCCACTCACTAATGGTGCCCGCAGCCAGGGTCATCAGCCTTCCACACCAGCAGACTGGGCTGGCTGGCATTAGCCGGCCAGTTTCCTTCAGGGTCTCTGTGGGAGTCGTGACTTCTTCATCTTGTTTCCTGGGCTGCTGGAACAGTTCTGTTGGTAATAGCTGATTCGGAAGTCAGGGAGGGAGCTCCCCAGTGGGGGGTGGGGCATGCCTTGTTTTCCTGGAGCACAGGCAACGGAGGGTCACATGACCTCTATCTGTTGTGTCGCTGCTGACTTGTGTTATTAGACTTCAGAATTACAGGATATGAAAATAAATAAATAAATGAATCAAAGAATTACAGGATATGCAGTGCCTCTGGTGGCTGTCTCTGCTGCGAGGAGTTTGATACGGGAAGATTTCTTAGGACTCTGAAAGAGGATTGTGTAAGTTCACTTTCCCGAAAGGCAACATTATGGAAAAGGGCAATAGCAAAATGGCTCATGAGATATTAAGCACTGTGATGCCTTAACTGTACGAGGAAACTTAAACGGCAGGGTCACGAACTGGCACCACTGTTCTGGTTAATACGCTGAGCGGCCAATGGCACGCAGGATTAAGGCGGAGACTAGTGAACTGTATTCGTTTACAGCGGCTGTTGTAACAAGTTAGCTCCAAATTGTTGTTGTTGGGTGCTGTGGAGTCAGTTCTGGCCCATCAAGACCAAGTGCACAACAGCAAGACCCACTGCCCAGTCCTGCACCATCCTCACAATTGTGCCTAAGCCTGAGCCCATTGTTGAACCCACCATGACAATCCATCTTACTAGAGCCTTCAAACCACGCACATTAAAGCTCTGGACGTCAGAAATCTGAGGTGGGTTTCTCTGGGTTAAAATCAAAGTGTCAGCACGTCTGTGAGTCTTCAGGAGGCTCCTGGAGGAGAAGCTGCCTCCTTGTCTTTTCCAGCTTCTGTAGGGTCGCGATCAGATGGAATCGAGTGGATCACCCTGAGAGTGGCTTCCTGCATTTCTTGGCTCACAATCCCAGCCTGCAACTCCAACATTCCAGACTCAGCCTCCATTGTTCCATCTACCCTGCTGCTTCCCTCATTCCCTTATAAGGACCCTTAGGCTGATCCTGAGCCAGCCCACAGGGTCATCTGCCCATCTTGACATCCTTCGTTTAGTCGCACCCCTCTTTCCAGGTAAAGTATTACAGTCACAGCTTCCTGCTATTAGAGTATCTTTGGGGACCTGTTACTCTACCTCCCTGTTAAGGGACTTGCTACTTCTGTCCTGCCCACCCACCCCTGCCAATGTCAGAGTTGTTTCAAACCCCTTTTGTTGTGGGAAGATAAAACAGCAATGCAGAGGTGGGCGCTCAGAGACACAGAATCCCATCTTCCATTGTCAAATGCAATTTCCGTTACTCGGGCAATGGCCGCTTTTAAAGGACCATAAGGATCATTACCCCCCTGGGTGGAACAGACTGATTGTTGTTATTGGTTCTCTAGGAATTGTTTTCTTTGCTTGGAATTAATGTATGGAAGATAAGAATGCTAAGTTAAGACATTAGTTGGTTTTGCTTTTGTGATTTGGCAGTATTTTTGGTATGTGAGTGATGTATTAATCCTGTCTTACCATCAAAGGTTTAGTACATGCTCCTCCCACATGTACTACATGATGGCACTCTTACTGAACAACATGCTGCTTTGTGCCTAGCTCGTAGATTGTTTTCCAAAGACGATGCTAAGAAAATTGTCAGACTGGTAGCATATAGCCACGTAGGACCTTCTTCCTTAAATCGCTTCTGTTGATTCAGTATGTTGTTTGCCTTTGACCGTTTGTCTGGTTCGCATAGGATCCCTATGGTTACAACTTTAGGAGATCTCCAGAGTTGTGGCATCTTCTTGACATCAACTTTTGTTTGCTTATTTCTTGTAGGGTCTAGACAGTCAACATAATGTTATTAGATATCTTAGGATGGTGGCCAAGTGCCTAAGAAACTGGCACAATTAAATACAAGCCATAAGAAACCAGTAAACTATTCACAACAACAAGAAGATGGGAGCAACCTAAACACCCATCAGTGGAAGATTGAATCAATAAACGTTGGTACAGACACACAATGGAAGACTATGCGTCCTTAAAAAATAAGGAAACTGTGGAATATCTCATGACATTCGACATGGTGTTTGGAGGACGTGTGGGTCAGAACTGACTTGATGGCACCTAACAACAACAACACACAGAGGGATGTTAGTCAATCATAAAAGGTCAAATATTGTATGAGACAATTGTTATTTAAAAAACCAAGAAAATGTTTTCATACCAAAAGAAACAGATTTTTGATGGTAACTGGAGATAGGAGGGGAAGAGAGAGAAAGAGACACAGTATGTCAGAGAGTAGACAGGTTAACTTGGGTAATGGGAAAGATAATATACTCTAAGAGGGCGATCGGGGAGGAAATGGGAGACTCCACGGCAAGATCTTGGGAAGTTTGATAAATTGTTTTATTGAATATAAAAGCAATCCTCTGTTATGGAAACCTTCAATTAATTCACAATAAAAAGTTAAATTTTAAAAAGAAACAAACAATTTATTTTTGTTATGCCCACTCTTAGACTTTCATCCTTAGGAATGAAAGCTTTGTGGGGCTTATCCTAAATCTTTCACTTTATTAAAAATATAAATTTCAAGGATTGCAGCCTTCCAGAAGGAAGGTAAAAGGAATCAGAGGAAAGATCTAAGGAAAAAAAGCTATGGATAGAGGTAGGATAGGTGCGTACATATGTGAAAACATATGTAAATACATTAATTCATTAAAATAGAGGTATTGACCTATGTACATATATTTATAAGGCAATACACTGAGATAGTAAATTAATTTGGGGCCTCTGCTCATGTACTCCCTCAATACAAGAACATTTTGTTCTAACAACCTGGCATTCTGTGATGCTCACCCTCCAGGCACA
This sequence comes from Tenrec ecaudatus, assembly GCF_050624435.1. Lineage (NCBI taxonomy): Eukaryota > Metazoa > Chordata > Mammalia > Afrosoricida > Tenrecidae > Tenrec > Tenrec ecaudatus. The sequence continues at coordinate 71,415,012 of NC_134531.1, read as the reverse complement.
ATCACTGAAGACAAAATGCGTGCATAAGCAAATGTGGTGAAGAAAGCTGATGGTGCCTGACTATCAAAAGATATAGTGTTTGGGGTCATAAAGGCTTGAAGGTAAACAAGCAGCCATCTAGGTCAGAAGCAACAAAGCCAACATGGAAGAACACACCAGCCTGTGTAATCACAAGGTGCCGAAGGGATCAGTTATCAGGCATCAAAGAACAAAAAACTATATCACTGTGTGCTCACCTTCATAATACGATCACTGAAGACAAATTGGTGCATAAGCAAAAATTGGTGCGAAGAAAGCTGATGGTGCCCAGCTATTAAAATATATAGTGTCTGGGGTCTTAGGCTTGAAGGTAAACAAATGGCCATCTAGCTCAGAAGCAACAAAACCCACATGGAAAAAGCACACCAGCCTGTGCAATCACAAGGTGTTGAAGGGATCCGGTATCAGACATCATCAGAACAAAAAAATCTTATCATAGTGAATCGGGGGGGAGTGCAGAGTGGAGACCCAAAACCCATTTGTAGGCCACTGGAGATCCCCTTGCAGAGGGGTTTTGGGGAGGAGATGAGCCAGACAGGGTGAGATGTAGGAATGATGAAAAATATATTTCCTCTAGTTCCTAAATGCTTACCGCCCCCCACTATCATGATCCCAATTCTACCTTGCAAGTCTGGCTAAACCAGAGGATGTACACTGGTACAGATAGGAACCAGAAACACAGGGAATCCAGGGCGGATGATCCATTCAGGACCAGTGGTGTGAGTGGTGATACTGGGAACGTAGAGGGAGGGTGGGTTGGAAAGGGGGAACCGATAACAAGGATCTACATGTGACCTCCTCCCTGGGGGACGGACAACAGAAAAGGGGGTGAAGGGAAATATTGGACAGGGCAAGATATGATAAAATAATAATTTATAAATTATCAAGGTTTCATGAGGGAGGGGGAAGCTGGGAGGGAGGGGAAAAATGAAGACCTGATGCCAGGGGCTTAAGTGGGGAGCAAATGTTTTGAGAATGATGAGGGCAATGAATGTGCAGATGTGCTTTACACAATTGATGTATGTATGGATTGTGATAAGAGTTGTATGAGCCTCTAATGAAACGAAGAAAAAAAAGCCAGATCACACACACACAAAAAATGTCCACTATATTGCAACCCAGAAAGGTTTTATTTCTCAGAAAAGATGCACACTCTATTAAGAGCCTGCACTCTGTGTAACAGAACAAGGGGAGCAGAGAATTGAAGTCACTGGAGAATACCAAAAGTAGACTGTGGGGCCAGGACCTGGCACCCGTGAGACTCAACCAGAAAACACTCCTAAAGGTCAACAAACAGATCTGGAACTATATATAACCTTTCTTTTTTTGGTCATTGTTCTTTTTGCTGTTATTTTTGTTGTTGTTTTGTATTTTTGTTACTTTGTTTTGCTCTGTCATGTTTTTGTGCATATTATTATCTCTGCATGTCTATCTAGATAAGATAAGCAGCATAAACAATCTGGAGGAGAAAACAATGGGACCTGTGGTTCCAGGGGGACATGGGAGAAGGGGGAAGGGGGAAAGGAAGTGGGTGCTAACATACCCGGGACAAGGGAATAACAACTGATCTAAAATCAATGGCAAGGAGGGTGTAGGAGGCCTGGTAGGGCTTGATCAAGTGCAATGTAACTGAGAGAAATTACTGAAACCCAAATGAAGGCTGAACATGATAGTGGGACAAGAAGAAAGTAAAAGGAAATAGAAAAAAGAACTAGGAGGTAAAGGGCATTTATAAAGGTCTAAATGCAGACATGTACATATGTAAATGTATTTACTGCATATACTCAGGTTTGGCTTATACACGGGTCAGTGGTACACCAGCCAGGTATAACATCTCATGGGTGATTGCCGTTCCTCTGCTGTTCATTCAAAGCCCCACTGACCCTGCAGGGCTTTGGATGTTTGCTTACTCACATCTAACCAATCAGAGCCATCCTATGATGTGGACAGCTCCAATTCTCAGAAGCACCCGTAGTGATTCACTTACACCAGCAGCTGAACTGGTAAGGACGTGTCTGTGGCTGCGCTCCGTCTCTCCCCTCTGGTCTCTGTGTTAATTCACATCCTGCATTTCCCACCCTAGGCTTATACTTGAGTCAATCAATTTTTCTGGTTTCCCAGGTAATAATTAGGTACCTCGGCTTATACTCGGGTCAGCTTATATTCGAGTATATGCGGTATATATGACGATGGGAGAATAGATCTATGTAAATATATTTATAGGTTTAGTATTGAGGTAGCAGATGGACATTGGGCCTCTACCCAAGTACCCCCTCAATGCAAGAATACTTTGTTCTATTAACCTGACATTCCATGATGCTCACCTTCTCTATATGATTACTGAAGACAAGGCGGGTACATAAGCAAATGTGATGATAGCTGTTGGTGCCCAGCTATCTAAAGATATAGCATCGGGGGTCTTTGAGCCTTGAAGACAAACAGGTGGCCATCTAGCTGAGAAGCAGCAAAGTCCACATGGAAGAAGCACGCCAGCCTGCATGATCATGAGGTGTTGATAGACCAGATATCAGGCATCAAAAACACAGAACAAAAAGTCATATCATGGTGAATGAGGAAGAGTGTGAAGTAGAGACCCAAAGCCCCTCTATAGGCAACTATACATCCCCTTACAGAAGAGTCACAAGGAAGAGATGAGTCAGTCAGGGTTCAGTATAGCACCGATGAAACATACAACTTTCTTCTACTTCTTTAATGCTTGTTCCCTGCCACTATCATGACCCCAATTCTACCTTACAAATCTGGCTAGACCAGAGCATGTACACTGGTACAGATAAGAGCTGGAAGCACAGGGAATCCAGGACAGATTAAACCCCTCAGGACCAATATGAGAGTAGCCATACCAGGAGGGTGAGGGAAAGGTGGGGTAGAAAGGGGGAGCCGATTATAAGGATCTACATATAACCCCCTCCCAGGGGAGACGGACAACAGAAAAGTGGGTGAAGGGAGGGAGGCATCAGACAGTGTAAGACATGAAAAAATAATAATTTATAAATTATCAAGGGTTTGTGAGAGTGGGAGGGGAAAATGAGGAGCTGATATCAAGGACTCAATTAGAAAGAAAATGTTTTGAAAATTATGACAACAGCAAAAGTACAAATGTGCTTGACACCATGGATGGCTGTATGAATTGTGATAAGAATTGTACGTGCCCCCAATAAAATTATTTTTTTATAAAGGAAGAAGAGCCGGCACTCTAGTTTATATAGTCATTCACGATTTTGCGTGCCCTAGAAAAGCAACTGGATTGTGGCTCGAGAAGCTGCCATGACATTTGTGCATAAAGCTGTCGAGCCTAACTATTTGGAACGATAAGCAGAGTGGCCATTTCCCTGCGTTAGACTTCCCAGTGTACAGATCCATGCACATGAATGGGCATGTGCAGTGTCTGCCTTTTCTCATGAAGTCATCAAATGTAAACGTTATGTTTCTTTCCCTGTCTTTCCTCTGTATCAAACCAGAACTGATGTTTATCAAGTTCACCCTTGCTCCCAGCACTCTCCCCTTTCATAAACAGGAACACAAAGCCCTCGCTCTTTCCCTTAGTGGTCCCTGATTCTCCAAGGGGACGGCTTTGTTTGTTTGTTAATGCGATTGTGCAGTTTTGAGCTGTCCGGGGAAGCTCTCCTCACATCCAGGCAACCACTCTTAGCTCCTGCTGGACAGAGACCTCTGAAGAGGTTCCAGGTCTTCCAGAACATCGCTGTTAGTTAAAAGTATGCATTCCCGAGCCACGTTGTGTTGTCGCTTAGCAGAGGAAGAAAGTGTTGGTAGGTTGCCTTCCAGAACATGAACCCCCTCGTCGCCTTGCCTTGATGGTAAAGATACACTCGCCCCTTCCCAAGAAATGATGCTTTGGACATGGGGCCCTATCTAGGGGCAAATTGCTAATTGGTAAGTAAGCATAACTAAACCTGTATTTACCTTGCTTACTATGTTCATGTCATGGGCTGTAAATTTGAAATGAGATTTTGAATCTATAGGAAGGTGCTCTGGGATTGGGAGAAAGACAAATGCTTGCCATATCAAGAAACAGAATCTTGGATGTGGTTTGGTGAAACCTATGTGAAACTACTCACTATAGATTAGTATGTACACAGAAGTCAGGTTGTGCTTACCTTACTGAGTAATCCAGCCCTGTCCCCCTCAGGTGACGTGAGGTGCTGCCCTTTTAGAGAGACCTATCTTTCACATATCGATCTCTTTAGACGGGGTGGAAGAAAATGAACAATTTCCTTCCCCATCTTCTCTCTCTCTCTGTTGCTGTTTACACACACATAGAGTTGTGAACCACCCACGTTTGGAGACACTGGGGTGCTCCAGTGATACCCTCCCACACCCACACCCACCTCTCCATCCCCAAGCTAACAGGCACCTTGAGACTCTGTTTCATCTGGGTCATTTTAATAATCCTAAAATCGAGTAAACAGGATAGCTAATAGAAACAAACACAAATATGGAGGAGTAGCAAAGCAACTGACCTGTAAATAATCATTAAAACTCACAAATACATGGAAATTGGGACACCAGAATAAGAAATGTCACCCTATCCTATCTATGTAACTCTATCACTGCCCTGGCTCCATTCCCATAAACTCAGTGTTGGCATAGACAACATAATCTAAATATATTTTGAGTCTTCGGGACTTGTTCTCAGGGCATTAATTATAAGACTTTATTTCATTTGGCTCATAGCTAAAAATTAAACAACAGGTTTTGGAATAGTTCCTTGGTATAAAAATCACACATCAATGTCTCCTTAATTTTTTATTTATGATCTATTACAGATAAAAGGTAGTATACCAATAAAGCTTTCCTAAAGAAACACTTATACGGGTCCAATTGTTGGTTAAGATTTCAAGCTCAGCATTTTATAACAAGTATCCAAAGAGGAAGCAATAGTGGTTATTTCTTCCCATTTAGAAATAATGTTTTATACTTTGTTAAAGAAAAATTGATGGCATTTTATATGAACTGAGACACATTTCCAATTGAGAAATGAGACATCGTTTCCATTGGGAATCTGAAACTGAGTTCCCATTGGCAGGACAAACCTGCTCAGGGACGCGGGGAGATTTGTAGGAGTCAGAAGGCACACACTTTGGCAATGGCTATGTCAATAAGATCAAATGCACTATTTGAGCAAAAGTGGAAAGGAGCACAATTTAGTATTCTGTAGTTTTTATTCTTTGCACTGTTGCCCATAATTTATTATAATTCACATATTTAAATGTCTTTGCATGGCCACTAAAGCACAAATAAACAGCATTTCCCACTGCTCATCTGTCATTTTGTTGTTAGTATTGTGACCTGCATGATGCTGTGAGCCTGAGTTGATTGATCACACCTGAATTTAAAGACTAGCTGAGGAACAAATGTGACACATTAAATCCCAGTGACCAGAGACCAAATGAGATGATGTCAAGGATACCATAAATGGAAAAAGATCATAAAAACCCAGGGAAGAAAGAAAAGACAAGCATAAATGTCAGAAAAAACTTTGAAACTTGCTCTGGAATGCAGAGTGCTAAAGCAAATGGAAAGAATTATGAAATAAAAGCTGATCAGAAAATTTGAATGGGCAGCCTGTGAGGACAAAGTTCAGTACTATCATGAGAGGGGCAAAGAACTGAAAACCACTACCAATCCATGCCCCACATATTGGAAGGCCAATCAACTAGACGAGATCCATATTTGTGCCTATTCTAAAAAAATGGTAACTCAATAGAAAGTGGAAATTATGAAACAACATCATTAATATCTCATTGAAGTAAAAATTTTCGGATAATTAAAAAAAAATGGCTGCAGCAGGACATTGAGGGAGAGCTGCCAGAAATCCCAGCTGGATTCAGAAGTCACGAAACTGAGAACATCATTGCTATGAATGGGATTGAACTATTGAAATGTCTGATGTGAATTGTATATTGGTGAAGCTGTTAAAACAGTAAGTTTTACATTGAAAATAAAAGTTTATCACTGCTGATATCAGATGAATCTTAGCTGAAAGCAGAAAGATGTTTGTTTGTGTCTTACTGACTGTGCAGAGGCGTTCAACTATGTAGATCAAATAAACTATGGAGATCATTGAGAAGAATGGGAATTCCAGACACTGGATTGTACTCGTGAAGAAACTGTATGTACACAGACCTAGGGGCTGTGGTTAACAGACCAAAGGAACTCAAACTATGGTATTTTCAACTTCCAGGTGGATTAAAATCAGCAAAAATCAACATCAGGGTTATATCCCATCACCATACTTATTCAATTTGTATACTGAACAAATAATTTGAGAATCTGGTCTCCATGAAGATTAATGAAGCATCAGAATTGCAGGAAGACATAAATAATCTTTGATATACAGATGACACAATTTTGCTTACTGAAAGGAATGAGGAATTGAAGGACTTACTGATGCATATCAAAGAGGCCTTCAGTATGGATTATAACTCAAACTTAAAAAAACAAAAATCATCACAATTAGACAACAGACAACACCACCCAATAGACAACATCACCATAAACAGAGAAAATATTGAAGTGTTGAGAATTTCATTTCTTGGATCCACAATCAACACTCATGAAAGCAGTAGTCAATAAAGTAAGCAATACATTGCATTGGGGGCAAACCTGCAATAAGGTGTTAAAGAGCAAACATGCCGCTTTTAGGACATCTGACCTAAGCCATGCAGGTGAAAGTTGGACAATGAATAAAGAAGACAAAAGACAAAAGAATCGATGTATTGACTTGTGGTGTTGGCAAAGAATAGTGAAAGCTCGGGGGATTGCCAAAGAACAAACAAGTATCAATCTGTCTTGGAAGAAAGATAGACTGTTCCTTAGAAGCAAGGATGGTAGGAGAGTGTCTCAAGTATGCTGGACATATTATCAGGAGAGACCAGGCCCTTAAGAAGGATATAATAATACTTGGTAAAGTAGGGAGTCAGCAAAAAAGGAAAAAGAGTCTCAACAAAATAGATTACTATAGTCGCTGCAACAACAGATTCACACCTACCAGTTGTGAGGATGGTGCAGGAGGAGGGGTTTCACAATGTTGTACATCAGGTGGCTGAGTTAGGACTGACTTGACGGCACTTCACCACAAGGTGTTAAAAAAGCCAAGATGTCATTTTGAAGACTAAGGTGCCCCTGCTCCAAACCATGGGATTTTCCATGACTGACACAACACCTCACCCATAGATTTGAACTGGACAGAAGATGCCTGTATGGGTAGACTAGAGAAACAAATTCATAGACACTCATATGTGTGCCAGAAAAAGCTTTATATAAAAGAGCAAATGTATATTGAGAAAACATCCATGAGTCTGATATTAGCCCATATGTCCGATACCAGTCTACAAATTCCTCTTCAGACTCACACAACACATGCAATGACACTGAATGCAGGAAGGTCACAGGCCAGTGGGTGGGAAGTTTTGTGGATCCAGTGGCGGTGGAAGCATCTCAGCGCTGATGGGACTCTCCACGTGGCTCCTCCAGCTCCAGGGCTCTGACTGCCATCAGTGTAGCTCCATGTGGCTTGTCAACAGGAATATGAAGAGAGAGAGTGTGTCTGGCCTCTACTGTGCTATTTATCTCTATAGCGCCTCCATATGAGATCATCAAGCTGTGACCTGATTGACAGGCTAAACTCCACACCTTCACTCTTAATAGTCTCAAGTTGACAGCAAATTATTTAACTACCACAATACCCACTTCTACAATTGTGTGAGTCATTTTCTTGATCTAAATCTTTCTATATGCTAGATCAAACTCAGTACTTGGCCAGTTGACCTCCCTGTAGACGCAACCAGAATTTGTTCTGTATGCAAGTATCTCTGACTTGATTCCATGACAGAAATTTCTTCCCTGGCTTTTTGAATGTTGATGGGGTTTTTTTCCTTCTTTTTTTTTTTTTTAATTTTAACAATTTATTGGGGCTCATACAATTCTTTTCACAGTTCATATATATACATACATCAATTGTATAAAGCACATCTGTACAGTCTTTGCCCTAATCATTTTTTTTCTCTTTTCTTCTTTTACATTTTATTAGGGACTCATACAACTCTTACCACAATCCATACATATACATACATCAATTGTATAAAGCAAATCCATACATTCCCTGCCCCAATCATTCTCAAGGCATTTGCTCTCCACTTAAGCCCCTTGCATCAGGTCCTCTTTTTTTTCCCCTCCTCCCTCCCCCTTCCCCCCTCCCTCATATGCCCTTGGTAATTTATACATCATTGTTTTGTCATATCTTGCCCTATCCGGAGTCTCCCTTCCCCCCTTCTCTGCTGTCCCTCTCCCAGGGAAGAGGTCACATGTGGCTCCTTGTAATCAGTTCCCCCTTTCCAACCCACTCACCCTCCACTCTCCCAGCATCGTCCCTCACACCCTTGGTCCTGAAGGTATCATCCACCCTGGATTCCCTGTACCTCCAACCCTCATATGCACCAGTGTACAGCCTCTGTCCTATCCAGCCCTGCAAGGTAGAATTCGGATCATGGTAGTTGAGGGGAGGAAGCATCCAGGATCCGGGGGAAAGCTGTGTTCTTCATCGATACTACCTCACACCCTAATTAACCCATCTCCTCTCCTAAACCCCTCTATGAGGGGATCTCCATTGGTCGACACTTGGGCCTTGGGTCTCCACTCTGCACTTCCCCCTTCATTTAATATGATATATATATATATACATATATATACATACATATATACATATACACATATATACACATACATACACACACTTATATCTTTTTTTTTTGCATGATGCCTTATACCTGGTCCCTTGGGCACCTCGTGATCGCACTGGCCGGTGTGCTTCTTCCATGTGGGCTTATTTGCTTCTGAGCTAGATGGCCACTTGTTCACCTTCAAGCCTTTAAGACCCCAGACACTATCTCTTTTGATAGCCGGGCACCATCAGCTTTCTTCACCACATTTGCTTATGCACCCATTTGTCTTCAGCGATCCTATCATGGAGGTATGCAGTCAATGATATGATTTTTTGTTCTTTGATGCCTGGTAACTGATCCCTTTGGGACCACTCGCTCACTCAGGCTGGTGTGTTCTTCCATGTGGACTTTGTTGCTTCTGAGCTAGATGGCCGCTTGTTTATCTTCAAGCCTTTAAGACCCCAGTCACTATCTCTTTTGATAGCCGGGCACCATCAGCTTTCTTCACCACATTTACTTGTTCACACACTTTGGCTCCAGCCGTTGTGTCGGGAGAGTGAGCATCATAGAGTTCCAATTTAATAAAAGAAGGTATTCATGCATTGAGGGAGTGTTTGAGTAGAGGCCCAAGGTCCTTCCGCCACCTTAATACTTGACCTATAAATATAGACACATAGATCTATTTCCCCATCCTCCTATATATATTTGCATGTACATGTCTTTGTCTAGACCTCCATAAATGCCCTTTGACTCCTAGCTCTTTCCTCCATCTCCCTTGACTTTCCTCCTGCCCTACTACCATGCTTCATCGCCACCTGGGCTAGCGTATACCTCTTCTCTAAGCAACCTTATCCTTGATCATTTCCCACCAGGCCTGCCACTCCCACTTCTCTACCATTTGGGGTCCCATGTTTTTCCCTTGTCCCTGGGTTTGTTAACACCACTTCCTTACCCCCCCTACCCCCCCACCCCAAGTGCCCCCAAAACTGTCGGTCCCGTTGTTTTTCCTCCAGATAGTTCATCCAATTTTTTTCCTTCTTATATATTATTTGTACTTTTGTCTTTAATTACTATGATTTTATCCTTACCACCTTAGGGCAATTTTGGTTTTTATTGTTTTCTGTTGGGTCTTCCAGCTGTGAAGCACAGGAGGAGTGTGGATACATAATGAGAATAATGGATACAAGGGATATAGGGAATACAGGAGTGGGGGATGGGTGATAGGGAGGGAATGGGGATTTCGGGAGTAAATAATGACGTCATGAGGGGGGGAAGGAGCACTAAAATAGATTGTGATTGCACAACTCGTTTTAAAGACGACTGAACCAGGGAGGGGGGCGGGGGTGCAATGCCCTAGAATTGATGTGATAATGATTGTACCTTTCTCCTTTATATGACTAAACAATTGAACAACTGAATTATGTGCCAATAAAAATGCTGGGGGCGCGGCGGATCACTCAACCTCTATGTCCATCTACATATGAGCTTTCTTGTATACTTTTTCAGTGTCTGATGGATGGCATCAAATTGCGATGATAGTCAGCTTCCACGGACAACTTTAGAATATTGGGGCGGGGGGCACTGTAACTCTGAAGAGCATGATCCTGCGTCACTCTTCATGTCTGGTTCTAAACTCACCCACGTGTCTCAGTTTTCGGTCCAAAATAGGTCCATAGGGGAGCAATAACAGTAGTGAGGTATGCACACCTTAGAATAACCAACCATCTGAAATGAAGAGGGCAGCAAAGTTTATGAGGATTAGAAAAGAAGGAGGGACGAAAGCAGGAAACACAGGGAGCAGATGAGATGCTACATGGTGGGGGTTGCCATGAATGAGATCTATGTGACTTGTTTCATGGAGAACAGATACTCTGTGCTGTAAACCTTTATGTTTCACAGCCATTGAGTCGATTCTGACTCACAGCGACCCTGTAAGACAGAGAAGATCTGCGCCTGTGGGGTTCTGAGACTAACTCTTTGTGAGAATAAAGGTTAATCTCCAGGAACACTTCAGGACCAGTGGTGAGACTGGCGATACCAGGAGGGTGAAGGGAAGCAGGGGTAGAAAGGGAGAACCGATTACAAGGATCTACATATAACCCCCTCCCTGGGGGATGGACAACAGAAAAGGGAGATGAAGGGAGATATTGGACAGTGTAAGATATGACAAAATAATAATAATTTCTAAATTATCAAGGGCTCATGGGGGAGCGGGGAGGGAGGGGGAAAACATGAGCTGATACCAGCGACTCAAGAAGAAAGCAAATGTTTTGAGAATGCGGATGGCAACAGATGTATAAGTGTGCTTGACACAATGGATGTATGTACTGATTGTGATAAGAGTTGTACAAGCTCCCAATAAAGTGATTTAAAAAAAAATAAGAAAAAAGAAAGGTTCATCTCCAGAGGAGCAACTGGCAGTTTTGAACTGGAAACAGCAGCCCAATGCATAACCACTGTACCACCAAGGCCCTTTCTCTCTCTCTTTCTCTCTCTCGCTCTCACTCTCGCTCTCTCTCTCTCTCTCTCTCTCTCTCTCTGCTTTAAAGAGATCTATTTCTAGGGCTCCATGGTTGCACGAGGTGGCCTTCTGCTCCCTTAAGACTTACAACCTCAGAAACGCCATACAGGATAGCGATGAACCTGGAGCAACTGGAACGCCGTGGGTTTGGTTTTCCTTGGCCCTTTTGCTGGCCATGCCAGATGCCATGCAGTGGAATAGATTTCCTCAGGTGATACACTATGTACAGAGGGTCTTTCCTTTAAATGGGAGGAGGGGCATTTTGAAAGATGAGAAGGAAGAAGAGAATCTAATCTCCCTCTTGAGGATATTTCCAGACAGATGCAGTAGTGTCTCTAGACCTGATGTTGCCTCCTCCTGGTGGTGTAGTGATTACATATTGGGCTGCTAACTGCAAGATCAGCAGTTCAAATCCACCATCTGCTGCTCTTCAGGAGAAAGATGAAGCTTTCTACTCCAGTTAAGAGTTACCATCTCAGAAACGCACAAGGCAGTTCTACCTTGTCCTAGGGTCGCTGTGAGTCCACATCAACTCAATGGCAGTGAGTTTGGTTTTGGAGTGAGATAACTCGAGTTCCCTCTGGTGTAGCTAGACATTCATCTGGACCTTAAAGTGTAGCTACTTATGTGGAACAAGTAACAACTCGTGGTTTTCAAGTTGGATTGCTAAACTGCAAGTCAGTAGTTTGAGTCTACCATCTCGCTTCAAGGAGCAAAGATGAGGCTGTCTCCTTTTCTAAAAAAAATCAAAGAAATCCTAGGGTAAGTTCTACTGTGTCCTATGGGATCACTGAGTCCAAATGGACTGAATGGCAGTGGGGCGATTGCTTATTAGGGTCAGAACTAAAGCATCAACAATCCCCCTACAATCTCCTCCCACACCAGACCATACAGAACCCTTACTACTGTAAGCCTCACTAATCTACTTTAATCATAAAATTATATTTATCACATATGTAATATTTCTTAGATTATGAGACTATTAACAACAAACTTTTTTTTTAACTAGGCAAAGAATTCTATTAACTTCTGTTTCAACTTTTACCCCCAGGCTGCTTCAGCGTATCTGGCTGCTAAGAGTGAGTCGCGTATAAGCGAAACGTAAAAGACCTGCTCCGTCCGAAAGGCTTGGGATCGAAAATAGTAGAGATCTAGATTTTATTCAATCCATCCACAAAACAAATTTTTAAATCAGTCATCATATAAAATAGCAGCCCTAAGTCACTTCCTCAAGTTTCATCTTCCCAGAAGCCGACTCAAATCAGTCAGCCTCATTCTTAGATGCCTCACCAAAGTTCTCCACAAGATCTGGAACCTCATCCTCATCATGCTCTCCTGTAGCAAATGGGGCCTGTCCATCCACAGATTGCTTTGGCAGTGCTTCGGCCAGTGTGCTTAGTCAGGCTGTCTGCGCCCAGCTGGCTCAAGATGCTGGGGAGCATCCCTGTCAGCTGCTTTGTCTCAGCATGGCCGGTGATGGTGAAGGTGTTCGCAGCCAGTGATGCTTGGACTTTGGGGTTGTTAAAGTGGATCACTGTTCCCTGGTTTGTAAACATATTCATCTCTTCAATACCAGAGATATTGTTGACCCCGAGCTTCTTTAAGGAGAACTGCGGATTTTTGTCATCTGCTGTGGCTGTTTTGTGAACCACCTTCTTTGTTCTGCGGGCAGTTCCTTTTCCACCAATGCGCACTTGTGCCTGCAGTTTGGCGAGTTTCTCTTGATCCATGATCATCTCTCTCATCTTGTCAGATCAGAAATGGGGCCCATGTGGGGACTAGGGCTGGCGCTAGGGGGTCTTTGGCAGGTCTTTGAGATAAGGCTCACACACGCAGCAAAGATGGAAGATGGCAGCTAACAGCAAACGTTTTTGTAGCAATCTTTCTACCCTGAATTAAAACATTTCTAGCTACACAAATATAGTAACTGAATAGATGCCTTTTTATTTTTCTCTTCTTTTCCTTCAATTAATACTTCATTCTCAAAATAAAAAGTTATTTATACAGATTCACAAATAGTAATGATTGCAATACTGCAGTTTAAACTTCAGAAATTTTGGCAAAAATCAACAATGATTTTTTTAAAAACCACCTTCAGCAACCAAACCAATAGCACTTACACATATGAAACCACAATTTGAAGCATGATTTCAATTGGGTAACAATGAGCACGGACAGAACACATTAAGAGATTCAAAAAGTAAATTCTCACAGGGCTTCAGTTTTGTAGGTGTAGTTGACAAATCCTACCTGTCAATTAAGAGGTGTTTTTATGGACATAAGAAATTTCTTCTGAAACATTACAAAATAATTTCTAGACCATCACTTTGATGTCACCCCCTCTGACAGCCACTTAAGATGACGCAAACACCTCAGCCCTCTCTGACGGGGCGCTGGGCAGATGAAGGTCTAGAAGCCCATCCCCATAGAACTGCCTGTGCCCACGTAGCCCTTGAAAACCTTCGCCCACCATGCTTGGAAGCTACTAAGCACTAGCAGTATTTAGTCTCGAATATATCATTAGCTTATCTGATGCAATGTATTGGAAGTTTATGTAGAAATTATCTTCATTTTTAATAGTCACTTCATTATTTGCATGATTACCTTCTATTTATGGTTATTGGTACTGCTTTTTTTTCTGTTGGTCATGTTTTTCTGTTGTTCGGTGTTTCTTTTCTGAACAATTTATCTATTTAAGATGGTGTGATAGTTAAGGTTTATTGTGCCAACCTGGCTGATAAACACGTGTGGGATTAATTGAAGGGCGGAGGGATAAATGACTTTGTGAGCCTCGCCTTTCGAGTTCTCGGGTCTCTTGCTTTGTGATGGTCGGACCAGGGTGCAGCTGCCTTAGCTAGTTCTCTGCCTTGGCTGGCAAGACTCACTTCCTGCAAGACATCTCCGAGGAGAAGCCACATGAATCTACCCTGATGCAGCCCTGGGTGCTGGACCAGCTGTTTGGAGACCTCTGCCAGTACTGAGATGCTTACATGCTCACTGATTTGGCTGCCCTCCTGCAGACAGCGTCATTGCATGTGTTTTGTGAGATGGAGGAGTTTGTAAATCAGTGGCAGACATACGGGCTAATGTCGGACTTATGGGCTTGAACTTGACTGGGTTGGGATGCTTTGTTAATGTACTCTTACCCTTTACATGGAACTCTCTCTTATACACATATGAGTTTCTGTGGATGTGTTTCTCTAGTCTACCCAGACTAACACAGGTGGTAAATCAATTAAAATAATTTATAAATGATTCAACTGGTTCATGTTTCTGACAAAATTGTGGAAACGGTGCCTAGATGTCTTAAGCTTGAGAAGAACACAAAAGGCATCCAAAATCATTTTGGTGGTTTCATAGTTACATTTGGACATGTCACAATTTTATGTGGTTGAAATCACACAGGATGGTTTCATGCATTTTTCCCACACATCGTGAATATTTACCAGTTCAAAGTCATGAGTATTTTGAACTGCAAGAATACAATATGCTGACTCAATCGGAAAAAGAAACAAACAAACAAAAATATCCTTTATGGGAGGTACAAAAAAAAAAAAAAGACAAAAATGGTAGTGGGTCTCTAAATAAAGGTATGGGCAGAGTTACAATTAAAAGACTGCATTCCCTTAATGCTCAATTTCAAATGAAACATAAAGAAGGAGGACACTGAGTATAATGTTTCTAAGAGAATTATCAAATCTAAAACTATTAAGATAGTCCCAAGGCGTTTCCATTGAATTTAATGTCTTTCTCTAGTACAGCCAAGAGATGCACACATACATCAACGGTTATCATCAAAATGCAAATGCAAGCGCACCCTTGCATACACTCCTCCCCTTGCACGTCCTGCTGCCCAGCTGCTCCCAACCTAGCCAATCTTGGTGTTTACTGCTCAAAGGAGGACGAAAAATTCCATGTCCAAGATGCTTTTCTAAAATACAACAAAAGATATTTACAGATGGGTTAACTCACTAGTACTACATTTTATCATACATTGTCACCTTGAAACATCTAAAAGGCTTAGATGCTGTGAAATAATAAACATTATTCAGAATAAGCACATGTATTTTATTTTAAAATGCACATATAGACTTATGGTTATAATCTAGATATGGAGATACTAGCCAACAGTCTTTCCCTTGGCCCTTCTTCTTCTCCTCCCACCACTTCTATGACTAAGTACAGAGGGACCAGTTCCAAGAGGCAGATTAACACAGGGTGCCCTACTAGAGACAGTCCTTCCTATAAATAAAAGAACATTAAGAGATTGTGTTACTACCTCTCCTTTTAACATACTTTGGCATTAGGACTTATTTGTCCTTTAACACACAGCAATATTAACTAAAAGGCACATATAAAACCATGTTTGGACAGTCTGAACTGGTCTAACTCTGGGCATAAAGGCTTTCCTCCTGCATCTCCTTCCCCCCCCCCCTCCACCCCACTACCCAGTATACTTTCTCCCATCCATCAAAATGAATGTTTCCATCACTCAGATGCAACCATTCCTATGAATTAAGGCCAAAAGAAAGTATTTAAAGGGTTTTACTTTACATCCTCTCTTGACATATGTTGCACACTTCTACGGACTATTTGTAACTGTTTCCAATAAGAACATAAGCTTGCCCTGTGATTTCCCCAAATGTGGGAAACTCGACTGCATAATTTGTGGTAGTGGGGGACTGCGTTCGCGCTCTCCAAAAAAAAAAAAAAAAGAACATAAGCTTGTCCACTACACACAGCAGTATTGAGTCAACTCCACATTTTGTTTAACCTGGGGCCTTGGTCTATACCAGTTTAACAATGTGGTTTATGATGGGAGTTATGGACCATTCAGTATTTTCTCAACCGCCAGAAAAGCTGGAGATTAAAGGCCAGCCAAGGGAGCAAGCAACCAGGCCTACGTGATCAAGCACCATTATAAACTCTCTGTGTACTACCACATGTTGTTGCCAAGAGAGTTGATGTTGTTCATGCCCCCACTAGGATAGGACAACCGGAAGCTCTTTGTGTGGAACTTGCCTGGACTCTGTCTCATGTGCTTCATCTCTTGACTACCATCAGTGTGGATTCTGATGTCAACAGTAAGTACTACTACCGTATATATTCGAGTATAAGCCAACCCGAATATCAGCCGAGGCACCTAATTTTACCACAAAAACTGGATTAAAAACGTGCTAAAAAACTCGGCTTATACATGAGTATATATGGTACTTTGGGTGAGTTCTCTGAGTTCTTTTAGTGAGCTATCAAAACTCAAGATGGGAACTCTGCCCTCTGCCATCACACACACACAAACTGAGTGTGTTCCTCAAAGCATAGAATGCTATAGGTGGGTGGGGAATTTCAGGGCACTGTTATACAGGAGCCTTGGAAGTGCGTAGTTACACATGGGCTGCTAATTGCAAGGCCAGTGGTTTGAAACCAACCACTTCAAAGAAGAATAATGGGGCTTTCTACTTCTGAAAATGTTACAGTCTTAGAAACTCACAAGGACAATCTACCCTATCTATAGGGTCGCTATAAGTCAGCATCCACTTGATAGCAGTGAGGTTGGTTTGGACTTGTTATTGTTTTGTATGTTTGTTTTTGTTTTTAGTGGGGGGACGGGTATTGTAAAAAGGATTCCTAATGGTGCACTGGGTTAACCATTGGGCTACTAACCACAAGGTTGGTAGTTCAAACCCACCAGCCCCTCTGAGGGAGAAAGATAAGGCTTACTGCCCCCACAAAGATTTATAGCCTTGGAAAACCACAGGGGAAGTTCTATTCTGTCCTATAAGGGGACTCTAAGTTGGGATCGACTCAATGACCATGAGCAAGTTGCTCCACAGCTACTGTCTGCTGATGCCTTCCAGGGTCAATTGAAGGGATGGGGTAACATCTACAACATGCTTCCATTTACCATCCTAATACCCTGCCTTTCTTGAAGGTGAACAAGCAGCCATCTAGCTCAGAAACAACAAAGCCCACATGGAAGAAGCATACCAGCCTGTGCAATCACGAGGTGCCAAAGAGATTAGGTATAAGGCATCATCAGAAAAAAAAAATCTTACCATAGTGAATGAGGGGGGAAGTGCAGAGTGGAGACCCAAAGCCCATTTGTTGGCTACTGGAGATCCCCTCACAGAGGGGTCAAGGGGAGGAGATGAGTCAGTCAGGGTGCGATGTAGCACCGATGAAGAATACAGCTTTCCACCAGTTCCTAAATGTTTCCTCCCCAACTACCATGATCCGAATTCTACCATGCAAGTCTGGATAGACCAGAGGATGTACACTGGTGCAGATAGGAGGAGCTGGAGGCACAGGGAATCCAGGGTGGATGATACCTTCAGGACCAGGGGTATGAGGGGAGATATTGGGAAGGTAGAGGGTGAGTGGGTTGGAAAGAGGGAACCAATTACAAGGATGTAGATGTGACCTCCTCCCTGGGGGACGGACAACAGAAAAGGGGGTGAAGGGAGACGCCGGACAGGGCAAGATATGACAAAATAATAATTGATAAATTATCAAGGGCTCATGAGGGAGGGGGGAGCGGGGAGAGAGGGGGAAAAAGAGGACTTGATGCAAAGGGTTTAAGTGGATAGCAAATACTTTGAAAATTATGAGGACAAAGAATGTACAGATGTGCTTTACACAATTGATGTATGTATGGATTGTGATAAGAGTTGTATGAGTCGGTGCAGCTTTTGGCCAGGTTCAGAAAAAAAAAAAAGAGTTGTATGAGTCCCTAATAAAATATTTTTTTTAAATACCTTGCCTTCTGCCATTAACTAAATTGATTCAAGCTAAGGATGTAACAACAGCTGCATCTGTGATAGTCATCCTCTGATATTGTGGGGAGAGGTCAAACGCTTACAGACATCCTCCCCAGGGTAGTTAGTCACCAGAGTACAGGGTAGGCCTCTAGGGCAGTTAGTCAACCAGACTATATGGCAGGCCTCACTCCCTGCTACTGGGGACAATAAACTATTCCTCCTTGAGGCCTGTGGCCAAGTGTTCTCACCCTACCAATAATGATCTCTATCAACTGAGTCAGGGAACAGGTCAAACTGACTCTGTGACATCCAAAGTTAAGTTATCCGCCCATCTTATCACATGTATACCCCCAATTCCTCCTCTTACTGTTGCATGTGTGTCCCTAGACCACCCCCTCTCCTTACTGTATTACCTATGGCACAACCCCTCCCTGTGACGTATGTACTCACCTGTGATTAAGGGACTTACACGTCCCCGGAGAATATAAAAAGCATGGGCCAACATTAAAGAAAGACTCTCTCCCTCCACGTGGAGCTGAGGTGAGCATGCTACAATGAATTGTGACTGACTCCATTTATTTCAATACTCCACTTCTATCTCTCATGCTCTCTATAACTTTACTATGATCTTTACTTATTATCGCTGTACAATTGCGCCTACCAGACCCATAATGATGTGTTAGGGGCTGGCTTCCCCTGACATGATATCTTCTTAAATTCACACCGAGGGGAGCAAAGCAGACCCTCTCTGGCATCAAAGATAAGAGATCTGAGTGTGGGAACTGAATTTCTACTTCGGCAGATTTCCAATCGTGTGGAGGAAGCTGGCTTGATAGAATGAGGCTGACATAGAGCCCAGGAATGAAACACATTTGGAGAGTCTCAGCTGTATCCACAGTTTTGGTTCTGAGAGTTCTTGTAGTTGATATATATTCAAATCAATGAATTCCTTCTTTGGAACAAGTACATTCAAGTTAGGAGCTTGCTGATTTCAAACAGAAAAGTGTTGCCCACTCTGGGCCACTCCCTTTAGAAAAAGTCCTCCAATGTCCCACAATCCCTCTAATTCCACCCACAGAGAACTACCCACTTGAATGTAGGCATTGCCCCTCCAGGAATCCACAGCAATGCACAAGAACGCCCAATCCATCTAATTCCCAAAAGCCAAACAGGTCAAAAGCAAGCAAGGCAAAGCTCAGCTGGGTAATGTCTGGGTTGGCAGATGGCACCAAGGTCTTGAATTAACATTCTAAAGCGGTGGCTCTCAACCTTCTTCATGCGGTGAACCTTTCATACAGTTCCGCATGTTGTGGTGACCCAAACCATAAAATTATTTTTGTAGCTACTTCATAACTGTAATTTTGCTACTGTTATGAATCAGGCAACCCCTGTGAAAGGATAGTTTGACCCCCAAAGGGGTTGCAACCCACAAGCTTTAGAATCAAAAGCCATGTCCTTATGAAACCTTCAGAATTCCTAAAAGGCAGACTCTCCTAGTTCTCTTAGCTTCAAAACCAGGCAACACTGACCTATAGGGGATGGTGGCAGCTGGCCATCACCTGCCATGCCTACTTATTCCAATTCCTATTCAGCTCCAGCTCAGTTTGGGGGTTCGGATTTCCAGATTGCCACCCCCCAGATTTTTTCACGGTTTTGTTTTTAAAGAGAAGTTGGTGATCTAGACTTTACATAACTTCAACTATTTATTTATATTGTGGTCACTCACAAATGGGTCTGTACCCTGTAAGGGACTCCAGCACATGTTGAATTTTTGTAGCTGCCAAATCTCTGACTTGGAGGGCCATTGAGGCACTCTCCCCCCCACCCCCTTTCTTGTCATACTAAATAATACTTTTATCATGTAGGGCAGGAATCAGCGAACTAGAACAATAGGCCAGATCCAGCCTACCACCTGTTTTTGTAAATAGATCATTTTTTTGGAACACCGCCACATCCGCTTATTCACAACATTTTGGGGGTGACTTTCATTATGCTGGATCCCAAAGTATTTACTTTTGGAGCCTTTAGTGAGAAAGTGTGCTGTGTCAGTCTGGGTACATTGGAGAAACAAATCCACAGAAACTCATGCATAAGAGAGACTTTTATATAATGGGTAAGTGCACATCAAGAAAACATCCCAACCCAGTGCTACCCAAGCCCACAAGTCCAACATTAACCCATATTCCCCACACCAATCCACAAAGTCCTCCTCCATCTCACAAGACACACACTATGATGCTGATTGCAGGAAGAAAGTCAAATCAGTGAATGTGTAAGCATCTCAGCATTGACAGAGGTCTCCACGCGGCTACTCCAGCACCCAGGGCTGCATCAGGGTAGGTCCATGTGGCTTTTCCTTGGGGGTGTCTTGCAGGAAGTGAGCCTTGCAAGCTGAAACAGAGAACTGGCTAAGGCAATTGCACCCTGGTCCAATCATCAGAGAGCAAGGGACCCGATAACACAAGGCTCACCAAACCATTTATCTCTCCATCCTTAAATTAACTCCCCATGTGTCTATCAGCCAGGTTGGCACAGTAAACTTTAACTAACTCATGTGCCAACCCATGGTAACACTTTGACCGTTAGTCCTTCTATTGTACTGAAATATATCCTAAGAGGTGTTTAATGTCAAATTACTTTAAACAAAAGAGATTTGTCCAGAGTGGATGCTATGCTACTTGCTTTGCCTTAAATTGTAGTTCAATTCAACCTGATAGGATGTGATGATTCCATTAGGATTATTTAGCAAAGTTGCTCTTCCACAGTCTTTGACCCTTATTATAGAGCCTAACAAGGGCACGTTGCTTGGCTCAGATCAGGAAAGATGAGCCTCGGGGGTGCATCCTCTCACCATATTTATTCAATCTGTGTGATGAGCAAGTCATCAGAGAAATTAGATTATATGAAGGGGAACTTGGCATCTGGATTGGAAGACGGCTTTCTAATAACCTGTGATATGTAAATAATACCTTTCTTGCTGAAAGTGAAGAGCAATTGAAGCACTTGCTGATATGATCGAGAATTGCAGCCTTCAGTATGGATCACACCCCAGTTTAAATAAGACCAAAATTCTCACACCAGACCAGTAGGTAACATGATGGATGATCAACTGCGAAAAGACTGAAGTTGTCAAGGCTTCTGCCTTGCTTGGATCCACAACCAGTGCTCATGGAAGCAGCTGCCAAGAGATCGAAGGATGCATTGCATTGCATTGGGAAAATCTGCTGCAAATGACCTCTTGTTGAAAAACAAGGATGTTGCTTTGAGGACTAAGGTGTGCCTGACCCACGCCATAGTATTTTCCGTCTCCTCAGATGCAGGTGAAATTTCCAATCCCCTCAGATGCATGTGAAAGTTGGACAGAGACTGAGGAAGACCAAAGAAGAACAGATGCTTTATATGTACCAGTGAAGAAGCTTGAACGGTCCATGGACTGCCAAAAGAACAAACAAATCTGCCCTGGAAGATGTACAGCAGAATGCTCCTTAGAAGGAAGGGTGGTGAGACTTTGTCTCCTGTACTTTGGACATTGGTCAGGAGAGACAGGTCCCTAGAGAAGGACATCGTGCGAAGTAACATGGCAGCGAAGCAGATGAAGTCCCCCACAAGATGGATTGACACAGTGGATGCATGGAAAGGCTCGAACAGAAGGGCAGTGGCGAGGACGGCACAGGGCGGACAGGGTTCCATTCTGTTGGACTCCGGGCCGCTACGCGGCACAACTGTCTTGACTGCACCTGATAACAATAGAGCCTATAGATAAGCGCATTCAGAATAGCATGCACAAACGGTGACAAATGAGCTCAGGCGGGCCTCTTTATATGGTTACACAGAGGAAGGTGAAGGAGAAGGGAGCACAGATTATCTCCTGTCCATAAATCTTGAAAAGCAGCTTGCACCATCTAGAGGTGAAAATGATAATATTCTCTATGCCTTTCAGATCTTTTACCAGATGATGTTCCCAACCGACTTAGACACACTGTTTCTTGCAGGATCTTCTGAGGCTAGAAATTTAGTACACAAAGGAGCCTGGTGATGCAGTGGGTTAATGACTGAGCTACCAATTGCAAGGTTAGCAGTTCAAACACACCAGCTCCTCCTGCAGAGAAAAAAATAAAGAAGATGGGGGGGGGGGGCTGTCTGTGCCTGTAAATATTGACAGTTGTAGAAGCCCTATGAAGCAGTTCTACTCTGTGCTACAAAGCCATTAAGAGTCAGGCTGACGTGCTGGCAGTGGAGGTTTTATGTCTGTTACAAAGGAAAGGAAATTGTGCTCAATGGGAATGAAGCAATAGTTACCATACCATCAAAATGAACTTCTAAATAGAAAGCTTTTTCTCCCTGTGGTTCTTCTGGCTCTTTGATTTTATGATTTGGCTGCTGGCATAGGGGTTATCCATTAAGATCAGAAGTTTAAAAACCACCTTGGGGGAAAGATGGGGCTTTCTACTCCAGTAAAGAATTACAGTCTCAGAAACTCACAGAGGCAATTCTTTATTCTAGAGGGTCACTATGAGTCAGCATTAACTCAGTAGCAATGAGTTTGGATTTTTTGGTTTGGTTGTTCTTATTGTCATTATTTTCTTAGTTAACATTCAGTCAAAAAAGTTTTTGTTTGGTTTTTCTAAATTCCTCCTTTTGTCTTACTCTGAAACAATGGGTGGGGAATATATTTTGCACATCTTTACCTAAACTTTAAAAAAAATAATCTTTTGTCATGTTTGAGGTGAAAGTTTGCGTATCAAATAAGTTCCCATTTAACAATGTCTACACAAATTACTCCGTGTCGTTGGTGACGTTTTCCAGAAAGTGTCATGAGTCTCCTTCATTCTGCTCCGGTTGGATCATTTCCAAACTCCAGTTTGCCTGCCCCTTATCTTCTCAATTTTGACCATTTGTTCCCACATAGATAATTTCCTAATGGAGCTCATTACTTGCAATGCTATTTGTTATTTAACAAAAAGATGACCTCAAGGGATAGTTTCCATTTAAGGTTCCAAGAGTATCCCAAGGTAATGGTTTAGGTGGTCCTCTATTCCCTACAAGTACAGGAAGTTTCGACATTTTGAGGATTTGAATTAGAACTCATATCCAACCTGACACTTCAAACTTCTCCTTCTCCTCTTCCTCCTCCTCCTCTTCCTCCTCCTTCTTCTTTCTGCATTTGTTAGGTTGGGCTTCTAGAGAAGCAGAATTAGTGACACTTGTATGTGTTGTAAATAGAAAGAGATTTATATCAAGAAATAGATCTCACAATCATAGAATAGGTAAGTCCAGTCCAGTTCAGATCAGGCCTCTCCTGACTCACGAAATTGATAAACAAGAAGCAGGATGGCAAAGCTGAGACAGCAGGAGGGCACTGGCTGATTGATGGAGAAGTCTAAAGTCAGTTGAATTAATCCACAGATGGTAGTGTGCTGAGGCTCCTGAGATGGCCTGGAGATGCTACAGGAGAGCGAGGAATCAGACACAAGATCCAGTCCAAAAGAAGACAAAGGGCCAAATGGAATTAGTCTCTGCTCAGCCTCTCCCTCTTACACAAAAAGCCACACCCCCAAGGAGCTGTCATCAGGCTTCCACCTGGTTGAAAGGCTGAGCTCCACCCCAATCTACCTAGGAGTGCCTAGCTGACATAATCCCTGTCACATTTCCTCATGCATCACCAAAAATTACAAGTTGTCTATTGTCTTATGGGTGCTTCCCTCAGGCTGAACATGATAGTGGGACAAGAGGAAAGTAAAAGGAAATAGAGGAAAGAGCTAGGAGGCAAAGGGTATATAAAGAGGTCTAAATAAAGGCATGAACATATGTAAATGTATTTATATATGAGGATGTGGAAATAGATTTTGTGCATATATTTACAGGTTTAGTATTAAGGTAGCAGATGGACACTGGGCCTCTACTCAAGTACTCCCTCAAAGCATGAATACTTTGTTCTTTTAAACTGACATTCCTTGATGCTCACCTTCCCAACACAATGGCTGAAGACAAAGTGGGTGAATAAGCACATGTGGTGAAGAAAGCTGATGGTGCCCAGCTATCAAAAGATAAAGTGTCTAGGGTCTTAAAGGCTTGAAGGTAAACAAATGGCCATCTAGATCAGAAGCAACAAAGCCCAAATGGAAGAAGCACACCAGCCTGTATGATCACGAGGTGTCAAAGGGATCAAGTATCAGGCATCATCAGAGCAAAAAATCATATCATAGTGAATGAGGGGGGAGCGCAGAGTAGAGACCTAAAGCCGGTTTGTAGGCCATTGGAGATCCCCTTGCAGAGGGATTGCGGGGAGGAGATGAGCCAGACAGGGCGTGATGTAGCAACGATGAAAAATACAACTTTTCTCTAGTTCCTAAATGCTTACTGCCCCCCGCTATCATGATCCCAATTCTACCTTGCAAGTCTGGCTAGACCAGAGGGTGTTCACTGTTACAGATAGGATCCAGAAACACAGGGAATCCAGGGAGGATGATCCCTTCAGGGCCAGTGATACTGGGAACATAGAAGGAGGGTGGGTTGGAAAGGGGGAACCGATAACAAGAATCTACATGTGACCTCCTCCCTGGGAGACGGACAACAGAAAAGTGGGTGAAAGGAGATGTCGGACAGTGTAAGATATGACAAAATGATGGTTTATAAAGTATCAAGGGTTCATGAGGGAGGGTGAGTGGGGAGGGAGGGAGGGAGGGAGAAAATGAAGAGCTGATGCCAGGGGCTTAGGTGGAGAGCAAATGTTTTGGGAATGATGAGGGCAATGAATGTATAAACGTGCTTTACACAATTGATGTATGTATGGATTGTGATAAGAGTTGTATGAGCCCCGAATAAAATGATTTTTTAAAAAAGAGCGCTTCCCTCTTCTCACCTCCATCCCTGGTAATCACCAATGAGTGTTGGGCCCTGTGCAAGGAGAGCTCCAAAAGTTTATAGAAATATTGCATTAAAAGACCAGGGAATTTTTCCATGGATATATATATATTATATATATGTTTGTGTGTATATATATATACACACACAAACATATATATATAATCTTGTTTTCTTATAAAAGTGCAATCTTACAATTGCATTTGTGTGACTGAATTATTCCTTTCAGTATAATGTGCTCCAGATTCATCCATGGTATGTTTCAAAGACGCATCAATTCCTATAACTGCATCGTCTTCCATTGTATGTATATACCACATTTTGCTTGTCCACCAGTTGAAGAGCACATAGATTATTTCCACCTTTTTGCTATTGTGAATAATGCTGCAATGAACATACGTGCATATGTATACTAACTACTCTATTAACTACTATAGAGTTATTTCAGACTCATAGAGACTCTATAGGACAGGGTAGAACTGCCCCTATGAGTTTCTGAGGCTGTTAATTCTCTATGGGAGTAGAAGTCTTGTCTTTCTCCTGTAGAGTAGCTGGTGGTTTTGAACTTCTGACCTTGAGGTTAGCAGCCAAACTCATAACCACTACTACACCACCAGGGTTCCTTAATGTGTGTCTGTGTATATGTATAGATATATATGCATGGGTAACCCTAGCAAACACTCTCTGTACGTATATTCATTTCCCAAATTATTTTGTACTTGAATCCTATTTAAAATATTTCTGCACAAATACAGTAGTCAATCACTAGGATAATTAGTTTACCCATTTGAATACATTAACATTAGGAACCTTTTAGGGGTGTTAATTGGCTATTCAAAGAGAATTTTGGAAATGCTCATTAAGTTTGGAGGGGTTTTTTTTCTTTTTTTAAAAAATGAGACAAAGCCAATTTTATTCAAATTCTCCAAACGTACACAGAATTTGTTGTTTCTAAAACCTATGTCCCATTTTACATAATGGTCTTGTTGCATCTTTAATTTGGTCATCTTTTTAAAAACAGTTCTTCAGTAGAAGCCAGAGTCCTGAGTTGCACAGTTAGGCGCCTCTGATCTACTATTCTGATTAAGTTTCTTCTCAATATTCATGGCCAACATCTGGCTTCTAAAAGAAAGGCTCTTGGTCTTTTCAATCACTTGCTGATAGGATGAGACTGCATTGTTACCCATCACCACATGACCTAATTTAGAATAAATCTTGGCATCCAGTCTTGCATTTCTAATCAAATTCACAATCCACCATTCAGCTTCTTCTTGGGTCATGTTCAGTTTATCCGCCAGCATGTTAATGCTGATACACTGATGGATGCGACAAAAAGTCTCAAATATGAAGAGACGGGCATTTTCAATGAAATCCTCAAGACAAGCCACCAGGAAGAAGACATTCACAAGCACTGATTCACATTCCCTCAACTTTTTCTGTGCCCCATCAAAGTCAAAGTTTACATACAAGCATTCAACAAACTCTGTAATTGGGTCCTTGTATGTGTAAGATTCCTGCTGAATAACTTTGAAGAGGTCTTTTAGCACCTGTCGGGCACTTTCGAACATCTTTGTTTGTTATGACTGCTGTAGTCAAGTAGCGGAGACTATGTGGACACATAGTCTGAATTGCATTAAGAGCTGTGGTTGGTAAAGGAAGAGATCAATAATGTTATCTCGGCCTTTGGGGTGGTTGAAGAAAACAAATAGAGACCAGTGAATGAGCCATGTTCGCTGCTGAAGAGACTGGAGTGGAGAACTCACAGAATTATAATCAATGATCTCTTTCAACCTTGTAAGGTCTTCCACGGCTGCATCCCAATTCTGAATTAAGATTTCAGAGGCCAGTTTCCACCAAAGGGAACTCAGAGCATTCCTATCAGTGCTGGAACCAGCCTCTAAAAAAATAAAGATACTCTGCTGCTCCTGAGTAATTCCCACATTCATATTGGAATTTTGCTATCTGGAGAGAGTGTCGAAATATTCCTGCCGAAAACCATACTTATCCGCCAGGTAGTCAATAACATCCCTGGTTGACTGCATTTGCCTTGTAGTTTCTGGATCTTCAAACGTTTTCACAATTGGTTCAGTTTCTGCCTGGAGTTGTTTTAGTTGTGCAGAGCATGTGGGATATCATCGGAATAAAGGTTTATATATACATCCATGGCAAAGTTTACCATGTTGGTATCACTAAGAAGATCCAGTTTCCCCTGTAATAATTCTTTTTCATCATATATCTCCTTCACAGACAAGAACTCCAGCAGCGGGAAGACCAGATGCCGATCCAAGAAATGCGTGATGCGAGTAGACAGGACGTACTCCGCCATCTTGCCAAGGAAGAGGGAGTCTGCGCTCACCAAACTTTATCGGTAGCACAGAAATGGAAATGAACAGACGCCCTACTACCGGTTTTTTTTTCCTTTTGATATTGTTGATTTCAAGTATATGTCCTAAGAGTTGTATTATGCTAATTTTATTTAACTTTCCCCTGATGATGTAGTGGTTATGCTGGGGCTGCAATCCTCGTGGTCGGCAGTTCGAAACCACCAGCAGTTCCATGGGAGAAAGATCGGGCTTTCCACTCCCCCAAATAAACAGTTATAGTCTCGGAACCCCACAGGGGTCACTCTGAGTCAGCACTGACTCAATGGCCGTGAGTTTGATGCTAGCTTTCCTCCTCTGACTCCCATTTCTATAACCACTCTGTGGCGCTATTAACCCCTCTTCCCAGAAGTTGTTTTTGCCTTATACGAACCTCTGCAGGTGCTCTTAAGCACCTACAACTTCTGACCTCTAAGAAGTCTCTTCTCTCCCAAACTCTTCGTCACTGTCACCCACCGATTTCCAGCCCTCGACCCTGAACAGATGAAGGAATTCTCAGGTGTCTCCTGGTGCATTGTTGCAATTGGAAAGCAAATTCTGTCTGCAGATGGGTCTGTAGGCACCATGGGAAACCGCCTGCAGACGATCAGCGTGGAGAACGCCCAGAAGAACGCAGGCTGTTTTGAGAAATCCTCTTCACTATGGATAATTCCATCAACCAGAGCCTCGGCTGTTGAAAATGCTCCTCAAGGATTATGATGAGACTCAATAAGACCAAGAGTTGCCCAGGTGTCAGACATCAAAGAACAAAAAAATCATATCAGTGGGTGCCCACCTTCCCGATATGATCACTGAAGACAAATGCATGCATAAGCAAATGTGGTGAAGAAAGTGGATGGTGCCCAGCTATAAAAAGATATAGCATCTGGGGTCTGAAAGGCTTGAAAATAAACAAGCGGCCATCTAGCTCAGAAGCAATAAAGCCCACATGGAAGAAGTACACAAGCCTGTGTGAATGACTACAAGGTATCGAAGGGATCAGGCATCAGGCATTAAAGAACAAAAATCATATCATTGTAAATGAGGATGAGTGCAGAGTGGAGACCCAAAGCCCATCTGTAGGTGACTGGACACCACCTTACTGAAGGGTTGCGGGGAGGAAATGAGCCATTCAGGGTGCAGGGTAGCAACGATGAAACATACAACTTTCTTCTAGTTCTTAAATGCTCCCTCCCCCCACTCTCATGAGTCCAATTCTACCTTACAAATCTGGCTAGACCAGAGGATGTACACTGGTACAGATAGGAACTGGAAACACAGGGAATCCAGGGCAGATGACTCCTTCAAGACCAGCGACTAGAGTGGCAATACCTGGAGGGTGGAGGGAAGGTGGGGTAGAAAGGGGAAACCTATTACAAGGATCTACGTACAACCTCCTCCCTGGGGGATAGACAACAGAAAAGTGGGTGAAGGGAGATTTGACAAAATAATAATGATTTATGAATAATGAAGGGTTCATGAGGGAGGAGGTAGTGGAGAGGGAGGGGGAAATGAGGAACTGATATTAAGGGCTCAAGTAGAAAGCAAATGTTTTCAGAATGATGATGGCAACAAATGTACAAATGTGCTTGACACAATGGATGGATGGATGGTTTGTGATAAGAATTGTACAAGGCCCCAGTAAATTGATTTTTTAGAAAAAAACAAGAGTTGCTCCTCTCGCAGGCACAAAGAGACCACCATTCACGGGCCTGATAGCTTCCCTGAGTTCTGCACTCAGCACAAAAAGGCTGGGGCTGACTTTGGGAAGTGGCATGCTATGCTGAGCATCACTGGCCAGTGTCCATCCAACTTCACTATCTGGAAAAATGCCAAAGCCCTGGCCTGCTCCCCCATCATCCGTCAACAGAGAGAGGTCATTCCTGATGAAGACCAAGGCCTGAAACACTACTAGTGTGTGGATGACTCCTGTCTATCAAGACCTTGAACGGCCACCGTGTTTACCTGGAGGGCACCCTTCTAAGCCC
Organism: Tenrec ecaudatus; assembly: GCF_050624435.1. Taxonomy (NCBI): domain Eukaryota; kingdom Metazoa; phylum Chordata; class Mammalia; order Afrosoricida; family Tenrecidae; genus Tenrec; species Tenrec ecaudatus. The sequence continues at coordinate 71,385,780 of NC_134531.1, read as the reverse complement.
ACGATGGAGAATGCTGGGCATGCCTACACCAAGAAGTACACTTCAGAGCAAATGGCTTTGGCCACGTCCCACCTCTCCACTGCTGTTCTCTTCCTGCAGCTGTTCCTGGAGTCTGCTTCTTGTCTCGTGGCATAAGTGAAGAGGATGCCACTATCAAATTCAATGCTATCAGCCTTTGCATTGTACCAAAGTCCTGGAAACTAAGCTTCTCTTGTAGATGGACCCCGAAACCAGTGCATTTACTACTTGTATTGGCGAGGTTGCCAACAAGAAGGTAAACCAGGAGGCCTTTATGAAGCAAGCCCCGACTAACAGCCAGGCAGGATGTTCACACAGGCTCCTCTGGTGCTGCCTCCAGCTCCGTCACTCTTCCCTGCCTCCTTATGGACTAGGACCTGTGGCCGGCCAGCCTTGCTCTCTCTCTTCAAAGTATCTTAGTAGGAAGGCTGAACATGGGCCTTTTGACTGACCCTGGGAATGGGACAAAATTAGATCAGCACTACAGGAAATAGAGTTCCACAGTCTTAAACACAAGAAAAATAAATCAGTGATTGCAACATACAAGTACTAATACCAAGGATCTGACAAAAATTCTTCCCTCTCTTTCTGTGTCCCCCTTCCAGTTTCCCACACTCCAATGTTTATCTAAAGAAAAGAAAAGGTTTTAAAGCAAAGCTGGCTTTCCATGCAGATAATCGGCACCAAGCACTACGTCTCAAAAGGTGAGCAGGGAGAAGTGTGTCTTTACTGAACAGGCTGGTGTTGGAGGCAGCAGCAACTGAAGGAGAAAATAGTCTGCAAATTTCTAGTGGACAACAGCTTTTACTTTCTGCTCTTGTTCACAGATGGGGCCATGTGTGTCGTGACTTTTGACTGCCTTCCATATGACTGATTAATAAAAAGGCTCCTTATCTTGCCCTATCCGGAGTCTCCCTTCCCCCCCTTCTCTGCCAAGATATGACAAAATAACGATGTATAAATTACCAAGGGCACATGAGGCAGTTGGGAGCGGGGAGGGAGGGGGAAAAAAGAGGACCTGATGCAAAGGGCTTAAGTGGAGAGCAAATGCTTTGAGAATGATTGGGGCAGGGAATGTATGGATGTGCTTTATACAATTGATGTATGTATATGTATGGATTGTGATAAGAGTTGTATGAGTCCCTAATAAAATGTAAAAAAAGAAAAGAAAATGATTAGGGCAAAGAATGTACAGATGTGCTTTATACAATTGATGTATGTATATGTATAGATTGTGATAAGAGTTGTATGAGCCCCTAATAAAACGTTTTTTTTAAAAGAAAAGGCTCCTTAATGCTTACGACTTTGGGATCAACCTAGAGCAGGCCTGGTGGGACAGTAGTTAGGGTTGGGTTGCTAACTGAAAGGTCAGCACCGTGCAGGGGGAAAGAGGAGCTTTCTATCCCCCCTAAAGAAGTATACTCTTGGAAACCCACAAAGGCAGTTCTATTCTGTCCTTTAGGGTTGCTGTGGGTCAGACCCAACTCATAAGTTGGTTTTGAGTTTTGGAATCATGTGGCAACGTTTTAAAATCCCAGATGTTCAGTCTATGCCCCAGCCCAATTAAATCAAAGACTCTGGATGTGTAACCTACCTTAATATCAGGATTCCTTTGCTGTTTCCAATGCAAATGCTCAGCTAAATTTAAGAACTGCCCATCTACACTTCTAGTTTGGGAATATTTAAAAATTAAAGCCATTCAAAATATGAAATCATCTAAAATGCAGAATGATTTTGAGCAACATAGGGACTGTAAGAGACTTTCTACTCCCATACAAAGTTGCAGTCTCAGAAGCCCACAGAGGTAGCTCCACCCTGCCCAATCCAGTCACTGTGAGTAGACATCCACTCAATGGTAGCGAATCTGGAGTTTTGGTTGTTGCTGTTGTTTGGGGGGGCGGGGTTATGGAGTGTAATAAAATAGAATTAATATGGAAGAGAAAAGAAGGAAGCAAAACCCTCTGCTAACAATTTGCTAAGAGGAAAATCAAATTGCTGAAAATGCTTAAGTTTCTCGGAATTGCCCTGAAAGTTTCAGAAAGGGTTCATAAAAAGTTGCTGTGTTCATTCCAAAGAAAGGTGACCCAACGGAATGAGGACTATATTCAACAATATAGCAACATAGCAATGATACATGCAAGTAAAGCTTTGCTGGAGAAAACTAAAAAGTGGTTGTAGAAAGGGCAGTGAGTTTTGAACTGAATCATATTTTGCTTTTTAAATTTTTGGTCTCTTTCTTGGTAGCCATCAGTTTCTGTTCTTAGCTTTTTTTTTTTCTCCCTTTTTTTAACTGCAAGGTCAGCAGTTGAACGCCGCCAACCACTCCCGGGGACAAAGACAGGGCTCTCTGCTCCCATAAAAAGGTACAGTTGAAAACCCCCAGGGGCAGTTCTAGCCTGATTTGTATGGTTGTTATGAGTTGGCATTGACTCGATGGCAGGGAGTTTGGTTTGGTCTTGAACTTTCTTTGAGTTTATTCTGTTGTTTGTCTCCTAATTTCTGAAGTTGCATGGTTAGTTCATTAATATCCACAATTTGTTCTTTTTATTAATATAACTATTGCTGCAAGTTTCACCTTAGCTGAATCCACAATTTTCATTTTTGATGTGAAACTTTTGTTGTGAGTTCATTGAAATGTTTTCTAATTTCCAGAATGATGCATTCTTTGACTCATGAGAAGCAAAAGGTTGCCAGCATAAATGCTTTGATTTGTGTTTTTAAGTAAATCCTCTTCACTGGATGGGTGAAGTCCATATTTATGTTAATTTGTATTCTTCAGATCTCCTCTATGCTCATTTTTGAATTTTGATTTAAGAGTTAGTCAGAGTGTGTCACAACTGAGATGTGTCTGTCAGTGAGTCCTCGTACTTCTGTCAAGCTGGTCTTACATATCTTTAAAGTCACGTTCCTAGGTGTGTATCAGTCCAGCATCATGAGGCAAGGTTCGTCAGCACCTACACCTCGCAGTTCTGATCATCAGTTCAACCTCCCTGGACCGTGGCCAACAACAACATACCTTCATGTATCAAGCCAAATGGCACGGAGCAGAAGCTGGTAGGAGAGCTCTTTTGAGAGTTGTGGCAGATGGGATCCTGCTTTGTTGCTGTGAACTTCTGAGCACATCTGAGGAGCTTGAAGCAGCATGATGTTGACCTGAAGGCAGACGTCTAAAGGGCATCTACCCAGCGGCAACTGTGACTATTGTCTAGGAAAACTGAGTGCAGCGAAGACACACAGGGGGAGGCTTTTGCATTCACGTTGATAGAACTATCATTTCTGGTCCCGAGTCTCTGGAAATGTAAAGCAACATCTTCACGAGGGACGTCTCCTTTTTCCCCTTCCTTAGGAAAACAGAGGTGAGCTTTTTGCCGTCCTCGTATGGGACAGACATTTTCCTCGTTCACCATCTCTGATCTCTCTCTGTTCACTAGTCTCCTTGTTCCCTCTTTAAACACAGATCTCTTTTCTGAGAATCTGGGGCTGTGTTTTGACACCTACAGGGCTAGTAAGGCACAAGGGACCCGCAGGCGCCTTCCTGGCCACCATGGCCTCAGCACTCATTGGAGTGGCTCCCCTTCACTTCTTACCCGTGTGGCCATACATTTAAATTTCCTTTGTCTTTCTTGTATTTTATTCAGCATTCTTAGGTGCTTTGAAGCAGGTGTGTTTTAAGGCTACCTGTTTATCATTTTGCCAGAGATGTAAAGTTTCCCAACTTATATTAAGAATTCTACTGAAGTCTCATTATGTTCAAAAGGTTGATTAGATAGATTGCTAAAACAAATTCACACACACATACACACACACACAAACAAACTCACTGCCATCAAATAAATGCCGACGCACAGATAAGCTGTTAGATTTTCTACAAACACCGAGTATGAAAGAGTGTGTGTGGGGTATGCGTTCACATAGGTTTTAACAAAAGAGGGACAAATATACATGTCTGGATGTTTGATGTGTTTTCATTATTTTTACACAAATAAACATTTTCTGGCATACCTTGATAACAACCAACAGTCCTTGTCTCTGGAGAAAGAGAAGGATAAGAAGGGATCTAAACAAGGAAGACAGGCCCCACCATGAGCTGTGGCGTCCCCTCACTGACCATAGAGCTATAGGGAACGACACTGTAGACACAGTGTGGGAATTGTTCCCAGTCTGATCGCCCCATACCGGGGCAAAACATGAAGGGAGCGCAACAGAGCAGCAAGGGGAGCAAAGCAATGAAGTCCCCGAGGAATCCCAAAAACGGACTTCAGGGGAAGTGCTTGGCACCTCCTCAGACTCAATCAGAAAACATTCATAAAGGTCAACAGACAGACCTGAAACTATTTTTTTTAAATCTATATAAGATAGGCAAGATAAACAATCCCTAGGAGAAAACAATGGGATCTACAGTTCCAGGGAGACATGGGAAAGGGAGAAGTGGGGGAAAGGAATGGGGAGCCAACAAACCCAGGGACAAGAGAACAAGTGATGTAAACTCGACGACAAAATGGGTGTAGAATACTAAGTACAATGTAGCTGAGAGGAATTACTGAAAGTTGAATGAAGGTTGAACAAGAATGAAGGTTGAACAAGATAGTGGAATAAGAAGGTAGAACAAGAGGAAAATAAAGGAAATAGAAGAAAGAACTAAGAGGCAAAGAACATTTATAGAGGTATAAATACAGGTATGTACATATGAAAAAATACTTTTATATAATGATAGGGAAATGGACCTATGGACATCTATTTATATGCTAGATATTAAGGTAGCAGATGGACATTGGGCCTCTACTCAAGTTCTCCCTCAATGCAAAAGCACTTTATTCTAATTACACAGCATTCTGTGATGCTCACCTTCCTGACACGATCACTGAAGACAAAATGGGTACATAAGCAAATGTGGTGAAGAAAGCTGATGGTGCCTGGTTATTATAAGATATAGCATCTGGGTCTGAAAGGGCTTGAAGATAAACAAGCCATCATCTAGCTGAGAAGCAACAAAGTCCACATGGAAGAAGCACACCAGCCTGTGTCATCACGAGGTGTCGACAGGATCAGATATCAGGCATCAGAAGACCCAGAACAAACATATTGATTCAAACAAGGGTAGCTGGAGTGGAGATCCAAAGCCCATCTGTAGACAATTGGACATCCCCTCAGAGAAGGGTCACAAGGAAGGGACGAGCCAGCCAGGGTGCTGTATATAGCATTGACAAAACACACAACTTTCCTCTAGTTTGTTTATGCTCCTCCCCACCCCCCGCCACTATCGTGACTGCAGTTCTACCTCAAAATCCGGCTAAACCAGAGCATGTGCACTGGTACAGATAAGAGCTCTCGACACACAGAATACAGGACACATAACACCCCCACTCCGGAACAATAATGGGAATAGTGATACCATGAGGATATGGGGAGAAAGAACGAACTGATCACAATGATCCATGTATAACACCCCACCATCACGATCACCCAGGGGGATGAGCAACAGAAACATGGGTGAAGGGAGACATTGGATGGTGTAAGATATGGAATTAATAATAATTTATAATTTATCAAGGGTTCCTGAGGGTGGGAGGATTGGGGAGGGATAGGAAAAAATGAGGAGTTGATACCAAGGGCTCAAGTAGAAAGAAAATATTTTGAAAAGAATGATTGCAACATATGTACAAATGTCCTTGACACAATGGATGTATGGATTGTTATAAGAACTGTAAGTGCCCCCAATAAAATGAGTACAAAAGCAAACAAGAAGACAGTTTGGAAACTGATTGTGGTAGCAATTGTACAGTTCTGCTTGACTTGCTTGAACTATGTATATGTACTAACTCCCAATAAATATTTAAAAATAATAAAATAGGAAAACAAAGTTGTTATATTGCTTAAATATTTTCCTGTGAATATATGTATGTTTGTTTTAAAAATCTATACCTCAAATCTAAAAAAATGTTTGGAATAGCTCTTGCTTCCAGTTTTCCACTGAAAATGTATCATTCTGAATAATATTATATTGAAAATTGTAATTATATGGCTTTGTGTTCCTACAACTTTCCCTTTTGAAGAACTGGTTTTAACAGCTGAGTTCTCATACTCAAGCTCATGAAGGTGAACTCAAGCAAGGTACCTGAGGGCTTGCTACAGTCGTGGGCAAAGTTAAGGATAGCGTCTTGATCTCCCATCTCTCTCTGCTCACTAGGAGGTCTAAGAGCTTTGCAAGAGAAAGACATTTCCTCATTGGAAAGGAAGTGACTGACCTCGTTAAACTTTATATCCTCTTTGGTGGAGATAGATACTTGTCCTAAAAGAATGTGGCTGCTACTGAACTGATAGCAACAAATACACATTCGATTTAAAATAGGGAACTTTTTATCTAAGTAAAAATTGATATTCATTTGAATGAGTTTGAACTATAAGTACTAACATAGACATAGCTTCAAAATATATAATGAGAAAAACATTTTAAAATAAGCTATACAACTGATGGTTCTGGGAGAACATGGGAGAGGGGGAGGTGGGGGCAAGGAAGTGGGTGTTAACAAACCCAGGGACAAGGGAACAAGTGATCTAAAATCAGTGGTGAGGAGCGTGGAAGATGACTAGTAGGGCTTGATCAAGGGCAATGTAACTGAGAAGAACTACTGAAACCCAAATGAAGACCAAACATGTTAGTGGGACAAGAGGAAATAGAGGAAAGAACTAGGAGGCAAAGGACATTTATAGAGGTCTAAATACAGGCATGTACATATGTCAATATACTTGTATATAATGATATGGAAATATACCTATGGACATATATTTATATCTTATTAAGGTAGCAGATGGACATTGGGCCTCTACTCAAGTACTCCCTCAACACAAGAACACTTTGTTCTAATAATCCGGCATTATGTGATGCTCACCTTCTTGACATGATCACTGAAGATAAAATTGTACATAAGCAAATATGGTGAAGAAAGCTGATGGTGCCCGGCTATCAAAAGATATAGCATCTGGGGTCTTAAAGGCTTGAAGATAAACAAGCGGCCATCTAGCTGAGAAGCAACAAAGTCCACATGGAAGAAGCACACCAGCCTGTGTGATCATGAGGTTTCGATGGGATCAGGTATCAGGCATCAAAGACCCAGAACAAAAAATCAAATCAATGTGAATGAGGGGGAGCATGGACTGGAGACCCAAAGTCCATCAGTAGATAATTGGACATCCCCCTACAGAAGGGTCACAAGGAATAGATGAGCCAGTCAGGGTGCAGTATAGCACTGACAAAACATACAACTTTCCTCTAGTTCGTTAATGCTTAAGCCCCCCCCCAATATCATGGCCCCAATTATACCTTACAAATCCGGATAGACCAGAACTTGTACACAGGTACAAATAAGAACTGGAAGCACAGGGAATCCAGGACAGATAAACCCTTCAGGACCAATAATGAGGGTAGTGATATCAGGAAGGTAAGGGGAAGGTGGGGGAGAACGGGAGAACCAATCACAATGATCTATATATAACCCCTCCCAGTGGGACAGACAACAGAAAATTGGTTGACATTTTTTTCAGTGTAAGACATGAAAAAAAAATTATCAAGGGTTCATAAGGGAGGAAGGGTGGAGGAGGGGAGAGATGTGCTGATAGCAAGGGCTCAAGTAGAAAGAAAATGTTTTGAGAATGATTATGACAACATATGTACAAAATGATTATGGCAACATATGTACAAAAGTGCTTGACACAATGGATAGATGTACGAATTGTGATAAGAGCTGTACAAGCCTCCAATAAAATGATTTTTTTAAAAGAGCATTCCTAGAAAAAAATAAAGAAAGAGAGAGAGAGAGTCAGCGAGATGGACTGATGCAGTGGCTGCATTAATGAGCTGAGGCACACCAGCTAAGAGGATGGCGTAGGACTGGGCAGTGTCCCTCTGTTGTGTGCAGGGTTGCCTAAGTTAGAACGGACTGAACAGCACCTAACAGCACTACCCAGCTCCGGGGTCTAGGACTGAATAAAAAGTTGGTGCACTGATTATAAATAAAAACCTGAGGAAGCCGAGCTCTAGAGAGTCCCACTCCTGGTTTCCCTCATTTCAGATGGCAACCTGCTGCTCCGGCAAGTCTTCATGGAAAGAGCTGAAGCAGGAGCGAGCAGGAGCTTTGGGACCCCATGGCCTGGGTTTCAGGTATCAACTGCATAATGTAACCGTGATGTATCTTCTAGGAATCTCTCTCCTTCTCCTGATCAGAAAGCTAGTCATAGCACCTGTATTGTGCTAAGGAAAAAATAAAAATAAAATAAGCTATACAGAAGGGCACCAAGTTAAAACTATAAAACTGACACTAATGTTTTATAACACTAGTGACAGTTACTTGTTCAAATGTTTTTCAGGATAACGTTTATTGTCTGAGTCTTGATGAATATAGAATGGTTTAAAGGAAATTAAAAATAGCTCTCAATGTTTTCTCACAGAATTAATATCTGTTAGCGTTCTGATAGCAAGGAAGACCAGGGAAGAACTGATGCCTTTGGATTATGGTGCTGGTGAAGAATGTTGACTATGCCATAGGCTGCCAGAATAAACAAACAAACAAACAAATAAACTTGTCTTAGAAGAAGTACAGCCTGAATGCTCCTTAGAAGCAAGGATGGCGAGACTCACCTCACATATGTTGCACATGTTATTGGGAGGGATCAGTCCTTGAACGAGGACACTGTACTTAATAAAGTAGTGAGGCAGCAATACAAAGAAGACTGTCTTGATCAGAAGGCTCGACAAGGTGACTTCAACAACGGGCTTGAACATACGCGTGATTGTGCAGATGGCACAAGGCCAGGCCGTGTATTGTTCTACTGCACATCGGGTCCCTCTGAGCTGGATCCCATGCAATGGCACCTGTCAACAGAACTGTTCGGACGCCTTCCTTCTAGTCTCATTTGCTCCCTCCCTCCTTTCTTTCACCTTCCTTTATGTCTTATGTTTGTCTGTGCTTTGCTCAGCTGTGTGTATAATATTACAGCTTCAATTCTATTCTATTCTTAGTATTATAATGCAAACATTCTTCCATGTCAGTCAATAACCTTTGAAAACACAATGTCAAATGTTGAAGTAATATTCTATTGCCTGACATAATTTATTTAGCTATTTTCCTGGGGTTTTTTTTTGTAAACTCTCCTGTTTTCCAAATGTGCAACACTTGCCTGTACTTTCAATTGTGTCTGCTGGAAATTTTCCTGGAAGTGAAATTACTGGGTCAGGAAACATGCACATTTGAAAGCAACGTGAAGGGCTGATGTCTGAGAAAGTGGCTGTGTCAGTTGTGTCCATGCCCACAAAGCATACAGGGGTCTCTGTTTTCCTGATCCCAATACTGGTTTTTAAATTATGTTTTTAACAGATACACATACATATACACACCCTTTCTTTTAAATTATTTTACTATTCGAAATATTGACATTTTTAGTGATTCTGGGCCATCTGTGTTTCTCAATTTTCAACGTTTAATAGCACCTTTACATCTCTCACACAATACTTGCTTCATGGGTGTTCCTGGCTGCTTCGCCAAAGTACACAAAGCGACCACAAGAGGTCCTTAGCACACAACTTATGTAGAAATCTGAAGCCTCACATCCTAAATCAGGATCGTTGTCACAAGTTTCCTAACTCAGATTTTAAAGACTATTAACAATTGTCCTGGATTCCTTGGGAACAGAGCTGCTGGTACTGGACAGAATCGGAGAGAAGAGAAGACAGTCGCCGCGACCCTTGGCGGGCTCTTGTTGAACACAGGTGTACTCTTCTGCATCTCCTCTTTCTCCCCACTCTCCTCTAGCTAGACTCTGCTGGCTTGGTATGTTCACTCTCAAATTTTTTAAAAAATCATGATAAATCTGGGTTGCCTATAGGTCATTGATTCAGTAGCTCAGCAAATGTTTGTTGTGTGCCCTCAAGTTGATTTGGGCTCTGAGTCTCAGTGGGACCCAGGAGAACTGCCCCTGGGGTTTCCTACAGGGGCTGTCATTTTTGACAAGAAGAGACGACCATATCCTTCGCCGGAGGAGTGGTGGATTTGAACCACCCACTTTCATGAAGCATTGTAACTCCCTAATATTTAACCTCACCACAATAGCTGTCTTTTCTCTTTTAATTCAAGATTAACATCTGCTCTGTGGACACCGAGAGTAAGATGATGGGCAAAACCAGATATGGTACCTAACCTCCCAAGGTTCATACCTCCCATCTGAGCGTTTCTAAACGGCTCTCAAGAAAGTCACTCCTAGAGATGCCGTTGCTTTGAGGGATAAGAGACATCCCATGAGAGACGTGTCTGCTGCTCTCAAAGCACAGCGTCCCTGGGACGCATGATTACAATGTAGCTGATTCAGTACACTGAGCCATCCAGTAGGATTGTGCCTTTTAACTGCCATTTTAAAACAGCTACAGTGTAGCACACATGCGCTCTCCAGAGTGCAAATCACATAGAAATGTAAGTAAAACAGATGAAGACACCCAAGGCCGCCAGCCTTCAGAGAAAGCTGTTAAACAAAATTATCTTTAGATCCACAGTGTATTACATGAAAATGCATTTCACTGATTTTTTTTATTGACTACCTGAGGGGACCAGTCCTTCCACGTGACGTCAAAGACAGAGAGTCGAACAACGCCTGGCCCGGCTTCAAAGAAGCTGGACGGTGGGAGTTGGCTGCCCAAACCCGCTCTCAACATGTATTTGAACTTGTTTGATTGTCCTTGCCATAATTACTTGGAGTGCTTTTGTGCAAGATTCTAAAAAAGTTTATCATCCAGTTTTTCCCTTTCCTTATCTTGGTTACCGCATAAGGGGCAGAATACGGCATCCCCCTCCAGGAAAGAGAATAGAGGGACTTACAATGAAAATGGCATAAGAATAGTTAACAAAGAAAGGTGTACAAGTTCCTGTTAGTAGTTTAAGTTTTATGGAACGGTTAGCAAGAAGAGGGCCTCTGTGATGTTTGAAGTCCACTGAAACAAAGCTACCTATTGTGAGGCAACTCACACCTTGGTACAGAAAGAATTTGGGGAGTTTAATTTATGGGAACTTAGTGGAAATATAAGAACAAGAAATGAAAGCCCTAGAGGAACAGCCTAAGAAAGAATAGAAAGAACAACCAAAGCCTGTCAAGTAATTTTTTATAATGAAATGTATTAATGCTTTATTGATTTCGTAGTTAGAACAATGCGCCCTAGTTGGATGAAGTGTGCTCAGTTATTGTTAGGTTTATGTCTATCACCCTTGTATGAAGATGTTTTAGTTTCAAGATGTACTAATTTTTAACCAAGAATCATGATGTGATTGATGTAACTTGTTACGGTCTTGTGGCCTGAGAATTTCCTAATGTATGATCTCAGGCCATAAGCTTTAAGCCAAGAAAAAGAATATATAAGTTGAAGCTTTGCATGAATAAAATTGGAACAGTCACCGCAACCTTTGAGTTGTGTGATTTCTGTCTCCCACTCGTCGAAGCCTTACCCACCTAGCGGGGGACCCGAACCCGCTGCGGCTGGACCACGGCTACTACCCCCTAATAGAGAGCCTATCCCAAAGACTGTGAGATCTCTACAAATGAGGAAGACACTGTCTTTGATTATGTCTCGCTCATTCAGGTGTCCCTTGCAAAAAGTACTTCCGACTCAGTGCGCTTTTGTTTCCTCTGTTGTCGTTTGCTACTTTCACTCTAGGTTGGAAATATATGACAAGGAAAAGAGGGAAGACTCCAGAAATTTTTAGTTTCCTCTTGGTTATGAAAACCCAATCTGGAATAGAAGAGCGAACTAGGCCTAAATCTACAAGAAGGAAGGGAATAAAGGTCTGAGCAGAAATAAATAAAAATGGAAATTAAACACACACACACAAAACAACTCAGAAGTTATTTCTTTGAAAAAAAATCAGTAAAATGGCAAGCCTTTAGCTAGAATGACAAAAAGAAACATTGCAAGTAATTAAATTTTTTCAGTGAAAGAACATTAGAACTGACTAGACAGGAATAAAAAGAATTACCACAGGATATTTTGAGCAGCTGGATGGCAGCAAACTGGATAAACTACATGAAACGGACAGGTTTTTAGGAGCTCACAAGCTACTCAAACTGACTGAAGAGGGAGCTGCTGTCATTAGGTGCCTTTGAGTCATTTCTGACACATAGCAACACCATGTGCAACACAACACCATGTGCGACACAACACCATGTGCAACACAACAAACCCTCCCCGTGCTTGTGCTAGCCTCACAACTGTCGGGTTTGATCCCATGGTTGCAGCCACTGTGCTGCTCCATCCCGTCTTTTCACTGACTCTCAGAATCAACTCAATGGAAGCGAGTTTGGCTTTTGTTTTCCACTTTACAGAGTACGATGTCCTTTTCCAGGACTGATTTCCCCTGGTCGGGAGCCCTGGTGGTGTAAAGGGGTACACTCTGAGGCTAACCACAGAGTTTGCAGTTCACACCATTGGGGTGGGGGGGAGACTGGGGGGGTGAGGCTAGCTGTTCCCATAAAAATTTAAAGTCTCAGAAACCCAAAGGGGGAGTGTTATTCCATAGTTTAGGGTCACTACGAATTAGAATCTACTAGATGGCAAGGAGTTTTGTTTTGATTTCTCCTGATTGAGAAGCCAACATTGAGACACTGGACGGAGACGGGATGGAGACAAAGAACTCGAGGTTAAGAGCGGCTTTATCAGGGCAGGGAAGGAGCTCCCGGGAGGGAGGGAGAGCATCGTGAGCCCCTGAGCGGTTAGAGACCCAGTGACTTGGGTCAGGGAAGTCGCAGCTTGTCAGTGAGGCGGTGGGAGATCTATGGGGCTGGAGCTAGGGAAGTGTACATTGACAGAAGGAAGGGAGATTTTTTTATTGCTTGTAGCTGCAGGGCCTTGAGTCAGGATGCACCCAGTGGGAAGTCATCTTGTTTGCAAACCTGCTATCTGGAGTGCTGGGAAAGGGGCTGTACAAGCTGGCCTCAGAAGATAAATTGCTTCCTGGGGTGCTGGGGAAGGGGCTACAAACTCAGCCTGGAGAGATAAGCTCTTTAGGGTGTATAGTTCAATAGGTCATCCATCTTCCTGAGAGGCTGGGAAAGGGGGCTGTGAGGTTTCATCTTCCTGAGGAGCTGGAGAGGAAGGGGCTGCCCGGTCCGGACCCAGCCCAAACACTGACAGCATGTCCAAAGTACATGAGATGAAGTCTCACCTACAGGGCATTCTTCACACCTAAGGAGCATTCTGGCTATACTTCTTCTAGACAGATTTGCTTGTTCTTCTGGTAGTACATGGTTTTTTCAATATTCTTCCCACAAACCATAATTCAAACGCACCAATTGTTCTGTAGGATTCTGAGGTAGTTTATTGTGTCTATTTTTTTCCAGTCTTCTTTTAGAGGTAAGGATGTTGTTGTTGTTAGGTGCCATTGAGTCAGTTCTGACTTGTAGCAACGCTGTACACAGTGGAATGAAACACCGCCCGGTCCTGCACCATCCTCACAATTGTTCCTATGCTTGAGCCCATTGTTGCAGCCACGGTGTCAATCCATCACCTTGAGGGCCTTCCTATTTTTTGCTGCCCTTAACTTTCCCAAGCGTGATGCTGTTCTCCACAGACTGGTCTCTCCTGACAACATGTCCAGTGCATGTAGGATGAACTCTCCCCATATTGCCTCTATGGAACACTCTGGGTGTACTTCTTCCAAGACAGATTAGTTTGTCCTTTTAGCAGTCCATGGTTGGATAGTTAGGTTTAGTGTGCCAACCTGGCCAGTAGGAGTATGTGGGATTAATCTGGTCCCAGTTTGATTGGAGGGCAAAGAGATAAATGGCTCTGACAGGCCAGTTCTTCTCTCTCCTGCTCTCTGGTGATCAGACTAGCATGCTGCTACTTTAGCCTAGTTCTTTGCCTCAACCTGTGATCTACACTACCTGTGAGCCAAGCCAATCCATGGATTGTGTTGCTAAGGCTTGAGGCTCCTTCAAGACCCGCTCCGCCACACTGCTGCTACATATATCGTTTGAACTTGTTATATTGCTTGAGTTCAATATCCCATCCAGGCCTGCTTCCCTAAGCTGCGGAGCTACTGACTGTTGCTGACCCATTCTGCTGTTTGCTGCCTGTGAGCAGATTCTGCCTCCCTTGCCTGTGGGAGGATTCTGCTGTCTTCTCCCTTGACCTTGGACCTGGCAGCCCATGTGAGTAAAAGGACTTCCAGTATATTAACTGTTCCACAGAAGCGAGTAGAACTGAGCCCTCTTTACTGCTGTGCAAACTATTTAGTTGTGGGATACAGAAAGATTTCTCCCAAGTTGTCTCCCCCAAATATATGCCAAACCTAGCTGCTTGCTACACATGGTAAATGACTATACACTTGGAGGTCAACAAAAGTAGGTCAGAAAAAAAAAAAAGTAGGTCAGAGGTTATTCTCCCCAAGGGTTATCAGTCATCTAGAGCAATCAGGCTGTATAGTCTGTCCCAACCTAAGTAGGACCCATTCCCTTCTGATAAGGACAATAGATTGTTTCCTTGAAGGACAGCCCAGGGAGGTCAAGCCAGCTCAAGGGTGACCAAGGTTAGGCTGCCATATTGAATCTAGGGTCTGCTCTTCTTGTCACATGGATACCCCTAATCCCTCCCCTTCCTATTATGTGTTCATCCCTAGCTCATCCCCTTCCTGTTACGTTAACGCCTATTGTACAACCCCTTCCTGTGACATGTCTTTGCCTATAATTAGGGGGCATGCATGTCCCCAAAGATATATAGCCTGGGTTAGTAATAAATGTCTCTCTCCTGCCCTCTCGTCTCCCATCCCCACGTGTACCATCAAGAGGAGCTGAGGTGAGCATGCTACCATGAGATGTATCTGACTACTTTGTTTCTCTTCTATCTCTCTTATTTTCTATGACTTTACCATAATCTTTATTTATTATCACTGTACCTGCCGGACCTTTGATAATTTGTTAGGGACTGGCTCCCTGACAAGTTGTTGTATTCCTCTTGCTGTGTGTATGTGTACACTGGTTTTGTTTCTCTAGAGAACCCTGCATAACACAAGTGGTACCGAGAGT
Source organism: Tenrec ecaudatus (assembly GCF_050624435.1). Taxonomy (NCBI): domain Eukaryota; kingdom Metazoa; phylum Chordata; class Mammalia; order Afrosoricida; family Tenrecidae; genus Tenrec; species Tenrec ecaudatus. The sequence goes on along the minus strand of NC_134531.1, from coordinate 71,370,705 downwards.
GGTTCTAGAGAAACAAGATAATAAATATGGGCTTCTCCAATTGGTTTTCCAGCTTGATTAGGCCTAACAGCACCAAGAATGCTGTCTGTGCCCCCAGAGGCATGGATAAGTCTGCCGCTATTACTAGAGAAGCAAATCATAAAGATGGAGAGTGGATGCTTGTTTGACCTCTGTCTTGTGGGAGTTCTTCTTTGCCTAGCCAAAGGTCAGATATGGCCAAAGGTCAGATATAGCCAAAGGTCAGATATGGCCAAAGGTCAGATATGGCCATGCAGTTTATTGGGTTGTTTTAAGGGAAGTTAAATTTTTGATTATTTGTTTGGTTGTTTTCTCTTACATACATTTGGATTTCTCTAGTCTACCCGGACTAACACAATGGTACTTTCACACCACAATTCAAATATAGAGGTTCCTCTTCTATCTTCCTTATTCAATGTCCAACTTTCACATGCATATGAAGCTATTAAAATACCATGGCTTGGGCCAGGCACACCTATATATCTAGCTAAGAACAGATATAGCAAAAGTCCTGGCAAAAGTGGAGATCTTTGGAGAATGTTTTATTTTCCTAGTCAAGGTGCCACCTTCACTAATTCTTCCTGGAATGCAGTTGGTCCTAGGTAACTTCTTTGAGCTGTTGTACCAGCTCTGTACTACCAACTTTTATTCGGTTTGGTCACTATGCTGAGGTCTCTGTTATATGCCACCAACTACAGTCATGATACACCTGCTATTGCATCAATTAAGGTAAAGGAGAAGCGAGAAGCTAGACTGAGGCACTGAAGTGAAGCTAGAGATTTACAAGCTATCAAGGAAGCAGATTTGGAAGAACAGCCAGAACACTCTTTAGAGGCAAGGATGGCGAGACTTCATCTCACGTGCTTTGGCCATGTTATCAGGAGAGACCAGCCCCTGAAGAAGGACATCGGACTTGGTAAAGGGGAGGGGCAGTGAAAAAGAGGAAGGCCTGGGGTGAGAGGGATGGACATAGTGGTTAAAACAGTGGACTCAACCATAAGAACAATTATGAGATGGCACAGGACCATGCGGTGTTTCATTTTGTTGTACACAGGCTCACTCTGTGTCGGAATTGACTCATGCCATCTACCAACAGCAGCAAAGAAGCAGATGGTAAAAGGATGTAGCAGATGAGAGCCCTGGAAACCCGCAGGACTCTGATGATAGGGCTGCTATGATTGCAATCGATTCCATAAAACACAACAACAAGGAAGCAGAATCAATAGAATTTGGTGATTAAATTGGAAACAATCAATTGGAAATCGTCATCAGAGAAATTTTTCTCTTCTTCCGAGCTTCCGTTGCTTTCCCGCTCTGTTTCCCTATCCAAAGTCTGGCACCCAGCATACTCCCTTCCTCGTTTTCAAGAAGCTGGCCAGGCTTTTAGATTACCTTGTTCAGAGACATTTATGTAGATGAATTGTAAGGGTAGTGTAGCAGTTACACAATCTCCTGTCAACTTGAGTGAAAAGGTGGAGTCTAGTCTGTCAGTCAGGTCATAGCTAATGGTACCTCTGTGTGGGCATGGCTTTCTCCTGAAGATTCTGGAAACTCGTGTCTTCTTCCCTGGAGATGGAACACACACTCACTCTGCCTTCTACTTCCTGCTGTTGAGCCACTCAGAGAGCTGGAGGAGACACACGGAGACCTGCATCAGGGTTGAGATGCTTCCATTGCTACTGGATCCACAAGATCTTCCACCCCTGGCCTGTGATCTTCTTGTATTTGGGATAATTGCATGTGCTGCATGAGTCTAAAGAGGAATTTATAGACTGATATCGGACTTATGGACTTGATCTGGACTTGGCTGGAGTGTTTTCTTGATATACAATTACTCTTTGATATAATGTTCTCTTACACATATGAGTGTCTCTGGAATTGTTTCTCTAGACAACCCTGACTAACAGATTGTATTAATTATGAAAATGTTTCTTTGTGCATTTGTCTATAATTTCCACATTATTTGGGCTATTTTTGATTGTGCAAGCCTTACCCATGAGTGTATACCAAGGAATGATAAAGTTCAACATTAAAATGAACATAATTTTTATGTCATTCTTAGACTTTTCTATTTCAAATTCTGTTGTTCTCTTGATGAATTTTCCCCTTAGCCACATTAAACTGCGCAAATGTACATACTTTAGATTGCTGTATGTATGATATTGTCATGTAAAGGCATAATTTCGACTTTGCTCATTATTTCCACAACACCAAATTCATGGCCATGGAGTCCATTCCAGTTAACTGCGTCCCTTTAGGACAGGGTGGAACGGCCCCGGGGGGTTCTAAGCCTGTAGATCTGCACGGGCACAGAAAGGCTCCTCTCTCTCTCACGGAGCAGCTGGGGGTTTCCAGCTGCTCCTCCTTGGCCAGCAGCCCAACACATGACCACTCTGCCACCAGGAGTCCCGCTGTTGTTTGTGTCACTGCTGTTGCACAGCAGAGATGACTATATGGGAATTATGACTTAGAAAGAATTTTAGTACAAAAACATTCCTACGGATTCTGCCTGGTCTGGTACGGGGGGAAGTCCACAGGGAGAAGGGCGTGGCACCATGAAGAACCACGCTAGATGGTGCACACCTTAGTGATGACACTGCTATCGATTCCTGCTTCTTCCATCTTCATCCCTAGTCCCTCTCTTGCCCCGTGTGCTGGCTCCTCCCCGCTGCTTAGAATCATGTCCAAGAACTCTCAGCTTGGCAAAAGGACGGGACGACTTTGGCTTCACTCCCTGGATTCTGATCTCACTCCTTGGCATGGAGTACCGTTGGAATGAGATCCACTACTAATGAGCCCTCATTGGGCACGCCTCCAGGACCTCCCACACATGGCACTTGCCGGGCCTCTGTATACTGCAGTGTGCAGCCAGCCCGTGCTGTCGTGATGGGCAGTTGGGAGTCAGAGGCACAGTAACTGGGAACAAAGGATGAAGGAGAAGGCAGGGTCAGGAACGAAGTGATGGCAGGACCACCCTTCACCCTAGAAACTCTGGAGCAGGGGTATTCAGGGAGGAAGTAAGGACAACAATAAAACCTGAGCTTGAAGCTTATAAAATTGAGCGGTAGTGAGAGCAGAGTGGGTCAAGTAGACACCATTCAGAAACAGTGAAGTATAATGGGAGAGGCTTTGGAACTGAGATATACTTCGTTTCATAGTCTGGGTCGGCCAGTTATTACCTGAATGGTCACTGGTGAGTTACTTACCTTCGCCGAGCCTCTGTTTTCTCATCTGCAAAATGGGGGTTGTGTCTTGAATGGACAGCAGTAAGACAAAGTTGAGGTGTTGCTGAGGGGAAACCACCTGACTCACAGAGAACCAGCTGGTTATTGTGTGGAGGAGGCCTGACATTCCAGAAGTCAAGGCATAGGGCAGTAACCTCATCGTGACCCTGCAGAAGACAGAGGATGGTGGACTCATGGGGGCTACTGCTGGGGAAGCGGGCAAGGAGGGGGTGGATAGAAATGGAACAATTTAGGGAACATTTGGGAGATAGAGCCAACAGCCTGCTGCTATACGTTATCATATGATGTGTGTGTGTGGGGGGGTGCAGGGGTGTGGCAGATATAGGAGACCTGGTGGAGTACTGTTTACACATTGGGCTTCTAACTGGGAGGTTAGCAGTTTGAAACCACAAGTCACTCCAACGGGGAAATATGAGGCTTTCTACTCTAGAAAGAATTGTGGTCTTGGAACCTCACCGGGGCAATTGTACCCTGTCCTATAGGGTCACTATGAGTCAGAATTGATTCAATGGCAGTGAATTTGGTTTGGTTTGGTAGCAGATTGTATTGGTACTCAATTTCTATAGTTTCCCATCCCTTTGCCATTCTCTTGCTATGGTTTCACTTCCTACCGCCAACATGCGCAAGGAGAGCTACAAACACCAGGAAAATGATCCGCGCTGGGAGCAGCCCTCGGTGACTGCTGCTGCTGCAGAAGCACAAACACCCAGATTCCTGGCTCCTGATCCAGCTGCTTGGGGGTCTATCTCCAGAACTCCTCTGTGGAATTGAGCTTAAATCTGCCCATATGGTATCATATGTGTGTGTGGCTATTTCTTTTCCCCCCATCTCTCTTTTCCACTCTTTTACCCTGTAAATGTTTCTTGAAATAAGTCCCTTTCCCATAAATCCTTGTCTCAGGGTCTGTTCCTGGGGTTTCATCCTACGACGGTATAATATAATACTGCTCATTGATTTTTGCATATGATACGATTGCAGTTCCTGGCAATGGGTCCAACTTATTCACACTAGCTTCTAGGATGAACATGAAATTGCTGACATGAGATCCTTTAGAGTTCTTTTCTTCAACTATGGTGGCCAAAGCGAGTTCCTGGGTGTGTTAGTCCGGGTATACTAGAGAAACAAATTTATGGATATTCATATGTGTATAAGAAAGAGCTTTATGTACAAGAGCAATTGAATATTGAGAAAACATCCCAGCCCAGTCCAGATCAAGTCCATAAATCCAATATTAGCCCATATGTCCGATACCAAGCTATAAAGTCCTCTTCAGACTCACCAAACACATGCAATGATGCCAAAGGCAGGAAGGTCACAGGTCAGTGGGTGAGAAGTCTTGTGGATCCAGTGGTGTCTCAGATCTGGCATCTCAGATCTGGCAGGGGTCTCCATGTGGCTTCTCCAGCTCCCAGGGCTGCATCAGGTTAGGTCCTGTGGCTTCTCCTCAGGGGTGTCTTATAGGAAGTGATCAGAGAGAGAAAGTGTCTCGCCTCTAAGGAAGAAATACAAGAGTTCCCAGAATCCTTAGGAGAAGACCAGTGCCCACACAGAGGCTTTATTTGCTAAGAACCAATTGACAGACTAGACGCTACCCCTTCACTCTTAATTCTCTCAAGTCCCAAATTGACACCAGATGATGTAACTACTACACTTGGTAGTGCAACTAACATGCTCAGCTTCTAATAGAAAGGTTAAAGATCTAATCCGAGATGTCTCAAAAGAAAGGCCTGGCAATACTTCCCCCAAAATCAACCATTGAAAGCCCAGTGGAGTAGTTCGAGTTGAACACACGCCAGTTACCAGGCTCGATAGCAACTGCTTTGTTTTTGTTTTTTTATGATGACCCAGAAGATTCCTGCTAGAGGCTGCACTCTAAGCCTGGGTCCTAGAGCCAGTTTCCTGAGGGGAAACAGAGTCTCCAGTTTTGATTCAGAGTCAGTGAGAAATAAACTTCTGTTGTGTTAAGCCATGGAGATTTGGGAGTTGTTTAGCCCCACTGCGTAATGGAGCATATACTGTCAAACAGGGAGGATGAGAAAAAGAGAAGACCCAGGGTGATGGAGATGTGGGGTGTAGACTTTGGGGGAGGTCATGTCAATGTTCTTTGGAGTTGGGAAAAGCGGAGGAAGGACAGCTGGGTTTGTTTATGTGGGGAATGAAGTGCAAGATGGGACCTTCTGAGTGTGAGACTCCTGTTGAAATTCTAAGGGACTTGTTGAGAAGGCAGCTGGAAAATGGTTTTGATAAATGACCACCTGTGGAGAGTGATGTGGGTTGGAGACAGACATCGGGACATTAGGAAAATGGGAATAGAAAATGAGGGCCTGGGGCGAGATAGAATGCACATGGGCTCATGACAAGCATCCACGCGTTTACATTCGATGTTGAACTTCTTCAGCTTGGAAAGGACAGATGCATATCCACTATGTGGCTCTCTGTAATGGAAAGAAAGTAAGTTCTTCCAGGAAACTAAAATTCGGCAAGTCCTCCTTTGATCTCAACCAGAACAAACAACGAAAACAAATCTACGTGCTGTTGAGTAGATTCCGATTCCTGCTGACCCAGGGGTGTCAGAGTAGAACGGTGCTTCATAGAATTCCCAGGGGCTGGTTTTTTTTTTTTAAGTAGATTTCCAGGGCTTTCTCCTGAGGTGCCCCTGGATAGACTCAAGCCTCCGGCTTTTGCATAGTACTTTAGTGCCTTAACCATTCGCATCCAAGGACTGCTCCAACGGGACTCCATGACTGAAAACACCTTTTGGGTCACCGCTTACCTTTGGTAATCTTAGCTAAATATGAGTTCTTTGGACTAGATTTTTTTTCAGCCATAGAGGAACTTATATGTCATTTTGATCACTAAGAATAATATTGCAAGATGACTCCAATGCTTAGATTTCTGATATAAATAGCAAGGCAGAAAATTCAAAAATATGCTCTCTAAAACGGGTGTGAAGCACAATACTCTTTGCATACCCCAAGCAGGTGGTAAGATAGAAACCAATTATGTAAGCTGAAATGTTATCCATCCTTCGTGGCTGAGCCAAAGACCCCTCCCTGCATCTCCCTATGGAGGGGGTCTGGAAGGGTCCCCCGGCCAAGCAAGACTTGCCTCCAGGAGGAAGCTTTGGCATTTATTTTCCTGGTATTGACTTCAGCTGTGTAGCTTGTCCTGTGAAGTTAAACCCTGTGGAGTGAGGCCCGTCTTAATGTCAACAAACTGGGACAGTGCTGCTCTGTCTGCCAGCGTTTCCCCCAATCGTGAGGGACTGCTGCTGCTTTGGTTGCCATGAAACCTCCCAACTAGTATTACACGGACCTCCATAGAGCAGAGAAGAGTAATCAGACCTAGAGGACCTCCCAAGTCCATCTAATCACCAAGGTCGACGTGGCTAGATGACTCCAATACTTAGCTATTGTGTTGTGTGAGGTTTTATTTCCCAGAACACAAAACGAGCTCCATTCACTGAACAGATACGGTCTTTGGCAAGACAGTCATGTTTTTGCTGGGGCCTGGGGAGCTTTCGATCGCACACAATAACTACAGTAACCCTGGGGAGAGGGAAGGAAGTGGATAAAAAGCTACCGCGGAAAGAAACATAGAACAAAAATCAACCCAAAAATAAGTAAATAAAATGTAAATATTGAAAATATCATCTGACTCATAGAATTGCAAATGTAAGTTTCATAAAGCACCATAATAAGATAAAACGAAACCACCTCTTATTAAATGAAGTTAATTACCGTATTTAATTCCTGGGGCTGCTGGAACAAATCACCACAAACTGGAACCGCACCAGTAGTTACTGAAAACTTAACAGATACAGAATGGAGGTGACGATGGGGTTAGTGCCTTCTGGACCCTGTGTGGAAGAGAAATCATTTCCATGTCTCACCGCGCTTCTAATGGTAAGCGGCATTCCTTGGTATTGTTGGCTTGTGGCTGCATCGCTCCAATGTCCACTTCCGTTGTCCTAGGGACTGCTTCTCTGGATATGTCCCTATGTGTCTTCTCCAGGTCTTAGAGGACTATCAGTCATTGGACTTAGGTTCACCCTATTTCAGAAAGACCTCGTTTTAACTAATACATCTGCAAAGAGCCCATTTCCAAATGTCGTGGGCTGAGGTTTCAAGGGAATATGAAATGTGAGGGGACCTGGTCAACCCAGGGCAGTGATATTAAGTGAACCAAGGTGCGTTTGGGGTATTGTTCAGTGTCTAGAAAAACAGTCATTAACCTTTTAAACACAGAAGGAATGGTGCAAACATTCTCCTAATTCTCCTAATTGTAACAAATTCAAGAGAACTTAGTGGGAAACTTTTCAATTTGTAAAAACAGTCATCACAAGGGCAAAGAAAACCAAACCAAACTCACTGCCAACAAGTTCGCGCTGACTCAGAGACCTGATGGGTCTGGGTAGAAATGCCCGTGTGGGTTTCTGAGACTAACCAACAGGAGCAGAGAGTCTCCTCTTTGCCTGGTGGGGCACTGGTGGTTTCTAACTACTAACCTCTCAGTTAGCAGCCCAACACATAAGCCACTCTGCCACTAAGCTCCTTTAACAAGGGCAAACATACAGCTAATATGAAAAGTCAGTATTGAGGTTATTCTTACACGCGAAGACAGAGATGAATTTTGTGTCAGGCACACAGAACACTCTATGGAGGACATGTTTCCTAAATTTAAATATTTAAATTATATACTTTTTAAAAGATACCAATGTAATTAAAATCTTATTTATCAAAAGGCACCGACGAGGATGCCCTAGAGTGCCAGCCTGCTATGCACAAAACGAGCCCTCTGAGAAGCAGGAGGAGGGACCTCATTACAGCAGGAGCCAGGAGTGAACAAGGTCCCTGCTCAGAAAGTAGCTGTACTATCAGAAAAGTAACAGCAAAAGCAAGAGCCAGGGCATGGAGCAGAACGATAGAAATGGTGCTGGGACAACAGCATAGTCACAAGAAAAATAATGGGGTTGGGCTTCTGTCTCTCACCATACACACAAATGAACTCAAACGAATCAGCGACCTAAATGAAACAGCTAACTTCTATAAAACTCCTAGAAGAAAACATAATTGTAACTCTGTGTGACCTCAGATTAGGCAAAGGTTTCGTAGATATGACACCAAAAACACACATGGAAAATGAAACAAAAAATCAATTTGACTTTATAAAAATAAAATAAACTCTATGTGTGTCAAAGTACACTTTAAAGAAAGTAAAAAGACACTCACAGAATGGGACAAAGTATTTGTAAACAACATATCTGATAAGGATCTAATATCCTTATGTATATGTAGAGAAATCTTACATCTTCACAATAAGAAGATAAATAATCTAAATTTTTCATGGGGGAGGGGGGCGTGGGGAGGGAGGGGGAGGGGGGAAAAGGAAAATGAGCTGATTACAGGAACCCAAGTGGAAGGCGAATTTTGAGAATGATGAGGGCAACGAATGTATAAGGGTGCTTTACTCAATTGATGCATGTATGGATTGTGATAAGAGTTGTATGAGCCCCAATAAAATGATTTATTAAAAAATAACCATCTAAAATTTTAAATACTCAGTTTTGACTATATAATTCTATTGAAATGTCTGTTTTAATTTGAGTAGATACTTCTGTGACGAAGATTATGCAAACGACCAGTAAGCACATGAAGAGAACTCAACATCAATTGTCATTAAGGACATGCAAATCAAAATCACAATGAAAGAAAAAATCCACTGGATACCACTTCACACTCAGTAGGATGGATATAATTTTCCAAAAGTAATAAAAGGACAAATGATAAGTGTTGGTGAGGATATCAAAGAATTTGGGCCCTTACACAGTGTTAATGGAATTTCTGCCTTTTGCTTATTCGTTTGTTTTGTTTTGTTGTGATGGTGGTAGGTTTTTGTTTTTCCATAATAAGACCTTCAAAGTAAATGAGTTGTTCATAACCCATGGGAAAACAGCTGCATGCTGGGCTCACACTTAACTCTAGCCCCAAGCCAAGAACAATTTGTTCTTATAACATGGCCCTGCTTCATACCCACCTTCATGAAGAGATCACTGAATATAAGGGTGTGACAGCAAAGTGTGGTGAAGAAAGTAGATGGTGCCCAGCTATCAATTGGAATAGTGTCTGGGGTCTTAAAGGGTTGTATACAAACAAGCAACCAACCAATTCCACATGAAAGAAGCACATCAGCCTATATGATCCAAAGATGACAATAACAAAACGCAAATATGATGAAGGGAAAAGTATCAGAGTTTAAATTGTGAACACCAATTTGTAGAAGGCTATGGAAGACATTGGGAGCCCAAAAAGCATCTGTGGAGTATCTATCCAGGTTTAACCTCTGGCAGATCCCCACTCGCCATAGGCAAGGCCTCGGACAGCTTTACTATCAGACTGAGATTATTATCAACTTGATTTTGGTGGATTGAACCATGGTATCATATGATACTTGGTCAGTTGACCTGAATTTGCTCTAGGCTCAAGTATTTCTCACCTGTTCCAGGACAGAAACTTCTTCTCTGGCTTTTTAAATGTTGATGGTGCTCTTTTATTTATTATACTTTATTTGTATTTTCATCTTTGTACTATTATTTTCTTTCTTGTCATTTTATTTTGTTTCTTATTGCTTCTGTTGGGTTTCCTAGTGTGTGAAGCACAGAAACTAAATATTTTAATTTATGCAATGATTTATTGGGGATGTGGAAGGAGAATAGAGGATGGAGAGGGTAATGGGATTTGGGGAGCAATCAATGAATGCCAGGAGGGAGAGGAGGGAGCACTAGAACTGATTTTGATGATGTATATGCAACTCTTTTTTTAAATCGTTTTATTAGGGGCTCATGCAACTCTTATCACAGTCCATACATACAGCAATTGTGTAAAGCACACTTGTACATTCATTGTCCTCATCATTCTTAAAACATTTGCTCTCCACTTAAGCCCCTGGCATCAGCTCCTCATTTTCCCCCTCCCTCTCCTCTCCCTCATGAACCCTTGATAATTTATAAATCATTATTTTGTCATATCTTGCCCTGTCCGATGTCTCCCTTCACCCCCTTTTCTGTTGTCCGTCCCCCAGGGAGGAGGTCACATGCAGATCCTTGTAATCAGTTCCCCCTTTCCACCCACCCTCCCGGTATCGCCACTCACACCTCTAGTCCTGAAGGGACTATCTGCTCTGGATTCCCTGTGTTTTCAGTTCTTATCTGTACCAGTGTACATCCTTTGGTCTAGCCACACTTGAAAGGTAGAATTGGAATCATGATAGTTCCGGGGGGGAGGGGGGGAAGGAAGCATTTTGTGGGGGGAGACCAGATGCTCACAGACATCCTCCCAGAAGGCGATCAATTGCCAGACTATATGGCAGGCCCCATTCCCTGCTGTTAAAGACAATGGATGACTGCAGTCATCTATTTGTTTCCAGTCGGTGGGGTTTACACCCTACTGATAATGGTTCCTATGGAGACCTAGGGAATAGGTCAAAGTTAAGCCGCCATCCTAAACCTAGGATCTGCCCATCTTGTCACATGTATAACCCCAATCCCTCCCCTTCCTATTGCGTGTATATCCCTAGACCACCCCCCTCTCATTACTGTATTACCTATAGGACAGCCCCTTCCAGTGACATATGTCCTCACCTGTAATTAGGGGGCTTGCACATCCCCAGAGGATATAAAAGGCCTGGGCTAGCATTAAATCCCTCTCTCTCTCTCTCTCTCTTTCTCTCTCTCTCGCTCTCGCTCTTGCTCTCACTCTCCCTCCACGTGGATCATCTAGCGGGGCAGAGGTGATCATGCTACCATGAATTGTGTCTGACTCCATTTATTTCAATACTCCACTTCTATCTCTCATGCTCTCTATAACCTTACTATGATCTTTACTTATTATCGCTGTGCAATTGCGCCTACCGGACCCGTAATGATGTTTTAGGGGCTGGCTTCCCCTGACAGCATTTAGGAACTAGAGAATAGTTGTATTTTTTAAAAATCATTTTATTAGGGGCTCATACAATGCCTATCACAATCCATACATACATCAATTGTGTAAAGCACATTTGTACATTCGGTGCCCTCATCATTCTCAAAACATTTGTTATCCACCCAAACCCCTGGTATCAGGTCCTCATTTTTTGCCCCATCCCCACTCCTCCCTACCTCATGAACCCTTGATAATTTATAAATTATTATTTTGTCATATCTTGCTCTGTCCCACGTCTCCCTTCCCCCACTTTTCTGTTATATGCCCCCAAGGGAGGAGGTCACATGTAGATCCATGTAATCGGCTCCCCCTTTCAAACCCACCCTCCCTCTCCCCTCCCAGTATCGCCATTCACACCACTAGTCCTGAGGGAATCATCTGCCCTGGCTTCCCTGTGTTTCCAGTTCCCATCAGTACCAGTGTACATCCTCTGGTCTAGTCAGACTTGCAAGATAGGTTTAGGATCATGACAGTGGGAGGGGCGGGGGGGGAAGCATTTAGGCACTAGAGGAAAGTTGTATTTTTCATGGTTGCTACATCGTACCCTGACTGTCTCGTCTCCTCCCCAAGACCCTTCTGTAAGGGGGTGTCCAGTGGCCTACAAATGGGTTTTGGGTCTCCACTCCACACTCCTCCCTTCATTTATTATGGTAAGATGTTTTGTTCTGATGATGCCTGATATCTGATTCCTTGACACCATAGGCTGGTGTGCTTGTTCCATCGGGGCTTTGTTGCTTCTGAGCTAGAAGGCCGCTTGTTTGCCTTCAAGTCTTAAGACCCCAGACACTATATCTTTTGATAGCTGGGTACCATCAGCTTTCTTCGCCACATTTGCTCATGCACCCATTTGTCTTCAGCGATCTATCATGGAGGTGAGCACACAATGATATGATTTTTTATTTTTTGATGCCTGATAACTGATCCCTTCGGCACCTCATGATCACACAGGCTGGTGTGCTTGTTCCATATGGGCTTTGTTGCTTCTGAGCTAGATGGCCGTTTCTTTGCCTTCAAGCCTTTAAGACCCCAGATGCTATCTCTTTTGATAGCCAAGCACCATCAGCTTCCTGCACCACCTTTGTTTATTCACCCGCTTTGTCTTCAGAGGTTGTGTTGGGAAGGTGAGCATCATAGAATGCTAATTTAATGGAACAAGTATTCTTGCATTGAAGGAGTACTTGAGTGGAGGCCCAATGTCCTTCTGATACCTTAATACTAAACCTATAAATATAGGCACAAAAATCTATTTCCACATACTCATATATAAATATATTCACATGTGTACATGTCTGTATCTAAACCTATATAAATGCCCTTTGCCTCCCAGCTCTTTCCTCTATTTCCTTGGACTTTCCTCCTGTCCCACTATCATGCTCAGTCCCCACCAGGGTTTCAGCAATGCCTCGTTTACATTACCCTTGATCATGCCCTACCAGGCCTCCCACACCCTCCTCATCACCGATTTGGGTCACTTGTTGTTCCCTTGTCCCTGGGTTGTTAACACCACTACCTTTCTCCCTCCCTCCCCCTCTCCCATGGCCCCGCAGAAGTGTTGGTTCCATTATTTTCTCCTCCAGATTGTTCATCCAGCCTATCTTATTTAGACAGACCTGCGGAGGTAATAACATGCACAAAAACAAGACAGAGCAAAACCAAGCAAAAATATACAGCAAAATAACAACAACAAACCAATGACAAAAAAAAACAAAACAACCCACACACAACAAGAAAGAAAAGCTTGTAGTTAGTTCAAGGATTGTTTGTTGGCCTTAAGGAGTGTTTTCCAGTACAGTCTGTTGGGGCACCACGCCCTGGCCCCAAAGTCCACCTTTAGAATTCCCTGGGGACCTTGCCGCTCCAGTCCCTTGCTGTTCTGTCGCACTCCTTTAGTGTTTTGCCTCAGTGTATGCAACTCTTTTTAAAAGCAATTTAGCCATCGAAGTATATGATATGGGAATGTTATATCAAGAAAACTTCTAAAAAAAAAAAAAAGAAACTGAACTTGACCAATGGTGACCATGGGAGAAGGAGAAAGAGTTGTTGCTTAGGGGCCACTGAGTTTATGTTAATGGTGGTGGAATAATTTGGAAAAGGCTATCCATAATGGCTGTACAACATGAAGAGTATAATCAATGGCAATGAATTATACATGTAGAAGTTGTTGAATTGGAGAATGTTTTGTTGTGTATATTTTTGCCACAATAAGAAAAAATTTACATAAAAACAAAAGTAAGAGCAAGAAGAATATGTTCTAGAATTGAATGTGGTGACAATCGTACAACTTCTTTTTATGATTGAATTGTATGACATGTGGATAAGTGCTAATAAAACTTAAAAAGAAGAAATAAATCCAATCAATAGGATTTAAATTTATGCACCAACCACAAAAGCTAGGGATGAAGAAATTGAAGAATTACACTAATTTCTTCAGTGTGAAAATGCTCAAACATGCAATCAAAATGCATTGATAGTTATTGGTGAGTGTATTGCAGAAATTGGGAAAAAAACTGAAGGGACGGTAGTTGGAAAATATGATCTTGGTGATAGAGAGGAAACTGGAGATCTCAGAATAGAATTTTGCAAAATCAATGATTTGTTCATAGCAAATACCTGTTTTCAACAACATAAAAAGTGACTATCCACATGGATTTCTCCAGGTGGAATACACAAAAATAAAATTGACTATATCTGTGGGGCAAGATGATGGAGAAGCTCAATATCAACAGCTAAACCAGGAGCTGACTTTGAAACAGGCCCACCAAAGGTGCATATGTAAAGTCAGAAACAAGTCCATGGGAGCCAAAATAAGACTTTGAGTACATCCCACCTAAATTTGGAGAATACCCCACGAACTAATTTGTTATATTTCACACTAATGACAGAAGACCTGATGAGCTGTGGGAAGACCTCAAGGTCATCCTCATGAAGGCAACACAAGGCCATTAAATAGATAGGAAAAATAGAAATGATCACATGGATATCAGAAGCGATTCTGAAGCTTTCTCTTCATCAGAGTAGCTAAGGCAAATGGAAGAAATGGTGAAGTCAAAGAGCTCAACAGGAAACTTCAAAGGACAGCCACAGAAGACAAAGTCAAATAGTAAATGAAATGTACCTATGCACAAATGTGCTCGACACAAAGGATGCATGCGTGGATTGTGCTAAGAGCTGTAAGAGCCCCCAATAAAATTATCTTAAAAAAGAAAGAAATGTGCACAATCCTAGAATTAGGACACCAACAAGGAAGGGCACACTCAGCATCCCCTAAACTGAGAAACTGAAGGAAATCACCAAGCCTCAGTTGCAACACTGAGAGATTCTACAGGCAAAATATCGAATGATGAAGGAAGCATCAAAAGGACATGGAGGGGACCAGTCGCTATGATTGACACACAAGCCCCTCCCCCGCGAGAAGAACAGAAGCCATGGGGAAGGGAGACAGTGGTCGGTGTAACATATGAAAACAATAATGATTTATCACTTATCCAGGGGCATGAGGGGGGAAGGAGGAGGGAGGAGAGGAGCTGACACCAAGGGTTCAATAGAAAGTAAATGTCTAGAAAAGAATGATGGCCAAGGATCCACATGTGACCTCCTCCCTGGGAGACGGACGGCAGAGAAGGGGGGAAGGGAGACTCCGGATAGGGCAAGATATGACAAAATAACGAGGTATAAATTACCAAGGGCACATGAGGGAGGGGGGAGGGACGGGGGAAAAAGAGGACCTGATGCAAAGGGCTTAAGTGGAGAGCAAATGCTTTGAGAATGATTGGGGCAGGGAATGTATGGATGTGCTTTATACAATTGATGTATGTATATGTATGGATTGTGATAAGAGTTGTATGAGCCCCTAATAAAATGTAAAAAAAGAAAAGAAGAGGAAAAAAAAGAAAATGATTAGAGCAAAGAATGTACAGATGTGCTTTATACAATTGATGTATGTATATGTATGGATTGTGATAAGAGTTGTATGAGCCCCTAATAAAATGTTTAAAAAAAAAAAAAAGAATGATGACAACATAAGTACAAATGTGCTCGATACAAGTGATGTCTGGATTGTTACAAGAATTGTTAGAGCCCTCAATAAAATCTCTTTTAAAAAAAGATGGAAGAATACACAGCCACTGTACTAGCCTATTGCAGGAGTTACATGTGAGCAAGAATCAATGGTACTGAAGAAAGAAGTTGAAGCTGCACTGAAAGCAAAAGCCTAAAACAAGGCTTGAGAAATTCATGGAACCACAATTGAAATGTGTCAACAAGCTGATGAGTCATTGGAAGCACTTACTTGTCTATGCCAGGAAATTTGTAAGACCGCTCCTTGGCCAACTGACTCGAAGAGATCCAGATCTGTGCCCATTGTAAAGAAAGGTGACCCGGGAGAATGCTCAAGTGAAGGAGCAATGTCATTGATACCACACTCAAGCAAGATTGTGCTGAAGATCATCCCATAATGGTTGCAGCAGTACATTAGCAGGGAGCTGCCAACGGTTCGGGCTAGATTCAGAAGAGGATGTGGAGCAAGGGATATCATTGCTGATGTCAGGTGGATCTTGGTTGACAGCAGAGAATTCCAGAAGGATGTTTGCTTGTATTTCATTGACTGTGCAAAGACATTCAACTGTGTGAATCATTGAAAACAACAACAAACTAAACAATGGATAGTGGGGATCTGCCAGCGGCTTCATCTGACTAGATACTCTGCAGATGGGTTTCTAGTCAGAATAAGCCGCTGGCAGATAACCGCTAGTCATTGGCAAGGGTCTAAAAAAGCTATACTATCAGATAGGGATCATTATAATAGTGACTATACTGGGATTGAACTTAATACTTGGTCAGTTGACCTCCCTCTTTCTAGGTGTGAGTATTTCTTGCTAGTTCCATGACAAAAATTTTTTCCCTGGCCTTTTAAATATTCACGGTGGTCTCTTCTTTCTTACTATTTGTCTTTTTAATCTTTGTATTATTATTATTATATTCTTATCATTTTATTTTGTTTTGATTTTTTATGGTTGAGTTTTCCAGTTTGTGTAGCAGAGTAGATGCATAGAGATAAGAACTGATACAAGGGTTTATAGTGGAGGTAGGGGTGGAGGAGGGGAGATAGGGAGGGCGGGGGGGAGCAAGCAATTAATGTGGGAAAGGGGAGGGAGCTCTAGAACTGATGGTGATTACACAACACATTTTAAAAGCGATTTAACCACGGGGGTAGGGTGAGGGAGAAATAGTTCTAAAATTGATTGTGGTAATGATTGTATAATTCTTGATTTGATTGAACTATTGAATTGTGCAATATGTGGATTACGTGCCAATAAAACTGTTTTAAGAAGCCAACTATGGATCGCCTTGAGAAGAGTGGGAATTTCAGCCCCTTCACTGTGCCCATGTGGAACTCGTATCAAGAGGCAGTTGTGGGAGCAGAACAGGAGCATGATACTGCACGGTTTAAAATGAGGAAGCGCGTGCTTCCAGCTTGTATATCTCACCCTGCTTATTCAATCTGTGTCATCAGAGAAGCTGGATTCTATGGAGAAGAACGCGGCATCAGGATTGGGGGAAGGCTTACTAACAACCTGTAATATGCAGATGACACACCTTGCCTGCTGAGAGTGAGCAGGGCTTGAAGCACTTGCTGATGGAGATGAAGGATTGTAGCCTTCAGTGTGGATTACAACTCAGTGTAAAATACAATTCAAATTCCTCACAATTGGGCTAATAGGAAATAGGATAAACGGAGAAAAGGTTGAAGTTGTCAAAGATTTCATCTTGCTTGGATCCACCATCAATACTCATGGAAGCAGCAGTCAAGAAATGATGCATTCCATCATTCCATTGGGTAAATCTGCTGCAGAAGACCTCTGTAACGTATTGAAAAGCAAGGCGTTTACTTGAGGACTAAAGTGCAGCTGACCTTAGCCAGGGTATTTTTAACTGCCTCATTTGCGTGTGAAAGTTGGACATTGCATGAGGAACACTGAAGAAATATCGATGCATTTGAATTATGTTGTTGTTGAAGAATATTGAAAGTAACATAGACTGTCAAAAGAACAAACAGATCTGAGGGAGGGGGTGGCAAAGAGGGAGGAGAAAAAATGAGGAGCTGATCTGGCCCTCCCCCAGAAGAATTTATTTCAGAGGACAGCACTGAAGCTGCAGCTCAGGGAGAGGGACATGTCTCATCAGAGCACACGGGAGCAAATGAAGGGGGGGGGGAGCGCGAGGGGAGCCCATCCTGGCCCACCAATCCCTGAGGATGATATTCCCACTCAGAGCAGCCAATCTCTAGGGAAGACCATACGGCTGGCCCCACTATGAGACACGACATCCCTCACTTACCCATCGTCCTACAGGGACAACACTGGAGACACAGCGTGGGAATTGCGACCGATCTGATCCCACCACACCCAGGGAATACCAAAAATAGACTTTGGGGCCAGGGCTTGGCACCCCATCATACTCAACTGAAAAACGCTCTTAAAGGCTAACAAACAGTCTTTGAACTAACTACAAGCTTTTCTTTTTTGGTTGTTGTTGTGTTTTGTTTTGTCATTGGCTTTTTGTTAGGTTCGGTTTTGCTTGGTTTTTCTCTGTCTTATTTTTGTGCATGTTATTATCTCCACAGGTGTGTCTAAATAAGATAGGCTGGATGAACAATCTGGAGGAGAAAACAATGGGACCAACAGTTCCGGGAGGACATGGGAGAGGAGGAGGTGGGGGGAAGTGAAGGGGTGTTAACAAACCCACGGACAAAGGAAAAACAAATGATTCAAATCGGTGGTGAGGAGGGTGTAGGAGGCCTGGTGGGGCATGATCAAGGGTAATGTAACCAAGACGAATTGCTAAAACCCAGGTGGGGATTGAGCATGATAGTGGAACAGGAGGAAAGTCAAAGGAAATAGAGGAAAGAGCTAGGAGGCAAAGGGCATTTATAGAGAACTAAATAAAGGCATGTACATATGTAAATATAATTATATATGAGGATGTGGAAATAGATCTATATGCATATATTCATAGGTTTAATATTAAGGTAAGAGATGGACATGGGGCCTTCACTCAAGTACTCCCTCAATGCAAGAATACTTTATTCTATTAAACTGGCATTCCAAGATGCTCACCTTCCCAACACGATCGCTGAAGGCAAAGCGGGTGCATAAGCTAATGTGGTGAAGAAGGCTGATGGTGCCCGGCTATCAAAAGATATGGCATCTGGGGTCTTAAAGGCTTGAAGGTAAATAAGCGGCCATCTAGTTCAGAAGCAACAAGGCCCACATGGAAGAAGCACACCAGCCTGTGTGATCATGAGGTGCCGAAGGGATCAGGTATCAGGCATCAAAGAACAAAAAAATCTTTCTTCTCTCATTATTTGTCCAGCCTATCTTATCTAGGTTGACCTGCAGATATAGTAATATGTACATCCAAATGCAGATGACTTAGACAGCACCCAAGTGGCACATAGGAACATGGCACTGACACGCTGACGAACAAAAAAGCCACTGACATAAAAAAATTTACAAGAGAGAGAAAGAAAACAATACAAAAAGACAGCAAAAAAAAAAATTCTGTTAGTAGTTCGAGGTCTGTTTGTTGGCCTTTAGGAGTGTTTTCCAGATGAGTCTGGTGGGGTGCCACGTCCTGGCCCCAAAGTCCATCCTTTATACTCCCTCGGGATCTCCTTGCTCTGCTTCCCCCATTGCTCCATTGCACGCCCCCAGTGTTTGCCTCAGTGTGGTGGGGTCAGCTCAGTCACACATCCCCCACTGTGTCTCAGGTGCTGTCCCGTGTAGGGCCATGGGTCAGTGCAGATGTCGTATCTCGCGTGGGGCCGGCTGTATGGTCCTCTTTGTACAATGGGCCCTTCGAGCCGGGCGATCATCCTCTGAGCTTGGTGGGCCCAGGTGTGCTCAGCTCCGTTCTTCCTCCTTCCTTTGCTTCCCCCAATTATCATGATCCCAATTCGACCTTGCGGACCTGCTTAGACCAGAGGATGCACAGCGGTGCAGTAGGGATCTGGAAACACAGGGAATCTAGGACGGATGAACCCCTTGGGACCAGCGGTGAGAGTGGCGACACCGGGAGGGAAGGGGGTGTAGAAAGGGGGAACCAATCTCAGGGATCTACATGTAACCCCCTCTCTGGGGGATGGGCAACAGGAAAGTGGGTGAGGGGAGATGTCGGGCAGTGTAAGATAGGATAGAGTGATAATTTATAAGTTATTGAGGGTTCGCGAGGGAGGGGGGAGCGGGGAGGGAGGGGGGAAAGGAAAATGAGCTGATTCCAGGAACCCAAGTGGAAGGCGAATTTTGGGAATGATGAGGGCAACGAATGTATGAGGGTGCGTTACTCAATTGATGTATGTATGGATTGTGATGAATTGTATGAGCCCCAATAAAATGATTTATTTTAAAAAGAACAAAAAATCGTATCATTGTGTGCTCACCTCCCCGATATCATTGTGATTGAGGGGGAGTGCGGAGTGGGGACCCAAAGCCCATCTGTAGGCAATTGGACATCCATTACTGAAGGGTTCCAGGGAGGAAAAGAGCCAGTCAGGGTGCAGTGTAGCAACAATGAAACATACAACTTTCCTCTAGTTCTTAAATGCTTCCTCCCCACCCACTACCATGATCCCAATTCTACCTTACAAATCTGGCTAGACCAGAGGATGTACACTGGTACATATGGGAACTGGAAACACAGGGAATCCAGGACAGATGATAACTTCAGGATCAGTGGTGAGAATGGCAATACTGGGAGGGTGGAGGTAGGGGGGGTTAGAGAGGGGGAACTGATTACAAGGATCTACATATAACCTCCTCCCTGGGGGACGGACAATAGGAAAGTGGGTGAAGGGAGACGTCAGACAGTGTAAGATATGAGAAAATAATAATTTCTAAATTATGAAGGGTTCATGAGGGTGGGGGATGTGAGGAGGGAGGGGGGAAATGAGGAGCTGATGTCAGGGGCTTATGTGGAGAGTGGGTATTTTGAGAATGATGAGAGTAACGAATGTACAGATGTGCTTTACACATTTGATGTATGTATGGATTGTGATAAGAGTTGTATGAGCCCCCAATAAAATGATTTAACAATATTTTTAGAAATTACAAAATTTTTTGGAAAAAGAAATGAGCTGGTACCAAGGGCTCAAATGTAAAGCAAATGTTTTGAAAATGATGATGGTAACATATGTGCAAAAGTGTTTGACACAATGGATGTATGGATTGTGATAAGAGCTGTATAAGCCCCAATAAAATGATTTGAATAAATAAAAATTTTAAAAGAACAAATAGATCTGCCTTGGAAGAAGTGAGGCCAGAATGCTCCTTACCAGGAAGGATGAGGAGACCGTCTCCCCTACTTTGGACATGTTGTCAGGAGAGAGCAGTCCCTGGAGAAGGACACCGTGCTTGGTAAAGCAGAGAGGCAACGAAAACGGGGAGGGCCCTGGACAAGCTGGTTTGACTCTGTGGCTGCAACAGGGAACTCGAACATAAGAGCAAGTGTAAAGGGTGGTGCTGGGGAGAGCAGGTGCTGTTGTATCAAGGGTCACTATGAGTTGTAACAAGAACAACAACAGCATATGGCCCATGGGTGGGACATTCCCATACCTGATGTAGGGGAAGGAAAGGACGCTGTGTTTGGTAGCGCATCAAGTTGGGCAGTGAGGCAGTCACAATATAGGTCACAGTCACCCTGACAGCTCTGAAGCTGGTATAACCTTTAGACGGGTCCCCAAGCGGGGCAACAGGACTACATCCATCTTGACCAGCCACTAAATGCAAACTCCCTGAAGGGAGCGTGACCCGGAGGAGACAACTTGGGGCTGTCCGCTGGAGCATGCCCAGCAGCAGGAACAGGGAGAGGGACTTGAGTGACACAACACGGCTGTGTCCACTCAGTCCTCCCAGGACCGCTGGCTCAATCAAACATTTCAATGCCATCTCTTTGCCATCTGACACGTCTATGCTTGGTTTCTCTGTTAGGATAGCAGTGTCGTGAGCTACATAGAATTTTGGTAAAGACAGTATTATACCTGTCTGCAGTGTTTATTTAAAACTCGCACTTATCAGTGCCTGCCTGGATCCCCGGGGTTGAAATCTTTAGTGGGAAGAAAGCCCACATTCAGCGCGCGGCACATTCAGCTCGAGGTTACCGGCATTGCAGCAGGAAGAACACGAGGAAGCCAGCCCCACATTGCAGGGCGCTTCCAGCGCAGCCCCCACCAGTTCTTGTCAGTTCTACTGTTGCAGTTTCAGACCAAGGCCGAGCTGAGCAGCTGACACACGGCGTGTATTGTTTCAGCATCAACGTGGGCGCAGTGGACAGTTCCTCCCCCAAACCTTGGCAAGATATGCCTTTGATAGCTGCGTGTGCCTCTGTTCCAGCTGAAAGCCCATCTTTGTACCTTCTCTTCTTTGCATCTTTTCAGCTGTAAAGAATCCCAGTGTGTATTTGGCTGTGTTGTGGTCTCCCCCTCCCCCCGCCCCTTCCCCGCCTCCTAGTGATTCTGTGGTCAGAGTATCACAGTTTGTTTTGTTCTTGAAGCGGCTTGTTTGATTTTTATACAACATGTACATATGCCTTCCATATGCAAATTTTTCCTTGGAAAGCAAGTCCAACATTGTCTGTAGGCCAGCATGTAGCTATTGATCAAATCTCTTGTTCAGGTAACTAAGCTAACACAAAGGAAGCTGATGAGTAACATTTCTGCCTTCTGGTTTGCAGTAGTTTCTGGGCTGGGCTAAAGGAAGGCGGCCAGGTCTCTGCTGCAGCAGGAGGTGGGATGATCACGCCTCTCTCTGGCACAGCAGCCTGGGAAGCCCCCTGAAACCGCTCTACTCTGGATGTGGGCCTCTAAGCGTCAGGATCCACTAGATGGTAGTTGGTGTTTTTGTTTGTTTGCTTTTCACATATTTAGTAAACCCACAGATAAACTCGGGAGGAGTCCTGGTGGCAGAGTGGGTTATATTGTGGGCTGCTACCTCAAGGCCCGCAGGTAGCACCAAGTTAGTTGCTGCACGGGCTTTCTACTCCGATAGTGTGGAAACCAAACCAACTGGGGGAAGTTCTACTAGGTCTTACAGGGTTGCTACGAGTTGCAACCGAATACGGGGCAGTGAGTTTGTCTGTGGGAAACTGAGGACCAGGAACAGAGTGTATGCGGACAGATTCTCTCTGCCCACATTGTAAGGCGTCTGGGAGGCAGAGTCTGGTGGAGGGAGGCCCTTGTGCTCGTGAGTTGGGAGATGCATTACAGACACATGCTCCTAAGTAAAAGTTACTCCCCGCAGTGACCCCTCCTCCGTAATAACGCCAATTTTAAGGTGCTGCTTGCAAGCTCACGCTTGCTACTATCCCCTTGAAGGTTACCTGCCTGAAGGTTGCCTGCCTGTGAAAGCAGTCTCGCCACCCCACCCTAAGTATGGCCCATTCCCTTCTGATAAGTATCATAGATTGTTCCCTGGAGAAGAGCTCAGGGCACTTAAGATCAAGCCGGCTCAGAGATGCCAAGGTTAAGCTGCCATCTTAACTCTAGAACCGTCCCATCTTGTTGCATATCCCTATTATGTATATGCCCCTCGCATGTCCCCCTCCTGTTACATATATGCCTCAAATACAGCCCCTTCCTGTTACTGTGTGTATGCTTCTGATACAGTCCTTTCTGTTACTAGGTTTATGACGTGACTTGCTAGCCCAAGATTATATAAGCCTGTTAGGAGAATATATCCCCTCCTGTTCCAGAATTCATGGAAGAGGTGAGCCCTTGCATGTCTTGTCTGATGTCTCCTTCATTTACCCTTCAGTTACACAGTCGCGCCTTGGACCCATTTGGTCGTGGAGGCTGGTGCCCCACATTTGCTCCTGTTGTTGTTGCCATATGCAGTAGACTCTGCTCACTGAGGCTATGTGTGGTAGAGCGGCTCTGAGCTCCACAGGATTTCAGTGACTGACCTGTTCCCCTAAAGGTGACAGCCTCGGGAATCCTCAGAGGCAGAAATAGGACAATGGCACACAACAAAAACCTCATGAGACTAGATCACCACGCCTCTCTTGTGGTAATGCCACTGAGTGGATTCAAACCACCAACCTTCTGGTTAGTCACTGCTACTGCTGTGAAGGGCAGGCGAGTTGATTCCGAATCATAGCACCGCGTGTGGCAGAGGAGATGGGCTATCATCTTTGAGGGGGCCAGGTCTTTCTTCATGGAACTGTTAGGTCTCTCTCTCCGGGACTAGATTCCAGCCTCGGTCCTTGGCTCCGCGCAAGAAAGATTTCACGCCGAAGCCGGGCTCGTGATCCAAGTGAATTTAATGAGAGTTCAAAGAAGCATCAGGTTTTACGTGGCACCCATAGGATTCCTTTGACCATGCGGCCTGGCAGAGACTGCCCCAGGTCACGCAAGGATCTCTCTCCTCCCAAGAAGAAGACCAGACCACCAAGCAAGACCCTCTCCCTCTCGGTTCCTGCCTTCTTAAGGGTTCCTGGGGGGAGGCGTAGTGAACGACCCCAGGTTGATCCCATTGGCTGAATTGCAGTCACCTAGCCCAGGTGGGCTGCTCCAGGTGTAACGCCCATCTCCGCCCACTGGCGGGAAAATCCAGCTTTGTCCTTTGCTGGCTCTCCTGGCATGCGTAAATGGACTTCCCAATTCCCTAAGCTAAGCTGCCTAACAGAACCCCTGAATCAGCCGTTGAGCACACACCATCTGTGACCTCCAGGGACCTCAATTTCGGTAAGCATAGAGGTAACTAATATCCACACTTTGGTTCAAAGCGCATTTGTATAGCTGAAGAAATGGCATCTCACTTCCTTTGGCTACCCCACGGGGAAGGAGAATCCAACTCTACATCTGCCCGAGGATGATTGTGTGAAGTGGGTGAGCCGGGCCAAACCAAACCAGACTCACTGCCATCAAGTCAGTCCTGACTCCGAGCTACCGGATAGGACAGGGAAGAACCGCTCCTGCGAGTCTCCGGACCGTAACTCTTCACGGGAGTGGAAAGCCTGTCTCTCTTCTGAGGGAGATCTGGGCAGCCTGTCTTAAGCAAGTAAGCCAATTTACAAGATGGCGGGGCGGGGGGTGGGGGGCAGTGACATCAGGAGTTTTTTTGAGTGCTAGTACCAGGAAGACCAAGTGAACCTCCTGCTTCAAACCCTGTCTCTTGGAACAACAGGTTAAGGGACGGTGCCCTCCGGAGATAGACTGGTTCCCAGACAGTCTCTTTGCTGGGGTGTCATGTCCAAATTCCAGCTGCAGGTAGCTAGCCGAGTTCATTTCCAAAGGGAAACAGCAACGGTTTGTCAGTTCACTGTGGATTCTAACAGAATTACCAGAGAACAGAAGTGGAGGTCCTAACTTAACCTTAGCAGAGAAGGAGTCTGTGTCTCAGTTGGACAGTGGCAGTCCGTCTGGGTAGAGAAAGAAGGAAAATGTGCCCCTCCCCCTGGCTGATGAGCCTAGTGGAGTGCTTGATTTAGCAGCAGAGCCAAGACCGTGTTTCCCCTGTCTTGTGCCTTCTGCACGGCCGACTGGTGGGAAGGCCAGGAACAACATGGTGTGCATTTCTAGCTGGGCCAATGAGTTCACCAGTGAGTTCACTTTACTCAGTTGTGTCATTCATGATCTTCTGGATCTGACCCCACAGATCTTGGCCACCTTAATCCCGTCTCAGTTAATCCTGGATTCTTGCTATAAACCAAAAACTCACTGCCATGGAGTCAGTGTTGACACACAGCGACCCCGGGTGCATTTGAGACTGTAACAGTTTACGGGAGTAGAAAGCCCAGTCTTTCTCCTGTAGAGCTGCTGGTGGTTTCAAACTGCTGACCATGCAGATTGCAGCCCAACACGTTAACATTATGCCACCAGGGGTCTGTGGGATTCTTGCTATAGAATGTAATATAACTTGGTAAGATTGAAATGTTGTACAGCACCTAGATTTCCATGTTGCTGCCTAGCTTTTGTGTATGTTACAAATAATTTCTGAATATGGTGTGTTGTGTGCCTAGGTTTCTTAATGAAAAATCTTAGGAAGTTTTTTCTTATCATAAAAACTATGCATGCTTATCATGGAAAATGAGGAGAAAAAAATAAAAGAAAAAGTACCTCTTCAATACCACTACCCAGTCTTACCTCTTTCTAATCCATTTTCTACATTTTAACATCAACATTTATACCATTCTGGTCTAAATTGTCTGTAAACACACACACACCAGTCTATTTCATCCTCAAATTTTTGTTATGTTTTAGCCCATTGTTGCAGCTGATGGGTTAATCTGTCTTATTGAGGGTCTTCTTATTTTTCTCTAATCTTCTGCTGCAATTCTAAGGAGCATTTGGGCCATACTTTCTCCAGGACCGATTTGTTTGTTCTTCCGGCAGTCTGTGGGACTTTCAATATTCTTGATCAAAATTCCAGTGCGTCAGTTCTTTCTCACTTGCAAATGCATACGAGTTGACTGAAAATGCCATGGCTTCAGTAAGGTGCTGGCTGAAAGCAGAGAATCCCAGAGAGATGTTCACTTTCGTGTTACTGACTATGCCAAGCATTTGCCTGTTGACCATTATGAACTATAGACAGCCTTGAGAAGAATGGGAATTCCAGAACACTTCTTTGTGTTCATGCAGAACCTGTGCATGGATCAAGAGGCAGATGTGTGAACAGAACAAGGGAACACTGCATGGTTTAAAATCAGGAGAGGTGCCTTTCAAGCTTTTGTCCTCTCACCATACTTATTCACAGCAGATAATCGGAGAAGCTGGATTATATGAAGAAGAATGTAATATCAGGATTGGAGAGAGGCTTATTAACAACCTGTGATATGCAGATGACGCAACCTTGTTTGCTGAGCGTAAGGAGAACTTGAAATACTTGCTGATGAAGATCAATAATTGCAGCCTTCAGTATGGATTATAACTCATTGTAAAGAAAATCAAATTCCTCATAACTGGGCCAATAGGTAACACCATGATAAAGGGAGAAAAGGTTGAAGCTGTCAAGAATTTTTTCTTGCTTGGATCTACCATCAATGCTCACGGAGGCAGCTGTCCAAAGATCAAATGAAGCATTTCATTGGGTAAATCTGCTGCACAAGACCTCTTTAAAGTGTTGAAAAGCAAGGATGATGCTTTTAGGACTAAGGTGCATCTGCCCCAAGCCATAGTATTTTTTTTCTAATTTTTCTCCTTTTTTTTTTTATGGTTTCACTGGCATATAATCCTGCAACCATATCAAGGAGAATTGCACAATCATTACCAAAATCAATTTTATAACATTTTCCCCACCCCCAGGTTAAATTGTCTGTAAGATGAGTTGTGTTATCACAATCAAGTCTAGTGCTCCCTCCCCTCTCCCACATTCACTGTTTGCTACTGAAATCCCTCACTCTTCCTATCTCCCCTCGCTCACTCCTCCATCCCCTAGAAACCCTTGCTTCAGTTATTATCCCTGTGCAACCACTCCCGTGTCTCACAAACTGGAAGACCCAAGAGAAACAATAAAAAACAAAAGTGGTAAGGATAAAATAATAATAACATAAAGATTAAAATACAAATAATTAATATTTTAAAAAGACCACCATCGATATTTAAAAAGCCAGGGATGAAATTCTTGTCCTGGAACTAGCAAGAGATACTTGCAGCTAGAACAAATACAGGTTGGGTTAAGAGGGAAGTCAACTGACCCAGTATCATGTTCAATCCAGCATAAGCAAGATTATAGGATTTCTCTCTGATAGTGAGGCTGTTCAAGACCCTTGCCTGTGGCTAGATCTGCCATTGTATTTTTAATTGCCTCATAGGCACGTGAAAGTTGGACATTGAATAAGGAAGACTGAAAAAGAATAGATGCATTTGAATTGTGATGCTGGAGAACAATATTGAAAATACCATGGACTGCCAAAAGAACAAACAACTCTGTCTTGGAAGAAGTGCAGCCAGAATGCTCCTTAGAAGCAAGGGTTAGGCGATTTCTTCTCATGTACTTTGGCATGCAAAGGAGTACCTGAAAAAACAAACAGAATTGCGCTGTGTGGGGCTTTCGTAGTATGCATCTTCCCTACTAGGTTATTTAGCATCAAGCAACTCACACTGAGTTAGTGCTTCGCCTAGGAAGGTTCTCTGGTTACAGTGAATTTTTTCGTAAAAACAGTTTCGCTCCAATTTCATTTTTTGTGATGGCCGATTTAAGAGACCTGCGTGTGGCTGTGAAATTGTGTTTCCTGTTCAGGAAAAGGCTGCAGAAACTGTTGTGGTGTTGAACACAGCTTACAAGGACAGTGCCATGGGAAAAACTCAAGTGCAGGAGGGAATTTTTCATTTCAAAAGAGGTGAAATGTCGATTGATGACAAACATTGTTCTGGACATCCATCAACTTCCTGAACAAACAAAAAAGTCGACTCAGTACATTTGGAGTTTGTTCCACCAGGTCAGACTGTTAATCAAGCTTTCTATTTAGAAGTTCTGAACAGATTGTGTAACAGTGTGCGACAAAAAAGACCTGATTTGTGGCAGATGGGGGACTGGGTTTTGCCACCACAACAATGCACCTGCTCATGCAGCCATCTCAGTGAGCCAGTTTTTGGCAAAAAACAGCATGCCTCTCTACTTCTTTTTGTTTCCATGATTGAAGAGGGGCATGAAAGGACAGCAATTTGATAACATAGAAGAGGTGAAGAAAAACACAAGGGAGGTACTGTCAGCCATCCAAACAGGTGATAAGTTTATTTTGTAATGAAATTTAAATACATAGCTTTGAAAAAAATCCTGTTTTTGGGGGCTCCCCCTCGTATTGTCAGGAGAGACCAGTCCCTTGAAAAGTGCACCATGCTTGGTAAAGTAGAGGAACAGCGAAAATGAAGAAGGCCCTTGTGGTAGTTACATAACCTCCTCTCAACTTGAGCAAAGGAGGAGTCTAGTCTGTCAATTAGGTCATAGTCAATGATGACTCTGTGTGGGAATGGCCTTCTCCTGAGGATTCTGGGAACCCCTGTCTTCCTCCCTCTGCTTCATATTCCTGTTGACAAGCTATGTGGAGCTATGCTGATGGCAGCCAGAGCTCTGGAGCTGGAAGAGCCACCTGGAGAGCAGCGTCAGCATTGAGATGCTTCCCCAAGATTTTCCATCCACTGGCCTGTGATCTTCCTGCATTTTGGCATCATTGCATGTGTTGCATGAGTCTGTAGAAGAATTTATTGACTGGTATTAGGCAGATGGGCTAATATCAGACTTAAAGACTTGCTCTGGACCAGGTTGGGATGTTTTCTAATACACAATTACTCTTTGATATAAAGCTCTCTCTCACACACACGAGTGTCCCTCAATTTGTTTCTCTAGTCACCCAGACTAACACAGCCCTCAACTAGATAGATTGACACAGTGGCTGCAACAATGAGTTCACCATTAAAACAGTTTGTGAGGATAGTGCGGTATCAGGCAGTGTTTTGTTCTGTTGTACATAGAGCCACTATCCATCAGAACCAACTTGAAAGAATCTGACAACAACATCTTATTGTTGGTCTTCCCCTTCACAATATTTACCCATTACAAATTATAGTGATAAAGTTCTATGGGGGAAATCTTCATGTTCACTTTTAGTTATTTCTTTGGATAAATTCTGAAGGGAGCATTAAATTCTACTGATTACTTTGCCTCTTCCTCTTCAGCCATGTCCCTGTTGGAATATGTCTGGGTCTGGGTTTGTTCTACCCAGCCTCATTGAATAAACTCACTATTACTATGTCTTCAGCTACTATCTCTATTTTGGAGATGGCCAATCTATACCTTAGGTTCTGTCCCTTGAGCTCTGAGCTCTCTATTTAAGGATGTCTCCACCTAGATGTTGCACAAGTTTAGTAAATTCAACACTGTCGATGGTGTTTTCAATCACCTCTAAGACATTTGAAAAGGTGGACATTGAATAAGGAAAATCAAAGAAGAATGATGCATTTGAGCTATGGTGCTGGAGAAGAATATTGAAAGTTCCATGCATGGCCTTCCCGATGGACAAATAAGTCTGTCTTGGAAGAAGTACAAGCAGAATACTCCTTAGAATGAAAGATGGTCAGATCTGGTCTCACATACTTTGGATATATTATCAGAATAGGACGTTATGCTTGGTAAAGTAGAAGGAGGTAAAAAAGGAAGACTCTCAAGGAGACAGATTGACACAGTGGCTGCAACAATGGGCTCAAACGCAACAATTTTAAAGATTAGGCAGTTTTTCATTCTGTTGGCTGAACTGACTTGATGACACCTAACAACAACAACAATAACAACAACAACAATGTTGTCAGTAAAATTTATTTAACCTCCCAACTCCTCATTCTATAATAATTTCCATCTCAATAAACAGACACTCCCATTTTCCCACTAGCTCAAGTCAGAAACCTGAGAGCAGCAGTCAGAAACAGAATGATGGACTGTCGTGTGCAAATCTGCTGCACGAGGCTGCTCTAAATGGTTGAAGAACAAGGATGTTCCTCTGAGGGTTGAGGAATGCCTGACCCAAGCCATACTTTCAAATTCCCTCAATGCATGCGACATTTGGACATTGAATAAGGAAGACGACAGAATAATTGATGCACTATATTATGAAGACGATTGAAAGGACTGTAGCCAGCTAGAAGAACCAAAGAGTCTGTCTTGGAGGAAGTGTAGCCAGAATGCTCCTTAGAATGGAACTCCCTGTACTTTGAACATGTTATCAGAAGAGATCGTTCCCTGGAAAAGAACAACATGTGTAGTAAAGCTGAAGTCAGAGAAAAATAGGAAGGTCATCAACTAGATGAATTGCCACAGTGCTTGTAACAGTGGGCTTGAACAACAATTGTGCTTCACGAGACCAGGCAATATTTTATTTTATTTTTTAAAATATTATATTATTCATAGGGTGGCTGTGAGTTGGACTTGCTTTGACTGCACCTACCAAGCATAAAAACCACACCTATTTGCATGTTCCCACCCAGTAACTACTGGAGCCCTGGTGGCATTGTGGTTAAGCAACAGGCTGCAAACTAGGAGCTCACAGCTGAAACTACCAGCTGCTCCACAGAAGAAAACCACGGCGAGGTTCAGTCTTAGAAACGCACAGGGACAGTCCTACCCTGTCCTGTAGGGTCATCGTGAGTCAACATGGGCTCTGTGGCAGTTAGTGGGAACTGTTCTTTGGGTGGGAGGTATAAAGACTATGAGCAGAAGAGCTGAAGCAAGTAATTTCCCTTCACTGTCGTTAGGGAGAGAAGCCCTGGTGGTGCTGTGAGTTACAGATTGGGCTGCTAACTACAAGGTCAGTGGATCAAAGTTAGCAGTCCATCCACAGGAGAAAAATGAGGCTTTCTCTTTCCATGAAGATTCATAGCCTCAGAAACCCACAGGGACTGCCTTACTCTGCCCTACAGGACCACTGGGAGTTGGCCGACTATGACAGTGAGTTTGGAGTTTGGGGAGTTAGGGATTGCATTTGACCGCAAGTAAAAGAGAAGACTGGAGCTAAGCATTCTGGAACTGATACAGCATAATGTCATCACTGTCCCAGTCTCCCCTCACCTTCCGCATAGGTAATACATAGCTTTCATTCTCAAGGCCATTTCATGTTTAGAAGATGTCAGTGCAAATTCCCAGACTTAAAGCCTCCTTCCAGGCAGGAACAACAACAGCAAAATGCAAACAACAAAAGGTCAAGGTATGTACTTAAAAAAAATCATAAAAAGAAAAGCTTTCTGGGGACCACGCTTAATTAAATTTGGCTCATAGCTCATTGGCTAAAATGATCAGATACCCTCCCTGTCTGCAAGAGGATCCTGGAGAAGAAAATAATTTGAGTTGGACACATTGCCACCCTTTACAAAATTGGGTCATTAAAAAAAGGTGGAGAATCGATATTGGCTAGACAGCTTACAGATGGATATAAATATGTATGTAGGTTTTCATTAGTAGTAAAAAAAATACTACATTGGACTCCGGATAGGGCAAGATATGACAAAACAACGAGGTATAAATTACCAAGGGCACATGAGGGAGGGGGGAGAGGGGAGGGAGGGGAAAAAAAAAGAGGACCTGATGCAAAGGGCTTAAGTGGAGAGCAAATGCTTTGAGAATGATTGGGGCAGGGAATGTGCGGATGTGCTTTATACAATTGATGTATGTATATGTATGGATTGTGATAAGAGTTGTATGAGCCCCTAATAAAATGTAAAAAAAGAAAAGAAAAAAAATGATTAGGGCAAAGAATGTACAGACGTGCTTTATACAATTGATGTATGTATATGTATGGATTGTGATAAAGAGTTGTATGAGCCCCTAGTAAAATGTTTTTAAAAAAATACTACATTCTATTTCTCCTAAATACACCCTAAACTTACCAAATCCTCTGCCCTTAAACTTCCTTATGCTAAAGCAAGTCAGAGCAGAACAAATGCAATCAGACTTCTCAAACCTGTTTTTTCTCTTGTTCCTCAGGTTCTTTGAAAACATTTTCCCCTCCAGTGCACAGCATAATTCAGAAGTTTGAAATATGTAGACAGAAGTATAGTTAACAAAGAAAGTACCGTCAAAAGACTGCTTTTGATCTTGCTGGAAGTAGCTGTGGTGTCATTTCTTAATATGCCCCTTTAGCCATGGTTTATCATTTTGTGATGGAGTGCAAATCTGAGTCTCTATACATGTCATTTTAGTCAACATGAACTAGCTCTGGTTTTAAGCGATTCTTTGGGTAGGCAAACTACCAGCTGCCTGCATAACTGAGAAAGCAGGAAGCTGTAGTCAGAGAACAACGCACTAAGACTAGGACCGGTCCTCCTAAGATGCACAGAATTGACCACCATGTCCTCTACCTAACCTTTTGACATCAGAAGGCAGAACCATACCTCCATCTTAAGGCCCGGACATAGCAAAACACCATCGTTGTGAGTGCCACCACTTCCTGACTGAGCATGTGCCGAGGACTAGTGATGTATTAGCCAATCAGACTCCAGCTGCAGCCCTAAGAGACTGCCGCTCCAGGGCTTGGGTAGCATCTTGCTGTGAGTCCCCTTGTACGGGCATTGTTCACTTTCAGACATTTTGCATCGTTGTGGCTGCACCAACTAACTTACGCAAAGTTTTCTTTGCTGTAAACACACGCGAGTGAAGTGGGCCCTTCTGCCCTCGTTCCTACAGGCAGGGGCCATCACTTCCTCAATGAGTCAGTAGACAGGCTCCTCGCGTTAAGTTGCCGGAGTATGGCTCATGGCCCTCTCTTGTTGAGTGACGAGTGTGCTATTAACCCAGGGTATGGTATTGCCTTTAGAGGACATGGTGGTCGTTTCTGTGCATCTTAGGAGGGCCAGGTCTTGCCTCAGCCAGTAGTTTTGACTCTTTCCAGAGTAGCTGGACATTTGGGAGTCAGGCTGCCCAGGTACACGTACTCGCAGACTCTTGAACGGATGTATACTGACATTACAAACAAGTTCCATTGGCTAAGTTTACACTAAGACCTGAAGGCTTCAAAGCTGTAGGGGATAGTTTGTGAACACAAAAAGAACATCTTCACAAAGCGGTAATTCTTTTGAATTACTCTGGAACGCCTACTTATACATAGCTCGACAATGATAAAATTAAAGTTTACATAATTTCACTCAGTTATTCAAGATTGGCTGTGGATGGAACCCACCTACTCAAAAGTTTGCTCAATGAGTTTAAATTCATTGTTAAGTTCTACTAAGAATGGCAAATGTTTGATGGGCATCATTTAAGATTCTAGCTAATAAAATAGTACAGGCGAAAAATTATAGAGGTGCGGTTGATTCTTTTTTAAAAATAATTTTATTGGGGGCTCGTACAACTCTTATCACAATCCATACATCCATTAAGGTGGAGTCTTATAAGCAACTGTGGACAGAAAATCTTATATGAAAAATAAATACTATCAAATCTATCTAACATCAACAAGTATTTATGGATCCACTGTCCCACAGTAAATGTGTAGATGTACAAATTCGTAATTGCTAAATTATTTCCTAGGAACGAAAAAAGCAATTTCAGATTTATGTGTGTGAACTGAAAACAATGACAGCACTCTTGGTTGTTAAGGTTTATTTCCCCGAGTTTATGCATAAACAGATGTCAAAATCTCTTCAGTACCATGTTGTGTGGGACCTGATAGTGACCTCCTAGGCTTTAATCTTGTTCTGCCCTGTTGGTGGGTCAAGGTCACTATGAGTCATAGGGGACTGAAGGGCTGTAGGTTTGGTTGGGGTGCAGTGGAGCTCTGAACCTTTATGCTACCAAGAACACAGTTCTTTTCCTCCGAGGTGTTAGTAGGCCTCTGGTAGAGTCTCACTCTTAGCAACCCCAAGGTGTGCAGGGTAGAGCTGCTCCGTCACGTTTCCAGCACCGTGACCTTGCAGGCGCTACTGACCACGCGCCCTGGGCAGCTGGCGTAGAAGGGCTGTGGGATATGAAGGGCTAGCCTTTGGTTCTAATCCTGGGGTCGGCAAACTGCATGCCGCTCTGGAGCCATTTTTGGCTCTTCCAGCACGTACACGTGGCTCTGAAGTAAAATGGAAACAAAATGAACGGATATTATTCAGATAACGGTGATTTCATTTGTTTGTAAAAATATATTTATGACTCTCAAATAATTTTTAAATTGCTGCGAGGACCAGGACTAGCTCTTCAGCCTCCTCTGCCCCATCTGATCACCCAGGCCTTAGGCCCGAGATCCTAGGGTCTCACAGCAATTGTGAGGATGGTACAGGACCGGGGATGTTTGTTCTGAGTACACGTACCCGGTCCCTATGAGCAGTAACCGACTTGACGGTACTTCACAAGAACCACCACCGGGTTGCACAACACGTTTATAAAATGTATTTTAAAAATCATGGCGGGCCTTACTCCTTTAAGCCTCTCAAGCCTGCTTTAAATGCTGCAAGCGTCCTCTTTCTTCCCAGCGAGTGGAATCAGCAAACCGTGGTGGTGGAGGGAGCTGGTCAGGGTGATCTGTGGGTGGACAAGTCCCGGCGGGAATGTGGCGGTGCGGGCTAGCTCAAGATGGAAGTCCAGCCGGCATTCACTCCAGGAGGAAGGAATGGGAGTCGCCCGTGGGGCGCGGCGGGCAGGGAGGGGGGCTCTCCGTTGGGGCGTGTCAGGAGGGGCCCCCGCAAAGGCTGCCCTTACAAGCGTATGCAAATTCGGAGTCGTGGTCCGTGCCGCTCGCTCGCCTCTACCTGGGGTCTAAGCCAAGGTCACGCTTGACGCCCAGGCCACGGCCCTGCGCGGGGCGGGCCGCCGCGCTGCGCGGGGACGCGGGCCAGGTGCACGGAGGGCCGCCGCACGCCCCGGCCCGCGACCGCAGCACCTGGCCGCCGGCGGGCAGCCCGCGGAGGGGGAGCGCGGTGGGCGCGGCCCCGGGCGGCAGGCGCTGCGGCGCCCGTGCGTCACGCCGGCGGAGGGCACGGTGGGCTGCGCGCCCCGCCGGCCGGGAGACGGCGTCGCGGCGACGGGGCGGCGGACGCAGCCTCCCGGGCTCCCGCGAGCGAGCCAGCGAGGCAGCGAGCGTCGCCCGGCTCATTCATTCCCGCGCCCCGCCTCCTTCCCCGGGCTCCGGCGGCCCCGGGCGCGTCGGAGGTGAGTGCGCCGCGCGTGCCGGCCGGGCGGCGGGGCGAGGCCGAGAGCGAGGCCGTGCGCCGGGTCCCAGACCCCGCCGGCCCGGCCCCCAGCCGTGCGCGACCCCGGCGGACGCGGCCCAGCTCCGGCCGTTGCGGCCCTGCCGGGCCCGGGCGCCGCCGTCTCGCCGTGGTGGCCGGCCCCGGCCCCGGAGGGGCTTGTGGCGCGCCCCTAGGTGCGCCGCGCTCCGCTGCCGCGCCACCATTTTGAGTGCGGGAATGCCTCCTTCACCTTGCTTCCCTTCAGACCGCTTCCCTTTCCCAGCGGCCGCTCGCGGAGCCCCCCCTCCCCCCTCCCCCCTCCCCAGTCTTGCGGGTTGCCCGCGCTTGCTGGAGGCGGACGCGGTGGGCTGCAGGCACAGGGGCTGCATTTGCGCGTTGGGGCTCGGGTGCGAGCGAGTAAGTGATCTCCAACGATGCCCCGACCACCTCCCTCGCCTCCCTGCCTTTCACTACTTCGGGATTTGGAGGTTTGGTAGACCACAACCCCCCCCCCCCCAGCCCCCAGCCCCCAGCCCGCTAGAATTCAGGTCATCGTCTCTCTGTTTTTCTGTTGGTTTGGTGGTGGACGCAGGAGATTGATGGACGAAGCCTTGAGCTCCGACGGTCTGGCAGTGGGGCCGGAGGGGGGGGGCGTCTGGATTGCATTTAATCCTATTGTCCTTGGATGGGGGCGGGGGTAACGCCGAGCGTCGCAGTAGCTTTCAGCTTCTGGAAGTTGCCTTAAGTCTCTTGATCAGAAGCCATTCCAAGGGAACCAACCACCTGATGCAGGTCCGCTTCCCCCTTGGGGAGTGCCTTGCAAAACCTACGTAAATGAAAATTGCTAGGGCGTGAGGATTTTTTGAGGGATGGCGGGGACTCCTGGCTAAAAGATTACCCAAAGCTCATGTTTTCCTGCGATTCTCATTAAACTATTATTGCACAATTTGACATTTTCAAGGTTCCCTAGAATTTGATCATTTCCTCTGAATTTGCCTCCTCGACAAGGTACTTGCGTATTGAGTGGATTGTACCTGTGTCGTCTGTGTTTTATCACTGCATCGCAGACGGATTCAGATCTGAAATGGTAGCTGCAGCATAATGCATGTAGTCCCTGGGGTGGGGTGGGTTCATCCCCACAAGGACTGGGTTTGTATCATTTTTCTTCCCCCCCCCCTTTTTCTCTCACATCATAAGTTATAGAGGCGATCTTGGCAAACCCTACCTTGTTTTCCTTCTGTTGAAGCTGTGACAAGAGGCTCTCTGCTCCTATAAAGAGTTAGTCTTGGAAACCCACAGTGGCAGTTCTACTTTGTCCTTTAGGGTCCCTGTGAGTCAGAACAGACTCCATGGCAGTGAGCATATTGACTCAGGCTGGTTTTAATGTATTTGCGTGGTTTCTGTTTGTTTATGAGGGGTAGGGATTTCCAGGGACGTGGGAAAGCGTCCATTGTGTCAAGACAAAGATAGAATATCCCAGTATTTCACTGGGAGCCGGTAGGTGTCATAGTGAACTCCTTACAGTTATAATGAGGATTCCTTGTGGGGAACTTCGGAATTATTTAGATGACTAGCAACATTGACCTATGCACCAGTGTTTATAAATAACCTAAGGTGTTTTACCTATGGATTTCAATGACGTTTTCATGAGAGTCTGACCTTGGAAATAATACTCGAATCTTAACAAATGGTGTCCTTTCTCTACTAAAGGCTTGTCTGCATCAAACAGAAGGCTTGACTGATTTGCAGAAAAACAAATTCAATGAAATGCCACTGAATGGAAACATTTCAAAGTTTCCCTGCTTATGAAATAGTCTCTCCCAGTAATTCTGGAAATCTGTGATTGCGTATCATGAACCATCCAGGGCAAAATGGACTCGATCCGTCCCTTTCGTGACACGATGATCCTCTGGAGAGAACTGGGGGAAAAGAGTTTTGGACATTTTGAGATAGGTCTTGTTTTAAAAAAACCCTCCGTAAAAAGGTTGCCTTGTAGGATTGGGGGGAGCTGGCTGGATCCTACCAGGACAATGGGCTTAATCACACACAACTCAACACAGCTTACCATTGAGTTCAATAAGCCATTTCGCAGAAACTCACTGAATTGGCCTGTTGTGTCTCATTTACTTTCCCTTAGATGTGATCTGGGAGTGTTTTGAGATTTTGAGCCTTGTTTTACCAATGATTGTGAAAAGGAAATGGAAAAAGTTTTTGACAGACTTTCACTGTTGAGGCCTACCTAACTAAAGCCTCAGGCTTGTGTTCAGTCATCTGCTTAAGAATGCACAACCTTCCTCTCCAGAGGAAATTAGCCTATCAAAGATGTGAGTATTCCGGGAGAGTATGAGTCTGAACGCCCTGCAGGGTGGTGAGTTTGGTTTGGGGTTCTGTAGAAAGGCTGGGTAGGAAGTTAAATACAAATCTTCATCTTCCCATTTTGGAGATTTATTGATTATAAATTGATAAAAGGAATTGGCGTGGTTACTGTGTTTAGGATGGTGTTCACTTCGCCCATTGTTTCGCTTGTGATCCTTGGTAGATTTTAATTAGAAGTTCTGTATATGGCTTTGGTGGCAGTTGTGTGCTAGGGAGTTGGCTGTGATGCGCAGGCCCCCTAAATGACAATAGAATTGCGCTGCAGGGTTTCTGGGCCTCCTCTGCTTTGGGGTGCCTCACCGGGCCCTCCCTCTTATGGCATAGCTGGCGGCTTCAAATGCCCCCGCCTTCTGGATAGCAGTAGAGGCTGCTTCACTGTGGTGCCACCAGGGCTCCTGCCTCTTTGATCCTGAGAGTTTCCCACAGTGGTTGGACCCTCCGCCATCACACGTCCCTCACGGTGGAATTTATTAAGGGAAAGGTGTGATGACTGCCAGACAGGGAAGCTGGTCATATCCTGGAGTTCGTTCACAGAAGAGTTTTCAGACCCAGAACCCTCCAGGACAGTTGTACTTGGTGTGCACCCACCGCCATGATGAGAATGGACGTGAGGTCCATAGCCAACCACCATGTCTGTCTGCAAGCCGCCCACCAGGCCAGTCTGCAGAGCTTTTGGGTGGGTTTGAACTCCCAACCTTTAGGTTAGTAGCCAGTTGCAAGCCACCTGTACCTACCATTCAGGCCGCCTTGTTGTAGAGCAGGGAGTTGACTGATCTAACTTCTTTGGTGCCCATAATTTGTGAGTTACCCAGGTCTCATAGAATCTTTGCTTTTTAAAGAATTTCATTTTGGTTACTAGCTGCTCTAGTGAAATTTACCACGAAGTCATAGGTCCACAGCTTACTTGGCCTACACCCCACCCCCTTTATCAGGAAAAAAATCACTCGAAGCCAAATTTTAGCCCATAATTCAGGATAAAGTGTAGGTCATTCTAAGCTATACCCAAATATTCACAAAACAGATTTCATTTATTCAGCAACTGCTCTGTAGGAGTTCTGATTCTGTAAAAATTTATGGAAGAAGATTGCCTCATCTCTTCCCCTATAAAATAGCTAGTGACTTTGAACTGCCAACCTATTGATTAGCAGGGCTCATTCAACAAATGTTGAGTGTCTATTGTATGTCCGAAACATAAACATAAAGAAAAAACCATAAGTTAACAAAAAACACACAGAAGCAAAAAACCCCATGAAGTTTATGGTTTAGTGCTATGGTTGAAAACATTAAAAGTTCTTAAAAATCTGTGCAGATTGTGAAAACAGAATGGTTCATATTGAATCTAGTATAATAAGTTCTTAATATTGGTTCATCTTTCAGCAATAGGTAATTAGAAAGCAGACGCATTGTTTCGGTCTTGTAGCTCGTTTTGTTTTTGGAGTTATTCGTTGAGAAAAATTGGTAGGCATTTTACTTTGTCACTTTCTATAACTCACTTTTATTTATCTTTTGCATTCAGCTTAAAGCACTTGAGTTTGTATTTATTGTATAGTAACTGCCAGGGCTTTGACCTGGTTTATTCCAATTTGACCCCTGATGAGAATTGGCATTTCCACTCCAGCTGATTTGAATCATTGTCTACAACCTAAAGAGTGTCTCGGGGAATTTTAACTAGGTTCCTATGACAGTCTTGTTGAGATGTTAGTTAATGATTCAATTGTGAGGACGGTGCAGGACTGGACAGTGTTTGGTTGTGTTGTGCACGGGGTCACTATGGATCGGAACAGACTTCATGGCTCCTAATAACAACACCAATGGCAATAACATGCCTGGGGTTAAACAGGCAAATTTTCATCGGGAGTTAAACTGCACTGAACTAGTCTGAAGCCCTAGTAAGCATTTAAACATTCAGAAGATGGATCTTAGTGATTAGAACAGGTTTATACAAAACAGTAATAATTTATAAATTATCAAGGGTTCATGGGGGAGTGGAGAGGGAGGGAGGAAAATGAGCTGATATCAAGGGCTCAAGTAGAAAGCATATGTTTTGAGAATGATGACAACAAATGTGCTTGACACAATGGATGGATGTATGGATTGTGATAAGAGTTGTACAAGCTCCAATAAAATGATTTAATAAAAAAAACAGGTTTATGATGCCTGAAGAGGCTCTATTGCAAGTTTTTAAAAACCTAACCTCCTACTGCATGATTAAGCAATATCATTATTATCTGTAATTATAGTATTACACTTAGATACATCATGGATTATATTGATTTTTAAAAATTCATTTTATTGGGGGTTCATACAACTCTTATCACAGTCCATACATACATCAATTGTGTAAAGCACATTTGTACATCATTGCTCTCATCTTTCTCAAAACATTTGCTCTCCACTTAAGCCCCTGACATCAGCTCCTCCTTTTTACCCCTCCCTCCCGAGTCCCCCCTCCCTCATGAACCCTTGATAATTTATAAATAATTATTTTGGCATATCTTGAACTGTCTGACGTCTCCCATCACCCACTTTACTGTTGTCTGCCCCCCAGGGAGGAGGATCTATGTAGATCCATGTAATCGGTTTCCCCTTTCCACCCCACCTTCCCTCCACCCTCCTGTATATTGATATTTTTGTAGTTTACCTTGCCACCAGATTAAATCACTATGAGACATATTACCTCATTTCAGAGCCTGACTCTTCCATGTACTAGATATGTGGTCTTGTACAATTTATTTAACATCTCTACAACTGACTTTTCATCTAACAACTGTGAATGAGAATACTGACTGCAGTTTTTGAAGAATAAAGAAGATGTGTGTGTGCTGTTTAGCACAATGCTTGGTGTACAGTAAGCAGTCAATTTTGAGTGGTCATTCTGGGGTCATTAGTATTAGAAAATGCATTCCGATTTTTGAGGACAACACTTCTTTGTAAATTAAGATATTCCTTTCTCTCCAAGTAAGCTGTAAGTATTTTGAAGGAAAGTGATCAATGGTTGACACATGTTATTAGGTAAAAGAGACACCAGAGACTGTTTGCCTATCTTAAGCTGGAGTCTCTAGAGCAGCAAAGCCAGTGGATTACATATATCTGGAGAGAGAATGATTAATTTCAAGTAACTAGCTTTATGGCTGTGTAGGCTGGCAAGTATCAAATCCTTAGATCCGGTGCCAGGTTGGAGGCTTCTCCTTACTCATGGTTGTAGAGGCTAAAGAATTCAACATTGACAGGACAGGATGACAGACTGCTGGCTCCTGTCCCAAGGACCAGATGTTAGGATGACAAGTGGAATGCAGGATTGAGAGGTCCACCTTTGCCAGCACATTCGTCTGTATTGGATGCAGGCCACATCCCCATGCACACTGATTGGCTGGTCACATGAGATCGCAAAATGAAAGATGATTATATTACATCATGAAAGAGCCATCAGTCCACTGTTTGCAAACCACTGAGAATCATAACCTAGCCAAATTGACTCGGATGAGTACAGTAACCTTTACATCTGGTTTGCACATGTGTGTGAATTGAAGCCCAAAGAGCTGATACAGAGTTAATTTTTATGGTGACACAGTCACTTATTAGTAGGGTGTGTTAGTCTGTGTTGGCTAGAAAAACAAATTCATAGACATTCATGCTAACACGAAAGAGCTTTATATACAAGAGCAATTGAATATTGAGAAAACATTCCCAGTCCAGTCCAGATCAAGTTTATAAGTCTGATATTAGCCCATATGTCTGTTACCAGTCTGTAAATTCCTCTTCAGACTCATGTAAAACATGCAGTGACGCTGAATGCAGGAAGATCTCAGGCCAGTGGGTAGAAAGTCTTGTGCAGGCATCCTCAAACTACAGCCTGAGAGTTTGTTTTTGCCCCGTTTTGTTTCTTATTTCAAAATGAGATATATGCAGTGTGTATAGGACTTTGTTCATAGTTTTTCTTAAAACTATAGTCTGGCCCTCCAACGGGTCTGAGGGACAGTGAACTGGCCCCGTTTAAAAAGTTTGGGGGGCCCTGGTCTTGTGGATCCAGTGACAGTGGTGCCAGTCTCCACGTGGCTCCCCAGCTCCGGGCTCTGGCTGCATCAGTGGAGCTTCGTCAGGCTCTTGGTTAGTAATGTCTTGCAGGGAGTGAGTGTGTGTGTGTTCCGCCTCCTGTGAGCTGGAGCTGTTTATCTCTTTAGCTGATAAGGCTTAGTGCCTCCAAATAAGGTCATCAAGCTGTGACCTGACTGACAGGCTAAACTCCACTCTTTCACTCTTAAGTCTCAAATTGACCACAGTTTATGTAACTACCATACAGGGTTTGATTTAGTTCCCACTTTTGATTGGTTCCCAGTTATGATTTTCAACCTAATTTTCTCCTCCTCTAGCCCCCTATTTACTTAGGGATGATTTTGACTACAAGGAGACACCCCAGTGACAAGGCAGCTAAAGCACCCAGCAGCTAACCGAAAGGTTAGGGGTGTGAACCCACCAGCTTCTCAGTTGGAGACAGATGTGGCAGTCCACTTCTGTAGAGATTTAGAGTCTTAGGAACCCTGTACGGGGCGGTGCCAAGGCAGAGTTGACTGGATGGCACTGGGTTTGCTTTGGGGCTGACTGCAAATGACACTAAATTCATTTCAAACACAAAACTAAATTAAATGCCGCAGAGTTGATGCCGACTCAGAGAGACTTTATACGGCAGGGTAGAGCTGCCCCATGAGTTTCTGAGGCTGTAACTGTTCATGGGAGCAGTAGAAAGACTGTTTTTCTTCCGAGGAACGGCTGGTGGTTTCGAACTGCTGACTTTTCAGACTGCATCCCAATACGTAACCACTACACCCACTAGGGCTCCAGTTCAAAGGTTAGACATATGAAAGATTAATGCTCTCATATAATATAGCTTGGAGTTCGGAGCTCAGGTGCCATTTAAGCTCCGGGTTGTTTCCATCATCCTTTCAGCAGTCGCCATACTGGATCAGAAGTTGGCGGCCGCAGCCTCCACACTGCGGTGCTCAAAGAGGGCAGAGGAGAAACTCAGAGGAGGCCTGCCCCAGCAACTCCCTTGTACATGATGTTCTCTGGTCTCCGGGAAGGGGAGCGGGTCACTGTGATAGGCTTAATGGAGTCCAGAGAAGTAGAGGCTGGCTGCGCAAGATGGTGTTCTGTGATGGGGCTAGGGGCAAGAGGTTGATGACAGTGAAAGCACCCCAGTCTGAGTGTCGCAAAGGAAGACTCCTTGCATTCTCAGATCCAATTTTGGGGAAGAGAGAGTATAGTTTGGAAAAAAGCTTTCGTGTTTTTCAGATATAGTCTTACTCTCTCAGCTGGGAATCTGCACTCTTCTATGTTGCTGTCCCCCACCTGAACTGGCCCCCTGCTCG
This sequence comes from Tenrec ecaudatus, assembly GCF_050624435.1. Taxonomy (NCBI): domain Eukaryota; kingdom Metazoa; phylum Chordata; class Mammalia; order Afrosoricida; family Tenrecidae; genus Tenrec; species Tenrec ecaudatus. The sequence goes on along the minus strand of NC_134531.1, from coordinate 71,328,095 downwards.
CTGCAACCCCATTCATAATGGAGCAGAACCCTGCCTGGTCCTGTGCCATCCCCGTGTGGTTACAGAGCTGACCGGTGTGATCCAGGGGCTCTCAGTGGTTGGTTTACAGACGTGGTCCCCAGGCTTTTATCATCAGGTAGATTGCTTAGTGTGTCTGAGTTAAGAAGCTCTGCTAATGTGTTCAGCACCATGGCGACATGCAAGCCTCCATTGGCAAATGGGCCATAGCTGTACCTGAGGTCTATGAGCCTGGGATTGAACCTGGGTCTCCTGTAGCTAGCGGTGTCATGGTTAGATTTTACATCAACTTGACCCTGTATGAATGTGTAGCAGTGGAGCCTGCCTGTCAATCAGATCACAGTCTGATTGGAGGTGTGGCCTTCTCCAAGAGAGACAGTGAGAAATTCCCTTCCTCTCTGCCTTTCTCCTCGCTGGGTCTCTGTGCCTGCCTCTGAGGTCAGCCCCATGTAGGTCACAGACTTGGGGAACTGGTGGAGCCCTGCCGTGTTTCCCTGGACCTAGGATCTGTGCAGCTCTGCCCCCCCCTCCCCACCCCGGGCTGTGATCTCCCTGCTTCCCACTCCACCTTTCTGCGCCATTGGCCTGTAGCTGTGTGAGTCTGAAAGAGGCCCTGGCTAGCATCGGACATACACATATATGGACTTGAGATGGACTGGGCTGGGCTGCCTCTGGATATAAAATTACTTCTTGATCTAAAGCTCTTCTTGTACATATATGATGTTGTCCCTGCACTTGTTTCTCTAGACAACCCAGCTTAATTAATGCAGGAGGGGAGAATCTTAACTACCGAACCTCCATCGATGCCTCAGATCGATGTAGACCCTGACAACTGTCCCATGCATGTATACCGGTCACCGCATGTCATCCTCAGCATGATTTGTGTTCCAGTTGGGTAGATGGAGAAATAATGCCTTGGAGAGGGAAATCCTGCCCAAGGTCACAGTTACAGTGCCTTTGCTGGGATGAAAATCCAGGCTCCCAATTTGTCAGAGATTCCTTTCCCTTATGATGACAGGAAAATAAAACATCTATTTTGAAGTACACAAAAAAGGGGGCAGAGTGGGAAAAAACAGGAAGGGAAAATTTCAATTTTGCATCGACATTGCAATGTTGTGGGGCTGTTTAAAACGTGTAAGAGTCTAGAGCTGCCATCGGGGCGACAGGCCTGAGCGCAACAACTTTGGCGTTTTTTGCCTTCATTTAATTCTTAGGTCTCATGATCTAATTTGAGTCTGCAGTCAGTCTCTGAGAAACTTGTACTAAGTGCTTTGTTAGGTGTTAGAAATAGAAAGACCAGGATTCTTGTATCTGGAGTTCTGAGCCTGTTAGGATAAGAGAGATGATGGAAGAAACAAAACAAAATCAGGCAAGTCATGTGATATCATATTGTCATGTGATACGCCCACTGCTCTCGAGTCGATCCAACTCGGTGTCCTTACAGAACAGCGTAGAACTGCCCCACGGGCTTCCAGAGCTGGAATCTCCAGCATGTGGGTGGGTTGGAAGCCTCAACCTTTTGGTTAGCGGCTGAGCGCTTCCCCGCTGCGGCACCAGAGCTCCTTTGTCATGCAAGGAACATATGCAGCCTGCACAAAGCTTTGCCTTAATGTGTCTCATATTTCTTCCTGTCAGTCCAACGTGTCCAGTGCTGCTGGATAAAGTGCTTGAATGCATCTTCTAAGCAGAGGGCTTTGAAGTGTGCCAGTATTCCATTGAACACCTTCCCTCTTTTTAAAGGACCTTCCCTTCTCTCTCTGCTTGTTCAAAACTCATTGTTGCTTTTCCCTGCCAGCCCCTCTCAAGGTTCACACGCCTGTACGTACGTGTCTCTGTTCTGTGGCTGTCCTTCCTCCCCACACCTGGCCTTGTTTTATTCATACTGTGACCCAGCCAGTCATTTGTTTAGGACGTGTGTCCTGAGGGCAGACGGAAAGCTTACTACTCGCAGCCTTTCTCTGCATGGGCCTGTTGTCAGTGGGTTAAGAAAAGGTGTTAGCGGCTCTGGGGAAGCAGGCTCACCTGAGAATGCCTTGCCGGTGGGCTTGACAAGAGCAGGTGGAGGGGGCCATGGTGGAAAGTGGAATGGGAAAGGTCTGGGGAAAGGATGTGGGACAACAGCCAGCCTGCTGCTTTTCCAGGTGGGTGAGGCACTGCAGATAGTGGCGACCAGGGACCGACGTAGGGCAGTAATTGTGGGTCAGTGTAGTTCATAAAAAAGCACGCCACTGCGGAGGGCTTACGTGGAGAGCAAATGCTATGAGAATGATTGGGGCAAAGAATGTACGGATGTGCTTTATACAATTGATGTATGTATATGTGTGGACTGTGATAAGAGTTGTATGAGCCCTTAATAATAAAATGTTTTTTAAAAAAAACGCCACTTTTAGCCCCAATTTTATTTTTTAACTTCTGTTTGGAATTAGACTTAGTTTCTTCAAAAGGAAGGTTGTTTTTTTTTTTTTCATGGCTCCAGTGGAAATACATTTCTATGATACTTTATATGTTAACTATGAGGGAACTTCCAAAAGTTCATGGAAAAATTCCATCATCTCTAATTCCATGTTTCCACAAACTTTTTGAAGCCCTTCATTTATCTAGAACAGTGCATGTGCTGGTTGTTGTGAGGTGCCTCAGAGCCGATTCGGCCCCAGTGTCCCCACGTCATGGAGTGGACCTGCACCATAGCTCTCCTAGGCTGTGCTCTACAGGATCATGTGGAAGCCTGAAGGAGAACGGATGCAGTTCAGTCATGCAGCAGATACATTTCAGGAACAAACAAATCTTCCCTGGAAGCAGTACAGCCAAAATGCTCCTTAGAGGCAAGGATGGTGCGACTCTGTGCTCTGGAGATGTCGTCAGGAGAGACCAGTCCCTGGGGATGGAGGTCATGCTTGGTAAAGTAGAGGGCAGATGGATCGACACCGTGACTGCTTCAGTGTCCCAAACATGGCAGTTGTGAGGGTAGCTGAGGACCGGGCAGTGTTTGGGTTTGTTGTGCGCAGGGTTGCTATGAGTTGGAAACAACTCGATGGCACCGAACAACAATCTCTGTAGGAGCCCATCTCCAGGTCTTTCCCTCATGGAGCTGCTGACCAGCTTTGAACAGCTAACCTTTTGGTCAACAACCAAACACTGACTCTTGTGCCACCAATGTTCCTATATGTTGGTTAAACATCTGTATTAAAAATAATCTATATCTCAAGGCTTCATATGTCTAAATCCTATTGACGTTGATAAAGTATGATGAAGTCAGATACATAGGATTGAAGTCAGGTATGAAAAAGAATTTTAGGACACAATTTTATGGTGCATTTGTTTAATAGTTACTGGTTTGTGTGGTCTGAGCTGAATAAGCAGCTTTTGAAGGATTGGAATGCTCAGTAATCTGGGGCATGCACTGCTGGTATGTTCTGGAAGCACACACCCCACCCTCTGTCCTTTATCAGCAGTGGATTATGCAGGGGCCAGTGCGAGCCTCAGTTACGGGCATGCTCTTGTTTCTTAAATACATGGGGGCTTCCAAAATTCCATGGGAAAATGGCATGCAAAGAGCATGAAATTTTCATTAATGGTTTCTTAGGGTTATTTATGGCAGGGGAGGCTGGGGGAAAATGGGGAGCTAATAATGAGTACTAAAATTAAGAAAATGTTGTAAAATTGATTGTGGTGATGACTTGACAACTTAAAAAAAATTTTTTTCCAACCATTGAATTGTATTATGAGTAATTTATATATCAGTAAAACAGTTAAACTTGAAAAAATATAGTGGAATTTTTCCACGAACTTTTGATTTTTTTCAATAACCAAAAGTTTTATTGAAATTCATAACTGCAAAAGAAGAGAGTAGTAGAAAATAGAGTCTCATGAACTTTTTCAAGCACTCTTGTATATCTAATTTATTTTAGGTTTTTGCGTATGTATTGAGGAGTGTATATGCAAGAGTGAGTCAAAGTATTGCTCTGGGTTGTTAAGTGCTAGTGTTGTACACAGGGGCCCTGTGTACAGCAGAATGAACTGCTGTCTGGTCCTGTGCCATCCTCACACCTGTTATGTTTGAACCCCCTGTTACAGCCAGTCGACCCCATTAGGATCTTCCTCGTTTGCACTGACCCTCTGTTTCACCATGATGCTCTTTTTCAAGGACAGGTCTCTCCTTATAACATGTACACAGAACATAGATGAAGGATCACCATTCTCGCTGCTAAGGAGCATTCTGGCTCTCAGACGGATCTGTTTGTTCTGGCCAGGGTTTTGTTTGTTCTGAAAGCCCAGGGTGCTTTCAGTGTTCTTGGAAAGCACCTTAATTCAAATGTATCAATCAATACTTCAGTCGTCTTATTAATTGTCCAACTTTTACATTCAGATGAGGCGATTGAAAATACCATGGCTTGGGTCAGATGTACCTGAGTCCTCAAAATGAAATCTTTGCTCTTTAACACTTTAAAGATGTCTAGTGCCCATCTAAGTACATCATTTGACTTCTTGACTGCTGCTTATCTGAATGTTGATTGTGGATTTCAGTAAAATGAAGTTCTTGGAAACTTCAACTTTAAAAAAAAATCATGATATTGTCTGTTGATCTAGTTGTGAGGATTTGGGTTATCTTTGTCGATGTATAATCTATACTGAAGCCTATAGGCTCTGATCATCATCAGGAAGACTGCAAGTTCTCTTCACTTTCAGCAAGTACAGTGTCACCTGCATATCACAGATTTGGTAATGAACCTTCCTGCAGTCCTGATGCTGTAATCTTCGACATGTCGTCCTGCTTCTCGGATTCTTTGCTCAGCATACAGATGGAAGAAGTATGGTCAAAGGATACGATCTTGACACACACCTTTCCTGATGTTGAACCATGTAACCACCCCCTTGTTCTGTTTGAAGGACTACTGCATTTTGGTCTCTAAAAACCTGTCTTCAACAAAAATATTAAGATGTGAAACCATTGTTTCTTCACCTGGGTCTGTAGGTGGTGTTTCTGAAGGCATTGTTTCCATCTTTGGACCCTTCCCTGAAGAATTCTCTTCCATTCATACGAGGTCAGGGTGGCACATTCTCGAGGCACTCAATCACGTTCTTTTGAAATGTGCCTGAGTTTAGGAAACAGAAAGGTGTCAGCCGGGGCAAGTTCAGGGCTGTAGGGTGGAAGGAGTAAGTTTCCCAGGGAATATTCTTGTAGGGCAGCCTCCACAAATGCCAGGTGTGTTGTCATGGTGAATAGAGCTTCTTGGCACAGCTTTTTAGCCCTTTACTCAGTCTGCACCATTTTAAAACTTCTTCAAAAGCCCCATGATCCTTGAAGTTGGACAAGCGGTCACATCTAGCAGGGAATCAGCAAGCCCACCTGGATGAAGCACACCGGCTGGAGCGATCAAGAGGTGTCATCTGGACTGGGAAACAGGCATCAGAAGACCCCAAACAAACAACCCCCCCCCCAAACAAAAAAACATTGTTGAGAACGAGTGGGGACTGGGAGCAGAGATCCCAAACCCATCTGTAGACAATGGGACATCCCCCACAGAGGGTTGCAGGAAGAGATGAGTCAGCCAGGACGCAGGAAAGCACCGATGAAACAAACAGTGTTTCTCTGGTTCCTTGAGGCTTCCCTCACCCCACACTGTCATGACCCCAGTCCTGCCTCACTGCGGGCTAGACCGGAGCGTGTGCATAGGTACAGATAACAGGTAAGACTCACGACACACAGAATCCAGGAGCAGGAATGGGAATAGCAATACCAAAAGGGTAGGGAGAAGCTGGAGACAATAGGGGAGGAAGGAGGGGTGGAACCCATTGCAATGATTGACACATAACCACACACCCACCTTCTGGGGGAAGAACAACAGAAACCATGGGGAAAGGGAGACAGAGGATGGTGTAAGTTATGAAAATAATAATAATTTATAATTTATCAGAGGATCACGAGGAAGAGGGAGAAAAAAAACTGGTACCAAGGGCTCAATAGAAAATAAATGTCTAGAAAAGAATGAGGGCAACATATGTACAAATATGCTTGATACAATTGATGTATGGATTGTTCTAATAGTTGGAAGAGCCCCCAATAAAATGATCTTTTAATTAAAAAAAGAAAAATCCCCGTGGTCGATTGTCCTTTGTCCTTTGAGAACAATCGATCAAGATACCCTTTTGTAAATACCTGAAACAGGTTGCTATAACCTTCTCAGCTGATCTCTCTGCCTTGAATTCATCTTTGAGGTCTTCTCAACCTTTCTTAACGTGTTGACCCATCTAAACACGGTTGTTTCATAGGTGGGCAGCATTTCTGTAAACTTGTGGCAAAGCTTAAATGATTTGGCCAGATGTTCACGAGAGTTTTGTTAGACATTTGGTGTTAGCCTTGATCTCAAAATGGATTTTTGTCCCATGGTACAAAAAGTTTTCATGAAGGAAAACTTTCCTGGGAAACCTGATGAGAGTACATTGCTGAGAGACCTTGTCTGTAGCCACCCCCTAGTCATGGTGCCATGTGTAAACACCCTTTATGGGGAATAAGAGCACATCTAATTGGAACTGCGGCAATAGTTTTTGTTTATTTGTTTTGTTTTGTTTTTGCTTTACATGCATAGAGTGACAAGATCATAAGGTAAGGACTTCACATCTGTTCGTGACATGAAAACCTAATCAAGCCAATGGCCAGTGCGTTGATTCTGACTCCTGGCAACCCAATCCCACATGTCTGTCTGGTATTTTGAAAATAAATTGCCAGGTTTTTCTTATAAGCTGCTTCCTCTGTACTCATTTGGTTAGCCGCTGCGGAGGTCCACGATGACACCCCCCCCCCCCTTAGGAACTCCTCTGGCAATTTGGGGCAAAATTTTTTGTGTTTCTACTGTCCAGCACCTTTGAACACTTTGCTTATGGGTTGATCCCAGCCTTGGATGAGTCCTTCTTTCTGTCCTTGCCTTTTGTCGTCCTTGGCGCTGGGAGCCAGGCATGTAATCTAAGTTTTAGGTTTGAGAGTTCACTGCACTGGGAGGGAGGAGGATCTGATCTGATCTACATCCCGCCCTGTGACTCCCTCCTTACCCCACCCTCCCTCACCCAGAGGTCCTTCCTCACCCTCCCTCACCCAGAGTCACTACTGTGAACCAGACAACAGATGTGTGTCTGTACGACTTTCCCAGTGTAGACACGCATACACCAATATTATCCACAAATTGAATTATTTAAAATGATACTGCAGCTAGATTTTTAAGATTACACATTGAACATTTAAATAAGAAGATTTCTTTTTTATTAAGTTTTGTTGGCATTTTGCCCTTCCAGGGGTGAAAATGTACACAGCAAGGTAGATTTCCATTGGACAGTATCCACACAAGTTCATCAATGAAGTTAGTTACAGCGGTCACACCCACCGTGTCAATGTGAGTTTCTATTTCATTGTGTTCTGGTTGTTCCATTGCTTTGGTGTAAGTTTTGATTCAAGGTTTAGAGAGCACCTTGAGGCAGTGGACTCTAGAGACTGAACTCTGGTGGGGCCTTTGACTGTCATTCTTGCAGGGGTGGGGATTATCTATTGTGTCCCCAGGCAGATCAGCCAGGCACCACCTTTTTCTTCTGAACTCCCATGGTTGAGCTGGGCCTAGCAGTTATGTATATAGACTCGAGTTTTCTCTGTGTTTTGGGTTCCCTCCTTACTCTTTCGCTCCGTGAGAGGAAACCGGTAGTTGTATCTCAGAGACTGCTCACAAGCTTGAAAGACCCCTAATGCTACTCAAGGTCAGCATTTTTGAGATTTGTTTTTCCTTTTTAATGAATGGTCTGTTCATTCCCTTGGCCTATTGACATCTTACCTAAAAAATAAATGTTGTTCGTATGAAGGATCTTAACTCTATGAATTGTGTTTTTCTCCCATTTTTTTTGTTTTTAAGGTATAGAACTTTTAACAAGCATTTCTGCGGTAAATGATGTAGGACGCTATTTGACCTCTCTGGCTTCCCTATTGTCTAGAGGCAGGGGTCAGGAATGCATCTTCAAGCCATCTTTCTATATTCTGACACCAACCGCTCCTCCCCCAGCACTCCACTTCTCTGCTGGGCTCGATCGCTAGTTGCAGTGGCCACAACTCACAGACAGTCCTCACGATTATGGGGGCTTGTTAAGGGAGTTAATAGGTTATCACAGTCAGGATCAGTAGAGAGTAAAGGATACCGCCATGGTCTACAATAAGACCTCCCTTCAGCCAGCAGCCAAGTCTCTCTGGGCCTCTCAGCCACATGGTCCCTTGGCCTCTCCTCCATGGACCAGGAAGCCTTTGTGTCCTCTGCCTCACAGTGCCAAAGTCTCAGGGCTGCCCCTCTCGCTCTGTCCCATAGTCTCCATGCCGCCGTCTTTGGAGCCTCTGATTTCAACCTCTTCCACTCTAGACAGAGATCTGGAATGTGTTCTTGCAATGGTCCTGGGATTTCTCTGTGTGTCAGAGATGGCTCTTATGCACAGAGGAACGGCTTTGATGGTGGTATAGCTTTTGACTGTTAGTGGACCATACCCTCCCCCCACCCCCCCCAAGGAAAATGAAGAATAGTATCTTAAGGCACGCCCTCTAGCAAAGCCAAAAACCGAAGTCACTTCCATCATTTCGTTTCTGACTCAGTGACCGTACAGGACAGAATTGCCCCTGTGGGTTTCTGAGACGTTCACTCTTTATTGGAGTAGGAAGCCTTGGAGCAGCTGGTGGTTTCAAGCCAACAACACATTACGCACGGTACCTCGAGGTCACCTACCCTGAAGGAAAGCAGAGTTTAAAGGTAACCCCCAGGAAACAAAGGGTGTGATGTGGGTGATACCCTCTGTTAAAGTCAAGACTTAGTCCCCCTTAATCTCGGCCATTCGCATCGCAGACAACGCTCTCCAGCATGGGACTATAGCCTTGTGTTTAGAATCCAAAGTTACAATACAGCACATAAGGGCCATATTAATTGACTACATCTCAATTTCATTTGGATTATTCATGATAGTTATTCATGATAAAGTCAACACGGACACCGAATTAGTAAATACTGAACCATTGCTCCAAGGGGAAATACGTGGTTAAGTTTCTGTGAGCCTCTGGTCACAATATTTTAATCAACCCATCAGTATATAGCAGCATTTGTGTGTGCTTCTCTTTAAAGATACATGCTTTACGGGGAGGGAGGGCGGGAGGGAGGAAAATGAGCTGATACCAAGGGCTTAAGTGGAGAGCAAATGTTTTGAGATTGTTGAGGGCAATGAATGTACAAGTGTGCTTTACACAATTGATGTATGTATGGATTGTGATAAGAGTTGTATGAGCCCCTAATAAAATGATTTAAAAAAAGGAGAAAGGGATAAAGGAGAAGAGATTGGAGGGGCACAGCAGTGATGAAAGCCTGGTGGCGTCACAGGTACACATGGTGCTGCGACCTGCAAGCACAGCAGTGAGGAGGGTACCAGCTGCTGCCCAGGAGAAAGGGGGGGGGGGCAGTTCTGGAAACTCAGGGGGAAGTTCTACCCTGTCCTATAGGGTTGAGATGAGTCAGCATGGACTCCCCGGTGGAGTTTGTGTTTTGAGAGTGGTTAGGAACTGGGTTGGTAACCACAGGGCCAGCAGTTGGACACCACCAGCTGCTACTCAGGAGCAAGATGAGGCTTTTTCTCCTCCTGTCAAAGAGTTAGGGGCTTGGAAACTCATTGGGGAAGTTCTGTCCTGTCCCACAAGGATCGTGATGAGTCAGAATTGACTCGATGGAAGTGAGTTTTGTTTCTACCACTACCAATAAAGGAGAGCTGGGAAAGAGTGTGTATCTTTTAGACCCAGGGTCCCTGCGGCTGGGCACTTCTGATGTACACGAGAAATGGGATGTCCAGATAGGAAGATCGCCCAGGAGCACCAGGTCGAAAGGTATTGCAAGGGCAAGCACCATCCCCCCCATCCTCAGAGCCAACAAAGCCCTGGGACTGGCACTCTGAAGTCGGCCTCCTAAAATGTGAGAACATAAACTTCTGTTTGTTAAAGAAGAAAAAAAAGATACACGATTTAATATACATTGTTGGTGGGTTCATCCTGGTCCCATGTCCAGCGGCACTGTAATGCACGCCTGATCCTTTAAGAGCCTGTAGTCAATGCTCATCGTTCACAGTTAGCTATGTCCCTGTGGACTGAATTCCTATCAAGCCTGCCTTCCCCATCTTTGCTGGGAACCGTGTGCTGCTCTGTATGCTTGACGCCTAAGATGACCCTAAATGTGCCCTGAGTACCGAGGGGGATTTTTGCAAATACAGTTTAGCAAGTAGCTGAGTTAATAAATGCAGCGCCTGCTATGAAAAATGAGGATCCTGTGGTGTTTTCTCGCTGAGGCACATTGCAACCTTCTTGTGCCCAGGATACGAGTCAGCACTGCAGCATCATGCCCCTGTAAGCGTTAAACCCACAGACAAAAAGCAGAAGTACAAAAAGTAGAGCAGTAAGTAGACTGCAAAACGGACACGTTTGCCTTTAGAGGATTGAAATAAGACAGTTTTGCCTTGTTCGGCTGCGGCTGGGAGCCTTCGCGTAGTAGAATGACTATGCTCGTGAATTCCACAGGTTTTAATTTGGGGTCACAAATAGATTTTAGCAAGTAGGGAGCTTGCAAATGTGGAATCCGCTAACTATAAGGACAAGAAACACATTTACCAAGCCTGTTCAGTTCATTGTGACCCTATCTCAAAACTCTCCCATCAAGTCGATGCTGACTCAGGGGCAGGGTAGAAGTGCCCCTGGGGTTCTGAGACTAGCTGTTTGTAGCGTAGAGAGCCTCGCGTGCTCTGTGACGCTGTAGGGCAGAACAGAACTGCGGGGCTGTGCATCTTACTGGACCAGAAAGTCTTTCTCCCGAGGAGCGCCTGGTGGGTTTGAACCATTGCCCTTGTGGTTAGTAGACCTATGTGTAACCGCCACACCACCATGGCTCCCAGATGAAGATCACATACATTCAAAGTTACTTGTTTTTACCCCTTTGATTTATTCCTTCCATAAAGATAATTTTCCTTTATATGTTTCTATAGCTCTTTTGATAAAAAAAGAATATGATTCTTAACCTTGAGTTGTACACACTGGGGGTGTTTAAAAGACTGTAATCATACAAAAATGTACAAAAAGTTTTAAAATGGGTTTCTTCAGCTCTGTATAGGAGTAGTCCATCCCTTCATGAGTTGATTGGTTGCTTAGTGTCATGAAGAGATCCTGAGATCTCTTTGGAGGCAATCTTTTTGTTCCACTCATTTAATTTTGAACCATTTCTTTTGATCAGTGTCACTTTACATTTTGTTGCTGAGTTAATGTTTACGTACTGTCTGATGGCATGGTTCCCCTCGTTGCCTTCCTTCCTCTGCTTTCTTTTCCAGTGTGGTGCTTTTGTTCTTTGCCACACATACAGGCTCAGATTTGACCTGTTCTGTGGGAATCGAATCCTGTTACTAAACTGGGCAGTCTTTGGATCTCGGAGAACAATTTCTAGGTTTTTTTGTCCTTAATGTGGCTTGAATGTTTTTTTCTTTGAATAAGTTAATTAATTTTTCTACCCTTCAATATCCTTATCTAAATAATACCCATTTTCCTCAAAGTCAAAGTCAGTTCTGAGTCACTGAAACCCTATAAGCTGAGTAGAGTTTTTGTAGGGTGTTAGCAGACAGCCCGATCTTTCACTTGTAGAGCAGCTGCTGGGTTTGAACTGCCAACCTTGTAGTTGCAGTCCATTGCTTAACCTACTATCTTACCAGGACTCTGTAGGTAGCCGATAGATTGCTTTTGTATGTGTTGACTTCTATTACTATATGGTTATTTAAAACTATTTTATGTTAAAGCATTTTACTATTTTTTATTAATTTGAACAGAATTTTATTCTCTTGGTTTCTGTACATATACTTTGTTCATCTATTTTATGCCTTATTGGGTTGACTATAGCATTGTGACTAAATTTTACAAAAGTACCACAACCAATTTATATGGAAATATTTGCCACTATTTGATGAAGTCTTGCATCATTCTGTATTTATGCCACTCTGCTGACCCACAGATAGATGTACATGCACATATCTACGCACCACAGAGGAAGTCATTTGGAGAAAGTGACTTGGTTTGTATTGCTCTCGGTTCTGGTTTGTTAGCCGGTGGCTGGAAACAATATGTGGCTGGATTCTTTTCCTCTTAGTGATTCTCCCGGGATGATGAGTGGCTGTAGTTATACGGTCGTCACTGTCCATTTGGAAATTATTGGTACTTTTTTTCCCCTTCTTCACGCAACAGGATTTTCTGTAAAATTGACTTAGTATTTCAAAAGATGGTTTTGCTTCCTATTTAAAACAGAGGCCACGTGTGTGAGCCCTTTGAGTTCCCTGCGGTGTTGCTTACAAACTTATAGCGCCTCCTCGCCCGGAGGTAGGAAAGGCCGTTTACACAGCAAAGGTGGCTGAGCAGATGGAGGGAGGCCTGCCTGACGTTTTGAGAACTGTTGCCTCTGTTTTTAGTTTTGTCAACCATACCAGACAGCCGACCTCAGATCAGGGGATGGTTGAATCGATGCAGGTTCAGGGCCTGTTTGGGCAGAAGGGACACACGAATCAGACCAAATGCTTAGTTGCGCTCATGTACTACCCAGCCGCCGTTACGGAAAGAAATGATGCTCGGGAGAAAAGAAGACAGAAGAAGCTGCTGCTTGTGTGAAAGGTTAGGCACATGGTCCTTAGGTTGCTCGGGTCCACCTGTTGCAGGTGTTTGGAAAACAGCCGTGACAGAGAGCACTTGGCACTTGGATCGGTTGAGGTCAATATTTTTTTGCGAAGAACTTTTTCAGCTCTTACAAATTCCATACTTTTTCTTTGGCTTTCCCCATCTCTCCCCTAGAAAAATCTCCCCTAAACAATACTAATAGCTTATAAGAATCATGAAATAAAAAAAAGAATCATGAAATAACTTAGGAGCTGTGCTTATAAAACATGGTCCCCTCTTTCAGAGCACAGTTGGCACCCACAATAAACATTGGATTGGGAAAAGTTACAATCATGGGATTCTGCTTTCTCTTTTTCATATATAGTTTTCTTGTTAGGAAGCTCAATTTAAAAAAATTGTTCAATTTTTCAGGATAAAGGGGCGAGATGATTAAAAGATGGTTTACTGTAACTGATGTGAATTGGCTATTTTTTAGCTGTTATGTAAGAGGTCTGGGTATTATGTTTTTATCCACGTGAGCCTGGATTAATGAGCAAACCATTTGCATAATTTACAAATTAATTGGGACACTTTACACTTCACTGTCCACTCTGCAGACATTTTTTGATGAGTTACTTCACCTAAGGCTATGTTACTCTTTCTCATTCATGCAGAATCTAGTGAAGGCTTTTGGTTTTCCATGCACAGAGCATAAGATATTTGACAGAATTTGGTCTGACAGCTGTACGATTATATAACAGGAGCTTAAAAACAACGGAAAAGAGGGACAGCTTAGTGATATACTGACCTCTGTTTTCTTCTCTGGAACCTGCTCACCCTTTCCCTCTCTACATTGTACCAGAACTTCAGTGGGGCTTCCTCTGAGAGCCATGGTGCAGCCATGAGTATATCTCATCTGAATGGAGAGGCCCTCTCAAAAAAGCCTGTGGCACATTGAACTCTAATGACTGAAGACGAGACAAACGGGCCGACAACAAGGACAACTATATATGAAAAAGCAAACCGACCACAGTGATTGACACCGAACTCCCACCCCCCCCGGGGACAAACAACAGAAGAGTGGGTGAAGGGAGACAGTAGTCAGTTTAATGACATGAAAAAAATGTTTTATAAATCATCGGGCTCATAGGGAGGGAGGCTGGAGGAGGGAGGGGAAAAGGGCTCCAGTAGAAAGTAAATGTTCAGAATGATGATGGGAACATAGATACAATGTGCTTGACACCATGGATGGTGACAAGAGCTGTAAGAGCCCCCAATAAAAAGTTTTTTTTAAATGACAGGAAAGAAAGAAAAAGAACAAAGTGGGTTATTAGAAGAGACTCTTGAACTTGTTTTTGAATGTAGAATAGCTAAAGTGAACTGAAGAAATGATGGAGTGAAAGTGTGAATAGAAGATTTAACAGGGCAGCTTGAAAAGACAAAGTATTGCAATGAAATGTGCAGAGACCCGGAGTCAGAAAACAGAAAGGGAAGAACTTAATGAAGTTAAAAACGCTTACAGATGAATCAGTAGTATCAGTGGAGAGAATTGAAGTTGTCACACACAGGCTTCCTTTTGCTTGGGCTCAGAACCAAGGCTCATAGGAATCAAATGCAGATCTAGTGCAGACGGCCGCTCTAAGGCGTAAAAGAGCAGGTGTGTCACTATGATTACTGAGATGTGCCTGACACTCTCACCAAACTCAGTGCCGTCAAGTAAATTCTGACTCTCAGCTACGCTGTAGGGCAGGGTGGAGCTGCCTCCGTGGGTTTCTACAGGAGTAGAAAGCTCCGTCTTTCTCCCATGGAGTGGCTGGTGGTTTTGAGCTGCTGGCCCTGGGGCGAGTAGCTCAAGGTATAATCACTACACCACCAGGGCTCCTTTGACTGACCCCAGCCAGAGTGTTTTCACTTACCTCCTCTGTATGTGAGTACTGTGCAATGAACAATGAAGACAGGAAAAGAAACGGCACGTTTGAATCATGGTGATGACAAAGAGTATTCAAAGTACCGTGGACTTCTATATGAACAGACACGTCTTTCTTGGAAGAAGGACAGCCACAATCCAGTGTAAGCGCGAAGATGGTGAAACTTCATTTCTTGTACTTTGGGCATGCTACCAGGAGGGACCATTCCTGCAGCAGAACGTCCCGCTTTGCAGAGTGGAGGTGCCTCTGAGAGGAAGACCTTCACTGAAAAGTACTGATAAAGTGGCTGCAACACTGGGCTCAAACCGCACAGCAATTGTGAAGATGGTGCGGGTCTGGGCAGTATTTTCGTTTTGTTGTGAGTAACTGAATTGGAACCTACTGGACAGCACCCAACAACAACAACAAAAATGCAGATGCTATGTTCAGGCCTAAGATGCACCTGACCCAATCCGTGGTGTTTTCAGTCACCTCATTTGCATGTGGAAGCTGGAAAATGCATAAGGAAGGTCGAAGAAGTATTGGTGCCTTTAAATGCTGGCAGAGACGGTATCAGGTGTTGCCAGAACAATGAGTGGCTCCGTCTTGGAGGAAGTATAGTCAGAATGGTCTGTAGAAACGAGGGTGGTAAGACTCTATCTCACACACTTTAGATCTGTTTATTAAGAAGGATCAATCACTAGACAAGGACATCGTGCTTGGAAGACCTTCTGCAAGATGGATTGGCTACGTGGCTACAATGATGAGGTCGTACGTCACTGATTGTGGGATGGCACAGAACTGTACTGGGCAGCGCTTCTTACTCTTGTGAGTTAGCACCTACAATAACACCAACATAGTGAAGTTAAATGAAAAACAAACATTCGTGTCAGTTTAGTGGTGAAAGGATTTGGGATTATCCTGTCCAGTTGCATCATGTTATCAGTGTGAACACAAAGGCCTAAAGAAGCTTTCCTGGGTGCAGACTGCACGTTAGTGGTAAAGCAACCAGCGACCAAGGTCACAGAATTCTAATTCTAGCGCTCTTTGTAGTACATTCATAGAATATTTAATCAGGTCCAACCAAACTCAATGCCGTCGAGAGTTCCTCTAGCCGGGATGAAGACAATGATATTTGATTTTTGCATTTTAAGAATTACTCTGTTGGAAGATTGAGCTGACTGTTCACATTCTTGTAGTCCCTCTAGTGGTGTAGGGTCATATAAGTCAGCATTGACTCAATAGCAGTGAGTTTGAGAGTGGTGTATTACACTCATTACGCTCTGAGCTGCTGACTGAAAGGTTAGTGGTTCAAACCCACTAGCTAGTCTTTCGGAGCAGTTTGCTTCTGTAAACAGTCACATCCCCGGAGACCCCAGGGGGCAGAATATTCTGTCCTGCAGGGTGGCTATGAATTGCAGTGGACTCCACGGCCATGGGCCGGCCATCGTGTGTTGCTAGCTAAATCTCTAAAGCTCCCTGTTTGCTCATGTATGAAAGGGATTTCGTGTGTAAATCTCCTAGAGCCTGGTAAAGTTATCTGCTGCTGTTACTGATTCATAATAATTTCAAACTCGTTCATCTTCCTTTAGATTCTAATAGGTGATTATTTAGCCGATAACATTTAACACTGAAAGTGGTTGATAATAAAAGCAGAGGATTCACAGACAGGTTTGCAAACAAAAGCATCTTAGGTATGTTTGTATTTCTCTCTGTTTGTCTATCCTCTCTCTAAACACAGGCTGGGCCTCTGGGATTGCGGAAATATTTTCTAATATTTTTCATATGAAAAGTTATGATGGTGTCGTGTTCAATGTATCCAGGGCTCACAGCTTCTAACTAAATGAGGCTTTTCACTCCACGAATGTCTTTAGTGTGAGAATTTGTGGTTTCTAATATGTCTGTCGTACCGTGGTGGCTTGTATGTTGCTATGATGCTGAAAGAAGCCATGCCATTGGTATTTCACATGCCAACAAGGACATCCAAAGATAACAGGTGTCAGCAGAGCTTCCAGACTAAGGCAGTTACTGAAAACCTAGCGAACAACAGCAGAGCTTTGTCAGAGATAGCGCCAGAAGGTGAGCCAGCCCTCAGGTTGGAAGGTACTCAAAATGTGTTGATCATTTGCAATCGGTTCCCCCTTTCTCCCATCCTCTCTCCCACTTCCCCCGACCCTTCTGCTACCACTGTTCCCACTCCTGTTCCTGGATTCTGTGTGTCGTGAACTCCCATCTCTTACCTACACCTGTGCACATGTTCCAGTCTAATCTGAACTGAGAAGCAGCACTGGGGTCATGATAGTGGGGGGTGAGGAAGCCTCAGGAACCAGAGGAAGTAACCATACACTCCTCTCCAGGGGGAAGAACAACAGAAAACATCGGGGAAGGGAGACAGTGGTGCTGTGAGATATGAAACTAATAACGATGTAAAATCTATCAAGGGGTTATGAGGGTGGGCGGGGGAGGGAGGGAGAAGAAAAAAAGAGGAGCTGATACCAAGGGCTCAATAGAAAGTAAATGTCTAGAATAGTATGAAGGCAACATGTACAAATTTGCCTGATGCGAAGAATGTATGGATTGTGACAAAAAGAGTTGTAAGAGTCCCCAATAAAATGATCTTTTAATACAGTTTTAAAGACTAGAGTTGACCATAATGACACAGAAGGAGTAAAGCCTTTGGGACCTTCATTTGTTGATGGGACATGACTCAAAAGGAGAAGAAACAGCTGGAAAAAATCTAATAGTTGGACCTTGAAATGCACAAAGTATGGATCTAGGAAAATTGGAAGTCATTAAAAATGACATAAAACACATAAAGATCGATGTTCTAGGCATTCAGAAAATCGTGGTTTACTGTGCTGGGAATAAATAACACACTTAAGAGGAATGATGTCGCATTCATAGTCAAAATGGACATTTCAATATCTCGAAGTACAATGCTCTCTGTGACAGGTTGTCTTATCTGCATTCAAGGAAACCCAATTAATATAACTATTTTTCAAATGTATGCACCAACCACTATAACTAGTTATGAAGAAATTGAAGAATTCTAATAATGCCTTCGTTCAGAAATTGATCAAACATACAATTAAGATGCATTGATGATCATTGGTGATTGGCATGCAAAAGTTGGAAACAAAGGAAGGGACAGTATTGGAAAATGTGGGCTTGGTGATAGAAACAAAGCTGGAGATCACATAATAGAATTTTGCCAGACCAATGACTTGTTCATAGAAAATAACAATAATTAAATAGCACAAGAAAGTGAGTTGAAAAAAAATTAAATAAGTAATTTAGCCATCTGGTTAAATATATGGGATATATGTTGGTCTGCTAAACCACAAAGTCAGCAGTTCAAAAACCCCCGCTGCCCTGTGGGAGAAAGATGAGGCTCTCTCCTTTTGTAAAGAGTTAGTCTTGGAAACCCACAGGGGCAGTTCTACTCTGTCCTATAGGGGCCACCATGAATCAGAATTGACTTGATCTGATGCATTGGAAAACTTGCTCGTGGCTGATTTTAGTAAGTGGTGGTTTTAAGAGGTGGTGGTTTTAGACATAGTTGGTTAAATCAGCAGGCTCAGATTGAAGTATGTCTTTGTAGGATGAGTAGGGGAGTTGCCTTACAATTAAACGCAGCAGTACTCCAATCAGTACTTTTTCCTGTTAGTAAAGCGGGCCTTTTATATCCTGAATGGTTTTCTCCTTTTGTTGTTAAAGACAATGGTGTTCCCGGTAGACCTGCTGGAAAATGGCAGTCATGAGGAATTGGAAACTTCTGCTGAGGATTACATGGCAGACCTAAGGTGTGGGGACCCTGAAAATCCAGAGGTTTTTTCATTTTTAAATATTACGGTAAGACGTCTTTGTGATCTCATTCAGTCTTGTTAGTCAAGTGTATTGGAGAAATGAATTGCTTCTTTATTTTTACCATTTTTAAGTGCTAATCATGCGTTTTTGAAATCATCAGAAGTCTATTCAGTAAAATGGATAAAATACTAGTAAAGTAACAGGCAGCGCAACCAGTTTTTTCAAAGACTCCACAGGGTATTGCTCATGATCCATTTTATACCTTTGTGGTATGTACGTAAGCTATGTGTACATATAAATGATGTATGCTTACCCCACCCCCTTTTCTTAGAATGGTTACTATAGTGTAGCTAATGCAAATGGAATTTACTTCGGGCTTGGAATTTGGGAGCTTAGGATTTTTTTTTTGTTTAAAAAAAATCAGCAAAATACTAAACTAAATTTTTTGGTCACCAGTCTTTTCTTCCACTTATAGACGAGTAAAATCAAACTTCTAATTAGGAGCTGGGATGTGTGTGTGTGTGTATAGTGATAACAAGCTCATTAGATTTGCCATTGTCAAGTCCCAGCTCACTGTGAATTGATGATGGCTGAATGAGTTCTCTTAACTTCTTGAGACCTCAGATTTTTTTCCCTACAATATGAGGTTGAAGCAATGATCCTTAAAAGTCTTCTCCAGCACCAATAATTTATAATTTTCTAACCTGTAGTATTGTTTATAAAAGGAGTTTAGTTTTGAATTAGAGAAAGCAGACAAACACAAAAAGCAGTTTTAGTGATAGAAACAAAGGATGCATGTAGCTTGCTGGAAAAACTCTCAATTGGCATCTTTCAATAATTCAGTAAAATGCATTTTCCCGGTAAGTCAGTAGAAGAATGTTGTTATCCTGAGATGGTCTACAGAAGTGGAGACAGTATGGCTCTATTTGAGTGACATCACAGGCCTGGTCCCAGCTTTTGTTTTCATTTGTCCCTGCGGCCACATGCAGCAGGGTTTATTGCAAGAAGCTTTTGTTTTTTCCAAGATATTATTCTCGAAAAGGGAAGTTTATCTAGGTTTGTTTCAGAGATTAGAACTAGTTTCCTCTATGGAATGATGTACAAGGGGGTATCTCCCCCCAGTGGAAAAATGCTCTGTTGGGCGGAGCTTTCATAGTCTGCCTTTTTCCGCTAGGTGAGCATCCAACACCTCGCTCTGTGTTAGTGCACCCAGTGGTGTTGCCTGGGAAGGCTCACTGGTCACGGTGAATTTTTTTGTAAAAACAATTTCGCTCAAACCTCATTTTTTTTGATGGCCAATTTCAGACAGCAGCATGTGGCTGTGAAATTTTATGATGTTGAACACAGCTTACAAGAACAGCACTATAGGAAAAACTCAAGTGTACGAATAGTTTTGAAAAAGGTAAAATGTTGATTGATGACATTGTTCTGGATGTCCATCAACTTCCCGAATGGATGAAATGTCTCTAAAATTCGTGCACTTGAGCTTGAAGACTGACAACAGACCACTGAAGAGATGGGGAAGTTACCTGGACCATCTTGGGCTTGGATCAGTGCATTTTGATGGGAAGATTTGGAAGGGTTGTTGGGAAATTTGTGCCTTGGGTTCTGACTGACCAGGTAAAAGAGCGTGAGTGGAAACATGCTGTGCTTTGAAAGAACAGCTCCAAAGTGACCCAGACTTTTTCATCACTGGTGATGAGAGATGGTGCCAATCCTATGACCCCCAAACAAACATCATTCAGGCCAGTGGAAGGAAGACCATTGTCGCCTCGCCAAGAAAAGCCCATCAAGTAAAATCAAAGGTCAAGATGATGCTCATTTGCTATATATATATATATATATATATATATATATATATATATATATATATATATATATATATATGAGACCATAGTGCATTTGGGGTTTGTTCCACTAAGTCAGACTATTGTCCAAGCTTTCTATTTAGAGGTTCTGAAAAGATTGCGTAACAATGTGCTGCAAAAAAGGCCTAATTTGTAGCAGATGGGCAGCTGGTTTTGCCACCATGACAATGCACCTGCTTACACAGCCATCTCAGTGAGCCAGTTTTGGGCAAAAAACAGCATGACTCCCTAGCCCCATGAACCTTACTCACCTGACATTGCTCAGTGCAACTTCTTTTTGTTTCCATGAATGAAGAGGGACATGAAAGGACAATTTGATGATGAAGAGGTGAAGAAAAAAATGAGGGAGTGTCAGCCATTCAAAGAGATAAGTTTGAAAAATGTTTCCAAGAATGGAATTGTCAAAAAAAAAAGAAAAAGAAAGAAAAGAATGGAATTGTCTATTTGACAAAGGTAGTAAGTGTAATGGAGAGTATGTTGAAGGTGATAATGTTTTGTAAAAGAAAATTAAATACATAGCTTTGAAAAAAAATTCCTTTTTTTGATAGCCTCTCATATTATAATTAGAATAATTTATTATGTGCTTTCTTAAAAGGCTCTACACTAATATTTAACCAATTGCCCTTTCAGATTCCTGTTAGCCTGTCAACTGTAGGCTTTGTACCTCTTTATGGTGGGGATCAGACCCAGAAGGTTCTTGCTCTGTTTGCACCCGAGGACTCACTCACAGGTCTGGTTTCTGTTCATTTTTGTACTCTGGGAAATTTTCCTTCTGTTAGAAATGTTAAGTAAATCTAATTCTCGGTTGCCAACATTAAATGCTTCAGTGGACAAAGGGTGTAGCTGGGATATATTATACTAGAAAACAAGGGTATATTTAACGATTGCAGAAACCCACAGGAGACATGCCTTCGGGTTGCTGTGAGTGAGAATTGATTTAATGGCAGAGAATTTGTGGGGGTCTTTTCTTGTTACGTAAAACTCCAAAGAGGCCTGGTGGTGTTGTAGGTGAAAAGTTGAGCTACTGATAGAAAGATAAGACTTTCGGCTCCCTTGAAGATACTCCAATCCAGGCAACCAACGGGGGCAGTTAGTTCTACTCTGTCCTGTGGGCCCTCTGAGTTGGAATGACACCTATGGCAGAGGATTTGGAGTTTCCTACGAACCGGAAGGAGCTCGGAAGGTGCAATCCTTAAGAATTGGTCTACTGGTGTCGACAGGATCAGGCATCAGAAGGCCCAAAACAAACAATCATATCGATGCCAATGATGGGGGCCAGAGTGGAGACCCAAAGCCCATCTGTAGACAATTGGACTTCCCCTCACAGAAGGATCACAAGGAAGGGATGAGGCAGCCAGGGTGCAGTAGAGCACCCTAGTTCTTAATGCTCCCCCCACAGGTTCTTTAATGCTTCCCCCTCCCCCACTATCATGACTAGTTCTGTCTTACAAATCCGACTAGACTGAAGCATGTACACTGGCACAGATAAGAGCTCTTGAACACAGAATCCAGCATAGACAAACCCTCAGGAACAATAAGGGGAGTAGCAGTACCATGCAGGGATGGGGAAGGTGAGGAGAGAAAAGTGGAATTGATCACAATGATTGACATATAACCACCCCCCCCCGGGCGGGGGGGGATGAACAACAGAAACATGGGTGAAGGGAGACAGAGGATGGTGTAAGATATGAAAATAATAATTTATAATTTTCAGGGGTTCACAAGGGGGGAGGGTAGGGAAGGGAGGGGGAAAAAGCTGATACTAAGGGCTCAAGTACAAGAAAATGTTTTGACTGGAGGACTAAGAAGGCTGGGTCTGATGAAGCAAGACTCTGCTGATACACTCCTCCTAGACAAAAGGGTGGAGAGAGCAGCCCTTACTGAGAGCATCACAGGGCTGACGGTACCACCCAACATTCGCTAAAAAAAAAAAGAAAATGTTTTGAAAATTATGCTGGCAACATATGTACAAATATGCTTGGTACAATTGATGTATGGATTGTAATAAGTGCTGTAAGAGCCCCAATAAAATAATTTTTATAGATAAAGATAAAAACCCTTAAAAATAAATAAAAAGTCAAAAGGAAAAAAAACAACTTGTCTGCTAACTGAACAAAAGGTGAGCAGTGGACCCCCCAGCCGGCTCTGTAGCACAGTAAGGCAGTCAGCCTCTGTACTGGTCACAGCTCGGACCCCCTGTGCACAGGGTCCATTGACTGCAGAGGGTCCGGGTGCATTTTTATCTTTTATATGACCCTGATATGCTGACTAGTAAGACTGTGTGCTTTCAGACTTAAGACTTAAATGTTAATAACCGTTTACTTTGTTTTAGCTGTGGCACTTTACCTTGCTGATCAGTGGTGGGCTATTGATGATATTGTGAAAACATCTGTCCCTTCTAGAGAGGGGCTTAAACAGGTAAACAAGATTCTATATTTTTAAAAGTTCCCTGACTCACATTGTATGTCCCATGAGCACTGATGATTTTTGAAGTTATTGATCTCATCTGCATTTTAACGAGACCAGGTTAGAGTCAACCTTCAGAGTCTCACTCTTAACAAAGGAACTGGCATTCCAGGTGGGCTTCTTTGGTTTTATGGGGTTCTAAAGGTGTTTGGGAATTGGATGAGGAAGAAGGGATTTTTGGCTTAGCTGAGCTACCCTTACCAAGTTCAACGTCTGATTTTCTTACCTAAGAAGAAAATGTAGACTCTCTTAAGTGAAAATGTTGAGATTCTCTGCTCCGTGGAAACTGACCAGGAAACGTGCCCTTTGAGGCCTCCTGGCGAGGTCTGTGCTGTGGTCTAAACAGCGGCCAGGCTTCTCCAAGAGCAAGCCTCCTAGTCTCACTCAGCACGGCCCTGGGAGAAAGCAGCCGGCTGAGGCTGTTGCAGGAGGGTCGCTGGCCTTAAGGCTAGAGGTGAAAGGGCTTTGAGAGACTTCGCTGATGTTCTGGCTTGTACAGGGTAAATAGCACAGGGTGGAGAAGACCCTGAAAAACCAAGAGGTGAAATATTCAAGGAGGCAGGGCAGAATTAAGAACTGTGGAACTATTTGATGCTTGGAAGAATATGAGTGGCAATAAAAGTGAGGGGATAGGAAGATTTGACTTGGGAGTCATACGTTAGACTCTCCTTAAGGAGAATATGGACTTTTTGGAGAAAGCGTTACTCTCTTCTTTGCATCATCATGCAGCGAATTCCTAGAGACATCCACATATGGCAAACCTTGTGCATTCATCCCAAGAGGAAGAGAGAGACTCTTTAAGGGGAGTAGAGTTGATAGAAATTACATGTGGCTATATCCTGATATTCTTCGTTAGACAACTGCAAGCGGCCGAGGCCGTAAAACGTGGTCCAGTCTGCAGGTGTCAGCCATTTGTGCCCATTCTTGTGGGAAGTCGCAGCAACCAGAAGAAACAAGAACAGCCTGTCCAGCGACGAGCCACTCCTTCAGAGACCGTAACCCCCAGCCTCATTCACTGTTAACATCCATTTATAAAACAACAATAATAAATGGAATTTAATTTTTAAAGGAACCCTGCGTAAAGTAAGAAACTTGCAGATTATCAGGGTGTTTTCATTTCTTCCCCTTGAATTTGGAGCTTTGCAAGAGATAAATGGACATGAGCATACGCACTTCTGGTGCTGCACTGATTCTTTGGAATGTGCTGGAGATACCAGCCCGATGGGCCTGTCTGTCAAGACTAAGCAGAATGTCTGCACTTGGAAATTGGCCAGCTTGATGAAGAGTCAAGGGCAGGAGCGAATTACAAAAACTTGCTTAAAAGCCTCAAATTGGAGAAGTAAACAGCAGTGGAAGAGTCTATGTAACTTGTTGTGGAACAGATCTGCTAGATGATGAGTTGTCTGAAGCTCCTGGGGTGTGTAAGTAGGATTGGAGTTTCATGGATTGTGAAGGGCATTGGCATGTAAGTGTTAAAGAATGGAGAAAGGCAGTATTATGTGGATAGTCCATGGTAGCTTGTCTTCGACAAGTGAAGGAACTTTGGGGGTCCTGGGGGATAGCAAGGAGGGAGTGGACTCCAAAACCCAAACTCAGGCCACCGTGTGGACCCCTGCAACAGGTATCCCTTAGCCTGAATTACCTTTGTGACATCCCCCTGAGAAATAGGAAAACCGGAGGAGACTGCTTTTCTGTTCAAACCCTGGCCCATGGAGAAGAGCTGGTTGGTGAATTTACAGGAGGAAGGGAGCATTCCTCTAGCCCGCAGGCATAGGGCCTCGAATAGCTATTTGTGGAAGCCTCACTTCCCTCCACCTTATAATGTGGTGAAAATCTGGTAAGATACTACAGATCCTAACCGTGTGCCTGAAACGTAGCGCTCGGGGAGACCAAGAGGAACTCTCAGTAGCTTGCTGTAGAAGGTTGTTCTTTTTTCTGTGCTGGTCCCCATCATGAGGACTCACAGGTTGGCATTTTGAACCCACCAGCCGCTGCGTAGGAGATGGATGTGGCAGCCTGCTTCATAAAGGTTGACAGCCTTGGAAACTCCACGGGGCAGTTCAGCCTGTCCTATAGGATTGCTCTGAGGAGAATGGACTCCAGAGATGGGTTTGGTTTGGGGTTGGCTGCCATTTTATCTGTACTTTGATGAACACAGAAATGGCAGATAGATTCTGCATGGCGCAGTGCTGGAAGAACAACCTTCCACTGAGTGGATTTCAATCCTTTAGGACGGGGTATAACTGGCCCTTTGAGTTTCTGAGATTTTAAGTCTTTACAGGGAGTAGACCTCATCTTCCTCTCATTGAGCAGCTGCTGGGTCCGAACTGCTGACTCTGTGATTAGCAGCTCGATGCATCTAGCCCATACACCACCAGAGCGTCTTAGTCAGCACAATGCTGGAGGGGGCAACTTAACATGAAGAAATTCAATAGGGGTAATTGTACAGTAACACAACTAGGTGCAAACAAATTAACTGTATGTGCACATAATGAAGGCTAAAATGAAACAGCAGTTTTTTATTTTTTATTTTTTAATGTGTCCTAGGCATGAAACAGCTCTGGCCACGATTTAGGCATCAAGCTAGGAAGAACAAAGGGCTGCCAGTCTACTCTGCCCTTGACTGATATAAGAGCACCACTACCAATCAGGTGTCTCTTGCCCCTAGCCAAGGGTAAAAACAGCAGTTTTTTAAAAAAGTGCGAACTATAGTTAATTAGAAGTAAAATCAAAGTAAGGAGGGGAAAAAAAGGAAAGCTAATAGACCCTTCCTTGAGTTTATGTAGCCCAGACCCAGCAGCATTTGTGTCCTCTGAATGCCAAACACAGGAGAGGTATGTTCCGGAGCCGTGCCAAAGGGACAGTTTTGAATGGAGGAGCACCCACCATTGCCAGGACAGCCAGTTTCCTTCCCAGAGTGTCTATGGCCAGCGCTGGTGTGAAATGTAGGGGAACCTCATGGCTCCTTTCCAGTCTTTGTAGGCTCTACTGCTCCAGGATAGGAGTGCAGTGTTGGGGAAGTAGATTTCAGCTCAGTTAGAGGAGAAAGAGTTTTATAATGGTCAGAGACACCTGTGAATGGAATGGGTTAGCTGGCAAGCTCCTAAACTCATTGTCGTGGGGGTGATGGTGGTGGGGGGTGGTGGTAGTAGTGGTGGTGGTGGGGTGTCTGGAAGAGTTACGTGACTATGATTAATCTTTTCTCTTTCTATTCAGCTAACCAAAGAGCAAACATGTCTTCCTTTAAAAGTGATTGGAGAACAGACCAGCACTCTTTTTTTAGCAGTAAATAAAGTCTACAAGGGAAATATTTGATGTTAAAAATTTGAGGGGAAAGTGGTTTCTTTCGGTCTTGTAATCCTGTGTAGGAAGGGTACGCTATTTTTATTCCATGACTGTCCCAAGTACCTTTTCACTTGATTTTATGATACTACTGCCCTCTTTTGCTGATCTGATGGGGGGTGGGAGAGAGGGAGGGTGTGTGTGTGTGTGTGTGTGTGTGTGTGTGTGTGTGTGTGTGTGTGTGTGTGTGTGTGTGTGTGTTTTTGGAAAAGATGAAACTGATTCCTTTCCCAGGAGCATAATTATGGCTTTGCTCATCACGTGAAGTAATTGTCCTAGAAGCCTTGAGGCAGTGCTTCTCAACCTAGACAGAGAAAGAGACCCCTGTTGAAAAGGAGCATTGTGGCCGGGGACACTGCGAGCCACTTTCACCTTGTGTAGAGGGACGGTTCCACGTGTGATGTGTCTCTGGGAGTGCAGTGGTACTGGTTTGAGGGTTAGACTTATCTCTGTGGTGGTAAAATGTTTTCCAAATCATTTTGAATATATTAGAGCTGCTTAGAATGCCAGAATGAGGGGGAGCAGGGAGCAAGGTAGGAGCATCCGGGATCGATGCACATTTTAACTCCTGTGCCTGGTGTTTGACTCTCTTTGTAGGTGAGCACTCTTGGGGAAAGAGTGGTTCTGTATGTTCTGAATCGAATTATTTATAGAAAACAGGAAATGGAGAGAAATGAGATCCCATTTCTGTGTCATAGCAGTACTGATTACGCTAAGATTCTGTGGAAGAAAGGAGAAGCCATTGGGTTTTATTCAGTTAAGCCTACAGGTGAGTGTTTAAAAGTTCTTTACTATAACATCCTCCATTTAGAACCCCTACTGTATAAATACCCTTGTTCAATTAACTTCCAGAGAGTAAATTGAGGTGATTTTACTTAGCATTTCTTTCAAAGTATTTTGGATCTGGCATTCTATAAAAGTGATGATTGTTAGGAAAGTTAAAAAGTTTAACTTGAAAAAATCTTTCAGAAAAAGTATTTTAAAAAAGCACCTTGCTCCATATATATTGGTGAAATCTATGGTTGTACAATTGACCTCCTATTTTTCCATCTTCCTTTTCTGTACATGTTTAGCTTCATTCCACTACTCTCACTATTGTTGGCTCCTTTTAAAGCCACCTGTGGCCCAAACGCATAGCTCTTTTCTGCTTCACACACAGTGGATGCAAGCTGTGACATGCTGAAGGACAAACTGGCAAATTTCCAAGAAAAGCAGAGTAATTAATATGTGTGGGAGGCCTCGGAAAGTTCATAGGGGGAACTCTCTTATCTCTCATTCCATGCATCCCGTCACTTTTGTAAACCCCCCTTGACTATGAGAAATTGAAACACATTTTGAAACGGTTTGTTTGCATTAATTGATCCTAAGCCTCAGCGGTGCCCTTCCCTGAGAGGCGCACGGCGTCTTCACTCTCCCTGCGCCTGCTTTCCTCTTCTCTCAGCTCCGAGAGCTCTGCAGCCCAGAGAGGTCCTGGCCCCTGTCGGATTCTGAGCTGCTTCCTCTGTGCAGCCCCCAGCCCCTCACAGCCGTCAAGTGAAACGCCTGCCTTGTTTTACACCCCAAACAAAAGAACTTTCCTGAAGAACACACAGCATTATTTTTCTTTGTTAGATTTCATGGCTTCCAAATATTTCTCTTGGCCACACTGAATTTACTGCCGGTGTGAAAAGCGGCTGTTTCTGATGCCTTAATCACATGATTAGTACACATGCATGATGAGAATTAGTCTGTTAAGTTCAAAGAAGGAAGATTAATGTTTACCTGATTTACAAAGTGGATGTGTAATGTGAAGCGATCTTGCTTTATAGTAAATATAATAAGACTTCAAAAGGCTGGTGGGAAAATGTGTTACCTTTTCATTTCACTTTTCCCATGAACTTTTGGAAGCTTCCTTGTTCTTTGGGCCTCTTTGAATATGCCACCTCATTCTTATATAGATGCGAAATAGGACAATATTTTACACAAAACAGGAAAGATTTCATGATTTGATATGAAAGAAACCATAGTGCTTGTTAAGTGGAAACTTTCTGCTGTATTGTGCAATATTCTGGGTTTTAAAATGTTTTAATACACTTAAGAGATAGTGTGATTTCAATGCCTTATACTTTTTTTTCTGCTAAAGATAATTCCCATGGGAATTGGAGGTTTGCTGCTTCTCAGATTGGTTCCAGAGGAATTTCCGTCCTGAGACTAGCTCAAAGACATTTAGAAGATATGCTAGTTCTTAATCCCTTTTTATTAAGCACTTGGTTTTGATGAATGACACAGTGGTTAAAGAATTCCCCTTTTTTATTTATGCTCAATATGTGATTCCAAGAGTATGCTGTTTTTCATTTCCTGTGCATTTTGGAGACTTTTTCTCCTAGTAAACATTAAGCTTCGAGTAGAAAGGTCGGCAGTGTGACTCCACAGCTGCTCCATCAGAAAGCGATGGGGCAGTCTACTTGGCTAAATAAAGAGTTCCAGCCCTGGAAACCTTATACACCAGCCTTACTCTGTGCTGTGTGGACACCAGGAAGCAGAATGAGCTCGATGGCAGTGAGTTTGGATTGGTTTCTCTCCTTTGGACCCACGCCGAACGATGTCTGTGTGTTCCGATCATCAATTCTGTTTTATGTCTTCAGGCTTCCACCACTCCTGGTACCTTTCAGACTTCTCTGATAATTGTCTTTCTAAGGCTTTATTCATTTTAGTTTTTGGCTCCTTTAAGCTCTGGCTCTTCGCTAAGTAGATGTGTTCATGGGGTTGCTATCTGTCAGAATCTGCTCGATAGGACACAACACCAACATAGCGTTTTGAGTCAGAAACCATTTGATTCCACTCAGGAATGCTTTTTCTACAAAGGAAACCCAAGTAGAATAAATTATTTTGGAAGAAATGTCCAAGACAAATACTAAAACACTTTGTCTAGAAGTATTTCTGATCTCTTTCTCTATACGTATATACACCAATAGCAAGATGATAAAACCTTACATAAATTTGTAACTGAATGAGACTTGGTAAGTTACTATTGTTTTTATTAAGTGTCATCAATATGATAGGTTTGACATATAAAAGACTATGAGGTCAAATACTATTACAGTACAATGAAGTTTAGACACTAAATTATTTTTTGCCTGAAATAAAGAGTTTTCTGATAAGAATTAGTTTGGCTGCTTTGTTTGGGGCTTTTTTGTCTTGTTTTTGCTTGGAGGGTGATTAGGTCTGTTTTATTATAAAGCTATTTGGTTTTATTTTTAAATTTTTGGTTATTCTACTGTATTATTTTAAGGTCCTATTTGATTCTCTTTAGGTAATACTCCATTTTTTTTTTTTTTTACTTTTGGGATGATCTTTAATTCTTTCAAAATACTCCCAAAACACTGCACTTTGTAGTTCTTGTTAGGTGCTGTTGAGTCAATTTCGATGCATAGTGACCCTGTATACAACAGACCGAACACCACCTGCTCCTGCTCCATCCTCACGATCGTTGTTACGTTTGAGCCCATTGCTGCAGCCACCGTGTCAAGTCGTCTTTCCAAAGGTCTTCCTGTTTTGTAGACCCTCCACTTTGCCAGACATGATGCCATTTTCCAGGGACTAGTCTCTGTGGATGATAACTTGTACATGAGAATGAGATGAAGTCCGAGGAGCCACCGGACAGCACTTCTTCCAGAACAGATTAATTTTGCCTTTTTTTTGAGGGGTGGGGTGGGGGTGGTGTTATTCTAGTACTTTATTTCCACTTTCACATACTTTTGAGGCAATTGAATAACCATGGTTTAGGTCAAGTACACTTTAGTCCTCAAAATAATGTCCTTTTCAACACTTTAAAGGTCTGTTGTGCAGCGTATGTACCCAGTGCAGTGTGTCATTTGATCCCTTGACTGCTGCTTCCATGACCATTAATCATGGATCCAAGCAAGATGAAATCCTTGACAACTTCATTCTTTTTTCCAATTTTTACGATGTTAAATGGACATTGTTATTGGATGATCTTCAGCAAAATTTTACTTGCATGTGATAACAATGGTATTGCTCTATAATTTAAACATTCTGTTGGGTTACCTTCCTTTGGAATGGGTACAAATAGGGATCTCTCCCAATCAGTTTGCCAAGTAGCTTTCTTCCAAATGTCATGGCACAGACTAGTAAGGGCTTCCAGGGCTTCAGCGTGTTGAAGCATTTCAGTTGGTATTCCATCAATTCCTGTAGCCTTGTTTTTGTCTGATGCCTTCAGTGCAGTTCGGACGTCTTCTTTCAGTACTGTTGGTTCTTGATCATATGCTACCTCTTGAAATGGTTGAATGTTAACTAGTTCTTTTTGGTATGGTGATTGTGTATTCTTTCCATCTTTAATTGTTGCTCCCTCCATTGTTCAATGTTTTGCCCAGAGAAATTTTTTATTATTGAAACTTGAGGCTTGTTGGAAGACATGGACAATTCTTCGAGAAACAATCCCTCCCTGGACTATCTCCAAAACTTGAGGCTTGAATTATTTCTTTAGTTCATTCATATTAAGATATGCAGAATATGTTCTTCCTTTTTGGTTTTCAACTCTAGGACTTGGCATATTTCATTATAATATTTTACTTTTTCTCCTTCAGCTACCCTTTCAAATTTTCTATTCTGCTCTTTAACTTCATTATTTCTTCCATTTTCCTTAGCTAGGATTAAGAGCTCTTTTTTCTCATTTTGAGTCACTCCCCATCATCAAATGAAGGTCTCTAAGTCTTTATTCCATGTCTTTTCTCCATGTCTTTAGGGTAAGCTCTACTTTGAGAAGGCAGCTCTTCCTTAGTCATATTCTGAGTGTCTTCTGACCCAATGGGCTCCTCTTCTGGCACAATCTCTGACAATGTGCGCTACTATTCATGAAGTTTTCAGAGACCAATTCCTAGACAGTCTTTTCTTTCTTTGTAGTCTCCTCTTAGTCTGGACATTCTGCTGAAATCTGTTCACATTTGGTAATCCTGCTGGTATTTGAAAAATACCAGTGACATAGCTGCTAGCTTCACAGCCAACACACAAGCCACCACAGTACAACAAAGTGAGACAATTGGGTACTTCATAGTGGTCTCTATTAAATTCATGCTTATTTGGTAATTAAAAAGGGCTTTCTGGAAATAATTTGTTTAAAAACTTTATTGGTGGAATTAATGTTTTTATGCATTGATAAATAATTGTTTACACACTGGTTCCTTTATCATTTGTTTTGAAAAATAAATTATGAGTTACATTATACCAAGAACATTTCCTCCTCTCTTCATGATTGTCTTGTTAACCTCTTGGTAAATAGAATTATTGATACGGTACGTCTTACCTGTCCAGTGATCCAGTAGATTGTCAAGCTGAAGACATTTCCTCTTGGGAACAGAGCACTCAGAACACTACTGGTTTGTATTGTTTTGTTTGTTTATGTTAGGGTGTATCTCAGAGGTGCTACGTCATATGTTTTCCCTTTTTTTGGTATATGCAACCCAGGATTGGTGAACCTATAGGGAAAGCAAGTAGAAGAAGGGGTCCGGGATGGGATGTATAGTGGGGAGTGGGGGTGGTGGTTCTGTTAAAAGGGAAACAATCAATGTCAAGGAGTTCATGTAGAAAAAGAATGTCTGGAAACTGTGGTAGCAATTGTACAATTTTACTCAACATGACTGAACTATGGAATGATACATTTATTAAATCCCAATTAATAATAAATTTTTTAAAATAAAAGTAAATGGGCAAAAAGCAATCTTGCATTTATCTTTCATATTTCTTTTAGGGCTGGCAGTGTTGTATTATTTCAACAGGATCAATACCTCTATGCATGTTGATTTCCTATGAAATCAACAAAAGATTTCACTGTGCAGTTTTCTCAGTGGCTGAATAAGATTACTCTAGTGCAGCGGTTCTCAACCAGTGGGTGTGTGTGTCAAACGATCCTTTCACAGGGGTCGCCGGATTCATAACAGTAGCAAAATTACAGTGATGAAGTTGCAATGAGAATAGTTTTATGGTTGGGGGTTGCCGTGTGGGAGGTTGAGAAGCACTGCTCTAGTGTTAATTGGGGCAGTGGTAGGCCAGCTCACTTGGGGGCGTTCTGTGTTGGGTCCTCGCTGTGAATAAAGGTGCATGGAATGTATAGTGTCACAGAATCACACCCTCTTCTTACACAGTTGGGAAATTTTTGTGGCCCAGGACACATGTTCTTTTTCTTCACCACCCACTTTCCTGAGCCAGTTCATGACAAAGTGTTTATCGTTATAGTAAACCCAACGCGATTCTTGTTGTCTGGTAAGTAGTGCTCATATAAGAGGTCTCCTCAGTGTTAACTGCATAGGGCTTTCCCTAAAACTGGAAGGTGGAGGAGCAGTCATTTTTTAAAATCATTTTATTGGGGGCTCGTACAGCTCTTATCACAATCCATACATACATCTGTTGAGCCAAGCAAATTTGTACATATGTTGTCATCATTTACAAAACATTTTCTTTCCACTTGAGCCTTTGCTATCGGCTCATTTTTACCCCTCCCTCTCCCACTTTCCCTCCCTGATAAACTCTTGATAATTTATAAATTACTATTATTTTTTCATGTCTTACACTGACTGATATCTTGAAGGGAGCAATCTTTTTTTTTTTAAATTTTAACAATTTATTAGGGGCTCATACAACTCTTATCACAGTTCATACATATACATACATCAATTGTATAAAGCACATCTGTACAGTCTTTGCCCTAATCATTTTTTTCTCCTCTTTTCTTTTTTTACATTTTATTAGGGACTCATACAACTCTTATCACCATCCATACATATACATACATCAGTTGTATAAAGCACATCCATACATTCCCCGCCCCAATCATTCTCAAGGCATTTGCTCTCCACTTAAGCCCTTTGCATCAGGTCCTCTTTTTTTTTTTCCCCTCCCTCCCTGCTCCCCACTCCCTCATGTGCCCTTGGTAATTTATACCTCGTTATTTTGTCATATCTTGCCCTATCCGGAGTCTCCCTTCCCCCCTTCTCTGCTGTCCCTCTCCCAGGGAAGAGCTCACGTGTGGATCCTTGTAATCAGTTCCCCCTTTCCAACCCACTCACCCTCCACTCTCCCAGCATCGTCCCTCACACCCTTGGTCCTGAAGGTATCGTCCACCCTGGATTCCCTGTGATAGAGGCCATTTCTTAAGACTATTTTCCCTCTTCTCAGGATATAGAAAGGAGAATGTATGTCTCCTTTAACGATTGATAACCCACATTCAAGTGAAAACTTAAAACATGTACAGAAGTTAAATGTTCAAAAATGGAAAAAAGTAAGAACGATAATTACTATTATTTAGATAATTGCTTAACCTTGGCATTATTTGGCTCTATTTTTTCAAATATAGATATATTTGGAAACTATACCTAGCATACAATTGCTGTTTTAAATTCTTTATTGTTAAGTATTGCTGCTCTAAATTTTAAAAACACGTTCAATAGACAAGAGTTTGCTAATTTTGTTTTTCTTTATTATAAAGTAATTTAATTAGTTCTTTATTATTGTAAAGTTTTTAGTCTTTAACCTTTGAGTAGTAGAAAAGTATCACAGAAATTCACTGAATGGATTGGTGTAAGAGCTATAAGAGTTCTCAGTAAGATGACATATAAAAAAATAAAATAAAAATTCTGTGACTCACAAGTACAATAAAATTATAATTTTTTCTTTTATTCTTTAAACAAAGCAGTTTGCAAACTGTTTATGGCAGCTTTTCCTCACTTGGAAAATTTTTTCAAAGATAGAATTATATTAGAATTCTCCAATCTTAAATTTTTTTATCTACTAAAGTGAAATTCTCAAAACCCTGAAGAAACTCCAGCAACCAAAAATTAATACTCTTTTCAGTAAGGAAGACAGCCTTCTGCCTCAAAGAAACAACAATCTTTTCAGGAAAAAGCAACAAAACTTAATATTCTGTGTGTTTCAGATAAAATTCTAGACCTTGAAAACACAGCCATCCCAAATAACCTTATTTTCATGATGAGAATTTGAATGCGGATCCGCCTACTACTGTCTTTTGAGCCATTTCCCTGTAAAATATTAGCAAGGGAAGATACAATACTTCATCTGTTTACTCTGTGACTTCATATCCTTTGTATGTGCCCTTAGGATTTTATTTAGACAATTTTGAGGGACATGGCTTTACCTATCTTACAAGTTTGTTCAGACAGTTGTTTTAGTTCTCTATTCATTTAAGGGAAAACTCATTATTTCTTTGCCTTGCCCTGAAAGCAGAGAGCTTTATTTGTGAAGTGATGTTGGCGTGGCCGCACAGGGAGCAGCCGCATGTCTTACAGAACCAGACCACTTCACTGCCATCCATCCAATCCGACTCACAGCCACCCTGTTGGCAGGGAAGAACTGCCTGTGAGGGTTTCCGAAACTCGAACTCGTTTTACGGGAGTGGAATCCTATTTTCTCTCATGTGTTAGGAAACTTATAAATCATTGCCTGCTCTATGTCTGTATGGTTGTTTATATTCACTTCAGATTAGAGCTACTAAATGTACAAATGCATACGTGTTTTTATGGCATACCTTTAAAGATGTAATGGAAAGCACGAGGTGAAAGATAATTGAAAACTTGCTTGGTTACAAAAGCAGATGGTGCAGCTTTTCCATCTGGGTCCTGTACATGTAGCAAAAAAGTAACTGCTAGAAATAGCTTACAGAAGGGTGTGAATTGCAGAGAGTTCTTATGACAAATCTGAGAGTATAAATAAGGGAGGAATTGTTCTAGGTAGAGTTTTGCAGTAATTCCTTTACTCGGTCTTATATAATTAGTTCATTCACGGCACCAGTCAGTGTTTTTATTCACCTTAGTCGCATGCAAAGTGTACATTCAGGTTCCGCACAAATTTCATTCACAATTTGGGATCAAGTCATAGCAGCCTTTTGTACAGGCGTCTCGGGTTCGTACTGACCGGCATGGAGGAGCTGAGACTGGCCAAGTTTGGGGTGTGGCGACAGCTTTGATGTTTTCATTTAAAACAGTATATTGCACATGCGTCCACCTCCACTCCCACCAGATTTACAAAATAGGCATTTTAAAAAACATACATCCCAAATGACAAAATGAATAGGAGAGGAGCTAGCAGTGACAAAAGTTGACACGGAAGATGGATAGAGATGTGATCATTGGATCCAAGGATGCCACGAGAAAAGGCAGGAAGCAACCACATTTAGATGACAGAACCTTGGAAATGTTTGTTGTCGTAATGCTGGGCATTCTGGAAGGCGAGGCTAACGAGAGGGACTGGTGGGAAGTTTCTTCTCTAGCTCCATATGCTGGACTGAGGGCAGCTGGTGCTTTCACCTGCTTACCACTCAACGCACTACGTTACCAGGGCGCCTCAGAACTGTAGAATGCGTGTTTCCACATTGAAAGGCCCACCGGGCACTCATTCCAGTCGCTAAAATTGGGCCCAGTATGATCCATTATATTGTGAAATTTCTTGCCTCCAAAGAGTGAAAGATTGACAAGGACCAAGATGAGCATATTTGATTTCTCAATGTCAATGACAAAGTGAAAGCTAGATGTACCTGAGGGGAAACTGCTTTCCAAGGCAATTCTGTGCCCAAGTTATCTGCGGAGTGTGAAAATAAAAGAACGATATTTTCAGATGATCACCCCAAATAATTTAGCCCCTAATGGACCCTTGTTCTACGAAAACAAGAAAAACAGGATCAGGAAAGAGGGACACAATTAAAGAGAAAGGAAATACCAAATCATAATTATGCCATAGTTCTAGAACTGGTTAAATAATCAATTTCTCAAGCGCACCAGCATGTTTTTAAAGTTTGCTGGCCACATATGGCAGGTAGCTACACTTTGGGAGGAGTAGATATAGACCATACCTATCATTGCAGAAAGTTCTGTTGATCTTTTGTAGATCTGACTGATCTAGGTGGCCAACGTCAGAAAGCTCTGGGGCAGTGATTCAAGAACATGGATTGAATCGAATCCCTAGTGTGTTTGAGCTTTTCAAGTTCAGATTTACATCCTTCTGGGAGAATCTGGGGATACACCAGCATTAGTGACCAACAGTTATTAAGGTAAATAAAAAAACAGTACAGAAGAAGAAGAACTGATGATGCAATACATGGCCGTTTTGGTCAGACGTATTACATGGTCATACTGCAGGTACTGAAATGAATGTTGATACTGATCTAGCTAAAATGATAAATTATATTGGGGTCCTCGATAGGAACTGAACTTATGGGACTGGGATGTAGGAATGCATGTAGGAGATACATTCTCATCTTCTGTTTTGGCAAGTCATTTGATTGAAATGGAAATGGAAAAACCAAGAAATAGAAATTAAGAGGTAGTAAGCTATCAAGAGAAAGCAAATGCCAAGTAAATGGTTTTAGAGTTGTCATTTCTGGGGAGCTGAAAGTGTGTTTGTACGTGTGGATCAGGGAAGAGTTATTGGGACTGCTTTTATTCCAACAAATAAGTCCTAGAGAACTATTCTAACAATTGTTTTATTTAAGTGAAATTAAGCCTGGAGTGTAATCCCTGTAACAAGTAGACGCACTTTTATTGATCTGTTATGTGGCATACAATGATTAGGGCCACTTGCTAAAAGGACTGCAGTAGCTGGAACCCGTTGAAGAGGAGAAGGGGAGCGCTGATACCATAGTTAAGCATCGGGCTGCTAATGGAAGGAACCGTCAGTGGCCTGAACCCGTCGGCGGCAAGATGAGTCAGTGTGCTTCTGCAGCGATTTACAGCCTCAGACAGCCCGTGAAGCAGTCCTGTTCTGTCCACAGGGTCACCAAGAGCCGATGTAGGCTTGATGGCAACGCATTTGTGATTCGAGTTGAAGAAAACTCTCCTTCCTAAAACCACTGGTTAATTCAATGGAGCTTTGGCAAACTTTTACTTGCGAAAGAATAAAATAGAAGCATATGAATTTGTTTAAACCAGATAGCACATGTTAGTATAAATAAGCCGAGAGAAAATGCAAGTTTGGGGGCAGTTTTTATTACCTGGGAGCTCTGGTAGTGTAGTGGGTTATGAGTTAGGCTGCTAAAGTCAGCAGCTCGAACCTGCCAGCTGCTCCGCGAGAGAGAGGTGACGGAGGCCTTCTGCTCCTGTGAGAAGGTTGCACAGCTTGGAAACCCCAGTGGTAGTTATCCCTGTACTGTGGGGTTGCTTTGAGTTAGAATCAACGCAGTGGCAGTAAGGTGTCTTTGGTCCTGTTTGTTAAAGTTCATCTTTTGACCCTTGTGCTTTCAAAAATTATTTTAAGAAATAAAAAGCACTGTGATATAAAGTGAATCTGGGTTCATAGTACAAGGGGTACCCAAAATAAACCGGAGTTTTTCAAAGCTATGTATTTAAATTTTTTTTTAACAAACCAACTTATCACCTTTAAAGTGTACTCTCCATTATCCTTAATACATTTGTCAAATCTGCAATTCCATTCTTGGAAACATTTTTCAAACTCACTTGTTTGGATGGCTGACAGCTCCTCCATTTTTTTCTTCACCTCTTTTACTTGTCAAAGCACTGTCCTTTCATGTCCCTATTCGTTCTCGGAAACAAAAAGAAGTCGCATGGTGTGAGGTCTGGTGAGTAATGTGTGTTGGGTAAGAGAGGCATGCTGTTTTTTGCCCAAAACTGGCACACTGAGATGGCTGCAAGAGCAGGCGCATTGTCCTGGTGGCAAAACCAGTCCCCCGTCTGCCTCAGATCAGGCCTATTTTGTTGCACGCTTACGCAACCTCTAAATAGAAAGCTTGGTTAAGTGTCTGGCCTGTGGAATGAACTCCAAATGCACTGTCCCCCTCACATCAAAGAAACAAATGAGCATCGTCTTGATCTTTGATTTCACTTGACAGACCTTTGATTGGGCGAGGTGATGATGGTGTCTTCGACTAGCTTGGTTGATGTTTGCTTTGGGGATTGTCAGAATGGCACAGTGTCTCGTCACCAGTAATGAAATTGGACAAAAAGTCCGGGCTGCTGAGGAGCTGTTCTTTCAAAGCTCTGTGGCATCTTTCCACCGATGCCGTTTTTGCTGGTCAGTCAGAACACGAGGCACACATTTTCCAGCAACCCTTCTCATTCCTAAATCTGTTAAAATTAGCTGAATCGAGCTCTGAGACAGTCTAGGTAACTTCCCCATCTCTTCAATGGTCCGTTGTTGGTCTTCAAGCACAACTGCCAATATTTTCGTTTTTTCCGGAACATTGACAGACATCTAGAACGAGGTTTTCATCAATCAACATTTCACCTTTTTTGAAATGAGAAAACCACCTGTACACTTGAGGTTTTCCCATAGTGCTGTCCTTGTAAGCTGTGTTCAACATCACAACAGTTTCTGTGGCATTTTTCCCAAGCAGGAAACAAAGGTTGTTTTCTTAAATCAGCCATCATAAAAAACAAGATCTGAGGGAAGCTGCTTTCATGAAAAAATACACTGTGACCAGAGAGACCTTTCCCAGGTGAAGCCTCTGGGTGCACTAACTCAGAGTGAGTTGCTGGATGCTTGCCTAGTGAGAAAAATGCATACTACGAAAGCACCCAGCGGAGTTTTTTCCTGGGGTTTTTGGTGGGTGAGTGGAGGGGGAGGTTTTTCCTCATATAGATAAAGACTAAAGTTAGCTGACACTTGTACTGGAGAAAGATTGAAGTTATATTTTAAGGACTTGAATCTGCCTGGGTGTAATTCTTTCCTTAGGAGAATGGTAGTTCCATTCTACTCTCTGGCTCTCTGAAATGTGTTGCTGGGAAATAAGATGATTACTTTGTTCAAGTGACATTCTAGCTATCTCAAAAAGCACCTGCTTTCAATAGGGTTCTGCTATGAGAGATGCTTCCATTCATAGTGGAGACTGCACAGTTAGCCATGGATCGAGTCCTCAAAGCACTAAAAATCTCAAGGATAAGATAGAAAACTGTAGTTTGTACAACGGAAGAACACACTTCTCAGCCCCGCACCATCCTCACAACTGTCCAGTTCCAGCCCATTATTGCAGCCACTATGTCAATCCATCTTGTGCAGGGTCTTCCCACTCACACTACCTCTCTACTTGCATGATGTCCTTTTCCAGTTACTGGGCTTCCCTGACAAGCCCAAAGTATGTGAAATGAAGGAAGTCTCAATGGCCTTGGCTCCAAGGACCCTTCTGGCTGTACTCCTTTTGAGACACAGTAGTTTGTTCTTTGGCAGTCCATGGTACATGCAGTGTACTTTGACAGCACCACAAGTCATGTGCATCAATTCTGTTTTAGACTTAACGTAGTCCGTGTCCAACCTTCACATGTATGTGAGGTGATGGAAAATACCATGGCTTGCATCAAGCGCACTTTAGTTCTCCGTGTAATGTCCTTGCTTTTCTTGACTTTAGAGAAGTTTTTCGCAGCAGATTTACCCAGTGCAGTGCAGTTTGTGACTTCTTGCCTGTTGTTTCCACAGCATTGGTTGTGGATTCAAACAGCATCGAGTTGCAATCCATGCTGAAGGCTGCAGTACCTAGTCTTTCTCAGCAAGGGCTCCTTGTTCTATGCCTTCTTCTGACTCCGCACAGATTTTCTGGCAGCGCCCAGTCAAGGTACTGCTGAAATCATTGTTAGATGATCCTTAGAAAAATTTTACTTATCTGTAATGCTAATGTTCTTGCTGTATCAGTTGTGCATTGTTAGATTACCTTCCTTTGGAATGGATACAAATACGGATCTCTTCCAGTAGTTGGCCAGATGTCTTCCTGTTTCTTGACATAGACTGCTGAGGGCTTCCAGCAGTGTTGAGACATTTCAGTTGATAGTCCATTAATTGCGGGAGCCTTCTTTTGGCGAATGGCTTCAGTGCCATGTAGACGTCTTCCTTCACTCCCTTTGTTTTTGCCCATATGCTAGCTCAAACTGGACACATGTTCACTAGTTGTTTTTGGCACAATGACTCTTGTTATTTTGTAATGAATCATTTGATTGGGGGGTTCTTACAGCTCTTGTGACAATCCATATGTTCATTGTATCAAGCACGTTTGTCCATATACAATAACTGTATTTTTTACCATCCCCTCGATTCTTTCTGTGCTGTTAAATGTTTTGCTCATAGAATCTTTCAGTATTACGACTCAAAGCCTGAGTTTTTCTTGGGTTCTTTCAAGATAGTCTGAGCATGTTTTTCCCTTTTGGTTTTCTAACACACAGGGTCTTTGCATATTTTATTATAGTACTTTGTCTTTTTGAGCTGTCCTCAGCTCTGATTTCATTGCTTCTTCCATGTGCGATAGCTGTTCTACAGTTAGAGCACGTTTCAGAGTCTCTGCTGACAGCCACTTGGATTTTTTATGTTTCCTGTCTTTTTCATGACCCTTTGCTATTTTCATGCATGATGCTATTGACATCATCCCACAGCTCATCAGGTCCTCTGTCAGTGGATCAAG
The DNA here is from genome assembly GCF_050624435.1 of Tenrec ecaudatus. Taxonomy (NCBI): domain Eukaryota; kingdom Metazoa; phylum Chordata; class Mammalia; order Afrosoricida; family Tenrecidae; genus Tenrec; species Tenrec ecaudatus. The sequence continues at coordinate 71,287,616 of NC_134531.1, read as the reverse complement.
TTTGTTCTTGAGATGTTCTCAAAATTCAGGAGAAATAATACTCAAGGTCATATTTAGGCTCTCGTGTAATGTATTTGATTAAGAATGTTAATCATTGAGGAGTGAGCTCTTAATTTTATTCGGAGGAAGATGTCACTGAAAAAGTATATGTAAAAGTGGCTTTGAAGAATGAGTAGGACTTCAGTAGATGGAGAAAAGAGGAAGGGAAAGCTCATTCTTCGTCAGTATGTGAGTAGTTGGCATGTAAATCGTGTATGAGGGAAGATAAAGAGTCATGAAAGTACATACTGTATTTGGAACTCCATCCTGAGCAGGTTTATGGGAATAAAGGATAGGGGTTGTAGAGTGGGAAGAAATGAAACAAAGATCCCAGTGTGAAGGGTGTGGAATTTCAAGGAAGCTGCCAGGAATTTCGTGTAGCGATGACATGAGTAAATATTTCAGGAAAATGCTCTTTTGTAGCACTAGTGGGTAGAAAATTGTAGACTGATGTCAGGGGCCAACGAAGTGAATTAAAAGAGCTGCTTTAGTAGCCTGGGTGACAAAATAACTAAATCTAGTTATGGAGTAGATTCGCTATTTTTAGGAATAATAGTCACTATAAAGGGTTTTTTGCCTGTTTCTGAATGGACATGTGCTTTCATTTCTCTTGGGTGCATATCTAGGAGTGGAATTGCTGAGTCATAGTGCAACTCTGTTAACTTTTTGAAGAAACTGCCCGACTCGTTTCCAAAGTAGCAGTGCACGAGAGGCTCAATTTCTCTACATCCTCCCCAGCACTTACCATCTTAAAAAAAAATTCTAGCTATCTTACTTAATGTAGAGCAGCATCTCATTGTGGTTTTGATTTGTTTTTAGCTAATGGCTAATGTTACTGAATATCTTTTCATCTATCGGCCACTTGTATAATTTCATTGGAGGAAGGCTCATTAACCGTCTGCAATATGCAGATGACACAACCTTGCTTACTCAAAGCCAAGAGGATGTGAAGCCCTTGCAGACCCCAGCCTTCAGTGTGGATTACAGTTCAGTGTAAAGAAAACAAAAATTCTCACAACTGGACCGACCAGTCAATGACATGATGATAAATCGAGAAAAGATGGAAATTGTCAAGGATTTGATTTTATTTAGATCCACAATCATTGCTCATGGAAGCAGCAGCGAAGAAATCAAATAACATACTGCATTTGTCACATCAGCTCAAGGTCTTTTTAAAGTGTTGAAGAGCAAGGATGTCATTTTGAGGACTAACATGGGCCTGACTCAAGCCATTTTCAGTATTTTCAGCCACCCTGTGTACAAGGGGGAACAGGACAATAAATCAGGAAGACTAGAGGCGAGCTGATGTCTTTCTTTGAATTACGGTGTTGACGAAGAACACTGGACACACTGTGTGCTGCCCCAACAAACAAACTCTCTTGGAAGAAGGATCGCCAGCATGCTCCTTAGAGTACAGATGTGATGGCAACCAATGTACAGATGTGCTTGACACAATGGATGTGTGTATGGACTGTGATAAGAGTTGCACCAACCCAATAAAATGATTTTAAAAAATAATAAAATTTTTAAAAAGAGAAGTGCAAATGGCGAGTTGTCTGGTGTGCTTTGGACATGCTATCAAGAGAGACCAATCCTTGGTGAGGATATACTAGCTTGTCCGTGGAAAAACAAGACCCTCAACAAGATGAATTGATGCAGTGTCTGTAACAGTAGCTCAAACATAGAAAATGGTTACAGCAGTAGACTCAACAGAACTGTGACGTAGAATTGGGCAGCACTTGGTTCTGTTGTACATAGGACTGCATAGGAGTTAGAACAGACTCAATTAGAACAGACCACAGAACAATTTATCTACTTTTCCTTTTGTCACTGTACTTTTGCTATTGTATCTAAGAAGGTTTTGCATAACCCGAGGTGACAAAGATTTGCTTTTGTTAAAAGAATTGTGTGCGTTATTATCTATAATAATAGAAATTATTGGTAGTAGATATGCAAATGTATGCACTGCTGCTGTGGATGACAGTGATCCATTTGGAGTTAATTTTTGATTATGGTATAAGGAAGCGGGGCTGGCATAATTTTTCTTTCAGGTATACATTCGGTTGTTACAGCAAGTTATTGAATAGACATTTCTTTATCCTCTTTAATTGCCACCTGTGTCAAACATCAATTCACTGTAAATAAGATGTAAGTGGAGCTCCACAATCAATCTTAATATTTGGAATGGGGGACTTCCCACTTTAATTTGTTTAATGGAAATAACGTAGCAGAGCACGTGTCAGTTGAACGGTAGCCTCCATTCTCCGGATTGTGCAACCATTTGGACCCGCCTCCTCTGAGCGCTTCCTCCCCCACATCACGAAGCCTCCTATTTAACTGTTATGGCACAGTTTGATCTCATAGGTGCTTCTTTAAAAGAGCACAAAACTCAAGGCAGACAGTTTTTGCTAGTCAAGATAAAGGATTGTTTGATTTAAAGAAAACTACAAATAGTTTACATTTAAGAATTAAGATATAAGCTTGCTTTTGAACTACTATTTAGAAAATAATCTCTTAATTTTATAGTTATCACCAATAGTTACTATAAGGAAATCCTGCTTTCTAGGTATAAAAATGGTAAATAGTTAAGTTAGCATGTTAAATTAGGTAAGAGACTTCTCTTACATTCATAAAAGAAGAAAAACCAAAAACACTGCCATTGGGTTGGTTCTGATTCAAAACACACAATCATATTGATGTGAATCAGAGTGGAAACCCAAAGCCTGTTTGTAGACACTTGGACATCCCCTCACAGAAGGGTCACAAGGAAGGGACGAACTAGTTGGGGTGCAGTATAGCACTGAAGAAACACAACTTTCCTCTAGTTCTTTAATGCTCCCTCCCTAATATGACCCCAGTTCTACCTTACAAATCCAGCCAGACTGGAGCATGTACACTGGTACAGATAAGTACTCTCGATACACAGAATACAGGACAGATAAACCCCCCAGGAACAGTAATGGGGGTACCAATACCATGAAGAAAGGGGGGAACCAATCACGATTGATGTATAACACCCCTCTCCCCTGGGGACGAACAACAGAAACGGGTGAAAGGAGACAGAATAATTATAATAATAATTATTATTATTATTTATTAAGGGCTCATGAAGGTGGGAAGATGAGGGAGGGAGGGAAAAAAGGAGCTGATACCAAGGGCTCAAGTAGAAAGAAAATGTTTTGAAAATGGTGATGATAACATATTTGCAAATATACTTGATAAAGTTGATGTATGGATTGTTATAAGAGCTGTAAGAGGCCCAAATAAAATGATATATATTTATATATAAAACAAAATATATAAAATAAAATTGTATTTGCTCACCAAATGGAATGATTTCTAAGTCATTTTGTAAGATGTGTGTTACTTGAAATTTTGTTTCTTTGAAGTACAGTGTAGTTAGGCAGTTGTATGAATAGTTTGAAAATAATTGTTTTATTGGTGGTAACAAAGGAAGTAGAAGATTGATAGCATATGAGTTAATAGTAAAGTTAATTTTAAAAATGAGTATCTCTACAATAATGTCCTCAATTTGTAAGCATCTTAAAAAGACATACGGAAGGAGCAAACGCATGTATTTGGATGGCCAAGCTTTTAAAATATGAGTCAGCATAGCTGTATTATAAAAAACCCTTTATTTAAATACCACTCTACACCCATTTTTCTTGTTTAAATATAAAGATTTATTTAGGACTACAAATGTATCTCTAGAAAATGATTACTGACACAGCCGTTCTTAAGACAAAAATATTTCCAATTAGTTATGACACATAATCCTTTCAGATTTGGAGAACTAATTCTTTGCTATAAAATAAATAAAAATGAGACTCACTAGGGAGGAAGTAATGGGAAAAGATGAATATTTGGGTATCAAGGTTGAATTGGATACTTCCTGTATTATAAACTGTATATGTATCAGATAATCTTTTAATTCGATAGTTGGTGTGTTTTTAAGCCGTACAAGTGTACAGATACTTATTCATATAATGCTTCTCATTAATATGTGGAGACACCACGAGGTGTACCAGCAGCTATATATCTTAAATCATTTTGGATTATTGAGCTTATAAATGCCTTTAACATTTTTCTTGAAGTACCGTATATACTCTAATATAAGCCGACCCAAGTATAAGGCCAGGTACCTAATTATTACCTGGGAAACCAGAAAAACTGATTGACTCGAGTATAAGCCTAGGGTGGGAAATGCAGGATGTGAATTAACACAGAGACCAGGGGGGAGAGACGGAGCGCAGCCACAGACATATCCTTACCAGTTCAGCAGCTGGTTTAAGTGAATCACTACGGGTGCTTCTGCGAATTGGAGCCGTGCATGTCATAGGACGGCTCTGATTGGTTAGATGTGAGTACACAAACATTCAAAGCCCTGCAGGGTCAGTGGGGCTTTTAATAAACAGCAGAGGAATGGCAAACACCCGCAAGATGTTACACCTCGCTGGGGTACCACTGACCCATGTATAAGCCGAACCCCAGTTTTTCAGCACATTTTTGGTGCTGAAAAACTTGGCTTATACACGAGTATATACAGTATTTAAAACTTTAGTGTTCTAACCCTTTACTTACGTGTTTGTGTTTTTTTTTAGCTATTGTGCAGTGGGTAGAGGTTTACAAAGTAAATCACTGTACCATTTATCTATTCATACCCAAGTTGTTCCACATGGATTGTAGCCACCACGATGTAATATCACTTACTCTGTTCCCTCCCTGTGTTCCCTGGTTGGGTTCATCTTTCTTTCCTAGCCCCTCTGAACTTTGCCCTTAAGCAACTATTGGTCTGTTTCATTTCAAATGGTTGGTTATTATGGGGGGTGCATCCTGCCCTAGGTTCCCCTTAAACACCTGTGTAGTGTTTGGCTGAAAAATTGAGCCACAGGGGTGAAATCTCACTTTAGTTCTCGGCCTGAAACATGAATAAGGTCATACTATTGGGGGCAGGTCCCACCAATCTATCCAACTGGTAAGTCTGAGCTGCTAATTATTTTTTAAAATGCCATTTTCTCTCACAAAATGTTTGTTTTTCCTCTCTCACACACATACACAAAGAGGCTGTAAAATTTATGGAAAAATTTCTTTATCTTTTAATTCCATTTTCCCACAAAATTTTGAAGCTCCTTCAAGAGTATGTATGCCTGTATTTATATGTGTCATATATATGTGCGATCTTCTAATGTAAAGAATTATTTGGTTTCTGTTCTTATGCCGGCAGGAAGTGTGTGTGCCTCATTTCTTACACAAAGCTATCAACTACCAGTTCTCGACACCATGTTTGTGAGAAAGAAATACCGAGGCAAAGATTTTGGGCTCCATGTGCTGGAGGATTTTGTGGATTCCTTTACAGAAGACGCGCTTGGCTTACGATACCCGCTGTCCTTGCTCATGTCCACAGGTAAACAGACCACCATACAAAGTGCTAAGCTCTTGTTGCAAATGCCACTGTTTCTCTAAAATGTTGCTATACGTGTGCACATATTGATAACAAATGAATTTGGATTTCTTGGCTCTCAGAGGCTTAATGTGTCTATTTCAGACAATTGGGTTTTTAAGTAAATGTTTTGTTTTAATTGAGGTAAAATTCACCCTTTTAAACGGTATGATTCAGTAGTTTTTCTTACCCCTACAGTTATTCAACCACCAGCACCATCTAATTCCCTAACCTTTTTATCATTCCCCCTTTCGTAGGTGTTCATTTCTCTCCCCTACCCCGCTAGTAACCACAGCAGCTGCTTTTCTGCATCTGTAGATTGCCCTCTTCTGGAGATTGCAAGTGAGGGAGCAGGATAATGTGCGACCCATTGTGTATGGCTTTTTATTAGAATGATGTTTCCAAAGTTCATCCTTGTATGAATTAGTACTTTGAATATTCCTATGCCTGAGTGATATTCCATTGTGTGAATATTTTTATATCCATTAATTAGTTGATGGGTTTTTAGGTTGGTTCTGCCTTTGTGCCTTCACAGATAATGGTGCCGTGTTCAAGTTTTTGTGTTGACACGTGTTTTATTTCTGTTGGGTACACAGTAGTAGTTGAATTGCTGGTCACCTGGAGAAACTGCCAAACTACTTTCCAAAGTGCTGTCCTGTTTAACATTCCCCAGCACCATTTTACATCTCTACATCCTTACTAGAATTTGCTATTATTTTTCTATTATAGACATCCTGTAATGAAATCATTAAATATATATAGAGATAAGAGGTAGTATCACATTGTAGTTTTGATCTGTTTCCTTAGTGACTAATGATGTTGAGCATTTTTGGAGAAAAAATTTTTCAGAGCCTTTCCCTCTCTTTTTAGTTTTAGAGTTTTGAGGGTTTTTTTTTTTTTTGGTAGGGGATAGTGTTTGTGATATTTTTTAAATTAAAAAATGAATAAAAGAAAAAAAATTTGAGACATACAAGTGTAAGGTGAAGCATACTCATGTCTCATCCAGCTTGAAAAGCGCATCATCACCAACAGAATGGAAGCTCGTCTTATGGTTTCCTGTGTGACATCCTTTCCTCCCTGCTGGAAGCACTATCCTGAATTTGGCATTTATCTTTTCCACACATTAAAAACATTTTTGGATAACATTCTCCCAACAGTGCCTTGCATATTTAAAAGCTATATAAATAGTATGGAACCCGGCGACCTCTTCTGTGAGTTTCTTCCTTCCATCTGCTCCACGTTGTGAGAGTCCATCCAGGGAGCGGGCGGAGCTCTCGGCGCTCATTTGTAACGGTGTGCGGGAAGTATTCGGGTGTGCGGGCCGTGGGAATGACAGTGTCTTCACAGGCCGTTACTGGAGTTGCTTTCCACTTGTGTGAGAAACCCACACAGCTGCTCTGTTCTTCACAAAGTAAGGTGTGTTTGAGGAAAGTAATTTGTTTAGAAAATTCTGAGATATCATTTACCATTGATTCTAGTCTCCCAGATCTTTTATTTCCTTTGGGATGATATTTTTACTCTTATGTCTCTTAAAAAATTGGTAGTAAAATTGCAATAAGAAAACCTCTTCTGTCTCAGCCTTTTGCATGTACAGCGTGACAGTGTCCGTCGTGTTCACCAGGGTGGGGACTATCACCCACCCGCACCCTTTGCCAGCCCTCCTCACGGCCCAAGATAGAAACTTGGTGCACCTTACAGCCAGAGTTCCCCCCTTCCCTGCCTCCCTCCCACGCTCCAAAACTACTTCTGAACGTTGGGTTCTACACATTTGCTTCTTGTAGGTTTTTCAGAGAAGGTGGATCATCGAGTATTTGCTTTTTTGTCTGATTTGTTTCAGCGCGTTGTTTTAAGGGCTTAAGCGTTTTTCAGAATCTCATTTCTCTTAGTGACTGAGTAAATCTTCGTCGTGTGGAGGGATATATACTACATTTTGTTTATCTTTTGATGAATTTCGAGGTTGTTTCCACCATTTGGCCAATTTGAAAATCCAGCGAACATTGGCATACATGTTTCTGTTGTGTTCCTGATTCTCTTTCATGTTTTATACCTAGGAGTTGAATTCTTAGCCCACAGGTTAATTCCATGTTTTCACTTTGTGAGAAGCTGTCAAACTATTTTATCCTTGCTAACATTTACTCTTTTCCATCTTTAGCCATTCATTTTCCTATTTGTAGCCATCCTAAAAACTCAGGCCAGCAAGTCAGTTATGACTCATAGTGACCCACTGTGGGTTTCTGAGACTATAACTGTTTACAGGAGTAGAAAGCCCAGTCTTTGTCCCAAGGAGATATTGGTCGTTTCGAACTGCCGACCATGCGAATCGCAGGCCAACGTTGAAACCCTACACCAGAATTGGTATCTCATTTTTGATGTGCATTTCCCTGATGATTACTGTGATGCTGAGCATCATTTCATGTGCTTGCTGGCCATTTGGATAGCCCAGTGCTCCTCAGTCTTTTGACATTGACCAGATCCAGAAAACAGGAGCCAATTGGTCCATGCTCATTTCAAATTGGTCTCTTTCTGGATTTACACATGAGAATAGGATAAGCATTGTATGCCCTTGGATAATCCTAGTAGGAATTCTTCTCTACCTTCAAAAGAAAAGTATGCCTTACCAAATTTGGGAAGGTTTGCAGAGAGATTCATTGCAAACAGTATCTTAATATCTTATAGGATTCTAATAAATTAGTAATCTTGGATTCTTTATTTTTTCATTGACTATAGAGGGAAGTGTCCCTTACTATTATTTTCATAGTTTTGTAATACTCTTGTAATGGTAAAAAATAAATAATACTTTAACACATCATTTTTGATGAACAGATGAGCTAGAAAGAAACTCAACAGAGATACAGATGATCCAACAGTCAACCAACTTGACATCATAGGCATATACAGAACTTCCCACCAAACAGCAGTCCATTCCGTAGACATTCTTCTACAGTACACCTGGCTCATCCTTCTGAATAGACTATTGTAGACCACAAAGCAAACCTCAAACCCTTCTTAAAGTCATTGAGATGGTGCAGAGTGACTTGTGCAATCACAGTGCTATAAGAGTAGAAATTAACAATAGGAAGAACAAATAACTGAATAAAAAAAATGACTGGGTAATAGAAATTCAAAATAAAATAATAAGGAAACATTTTAAATCTGACTCTAAATTCACATATTTAAAAAAGAATTCCTTTCACATTACATCTTAGAATCTATCTGAATGTGATATTTTTTCTATATGATTTCTGTTCTAACACCATTTACTGAAAAGTGTATCCGTTTGCTGTTGAACTCAACTGCCTCTGACATTTAGCAAATTTTAGCTTGTGTTGTTTTTCCTTTTTCTCCTGGGATTTTTACTGTTTTTTTCTTCTTTGCTATTTACATATCCTAATGTCAATGATGGATTGTTTTAATTACGTTGGTTTGATAATGATTCCCGATAGCTGTTAGGATAATTCCCTTATCCTCAGACTGATCCTGACATGTCTTTCTTGACATGTCTTCTATTTTTAAGTGCAGCATTAGCTTTGTGGATTTCCATGGGAAAAAAAACACCTCTGTTGGAATTCTGTTTGAAATTGCCCAGAGTTGACAGGTCAATTTGGTCTGAATTTGTGACTTCATTCATGCTGTCATTGGAGCCTAATCATTTTTTTAATTTGTTATTTTGTGTTTTCAATATTGTTTTAGTAATTTCCCCTTAACATTAATGAGGCAAAAATAAGGATAAGAACTTGTCCTAGCAGCTTTCAATAATCATTATAAACCCACATTAGTAAAAGAACCTATTTCTTACGGTTTTGATTCATAAGTGAAGCTGCTGTGTCATTCTCTTGAGTTGCCTTGGTGTCATCTGGCTCCCAAGGTTACACTCAACCTGTGTTTTTCAGCTTGCAAGCAGTACTTTGAAAAGTATCCAGGAGACCATGAACTCCTTTGGGAAGTTGAAGGTGTTGGACACTGGTACCAGAGAGTACCAGTTACTAGAGCACTACAGAGGGAATCACTTAAACTTACAGGTAAGAATGCTCCCCGTATTCAAGTTCAGCTTAAAAAGCAATGAGTGATTGTTAAAGTGGCAAGAAAAGCAAGGGATCAAAGGCAGTGTCGAGCCCACCCCACCCCATCCCACCCCTGACGTCACTCTGAGGTGGTTTGTATTTGCCCAATTCTGCTGCGTACATTGATGAGGAGACTGCCATACCTAGATTTTCAGCATCCATCTGTCTAGGCTGCTTTTCCAGGCTCTTACGAGCATCCGTACAGATAAGATGACTATTAAAACCCAGTAGATACTGATTGGTTAAGAATTTTTAAAATTCTTCTGCATACAGCAGTTTCTCAAACTGAAGCCAAAAGACCAACATTGGGAGAATATGGCCTTGCGTCTGTCCCAGGATATGAAGCCAAAATTGGAGACCGTCCATCTGGTGATGTGCAGCGGACTGTAGGTACACCCCCTGTCTTTTGTGGGAAGGCTGTTTTGTTGCCCTGTCTCTGTTTCCTTGGTGGTGGTGGTTAGGGGCCATGCAGTGGGGTCCGACTTACAGCCACCAGTGTCCTACCAAAGGACACACTGCCCAGTCCTGTGCCATCCCCACCGTTGTTCTCATGTTTGAGCGCCTTGCTGCAGCCACTGTGCCCGTCCATCTCCCTGGGGCCTTCTTCTTTGCGCCTCCTTTTCCTTGGTACCATATATATGCCTGTTGATGATGTCGGAGGAAAGTGTAATTTATTCAAGATTAAGAGACTGGCGTGTTGCCTGTTGTGCTAAGAAGGCACTAATTTATTCAAGATAATTGTATAATTTGCAGTGATACTATCCAAAAGTTCAGAATTTAAAAAGGATTTAATTTTCTTTGTTTTTAATCATCTTACCAGTATGATGTTAACCTGTTTGCTGACACTTGCAGTAATCTGGAAACCACAGATAATTATACCAGAAAATGAAAACCTGAAATCCTACCCTTAGTTATTAGTCACGATTAACATTTGGTGTATGTATTGAGTAGTAGATATTAAATGTATCTATACTTTCTTTGCTTTTATCTTGTTATGTTGTTGTGTCTGCTCTTCTTCATTATTGTAGTATTGTAACCATTTTCCGTGCCATTTCTGTTGAAGCACATGCTTGCTAAACAGCATGCCATCATTTAGCTCATCAATAAAGAATATTTACGTAAAGATTCACATTTATTAGTGGCCTGAATTGGACACATTTGTATGTGAATTTTTGTGCCTTCTAGCTATTTTGTTGTCCATATAAATTCCTTGAAGTGGAATTATCAGTAGTTCAAAGTTTGTGAAATTGTGGAAAGTGTCAGACTAAAAAATGGGTCTTTGACAGACGTAATACATTTTTCAGGCATTAGTTATCCTTAACAGTGGAAGGATAGTTCTATTACACTGTACTCCAGAGGACTGATTTCTCTAAAGAACTGATGTTTTGTGCTACTTAAAATAATTACTTAAAATATGGGTCTGCCGATGATACTGGGGAAGTTATTTTAATGCAGTTTTGATTTGATGGCATATATTGTAGTCATATCTTCTTTGTATGTGACTGAATATATTTTTTAGTGACTCTTGGGTAGTGTGTGTACATTCATGTGCAATTACATTTCAGAAGGCACTTTGAGGGCTTTATCTGTGCTTATGTCTTGCCTTGATTGGTATAAGACTTGACTATTTGAGTGCAGCTTTTAGTTTTAAATTGTTTATTGATTACACATGATAATGGGTGATACTTAAATTCCAACTCCACCTATAATTTTAGCCACTACCATTATTCAATTTCAATTCATAGCATAGGATGCACCAACAACCATCTTTTATTATTAAATAAACCCTGTAACTTGCTTGGGTGACCATACCATTGCAACGGTGAACTCCAGGTTGCACCCAGTACCTGTCAGCTCAGCTACAACCACACTTTCTGAAAGCCATGGCTCCACTGCCCACGCAGGCTTCCAAGGTCACATCGAAGGATATTTCAAACCCTCCTGGCATTAGCCTGCAGCAGTGCTGTCCTTCACACTGTTGGGCAGTTTGTCAAGATGGCTTAAGGGTAGACTAACTTTACACAGCACATTAAAACAAAACAAAAATACGTTTATTCCGTTAGTAGCATGGCCACACAAAAAAAGAAAATCTACATTAGAACTCTTTGTTGGAAGACTACACTTTCCACAGAACCAAAGTTAAGATAACCTGTTATACAGTTCGTTACAAATACAGTCCTCAGATGCTTTTGCTCATTCACGTAAGTATTGCCTAACACGTGTCTTCTTTATAGCAGCTCGGCTCTGCCCCACTGTGCGTGCTTGAGTGAGTTCACAAATCTGCTGGAGCCTGCAGTTTCCGCATCACTTAGCTGGCTCTCCTCTCCTGCTAACCCTTGTTTTCTGGCAGTCGTTGAAATCCCTGCCACTGCCATAGCTCCTGCCACTGCTTGAACCACCGTAGCCACCTCGGTTTTGTGGTTCGGCAACGTGTTGACCTCCATCACCGTAAGGGCCGGAGTTTCTGCCTCCAAAGTTTCCTTCCTTCTTTGGTCCAAACTTGGAAGATTGATTGTTGCAATTGCCCAAATCATTGTAACTTCCTCCTCCTCCAAAATTGCATTCATCATGACCAAATCCATTATAACCATCCCCACTGCCACCATATCCACCACTGCCACCCAAGCGACCACATCCACTGAAGTTTCCACCCCTGACCAAAGTTGTCATTCCCACCAAAACCACCGCCATGGCCACCACTGACATTTCCAGAACTGCTTCGACCTATTTGGCTGGAAGAGCCACTGGCCATGTCTTGTTTCAGCAGGGCTTTCCTTACTCCCCAGTCGTGGCCCTGCACGGTAGGACAGTCTCATCTACAGAGTCCTGGTCATCAAGTGTCACAAAAGCCAGGCCCCTCTTCTTGCCACTGACTTGATCGCTCATGATTTGAATTACTTCAGTTGTCCGTATTGCTCAAAAGCATCTTGTGGGTGGTGCTCTTCAGTGCCTTCTCTGAAGCCCCCAGTAGAGCTCTTTTTCACGGCTCAAGGGGCACCTGGTCTTTGAGAGGCTTCTCCTGAGACAGCCAGCCCTGCGGTTCCAAAGCTCTTCCATCTCCCTGGCTGGCCTTGCATTCATGGCTGTGTACCCCTCCTCCACAGTCCAGTTAGTGGCAAACCCAAAGCCTCCAGAGCCCTTGGTGTTTGGATCCCTGGTGACCACATGGTCTGAGCGCCCCCTAATGCTCAGAATGGCTCTGCAGACGCTCCTTCCTCGTTTCAAAGCTCCACCCTTCCATGCAGAGTCTCTGCAGTTGCTCGGCCTCTTTAGGACTTAGACATGGGGTGGCGGACACGGAGGACCACTAAGGATGCTTCTTCCACCATGGCATCCACAGGCAGAAACCTTGAGTGAAACATTCGGAAACTTTTAAAGGATGATATGATTAATAGTACCCAGTGGGCTGCACATTTTAAGGTCAGCGGTTCGAAACCACAAGTTCCTAGGGAGAAAGACAAGGCTTTCTACTCCCGTAAAGAGTTTTAGTCTTGGAAACTACCACAGGGTGGTTCTATCCTCTTTTTCTTCTTTTTAAAAAAGGTTTTATATATATATATACCATAGTGAATGAAGGGGGAAGTGCAGAGTGGAGACCCAAAGCCCAAGTGTCGGCCACTGGAAATCCCCTCATAGAGGGGTTTAGGAGAGGAGACGGGTCAGTCAGGGTGTGAGGTAGTACCGATGAAGAACACAGCTTTCCCCCAGATCCTGGGATGCTTCCTCTCCCTAACTACCAGGATCCGAATTCTACCTTGCAGGGCTGGATAGGGCAGATGTTGTATACTGGTACATATGAGGGCTGGAGGCACAGGGAATCCAGGGTGGATGATACCTTCAGGACCAGGGATGTGAGGGGCGATACTGGGAGAGTGGAGGGTGAGTGGGTTGGAAAGGGGGAACTGATTACAAGGATCCACATGTGACCTCCTCCCTGGGAGATGGATGGCAGAGAAGGGGGGAAGGGAGACTCCGGATAGGGCAAGATATGACAAAATAACAATCTGTGGATTATCAAGGGCTCATGAGGGAGGGGGGAGCGGGGAGGGAGGGGTAAAAAAAAAGAGGACCTGATGCAGAGGGCTTAAGTGGAGAGCAAATGCTTTGAGAGTGATTAGGGCAAAGAATGTACGGATGTGCTTTATACAATTGATGTATGTATATGTGTGGATTGTGATAAGAGTTGTATGAGCCCCTAATAAAATGTTTTAAAAAAAAAAAGGTTTTTTTGGTTCTACCCTCTTCTGTAGGGTCGCTAGGGTTGGCACCACTCGATGGCAATGAGTTTCTTATGGGAAGTTAGAATTTTTCATCTACATGTGGAGCTTCAAACTTCAACATATGTTCTATTATAGTCCAGAAATCAAGGGAATATTGTGGAGGTGGAAGAATGTACTCCTCCCATATATGTAATGATAGCAAGTTATTTACTTTGACATTAAGTCGCCACATAATTTACACCTATGTGTATAATGCTACAACTGCACTCTAAGAGGCAAACCCCACATTTATCACGGAATGAATACTGGGACCGGCGTGAAAACTGTTCTCGCTTGGAAATGGAGCTAGGATTCACCTGTCCACATTTCTGTTCCTCCTCTCCTGCTTGCTTCAGGGCCAAAAGCTCTTTCAGATCCTAGCCACCAAAGTGAGGTCAGACCTCATTCTCGGCTCTCCTGAGCAAACAGTGCTGAGGCCAGGTCATCAGAGAACAGCTAGCGAGAGGTGCAGGAGTCTGCATTGGTGTGTGTGTGTCTGTCTGCTTCTCTCATGTCTCGTCTGTCTGTGTCACTCACTAGAAGAAAGCCCTACTTTTTTCATCTACTTCCTATGTAGCCATGTCCTTATCACCCAGACACACAGACCTAGGTCAGCACTAACCGACTCTGTCAGCCTCTAATGTCCCATTCCTCCAGGAGGTTCATTAATCCTCTAGAACAGCTCAAAATAGTTACATGCCACCTACTTAGACTTTAAATAAACCACTTATAGCCAGAAAGGATACAACTTAGAAAGACCCATCAGGCCAGGTCAGGGAGAGGTCCCAGCGTGAGGCTCCCGTTGGACACAGGTACCTGCTTCACTGTCCTATGCATAGACCTTCTCTCTGAGACAGCAGCTCCCAGAGAGAGCTCTGAGGCTAGAGTCCCCCGTCATTTGGGAACTCGAATACGAGAGGGTACCTAAAAAGCCCGGGGAAAAGCTGCACCGGGCCACGCTGCCGTAGTACACATTTTTCCTGATATGCGCCCGTCCAGCTCTGAGTTAGTGCACCCAGTGACATCACCTGGGAAGGGCATCCCTGGTCATAGTGAATTTTTTTCATAAAAGCAGTTTTGCTTAAACCTCATTTTTTGTGATGGCAAATTTAACAGAAGAGTGTGGCTGTGAAATTTTGCTTCTGCTCGGGGAAAAATGTGATGTTGAACACAGCTTATAAGGATAGGGCTATGGGAAAAACTCAAGTGTACGAATGGTTTCTCATTTCAAAAAAGGTGAAGTGTCGATTGATGACAAACTTCATTCTCGACATCTGTCAGCGTCCCGAACAGACAAAAATGTCAACTCATAGTGCATTTGGAGTTTGTTCCACCAGGTCAGACTGTTAATCAAGCTTTCTATTTAGAGAGTAGAATCTGAAAAATTGCATAATGGTGTGCGATAAAAAAGGCCTAGTTTGTGGCAGACGGGACTGTTTTTGCCATCACGACAATGCACCTGTTCACACAGCCACTTGAGTGTGCCAGTTTTTGGTAAAAAACAGCCACCTTACTCACCTGACCTTGTTCTGTGAGACTTCTTTTTGTTTCTGCGAATAAAGAGGGACATGACAGGACAGCGATTTGACGACACAGAGGAAGTGAAAAAAACAAACCAAGGGACTTGTCAGTTGTCCAAACAGATGGGTTTGAAAAATACTTCCAGAAGTGGAATTGGAGATTTGACAAATGTATCAAGTGTAATGGAGAGTACTTTGACAGTGAGATGGTTGTCTTGTAAAAAAATTTAAATACATAGCTTTGGAAAAAAATTCCTTTGGGGGGTGGTGCTACTACCCCGTCTGTTTAGGATCTTCCTGCATAGTTAGGATCAGTGCATAGGCATGCCTGCATCGTGCTCCCTCCCTTCTGAAGGTCATAGGCCTGCTAGGTGGGACTGCGTGGCTCCTACCTGGCAGGCTATTCTAAAATAACACAGCGCACCTTAGTTGTTCAAGCGCTTTTCAAAAACAGGAAAAGAAAGCCCGAGCCTAGTGCTTTGTCTCACAGTGGTGTTTGAAAAGCCAGCTGTCATCAAGTCACTCCAACTCTTGCATGTCAGAGTAGATCTGAGGGTTTTTTAATTATTGCAACAAGTTTGATGGGGAATGGGCCCCATGAAAAACTGTTTAGAGACTGATCAAGCATTTAAAAAATCATTTTATTAAGGGCTCATACAACTCTTACCACAATCCATATGTACATCAATTGTGTAAAGCACATTTGTACATTCATTGCCCTCATCATTCTCAAAACTTTTGCTCTCCACTTAAGCCCCTGACATCAGCTCTTCATTTTCCCTCTCTCTCCCTGCTCCCGCCTCCTTCATAAACCCTTGATAATTTATAAATTATTATTTTGTCATATCTTACACTGTCCCATGTCACCCATCAACCACTTTTCTGTTGTCCGTCCCCTAGGGAGGAGGTTTTATGTAGTTCTTTGTAATCGGTTCTCCCTTTCCACCTCACCCGCCACCCTCCTGGTATCGCCACTCTCACCACTGATCCTGAAGGGATCATCCACCCTGGATTTCCAGTTCTAATCTGTACCAGTGTACACCCTCTGGTCTAGCCGGATTTGTAAGGTAGAATTGGGATCATGATAGTGGGGGGGGGGTGTAGGGGGGAGCATTTAAGAACTAGAGCAATGTTATGTGTTTCATCGTTGCTACACTGCACCCTGACTGGCTCATCTACTCCCTGCGATCCTTCCGTAAGGGGATGTCCAGTTGCCTACAGATGGGCTTTGGGTCCCCACTCCACACTTCCCCTCATTCACAATGATATGATTTTTTGTTCTTTGATGCCTGATACCCGATCCCTTCAACACCTCGTGATCGCATAGGCTGGTGTGCTTCTTCCATGTGGACTTTGTTGCTTCTGAGCTAGATGGCCACTTGTTTATCTTCAAGCCCTTAAGACCCTAGGTTCTATCTTTTGATAGCTGGGCACCATCAGCTTTCTTCATAGATGTGAGTTCTTAATGGCTGATTTTTCATTTGTAGATCATCAGGCCTTCCTTTCAAGGTGCTTCTGGGTAGATTTTAACCTCTTAAAATGTTTGTATCACTCATGGACCCCAAATGGCATATTAGAATATATTATACTGGAGCTGCTTTCTAAGGTTAAAGCTCAAAAAACCAAATAAACGAGCTCAAATTCACAGTCATTAAGTCGTTTCTACCTTATACTGACCGTATAGAACAGGATAGAATGGCCTCTGGGGTTTCCAAGGCTTTCAATCTTTTTCGGGAGTGGAAAACCTCATCTTTGTCCTGGGGAGTGGCTGGTGGCTTTGAACTGCTCATAGCAGCCTGCGCATAACCCACCATGCCACCAGGGAAGGCTTCGTAGGGTAAGGTTGGCAGATAACATTAAAAAAAAATTTTATTATAGAAATTCTTATCTACATGTTTTTTCATATTTCAGCTGAGCATGTTAACTGGAGGCACAGCGCTGAGCCTGACCAGCTCTCTCGGGAATGTACGAAGTAGTCACTGAGTGGACTTTGAAGGCAGAGCAGGAGTTCTCTGTCGAGTTGTTAGGATATTCTGCACAGTTATGGCACGCAGAAACCCACGGAGTGTAGGAGAAAATGGCATGTTTGGGGAACTGCAAGCAGTCCGGTCCGGTAGAAGAACCGAAAGAGAAGAGATCCCATTATAAGAGGCCATTTGAAGAAGACGAGAGTTGGTGTTCTGTGCACTGGTCAACCACAAAGGCTCTGGGGCCCAGGCACAGGAGCCGCATGACTTGGGATTTAGAAACATCACTGTCAGAAAGTTGGAGGAGAGTAGGCGGATGGGGTTAGAAGGAAGGCCACCAGCGAGAAAACTCTTGGAATGCGCCTTGTTGATGATATAGGGATGTACGAAAGCAATGCTCAGCCCACAGAATACGAGAGTTTTCAGAGTTAAACTTGGCAGGCTTTGTGACTGGCTGAATGAAGGGTAAGAAGAAGTCATGACTGCCTCACTGGCTTCTGGGTAGAATTGCTGGCCATCAGGCAAGATCGAGAGTGATGTGAGGGAAAAGGTGCAGAGTTCCGTCTGGTTGTGTTGGATGTGAAATCGGGGGAACATCCACTAGGAGATGAGACTCGTTAGAAACCGAGCTTTGGAAGTCAGGAAAAAGTTTGGAGAGTTTTAAATTATGTATTGACTTCATCAGCGAATAGATGTGAAGCCAAGAGAGAAGGTAGAATTATACCAGGAGGGCTTGTGCACGAGAAGGGAAGGCCGCAGAGGACTCAATACTAGGAGTCTGCAGTATGTCAGACCTAGAAATGCTCTCATACATCCACCGAGGCAACAGTATAATCTTTTTCATACTGTGACTTTTGTTTAAATGGATGTAGCAAAGAATATACAAATGCTATTTGAAAACATTTTAACCTGTGAATGAATTAGATTCTTGGTGCCGGGGATGTGTTTAAATCATTGGATTTTGATCTCTATCTCTTGTTTTAGATTGACTCCCTAAAAGATACCTTTGCCAGCACTTCTGAAGGTAAGACATTCATCAAATCTCTCCGTAAGTGTCTGAGACAGTATGAGCAGTGAGAGAGAGAGAGAGAGAGAGACAGCCAGCAAGTCAGTGTCCTAAGTGAGGACGTTTCCTGCTGAAAAATCTCGTTGTGAGTTCTCCTGGCACCACTCCCACAGATTTTGTTTTGGGAACCCTAAGGAAGCTGTGGTACCTCTGTCTCCCTGTGTCTTCACCTGTCACATAGGGACAGTCATGCCCACCTTATCAACCTCGTATTACGGGGAGAGAACATGTGTGAGAAGGGCTTTGCAAAGCATGGGATTGTGAAGAATGACTCTCGACAGAGTTACTTCATATTTTCGAAACACACTGATGTGTTTCTGTAGCTGGGCGTCTGTGAGGGAAAGGGTGGATCTTCCTGATGCTGGGGTACATGTACGCTGCCACAGTCTGGGGGGTTCTCTGTGTGGAGTCGGTGGCGCATTTAAAGGGCTTTTGCTTCAGGGCGGTTTTGCTGTTCTTCCCCTCAGGTCACAGTAGTAAGGCTCCTGTTTCCACTCGTAGTCGAAGCGGTCATCTCAAGCGGCCAAAGATTGGGAAGAGGTTTCAGGATCCTGAATTTAGTACTTCTCAAGGAGATGAAGAAAAGACTCCCCAGACATCACCTGCAGCTGCAATAAACAAGTAAATGTTTTAGATTTTCTTTTACTCTCGTTTACGTATTCTTATTGTCGTGTTATCGGTGTTGAGTGTGCGGGTGGAAGCCTTTGATGTAGCAATGCCCTTGGGTGTGGAAGATTGTATTTGCAGCCTCCTACGGGGTCACCGGTGCCACTGAGCAGTGTGGGGTCAGGGTGTCAGAGAACTCTGGCAGCGTTACAGGGAGAGCAGCTAGTGAACGGGCCGAAGAAATCCATAGATTAATCTCTCATCCTGGTGGTGAGGGAAACGATTCTAATGGTTTTATTGTCCACACTAAGTCCTTATCACCCATTGTGAACTTTGAGTTCAGTGGTAGCTGCTGTGGTTTTTGGTCATGCTAAGGTTTAGTTAAGTTTTAGATCCCCTGGTTGTGACTTTATTGCGGACTCACTTGGCTAGGCTCTGGGATAGATAGTATTTTCAAATTAGTGGTCACAATACCCAGTGCCGCCAGTTCCTCCAGGAACTTGGGAGCTAATTGGACCTGGAGAGCGTTTGGGTCAGCCCTTTATCCTATCTTCCTCTGAAGCTCAAAGAAGGCAAGATCTTCACATTTTAAATAAAATTAGATCTTTATCCCAGTTGTCCTATAAATTGTTCCTAAGTTACCCTTTAGTTAATATGTAGCTCTACTATGTTAGTTATCAAATTAATTTGCACAGGGAGAGAGTTAATTACCTAGATTTTATTATGTAAATGTTTTGATGAAAATGCGTGCTCCTGAAAATACATCAACACCATTGCCATTGAGTCAGTCCCTGCTCTTAGTGATCCCGTTTAGGGTCAGCTGTACGTCGTTATTGGAGAAGACAGTCTCGATGCTCCTCCGTGGGGTAGCTGGTGAATTTGAACCCACAGCCTTGTGGTTAGCAGTCGTAATGATTACCTGACATTGCCACTGGGGCTCCTTGGCTAAAGGCAAGAACTGGTAAATATTTAAGTCCAGGAAGTTGTGAAGAGAACAAGAGTTTAGATAGCTCAGCTGCTCAGTGAGCAACAATTTGACACATACCCTTTTCAGAAGAAAATGTCGTCAAATATTTTAAATGGAACATCCTAGAAATATTGTGACTGTTTGCTTTTCTTAAGACGCCATGCTTGAATGCTTACTCAGGTGCTTGAAAGCTCTCATGAATTCCATTCTGACTCAACAACCCGATAGGACATAGAAGAACTGTCTCCCGCAAATCCTCATGGGAGCAGAAAGCCTCATCTTTCTCCCGTGGAGCAGCTGGTAGTTTTGAACTGCTGACCTTGCAACTGGCAGCCCAATGTGTAACCCACTATGGTATACAAGACACTATTGGGAACAAAACAAGACAAGTAAAGAGTGTTGTGTGATTTGGGATAGTCCAAAGTTCTGTGAATGCTGGTGATTAGGTTCAGTCTAATTGGGGAAGTTCAGTTTGGAGGTTGCATTTGGATCAGAACCACAAAGAGAAGTAGAAATTCAACAAGGAGAGATGGGATAGAAGACTTTGTAGGCCCACTGCCTATTTTTCTAAATATAATTTTACTGTGAATAAAATACATAAGCTTATTATATATTGTGTAGGTTGCTCCTATGTTACAATAGGGAAGTTGAGTAGTTGAAATTGAATGACCTGCAACAGCTAACTTATCTGACCCTTTATGGAAAAAGTTGCTTACCCCTGATCTAAACTAGCCCTGTCCAGCATAGCTTCCCACAGCTCAGTATGCGAGTCAATAGCCAGTGAGGCTCTTGAGCTCTCGAGATGTGGCTCGTGAAGTTTTAGCTTAATTTTCCTTTTACGTAATTGAAATGTAAAGGGCAATGCTCATCGTGGTTGCCGTGCTGGGCCGCGCAGAGCCAGACGAAGGAGTATCATGAGCAAAGGCCCAGAGCTGAGACATGCTAAGGAGGCCTGATGTCAGAGGTGAGAGAGAAGCGCAGACAACTATCGAGTTTCTGAGCGGGGCCAACAGGCACAGGTGTCCCAAACTGCTCAAGGATGTGCAGGAAGTCAAGATGAGTTGGGAGGTGATTACGGTGTCCAGAGAACATTGATGATGGATGAGGATATGTTTGAAAGACATTTCAGAGGTAAAACTCAACCATGTAGTTTGTTCTTATTCGAACTGACAAGGACCATATTAAATGATTATGCCAGTGCTGAGGTACTGGCTGGAAACCCATGCTGTGCCGGGTCACCTGGGAAGTGCCAGTTCTGGGAAGACAGGAGTAGCTTGGAAGAAGGGTGTAGCTTTCACACAATGAGAAATTGTTGATGTTACTGGTCGGACTGGAGAACAAGCTGGGAAGAGGGAGCAAATTTGTACAAGGATCATCAGGTTGGTTTTAGACCTGGAAAGTCGGGAACAAGTTGTTCACCAAACAACACTCTGTGATTCTCCAAAGTGTTATCTTTGAAGAAAGCGTTTTAGGAATTTTATATTCATCCTCACTCTAACCAGTTGGAATGGCTGATGAATGGCCGTGTTTCAGGTTCGAGTCTGCTGCACGTACATCGGAGAGTTCAGACGACTCCCTGGAGGAGCCGGAAGAGAGCGTGGCTGAGTTGGAGGATGAGAGCGGTGATAAGGACACACAGCCAGCACCAGAAGGCCAGCCACGCCTCGAAAAGCAAGCTGGGGGAAAGGTACGTGAGCACCGGTGCAGCCAGCTGCATCAAGGTAAACGTGCGTGTGGGGCTTGTAAAGCACAGGCTCTTAGAACGTGCACCGTCGATTTCAGTCTTAGTAGAAATGCTATTTAGTCCTGAAAAAAGGATAGATCTTCTGAGTGGGCAGGTAAAATGTGGTACATGGATACCATGAACTTTGCCTCAGCCATCCAGAGAATGGAAGTCCTGACCCATGTAACAACGTGGATGAACCTTGAACACATTCCCAGTGAAATAAGTCAGCCACAGAGGTACAGATGTATGATTTCACGTATATGAAGTTCCGTATATACTTGTGTATAAGCTAATTTTTTCAGACATTGGATATGATGTAAGTCCCGGGATTTCCGTTGTCACAAACACAACCCCTGCCGAACTGTGTCTTTAGGAATCTCCAGTAAGTTAGAGGAGGTGCAGTGGTTCTCATTGAGGTGTACTTCCATGCGGAAGGAACCCTGGGGGTGTGGTGGCTGAACCCACCAGCAGAGCCGGCATTAGAAAAACACCTCCTCAGGGAGGGAGTGGTTGGCAAACAAACTTAAGTAAAAGCATGTGTTACTCGTATAAAATACGATGTCCTTTAGTGTATGTAAATATATATTTGCGGTCTGTTTCTCTCAGATTATACTGTACATCCCTTCGGGTAGCTGTGTCAGTCATTCAACAATGTTGTTCTTGCGAGCTGTCAAGTCATTCCCCACTCATCGCCACCTTCTGTGTAACACAGAAGGAAACACGAGCCTAGCTGGCCTGTGGCATCTTCACAATTGTTCTTGTGTTCAAGCCCATTGTTGCAACCACTATGTCCATCCACCTTGCTGAGCGCCTTCCTCTTTTTCACCATTCCTCTACCCAGCATGATGTCCTTCTCCAGGGACTGGTCTTTCTTGACAAGTCCAAGGCACATGAGACTAAATTTGCCATCCTTGTCTCTAAGAAACATTTTGGCTGTCCTTCTGAGGCAGATCCGTTGGTTCTCTTGGGAGTTAGTTGGTCCATGGTGCTTCAATATCCTCTCCCCAGCGCCATCATTCAGATGCACTTACTCTTCTTAAGCCTTCCTCATGCAGTGCCCACTCTCAAATCTGTCTGAGGCCCTTGGAAATACTTTGACTTGGCTCAGGCAGACCTTAGTCTTCAGATTCACATCCTTGTTTTTCAAACTTTCAGGAGTCTTGTACAGAAGATTTACCCAAAGCAGGCCTTTGCTGAATCACGTGACTGCCACTTCCATTAGCTTTGTGTTTGGATCCAAGCAAGGTGAAATCCTTGACAGCTTCAACATCAGCCTTTTCTGCATTTGTCGTGATGTTACCTATTGGTCTATCAGTGAGGATTTTGGTTTTCTTGACATTGAGTTGTACTGCATATGGAAGGCTGCAGTCCTTGATCGGCATCAGCAAGGGCTTCAAGTCCTCGCTTTCAGCAAGCAGGGTTGTGTTATCTGCACATCACAGGATGTTAATAAGCCTTCCTCCAACCCTGATGCCACAATCTTCTTCATATAATCCAATTTCTCTGATCATTTGCGGAGCATTTGGATGGAATAAGTATGGTGAGAGGATATAAGCCTGCTGCACATCTTTCTTGGTTTTTAAAGCATGCCGTGGTCTCTTGTTCTATTAGAATACTGCCTTTAGATCCATGTACAAGTTCAGCAGGAGCACAATGAAGTGTTCTGAATTCCCATTCTTCTCAGTTACCCAGAGTCTGTTTGGACCCACACAGATGCCTTGGCACTGTCAGTAAAACAAACATCTTTCAAGTGTCCTCTGCTTTGATCCAAGATCCATCTGACACTAACCATGATAGCCCTCTTCTGATTCTGGCCCGAATCTCTGGCAGTGTGGCAGTTACATACTCTTCTGTCAACTTGAGCAAAGGGGTGGAGTCTAGCCTGTCAGTTACATCATAGCCAATGATACCTCTGTGTGTGCATGGCCTTTACCTGAGGATTTGGGGAATTCCTGTCTTCTTCCCTCTGCTACACATTCCTGTTGACTAGCCACATGGAGCTATGCTGATGGCAGCCACAGAACTGGAATTGGAGGAGCCATGTGGAGACCCATACCAGCACTGAGATGCTTCCACCAGCACTGGATCCACAAGACTTTGCAACCACTGGCCTGTGAGCTTCCTGCATTGGGCATCATTGCGTGTGTTGTGTGAATCTGAAGAGGAATTTATGGATTGGTATCGGACAGATGAGCTAATATTGGACTTAGGGACTTGATCTTGCCTAGGCTGGGTTGTTTTCTTTTTAAAATTATTTTATTGGGGGCTCTTAAAACTCCTGGCACAATTCATACATCCATCTATTGTGTCAAGCACATTTGTACATATGTTGCCATCATCATTCTCAAAACATTTTCTTTCTACATGAACCCTTGGTATATATTATATATAACCCCCTCTGAGGTTATATTTTCATGTCTTACACCGACCACTGTCTCCCTTCACCCACTTTTCTGTTGTCTGTCCCCTCAGAGGGGGTTATATGTAGATCACTGTGATTGGTTAGGATGTTTTCTTAATGTACAATTACTCTTTGATATAAAGCTCTCTGATACATATATGAGTGTCTCTGGATTTGTTTCTCTAGTCTACCCAGACTAACACAGGTGGCTCTTGGACAGCACCGCCAGTCTGTCGGTTTGTGTACTGCAGTGGCTTGTGTGTGGCTGTGATGCTGAAAGCTATGTCACTGGTGTTTCAAATACCAGAAGGCCACCAAACGTGGACAGGTTTCAGCAGAGCTTCCAGACTAAGAACCACTGAAAACCTTAAGAATAGCATGGAAACATTGTAAGATACTGAAAAGACCTCCGAGCATTCAGTAATACATAGAGAATATACCTTTGTAGATCATCAGGGATAACTCCCATTTCAACTTCTATGGCTTCTTACCTTGATTGACTACGCTTTCTTCTTCAAAATTATCTAGTTTTTGGCTTCATAACACCACCATATTTTGGATTCTTGGTTTTCCCGTTGCCGAATGTGTGTGTTGGGCGAGGAGGTCCGGTAGGTGCAATTGTATACCAATAATAAGTAAAGATTATAGTAAAGCCATAGAGAGCATGAGAGATAGAGGAGAGATTGAATTAATGGAGTCAGACACAGTTCATGGTCACCTCAGCCCCGCTTGGTGGTCCTCATGGGGGGAGCCCAGCCATGAGAGCTGGAGAGAGCCTCAACTTTATTGCTAACCAACGGTTCTATATCCTTCGGGAAGCGTGGTTACAGGTGACCACACATCACAGGAAGGGGCAGTACAACAGGCATACACATTGTAAGAAGGGGATGTATGATAGGCATAAGCGTGTCAGGAAGGGGTGAGCGAGGGGTGTGCCCATCGGAATGGGAGGGACTTAGGGGTATACATGTGACAAGATGAGTGGACCCTAGATTCATGATGGTGGCCTAACCTTGGTCACCCTTGGGCAGGTTTCACCTGTCTGGTGTCTTCTACAAGGAAACACTGTCCTTATCAGAAGGGAGTGGGCCCTTCTTATTGTGGGATAAACAGTGGTGTCTGCTTGATCTAGATGGCTGATAACCTTTAGGGAGAATGACCCTGACCTACTTCCAATGACCTCCAAGTGTATAGTCATTTGCAAGCAGCTAACTTTGGCTTATATTTGGGGGAGACAACTTGGGAGAAATCCTTCTGTTTCCCACAGTGTGTGTGTTACTTCCTTTTGTTCACTCTTCTCCTCCTTGTTCCCTCATTGTGGAAGAGCCAGTTCTGGACGTTCTGATCTGTGGGTCATGGTCTCTCTCTTGAAAATGCATCTCATGGCTTCAACTGAAACACTGGGTGACTGTTATCCTCGATGTCAGTTCCATACGAAATTTCTCCTTAGACAGATGGCTTTGTAGCATCTTAAAGTAAAAATCATTCTGTTTTTACTGTTTCTGGATGGGATCTGTGTTTCACATTTTTCATTTATTCTCCAACCTAAAACTCAAGGGAGTGTCACGGCTCTCATTTCTAGTAACTCACCAACATTCTGCATATTTTTTCTTTTTTTTTTTCTCTTATATTCTACCTTTTAAAATTTCTCCCACCCTTGTTGGGCTTCTGATGAGTTTTGTTATAATTGCCTTCAGTGTGCAGTCTAGTCTGTATATATAGACAGATTAAATGTCTAAATCTCTGGTATCAAAATTTGTCTTGGGAATTTTTCTTCTGTGTGTCCTCAGTGGTCCCATACAATCCAGTCCAGTATTTCTGAATACGTCTGCATCCTTTCTAGTTATTAGACCATTACTAGAAATAACTAGAAATGCAAAGAAGCTTCCAAAAATTCATGGAAAAATTCAACCCAAAGATAATAGAATTTCCCCGCAAATTTTTGGAGGCCTCATCATATTTCATGTTACCTAGGAGTCTTGTAAATAGGCAAACATTCAAAGAATGTGAGAGGGTAACCCCGCCCCTCCCCCCCAAAAAATGGCATTTTTTACCCCTTTGTTTCCCAACATGCTGTGTATTTAATTTTATTTACAAAACAAACATTATCACCGTGAAGGTACTCTCTATTACACTTAATACACTGCCAAATCTTTGATTCCATTCTTGGAAACGTTTTTTCAAATCCATCTGTTTGCATATGCTGACAGCACCTCCCTCGTTTTTTTCTTCACCTCTTCTTTGGTGTCAACTCATTGTCCTTTCTTGTCCCTCTTCATTTGTGGAAATTAAAAGAAGTTGCATGGAGTGAGGTCAGGTGAGTAAGGTGTGTGGGTTATGCTGTTTTTGCCCCAAACTGGCACACTGAGATGGCTGTATCAGCAGGCAGTTACATTGTCATGGTGGCAAAACCAGTGCCGTCTGCCACAATTCGGGCCTTTTTTGCAGCACACTGCACTCTTTTCAGAACCTCTAAATGAAAGCTCGATTAACAGTCTGACCTGGTGGAACAATCTCCACGTGCACTATGAGTCGACCTTTTTGTCCCTTCAGGAAGTTGATGGATATCTGAATGAGGTTTGTCATCAATTGAGTTTTTCTCATAGTGCTGTCCTTTTACGCTGTCTGTGTTCAACATCACAAGTTTCTGTGGCATTTTTCCCTGAGTAGGAAACAAACTTTCATAGCCACATGCTGTTCTGTTAAATCAGCCATCACAAAAAAACGAGGTTCAAGCAAAATGGCGTTTACAAAAAAAATTCACTGTGACCAGAGAGAACCTTCCCAGGCGACACCACTGGGTGCACTGACCCAGAGTGAGTTGCCAGATGCTGGTCTAATGGGAAAAATGTGACCAGAAAACTTTGCCTAGAGGAGCATTTTTCTTTTTTGGGGGGGGGGGGTTGGGGGAGGTGTACCCCTCATAGTTTCAAGAATTTGGTGGTGTTTGTTATCATCAGATCAAAGTCTCACTACCATTGAATTGACTCAGACTCATTGCGACCCAGTAGGGCAGGGTAGAACTGCCCTGTGAGTTTCTTAGACTGTAATTCTTTACAGGAGTCGAAAGCCTCATCGTTCTGCCTGGTAGCAACTGGTGGGTTCAAACTGCTGACCTTGCAATTAGCAGCCCAACTCATAACCACAACGCCACCAACATTTCCATATTTTAATAATGTGTTGCAAGGAGCAGGATTGTTCAACTATGACCCTAAGTTGACTGGACAGTGGCCTAGCTGAGACCAGGGTCTCTCTTTCCAGCAAGAGGAACTGTACCAAACTCAACTTTCTGAGAGGAAACAGTGCCCCCTCTTCTGGTAAGGTTAACCGCAACTTCCTAAAGTTCCCAGAGATGTCAGGGTCAGCTAGCTGGTGCTCTGGAAAGAGTGGCAACGAGGCTAGCCGATCTCTGGTGGCAGTTTGCTGTGCATGTCCTTCTCATGGTTGCCCTAAGAGTGTAACCAATTGCAGGCAGGGCGCAGTCCATCCCTCCTCTGTCACAACCAGACACACTGTGCATCCCCAAAGCGCACGCTCCAGAGCAGCAGGGGTCTGAGCTCGGCATGAACTTCCTTTTCATGACTCTAAGCTTCCTATCTTGTCAAGTAAGACTGTTTAACCCATGCCATATGCCTTTGTGATTTCATTTTGAGTCCTGGTGCAGATGAGTAGGCACTGAGAAGGGACCTGACCTTTGATGACCAAGAAGTCGGTGTGTAATTGTGTTGTGATTTTCTCTTCAATGCCGTAGGAATCTGAATTAGAGCCAATGAATGGTGAGGTAATGGAGGATACTCTTAAGACCTCGCTTGTAACCGAAGAAGATGACTCCACTATTGATGTTTTGGATGAAGAATTAAAATTGCAGTCCTTAGACTCCAGTGAAGACTCTCTGAATCTTGTTCCACTGGTGGTAGACGCGTCCAAACCTTCGGAAGCAGTTGTGCAAGATAAGGCAAGGGGAAGCACCTAACTTTTTATACTCAAAGAACTTGCATGGAACAGGCATCGGGGTGTGTGCTGAGTTGATGCCTATGTTCTTCCCTCGTTTTAACGTGGAAACCTTTCAGGGAAACACGTTCATCTCGATGTGGTATTTTTAAGAAAATGAGTAATATTCCAAAAATTCACATCTTCATGATTTTAGTTATTTGATAACAGTATTGTTCTGTTTTGTGGACATAGAAAACTGTACATAGGATGCTTACCAAATATTTGATTACCCATTGCTTCTGGAAACTATTACTGATACAATCATTTTAGCTCGTTTTAATTAGGGTGAATAGTGAGAAACCACTGGATTACTTTAAAATGTTTTATTACTTTTGGCTATTCCAATTAAACCAAGAAACAATGACATTGTAACTAAGTGCAGGGGTCTAGGGCCCAGTCCCAAGTCCTCTTTGGCTCCAGGATTCTTCAAGGCCTAAAAAATGTTGATTGATGATTTTGAAGAATCTTGATACCAAGTTAAAATGTCATAAGTACTATTTTAGGTAAAATAATTATATATATATATATAAGGCAAAGCCCAATAGTCACATGAGACAATAATTTTGCAGAAATTTGGTTGTACACACAATACATATATACCTAACAAAAAGTAACACGTACTTGTCGGGGCGAGGGTGTCCCCAACATTTGAACGGGTCCTCAGGAGCAACTTTGCGACTGTGGAAAATATTAAAGACTGACATACAGACAGTGGTACACAGGGTGTCCTCGTCCCGTGTCAGGAATGAGAGCGAGTGTTTTCCAATGGGTATATATGATGGGGCGTACAGCTCTTTCATAAGGCATACCCCTCATACAGCTACTGTAATGTAATCACTAGGTAATGTCATAAGCGGGTAACATCAGCAACCAATGAGGTGAGTCATTGTCCTGACCTAGTGCTAGTTGACCTCATAACCCTGAGCCCTCCCCAGATTTAGCTATCTCTGATCAGTATCAGCAAGAGAGTTTTGCTACATCCCTTGTGGGTTGGCTGTAGAATCCGATTGCTTTTATCTACAGATAACCTTTCGGACACAGAAATGCCTCATCTTATATGGTAGCTCCTTTATGACATTTATGTTATGAAGGGGTTATTGGAGGGACCGTGTTCAATCATGAGACTGTATATCAAGACTTATTTCTATCTCGTAACCGTGAAAGTGTTCCCTGGCCCTGAGTCAGCTTTCTAGACCTGGGCTTATGAGCATGGGTGATTGAGCTGCATGGCATTCTCATCCAGTCCCGCAGGTTACAGCACGTACTGAAGTTTTTCTCTTGAAGTTCAGGATCATCCATTACACATTGGTGTCTGTGTGAGACGCTTATTTGCTGACCAGCTTTTTTATTTTCAGAGCCCACATATAACCGATTCGGCACCGTTGGCAGAAGAAAGTGCATCTGAGGACAAAGGGCACGCTGAAGAGAAACTGCCACTAGCCTCCCGAAAGAAAGCCCATTTAGGGAGTTCAGACGATGCGGCCACTACCCCAAATGAAGAGAGATCTGACAGTGGTTTCCCAAATTCTGTGGTAACGGAGTTTTCTGAGGAGTCGATATCTGAAAATGTATCCCCCAACACTGCTTCCTCAGTGGAAGACCCGGGCGAGGAGGGTGTCTCGGAGCCCCAGGAAACCTCTCTTGCTCTTCAGCAGAGCTCGTTGATGGAGGTTGAACTTGAAGATGTGCCATGTTCACAGACTGCAGGACAGAAGAGCCAGTCGGAGGAGCAGTCGGAAGCGTCTTCGGAGCACCTGGATCCGTGTCCCCCGTCAGCAGACAAAGCTGTGGATAGCAGCTCCGAGGAGACAGAACTGGAAGTGCCTGTGGTGGACCGGCGCAGCCTACGAAGGAAGGCCAAAGGGCATAAAGGACCCGCGAAGAAGAAAGCCAAACTAACTTGAGGGAAGAAAGGTGGATGAGCACTTCCCTCCTTTGTAACATAGAATGGTTGTTTTTTAAAATAAGGTAATTAATAAATGCACCCGGCACAGGATGGAATTTCCCAAACGTCAGTGTGAACTTCTCCACTCTTAGAACATAGGTAGGGTTCTCCGTTCTTTTAAATTTTTTTTCAGGCTCTTTTGTTGTAAACACAGTATTTTATTTTTGTTAACCAGACTTCAATTTAGGGAAGTCAGATCAGACTTTATTTTTATCTTTAGCCGGTGGGGGCATCTGACCACTCATATTTGACAAAAATACCCATTAGAAAAATCCTGTGCAGGTGGGCTTCCCGTTATGTGGAAATATCACAGAAATCTTTCCTAAGGGTTTTCTTAGCAAACTTGGTGATTGGTTTTATGGTAACCATGAGGCGTGCACGCCTCAGTTAGAGTCAGTACAACTTCAAGTAAGAGGCTGTTAACAGGTGAGACTGATTGGAGTCGGAAGTGGTTTCCTCTTGTATTTCAGTGTCTGCGGGCAGGCATCCAGTGTTTCCGATTCACTTCATGTTATCTGATATTAATAGTACTGCTGGGACGGACATCTGGTACGTAGGCAATATAATTTAGTTTTATTTTCAATATTAATTTGAATTTAAAAACTTTGATCTCTGCATATTCAGATGCTGAGTACATCTTGACTCTACCTGGTAAACATCCCAGTGAATAAAGCTTTGGAATCTAAAGTGCTGTAAATTGGACTAGCTGATCCTGATCACAAAGATAGATCTATTGAGCCTGTCCACGCCCAGCTAACACCTCTATTGGAGAGTGAGGGCCCCTCCTAAGGCAGCTTCTTCATCTCCCCTCTAGGATCGGCTTTCTCAGGAGGGCTTCCAGACTACGCCCTTAGCCTCCGTTGTTGGGGGAAGTTTGGGCTTTGCAGGAGTAATGCGGCCCTAGGAGGCATAGTCAATCACAAGTGCTTCTATTGAAGTTGGCGGCTTGATTCGTGTGGTGACCTAGCCTCTGTGTGTGCCCCTGTGCTGCGATCGCAGAGGCCCGTTCCTAGGGAATGTAAGAAAAAAATCCAGCTGTCAGCTTTTTGTAATTAAAAAAAAAATGAACCGAATGGTTACCCATGATTCCAAGGAGACTCCACAATCCTACTCTTTGGAAGTAGTAAGTATATTTATATTTGCACTGAAGTTGTAGAATGCTTTGATCCCATTTATATTGTTTTAAAACAGCTTGGTCTTTCATATATATATATATGGTTTTGTGTCATTGGAGGTAATGCAGATTAATGGTGAGTTGTGGCATTATTCGAGACAGCTAGGTGATGTCACATCAGATTTTATTTTTGGAGTTTGGTCTTTTGATAATGCCTAGTTTTAACATTTTGTAAGACGCAATTCAAAGTAGCAACCCTAAGGTTTTGAGTCCTGGGTTTGTTATTGGTTAGAGATGAGTCAGGTTACTTCAAAGGAATAGTAAATGTCATCTGGCCAGTTGGTTTCTAAGCAAATGCTAAGTGGAAGGAAAGTCTTGTCGAATGTTGATGCTATTTTTACTCATTTTGAGATTCGTTTGTATCAAAGGGGTCTAACGATTCTGTTATTTTGCTTCAGTAAATTCTTAAGCTTTCCAGTTCTTGGAAGAGATTGAAAAAACCTGTTCAAACACCTTTAGATTATTTACTTTTTACTTAGATTGCTTTTTTTTAATGTTTTCTTTAAAAATTATTTTTTTAAAGATTGAGTTTCAATTATATAGTCCTTCAGTTTACAGAAACCAACAGCTATTCATTTATGTGACCACTGGGGGGTTAAGCAGGACCCTTATTCTTAAAACTGTAAGTGAATTTTAAACAATGTGAACTTATTCAGCACTCACGCACACAACGCTCTCATTATATCTGACAAGAAAATGTTTTGTAATGTAAAGATAGTACAGGAGAAAAGTGAGGTCACATGAAAAACTTCATGTTAGTGATATTTAATTAACGAAACCTACCATAAGTAGTCTAAACAAACTTCATCAGATACTTTTGTTGGTTTGCAGGCTATTAAACTCTCAGTATTACAGATGAGTGGAATTTAATTTTAACTAGCTAATCTAGTTGTTCAGTGGTCACATTCTAGGCCTATGTGAACTGTTTTTTCTGTTTAGTACTCCTTTGTGTATATAAGTTTGTGTATATAAGATCTTAATTTCTTTGTGCAATATATAAAACAGAAGTTAATGGCAAAATTTTAGTTCTACTTTCAAGTTTTAATTGCTAGACATCCAGAAGCTAGTATAAAGAGCTGAATGATTCCTTCTACAAATTTTAAAGGTCTGAGTCTAGTACAAGTTTATTATAAAACCAAGCAGCATGACTTAGGTTGTCCACCTTCTACTACTCAAAAAACATATTCAATTAAGGTGTTTCTACTCAAGGTAGAAAATTATGGCAAAGATGAACAATTGCTAGTGACTAAGGTTCCCTTTTAGCAGACTACCAGAGGAGTAACTTAAAAGTGGTCTCATGACTTTAAAAAGTTTATTTATGAAGATTTGTTTGCATCAAATAAGCATTTCCCCAATATGTAAGCAATCGGTTCTTATACTCTGCTTTACCTTTTGGCACTACCACCCTAAGGTTTGGTCACACCAGCAAACAGAGCTATTGATGTAAATAATTTATACTACGACTATTCATCTGTGAAACAGCCTTCTAGAAATTCTGCATTTCATGTCCTCCTGTGGCAATATGGTGTTTACGGAGTGGTCCCGTCTTTCATGAGTGCAGCTAGTTACAAGTGTTATGCTTAGGTTTGCCTACTTACTTTCGAGGTTTTTGAACACAAAGAAGGTAATTTGCTTTTTAAATACTGGTTCTAAAAAGTGGCAAGCCTCAGTTCTATAGTACTTGCTTACCCGAAATTTTCTTCTTTCATCTTCTAAATCTTAACTCATTCACGCCACCCAATTCAAATATAGTGACAAAATAATTTGTTAAAACCTAATTGTGAAGAAAGGTTCAGCTCCTGTATCATCCTAAAGTGCTTGTTTTATCTTACTGGGTATCATTTCCAAGGCGCTAGCCTTGCCTCTAAGTTGTCTGAGGTGATTGGTAAACTTCCACAGTGGCAAGTCTTACTGGAGTACTTGTCTTTTTTGTTTCAGTACTAATTAAAACTATTTTGTGATTGTTTCCTGGTCTGTGTTCTGAAATTTGTTCCCCTAATTTAATTGAAGATGTGTTTAAATACTGAATTTGCGTAGACATGGAATGATTTTGTTCAAGGCATAATCACATTGGTTGTACTTTGAAGACAGATTTTAAAAAATAAACAACTTGAAACAGATGTCGTGATCGCAGGTTCATATGCAGACACCCTTGAATCTCAGTGTAATGAACCCTATCTATTCAGATCACAAGCGTTCCCTCAGGCTATAACCCTAAAATCTGGCCTGTTCCATATTACCGAACTGCAATGAAAGGTTTGGGGAAACTATTTCAACTGGAACTATTTAAATCAATTAACATTCTGGAAAATGTACTACACCCAAAATCTGGATAAAAATTTCTTTGTGTACAAACATTTCAATATTTTTTTCCTTCTCTTTTTTACTTGTAGTTAGAAGCATAGTACCATACACAGATAAAAATATAGCTCCATTTCTCTGTAAATGAAAAGGGGAAAAACTTAAAATGCCGACTGGTAGCTGGTTATATAAAGGAGGATTAACCAGGGAGAGGAAGATGTAAGTCAGAATTCTCCGCCCTGTCTTTTAGTACTTTAGTGAAACCCTGGGGTGGTGTAGTTAAACACCCCCCTGCTGAGGCCGCCTAGAGGCGCTTTGGAAGACCAGCCTAGTGATTACTTCTAAAAACACCCCTTGGAGCACACTTCTATTGACATGGGTTTCCATGATTGGGAGCTCCTTAGTTACCAGCATGTATGAAATAACAGTGGTCCTTTTTCCAAGTCACGGCACATTTGCATTGCCGAGTACCTGCTCATCCCATGGATAGTTAAGTTAGGTCTGTGCAGAAGTTCATTTCTACGGGGCTCTGCTAACATGCAGTCTTATGAACACCTAAGCGCCAGAGGTGTAAAAATAAAAGACCATTTGTACGACGGGGTCATTTTAATGGTTTGCTTTTCTTATAAATAGTTCTGCTGATGTCAGTCAGACATGTAAACTGGGTAATAATGGTGGGTTTTCTGATTCATTGTCATCCTCACAAATAAAGGGGTCCCTTGTAGAGAGTGCCATCAAACCAGCAGGACTGCGTTTATGCAACCATCGTTTTCAGGATTGTTGGTAACCTGGGCATATTTTCCTAGGGAAAACATAAACAAGGATATTAACTGATCAAATTAATTTTAAGTAGTACATCATTTGCCTACTATATTTGTAATGACATTTGAGAGACTGAAAATGAACCATAAAAGGATAAATGATATTACCAAGACCACACTTCAATTCTAAATATAATTTTAAAAATAAATACTGTTTTTACAAATGGTCCATTCCACCACTGAAACATTACCCTTGGTGGGTGGACCCACCATTGCTGCTTTTCTATGATTCTTAATGGTAGTTCCCCAAATCAAACAAAACCACCCTAAGTGCATCTGGACTCAGCGAGAGTAGAACTGTCCCCGAGGGCTCTGGGCAAGGCTGTGCGCGCTGCGAGAGCAGGCTGCCACATCTCCCCGTGCAATGGCTGGTGGTTTCAACTGCCTACTTGATCAGCGGCCAAATGCTAACCATGGAAATGAGAACTACTGGGACACTCAAAACTGCAAATGAGGAAAAAATATTTTAATTGCTGCCTGACCCATTTTCATTTTAATCATCACTGAAGTAGTACAATTATGTTACAAGCCTTCCCCCACTGTTTATTAATTGTATTCCTTTTTTAAAAATCACACCCTGTATTTATTCCCTCATAATAAATTCCCCTCCACTGAAACGAACAAAACTCAAGCCACTAAGCCAAAAAGACAGCACTACATTCCTCATTACAATGTGTAAAATAAAATACTCTTAAAGAGATTTAGATCTGGCTTTCAAGTTTTAGCTCATTTAGTTTTACATGAAAAAGAATGGCTTGTTTTACGTGTTTCCAAAGCATGTGTGGAGTGGGGCGGCAGGATAGCAGAAGGTCCCCAATGTACGTGTTTACTTACCCCAAATCACCTTGCCTCCTTGCGTCACCAGGCCCAGCTCGCTCACATTCACTTCAATGACGGTCCCTTTGGTAATAACACCCAGCGTTGTGTACAGTGGGGATGAGGGGTTCTTCTTGACACCAAGTATTGGTAAGCAAAAGGTGGCTTTGAGTTCAGGGTGCGTAACATGTGCCTTCTTGAAACGTAAGCCCTAGTAACATAAGAGAATGTTTGTGTCCAAAATGTTCAACACGATGATGGGTACTGATCCTATTTGTCAAATTCACTGACAGCTTCAACTTGGCCCTTAATTGCAGGGCACTAAGCCAATTCATGACACAGTGAAACAGGAACAGAAAACAACTGTAAACATTTGGATGACCCGTCACAGTAAACAGCATGGGAAAAATGCCTGGTCAAAGGCCAGGGAAATCTCCAGAAAGGCTTAGCGGGCCTTTTCAGCAGCTTGATGTGTGAGACTGGGTGACTACTGACAGGGCTATGGAGGGCCACCCACGTTCAAAGTACGGTCCAACCTACAGTCCTAAAAACACACATTAGTGATGAAACAAGGACTTGGCATATCAGATGAGCGTCTGAGTTAAATGCAATTTGGCTATGGGAGCCCATCCCTAGGTCTTTAGGTTCCTCAGCCGCACTGCCTGATGAAAAAGGTGGACTGCACACTGTCTTTTCACCGATGGTACTGCTGGTCAAAGACTGAGAAGCCCTGCTGGTTGTAGTGAGTTACACGCTGGGCTGCTAGCCACACGGAAGACAGTTCAAAACCACCAGCTGCTCTGCAGGGAAAAGATGAAGCTTTCTACTCCCATAGGTAGAGTTATGGTCTCAAAAACCCACTGGGACAGTTCTACCCTGCCCTATAGGGTCACTATGAGTAGGAACGGACTCTGGCAGTGAGTCTGGTTGGTTGGTTTGGTCAGAGATTGCGGAGTGGCCAGAGTTCTGTTACAGAGACCAGTCCTCTAGAAATGTGCTTTTGGGGTGTAACACTAGAAGTCACAGCAATGATGGTGCCCAGCTATCAAAAGATATAGCATCTAGGGTTTTAAAGGATTGAAGATAAACAAGCAGGCATCTAGATCAAAAACAAGAAAGCCCAATGGAAGAAGCACACCAGCCTGTGTGATCACAAGGTGCTGAAGGGATCAGTTATCAGGCATCAAAGAACAAAAAATCATTGTGTGCTCACCTACATGATACGATCACTGAAAACAAATGGGTGCATAAGCAAATGTGAAGAAAGCTGATGATCCCCAGCTTTCAAAAGACATAGCATCTGGGTCTTAAAGGCTTGAAGGTAAACAAGCGTCCATCTAGCTCACAAGCAACAAAGCCCACATGGAAGAAGCACACCAGCCTGTGTGACAATGAGGTGCCGATGGGATCAGGCATCTAAGAACAAAAAAGGGGGAGTGTAGATTGGGGACCCAAAGCCTATCTGTAGGTAATGGGACATCCCTTTATAGAAGGGTTGCAGGGAGGAGACAAGCCAATCGGTGCAGGGTAGCAACGATGAAGCACACAACTTTCCTCTAATTCTTAAATGCTTCCCCTCCCTCCCCCCTATCATGAGACCAGTTCCACCTTACAAATCCGGCTAGACCAGAGCATGTACACTGGTACAGATAGGAACTGGAAACAGGGAATCCAGGGTAGATGATCCCTTCATGACCAGTGGTGAGAGAGGTAATACCAGAGGGTGGAGAGGTGGGGAAGAAAGACGGACAATTATAAGGATCTACATATAACCTCCTCCCTGGGGGACGGACAACAGAAAAGTGGGTGAAGGGAGGGAGACATTGGACAGTGTAAGACATGACAAAATAATAATTTATAAATTATCAAGGGTTCATAAGGGGGGGTAGCAGGGAGGGAGGGGGTAAAATTAGCTGATACCATGGACTTAAGTGGAGAGCAAATGTTGAGAATGAGAGCAACGAATGTACAAATATGCTTGACACGATGGATGTATAGATTGTGCTAAGAATTGTATGCACCCTCAAAATGATTTTTAAAAAAGCCACAGCGTTTTGTAATCTATTAAATTCATTTTTTGGCCCTATGTAGAAAGGTGGGCTTAAACCAGTTTCTTAGTAATGGACACATTAATCAAGTTTACAAGAAAGATGGCATTCGGGATGACACCTGACTAATTCACAAGGACTCTGCCAAGTTGCAGTGAATCAGTTACCGTATATACTCGAGTATGCAGAACCAAATATCAGCCAAGGCACCTAATTTTACCACATAAACGGCATTATAAATGTAACGAAAAACTCAGCTTATATACAAGTATATATGGTAAGTTTGACTCCTATTTTTTGCTCTGTAGAATTTGGTCACTAAAAAATATTCAGAAGATTATAAACATGAAATAAAAACAAGGGGTGTCCATAATGTGATCTTGGGCAAACATTTTGGCAAAGGGCTGGATAAAGATTATGTAAATGAATGAGCATGGCTTTAACAAAAACAAAAAATCGGGTAGTTTATGGGCAATTAAATCCCTTAGAAATTACCTGGTTTGAGCACCAGATTCATAGTGCCAATGTTTCTCTGCAACTTTGCTTTTCTAACCAAGCTAGATTACGATTTAGGAGAATAAGTCCGTTTCCTTACAGGGCAATTCAGCCTCTTTAAAGGGGGGAAAAAATCTTCAATTTCGGGTAGAGGTTAATACTTTTGGGGCATCTTGCAATCACTGCACGTTATGATCACTGCTCAATAAAACTTAAATTGTCTTTCCTATTAAATTGCTTTTAATGATTATACACGGAATGCTTTTAAAATAATGATGCTTCCCCTATCAAACCTGAGTTCTCAGGTGCTTGGGCAAGCTGTTCCCTCAGAAAGAAGTGCTCAAGGCGGAGAACAATGCCAGGCACACTGGGGAAGGGGAGTGTGCTCCAAACTCTGGCAGAAAACGAGCTGACACCAAGGGCTCAATAGAAAGTTCATGTCTAGAAAAGAATGATGGCAATATATGTACAAATATCCTTGATTCAATTGATGTCTGGATTGTTATGAGTTGTAAGAGCCTCCAATATAAAGCTGGTAGAAATATTCTTGTTTCTGCTTCCCATGAACTCTTTGAAGCTCCTTACCTTGTAGTAAGCATTCATTTGTAGAAAGAGTAAAATATTAGCTCATGTGCAAAAAAAAAATGAAGATTTTAACCTGTCATGATTCATTGACAATGCTATAAAATTTGTTTTTCTTCTAGACTTTCTTATGAAGCTGAAAACAAGTTTCTTTACCTTATTGGAAAAAGTGCTACGTTGGTAAACATTGAACTGCTAACTGAAAGGTCAGTGGTTCAAACCCACCAGCCACTCAGTAGGAGAAAAGTTGAGGCTCTCTAATCTTGAAACAGCCATCCAGTCAATTTGACTCATTGCGACCCCTGGAATTTCTTAGGCTATAAATCTTTGTGATAGCAGAACGCCTCAGCTTTCTCCTATGCAGCAGGCGGAGGGTTTGAACTGCTGACCTTGTGGTTGTAGCAGTCTCATGAACAGCCCTATGACACCGTTACCTAAAGGGGTCCACGGGAACTAACATTTATGCACTTTAAAAAATGCCTCACCATTGGTCTGATGAATCGTTCATACTTCGGTGGTTTCCGTGTAAAGCCATCCCCAACAAAGCAAACTTTAGTAACCATCCTTTTCCATGCCTTCTTTTTCCTCTTTCCTGTTCGAATAACTTTAAGGACTTCAGTTTCTCCCTGGGCACGGACTTTGGGCAGAGGGACTTCCCATTTCCCCTAAAAACAGATCACAGTTAAAATTCAATGTTAATATCCTTTAGATTGAGAGTAGCACATTGACTTTTAACTAACCATTTCAACATAATTTTGACTCATTTGCTTATTCTAGAGAGCAACAGCATTAACTGCCTCATAAGCTCCAAACTAACCAATGAGTTTTTGCTATAAAACTACTATATTCAATGGCCCTTGGCAGAAAGAAGGTTCTCCACCCCTGCGATAGTCACTATGAGATGGAACGGACTTGATGGCAATGGGTAACTTTTCTAAGTATAAAAAAGACAGACTGCCATCGAGTCGATGCTGACTCATTGCAATTCTATGGTTACCCTTCTTAATTATAGCTAATATAAATTCTGCTGCCACCTGCATTTCTGTTCATCTATATGGCTTTAAAATAACTACAGCCCCTTCTAATTTTTAATAAGCGAGTA
This sequence comes from Tenrec ecaudatus, assembly GCF_050624435.1. NCBI lineage: Eukaryota > Metazoa > Chordata > Mammalia > Afrosoricida > Tenrecidae > Tenrec > Tenrec ecaudatus. Next base: position 71,248,287 of record NC_134531.1, on the reverse strand, counting down.
AACCAATTTAGTACCAAGCGTTAACCATAGGCATATAAGAATAAAAACTGGTGAATTTTTGTTTAAATCACTTAGTCAAATAATTTAGAACAGTGGGAAATCTTTTAAACCAATCTTATTTAGCATGGCAGGGTGGCAAAACTAAGTTCTCCATATACCATAGTGCTTGTCATAGAAACCAGCCAGGACATAGGTGTTTGGAATTCAGTTGATCAATTTTGTTTAAAAATTTTTTTAATGTAAAGATAGTTGGCATTCTCAAACGAAGCAGAATCAAAACACTGTTAAATGTTAAAATCTGGTGATGAAAAAAACCCCCAAACTCGAATATTTTTACTTAACCATTTCATATCAAATAAAGAGTTATTACAAAGCTTCCAAACACTTAAAAATGGAAATGATAGTTGGATTTCCTGTTCCACTTGGAACTCACGAAACCAACTAAGAACCTCAAGCTTGAATTTAAGTCATCTTAGCAGAAAAGAAAAAAGAGTTCGTTTGGGGCTGCTTACCGCTTTCTCTTTTCGTTTTTGTTTGATCATATTGGAAAGTACTTTAGCGCGAGACTGCCCCTCCCTGTCCAGCAGATAGGCAGGCACTGCGCCTTGTGGAGTCTTCTCGTCATTCTTTTGTTTGGTGTTTCTCTTTTCATGCATCTTGATACTACCAACAAGGAAGAAGATTGAAGAGTGAGTGAGTCTTCCTCGTGTCATTAGCTTTGTTAGGGCAAATAACTTTGACCACTTACGTCTTTTTCATTTGTATTTTCTCAGCGTGACGCTGCTTATGGTAGAGCTTAGCCTTCAGACCAATCATCTTTTTTGCCTTCTTTGAACGCTCATGAGCCTCTCGACTTTCCTTCTTCCTCTTTCTCTCATGGTAATCCAAACGATACCCATAGCGCTTACGGTGTAACTCGATATGTTCATTTTGTGGCTAGAACAATACAAAAACAATTTATTGAATTTTAATAAATACTAAGAATAATTCTAAAATGCACCCCTTTACACATTACATAAAGTTCAAAAGACCCTAAACCAAATGCTCACTTAAATAATACTATTAAGCGCATGCTGTAAGTTAAATACATTTCATCCCAGAAGATAAGAAACATCAAAGTTGACATCTACACTAATCTCAGTAAAAATAACTATATATGTACTGTTAAAGAGATACCTTTTAGGCAGGGGGAGACGTCAGTGTAATATATGACTAATAATAATAATCTATGAATGATGAAGGGTACATGAGGTAGGGGTAGTGGGGAGGGAGAAAATGAGCAGCAGATATTAAGGGCTCAAGTAGAAGGCAAATGTTTTGAGAATGATGATGGCAACAAATGTACATATGTTCTTGACACAATGTATGTATGGATTGTGAGATACCTTTTATATCAAAGGGATTGGTTTCATGGTAAGGCCCTAAATCCACTGGGCTATAAAAGAGAACCAATGCTACAATTCCTTTTGCTTCTCCCTAAACAAATATGTTTTTCCCTAATATCACTCTTTCCTACATTTAAAACGAAGTCAGTTTTATTGGCATATGATTTAAATATAAAACCAGTCCTTTGTGTATAGTTCGAGTTTTAACAAAATTTAATAACAATATTTCCATCATGGCCAAACGTTTGTAATGCTACTTTTAAGTCAACCTTTTCCCTACCCCCAACCTGTCCCTATAGTTGGGCCTTTTCCAGAATGAAATGTAACTAGACCTGACATGTGTAACCTTTTCAGTCTGGTTTCTTTAACCTGGCAGAGGCCTTTGAAAGTCGCTTTGCTGTCCCATGAATCCCCTCTTCACTATTGCTCAGCAGTATTACACTGTGGGCTATACCACCATCCATCTGATGAATACAAGTTGTTTCTACTTCCTGGTGATTGTGAGCAAAGCTGCAATTAATATTTGCAGAGTTCTTTGTCCTTTTCCACCAGCAGTATATGGGATCCTTCTTGTTTAATGGCCTGATCTGTCTTAAATGAATCCATTTGTATTTTAATACTGCAAAGATCCAACTAAATACTCCAAACCCAAGCAGGCATAACCGTTAATGCTACATTACACTCGGCGGGGCTGCTGTGTGTGCTGTCTGCCATCGTTATTACATCTAATTAAGAGCCACTTGAAAGGTATACAAAATGGCATTCTGCAGGGAAACAGATGATCCACCAGGGGGAAAACGTTGAAAGGGATGTGGCAGGTAGACAGCCCGGGAGCGCACGTCTCAACAACGTGGGCTTCGGGCTTCGCCAACCGCACGTGAGAGGAGCGGTAGGAATGCCTGCCGTATACAGCGCATCGGCTCTGAGGACAACGTGAAACGTGGCCAAGCCCGGGATTTAGAGGGTGCAATCAGTTCGCCTCCAAGGCGCTGCTCTGGCTACTATTTCACGCGGTCTTCCGCACGCGGTTTTTGTTTTCACTCCAGCCTACTCTCTTCCCTTCAGGTGAGAGGAAGACTTCACTTCCGCCTGCCACCCCCTACCCTCAGCCCTAGCGGCCCCACGGCGCCCAGGGCCCGCCAAGTCGAACGCCCTGCACCGCCAGGGCCCGCGGCAACGTGCTCACCATGGTGACGGCAGCAACGCCACCGGACGCAGTCCCGGGGGCGCGACGAACCACTCAATACTCCGGTCCCGGAGGCCGCGAGCCGACTCCAAGCCGCCCGCGACAGGAAAGGGTCACCCTCCCAAACGACCGAGTCCAGCAAGCGCCGCACACTGGTTCCGAGCCTCCCTTCCCCGCCTTCAGCTAGCTGGCCGGAAGTTGCTGGGAGGGGGCATTAGGCGTGAGCACCGCCGGAAGTTGTGAAAGGCAGGCCTGGCGCGGCTGCTGAACGGCGTCGCGGTCCCTGCCGTCCCAGCCGAGGCGCTAGTGAACCGAGCAGTCACGCGAGGCGGGAGGCTGCCGCGGACTTTGGCGCGACCCGCGGCTCCCTCTGCAGCCGGTCGGATCAAAGCCAGCTCTGGGCACACGGCCGAGTGCCAGGTGGGTTCCGGGCCGCGCCGAGCGACGCTCGCACGCTCCACGACCGTGCCCCGCGCTGGGCACCGCCGACCTTCGAGCCAGCGACACAGTCAGTGAGAGCTGGGGGTGGACGGCGGCGTCCGAGCCTGGGCCCCTTAGTGACCGCCCACACGGTGGACGCGTCTCCTGCACGTAGGACCCGGCGTCGCCGTAAGGTGTGCACAATTGAGAAGGACACAGAGCGTTCAAGTTTTCTGTATGGGGCTCAACAAAGCATGCACCCGCGCTCCTCGGCATTGACAAGTGGCAGGAAAGAAAGCAAGAGCGTTTTGTTTTCCGAGAGGTTGGTTAATGTCAGAAAACCGCGAGGCATCTCCTAGCGCTGGCAGTGTGCAGTGGCCATGAAAGAAATCACAATGCCAGAAAGCGCATCTGACTAGGAAACCGTGTCAGATGTTCTTTGGTGTTAGATTAAATTCAGAGCACCCCGTTTGCCGGAGGCGATGGATGACAGAGAACCCAAAATCCATCTGCAGAGGCCCCAGGTGGATGAAGCCTTCATTGAATTCCCTTTGATCTTTAAGGCCGGCCCAGACGCCCTGAGTGCCTCCATGAACAGTCCAGGGGTGAATAATCATTAGTCGGAGCTGACTGTCTTGGTGGGAAGTCCCTGGACCAATCTTGCAAGTTTTCCGTCTAGCATAGTGGACAGACATGCCCCAATCATGCCCGGTTCTCACTTCTGTAGGTCCCTATAACTGTGATGTATTGATCTGCCACCAATCATGAAGTTGTGACAGTTTCTTTTCCATGGTTTATTTAACTAGCATCCTGGCTGAATCATCTGATAAACCCCACTAGCTTGTGCTAATGGGCCTCCTCTTTGGGTGACGTGTCCGAATCTTTGTGTTGTCTTAGGCCACTTTCTAAGACTTAATAAATGCACTCCTTCATTTATATTTGGGATTGGGGCTTTTGTACAATAAAATGCCTTTTATTGTGCATTCTCAAAAGTCCCCTCGTTAAATGCTGGTTAGAATGTGATTCAGTTGTGGTGGAACCAAATAGAGGTACCCACCCCATCAACTGTCATCAAGTCAATTCTAACCCTTTGGGATAGAGTAGAACTCCGAAGGGTTTCCAAGTCTGGACATCTTTCCAGGAGCAGAGTGGCTGGTGGGCTGGAATTAGCAGTCATCAGCTAGCGTGTGAAGCCACCTGTGTTCTTAAAACTCACTGCCATCTCATAATGACCCTATAGCTCAGGGCAGAACTGCCCCTGTGGGTGTCCTGGACTGTCGCCTTGTACGGGAGTAGAAGGCGTTCTCTCTTTCTTGGGGAGCAGCTGGTTGTTTCAAACTGCCGTTCGAAGCCCAGAGCGTAACCACTACTCCAGCAGGGCTCCCAAGCCGAAAGGGTCCCTTAGCAGCACTAAAAGCCACTGTATGTCCCTAAGCCCTGAGGGCTCAGATTGGAACCATTGTTGCTTCCATCTTTTAATGCAATTTAAGAGTTTTCTGTGAAACAAGAAATAATGCAAGCTAGCATTTGTATCTAACAACAACAACAAAGCATTTATTTTCAGGCCTACCAAATTCAGTGTCATGCCTCTTCCTGGAATACACTTCTTCCAGGTTTTGCTACCCCCCTTACACGCCCCCCCCCACCCCTGCTCTAGGTTTTTACTTGGTGTGAGACCTTCCTTGATGCCCTTCCTTACCATGAAAAGCGCTTAATTGTTCTCCGTAGCACTATCAACATAGGACATGGATGTGCTTTACCTATCATTTTGTCTGCTGTCTGTACCCTCTGCCCGGGATGAGGGTAGTATTGGCTTTTGTTCACAGCTGTGAACCAAAGACATTCAAGAGGTTTTTGTTGAGGGAATAAATAACTGCATTTAATTCTCACGCCATCTGTGATGTGATGACATGAGGCTAGAAGGACTTCGGCTCAGGGATTTTAAGGATTTACTCACGATCACTGAAGACTTGGGACTCCTCTGAGTCCTCGGATTCTAAAGCTGAAGCTTTCGCAGGAGAAGTGCCCAGTGACACCTCTCTTTAAGCAACAGTTTATAGAAAGTTCTAAAAAAAATTTTTATTGACGTATAACATACATGCAAAAATGCATAGGCTGTAGATGTCCATTTCTGTGGGTCTTCCGAAGCCGACCCCACCCATGTGAGCACTCGGATCAAGAAACCACAGTAGCATGCACCTGAGAAAGCTGCCTCATGCCTCTTTCCCTCACAACCAGGTCACCAGGAGCCACCGCTTTCCTAACATGTGCTGACTAGATTAGTTTGGAATACCGCACTGTAGACTGTTGGGAAGGTTTCTTTGGGAGATGCAGTCTTACTGTTGCTGACAGGTATTCATCTTTCACTTTGTGGGAATTTTTAATAGTGTGGTTTAAATTTGGAACTCATTGAGGTGTTATTTTTTAAATTTTTAATTCTCAGAGCCATCAGTGACGTCCCCTTTCTGAGTCAGAAATAGGAAGGGAAAGAAACCACTTTGGTCCCACGGCAATGGTCCCACTTTGATTTGTACAAAATACAGGGTGCATCATGTGTGGTTGATTTGACTGTTGTTTATCATTTTTTTCTCTTCCTTTTCCCTCCCTCCCATTCTGGTATCCAGGAATAAGCTTTCATGTCTATGCATTTTGCATTTTCATATCTTTTTAATATAAGTGAGGTCAAACGATATTTGTCCTGTTTCTACTTTTTAAACGTAATGTATTTTATCATATGTGCTGCATAGGCCTTTATTACAGATGTTTTATAAATCCAGTTTTCTAATTTTACGTATTCGTTTCTTCACAGATCAGCAGTTTTCATAGTCAAGATGTTGTTCAACTGGAGGATATTTGCAGCAAACCATCAAAAAATATCCAGTTTGCACATGAAAGTAAGGATTTTAAAAATAAATGTACTTCAACAACCTCAGTGACCTGACTTTCCCCAAACAGCCTACTATTATATCACGTTAGCTTTGGATTTTAAACTTTTACTAGGCGCCAACGAGTTGGTACCGACTCATAAGAACTCTACATACCATGGAACGAAACACCGTCTGGCCCGCCCTACCCTCACAATTAATTCTTGCTATTTAATCGCATTGTTGCAGCCCCTGTAGTAAATCTGTCTCATTAAGGGTCTTCCTCTTTGTTTGCTGACATTCCTACATTGCCAAGAATGATGTCCTGCTCCAGGGACTAATCCCTCCTGATAACATGTCCAAAGCACTTGGAGTGAGGTCTCCATATTCATGCTTCTTAGGACTTTCTACTTGTACTTTTTACAGTATAGAACTACTCCTTCTTCTGGCCGTCTGGTGTATTCAGTAGTCTTTGTCAACATCATATTCAAATCGTATCTTCCTAGTCACTGTCTAGCTCTCACATGCATATGAAGTGATTAGAAATACTGTGGCTTGGTACAGGTGTACATCAGTCTTCACTTTGTCTTCAAAGGGACATCTCTGCTTTTTAACCCAAAAGAGATCTTTTGTGCAGATTTGCCCCGTGCAAGGCATGGTTTGATTTCCTGAATACCACTTCCATGGGCATTGATTGTGTGTCCACGTAAAAGGAAATTTCAGCCTTTTTGCCATTTATCACGATACTGTCTATCGGTGCACTCTTGAGATTTTTGTTATATCTTGAGGTTTGATTGATACTGAAGGCTGTAGTGTTTGATCTTCATCAGTAAGTGCTTCGAATCCTTTTTGTCTGTAGGCAAAGTTGTGTCCTCTGCATGAATCTTGCTCCAGTCTTGATGCTGTGTTCTTCATGCCAGCTTCTTGAATTACTCGCACTGAGAAAGTACGATGAAAGGATACAACCTGATGTACACCTTTCCTGATTTTAAACCATGATGACTGCATCTTAGTCTGGGTCCACATAAGTACAATGAAGTGTTCCAGAGTTCCCATTGTTCACAATTTTATCTTCATTTGTCATTATCCAGACAGTTAGATGCTTATGCATAGTCTTCAAGAGACAAGACAAGTACACATCTTTCTGGCATTCTTTGTTCTTAACCAGGATCTACATGACATTCGGGAAGATATTCCTGATTTCACATCCTCTTCTGAGTCCAGCTTAAATTTCTGGTAGTCCCATGTCAAAGTATGTTTTTCACTTATCTTCAGCAAAATTTTACATGCATGTGCTATTATTAGATACTTTTTGCATTCTATTAGGCCACCTTTCTTTGGAATGGGCACAACACAGATGGATCTCTTCTCATCAGTTGGCTGGTTAGCTCTCTGACAAATTTCTAGGTAGAGATAAGTGAGTTTTTCCAGTGTTGCAGCCATTTGTTGAAACATCTCAAGTGGCATTCCAACAATTCCTGCAGTTTTGTTTTTCACCCTGGGCTTCAGCGTAGCTTAGATTTCTTCCTTTGGTACCATTGGTTCTTGATCGTATGCCACCTCCTGGAATAATTGAATGTAAACTAGGTCTTTTGGTTCCGTGACTCTGTGTTCCTTTCAGCATGTATTGGTGCTTGTGCCTTTCATTGTTTGCCTATAGCTTCCTTCATTCTGGCAACCTGAGGCTTGAATTTGTTGTTTTCCCAGTTCTTTCAGCTTGAGAAGTGCTGAGTGTTTTCTCCTTTATGTCGGGCCTTTGCACATATTATTAAACATTTTGTCTTCACGAGCTGCTGTTTGAAATCTGTTCAGCTCTTCAGCCTTTCTTTAGCTATTCTTTGTTCAAGATCACATTTAAGAGTCTCCTCTGATGTCCATTTTGGTCGAATACTTTTTTTTTTTAATAACTTTGCTTTCTTCATGTGTGAGAGCCTTGGTGTCATTCCGCAGCTCCTCTGGTCTTTGGTCCTTAGTGTTCTATGCATCAAGTCTGTTCTTGAAGTGGGCTGCCTATTTCCCCTTTGTGGACCTGTGAGTAGTAGTCCCGTGCTTACCCAGTGGGGCCAGCTGCACCACTGACAAGGGCCCTCTAAGAACAGAAGCACTTCATGCAACTCTGAGCGGGTTACGAAGAACATGCTTTGTACTTGCATGAGGAGTCTTCAAAAGTCTGTGGGAAAATCGAATTAAAAGATAGTGGGGTTTCCCCCCCACATAATTTTAGACCCCCCTCTGTATAATCTAAATGCCCATAGTTTGAGGTTCCTGTAAAATAAAGTTTTTGTCGTTGTTGTTGTTTTCTAATGTCAACTACTCCTCATTTTCTTTTGGGTAACTCTGGAATACTCACTGAGCAGCCTGGCCCTTGGGGATGTTTTCTTAGTCTCTAAACTCTGGTCTGCCTCCAGCGTCCCCTTCAAAACATTGTAAGCTACTTTGTAAACCGTCACTTTAGAGAGTGCAATTCTCAAATAAAACCATCTGCTTTTGGGGGAAGGGGGGTAGGTTGGGTTTGCCCTTCATTTATATTTGTAGCTAAGTCAAACTAAAGTATGTTTGGACCATATTTGGGAACTTTTTAATGCCATACACGAAGTTTTACAAAATCGTCAGCTGATTTTAATTTGTAGCCAGTGTTCCACATTTCTGAAAGCACCTTGTAATTTCAGAGCTCAGGACCCTCACCAGTTTTTTGCAACCCTTAAAGAGACCTGAGGAATGTCCAGGTGGTACACCTTCCTTTCCCTTCCTGATTCCCTGACCTAAGTTAGTACCTTGGTTCTTACTCGGTAGCCTGCACACACACCTGGGAGGTTGTTGAAGCATCAATTGCCAGGCCCCATCACTATGGTTTCTGATCCAGGAGGCAGCTGAGGCCTGACACTTACATTTTCAATCAAGTTTACTCCTCATGCCAATGCTGCTGTCAGTGGAGAAGCATTACTTTAGGATTGATTCAAACTATTAAGCTATTATTACGTTTATTCTCTTTCTTCCCTGTCTTGTAATTTGGGGTTGTCAGTTTTTAACATTTGGAGTTACTAAATTAGGAGATTTTATATTAATACTTTTAAGAAGTTGCAAAGTATTTTTTGTTCTCTGAGAAAACAATTACGTTGTTAAAACAGTAATAAACCAAAAATTGACTTCTTTTTCTCACTAGAATATATGCTGCTGCCAAAGAACCAAGGGATTAAAGTCCCAGACAGCCCTTCGAAGAAGTTACAGTTCCCTACCAGGTACAGGTACACAGCTAGATTCTTCTCGTTTCAGCACACCGCCTGTTCCCTTTCTTGTTTCTGTCTCGTAAAGCCCCTTTCCACTGCTTGAGTGTCGCCTTGAGGCTGCTCAGGCTGAGCCAGTCCTGAGCAAGGTCAGCAGAGTCACCTGCTGCTGAGCTGAGTGAAGCGGGGCTTGGCGGCCCCGTAGCTGGCCCAGAAGCTTAACTCGTGTCTGCTTGCAGGGGGCTCCTGCTGCAAATGACTTTCTGGTCCACTTCAGGTATTTGCACAAAAGACTTTCTGTCAGGAGCCTTGTTGAAGGTTCCTAAAATTATATCTATTCATCTGGCGGGTGGAGGTGAGGTATTTGACTATGAAATGCTGGAAGAGCTAGAAGCTTCATACTCTTGATTTTCAATGGCCTGTGTGCAGAGAGGGGCCTTGGTGGCGCTGCCGGGTAAACGTTAGACTGTTAACCACAAGGCCGGCAGTTCGAACCCACCAGCTGCTCCGAGGGAGAGTGTCAAGCCACCTGCTCCTGTGAAGATTCACAGCCTCCAGAACCCTGTCGAGGGTGGAGATGAGTCGGGATTGACTTGATGGCAGTGGCTTTGGTTTTGAGGATTGGTATTTGAAGTAAGCAAGCCTATGGCAGACTCTGTGAAGCTAGTTTATTTCTGTTGTGCTGGTAAACTTTATTGTGAGATAAAGTATCAAAACTGCTGCCATTTGAAACATTTTCAAGTGTATACAGCTCCGTGACATTAATTGCATTCATAATGTGTAATTGTCACCACTGTTTCAAAGGGAATTTTTTTATTATCTCAGATAGAAATTAAATAACCTTTAAACAAAAGTCCTCCCTTAATCTCTGGTGACCACTAATCACCTCTTGTCTCTGTGCATTTCCCTACTGTAGATACTTCATCTATGTGGGCTCTGCAGGCAGGGCAGTATTTGTCCCTTGAGTCTGACTCAGTTCACTCAGCATAATGCTTCCCAGGTTTAATCATGTTGCAGTGTCTACCTGAACTTTATTTTTCTCAAGGGCTGCATAATGTTTCACGGTGTATGTTTCCCACGTTGTGTTTATCGAAGGACCCTGGGGTGCATTGAGTAGTCGGTGCGGCAGGAAGCCTTGCTATGCAAGTATGTGTGGGAGCGCGTGCTCGCCAGTCGGTGGGGTCCGTGTCTACCTAGGAGTAGAAGTACTCGCTCTACTGTGCAGTGTAAGAACAGTTGTGTAGACACACTGAGTGACTATTAATGTGCAAGTGAATTCAGTGTGTACCTAGGCTTCTGGTTTTTCCCACTATGAATCTTAACTGTTCAGATTCTCTTTCACTTCCCAAATTGCCATGGGATTTTTAAAGCATAAAACTCCTGTTTTGTTATAGAAGTCTGGGAGAATTCATCAAAATAGCAGGAGGATATAAATTGAACTTAAAACTGTTACTGCTTAACATTTTAAATTGCTTTACTATAATTTTTAAAGATAGAATGTGCTGCAGTACTAGAATAAGTCATTCTGGACTTTGCATACTGCAGAACTACTGCCTGGTCTTTGAGAAGCATCACATGATGGCGGCGTGTGAGCCCTGGGATTGCTGAGGGAAACACGTTCCACATAGTAGAGAAATGACCGGCTGAGGGGCAGGCAATCCGGCTCCCCAAGCCTTGGAGAGATGCAGGTTTATTTTCTTCGCATTGTTTATTTTTTTTCTCTGATTCATCATCTGCCATTGATGAGCAATTTTAATTCTATAGTTCTGTAAATAGAGGTACAGAATTTGTAGGAGATTGGGATAAATCTATATTTTTCTAAAGCTATGATCTAGAAATTGATGCTTAAGGTGTAGCTTGCTTCTGTTATCATTTACACCCATTTCTTTGTAGAATAATGGACAAGAAGTTGTAGTTAAATATTTATTATGTATTTTGTTTAGCTTACATTTTTTCCCTCAGTTGGGAATGATAGTATTTACTTAAAATAACTTTACTTTCTTTTATTTTTAAGTTAGAGGAGTATTTCTTAAGTTTAACCATTTGATTTTAACCTCTCTTCATTAGGTGTAGTAGGGAATGATATCAAATCTCTCCGCTCCATCATCAACCCTCCTGCAGCTAAGTGAGTACTATCATTGCTATCTTTTTCCATTGACTGTTTGGAAAGTTACAAGGTTTAGTGCATGTAGCTAATTAGGAGAGGATACTGTCATTTCTGTGCCCCTCCGTGCTAGCTGGTTTTGGATAGATGTTGGCATGTGTCTCAAAGCTCTTTTTCTCTTAACTCATCGCTAACAGTTTTAAACGTAGCAACACTATGAGGTTCCGTGGGAATCAATGTCAGATAATCCCGAGATCGCAGTTCTTTTGTTATTTAGCTGCTTTGGCAGAGTAATGCAGTAGGGTAGGCCCTGAAATGCTCTGTTTTCCAAGCTTTATCACCATCGTATAAGTTACAGAGACGGGATACATTTTGAAATGTGCACGGCACTGGTTTTGTGATTTTAGTAATGTCCACCTCATAATACATGCTTTTCTTCCCTTTAAACAGAATCCGTAACATTGGGATTATGGCTCATATTGATGCAGGGAAAACGACGACGACTGAAAGAATTCTGTACTATTCTGGCTACACACGGTCCCTGGGAGGTTAGCGTGGCTTCCTCCTCTCCCTGGGTCCCGTTAATAAGAGCTGCCTTGGGAAATACCTTGATGTAGTCATTAGACGACAGACCTTGAGTATGATGTGGTGGTATTGATGTCTAAGCCCTGGATGCCTTGCACCTTAAGTATCACTTTGGGGGGAGAAGAAGGCAAAGAAGATAGGCTGCTGCAGCACCCCCAGTAGATTCACCTTAGGCAGATTATCATAGGCCACATTTGGTACCAGGAGAATATATGATATATGTTCATATGTCTAATTTGGTGGTGTTAAAGGATACGTGACTTATGAGGAGACTGCTATGCCAAAAACTCACTGCCATTGAGTTGTTTCCAACGTGTAATGACCCTTAAATAGGGTCTCTGAGACCGCACACCATTATGGGAGCAGGCAGCCTCATCCCGCTCTCTTGGAGTGGCTGGTGAGTTTGACCTGCTTTGTAGCTCATAGTCCAATGTCCCACAGCTCCACCAGGTTAGCCTTAGGGGCTTCTTTTCTAAAGTGTTCTTATACCTGGGAACTATCTTCTTTGCCTTCTTCTCCCCCCAAAGTGATACTTGAAGTGCAAGGCATCCAGATTCACATGAGGTGGGTGCAGAAGCTACCCTGGCTCAGCACACTTACGCCCCAGAGGAGCAAATATCTCTTGTTCGAGCTCCAAAGGCCTTCCTTCTAGGTTCCTCCGAAAGACATGCCACACCCAGCTCAAGGAAGCCCACGCTTTCCGTTTTCATCTGCCATTTTATAATTCATGTATTCTTTGTCCCATTTCAGATGTGATTAACCGGTCAGAAATTAGTTGGCATCTCTCTGTTCTTAGCTTTCTAGGAGAATAGAACTAGAAAGTTAGCCTCAAGTCAATTTCTTGTAAAATAAAAAAGATAACATTTTATTCGTTTTTAACCTACAGTGGCAGGATCTTTAGTTTTGAATGTATTTTTAGTGATAATGTGCCAGGATGTCTGATTCTTGCCCAGGCTTTTGTTTTTAAACAAGGAAACTCTAGCTTCATTCTGGAACTGAAGTTGGACTAGATGTCTGTATTTTTGTATCATGTTTTTTAAACTCTGTTAGTGGATACTTACACAGATATGATTGTTATATCTTCTACTATTATTATGAAGTCTCCCTCTTTATTTCTGGTAAAACCAGTGTACTTTGAAATTTGCAGGGAGGTCATCAGATCCCCAGTAATTTGGAAATGGGTCCCTGTAATTTTCAAAAGCTCAACTTTGGTTTTTCTATGTACCCCAGTTGAGAACCATTGCTCTAGATACCTGGAATTGACTATAATATCACCTTTATAGAGGACGCGAACACCCAGGATGAAAATCTTGATGGTGATAAGTTCCCCAACATCTAAGTGCTTGGATTTCTCCTAGAGTTGCTGCTCCCTAGATGGAGATAGTAGCTGACAGCACCGCGGGAGCACCGGTTGGCTTCCTGTCTATCTCACGGATCTGATGAGAAGCCATCCTTCAGCTCCTCAAAATCATCACAAATAAATTACTTTTCTTTGGAAAATTTAGTAAAGATAAGGATTTGTAAGGGATAACTTTAACTTTAGAATAATTTTCCCCCTACTCTGTTCTTAACCTAGATACCATTTATTTACTATCTACGGAACTAGAGGTAATTTATATGAGGGGGGTTCAAAAGTCTGGAAAAATTCTATTTTCTCACATTTTGAAGTCCCCCTTTTATATATTACCTCATTTTATCTTTATTACAACTCGGAAAGGCTGACTTAACTAGCCTTAATTTTACAAAGTAGGTTAAGTAACCTGCTCAAGAACATAGAGTAGTAAGCAGTGGCGTTGGGATTTCAGTCGAGGTCTGCCTGCCCCTGAAAGCCTGTGTGCTCCCTGAACGCATTGCTGTCCCTGCTGCGCCAAGAGGCCAGGACCAGGGCCGTCTGCTGGAGAAGGCCAGGGCAACGGGGGAGGGAAAGGAAAGAGACGTTCTGCGTGGTCCTGTGAAGTTGAAAGGTTAAACAGTTGTCACTCTCAGCTGGTAAAGATGGCACAATTAGGAATCCTACTGGAAGAGCCGTCCTAGATCAGGGTTTACTCGGAGGAAGCCTGAGGGCTCTAAATATCAGGCCTAATGTCTTAGGAAGGACTCTTCTGAATGAAATTAGCCCTGTGTCAGGTGCACACGGAATACTTGCTGTTGAGACTAAATATGTCGTCTTTTTCATGACTAGATGTTGATGATGGAGACACAGTGACAGATTTCATGGCTCAAGAGCGAGAAAGAGGCATTACCATTCAGTCGGCCGCAGTTACATGTGACTGGAAGGGCTATAGAGTCAATCTGATTGATACACCAGGTATGGTGCTCTTTGGGCATTGCAGCGGCTGCATGATTCCGGGGTCCTGTGTGTGTGTGTGTGTGTGTGTGTGTGTGTGTATGTGTGTGTTTGATATGAAAGACCTTACGTGCCATGTACATCATCTTTTTCTAGGTCACGTGGACTTTACCTTGGAGGTTGAGCGCTGCCTCAGAGTGTTGGATGGGGCAGTGGCTGTATTTGATGCCTCTGCTGGTGTAGAGGTAAATGACAAACAAAAAATTGCCAAGTAAAGATGTCAGGATGTGCTTATTTTTAAGAAACAGAATAATAGACATGGATAGCTACCACCCTTTATTTGTCAAGTTTCTATTAAGCATGTTATGGCTACTAATTTGGAATTTTATATTGAGATGTGATCAACACATGATCTCTGGTTTTTTATAGTGAAAAGAAAGTAAAGTGTGTTTTTCTGCAGAAAATATGTTGCACACCATGAAATGGCCTGGAGTTGTGTGCTCCTATCGAGCAGCGATCGTGCCTGCTGTAATTTAGTGACTTCTGGCTGAAGCTATAAACCTCCGGAGTCGGTCTGCACATTTCTGCATATTATGACTCACGGAAGTTACAGCAGCTGGAGTAGCAGTATTTTTCGTGCTTTTTCCTAAGCCCCATTAGTGATAGCTACACAGTGCTGAGGACTGTGGGATTTGTAATGGGCATTTTGTGACACATACTTACACATTGTGGAGGGAAAAACCACCAACCCACTGCCATTGAATCGATTGCAACTCATTGCACCTCTGTTTAAGGTTTCCGAGACTAAATTACGACGGAGCAGACACGGTTAGCAGTCTAACACATAACCAACAGTACTGCCGGGCAGTACACATAGAAAACAGTACAGCCACTGTGGCATTCTTGTAAAGTTACACGTGCATATAACCTATACACCGGCAATTCTACTTCCATATCTTCACTCAAGAAAATAAAGCATTTATTCTCAGAAGACTTGTTCAGAATGTTTATAGCCACTAAATGCATAATGACCCCAATCTAGAAACAACAGAAGTAGTGCGTTTTTCAACACAGGTGCTTGGAAATATTGGTACCTGTGTGCAAAGAAAGACACCTACAAAAAAAAACCTACATACCTAACCATGTGGGTGAAGGTAAAAAGCATTATTTCAAGTCAAAGAAGCCATGCCATCTAGGTGAAGGTTGAGGAAGCAGAGTGGTTTCATGATGCTAGAAATCAAAGTAGGTTGCTTATGAGACACTGGGCACACAGTTTCTGGAGCAGTAGGATGTTCTGTATGTTGACTGGAGTAGTAGTTACACAAGTGGATGCTTTTATCAAAATTCGTGAGCTGTATTTTGTTGCATATACATTTTACAACCATCCTTCACAAAGCAAAGCCAAACGTAAACTGACTTCGCTTCTAACTAATGTCAGAACTTTAAGCTTTTTATGCCTTGCTTCCGGGTTATTGGATTCTACTATGCACAGATATTGTAAAACTCGAACTATTACATACATAATGTGTGCAAAAATGAAATTAAAAGGAAATCAAGTAGAAGAAAAGTGTATGAAAGTTGAAACTTACAATTACAGGTATTGTCTGCTTCTTTACCACTTAAATTTCCTGTATTTTATATGAACAGTTGCTCATCATGGAAATGTGTGCCTTTTATCCTGTGCCCTTTGGTCGTGTCATTTAACATGTCCTAGCGGCTCTGGTGGCCTAGTGCGCTGCTCAGTGAGCTGCCAAGCACCGAGTGAACGCCCCGAGCCCCTCAGCTCCTCCGAGAAAGAAAGGTTTGCAGCCTTGGAAACCCAAAGGGGCCGCTGTAGTCTGACCCGTGGGATCACTATGAGTTGGAATCGACTGAATGGCAGTGAGTTTGTTGGTGGTGTTTTGTTTCACGTTCATATGTTCTTATTTACAAGCCTGAATTAAGGCAAAGGTCAGTCCATCTTTGACAGATTAGGAAATCGATAACTGTGTTCTGAATTTTGTGACCTGTACTAAGAAAGGTGAAATCAAACGAAAACGGGGTCTTCTAATTCTGAAGTCCCCTTCCATGCCTCTCAGGACCTCCCAGTATCACTTCTTTGGATGTGGCCACCTTGTTCGCTCAGTCTGTTACTCTGGAACCGTTTGAGGCCCACGCTTCACCTCATCCCCACCCGGTTCAGCTCACAGCGAAAGAGTGAAGCTGCAAGTCTAGGACAGTGGCACCAACACAGGCCCGGTCCCATATTACAATAGATGGTCAGGTCTGTTTGTTTCATGTCCCATGTCATAGTTATTTTTGTCCAATATACATGTTTTTCCCCATTTAGGCACAAACTCTCACAGTGTGGAGGCAAGCTGATAAACACAATATTCCTCGAATCTGTTTTTTAAACAAGATGGACAAAACTGGAGCAAGGTATTTAAAGTTAATCAAGTGAGAATACAGTTGAGTTTCTCATAGACTGGGCCAGGGTCGGCACACTGTGGCTCGAGAGCCCCATGTGGCTCTTTTGGTACGGACTCATGGCTCTGACGTAAAATCACAAATAAAACCATAGTTTCACTTAAAAGATAATTTCAGATAATGATAATTTCATTTGTTTTTTAAAACGGTACAGCTCTCAAACAATTTTTAAATTGTGAGGCATAGGAGTGACTCTTCTGGCACAGGAGCTTGCCGACCCCTAGAGGCTAGAACGCTAGTCAGCCCCACCTCAGCCCAGAAGTGCACAGCGTGGCGTGTGGCTCAGAGAGCGCCTCAGAGGAAGTGGAGGCCGGGGGTCCAGTGGTTATGCCCTGAGCTGTTCACTGAGGCTCTGGAGGCTGAGCTTGGCTCTCCGAGGCACTGCAGGAGAACGTCTGCGTCCCAGACGGCGGCCGGGAAGCCTTCCTGAGTGCAGTTATGCTCTCACCCACGTGGGGTCACTGAATCACAGTTGATTTGGTGGAAATGGATTTTTTATTGGGGACTCACAGCTCTAATCACAATATATACATACATAGTGTCAGTATTTACGTCTTTTTTTTCTTTTTATTGGGGGCTCTTACATCTCATCACAATCCATACATTCATCCAGTGTGTCAAGCACATTTGCACATATGCTGCCATCATCATTTTCAAAGTGTTCTCTTCCCACTTGAGCCCCTGATATTAGCTCCCCGTTTCTTCCCCTTCCCTCACAAATCCTTGATAAGTTTTAGATTATTATTTTCATATCTTCCATCGTCCTCCGTTGCCCCTCACCCACTTTTCTGTTATTTGGCCCCTGGGAGGGAGTTATAGTTGACCCTTGTGATTGATTCCCCCTTCCTCCCCTCACCCTCCCCTTATCCTCCTGGTGTGTCTACTCTCATTGTTGGCCCGAGGGGTTTATCTACCCTGCATTGTAAGGCAGAATTGAGGTCATGATAGTGGGGGGAAGGAAGCACCAAAGAACTAGAGGGAAGTTGTGTGTTTCATCAGTGCTGTACTGCACTCTGACTCATCTCTTCCCTGTGACCCCTCTGTGAGGGGATGTCCAATTATCTGTAGATGGGCATTGGGTCTCCATTCCTTGCCACCCCCTCATTCAGATTGGGTATGATTTTGTTCTCGGTCTTAGATGCCTGATACCTGATCCCATGGACACTTCATGATCACACAGGCTGGTGTGCTTCCATGTGGGCTTTGTTGTTTCTGAGCTACATGGCCGCTTGTTTATCAAGGTGGCAATGGATTTTTAAGATCAAAGTACAGAAAAAGTGGTCAGGTTGGCTCTTGGAAGCTGAAAGCCTTCTATGGTAGTCAATCTGGTTGTAGAAGAATGAACCCTAGACTTAAAATGACAGATGTGGCCATTGAATCCTAGCTATAATTTACTACCTGTCTAATAAATCAGATATGCAACCTTGCTCAATTCATTTAACCATGGCCTCTGACTGTAGTTTTGTGAAATGTGCTATAATAATACCCTGACACCCTGTGTGGCAGAATTGTCGTCTACACTCCATCATTATTCCAGATACTGTCCTTTGCGAGAATGTTAAATACTGGATGGTAGGGAGGCTAAAAAGAGATACAGCTTTAGAGAATGCTATACAACCCGGATGATGGCGCTTTTACATGTGGTGATTTTGCTTTCTGCAGCTTCAGCTATGCGGTTGAAAGTATCAGAGAGAAGTTGAAGGCAAACCCATTGCTTTTACAGGTAAATTGGTTGATTGATACAGTATCTCTTGCTTATCCATTTATTTTACCGTGACATAAATTTCTGAATCTCAATTCTTTTTTGTGGAAGAACTTGGGACACAAAAATAGCTCTAGAGTCTTAGAATACAGTTCATAGAGGTCTTTGAGTGCAAAGTAGATTTATCAACTACGCAGTTCTAATTGAGTGATCCGTTGATGATGCTAATCTTATTTTGACTTATAGTTACCAATTGGTGAAGCCAAAACGTTCAAAGGAATGGTGGATGTAGTAAATAAGGAAAAACTGCTCTGGAATCCCAATTCAGATGATGGAAAAGAGTTTGAGAGAAAGCCTCTCTTGGAAGTGAGCGACCCGGAGTTGCTAAAGGAGACCACAGAAGCAAGGAATGCCTTGATTGAACAAGTAAAATAAGTACTTTGAGTTTGAAATTGCTTAAAGCTTTTTTGTTTTTGTTTTTTTTTGAAGTTGAGAAAGGCTTTATTAAGGCAGGGAAAGAACTCCTGGGTGGATTCCACGACCCAATGAACTGGGTCAGGGCAGTGGCCGCTTACAGCTTTTTGTTAAGTGCTCTCAAAGTCACTTTCAATGCCTAACAGCGCCTGTGACAGAGTGGGACCATCCCTGGGCTGTTGAAACGACTCTATAGAGGAGCAGATCTCAGGTCTTCCTTGCACAGAATGACTCGCTGGGCTTGAACCACCAGCATAGGGATTAGCAGCTGAGCTGTGGCCCCTTTATAATAATTTGGAATCTTAAAAAGTAGCATGAAATTGTATATAAGATTATATAAAAGGGACTTCAAAAAGGAAAAAAGATAAGCATCTTTCAATTCTATCTTTGCATAAACTTTTTGGAAGCCCCCTTATATATGAAATATGTAAATATAGTGAATAATAGAATAAACACGTATATGCTACTGAGGTTAAAGAGTATTAGCAATGACCTTCAGATTTTGTATGCCTTTTTATGGTCTTTCTTTTCAGTCTCATCTCTTCCTCCTCCTAACTGCCTTCTCGATTTTATTTTCCATCCTTCATTTCCTTTTTTTATGGTTTACCGGAAGTGTTTATATCCCTAAAGAATTATTTTACATGTGTTTGAACTTTACGTAAATGGAATGATACTGGTTATACTCATTAAAACTCACTGCTATCGAATCGACTCCAACTCCACAACCCCCGTGGGTTTACGAAACTAACTCCCCACAGAAGCAGAAATCCTCATCTTTCTTTTGTGGAGCTTCTGGTCGTTTTGAAATTCTGATCAACATGTGGCTTCTCTGATTATTTGCTCTGTGTCCAGATTTCAGTGCTTGTGGTTGGAGGATGCAACCCTGACGCACACCTTTCTTACCTTTCCTGATGTAAACCATGCACTGTTCCCTTGTTCTGTTCCCATAACTGCCTCCTGATCCATATAGAGTTTCTGTATCAGCACAACAAAGGGTTTGGGAATTCTCTTTCTTCTCAGGGTTACCCATAGTTTATTGACTGTGCCTTGGCATAGTCAGTAAAACACAAGTAAGCATCTTTCTTGATAGTCTTTGCTTTCAGCCAAGGTCATCTGACATTGGCAGTGACATCCCTTGTTTGGTGTGCTTTTGTGAATCCAGCCTGAATATCTTATAGCTCTCTATCAGTGTACTGCTACAGTCATTGTTGGATGATTCTCAGCAAAATTTTACTTGCAAGTGATAGAAATGATGCTGCTCTATGACTTGAGCCTTCTGGTGGGTCACTTTTCTTTGGAATGGTACAAATGAGTATCTCTTCTGGTCAGTTGGCCAAATACAGTGCTTGTCACCTTTCTGAAACTTTTAATTGATATTCCCTCAATTCCTGGAGCCTTGTTTTTGGCTGATGCTTTCACTGCAGCCTGAACTTCTTCCTCCAGTACCATTAGTTCTTCATCATATGGTACCTCTCGCAATGGTTAAATGTCGACGAATTCTTCTTGGTACAGTGACTGTGTGTTCTTTCCATCCTCTTTTGCTATACTTCCTGCATCGGTCAATATTTTGCCCATAGACTCTTTCAGTATCTCAGCTCAAGGCTAGAATTTCTTCTTTAGTTCTTTCAGTCTAGGCTATGCTAAGTATGATCATTTTGGTTTCCTAACTTTAGGACTTTGCATATTTCATTTTAATACTTGACAGTGTCTCCTCCAACTGCCCTTTACAATTTTCTGTTCGCCTCTTTGACATCACCATTTTTTCCATGTTATTTGCTTTAGCGACTCTTTGATTATGAGTAAGCTTCACAGTCTCTTCTGACGTACACTTTGACCTTTTCTTTCATGTGCTTTTAAAGGCCTTTAGCTCTCTTCCTGTGTGATGCTCCTGCTGTCATCCCACAGCTCATCGGGTCTTGTGTTCTTCGTGTTAATTAGTTTAATCTGTTCTTGAGATGTCCTCAAAATTCAGGTGGGATAGACTCAAGGTCTTATTTTGGTTCTCCTTGGACTTATTTTAATAATTTTCAACCTGAAATAACATATGAGCAATTGATGGTCTGTTCCACAATCAGCCCCTGGCTTCATTTGTTAGCTGCGATACTGAGTTTCTCTGCCATCTCGCCCACAGATTCAGGTAAGTGGATTTCT
Organism: Tenrec ecaudatus; assembly: GCF_050624435.1. Taxonomy (NCBI): domain Eukaryota; kingdom Metazoa; phylum Chordata; class Mammalia; order Afrosoricida; family Tenrecidae; genus Tenrec; species Tenrec ecaudatus. The sequence goes on along the minus strand of NC_134531.1, from coordinate 71,227,439 downwards.
GAGTACTCTCTGGAGAAGCCCACACGCACAGACACCGCGTGTTTTGTTGAGAAAAGCCATTTGATCTGAAGATGTCCTTGGCCTTGCACAAGTCTATCCTGTGATCTCCAGCTTTGTCGTACCGCCACGGCCATGTTTTCCAACTACCGTTCCTTTTTGTTCCCAAGCTTTGCATTCCAATCAACAATAATTAATAATGCATCTTGATGTATATTCCATCAATATCAGACTAAAGACATTGGTGAAATTCTTCAATGTCATTACTGTTGTGGTTGGTACTTTAATTTGAATAGTATTTGTAATGATTGCACTTCCTTTTATTTGGGTAGATATTCTCTGATCACAGATAACAAACATTGTACTTCAAGTAGATCTTGGAATATCCTTTATGATGACAAATGCAACACCGCGCCACTTGAATTTGCCACTCTTGGCGTAGTAAACCAAAGTGTAAAGGTGTTGCTTTTTGCTGTACGAGGGAGCTTCAGAGAGTGCATTGGCAAACTTCATTATCTCCTCGTCCCGTTTCCCACGGGCTTTTGAAGTCTGCTGTGTTCACCATCCAGGGCTGTGCATTCCTGCAGGCGGCAGCATTTCCATCTTTCTAACCCTTCTCATATTGCCAAGAGCGACCGTCCCTGGAAAAGGACATCATGCAGCAGAAGTTGAGCAGCAGCACAAAAGAGGCAGACCCTCAGCGAGCTGGACTGAAAGCACGGCTGTTACAGCGGGCTCGGGCTCGGGCTTGGGCACGGGAACGGTTGTGAGGATGACCCAGGAAGGGGCAGTGTTTATTCTGTTGTTTTGGAACCAGTCAGTGGTACTTAACACCAACAACCCTGCTCTGTGCTCTGCCGTTCCTATCATCAAAGTGTTGGTTTGAGCATCCTCAAGGGACTCGGGATTTTTTACCTTTTAAACGTTCCTTGACTTTGGGGAACAAAAAGAAGTCCGAATAGGCAAGATCAGAGCTGTAGGGTGTACAGCGGAAAGTCTCCCAACGAAATTTCCTTCTCTCTGGCGGCCCTCGGGATGAGGAGGGGCATGTTCCTGCCAGGAAAAAACCCAAAACCTCCTTGGCAACTTTCCTGCCCTTTCCTCGTCAGCGCGGGTTTCAGAATGAGCGCCCGTGATTGTCTGTGTCCTTCCAGGAAACCGATCAAAATGACCTCTCTGAACCCCAAGCAGGTGACATACCCTTAGTTCAGCTGTGCCGAGTTGACTCGGTCCAGCAGATCAGCTCAGAGGCCCTGTTTTGATGGGACCTTCTCTTTGAAGGCATCACCATGAGACGCAGACAAGTGTATGACCGAGAGAACTTGTCTTCAGCCCTTGGCCCATCACAGGGACACTTGTTTAAACATATTTTTAGTAAACCCATGCGTTTCTGAACTAGAACCTTCTGGCAATTCTTTCTGACTTACCCTAGCATTTTATTCCTTTGTCAACATTATGTTGAAGATGCATTTATACTGGTATGTGTAGCTGTGTAGTTCATTTAGATTCAGTCTTTTAGGTTCTAGCATAAGATTTTGCCTTTTCTCTTGTTGTGGACTTTGAGTTTGTTCCCTGTTATAAATAGTGATACTGGAAACATCTTTGCACACATCTCCTGTAAAAATACACAAGTTTTTTTTGTTTTAAGAATTAAACCTAATTTCTGAGTCAAAAGGTATGTTCCTCTTTTACACTACCAGAAGTCAAATTATTTTTCGCATGGCCATGTTAAAACCATTCGCTGTACGAGTGGGTGGAAGGCTGTCAGGAGCTCTGGTGGCATCGTGGTCATGTGCTGAGCTGTTCAGCTCCGGCAGCTCTGTGGAAGAACGACGAGACTTTCGCCGTCAGGAGGAGTCACGGTCTCAGAATTGCAGAGGGGCAGTTCTGCCCTGTCCTGTGAGTCAGCGTGGCCCCAGGGAAAATCAGTTTGGTTTTTGTGTGTGTGTTTTAATCCAGGTAGCTCTGGATCTCATTCACCCCGACGTTTTTAGTGGGAAACGCATTGTTCCTATTTAGAGTGAGGAATCCTGAAGGCACCGTGGCTCAGCACTCGAGTGCTCACGGACGGTGGGCAGTGGGAAGTGGCTTCGCAGCAGCAGAGGCCTGGCAGCTCGTCCCTTAACAATTCACAGCCGAGGAAACACTGGGGAATCGATACTCTATTCCAGGGGTCCTCAAACTTTTTAAACGGGCCAGTTCACTGTCCCTCAGACCTGTTGGAGGGCCGGACTATAGTTTAAAAAAACCCTATGAACAAATTCCTATGCACACTGCACATATCTTATTTTGAAGTGAAAAACCACATGGGGCCAAAACACCCAGCAGGCCGGATAAATGTCCTCAGCGGGTCGCATGTGGCCTGCAGGCCGCAGTTTGAGGACGCCTGCTCTATCCTGTAGGGTCCGTAGGAGTTAGCATTGATGGCCACAGGTATGGGAATTCATACTGTTTGTATGTAGAGCAATATGTTCAACACACCTTAAATAACCTTCCTAAATCTTAATGGTAGAGAAAACTATTGGAACCTAAAACTTGGCTTTTTACTTCTAAAACTAAACTGGCCCAGATTCTTTCCTGATGAGTGTTTCCCCTCATCTTTAGTTGATGATTATTTTTGTAGTCGTCATCGTCTTTGTGACATAGAGTAGCCACAGTGAAGCTCTAAACTACGCTCGGGGTTGTTTCTGCAGTGGTTAGCTCTGGTCAAAGTATCTCTTTCACGAGGCCGGAACATTGTGCATCCGTGCACTGCTGTAACGTGAAATTGCCAGTTATACTTTCAGCTGAAAAGAACATGAACTATATAAGGGCACTTTTATTGTTGAAATGATTCCTTTTCCCCAATTAAATAGATTCCTGCAGTGCACAATTATAATCCGATAAGCCTTATGGTTTTTCTCAGTATGGCTGTCTTGTGAACCCTGGTGGTGTACTGGGTTATGCCTTGGGTTACTACCCTCAAGGTAAGCTGCTCGAACCCACTGGCCCCTACGTGGGAGAAGGATGAGGCTTTCTACTCCTGTGAAGAGTTACAGCCACATTGATAATAGCATAGCTTTCATTTTCAGTCTCGGAAAATAGTAATAATAAAGCCCTTTCCCTTTTCCTTTTTGTTGCTTGGCTTGGACAAGGTAGATCATGTAGCTGGCTGGACCTATTTGGATTATGCATATTTATGATATTTAGACTTAAGTTAATAACCATGAGAGTAAATGCAAGTTATACAACTCAGCTTTTCTTGACAGGTTGCAGATTTGGATGATGAATTTGCTGACTTGGTATTAGGAGAGTTCAGTGAAAATTTTGATTTGTTACCAGCTGAAAAGGTAAATTTTAGTTTTTCAATCACTTTGATCAAATATTTAGATGTGGTTCAATTTCTTTGTCTTGTGTGCTTTGTTTAACTTTGCAACTGGTAGAAAATGCTGGCTTAAACAAAAATGATAAGAACATTAAAATGAAATCATTACTATTACAGTGATCATTTCTCTCTCTTCTTCTCTCTCTCTCTGTCCCTCCCTCCTTCCCAGTTGGTTTAAATCTTGATCGACAATTTACTACAGGTCTTTGTGTTTCTGTTTTCTTGTGTGATGCATCCAATCAGAGAGTTGGCAAGTACAACACTGATGGCATGGAGATTCTTTGAAACATATGCGTTGCTAAGTAGGTGTTTCTAAGTGTTAAATGAGACTAGAACTAACCTCACCAAATCCAACTATTTATTATTCAATACAAGAGCATGGAAGATGGAGAGATTATTTTTAAGTGACTTGAAATGAGCCCTGGGAAAAACTGAATGGAATGCCATCATCCTTGGAATTTCTTACTGCTGAGCAGTTGAGTGCTTAGCGGCGATCACTATTAGGTTTTATAGTGATGTCACATGTGTTCTGTTTCCAAAGAACTCACAGTTTAAAAAAGAGCCGACCATCTTTAACAATGTCATAAGCATCCCCAAGCTTTACTTTGTGTCTGAGGTCTTTTTTTTTAAAGCTCTTATAACAATACATGTATCAATTGTATCAAACACATTTGTACATATGTTGCCATCATTATTTTCTAAATATTTACATTTCATTTAAGCCCTTGGTATCAGCTCTTTTACCCTCCTTCTCCCTCCCTTGTGACTCCTTGAAAAATTATAAATTATTATTAATTTTTTAACTTTATACTGACTGCTGTCTCCTTTCCCCCAGTTTCTTCCCCCACTGGTATCACTACTTCCATTTCTCTTCCTGAGGAGTTCATCTGACCTGGATTCCATGTGTCCTGAGCTCTTATCTGTACCTTGTAAATGTTCCAGTCTAGCCCACAGTGAAAGGCAGGATTGGGGTCAGGATAGTAGAGGGTGAGGAAGCCTCAAGGAACCAGAGGAATATTGTGTGTTTCAACAGTGCTATAGTTCACGCTGGTTGACTCCTCCCTTCCTTGCGATCCTTCTGTGAGAGAATGTCCCATTGTCTACAGATGGGTTTTGGGTGTTTCCTCCAAGCTCTGCTGTTCTCAACTGTATGTTCATTTGGTTTTTTGTTTGTTTGTGGTCTTCTGATACCTGTTACCTGATCCCCTTGACACCTCATGATCACACAGGCTGATGTGCTGCTTCTGTGTGGGCATCTCTGTTAGATGGCCACTTGTTTACCTTCAAGCCTTTAAGACCCCAGATGCTATATTGTTTTTTTAAAAATCACTTTATTAAGGGCTCATACAGCTCTTAACATAATCCATACATACATCAATTGTGTAAAGCACATCTGTACATTCATTGCCCTCATCATTCTCAAAACATTTGCTCTCCACTTAAGCCCTTGGCATCAGGTCCTCATTTTTCCTCTCCCTCCCCACTCCCCTCTCCCTCATGAACCCTTGATAATTTATAAATTATTATTTTGTCATAGCTTGCCCTGTCCCACGTCACCCTTCACCCACTTTTCTGTTGTCCGTCCCCCAGGGAGGAGGTCACATGTAGATCCTTGTAATCGGTTCCCCCTTTCTACCCCACCCTCCCTCCACTCTCCCAGTGTCGCCACTCACACCACTGGTCCTGAAGGTATCATCCTCCCTGGATTCCCTCTGTCTCCAGCTCCTTTCTGTACCAGTGTACATCCTCTGGTCTAGCCAGATTTGTAAGGTAGAATTGGGATCATGGTAGTGGGGGAGGAGGAAGCATTTAGGAACTAGAGGAAAATTGTATTGTTTCATTATTGCTACATTGCACCCTGACTGGCTGTCTCCTCCCCGAGACCCCTCTGCAAGGGTATCTCCAGTGTCCTGCAAGTGGGCTTTGGGTCTCCACTCTCTACTCCCCTCCTCATTTACTATGGTAGATTATTTGTTCTGATGATGCCTGATACCTGATCCTTTCGACACTTCGTGATCACACAGGCTGGTGTGCTTCTTCCATGTGGGCTTTGTTGCCTCTGAGCTACATGGTCACTTATTTACCTCCAAACATTTAAGACCCCACATGCTATATCTTTTGATAGTTAGGCACCATCAGCTTTCTTCACCACATTTGCTTATTCACCTGCTTTGTCTTCAGTGGTTGTGTCGGGAAGGTGAGCATCATAGAATGCCAATTTAACAGGAGAAAGTATTCTTGCATTGAGGGAGTACTTGAGTGGAGGCCCAATGTCCTTCTGCTACCTTAATACTAAACCTAAAAATATATGCACATAGATCTATTTTCCCATCTTCATATATAAATATATTTGCATATGTATATGCCTTTATTTAGACCTGTATAAATGCCCTTTGCCTCCTAGCTCTTTCCTCTATTTCCTTTGACTTTCCTCTTGTCCCATTATCATGCTCAGTCATCATTTGGGTTTCAGTAATTCATCTTGGTTACATTACCCTTGATCACGCCCTACCAGGCCTCCTATACCTTCCTCACCACTGATTTGGATCACTTGTTGTTCCCTTGTCCCTGGGTTTGTTAACACCACTTCCTTTGCCCCTACCTTCCTCTCTCCCATGTCCCCCGGAACTGTCGGTCCTGATGTTTTCTCCTTCAGATTGTTCATCCAGCCTATCTTATTTAGATAGACCTGCAGAGATAATAACATGCACAAAAACAAGACAGAGCAAAACCAAGCAACAATATAAAACAAAACAACAACAATAACAAACTAATGACAAAAAACAAAACACAGTAAGAAAGAAAAGCTTGTAGTTAGTTCAAGGACTGTTTGTTGGCCTTTAGGAGTGTTTTCCAGTCTGGTCTGTTGGGGCACCTGGCCCTGGCCCCGAAGTCCACCTTCAGCATTCCCTGGGGACCTGGCCACTCCATTCCCTTGCTGTTCTGTTGCATGCCCTTAGTGTTTTGCCTCGGTGTGGTGGCATCAGTTTGGGCGCAATTCCCACACTGTTTCCAGTGTTGTCCCCTGTAGGGCTATGGGTCAGTGAGGGACGTCGTCTCATAGTGGCGCTGGCCATGTGGTCCTCTCTGTGGACTGGCTGCTCTAATCGGGAACATCGTCCTCAAGGCCTGGTGGGCCAGGATGTGCTCCACTCTCTCCTTCCAACCTCATTCATCTGCTCCCGTGTGCTCCAATCAGATATGTTCCTCTCCCAGAGCTGCAGATTCAATGCCTGACTAGTTCTTCCATTAGACAGTGTTAAATCACAAGTATATCTGTTCATTTATTCACGAAAAATTTTTTAGTATTTGATATATTCTAAAGGAGCTCTTGTGGCTCAATGGTTAAGCGCTTGCCGCTAACTGAAGATTACCAGTTCGAACCCATCCAGTGGCTGCACAGGAGAAAGTTTTGCCATAAGGACGCAGCCTCGGGAACCTTCGGAGGCCATTCTGTGCTGCCATGTGGGGTCACTGTGCCTTGAAACCCGATTCATTGCCACCCAGCACCACCCTGGCGATAGAGAGGCGGGTGTGTGCTCGGGAATGCTACTTTGGGTAGGCGGTTAGGGAAGGGCTCGGAGTCTTTGCCAGAGACCGGGAGACTACAAATGCAATGCTTCTCTCTCTGCTTCACAGCTACAGGCTGCAATACACAGAGTTACCGTGGCTCAGACGGCGGTGCCAGTGCTGTGTGGAAGCGCCCTGAGAAACAAAGGGATACAGCCCTTGCTAGATGCTGTTACTCTGTACTTGCCGTCCCCTGAAGAGCGCAGCTGTGAGTTCCTGTAAGTACACAGGCACATTGAGTCACACGACAGCCTTGGGAACGAGAGACCCTGCTGTAGGAAGAGAAGTGAAATCGCCATTCTGGAACCCTAGGACAGGTGACGAATGAATGCCACTGAAAATCGTACAGAACTACGACCGTCTGTACTTGAAACGGACAGCTGCCATGTTCACTGATGACGCTAAGAACAGATGGCTGTCTTACCCTTACCATCTTAGTGAAGGAAGGAAGGAAACATGCTGGCTGCTAGTATATAGGGATGTTTGAAAAATATTCTGGAGATGTGTTTATACTCATTGAGATTTCAAGATTTTCATCAGCTCAAACTATTTTGTGGCTGGACAGACAGGTCCAGGTTTGCCTCCGGTGGCCGCTAATGGCTTTGCACTCAGTGAGCAGTCCTCTTACCTGAGTGACTGTTGTGCAAATTGGCAGGGACCCGAAGCTTTACTTCTGGTAAGGAGGCTATGATCACCCTGCTCCATATCTAAACTGGAGAGACCTCATGGTGAAAGAGTGATTCATGTGGACTCTGTACATCCTGGCCGTACATCTCTGTTCTTCCATCTACGTGATGTGAGACTTTGGGCAGGTTGATTAGGCTCTCATTTGTAAAATGCAGAGAATAATAGGATCTATCTTGTAGGGTTGTTATAAGGATTAAACAAGTTAACGATAATAAAGCAAATGGAATAGTGTGGAATGCAGTATTTGATTTGTTTGATAAAATTGAAAGTGGGAGAGAAGAGGAGCAAGATTGGAGAAATACTGTGATGGAGGTGTCTAGCTCTGGACCTTCAGAAGAAAGAACAAATCTGTCTTGGAAGAAGTGTGGACAGAATACACCTTAGGAGCGAGGTTGGCAAGACTTTATCTCACGTTCTTGGACGTATTATCACGAGGAGCCAGGTCCAGAAGGACATCGGTCTTGGTAAAGTAAAAAGCTACAGAGCAGAAGGCCCTCTTCAGCCAGATTGAAGCAGCGGCTGCAGCAGTGGGCCCAAGCAGCTAGGGTTGTCAGGATGGGGCAGGACGAAGCAGCGTGTCGTCGTGTTGTGCACTGGGGCACTGTGAGTTGGAACCGACTTGACACCTGGCACCTAACAACATAGCCAACCTACTGTGGGCCATGGACTCTGTTTCTTTAAAACAATTTTATTGCATATAGCTCACATAGGAGTTGACTTCAGTAGTTCACCCCTATTAAGAAGAATTGTACAATCAAATCATGGACTCTTTGGGAGTTAATAAAAAATGGAGCTTACATATGCACAAGGCTCCAAACATTCTGAAACCTATCAAAGAATGCCAGTTTAGAACATCATTCTAGAAGAATATTGGGTGGGTAAACCATTTCAAGTTTATCATTTAGATGTATGTATGTATGCAACTAGACAGATGAGAGGAGAGCATGATAGTGATCACTGGAAAATACCTATTTGTTTACAGTCATTTTCAGAAGTGGTGTGATGTGTCCAGGTCTGTTCTTTGATAATGGGACGATTTGCAAGAGGACCGAATCCATGACTTTCCGTTTGCGGAAGGAATGGTTATGTCTCTTGAAGCGTGAGCTCCGTGGAGGAAGAGGGAGGGGTGCATAGTGACAGTACATAATGGGCTGGCTAACTTGGGAGACAGAAGAGGGGGCTTTGTCGGACAGCAAGTGTATGTTCCTGCAGTAACTGATGTCACAGTCTGTACAGATGGTAGCAGTGGTGTTTTAGAGCCTCTCTGGAATGCCTTCTTTACCTCGTAGGCAGTGGTATGAGGGAGACTTATGTGCACTGGCATTTAAAGTTCTGCACGACCAGCATCGAGGGCCGTTGGTGTTTATGCGCATCTACTCGGGCTCACTCAAACCCCAGTCAGCCGTCCACAATATTAATGGAAACTGCACGTAAGTAGACACTTGGGTTGTTTCCTAAGAATGCATTACTTCTTTACAAGCACTTTTACTAATGTCCGTTGTGGCTTTACAGGGAAAGAATAAGCCGTCTGCTTTTGCCATTTGCCGACCAACATGTAGAAATCCCTTCACTGACTGCTGGTAACATTGCTTTGACTGTTGGGTGTAAACAGGTAAGTGACCACGTGGTGTCTCTAGGAGATCACTATTTAAACTTTTCCTTGAAATTAGTCACTTTGTAGCAGCAGAAAAGCCACTGAGAAGAATACAAACAGTGTGGACTACAGTTCAAATCCAAGTTAAATAAGACACGCTGTATAGATACAGATACGTGCTTCATGAAGCTGGCACAGGGCTGGGCACTGTTTGGGGCTGTGAAACGGAAGGTCACTGAGTGGGAGCTGGCTCAACCGCATTACGAGAACACCATGCGCGTTGTCATAGGAAAGATGACCCCATTTAGGTTTCCTTCCTGCTTTGATCATGGGAAATAATTTCACCTAGCCTTATAATGGTTCATGTAATAACTAGGGAGAATTTGCCAATGAGGGCTTCAAGAGGATGAGGCTTTGGTCTGTTTTGATTACTGCTCTGCCCTCCGGCCCTGGATCCCAGCATTGCACACAGTGGACACTCCTTAGACACGGGAAGGATGGATGCATGGGAGGAAGGAATGCTTCACTTCCTTTTGAATCATATCTGCTTGGTTGGTGCTGTTGAGAATGCACATGGCAGACCACTCACCAGTCCACGGTTGCCCCACGTCCATCTCAGTGCCACTGAGCACATTCTTCAACCTGCACAGCCCCTCTCGCCCTCCGTCTGTCTCTGTGTCCGTCCTGGCATTATTGATGAGGCCCACTGCCTCCTCAGGGGCCCCTTGACCTTTTCTGTTGTTGTGCAAGTTAAATTTTGTGTGTTTTGAAGGGGTCAGATTTAATGGATTTTCTTTCTAAATGGGATATTGGCATTATGCGGCAGTTAGGGTCCGCCTTGTTACTCCTGGTGTTACTCCTAAGCTCTTCATGACGAATGGTAAGTTTCAACATCCTTTAGTAGAAACTTCCCACGGCCGGGATATTGGGCTTCTGCATGGAAGTGTCCCCGCAGCCCTGGTGGTGCAGTGGTTCTGCGTTGGGCTGTGATTCGCAAGGGCAACCCCGTGGTGGGAGCAAGACGGGTTACCCTCTGGGAAACCCACAGGGGCAGTCCTGCCCTGTCCCTCAGGGCCACTACGAGTCAGAATCAACAGCAGGAAGGGGTTTTTTCTTTAGGGTTTGTCCTCCCAGAAACCGGGCGCCTGTCTATGGAGGGAACAGCGTCAACGTTTAAGCCATAACTGGTGTCTCCAAGAGCAAGTTACCGATTTTGCATAGTTGGGGCACTTGGTTAATTGTATGTTTTCGAGGATTCTGTAAAGTAGTAAATGAGCCTTATTGATAGAAAAATACTGTATATAGATAGGAACTGGAAACATGGAATCCAGGACAGATGATCCCTTCAGGACAGAGGGGTAGAAAGGGAGCCGATTACAAGGATCTACATATAACCTCCCTGGGAGATGGACAACAGAAAAGTGGGTGAAGGGAGATGTCAGACAGTGTAAGACATGACAAAATAATAATAATTTATAAATTATCAAGGGTTCATGAGGGAAGGGGAGCAGGGTGGGAGAGGGGAAAATGAGGAGCTGATACCAAGGGCTCAAGTAGAAAGCAAATGTTTTGAGAATGATGATGGCAACAAATGTACAAATGTGCATGACACAATGGATGGATGGATGGATTATGATAAGAGTTGTATGAGCCCCCAATAAAATTATTTTTTAAAAACCCAGGGAACCTATTAAAACACACATACATCTCTTTGTGTAGAGAGAATACATAAAATAAGAAATACAAGCATTTCTTTAAAAAAATGAAGTTTTTAAACTGAAGAGAATATAAACCAAATCATTCAGCCCTAAAAAAAAAAAAGAAAAATACTGTACATTTCTAGCTAACCTGTCTGAAGATTGGAAATTTAGGGAGGGGTTTTATTTGTTTTACTAAATAAATATTGGATGTCGTGTGTGTGTGTGTGTGTGTGTGTGTTATGGTTTATTCTGAAGGATTTTTCTCAGCATTGTTTTGGATAATATTCATACTTTAGAATATAAATCAGCTTTACTTCTAAAAAGTTATGTTTAACTTTGGAATTTGTCTCTCAAGTTAAAGTGAGAGGAAGAGGCCATGTCAAACTTCCTCTAAGTTTGTAATTCTCGTTGCAAGTGGAATGCTTACCACCAGCCTGTTTTGTTCCATGCCACCTTGTTCGCTTCCAGACAGCCACCGGAGACACCATCGTGTCATCCAAGTCTTCTGCCTTAGCTGCTGCGCGTCGAGCCGAACGGGACGGAGCTGAGATACCCAGACACGACCATGAAGCACAGAGACTGTTGCTGGCTGGCGTCGAGGTTCCAGAGCCTGTTTTCTTCTGTACCATAGAACCCCCTTCAGTGGCCAAGCAACCAGGTACAAACAGGCCTGCTGTTTCAGTCAATTAGTGCCCTGGTCGTTGATTGGACATAGTTGTAGTATTCCCAGAAAATAATTCTGATGTCATTGAGTTAAGTTTTATCCCAATTTACTGTAGTTGGTCTCCATTATTTCCAGTGTTTGGATCTTTCTAAATCTGTTTCTTTGATTAGATCTTGACTGTTTGTCTCATGCCTTCTCCCTCCTTATGCTGTGGTTCAGTCTATGGGAGTCTTAAGTAATTGGTCCCTGGACCATTCAGTCTTTCACTATAGTTAGTAGGTAGACTAGCACCCCCTAGGGACAGCTCAAGGAACCTGCTGGGGTAAAACCATTGACACAGCTTTGTAACATGGGGTGCCAAGAAAAGAAGCACGGGGTGAGTACCACAGCAGACAAAAAGGCACACACAGATCTGCTGGTAAGACTGAGTCAGGGACTGCTGGGAAGTGTTCTCTGCAAGGTCCACGTCCACCGAGCTACCTCCCAGGAACGAAACCTCCTTTGATCACCAAAGAGACCATTTCCTCTAATGTACACAATTGAGTTCCTCGCCATCATTTCTCCATTTTTCCTCAGCTCAATTTCTAGAATCCAGTGAATATTTTTATATACTCTGGCCACTCACATTTAACTTTCTGAGTATTACATTACATATTCTTTAACATTTTAGCTCAAAATTCTTAAGTGATTTCTCATTACTAATCACGTAAAAACCAAACTCTTCAATACACTATATAAAGCCCATGATTTGAACTCTACAATTAGATTTGGTAACATATAACAGAAAATTCCCAGATAAGAGTTGCTTTAATGAGACAGAAGTTTCTCTTTTTTGTACAAGAAGCCTTGAGTTGGTAATCCAGGGTCTGGTGAGTGGGCATCCATGTCAGCCTCATGCCCTGTTGGCTGCTGGCACCTGGGGCCTCAGGTTGGAATTCCTGAGCACTGGAAGGAATAAGGGGAGAAGATGTGCCCCTTCTCTTATAAGAAGACTTCCTATAGGTCTTGTTCACGTGTCATTGGTCAAGACATAGAAATATGGCTACCCAATTACAAGTGAGTCTGGAAGATGCCGTCTTGTAGCTAGACTGCAACAAAGAGAATGATGGGCAGCTAGCAGCCCCTGCAGTAGCAGCCAGCCTTCTTGCCTGATCTCATCTCTTGAAACTTCTTTCTCCTTTTTCTGAACCAGCCGCCTCGTTCATACAGATGAAAACAGCTGATACTCAGTCATGGGGTGCAGATTGCTTACCTGGGCCGTGCTTCCCGCATTGCCCTTTCTTCACACCTGTCCCCCCAGCCTGCTAAAGCGACCTCCTGAATGTGTCTGCATGGAAATGATTACTCTTCCGGAGGCCTCAGCTCAAGCGTCACCTCGTGTGACCTCCCTCTTTGCTCTGCACTGAATTTCTATATTCATCTGTTCAAGGACGAACGTTCCAGTTCTAGCAGTGGGTTTAGGCGCCATTTTGCCCTTGGAAGAAAGGGAGACTCAGAGTGTAGATACAAACACAACTGATGGTGTTGCCTCCCACGTCTTCCTGAAGACCCAGGGGGAAAGAGAGAGGGAGGGTTCCCTGTCTTGACCGTCTCGATGGCATTCCCTGAATGCTGACGTGAAAGAAAGCTGCTTGCAGGTGTGAGGCTGGAAGGGTGAAGTAAACTGGGTGTTGTCCATTTGGCAGAGGAAGGGCAGTTAAGTCGCGGTGGGTTTTGCTGCAGTTTCCTGTTACCTTGTAACACGCAGACCAGCTAGGCGCAGTCCTTGCTCTGCTAGAGAAGGATGGGGTCACATGACTCTGGGTGCCCAATGACATCCAAGCTGACCACGTGCCAAGCATAATCAGGTCATGTTACTGCCCACTTAAAATCCACCAGTGGCTTCCTGGTGTCAATGAAGAGGAGCCACATGCTTAAGGGCAGAGACTGCCCACAGAAAACAACTGAAGAGCTCTTTATTTAAATATTACTTGTGAAAGTCTATATTTTAAGCATTCTGTGGGCACCTAAATTCAAATAGTGCTGTTGCAAATTGGATCAGCCAATTAAAATCCAAGGCCACAAACCTGTATATTAGAGGAAATGGCTTTGTGATCAAAGGAGGCCCCCTTCCTGTGAGGTAGCTAGGTGGACGTGGGCCATGCAGAGGAGAACACTTCCCAGCAGTTCCTTTTTATCTGCTGGGGTACTCCCCCCTTTCCTTCTATTGGCACCCCGTGGTACAATGCTGTGTCAATGTTTCACCCCAGCAGGCTCCTTGAGCTGTCCCGAGGGGTTGCAAATGGTTCATCTGCACAGCTGCTGCTGAAAGTGCTCTTTGGACACGTGCTGCTACTGCTGCAAGTCGCTGCTGTGTCCGCTCTGACTCGTGGCGACCCCACGTGTGCAGAGTGCAACTGCTCCGGGGGTTCGCACGGCTGAGAGTTTTGGGAAGCACATGGCCAGGCTTCTCAGCTGAGTCACAGCTGAGTGGGTTCGAACCCCTGACCTTTCCGCTCATAGTTGTGTGCTTGCCATTGGCACCCTCCAGGAACGCCTTTGCACACGTGATCAATAAGAAACGCTCTTAATGAGGCAGTTTACATTCGCGTCTTCCTAGCAAATCTTTGCAACATGGTGTGTATTTTACATGGGCAGCACATCTCAATTCAAATTAGTAAAAATAGCTACAGACGATTCGTTTCCAGACTAGTGGCTATCTTGTTGGAGAACACAGGTCTGGGATCCCTGGTTTATATCCCTAAGAACATCCTATGTCTGGTACTGGTAACGCTTAGCTCGTTAATTCATTGCTCATCTCTTGAGCTGTAGTTTATGACACATTTTAGCACCTTTATAAAGAGAGTATAGTTAATTGATTTAAAGGATCATTTGCATATGCATGCAAATGCACTTGTCATTGCAATGTGTATGGTCTTTTCTCTTTGGTTGTGGTCGTAAACTCCTTTTGCACATTTCTCACTATTGCCTTTGTTTCTGAAAGTGTTACCTTGCTACTGTATTACCTTCTAAAGTGATCTTTTCAAAACATAATCCGACCATCAGACTGTCCTGCTTAAACCCTTCCAGGGGCTTCCCAGTATGTCCTTGCCACCTGCCCCCCTGCTCCTCTCCACTAACCTTCCCTTGCTTGTCCGGATCTACCCACCTCTGTCTGGCCATTTTCCATCCGCAATCTGTTCCGTACACAGCCGTGCCAGGGCCTGGGGCACGTTTTCCTCAGGATTTTGCTTTCTCTACTACTTGTGGCTTTGCCAAAGTCAGTCCAGAGAGACTTGGCTGGATCACCCACTCCCATAGCCTCCCGTCACTCTCGGGTCCCTTTGCTGTGCTCGTTACAAAGCCTTCTAGTGGCTTGAAATTTCTCTCCGCTGCTAGAGTTTAAGTTCTTAAGAACAGTGAACTTGTCAGTCTTAGGAAAGGCGTGGAATGATTGAATGAGTTATTTTAACAAAGAAACATAACAATTATTGTTTATCCCTTAGATTTGGATCATGCACTGAAGTGCCTTCAGCGTGAAGATCCCAGTTTGAAAGTGAAGCTAGATCCTGACTCTGGACAAGTAGGCTCAATCATCCTTAATCTCAGAAGGCTTTCAATAAAAGCATTTGTGTGGTTAGTGTGTGTGTGTGTGTGTGTGTGTGCGCGCGCGCGCGATGGGGCCACATTCCCAAGGAAATCCCCTTTTCAACGGATTGGCCATTCATATCAAATTACATAACAGGCTGTTGGCATCAGGTTGCAAAGTGGCCAATAATCATATCATTGCACAGCTGCCAAACCACTCGGGATCTCAGCCTACTCACACTGATCATCATGCATGTTTCTGAAGCATTTATTCCACGGAAACATGACCTTTTTATTTTGGGTCCCTCAATATACATGTCCAATTATTTTGTTGCCTGGTAAGTTACAGAAACAGATTCTCTTTAACTCCTTAATATAATTACATCTCACTGTGTTATATAAACTATTCCCCCAACTTTTAACCTTCCAGAAGACAGTGTTTCTGACATTGTGAAATAAGGTTCAACCCACAGGGAAAGCCTTAAGCCTTTTGTGCAGACTTGGGAAAAGTGCGTTGGAGGGAAGGAGGGAGGGCACCTTTTATGGCAGGCACACATCACACGGTGAGAAGTGGGGCAGCCTCCCCCTGGGAGGGGCCAAGTTCTAAAGTAGGGGCCTGGCAAAGAACGGGTGCTCTCGACTTTCGAGAAAAGATCCAATTACATTCCACATTGCCTTCAGGATGCTTGGCTACAGCTGATTTAACGTTTTCAGAAGGGATGCCCCCTTTTTTATCATTGTAATTTTACCTTTAAAGGGGACAAACTAGTTAACCTAGAAAATTAGCAAGATTTTATTTTTTCTAATATGGCAGATAAATGAAGTAGTAATTTGATTTAATGGGTTGTAAAGTCTACAACAGCAGTAATGAAAAGAAACTTTACTGT
This sequence comes from Tenrec ecaudatus, assembly GCF_050624435.1. NCBI lineage: Eukaryota > Metazoa > Chordata > Mammalia > Afrosoricida > Tenrecidae > Tenrec > Tenrec ecaudatus. The sequence continues at coordinate 71,211,409 of NC_134531.1, read as the reverse complement.
TTACTTTCTTTTTAAAAAATGAAGAATTAAGCTGCTTTTTCATGCCCTTCAACAAAGATGGCCAGTGGGGAAACTGGCAGAAGAGCCTTTCAGGTGTTGGTCTGTGTACGTTTGTACAGAGAAGGTATTGACAAGCGATTCTCTTTATATTATTCTGAAGCTTTCCCACCTCTAAATAATTTGCTTTAAATTTTTTTATTGAAGTGTAGCAGTCTTTTTTTTTTTTTTTGAAATCATTTTACTGGGGCTCATACAACTCTTATCACAATCCATACATACATCAATTGTGTAATGTACACTTACACATTCATTGCCCTCATCATTCTCAAAATTTGCTGTCTGCTTGGGTTCCTGGAATCAGCTCATTTTCCTTTTTCCCCTTTCCCTCCCTCCCCACTCCTTTATCATTTCCTCCCCCCACTATCATGACCCCAGTTCTACCATACCAATCTGGCTAGACCAGAGCATGTGCACTAGTACAATTAAGAGTTCTCGTCACACAGAATCCAGGACAGAGAAACCCCTCAGGAGCAGTAACGGGAGTAGTGATACCATGGGGATAGAGGGAGGAGGAAAGAGCAAGGGATAAATGATAGCAATGATTGAAGTGTAGCAGTCTTATGGCAGATAATTCCTTAAAAATATTTTTTTAATCTCATAATCAGGAAAGTGAAAAACAAACAAAAAACCAGTAGATTAAGAGTGAAAAATATTACAAGAAACTTGGCTTGTAATGAATGAAAAGTAACATATTAACGTCATACTTTCACACAATGTTTTATAATTAATGTAATTTTTCTTTCCTGTTTGCTTCCTCTTTCAACCAGACAGTCCTGTGTGGCATGGGGGAGTTACACATTGAGATTATTCATGACCGAATCAAGAGAGAATATGGGCTGGAGACCTATCTGGGGCCTCTCCAGGTAGCGTACCGTGAAACCATCCTAAACGCAGTCCGTGCCACAGGTAAAAAGTACAAGTCGGACCTGAGAGGGCTCGGACTGGCTCCTGTGTTCTCTGCTCGTTTCGTTGCTTAATGCCAGGCTCACGGCTGTGCTGCCTTCAGAGTAGACTGTATTCTTAGCTTTTGCTCTTTGGAATGCTTTTTTGGTTTGTTTTAAGCTCAGAAAGCCCTGTGACATTGCCATCATAATATCCTCTACAAAAGCCACTTAGCCCCCAAGCTTTCTGCTCAGTGGGCAAGGGGTCCAAAGCGGACGGCTTGTTTAACTCTGACTGCCAGACCGATCGGAGGAGTTTGTAGGTGATGCGTTAGTTTCCCTCTACCGTGAGTGGGAAATGAGTTCCCTGTGTAATCAGTAGGGGGTGCTGTGCTGATGGCATTTCTGAGCACGTACGGGTAGCATGTTTCTGTCCCCAGACTTCGCATGCATGAGTTTTCTACGTATGAGAGTTTGCGTTTGGCTCTCTTAAGTAAAGAATAGGATAGTTACCAATGCTCACCTCCAAGGTGGGCAGGCTGGTGAAAATTATGTGTGCGGGGGCTTGAACACGTTCTTGGAAGAAATGACATGATAATGGAATTGTTTCACTAAATTTTTGAGGCCCCCTTGTAGAGAAAAGATGTTCAAGTACTTTATGTACACCACTAATTTGTGAAAGGCTAGGTATTTATGCTTCACTGGATCTTTAAATATTAAATAAAACATAGGAGCAAGTAACATGAGAGCTTCTGCTTCTGGACAATACAAATGGAAAAACTGAAAGATGCTAGGGGAAAAAATAATGACCATCTTTTAAATTAATATATGAGGTAATTAGAACATAATGGAAATTGCCAACAGATGGGGAATTCTCCAAGGTTAAAAGGGAAGAGGAACAGGAATCTAGGAAGAGGAATCGGCCTTGAATCCAGCAGCTGTTTAGTAGGAATCCGCCGGCTAATTCTAACCTCATGCTTTAGGGGGGCCCCATCCTCATGGAAAGGTAACGAGGGACAGAAAGATTCTCCACAAAGGGAAAGACCTAGGAAATGTGTCTGCCAGGCTGTGGGTGCTGAGGTCTCTCAGACACTTCTGCGCTCAGACATGTTACCATAGTTGCCTGATGCATGTTTTAGCCTAACTTTATATGTGCACTATGACTTGAGAAATTCCAAGTGTTAGGTGCTCATGGATTGGTGTGTCTCAAGGAACCTGGGGAACAAATCAACGTAAGGAATCCTAGAGAAGCTTAGGCTTCACAGAAATCCTCACCGCAAGTAGACAAGTAAAGAATGAGCTTGTAAACCTGAAGCCGTGAGTTAATGCACAGTAAGCCCACGTCAGGAGAAACCACAGACTCCAGATTCAGACCAGCCGAGGCTTCAGAGAATTAGAATGATCTGATACCGAATATAAAAAGAGGGATGACTCTTATATTTGAGGAAATAAGAGGGGATGGAAAGGATTATTAAGAAACAAGAGATTCTCACAAACACCAAGGAATTATTGCTATGTGAGAAAGAAAATGCTCCTCCCCAAAAAAAGATGGGATGTGCCCTAAGGATAGAGGAGCCAGCATGAAGAGGCTCCACTGGCCAAATCTAAAGCAATTTTAACAACACAATAATGAAATAATGAGCTGTAGGCCATTAAGATAAAAACAGGCCTGTGAGAGTTCATACTGATAATACGCAGACAGTAATGGGGCAAGGTTCAGCTCCTAAGACTGCGAGGGCCGAGGGCAGGGGTTAGAGTTGGAGTGTGATCATTTTGTAACCATCATGGATGCTAGGTATAAGAAGTCGTATCCAGAATTCTTGCATGGCCATAAAAGTGTCTCCATACAGATACTTAACTAGCTCCAGTGGGGAGGGCAGGGGTGGGGCGGGTGGAACAGTTATAAGACACTATAGCAAGCAGACACCATCTTGACTGGATAGCCAGTTACACAGAAGGGCCTCACCAGTGCTTCTGTAGAATTCCTGCTGAGAATATCAAACCAAATGGAGGAGCATTTTGTTAAAGGGGTGGGGGTGGGGGAACTGGTGAGGAAGCAGTGGCTTCATTATTCACACGTACTAGGTTCGAATCTATCTTCCGTAGTCAAATGTTTGTTTTAGTGTAGTACAGTGGTTCTCAACCTTCCTAATGCCTCGACCCTTTAATACAGTTCATCACGTGTGGCGACCCCAACCACAACATTATTTTCGTTGCTCCTTCCTCACTGTCATTTTGCTCCTGTTAGGAATCGGGCGCCCCTGTGAAAGGGCCATTCGACCTGCACAGGCTGAGAGCCGCTGGTCGGGTCTGTAGTGTACTTTACCAAACAGAAAACATTCAAGCACCACTTCCAGATACACGGAGTAATAGTAACGATTTAGAGTGCATTGCACAACAGCAGTAGCACCACTGTTATGAATCATTGTTATGGACCCTGAATATTTAGTATTTATAATATAACACTTTGCACACACTTATTGCAAGTCTGATGTCTGTAACCCAGTGACTGACTGCCTGTCCGGCAGTGTTAGCAGGCCACTCGAAGCAGTTTTCTAACACCGATGAACGTGAAAGTAGCTGCTGTCTTTGTAGAATACCGCAGTCGCTGCCATTGTTGGCATTTCCCCGCCATGCCTCCTGTGAGCCCTCGGGCGGCGCCCTGCTGTCTGCCTGGAACAAGTCCCCGAGGCACTGATACTCACTTTGTCTGGTTACAGATACCTTAGATAGAACTTTAGGAGACAAGCGGCACCTTGTGACTGCAGAACTAGAAGCAAATCCGGTTGAAACGTCATCTGTTAGACCCGTTATTGAGTATGCTCAAGATGTCAGTGAAGACCTTTTGAAGGTCTCCCGAGAGGCTATTGAAAATGGAATCCACGGTGCATGTCTCCAAGGTAAATCAAACACTAAACTCCCTGTCCGGGTAGATCTGCCGCGTGAGTTCCTGAGACTCTAGATCTGGATGGGAGTAGAAAGCCTAGTCTTTCTCCCGCGGAGTGGCTGCTGGTTTTGAACTACTGACCTTACAGTTAACAGCCCAACGCGCAACCACTCTGCTGCCATCGTTCTGGAAAGCACTGAGATGGCTGTGCCACCTGCTCCCTATGTTAGGCATTATTTCAGCCCACTTCCCAACTTGGTTAGTGCTTCCCCTCTCTGCTGTCACTTCTTAGATCCTCCTCACCGCGCATCGAAGCCTTAACACGTTTCCTTTTCATTGCCTAGGACCATTGCTTGGGTTCCCAGTTCAAGATGTGGCCATTACTTTACATTCGCTCAGGGTTCATCCCGGTACCTCCACAACTATGATTTCGGCCTGTGTCTCAAGATGCGTTCAGAAGGTACGGAACTGTCCGAACTCCTGACCTGTCCTGCCAGGGTACCCACACTGATTGTTTTTTTTCCCCAAAATAATTTCATTGCCATATAATTTGCATATAATACACTTCAGTAGTTCAACCACTTCAAGCAGAGTCGTACAGTCACCACCACCATCAGTTTTAGGATATTTTGTACTCATTATTATTGGCTCCCCGTTTCCCCACCTCCCTTGCAGACTCCTTTTAAAAAGCACGGGTATCACCTGGAAGACTAAGTTGTGTCTGACCCAGCCGTCCTGTTCTCTTTCTCGATTGCTGGTTAGAATGCTTTTAGAGTGAGTTGTATACATCATCACAGTCAGTTCTAGTGCTCCCTCTCCCCTCCTGCTTTCATTTTTTTGCTCCCAAAGTCCCCTCACCTTCCCTATCTTGTTAAATCTTTTTTTACTTTCTTTTTTAAAAAATCATTTTATTGGGGGCTCTTATATCCCTTATCACAATCCATACATACATCCATTGTGTCAAGCACATTTGTACATTTGTGGCCATCATCATTCTCAAAACATTAGCTTTCAACTTGAGCCCTTGGTGTCAGCTCCTCATTTCCCCCCTCAACAAGTGATCCAAATTGGTGAGGTGGGTGTGGGAGGCCTGGTGGGGCATGATCAAGGGTAATGTAACCAAGAGGAATTGCTGAAAACCAGGAGGGGGCTGAGCATCATAGTGAGACAGGAGGAAATAGATCTATGTGCCTATATTTAGGTTTAGTATTAAGGTAGTAGAAGGATATTGGATCTCCACTCAAGTACTCCCTCAGTGCAAGAATACTTTCTTCTATTAAATTGGCATTCTATGATGCTCGCCTTCCGCTGAAGACAAAGCGGGTGCATAAACAAATGTGGTGAAGAAAGCTGATGGTGCCCAACTATCAAAAGATATAGTCTGAGGCCTTAAAAGCTTGAGGGTAAACAAGAAGCTGTCTAGCTCAGAAGCAACAAACTCCACATGGAAGAACACACCAACCTGTGTGATCACAAGGTGCCGAAGGGATCAGTTATCAGGCATCAAAGAACAAAAATCATATCATTGGGTGCATACCTCCATGATACGATCGCTGAGGACAAATGGGTGCATAAGGAAATGTGGCAAAGAAAGCTGATGGTGCCCAGCTATCAAAAGGTATAGCGTCTGGGTCTTAAAGGTTTGAAGGTAAACAAGTGGCCATCTAGCTCAGAAGCAACAAAGCCCACATAGAAGAAGCACATCAGCCTGTGTGATCACGAGGTGTCAAAGGGATCAGGTATAAGGCATCTCATCAGAACAGAAAAATCTTGCTATAGTGAATGAGGTGGAGAGTACAGAGTGGAGACCCAAAGCTCATTTGCCGGCCACTGGAGATCCCCTTGCAGAGGGGTCTAAGGGAGGAGACAAGCCAGTCAAGGTGCGAAAAATACAACTTTCCTCTAGTTCCTAAATACTTCCCCCTCTCCCCCCCCCCGACCCCCACTATCATAATCCAAATTCTACCTTACAAGTCTGGCTAGACCAGAGGATGTACACTGGTACAGATAGGAGGAGCTGGAGGCACAGGGAATCCAGGGTGGATGGTACCTTCAGGACCAGGGGTATGAGGGGCGATATTGGGAAGGTAGAGGGAGAGGGGGTTGGAAAGAGGGAACCGATTACAAGGATCTACATGTGACCTCCTCCCTGGGGGATGGACAACAGAAAAGTGGCTGAAGGGAGACGTTGACAGGGCAAGATATGACAAAATAATAATTTATAAATTATCAAGGGCTCATGAGGGAGTGGGGAGCAGGGAGGGAGGGGGCAAAATGAAGAGCTGATGCCAGGGGCTTAAGTGGAGAGCAAATGTTTTGAGAATGATGAGGGCAATGAATGTACAGATGTGCTTTACACAATTGATGTATGTATGGATTGTGATAAGAGTTGTATAAGCCCCTAATAAAATGATTAAAAATATTGGAATGGAAAAAAAGACTACATGAAGAAGTTTGAACCATGATCTGAGAATGGGAGTGAGTCACAGTGTTGGAAAGGGAAGTCTAATCATTAGCATGTAGGTTTGGAATAGGGAAGAGACAGTGCAGGCCAGGAAATGAACTAGGTCTAAACCAGGTACCAGCAACAGGAATGGAAATCTTCAGCTGACTGGGGACTAGGAACAGGTCAAGAACTGAGGACTGGTGGCTCCATCAGCAGGAATGGGGGAAGGGAAGAGCCAAGGGTTTGGAAAAGGTAATGATGAGCTCAGCTTGGAGCATATTGGAAGTTTTAGGATACTCAGATACTGTCCCAGAGCAGGCCGGCGAAGTGCTGGGCTGGAGCACCGGCCGTGGGCCAGACAGAATGTGACACTTCCGTGACTCAGAAGATTTTTGAAACTCTGCCTTAGATAATGTTGCCAAGGGGAAGGCTGTGAAGAGTATAAAGGAAAGAGGGGAGAGGGCAGCCCCTTGCCCTCAGCACACCCAGGTTGGACACAGCATCCTGTCTGTTTCTTAATTGTAGCAGGACTTCCTCCTCAGTTTACCTTTCCCAACTCCAGCAATTGTTAAAGATGTGAGATTTGGCCTACAGTCATTCGTGATGGAAGGGTCTCCCAGAATGGTTACTTGGCTTAATGTAGACGATGGCATTGCCCTTTCTTAAGGCCTTAGTGGATTCACGTGCTCACTGCTAAGTGAGGCTCTGAGACACCCACCAAGGCTCAGAAGAAAGGCCTGGGGATCCGCAACCGAGAAACAGCCATTGAAACCATGTGGAGCACCATCCTATTCTGATACACCGGGTCGCCCAGCAACCGGTTTGTTTGGTTTAAGACCTTAGAAGTTCTGGGGGGCACAGAAAGAGCAGGCCCACTCCATGCAAGGAGAACAGAGGGCAAATCATCGAGCCCGCTCTCGCACCCTGACTCCCATTGACCTGTCTGACATTGGCTACATCCTACCTGATTTGACTGCCAAACAGTGGGTTCGAATTAGAGGAAAATATCATACTGCCTTTGAACTCCAGCAGACTGAAGAAGCAGGGTCAATTTTAAAATCAAACCTGCTCGTATTAATGGTGTTTGCAAGGTTCATCCAAAAATGACTTGACCAGTTTGTCTGATGCAATTATGCTATTAAAGAAGGATGTCCGACTGGTGCCTTCAATGGAAATGTTGTATGTCAGCATGACTTCCCAGTGGTACTCCTCTCCCCTCCCCCGATGCCGTGCTAGCTCTCTGGTTTCTCTGTGGGCATGGACTGAGCATTTGAAAGCTACAGTCTCAGTCAGTCGTTTGGCAAGACGGTGTGTTTTAAATCGAGAAAGTATTTCTACTATCTTCAGTATGCTCAGTATTGTGTTTTAAAAGCCTCTCCCCTTCATGCCTCCCTCCCGTGACATGTGGCAGGAAAAGAAACGAGAGGTTGAAATATTGAGAAAATGAGTCGACGTGCAAGGGAAAACCATTTTGTGGTTCTCTGGGCCCGTGTTCAGTGTTCTACAATCCAGCCTCACCCTTTGCAGCCTGCCCTGCCGAGCCCCGAGACATGCTGTGTCGCACGGGCAAGTGCTGACGTTTATCCGATTTGACATTCTCGTTGGTGCTCATGAAGAACATTCAAGTACACTTTCGTCTGCTTGGGTTAGAGCCCTAGACTTGAGTCTAGGCAGTATTTGAAAGTTTGTATGAATCACAGCCCCCCTGCACCTCCACCCTTCCCCCCCGCAAAGAGAAATTAGATTTCCCATTGCAGCAGTGGGGTTAGCCTTCTCTGTCATGTCTGTAGGCACTGAAGAAAGCGGAGAAGCAAGTGCTAGAGCCTCTGATGAGCCTCGAGGTGGCAGTGGCAGAAGACCACCTCAGCCCTGTCCTGGCAGACCTGGCACAAAGAAGAGGGAACATTCAGGAAATCCAGGCTCGCCACGACAACAAAGTGGTTATTGGATTGGTTCCCCTGGCAGAAATGATGGTAGGTGCTTTGTGACTGCCAAGTGCAGGTTCTCGATGTGGGAGGGATACAAGCCGAGTCGAAAGAGCCCACCCATTTGGCCTGAAAAGAATGGGGCTGGCAAGTTTCAGCCATCAGATGGAACAGCTTACGGTTTGCGTGGGTTGGGGGGGGGGAGGAATGAGGACAGTCCTGTGGATTGCAGCCCAGTAAGGGGTGGGTTCCAAGCCGAGGGCCAGCAACGTTGTGGTGTGCTGTACCAGTGTGGCATCAGCGGAAACGCCCATTCCTCCCTTCTCAACACGTGCCCCACCACAACCACTGCCATTTGAAAGTGCATGTCACTCTCCATCAGCCTTGCCGACTTTGGGGCAGGCAGCCGAGACCCAGAGCCTTCAGGACAGGTCACCCTGCTCCTTGCCAGGACTAATACAACTGAAGAACACCTCTGCTCCTCGTGTCTTCGGTCCTCCACAATGTGTGTACTTCTGGGGGAAATGATTCAGTGGTCTGAAGAAATAATGAGCTAAGCCAGATGAGTAACATCACCTTTCCCTGCTAAAGCAGCAGGAGGAGAAAGTGGGAGCGGAAATTGGATGAAATAATCAGCTGAAATTATTTCTTTTCATCAGGGCTATTCCACTGTGCTTCGGACGCTAACGTCAGGCTCGGCTACTTTTGCCTTAGAACTGTCTAATTATCAAGCCATGAACCCTCAGGACCAGCAGGCACTGCTCAACCGGAGAAGTGGCTTGGCTTAAGACCTGAGAGAGACTCTGTAGCGTCTACCTACTTCATTTTCAGTAAGAAAGATTTTTATCGCTTTATTTGTGGGGTAAATGCATTGCCTGACTAACAGAGAACTAGGTGAAAGATGCAACCTGAAGACTGACTGGCAGTGTTTGTGGAGCCGCCCATTCTAATGCCCATATTGTGAACTCTGCTTTGGAATGTAATGCACTGTTGGAAACCGATTACAAGAGTCTACGTATAGCCTCCTCTGGGGGGTGGGGGGGGAAGAGGGCGGGGGAAGACGCCGGAGAGTGTAACATATGACAAAATAATAATTTATGAATTTTGAAGGGTTCATTAGCGAGGAGGGAGTGGGGAGGGAGAGGGAAAATGAGCCAATATTAAGGGCTCAAGTAGAAGGCAAATGTTTTGAGGATGATGACAACAAATGTACATATGTGCTCGACACAATGGATGTATGGAATGTGATAAGAATTGTACGAGTCCCCAATAAAATGATTTAAAAAACAACAACAACTAAGAACTGTTCTTGGGATGAGAGAAACTAAATAAGCATTTTAAAGTATCTTGAATTAATATTTGTGAATGGCATAGAAAATATAAAACGTCTAAGTCACTGAATCCTTAATTATGATTACGAAATTATGGGACTTTTATGTACTACTTTTTAAATGTAAAAATAATGAAGTATTATATGAAGAAACAAAAAGAAATGGGATGCACTGTTAACATTTCACTGTAAATTAATCAGTAGTAAAAACAGCCCTTGAAAACAGTGCATAGTAGCACAGTATGTTTTTGCTTTAAGCTTCTGGCAAGTTAGATTCCATCTTTCTATCCCTGATTTCTAGCGCCCTGGTGGCGTGGTAGGTTGGGCATTGGACTGCGAACTGCAGGGTTGGTGGCTCTAGGATGCTCTCCCTCAGAATCAACTGGATGGCAGTCAGTTTGGTTTAAGGGTTTAATGAAAACAAAAGCTAAAGGTTCAATTAATTAAAAGATATACTTTATTCCTAAAACAGTCAAGCAAATCTTCATTTCCGTGGTTTTAAAACCCACTTGATTGTAGCACTGATTCCTGTGGTGTTTCTCAGAACGCCCCATTTTTCTTCTTGGCGTACGCTCCTTTTAAATAGTCTACATGGGACTGCAGAATCCAGTAAAAAGAGGCTCTGCAGCTATTCCACGCCTGGAGAACACATCAAGGACGATGAAAAGATGTTTAGCTTATTGAATTCATCAACCATCTGAAAGAACTTGGTAGCTTCCATCAGAACCATGAAATTGGCGTGCTTATTGAGGGTGGAGGGAGGGTCACTTCAGATGGGGCCAGTATGTTCCAGTGATTAGAGATGGCACTCAAAAGTTACAGCAGAATTTCACATGTCTGTAACACAGTGGTGTGCCCAAATAGATCTCCTTAAAGTTGCTGCTCTCTCTGCCTACAAAGCAGGGTAAGCCTAGTTCCCAGTTCCTCTGAATGAAATCACAACTTCTCCAGAGACATGCATTTCTCTTCCAGCAAAACAAGCAAACGTTCATTCCTAGTAACAGAGTTAGAAACCACAGGGGAGTGAACAGTGGCTTGGGAAAGAACTGTCTTACCTGACCATTCGGCAGCGGTGTATTGCTAGCCTCTCGTAAGCGTCACGTACATTTCTGACGTTTCTGTTACTCCAGAGTCTCTCGCCAACAGCACTTGCCCGAGGCCTACAATTTAAGCCACACAGAACCCACAGCATATTAAAACAGTTTTTCCTCCATCGAGGATCCAAGTCATAGGCTTGGAGAAATTCTGGGATGGAGGAGGAAAATTGAAGTTATTTCTTAACTCAAATGTTAATAACTTGCATACCATAGTCTTGGAGTGAGGTTAGTTGAATCCACGTATTCTCCCCATAGGCACGCTTCTCCACCAATAATGAGCTCCTGCTGCTGTGGAGTACCTGCACGGAGAGCGGTGACTTGATGTAAGCAGGTGAAGTTTAAGGCGGCTGCAAGAGTCGAGCTTTCTCCTCAGCCCTGGCCTGTCATCCGCAGTTTATGGCATATGAAAACTAAATGTGCCAAGCTAGTATCAACGATAGCCTTTTATTTGGTTCAATACAAAATTATTTAGACACCAAAAATACTGCCGCCACTGCCACCAACACACACACACACACACACACACACACACACACACACACACACACACACACATTCTCTCCAAAACCAGACCCACTGCCGCACAGTTGATAGTTTGAAAAAAAGCTTATATGCTTTTTTAAGAGTAGCTTTTAAAAAGCATACGAGGGGGTACCCCCCCAAAAAATGGAAAAGCTCCACTGTGTGGAGTCTTCTTAGTACAAATTTTCCCTGCTAGGTGAGAATCAAGCAACTCACTCTTAAGTTAGTGCACCCAGTGGCATTGCCTGGGAAGGTGCTCTCTGGTCACAGTACATTTTTTCACGAAAGCAGTTTCACTGGAACCTCATTTTTTGCGTTGCGGTCGGTATAAGGAAACAGTGTGAGGCTGTGATGTGTGCTCCCTGCTTGGGGAAAGGCCACAGAAGCTGCTGTGATGTTGAAGACAGCTCATAAGGACAGCGCCATGGGAAAATTCAAGTGTCTGAGTGGGTTTCTTCATTGCCACCCAGTGGGTAGTTTGACTCATAGTGACCCACATAGGGTTTCTGAGGTTATAAATCTTTACAGGGCCATAACGTCTCCTCTTTCTCCCAGGAAGGGCTGGTGGATTTGAGGCACTGACCATGTGTTCCAGCAGTCTAACACCTCCCTCACAGAACTACAAGAACATGCCCCCCACTCTCCCATATACTTGTAATGGTGCACCAGGGACTGTAAAGTGGGAGCACTGTCATTAACAATGGGCTCTACACACGGGAGCAGATGAAGGGGCAGGAGGAGAGAGTGGAGCACAGCCTGGCCAACCAGGCCGTGAGGTTGATGTTCCTGAGTAGAGCAGCCAGTCCACAGAGAAAACAACATGGCTGGCCCCACTATGAGACATGATGCCCCTCAGTGACTAAGGGCGATACAGGGGACAGCACAGGAGACACAGTGTGGGAACTGCACCTGACCTGATCCCACCACACCGAGGCAAAGCACTGGGGGAGTGCAGCAGAACAGCAAGGGAATGGAGCGGCAAGGTCCCCAGGGAATGCTGAAAGTGGACTTTGGAGCCAGGGCATGGTGCCCCAACAGACTGGACTGGAAAACACTCCTAAGGGCCAACAAACGATCCTTGAACTAACTACAAGCTTTCCTTTGTGAACTGTTTTGTGCTTTGTCAGTGGTTTGTTTTTGTTGTTTTGTTGACTGGTTGTATACTGCTGCTTAGTTTTCCTCTGTCTTGTTTTTGTGCATGTTATTGTATCCATAGGTCTGTCTGAATAGGACAGGCTGGATGAACTATCTGGAGGAAAAACAATGGGACCGACAGTTCCAGGGGGACTTGGGGTGGGGGGAGGTGGGGGGGCTAAGGAAGTGGTGTTAACAAACACAGGGACAAGGGAACAACATGGGACCCAAAATGGTAGAGAGGAGGGAGTGGCAGGCCTGGTGGGGAATGATCAAGGGTAAGGTTGCGTAGAGAAGAGGTATAGCTGTAGCCCAGGTCGGAACGGAGCATGGTAGTGGGGCAGGAGGAAAGTCAAGGGAGATGGAGGAAAGAGCTAGGAGTCAAGGGGCATTTATGGAGGTCTAGACAAAGACATGTACATGCAAATATATATATGAGGATGGGGAAATAGATCTATGTGTGTCTATTTATAGGTGTAGTATTAAGGTGGCGGAAGGACCTTGGGCCTCTACTCAAGCACTCCCTCAATGCATGAATACTTTCTTTTATTAAATTGGCACTCTATGATGCTCACCCTCCTGACACAACTGCTGAAGCCAAAGCGGGTGAACAAGTAAATGTGGTGAAGAAAGCTGATGGTGCTCGGCTATCAAAAGAGATAGTGTCTGGGGTCTTAAAGGCTTGAAGATAAACAAACGGCCATCTAGCTCAGAAGCAACAAAGCCCACATGGAAGAACACACCAGCCTGTGTGATCACATGGTCCCGAAGGGATCAGTTATCAGGCATCAAAGAACAAAAAATCATATTGGGTGCACACCTCCATGATACGATCGCCAAGGACAAACGGGTACATAAGCAAATGTGGCGAAGAAAGCTGATGGTGCCCGGCTATCGAAAGAGATAGTGTCTGGGGTCTTAAAGACTTGAAGGTGAACAAGCAGCCATCTAGCTCAGAAGCAATAAAGCCCACATGGAAGAAGCACACCAGCCTATGCGATTACAAGGTGCCAAAGGGACCAGGTATAAGGCATCATGCAAAAAAATATATATATACATATATTCACACACACACACCATAGTGAATGAAGGGGGAAGTGCAGAGTGGAGACCCAAGGCCCATTTGTCAGCCACTGGAGATCCCCTCATAGAGGGGTTTAGGAGAGGAGATGGGTCAATCAGGGTGCGAGGTAGTACCGATGAAGAACACAGCTTTCCCCCAGATCCTGGATGCTTCCTCCCCCCAACTACCATGATCCGAATTCTACCTTGCAGGACTGGATAGGGCAGAGGTTGTACACTGGTGCATATGGGAGCTGGAGGCACAGGGAATCCAGGGTGGACGATACCTTCAGGACCAGGGGTGTGAGGGGTGATGCTGGGAGAGTGGAGGGTGAGTAGGTTGGAAAGAGGGAACTGATTACAAGGATCCATATGTGACCTCCTCCCTGGGAGATGGGCGGCAGAGAAGGGGGGAAAGGGAGACTCCGGATAGAGCAAGATATGACAAAATAACAATCTATAAATTATCAAGGGCTCATGAAGGAGGAGGGAGGGGGGGAAAAAAAGAGGACCTGATGCGGAGGGCTTAAGTGGAAAGCAAATGCTTTGAAAATGATTAGGGCAAAGAATGTATGGAGGATGTGCTTTATACAATTGATGGATGTATATGTATGGATTGTGATAAGAGTTGTACGAGCCCCTAATAAAATGTTAAAGAAAGAAAGAAAATGATTAGGGCAAAGAATGTACAGATGTGCTTTATACAATTGATGTATGTATATGTATGAATTGTGATAAGAGTTGTAAGAGCCCCTAATAAAATGTTTTTTAAAAAAAACCAATGGGCTCTGACCACTAGTCCTGCTTTCCATTTCAATTAATACTTAAAAGACTGACTACCTAATACTCTTTTTTAATAGTAGTGACCATTTTGATCTTTAGAAAGTGGACTCTAGAGCAGCAGTTCTCAACCTGTGGGTCGCGACCCCTTTGGAGATGAACAACCCTTTCACAGGGGTCATCCGATTCATAACAGTAGCAAAATTAGTTACGAAGTAGCAACACAAAAAATTTTATGGTTGGGGGCATCAACACAACATGAGTAACTGTATTAAAGGGTCACAGCATTAGGAAGGTTGAGAACCATTGCTCTAGAGCAGGGGTGTCAGACTGGTGGCCCACATGCCAGTCTGACACTCTTGCTCTAGGGCAGGGGTCCTCAAACTGCGGCCCGCAGGCCACAACATTTATCCAGCCCCCCAGGTGTTTTTGCCCCGTTTGGTTTTTTTACTTCAAAATAAGATGTGTAGTGTGCATAGGAATTTGTTCATAGGTTTGTTTTGTTTTTTTTTAACTATAGTCTGGCCCTCTAACGGGTCTGAGGGGCAGTAAACTGGTCTCTGTTTAAAAAGTTTGAGGCCCCTGCTCCAGAGGAACCATTCATTTCTATTTTAGGTACCATTTTCACCTGGCCTTTTTGCAGAAGATGAAGTAAACTGTGCTTAATGCAGGGGTGTGAGGGCCTAACACTCTGTCACTCACACTCTTTCTCCCCAAGGACCAAGGCCATGGAACTAGATTGTGTCTTTAGTTCAGATGAGGAAATGGCAAGAGTAATAAAACCCCTTCAAAGTGTGGCGAGCAACGAGATGACTCTGACCTCTAAAGCTTTTCTGATGCTGCCTTTTTAAAAAAAATAGGTACACACATACCCAAAGCATCTCAAAATCAAGAATCAAGCATAAAAGGGGAGTAGCTGAAAGTACTATCTGAGTAAGGAGCTCCCTAGCGGGAGGGTACAGAAGAAAATAAACAAGCCAAGTTCATGGTGGTTGCTTCTGCTTACCATGAAAGTCAAAAGGTTCTGCTTCATAGTACTTTGTCCAGTCTTGTCCATAAGAAATCCAATCTAAGTACCAAGGAGCAGCAAGAAGTACAGGGAATCCAGCCGCTGTGACTCGCGCCAGTTCCTCAGGAAAGTTTTCTGATTTCCATACTTCAACAACTGTGCCTGGCTTAAGCTATTCAAGTTGCAAATTACAATACACGTTAGTAGATGTAGCAGATACAGTAGCTGACACTGGAAGTCCAAGGTATCAGAGCTAGGAAACAATATGACATTTTCCTGTGGGTCTCTCAGAGCTAGTACCAACTGCACTAGGGATTGAAATTGAAAGCTTCATCAACCGTAAGGTCAGGGAGTCGACTTGGGTTGGCACGTGGTGCTGAGCCGGGGCAATGAACTGCGGTTCATCTTTACAGTTAATCTCAGTGTCTCGGCTGTGCTCAATAATAAGCGAGGGGAAAGGAAGAGACACTGAGCAGTAAAGCGCATGCAAGAAAAGAAGCAGGTTCCCTTATCGCTGCCCCAGAGCAGAGGCCCCCACGCCTTCTTGGCCTGCCAACCCTTTTCAGGAAAAAAAACGACTCAACGTTCCCATGGCATTAAACATTTTTTGTGCTATGCTCTTAAACCAGAATAGCATGTAGGTGTCTACTTTTATATCCCTCCACCCCACCCCGATCATTCCAAAACCTCCTTTTAGGAAACTGTTGAGTGTTCTACAACCACGAGACTATACGTTGCTGCTGCCTGAAGAGTAGGTTCATTGACAGAACGCTGGGGGCAGATTCAGGTGGGCTTCTCCCACTCCAGGTGTGAGAACATTAAGATACTTGTGTTATAGAATCAGACATAGCCCTCATGTGTCTCACCTTCACGTTATCATCAAAAACCTCTTGCCAGACAATGGATCTCTTTTTTATGTTTGCAATCATGTTCACAACCCTAGTAATGAAAACAAAGTATTTCAGATCACAAGCTTAGCGATATAAAGCCCCCACATACCCTACCCAGGGCAACTTGTCATGCTGAGAGGTGTCTTTCAGTAAAGCTTTATAGACACTAAAATCAAGTGACCTAGTAGTTCCTTCATTCTAACATTCTGCTAGGAACCTAACTCAATATAGGGATTTGATCGTCATTTCCTGATGCGTAAGCTGAGCGTGCCCCTCAGATAGGAAGGAATGGCCTCTGACTGTCAGTACATCCTAGGGCGGAATGCAGACAGCCATCTCCAGGAATTCCAGGGATTGCTCAGGATCACGGACACCATGATCTAGCCTGCCAGGTCACCTTCGAAGATTCTATCGTTCCAGCCAATCCACAGCCATTTGTAGGCCTTCATAAAAGGCCAGAGGCTCTGTAAGATTTTCTAAAAGAACAAGAATGCAGTAGACACAAGAAAGCTAAGTAGGAAACGGCTAGACTCTAGACTTATCATGCATGATGGAGTGGGTAGTTGACCAGCTCTAGCTCACGGCCTATGTTTGTATGCCCCGTGTGCTCAGAAGGGTTTTTAAACAATTACTTAGAGAAGCATGTGCACCTGCATGGGACTCTAGAGAAAAGGTTTGCTGACCTTGGGCTAGAGTGGCACTGTCCACTATGGTGGCCACCAGCCACATCAGCAGCTGACTAAGCAACTGGAACTGCAGAACACAATTTTTAAGCCTCAGTCCGTTTAGTGTAAACAGCCAGAGAGTGGCCATGGCCTCCGTTTTGGACATCACGGGCGTCCAGTAAAACTGCTCCCAAGGTTGACAAAGGGAGTAGACACCAGGAGGTATGTGGTGGTGAAGACTTCACAGGGTAGCTAGGATGAGGGGCTCCTAAATTAAGGTGACCAGATGCCCCGCTTTTGGCGGGACAGTCCTGATTTTTAACAATTTTTCCTGCATCCCCTGGCGTTTGAAAAAAGTCCCGATTTTTGGAAAGAATGCACGACAAGCTAGGGTATCCGGTTTTCGGCTGCCATGTGGCTATATCGCCAGGACATGAGTTTTATCAACGGTGTCCCGCTGGTGTCCCGCTTTACCAATGTTGAATTTCTGATCACCTTATCCTAGATGCCAGCAATGATTGTTGAAGATTTAGAGTGCTAATGGCCTAAAGGAAGTAGTGGACCTTGCATTGTATTCCTCCTTAGGAACTTTTATAGCATCTCTGCTTTAGCCAGGGAGAAAATGGACAAACAAAAGTACTCAACAATAGTCAAAAGATGAGTAACTTACTGCTGAACGTAGAAAGATTCGAGTTTTTTATAATCTTGGCCAAAGCCTTTCTGCTTCATGAAATTCTTGATATCTGGATTTGACATCCTTCAAAAGAAACAGTAAGTGTCACTCTTCTCTATGTTCAATTTATCAGTTAAAGCAACACAACTCTCCTAGCACTCTAACGTCAGCTGTCAGATTCACCACTGCTAAGGTTTGTAGGGACTGGCCTAAACCTGCACACGGAAGGTTTTAGTAAGTTAGTTTCCCATTGCAACCGTCTCCCACCCCTCGCCCCCAGGAGTGATTTCCCATAAAACGTGTTTTGCTCCCTACCTCATCTAAGGCTACTTGCAAAAAAGATTCTTGTTTGAAAAATTCTCTCTTAAAAGCATTGCTCCATTTTCCCTAAAGCTTTACTCTGACTAATCCCTTTTCTTCTTATTTTTCTCTTACATCGCCATTTCCATTTGCATCTTGGTTCTTTGTCCTTGCGCAGTCACTTGGTATGCCGTCAATGTGTACATTCCCAGCGCAATCTACCCTCTGAGGAGCTGTTTGCCAAACAGCGGTGTGACTTCGACGCCTTTATTTCTCTGCGGCAATAGCCCTCGCTGTTTCAAATGGACCATTTTCAACAACAACCCAAAATGGGATTTGAAAAGAATCATACCAGCAGGTGAAGTCCACTTCGTCTCCTCCCAAATGAATGAATTGGTCTGGAAACACTTCACTGATCTCCTTGAAAAGCCTATACAGGAAGTTGTAAGTTGTGTTCACACTAGGGTTTATAGGTCCAAAGGTCCCAGAGAGCTGCTCTCCTCGGTAACATGGTGTAAGAAGGTCTTTCTGACCTGGGAAAACATGACGGATTTTAAGGAAGCTTTTAAATCACAAAGGCCATTTTGCCCAGGATCATACTAACTACATTTTATGGGCGGTACAAACATTTTACACAGAAAGATAAGCAGGCTTACGAGGGGAGGGCAAGTCGTGGGGCCCTGGCTGACCTCCTCTGCTACGTAAGAAGGAAACTCCATCTCCACATCTGCCCCGGCCGGGCGACCTCAGACACGCCTCCTCGCTGAGTGCGTGAGGGCCCTGGCTGTTCTAGTGGGTTACCGCTTGGCTGGCTGCACCGTCTGCACTCCATCGTCCTTTCCCCATCCTGACCCCGCCGTCCCTCCCAGCACCCTCCTCTTCGGTACTGGTACTTAGGCCAGCACCCAGGCCCTGGTAGCTACGTGCACTTACGGAACTACCCTTGTCACTAGCGTTCCCTTGGTGTAAATGACAGCTGCGAGCAAACTGAGCAAATGCCAAGTCATGGCATAGGAGACGTGCGGCCTCAAATGTTCACTTGCTGTAACTTCAGAAACACAGTGCATACCTTTCCCCCAGGACCTCGTATGTCCGGGGCTGTCAAACTCCGGGATGACCCGGATTCCTCGTAACCGAGCGTGTTCAAGCACCCTGCGGACGTCGTTCGGTGTGTACACATGCGACAAAGAATAACTTCCCTGTGAAAAGCACACACAGTCAGGCTAAAAGCTGCACGCTGGGCTCTGTCCTGGGAAATGCCAACAATTCTGTTTGTGCCATCTGGTAACAGATGCCCTGTAAGCAGTGTTTTAAGCAGTCTCAGCATGACGCCGAGTGACTCCTTGAAAACCACAGCCAGCCCGCAGCTCGGGCAGCGAAAGGCTGTTGAACAGAGCACGTGTCCACCACGTCAGACACACCCAAAGGAGAACATGCCAGTCTGGATTGCTGGAATGGATCTTGACCACCTTGTATCAGTAAGCTCTCACCACCCTGTGGTTCATCTCAGATGCTTATTTTAAGAGTGCCTACCATGATGCTACCTCGCTGTATTGTACAACAAAATGGAAATAAAATGCTTGTCGCTAAAGCAAAACCTGTGAAAATGACGTTGTAGAATCCAAATGCACATTCCATTACAAAGCATCGAGGTCATCTTTCAAGGTCACTGTGCGGTTGAACTTTACAGACTAAAAGCTCCTCAGGCCCTATAATAACTGTATCCATTAAAAAATGATTGCCTCCTCCCCTTTTTAAAAGCAGTACAGAACTCGATACTGGCTGTAACCGAAGACAAAGGTCCACTAGTGGAGTTACGGTAACACGTTTCTCACAGGCGTGTTCAACTCCTGGGAACGGTCTCTTCCGCTCCTCCTGCCGCCGAGTTAAAGCTGTGTCTGGTGAGGGCGGGCGCTACTCCTAACTTAGGGGAAACAATACAGCAGACGGAAGGCACGTGGCACGCGGGGCCGCGGGCGGCCAACCCTGCCTATAGGACAAGGGACTGCGGTCCTCCATTACAACAAATGGCAGGGAGGGGGACTTAGTTTTTGCCAAGACACAGAGGGAGGATGTACCAACCAAAAAAGAATAGTTATCAACTGATCATAAGGTGTGGTGGGTCTTACTGACATCTCCAGTCAAATAAGATTTAATTTTAAAAATGAGGAAAAGACAAATGGAGGTGTGTGAATGCTGATTGGCTGCTGGATGATACTAAGGAATAAATAACTTTTCTGTGTGATTTTATGAGGACCCCAGGTGTTCCAGTCGGTACCAGTTGGGCTGCTGACGACAACGTCAGCAGTTCAAAACCACCTGGGCTCCACTGGAGAAAGATGGGGATTTCTCCTCCATGAGGGAACTGCAGTCTCAGAAATCCTAAGGGGCGGTTCTGCTCCATCCAATAGGGTCACCCTGAATTGGACTTGACACATGGCAGTGGTTTGAGATGAGATGGTAGTGCAGGTTTTTTTAAACACAAACCAAAAAACAACCTTTTTTACAGGATAAGATAGGCCTGGGGTTTGTTTCAGAATAACAGGGGGAGTCGGTGAGCGTCTAGGTGGTACAGTACTGGGCATGTGCTGGGCAATACCGATCAGTATGAGTTTGCATAATAAATACAAGCACAGACGACACTGGCAGTGACCGCAGTGCTCGTGCGCGGCCCTGGGGAAGGGTTCGAGCCGTGGTCGGAGAGCCGCTGATGGCGCAGCTTTGGGCAAGGTGCCCCTTGTCCAGAAGTCGGCTCTCTGCAGCACTCACCACATGCACCAGGGCCCACTGAGACCACCAGGGGGAGGAGAGGAAATGGCCACCTATGCAATTCACACCTGTTCTACTGAAAGCTCATACTCAGCTGGTCCATGCGATAAATACAGGCTCGATCTCAGATTCCTCACGCATGCCTCGGGTCTCACACGTGCATACGTTTTTGAAAATGACATTTGTACTCTCCCTAGACATGATTTAAAATCACATCCTAAATGCAAAAGCGAGAGTTATGGGTCCAAAATGCTAAGGCATGAGCCTCATGAAGCCATCCAATTGTTACGCTTCAATTCCACTCAGAAGCTGCAGCAGCCGAGCTACACCCTTCCCGTGTAGTGACACCCATTTTTCGATAGAGACAACAATAACATGCATGACTCACTTTTTTGCTTAGCTCTGGAAAAGTGATGCTTTGGAAAGGGAAAGACTGGTCGTCAACCAGGTGCCAGTGGAGAACATTAAACTTGTTCATAGCCATGGCCTCCTGCAAACAAACATGTTAGCAAATTAGATACTGCAGATGTCATACTCAGTCTGTATTACACCTGTGTGTTCAGAGGGCTCCAGTACTTCCCTCCCTCTCCCGGGGTCAGTCCTGACTCATGGCGACCCTACGTGACAGAGTAACTGCCCCCGTGCGTGCGTTTCCCAGGCTGTGAATCTTTACCAGAGTAGAAAGCCTCCTCCTCCACCTGCGGAGCGGCTGGTGGTTTTGAACTGCAGACTGGCGATCAGCAGCCCACCGAGAAGCCCGCAAGGCCACCAGGGTGCCTTCCAAGGCTTCCACTTTTTAAAAAATGTTTTGTTTTTTCAGCAAAGACGGAAGAAAGATGGAGTCATCTTTTAGGCCTCACATGGTAAGTCGCTATTCAAAAAGCCTATGCAGAATTCACATGTCCTAGATGGGGAGCTGTAACTGCTTCGTGGGAGGAACACGGGGCTAGTAGGTCCTCATGGGCATTTCGAGTTTGTCCAAGCGTGGAAAGGAGTCCCCTGCTGCGGTGACCCCACAGACTGGGAGCGGAGTCGAGGAGGTCAGGCCTTTTAAGTATCCGGGCTTTTAATTCACACACTTCCAAGAATTCTAAGAGCCCTTGTTACGGAAAGAGACTCAGTCCAAACATAAGACACTTCCAATAAAAGTTCCCAAGGAAAACTTCCGAGGGGAATCGATGTTGGTTTTACCTCTTATCTGGAGGAACAAACAGGATGGTACTGACAAAAAAACGTAAGCAAAATATTTCTAAATGCCTATGAATCAGAATTGACTCAGTGGTAGTAGGTTTGGTTTTCTTGGTTTATTAAAAAAAAAACATTCCAAGTGCGACACATTAGTCCTGGACATATCCCCCATCTAGGTCTATCCGCGTCTGAAGGTGGTGCGCTTCCATTTCCCAGAGAGGGTGGGAGGGTGGTGGTGGTGGTGGTGGTGGTGGTGGTGGTGGTGGTGGTGGTGTGTGTGGGTATTTAACCCCTTCCTCAAAGGATTCTGCGCCCTTCAGTTTATGCCAGTTCAAAGCAGTGATCTTGGCATCACCTCCTCAAGGGATTGAAAAAATACTCCAGTTGAAATGCTCTTTGGCTTCATGGAGTAAAACGATGTCCGAAAGGGGCAAGATCTTGGCTGTAGGATGCATGAGGGATCAAAGTTCCCAACATAATTTTTATTGGACAGACCTTGCTACCCTTGAAAATAAGCAACCGTGTTTTCATGGAGAAAGATTCCTTGGCCTAACTTTCCCGGCCTTTTGACCACCAGTGCAGCGTTCAATGCCCTCCTGTCCTTAAGCCCCTGGTGATTATCCTGTGTTCTTTGAGAAGAAAAAATCTATCAAGATTACCCCCATGGAATGAAAAAATATAACAGGTGCCACAATCTTCTGAGCTGACTTCGCTGCCTCAGAAGCCACTGCTTTTGATTGAACCTTACTTTGAAAGCGTCCGGCCCACCAAGGCTAAGCTAAATATACTACCTGGGGACCCTATCTGCAGCCACTCCACGGATCACAGGCATGTGCATGTACGAACTGGTACGCTAGTGGTAAACATCTGACTCACCCTAGTACACAAACATCCTTAAGCCAGGCAGTTCACTTCCAAGAGTAAGTCCCCAGGAAATAATCTTGGCCAATCTGGAAACACGGGTTACACTGACTCTTACCACCATTTGTGACAATAACACGAGCACAGACTAAATAGATTACGGGACACAGCATGGAGGACTCAACTGTTAGAATTTCGATACAGACCTAGAAAGATGTCTATAATGTAGCGTGCGTTTGGTTTTTTTAAAGCACAATCCTATTTAAACTTTTAAAAAGTCACATCACCGTGATTTGTGTTACACATCTAAAGCGAATAAATGAGACGAATTCAAGCTTTCAGTAAATAAAATCGAGATGATTGCCTATTAGATGCGATCTACAGGTGAGCTTCATACACTGAGCATTTATTCCATGCATAAAATGGACAGTAATGTCTTTTGGAGCAAAAAAAATCAGGTCATGTCATATGGAAATTCTTTTTGGACACAGTATGTGTGTTCCTAAGTGAGCAGGTGGAGGTAAGAAGAAAACCTCCCATGTGTACAGTTTGGTGAGGCAGGTGATGGGGTGAATCAATCAAAGGTTCTTAGGAGAAAGGGGCCATGGGCTCCCACTCCCTGGCCACACAAGGATCTGTGCTCCCAGAGGTGCGAAACACCTCCCAGCCCCTTTCTGTGCCTGCATTTACAAACATCAGTCGAGCTTATTAAATCCAAGGACGGTATCATGTAGGCATACAGTTGGTGAGTAGTCCTAACCCCAAACCCAAATGCCTGATTTGACCAAGGTCCAGCCAGTGTGCAATGGTAAGCACTGGGCTGCAAACTGGACAGCTGGTGGGTGGGTGGACTCACCGGCAGCCCGGCAGGAAAGTCTCGCCCAGGAGACCTGCCACGGAGCAGCTCTGCTGTCCTACAGGGCCACCCGAGTCAGAACCCAGACAGCAAAACACCCCCACCGTCCATTCGCCTCCAGGTCATGGCGGCCCGACAGGACGGAAACGCCACAGGGTTTCCAGATCAGAAGCAGACTGCTGCCTCTGTGTCTCGCAGGGCAGCTGGGAGCTTTGAACAGCCATCAGGACTTGCTTTCACAACATAAACGTTCCTTTAACAATCATGCCTGAATGTGTGTCGTACATAGATTCTCCCTTAAGGAGAACCTCTCCATGCTGAGAAAATACACTGCCCCCCTCCACCCACACACCCCAGGAGGCATGGAGAGGGGCACGGAGGAGGCCCAACCCTTGTCCAACACATGAAAACTGAAGACCCCTGCCCAATCGTCAGTCACAGCATACAGAGGACACAGTTTCAGAACAGACATTGGATTCTGTTCAATATGATACCTACCAGAGTTTTAAGAATAGTCTTAACTGGCAGATAGTGTCTGGATGTATCGATTAAAATTCCTCTATGAGGAAACCTTGGTATGTCAATAATGGTGGATTCGTTGACGGTGAACTAGAAGAACAAAACAAAAGTTTGATTGCTTCTTAGGTATTTGTCTTGTACTCAATAGAAACCACCTAGCTATGCAAATACTGGATAAACTATCGAGAAGCCCCCCCCAAAGGTAAAATAATACCAACCAAGAGGAATATTTGGGGAAAGAGCACTAGGGAGCAATAGTTACACAACTTATCTTTTTAATTCACGGGGTATCAGCTGTAGGCAGTGATTAATCATACTCACAGTCCCAAAAGGATCTTGATAAATTAACTGGCTAAAGGTCTCTAAACCTGAAGAAAATAAAACATCAACTTATAAAACTGTTTCAATTTCATACACACCTATAAACAATAAAATTCAGTACAATATTAAACCTACTCCAACATATTCCCTGAAATTAATTTTTGAAAAACTTTGTTGCTTCCTCTTACTAATATTAAATGCTCTACTTCATTTGTTTGCACATCCTGGGTTTCATATGAATGATAAACTCTATTAGGGGCTCATACAACTCTTATCACCATCCATCCATCCATCAATCGTGGAAAGCACATCTGTACATTCATTGCCCTCATCATTCTCAAAACATTTGCTCTCCACTTAAGCCCTTTGCATCAGCTCCTCATTCCCCTCTCCCCCCTCCGCCCCCCAGACAGCATGGCCCACAGCGAGGGGGCGCAGCACCAGGAGTGCTTCATTCACTGCACACAGGGCCACTGGAAGCCTGCCATCCGCACTAACTCGATGGCACCTAACCATACCATCTTTTATGCCTTTTAAAAATATTGAGCATAAAAGCCATTGTGCTGGAGAGGCAGGCGGGGAGGTTGGTGTGCTCACGCACTGCTGGTGGGACAGTAAGACGGTGACCGCCATGGAAAGTGGTGTGGTGCTGCCTCAAACTGAGAGGGGGAGATACCACATGGCCCCGCAATGCCTCCATGAGCTGTACCCTACCTTAACCAGACAAAGAACAGAGGCGGCCACACCCATAAAAAAGTAAATAAAAAAGACTGCCAGGGATGGGAGGGAAGCAGTGGGTGGGTAGACAGGTGTTAGTTACCTTGTGTGAAGGGTGTCACCTACAAGGAGGAGAAGAGAAAGAAAAGGGAGGGGGGCCAGAGAGAAGAGGCAAGCTCTTGGGAGGTTTGATAGGTCGTTAAGTTGAATTAAAAACAAGATCATCTGGAATGTGAACCTCACCTAATTCAAAAACAAAACGTTTTTGTTTCAAAATGTTTCAGACAATGCTTAACCTGAGCCAAATCCAAAGTGTTTTTTAATTGATAATTACAACTTCTATTTACTGTATATACACAAGTATAAGCTGACCAAATATCAGCCGAGGCACCTAATTTTACCATAAAAAAGGCATTAAAATGTGCTGAAGACCTTGGCCTATATTCGAGTACATATGGTTAAAAATATTATCCTTTTGAAGCTGTTATTTGGAAGACAGCTATCTTTCCAGAAGTGGCACAACATACTGTTGATGGGCAGAGAGAAATGCCCGGGTGCCCACAGTGATGCTCACACCCAGGGAGTCACAGGGAAAGCTCCTGACGTTCTTCTCAGCCCACTGCGCCCAACACACGCCGGGCGTCTTTACACTTCCCCGTCCTGCTTTTGAAGGGGTGTTTCTGAATCCATGGGAGCCTAACACCGGGGAAGAGCGTCTCGCTCGTGAAGGCCACGATAGAAACCTCCCTAATCCGAACAGGCCAGGTCCAGCGCTCAGGGCAGCCTCGAGTGTACAGACAGATTGGAGCCAGGTGGCCATGTGAGCAGAACCGCTGGACAAACCCGGCGCTATCTAAGGGTCCACGCGAGCAGCGTTTTACTGCGGTTGGTTCCAGAAAGCACCGACTGAAAAGGAACGACGAGCCACGAAGCACGTACCTCGTAACGCCCCCCACACTCTGTGGGCCTTGAGCACAGCCACTGGTCCTTGCACAAGTAAGGTGTCTGTGGTGGAAAAAAAGGGCAGATTTTGGACAGTCAGTGACTCGCAATCAATGTCCTGACCATGTAATTAATGGGTGTCTCCGGAACCGATTTTGCCTCCCGAGAGTCATTCAGCCGTCTCTCCAGCTGACCGTCCACCTCCACGGAGATGCTCTGTGCCCCTTTCACTCCACACTGGACTCTCCCACCTTCCGACGCCCGGCCCTCCGGCTGCCCGTCCTCCAGCCGCAGTGCGGTGAGCGCCCCCACCCGGCCAGCTGAGTGATTCAGGTCATCGCCGTCGTTTTGCCCTCCCTCTGGACGATTGATTCTCTCCGGCTGCCTCTCAACAGTCGGGCTCAAGTTTGGCCAAGATGGAGGGAGGTCCACAGCGCCAGCATTCCTCAGGTGCCCGAAAGACATTGGCGAAGGCCCGGTCTCCTACCCCGAGACCCAGTGTAGCTCATCCCCCCACCTCCTTGGGTGTTCCTCCTCCTGCCTACACCCGCCTTCCCCTAACAGCTTCCTCAATCTGCCTTCAACCTGAACCGCCTGCAGCTTAATCCAAAAGGTCCCCAGCCTCTGGCCCCTCCCATTGAAGCCCTGGGCCCAGCAGGGGACACGTTTCAGTCTTTGGAGCCATACTCTGCAGAAGCCTGCGTCCGCTGCCTTCTCCGTCCTTTACAGAGGCTTGCGGCGATGTCAACCGCAGATGAAGTCAAGCCCCAGACGGGTGGCGGGAGCAACAGAGAGAGCTAGAGGGTGTCACAGATGTGGACTTTGCACAAAGAAACGCTCAAGGGCTAGACGCGAATGACTTAATTACTGATGGTGCCCTTTACCACCAGGGGCACCGACCCTGTGACAGGATAGCTGGGGCAGGCGGGGGAGGAAAAAGCAGCCAGTCACGTGGCCATCGTGGGTGAGCGGCATCTGACGGGCAGCCTTGTCCAGCAGAAGCCAAGTGTGGTGGGTTAGCGCAGTGTTCTAGTGGCACCATCTAGTGGGGCTTCCTCTGCATCTCCGTCAGCTTTCTAATCCACTCCCAAAACCTCATGGTTCCAGAGGTCACTGTGCGAACAATATACATTTCGCACTCGGCCATAACACAGCAGTAAGACTCATCCAAGAATGTGAACAAGGTTGCAGCCATTTGCCAACGATCACTTTCTGGTAGAGCTGAGAACTGGCTGAGATGAACAAGGCTTCTGACTCAAGGGAAAAAATAAAAAATACAGTAAAATAAGAAGATGTTTTTTCCAAATGTATGGACGCACAAACTATGGAACCATTACCTCCCTGACATAAAGCAGGAGTGGCCCTGGGGCGGGTCACTGACTTGTCAATGATCTCTGTCTGTATGAAGGGTGTATGAGCTGCAAATAATGTATCAATACACTCGCCTTCAAAAATAATAACAGTGCCCTCAGGGGAAAGAGAGGCCTGGGAACCAGCACGGGAAGAGCTCAGCAGTGACCAGAGAGGCCGCTGAGGGGAGGGAAGGTCTGCTCCGTGGAAGCCAGAACCACCACTGAGAGCTACCAACGGTTCTTAAAGCAACACCAGCTGGCTGCTCCGGACTCCCGGTCACCATTCACCAGCAGAACACAAATCCCCACTTGACTACTTAAAGAAATGGAAAACCTAATTACCAACTTCATATGGAGAGTAAGGGGACCTAGGATAAGCAAACTGAAAAAGAGGCACAAAGTAAGAGGCCTTGTACACCCAATGTCAAAATCTGACGCAGTAAGCAAACTGTACTTGACATTGAACACCTAAGTACACGAAAGGATCTGAAATACTCTCTTTGACTTGATTCGGAAATGTCCTGGTGCAGTGGTTCTCAACCTGCCTAATGATTCTTTAACACAGTTCCTTATGTGTGGTGACTCCCCAACCATAACATTATTTTCATTGCTACTTCATCACTGTACTTTTGCTACTGTTATGCATCGGGCAACCCCTGTGAAAGGGTCGTTCGATCCCCAAAGGGGTTGTGACCTACAGGTTGAGAACCGCTGCCCTAGTGTGAGAATCAGCCGATGATTACAATCCCAAGTCTGTGGTTCAAAAACCTTGCCTTGAAGTTGCCCACTAACTGGCCAGTGAAGACTGCCCCACAGTCATTACTCCTGCCTTCGTGAATGAGTGTTATTGGAGGTCTAGTCCTATCTGCAACCCCCGCGTGTGGAAACAGTGTCCAGTCACTCGTGTTTTTAGCCTGTACAAGTCAATAATCCATGTATTTTAGTCTAAATTACATGTTTGCTTTTCTCTTCTCAACAGTATTTTGTATGCCATGCCATTCTCCAATAAAATAACGGCATCTCTTACATAAACCAGAAACATTATATAAACCACAGAGAGAAGAACGACTTTGATCTTGAACTTAATTAGCTCTAATCTGGGACGAACTGGTTCTTATAACGTGGGCCTACTGGATACTTGCCCTCATGAAGAAATCACTGAACATGTGGGTGCTATAGCAAAGCGTGGTGAAGAAATCGGATGGTGTCCAGCTGTCGGAAATCAGAGCATCCAGGCTCTGAAAGACTTGTCTTAAAGCAAGCAGCTCTTTAAGTGCTAAGCCAGCTAAGCCCACACGGTAGATGGATACTTGCCCGTGTAATTCAAAGATTTTCACTAATAAAATCTGAAGCCATAGGAGGGTATGGTAGTAGAGCTTAAATTCTGAGCACCCAGAGACGGCTATGGATGACAGTGACAGCCCGACTCCATTTTCAGGGTCCCCATGTGGATTATGGTGACTCCCCTCTGACCATTGGCCAGGGATGTGAATAGTCAGTGCCGTGGAAAGTGGATTGATGGAACTGTACTTCGGTTAAAACTTAACACCTTATCATTTGTTCTCCCTTTGGTTCCATTTACAATTTGTTCTGTGTTTCAGTATTTTCTGCTTTCTTTCTGATTGCGGTTTTATTTGGTCTTTGCTCTTAATCTGTTTTTCCGTGTAGGGATCTAGGATAGGCTGTAACTGGTACACGCGTTTCTTAGTGTTGTGGCCGGGGAGGCTGATGGGGAAGGCAGCTCATCATGGTGAGCACCAGACGGAAGGAAGTGTTCTTATGTTGATTGTGGTGATGACAGCACAACTCTTTTTAATACAATCAAACCACTGAATGGCATGATATGCAATTTATATGCCAGAAACATGGTTTCTAAGAGTGAATGATAAAGTATAGCTAAAGCCAGACGCCCCTTTGAGATGCTTGTCCAGCTAGCTGCCTCTGCAGAAGAAACACCGTCTCAGGCCCTACTTCTAGGCGGACACTTATCCATGCCATTTGTGCTGCTGCAGCGGTGCCCACCCGCTCCCGGCCTCACGAGACACCGTTTGGTCCTGTACCAGCCTCACAAGTACATATGCCCACGTGGACGGAGCAGGAGAGGGCAGTAGTTTT
This sequence comes from Tenrec ecaudatus, assembly GCF_050624435.1. Lineage (NCBI taxonomy): Eukaryota > Metazoa > Chordata > Mammalia > Afrosoricida > Tenrecidae > Tenrec > Tenrec ecaudatus. Next base: position 71,182,108 of record NC_134531.1, on the reverse strand, counting down.
GCGGGCATGTGCATGTCCTGTGTTGATAGAGAAGTCGTGTCAAGCGGTTGACGTGATCGCGGTGTTTGTCCAGCCCAGCCCCTCTTGGTCAGCGATACCATTAGTCTTAGCTGTCACGCGGTCCTCTGGAACCTGCACAGACAACACTGGTTTGGCCTTTTTCCTTCTGGTGACTATTTTGTTTTGCTTCTAATTTTCTACTACTACACACAAACCGCATCAGATAACCTTGATTTATGGATCCGTTTCTCTGCAGTCAGTTCCGTCTGTTTCTGGGTCTGAGGATCTGCGTTCCTTCATGTTGAATAGGTGGTATTTTTGTGTTTTCATTTCCTTCCATGTTTCCCCCAGGCCTGATGCCATCTGGCATCTAGTTAGTTCAGGGTGTGCCTCCCGGTGCCCCGTCAGGCTCGGTTTCGAGGTCACAGTGACCGACGGTGTGCATACCACTCATTCCACTCACCCACCCAACTCAGGCTATTTTAAGGTAGCATTTAATGAGTCTCGCTTAAGCATGAAGGAAACACATTAACAATGAAAAGAAAAGCATACTACATGAAATCTGCTTACTGCATAGCAAACGCACAGATCTTCTGATACAAACTCTCTCGTCACTGGATATTCATAAACCTAGAAACTAGAGCTGATGCAGTCTGCCCCCCTGCAATCTTCGGAGACAACCCCCAAGTCACCCAAGGCACGGGCCCCAAAACCAAGACACCGGGAAAAACGGTTGTTGTTGTTCTTGTGGTTAGGCTGTGAGGCCTTGCTTTTGTAATCTCACTCGAATGGCTTAGGAACTCACTGATCAGAACCTTCTAAGAGTTGGAGGCCGGGAGCCGACTCCTGGCCCTCGGGGCTGTCATGAAGAGTTCGGAGCATGGTCTGCGGGCCTGAAGTGGATACTCACAGGACTCATCTGAAGAGATGCTGGGGAAAGTGTCACACTCCGAGTCCTGGACAACGATGACAAGCAGTTTCTGCAACTCTGCTCCAGCACGAAACTTATTCGGCCCGTGGTACCACTTGTAGAAACCAAAACTATATTCGTAGTACCTGTGTGAGAAATGAATTCACACGAAATGTCAGCAGCAGCACCTTCTCAGGCCACGTTTGAAATGAGTCGTGGCAGTGGACGTTGGAAGGTGGGGCGTTGGGGAAGCGCTCAGCTGCTAAGCGCAAAGGTTGACGGTTCAAAACCTTCCCGCTTCTCTGCAGGAGAAAGATCCGAGGATTTCGGCCTGGGAAACCCATGGGGCCTGTCGCCTCTCGCCCCACTGGGTAGTAGGATGGACTTAGTGGCTGTGCTTAGTGGACGTTGGAGGGGACGCACGGCTCCCTGCCACCTAGCGCCATCAGCCTGTTCAGGGCCTTGCAGCCCGCACTGCAGATTAGAACTGTCGGGGGACCTTTGGGCAAACCCTGATGTCCAGGCCGACAGCACCACCAGACTCTCTGGGAGTGGACCCAGACGTGGGACAGTCAAACCAGCCTGGGTCTTTTTTTAATCACTCTCCAAGAGACTCGCAGGAAGAGACCGTATCTGTTTTCTCTGGGACACTTGGAGCAGTGGCAGCCACACGGAATAGGACCACGCAGCTATGAAGGAACGCCCTTCATGTGAGGTGGTGACCCACACGGTCAGCATGCCCTAGGGAGGCGCTCGCTCTTCCCGCCATCCTACTTCCTGATGGGGGAAACCATTGCTTCACCAGACTGAGTCCGAGTTCTTGTTGCTGGCCACCAGAAGCATCCCTGCTGCTCTCCTCTGGCTGGACCAGGGAGCAGTCATCTCCACACCAACCCGAGCCTGGCTACCACAAGGTCAAGGGCCAACGCATCTCCACACACTGTCTTTCTCGATCCTATCCTGGCATCAAGCGGGCCTCCCACGACACTCTACGTTTCTGCCGGGTCTCATGACCTGCTGCGATGCCACCAAGATAGCACAAACAACACGCGCCGTCGTGGGGGGTTGTGAGGCAAGGGAAGTGATTACAACAGGCCAGGGGCAGACAACATTAAGGGTACCATCACTAGCACAGCGATAAGTCTCCTTGGTCAGCAGCCAAGCCTCTCTCTTAGCTGGCCCTCAGCCTTTCAACCACAGGATCTCTTGGCCTCGGCCTCTGTCTGAGGGTCAGGAAGCCCACCTGCTGCAGTGCCCCACAGGCTCGGTTGCCTCTGCCCTGTCTCATGGTCTCATTGCCTGAGTCTCTCTGGTGTTGGCTTGGCATGGCATCTGCGGTCCCCACTGCTTCAGGCAGGGATCTCAAACATATTCCACTAGCATCTCCTCTTCCACAATGGTCTTGGGACATCCCACTTTTTGCTTCGGAGACGGCTCTCATATACACAGAGGAATGGCAACCCAACCTGACCAGTGCCTTCTGTTAGTCTTTCACACACACACACACACACACACACACACACACACACACACACACACACACACACACACACACCAGTGGTGGGAGGTACAGAGACATGGAGAAAGGAGCCACAGGAAGAAATTGCACGTCACCACACCTGTGGATACACCGAGCCCATCCCACCCCCAAACACCATCTACCCATAGAATTCTCAAAAGTCTTTAAAAGTTACCCTCCATGGGTCCCCGAATACCAGAGAACAAGAAAGCTAAATGAAAATGTTAAGGTATTATGCGATAAAAAAAAAGACCAGATAGACTCACACAACTCTTTAAACTATTATTTTTCTAGATTTTTGGAAAGGCAGAAGTTTGTGTCTGCTAGTAATGTGCAAGAGGGTCTTGTGTTTTACCAGAGAAGCAAAGAGAGGGAAGAGAGCTCCTAGGAACACACGGGAGTTCATCTGTGAAAGGGAGAGCTGGCTGGGAGTTCTCTGAGGAAAGCGGCAGGGTGGCCGGGTAGCTTGGAGGCCTATTTAGGTGCTGGCTTATCCCAAATAAAGAAGCTCTGAGCCCTATGTATTAAAGTCCTGACAAAACTCAAAGGCCTCGACAGCAGTGATGGCCAGGCTGTCCTAGTTAATTCCGCCACCGAGGAAGTGATGAGCATGAGGTGGACCCTGTTCTAGAAGCCATGGTAGGAGCTGAGCACATAACTAACCCATATCAGTCACACACGGGACCTTGTGACACAAGTTAGGCTCTTCAGAGGGAAGAGCCACCTGAAGCTTAGACTGTGGGTTCCCCAAACCTGGAGTTTCCCAAACACTCCTGTCACACCTATAGGAGTGCTTTTACTATGAGGTGAACGCCCCCTCGCTGGAGTTCCTAGAAGACTCACCTACATGCGTTCAAGCCTCAGTCATCAGGCCAGAGTGTTTTATGACCCGCTTCCTAACAATGCAGGCTGCAATTAGAAGATTCTTAACACATCTGCCACCAGGCCAACTCTTCCTAAGGGCCTGCAATTACACTTACACGATGCTGGGCCTTGTCTTAGCACCACCTCACCCTGATTGTCTACCCTTGTTGTCTAGGGAGCTTCCATGCCTGCTCACACCTCTTCAGCAGATCACCAAGTCCTGGGGTTTTTGTTTTTCTCTAGCAGTACAGCACAGCAGGAAACTTGTTTTACAAGCAGAGTCCCAAAGCATCCTTGGTCAGTGTGCTTGCTGGTTTAGCCAAGAGTCCCCCTCCTACCCCACTCTCACCCCCACCCCACTAGCCTTCGTATTCCTTTAGATGGGTCGCCTACAAGTACCCATTTTAATCCCTTTCCGTAGAAATTCTTCTCCGTGGCTTAGAGCCGTGGTTGGCCAACTGCAGCTCTCGAGCCACACGCAGCTCTTTGGGGACATGCCTGTGGCTCTGGAGTAAAACTGACATGTTTTAAAGGGCATTATTCAGATACTGGTGATTGCATTTGTGTGTAAAAATACAGCTACAGCTCTCAAATAATTTCTAAATTGTTGTGAGGGGCAGGGCAGGCATTTACGTCTCGAAGTTTGCCGACCGGGTCCTAAAGCAACTAGTCACTCTGCTTTAGCTCCACCCCAACACTAGCCTTGGGGGCAGTGCTTCTCCGCCTTCCTCATGCCGAGACCCTTTCATACGGTTCCTCAGGTTGTGGTGACCCAACCATAAAATGATTTCAGTTGCTACTTCATAACTGTCATTTTGCTACTGCTATGAGTTGGGTTACCCCTTTGAAAGGATCATTCGACTCCCAAAGGGGTCACGACCCACAGGTTGAGAACCACTGCTTTGAGGTTTGCCCGTAGATTTAAGACCAAAGGATCCTTAGAGTTTGCGTCTAAGACAGGGGCTAACAATCCACTGTGCGAATCAGGAGCGAACCCTGCCCACCATCCACATCTTGAGTTTCTTCAGCCAAGCTTCAGTGCTAGGCATATCCTGGAGCCCAGGGCTCCTTTTGCAAGACCCCCAGCTGTTTGACATCACCTTCCTGAGGACCAGCCTGCTGACACAGGTCTCCCCCCGGGAGGACACCAAGTGTAAAAATGCGTAACTATCTCCCCAAATGCTACCTTCCTCCAATACCATGTGTTTCACAATGCTAGAGTGGTGGCCTCCTCCCCACTATACAGCAGAGCTGTGGTAACCGATTGGGCTGCTAACCACAAGGTTAGCTGTTTGAGCCCACCAGCTAGCTACTCAGTGGGAGAGCACAAGGCTTTCTGCTCCCCATGAAGATCTACAGCCCCAGAAATGCTGGGGAGCAGGTGTACGCAGTCAGACGGGGCCAGTAAGAGTTGGAATCGATTTGACGGCCATAGGTCCCGTGTTGGTGTTTTGTTTGGGGTGCCATGAGCTGGTTTTGTGGTGGGGAAAAGGGGTCCGAGAGGTTAAGAGAACTTTGAAAATAAAAAGTGCTAAGTAACTGGGGCTTTCAAAGCAAAACTTAACTCACGGCCAAGGAGTTGATTCTTTAAAGGTTTTCTTCCTCACTGATGCTGAGCCCACACTGACTCTCGGGGAACCTGTCGGAGAGAACAGTCCCCGTGGGTTTCCCAGGCTCACTGTTATGGGAGTGGAAAGCCTCCCTTTTCTTTCTCTCGAGGAGCAGCTGGTGGTCCCAAACTGCTAACCTGGCAGGTAGCGGCCCCACTCCTAACCACTACACCACCAGAGTTTTGCCCTCACGTGCATCGAGTCGGACGACTCATAGCGACCCTCTAGGACAGGGTAGAACTGTCCCTGTGTTTTTCTGAGACTATAATAACTTTATGGGAGTAGAAAGTACCATCTTTTGCTAAAAGAGGCTGGTGGTTTCAAACCGCTAATTTTAGGGAACCAGTAACCACTTGCCACCAAGACTGTCGGGATCTGTAAAACAGGAAGCAGAGTGCAGGCACATGACGGGGCGGATGGGGGGTGCCGAGTGCTCACCGACACTGACCAGACCAACACAGTTAGACGGCAACTGTGACACAACCCGGAGTAGAGATTTGGAAACGAAGGGGTGTTTTAGGCAGGGCTTTCCCTCTGAATTGCCACCAGATTTGGAAGCGAGGTAGAGAGCACGACAGTGACCTATACATGACAGTTGACAACTTTGGGGTCCCGGGTCCTCTGGGAGGGGCTTGTCTACGCCATCCCAGTTTAGTGTATCGCACTCATCTTACTTTGTGAACGTCCTGGAAGGCGCAGTCCCCGCGGGCTCCCTCCCCAACTCTGGGGAGAGCGGGCGCCCCCTCCATCGGTCTCAATCAAGGGGACAAGGCCGCGATCGTGAACAACCTAGTCATTCCACTCGGTGTCCTGCCCGCGAACCAGGCGGTCGCCGAGGGCGTGGAGAGGGCGGGGGCCGGGCAGGCGGGCATGGGCCCCGGCAGTGGGCGTGGGCTGGAACCAGCCCGGACGTGCTTCTGACCTGTGACTTCGGTCGGGGCGCCCTGGGACTTCCTCGTCCGTGACCCGGGGCTGGTCGCACCCGAGCAGCTAGCTGGCTGGCTGCGAGGTCTCCAGGTGCGCCCGGCCCTGCTCCCCCGCGCCCGCCCCCCGGTACCCCGGCCCCCCTTGGCGAGCGCTCACCGCCGGAAAGCCTCCTGCAGGATGGCACACGAGGGGCCGGCCGTGGAATTGGGGCCGTGGGCGAAGTAGAAGCTCTCGGGGGACACGAGGAGCTGGCGCGGCGTAATCCTCATGGAGAGCGGCAGGGGCCACAGGGCGGGGACGCGCGACGCCTGCGCCACCAGCTGCGCCGCCGCCAGCGCCAGCAAGGCGAACAGCACCGGGGCGCCCCGGCGGCGCGGCGACGGCGGCCACCGCACCATCCCGCTGGCTGCTGCGCGCTGAGTGCCCTGCGCCCGCCGCCGGCGCCCCACTTCTCGCCTCCGCCCCGCCCCAGTCAGGTGACGGCGCGCCCGGGCCCGCCCCCGACTCCGCCTCCCCGCCGCGGACGCACGGGGCGCGCAGCCTCCGCCCGGCCCCCGGGAGCCCGGTCTCGGCAGGGGAATTGACCCCTGCCCGCAGAAGCCGGGCACCGACTGCGAGCGCAGCAGGCCGGACAAATTCGAGTATCAAAGCTTGGAGACGCCCTCGCTCGGCCAGTTCTCGCTCCTGCGTGTCCTGTTTGCATCCCCCTGACCCGGGCCTATGGGGCACTTCTCCTCGGGCCCCATGGAGTCACTGTCGCCTGGAATGGCGCTGAGTGACTGCATGTGTGTGACCCCGGTCGGAAGAGGTGACGAGAAGCCAGAATGTTCCTCGGCGCGGCGAGACTTGATCTCTCGTCCTTGGAACACGTGTAATCTGGAAGGACCGGTCCCTGGAAGAGGACGTCACGCTTGGCAGAGGGGCAGTGCAAAAGAGGACGACCCTCAGAGAGATGGATTGACAAAACAGTGGCTGCAGCAGCGGGCTCACACATAGCAACAATACGGGGGCGGTGTTGGGTTCTGTCGTGCCCGGGTCACTGTGCAGGAGCCCATGGCGGCCCCTAGCAACTACCGCGTTGGCGTTGGTGAAACAGCAAAAGTCAAGCAGGCAGCTCATCCCGCCCCCGCCCCCGTCCCCAGTACAGATGGTGATTGGGTTTGTCTGATCCTAAGTCCAGACTTTAAACCAACGCTGATTTAGCTGCAAGTAATAGAACCTTCCCATATGAACGCGTGGGAAGTTAAACAATTATGCAGAGAGAGACTATCTCGGCAAGACAAGGTCGAGGCATTCTCACCAGCCAAAAGGCTTCCAGTGATTAATACTGTCCGAGTGTAATTTAAAAAGAAAGTTACCACCTGATCGATGACCAAATAGAATGAAAATGTGGCAACGCTTTCATTCAGCTTCGTGATTTATTAGCGTGGCTGAAAGACCATTGAATGTGGGATGTTCAAATGAGTGATGAATTGGTGTACAGATTAATGTCCTAGGAACTCAGCTCTCTAAACTTGAGTCTGACACCCCCACCCCTGGCACCCCCAAGAATCTCCCTGAATAATCAATTAGTAAGAACAACTTACTAAATGTTTCTTTGTGATAGGTGGCCAGCCCTTAGGGATACTACAGAAGATTGGGAAACAATGTGGGCGGAAAGTGTAGGTGAGGCTCTGACATACATACAAAATGGACGGCCATTTACCCAAATGCCAGAGACTCAGATAATCCAGGCTCTTTCTGAAATAATCTAAAATGCTGATGGACCTGCCGATGGCTAGCAGCCACCACAGCCTTTATACATTATTCTAAATCTTCATAAAGATGTATAGTTCTGCTTTGAGGTCTAGATCTTTCTACCTGGACGGATGACTCTGCTCTCTGTGTTGGTGTCAGCTCTGACTCACATGTACACATGAGGAGACACTGTCTAGTCTTGCGCCATTCTCACTGTTGGCCTTGTGTCTGAGCCCATCGCTGCAGCCGCTGTGTCCATCTGTCACGTTGAGGGCCTTCCTCTTTTTCTCTGCACCTCGACAGGGTCAAGTGTGATGTCCTTCTCCTGGGACAATGAGACAAAGTCTCGCAATTCTTCCTTCTGAGAAGCATCCATGGCTGTACTTCTTCTAAGATGTGTCCATGCTACTTTCAATATTTCTCACCAGCACCATATCCCAAATGGTTCCGTTCCTCTCAGCATTACACTCTTTAAAACATGATTGTTTTGAAGTAGGCTTTGATATCTGGCAGGGCAATGTGTCCTGGGCATGTAGCCTATTCTATTACCCCCCCCCAGTATGAATTTAAACGTATTTCTTATGTGTAGTTTGCCACCCTGTCCTTGAACCTCAGCCTCTGGAATTTTTATAACTTTCCATATCTCAAAAATATGAATAACTGACATGTAATCGTCTGGATGACTTGGCCTGCAGGCCCCTCTGAATAGCTCTTCCTAGAGATTGCATATGCATCACAAATGCTACTCTTACCGCGTAACACCCTGTGACTTGAGTAATGGAAAACACCTGAAACTGAGCCCGTGCTCAGCGTGTGCACTCTGGTGTGAAACTACAACCTCTATGTATTCTGACCACAAGCCTGCTTGACTTTCAGGCTCCCCACTGGGGTCACCTTCGAATAACACCTCTCTTGTCGCTAGCGTGGAGCGGGTACATTTGGCTCTGCTCCTCCTTGTCAGAGGTCACAGTGACACGGCAACTAACCCACTGTACTGCTGACCAAAAGACCCAGCACGGAAGAAGGATGTGACCATGAGGCTTTCTCTGAGTTCCCGTGTGTTTGGTTGGCTGATCATTGCTCTCATTGGCTACAGTCAGAGTGATGGTCTTTGAACTCACTGATTCATTTTCCGTTTCGTCCCTCTGGTACGTGGCTCTTTTGCGGTGTTGTCTGATTCTGTGATCGTACTGTTTATCTCCTGCATTCCTTTGGGCGTATGGCATATTGTTGTTCAAGTCCTTTTGTTGTTTCCATGAGCATTCTCCACATTCTTAAGGCGCCTAGCCACAAGTCTTTTGAAATCTACTCCTGGTAGTTCCAGGGGCTCCTTTAGAAAGCACGCCATTGGGTTCGGGTGATTTTCGGTGCTTCTTGAATTTTGGGGGGTGTATTGTGGTTGACTGCTGTTTCCACAGCAGTGCGGTCCAGTGGTGTGCGTGCTGCTTGGTCGTGTAGTTGGCTCTGTCTAGTGATGGGGGAGAAATCTAATAGGAACTGGAGATCACATGATGGGAAAATGGAGAACAAAGAGAGATGGGCACATATGGCAAGTGCAGGCGGCAGGGAGAAGAAAGAATAAAATAAAGGCAATACCAATTGTGTTAGGGCCGGTTGCCTAGAGAAGCCCATCCAGTGGCACTCATATAGATGTAAGCGAAACTATATGTCAAGAAGTAATTATATATCAAGCAAGCATCCACACAGCCCAATTCAAGTCCGTAAGTCGGATACTAGTCCATAAATCCTTCAGACTCAACGCGGCCACTGGTAGTTACACAATTCCATGTCAACTTAATGACTAGAATGAAGGGGTGGAGTCTAGCCTGTCAATCAGGTGACAGCCTGATGATCCCTCCTTGTGGGCGTGGCCTTCTCATGAGGATTCTGGAAACTTCCTCTCGATTCTGTCATCAGAAGAGGTGGGTCTCGCTCTCTCTCTCTCTCTCTCTCTCTCTCTCTCTCTCTCTCTCTCTCTCTGCATTGCGTTCCTGTTGACAAGCCACATGGAGCCCCACCCTGGATGGCAGTCAGAGCCCTGGAGATGTTTCCACAGCCATTGGACCCACAGGAATTTCCACCCACTGTCCTGTGATCTTCTTGCATTTGGCATCATTTCATGTGCTTCATGAGTCTGAAGAGGAATTCATGGGCTAATATCAGACTTATGGGCTAATATTGAACTTAAGGATTTGATCTGGACTGGTCTGGGATATTTGTTTTTTTAAATCATTTTATTGGGGGCTCGTACAACTCTTATAACAATCCATCCGTACATCCATTGTGTCAAGCACATTTGTTGCTATCATCATTCTCAAAACATTTGCTTTCTGCTTGAGCCCTGGTATCAGCTCCTCATTTTCCCCCTTCCTTCCTGGTCCCCCCTCCCTCATGAACCCTTGATAATTTATAAATTATTATTTTGTTATATCTTACACTGTCCAATGTCTCCCTTCACTCACTTTTCTGTTGTCCATCCCCCAGGGAAGAGGTTATATGTAGATCCTTGTAATTGGTTCCCCCTTACCACCCCACTCTCCTTCCATCTTCCCAGTATTGCCACTCTCACCACTGGTCCTGAAGGGATCATCCACCCTGGATTCCCTGTGTTTCCAGTTCCTATCTGTACCAGTGTATATCCTCTGGTCTAGCCAGACTTGTAATATAGAATTGGGATCATGATAGTTGGGGGTGGGGGGAGAGGAAGCATTTGGGAATTAGAGGAAAGTTGTATGTTTCATCATTGCTATGGACTGGGATGTTTTATTGATGAATGATTACTTCTTGATATAAAGTTCTCTCTTACATATATATAAGTGTCTCTCGATTTGTTTCTCTAGTCAGCCTGGACTAACACACAGCTGCATGTGATGATGCAGCATGAAGGAAGATCACAGGCTGGTGGGTGCAGAGTTGTGTGGTACCAGTGGTGGTGACCGCATGATAGGTCTGCAGGTTGCAGAGTGGCTGTCAACAGGAAGGTGAAGGCATAGAGAGAGCGGGGGAGGTTCCCAGATCCTCCTGCTGAGAAGGGCACACCCACAAGGAGGTACCATTAGGTGGTGACCTGATTGACAGCCTAGACTCCACCCCTTCACTTGGACACATCATGTTTATATCAAATTATGTAACTACCACAGTAATGATAATAATAATAGTATGGGGCAGTGATGATAGATTGGGGGTCAGCAAACTGCAGCTTGCAATCCATATACGGCTCTTGTGGCATGTACATGTAGCTCTGAAGTAAAATTTTAAAACCTAAAGTATATTTAGATAATGGTGATTTGTTTGTAAAAATATACTTATGACTCTCAAATAATTTTTAAATTGTTGTGAGAGACAGGATTGGCTCTTTCGTCTCAAAGTCTGACAACCTTGGGACAGACCCAAAGGTTTGTAAAACCAATAGGTTTTAAGAAGGGTAATAAGACTTAACACATGTGGAACTATTTCACTAGGACATGGAGAAAGAGAGCGGAAAGAGCTAGCGAGTGGGGTAGGAGAAAAGTACAAGCAAATAATCAGACCATAAAAGGAGCATTTATACATCTAGAAGAAGTCAAATTAAGGAAAAAGAAAGTGGGCTTGAAGTATTTGAACGATTGAACCATTTCATCCAATGATACGCTCCAATAAAACTGTTGGAAAAAAAGATTAAAAAACAATAAGGGGAACTAGACAAAGAAGGAAAAAGTTTAATGTGCAAAGAAGAGACGAGGAAAACAAAGATGACGGCATGGAGGGACCCGAGCCCTCAGGAGAGAAGGAAAACCATCCACCTATTTTTGCTGTTATTTAAATCAAGAGCAAACAAACAAAAAACTCGTCTGGTGGGCGTGCCCAGACCGTAGGGCTTGCGCTGTGCCCGCCTGGGAGGTAGGTATTTCCAGAGGGGCTGCGGCAGGGAAAAGGAGTCAAACCAAAGCAACCTCACTGCCACCGGGTCAGTGCGGACTCACAGGGGCACTATAGGTCAGGGCAGAACTGCCCCTGTGAGTTCTACCTCAAGACTGCAACTGTTCCGGGATTAGAAAGCCTCATCTTTCTCCTCAGGAGCAACTGGTAGTTTTGAACTGTTGACCCTTCAAATCACAGGCCAACTTGTAACCACTATGCTACCAGGGCTCCCTTAAGGGAAGAAGAATAGAAAAAAGGAAAATAAAACAAAAGCACAAAAACCCAAAGTCAAGCAGATCCTCTGGCAGAGTTCACGTGCACACGTGTCCCCTGTGCTGGGGAGCAGGGTTCGTGTGAGGGGAAGGGAGTGGGAGAAGGATGACATGGGGGTGGGGGTGGGAATAATTGTGAACGGGGAAAGGTGTTGCCTGAGTAGGGAGGATGTCCGCACCAAGCTGCCCATGCCACCTGCTGCCCAGGCAGGGCCTCCAGAGACCAAGAAGGCAAGAGGTTTGCCTGCGTGGGTTAGAACAGGGGCAGGGAAGGATGAACTCTGCAGGAGAGGAATGCACAGAACCGACGTGGCTGTCGGTCAGTGGTAAATCGAGTCAGTAACAATCAGCAGGTGTTGCTGATCTCCAACTTTCGGAAAGCTTGCTTTCCAGTTGTTTTTCGGGATTCCAGTGTGCGCCATGCTTCTTTCACGGGGGGGCCCTCTCCAGTGGATGCTGAGGAGGTTTTTCGTCGCTTTTTACCTGGGAGCCATATTCCCTCAGACCCCATCTCCCACTGACCCAATCGATAAGATAATAGAACTGCTCCCCAGGGCTCCCCAGACCATAATCATTATGAAGCACACCACTGGGTTTCTGTCCGCGTGCCCGTGGCGTGTGAACCTCTGACTGTACAGTTAGAAACCGATCACTTAACCACTTAACCAGGGCTTCTTGGGCACACTATTGCTGTTAGGTGCTATCTTGTTGGTGCTGACCCATAGCAACCTGATGCGTAACAGAACGAAACACTGCCCAGCCCTGCACCATCCACACCATTTTCCCTATGGCCAACCCACGGCGTCAGTCCATCTCGTTGAGGGCCTCCCTCTTTTTTTCTGCCTCTTCACTTTACCAAGCCTGGTGCGCTTCTCCAGGGACTGGTCTCTTCTGACAGTCTCCAAATATGCAAGATGAGGTCTCGCCATCCTCATTCTGAGGAGCACTCAAGCCTGACTTCTTCCAACATAGCTTGATCTGCCCGTTTAGCAGGCCATGACCCCGTCAATACTCTCCTCCAGCACCACAATTGAAAGGCAGGGATTCTTCTAGGGCCTTACTTAGTCAATGCCCAACTCTCACATGCAGATGAGGCAATGGGAAGTAGCATGGCTTGGGTCAGGTGCACCTGAGTCCTCAAAGAAACACAATGTGGACACATTAGAGATTGAGATAGTTACTGCCTGAGCCTTCGGCTCAGCGTTCAATCTAAATGAGAGGGAGGTCCACCCAGGGCAAGTGCCGAGAGCCTTGAATGTGGATCTTTCCCCTGACTTTTGTCTGGTCTCAGCACATCAAAAAGCAACCCTGAGATGTTCGTGCATTCTCTCTCTGCACGAGAGTGTGAAACTGAACCAGCTCCGGCCATTGATTTGGAAGCCCAGAGTGGCTTAAGCATTGGATCTCTAATGGCAGGGCGGGCCTTGTAATTCACCAGCTGCTCGTGAGGAGAAAGATGAGCCTTTCTACTGTCAGAACGAGTTATGTTTCCTCGACAGGGGCCCTTCTACCCTGTCTTATAGGGTCTCTGTGAATCGGAATGGACATGATGGCAGTGTTTGGTGGTTTGTTGTTTTTTTTTTTGGTTTGGTTTTGCTAGGTTATCCAGCTCACTCTGCCTTCTTTAGCAAGCAGCGCCACCTGGTGGATCCTTGTGCCCTGTGCGCACTAACATAGTGTCCCTGCATTTATGGTTTCTGAGGTGACAGACCTTTACTAGTGAGTGCATCCAGTCTCATCTTTCTTCCACTGAGCAGTTGGTGGCTTTGAACCGCTGACGTGACCATTAGCAGCCCAGTGTCTACCCGACAGTGTTCCAGTGCTCCGTTCAGGTTCACCGTGAAGGACAAGCTGATTGTGCCACCTGAGGACCTACTGATAAAAGCAAACAGACCAAATTCCAAGAGGCTGAAAAATAATGCCCAATTCCACACAGAAATAATTTGAATACAAGAGGCATCTGTAATGCCACAAAATGCAAAAGTCCCCAAGAATCGCAGCTACTAGATGAGACTCCTAAACCAAAAACCTCACACTGGGGCCAAGGTGATGGTGTCAGCAACTGCTCGTCTCCTCCCCTCTGGAAAGTGCACCTTCTTTGCCATCCCGACCTCCAGTTTGTCTTGGGCTGTGAGTTGTTACCCGGAGGACTGTGGCCTGGGGAGGGTGGGAAATGGGCTCTACTTGATGTCTGTAAAGAGGGCCTGGGGTGGGGTCTTACAAAGGGGAAGGAGCATCAGACCCCACACCAGCCCAAGGCTGATGCCTGTGAAGCAGAGGTCAGACATGGCCCCCACCTCCCACCCTTCGCCATCAATTCTGACACCAGGCACCCCTCCCAGGCACTCGCTGCTCTGCGGGCCTCATTAATCCGTCCCAGTGGCCACCCAGAATCACAGACTCTACTCATGAAGAGGCTACAATTTCAGGTCAGAAGGGTGTTCCAGAAGCAGTTCTTTGATCACAGCAGCTTCTTTTCATGCATGCCTGCAGGCGCGTCTCTTTCTTCCTCTGGTCCTGGCACGAGAGGTCTGTGGCCTCTGGGCTCCTCGGGCAGTTGTACAGAGTGCTGCCCATCACTGGCCAAAGGGCACTCCCTTCTGCTGTAAGCCTCGGCCCAAAGGCACTCAGCTCTGGATCCACGGGTCAGCAACCTAGTTCCCCCAGCGGGCGAGCCTCCTGCTCGTTCTACTCCTACTCCGTGCTGGGCCAGGAAGCCCACAGCTCTGTTTTCACCCTAGTCTCTGGTTCTGCTCCTGCCACCCCTTTGGTATCTCCACTCTGACGCCTGACTCCAGGAGGGCGCAGGGTGTGGGGGTCCAAAGGAGCTCCCTCAGCTTCTGCTCTGGCTCTTCTTTCCCGATGGTAGTGAAATCCCCTCTCCCGCTTCTGAGCTGCCCCCTGCCATAGCCCAGCAGAATGGCAAAACTGACCAACCTGCTTGTGAGAGTTCCAAGTGCTTACAATCACAGCTAGGCCTGCTGAAAGTCCCTCACAGCGGAACCCTGCCGTCCTATCAGCATCTTCTCTCCACTTCTCTGACCCAGGCCCCGCAGGAAAAGTCATTTTGCAAACAGCTACCAGGTCAGTTGGCAGGAGTTACAAAGACTGGCGAGAAGAGCCTATCCGGCGATTCACAGCATCAGCAATGTTCTTCCCGGGAAGACATGGCAGGAAATGCCCACTGCCGGGTTTACTAACAAGGCATCCCGCCAGCCAGAAGTTAACCCAGCCTCACCCTCGTCCTGAGACCAGTCTGCTGTGCTATGGGGAGAGTGAAGTCCTTGGAGGTTAGGGATTGAATGTGTTTGGGCACTCGCTCTGGTTGTCTCGCTTAGGTTAACTTTGGGACATGGAATGAGGGTTCACCTCTCACCTACGTTTGCCCAAGTGCTGCAGGTAATACTGAGAACAAACCACACAGATCTCATCAGGCACACCGTGCAGCCGGCGTCCGACAGGAGGCAGGACTCACCAGCGGCAAAGGGCTAGCTATTTCCTATTCTCACAAAGGAGCTCTTAATGCTGATTCACTGTGACCCTATAGGACAGGGTAGAATTGCCCCGTGTGGATTTCTCACTGCAACTCTCTACAGGAGTAGAAAGACTTCTCTTTCTCCCGTGGAGCCACTGGTGGTTTGGAATTGCTGACCTTGCAGGGTGAACAGTGCAGTGAGTAACCACTAGGCCTCCATGAAAGGACTCTGTTAGCATCACCTCTCCAAGCCCCACATCGGAGCATCTAGGGACCAGGAGGCATCTCCAATATCCCGAGCCCTGAGCGCTCCTCTCTCATGCGCCAGGTACACTGTGGCAGCTTTGACAAAGTTCTACTGAAACTGAGGTCCAAACTCACTGCCATCAAGTCAATTCTGACATATCAAGGACCGATAAGACTGGGGAGAACTGCCCCAGCTTACAGCCTTGGAAAGCCTCATCTTTCTCCCTGGTGGGTTCCAACCGCGGACCTTGTAGTGAGCAGCCCAACAGCAGGCACCTCCAGGGCTCCCTGAGGTCCTGTGCAGATCCGTTCAGTAAGACTCCACAGGTGTCAGACATGGCGGACATGTCTTATGGCTTTACTGAGTATATCTGACATAGACTCAATCACACACATTTGAAAGGTACTATTTGGTGAACTTAAAGATATGCATATGTCTAACCTCCTCCCTGGGGGATGGACAACAGAAGAGTGGGTGAAGGAAGACATTGGACAATGTGAGATATGACAAGATAATTTATAAATTATCAAAGGTTCATGAAGGAGGGGGAGCGGGGAGGGAGGGGAGAATTGAGGAGCTGATACCAAGGGCTCAAGCAGAAAGCAAATGTTTTGAGTATGATGATTGCAACAAATGTACAAATGTGCTTGACACAATGGATGCATGTATGGAGTGTGGTAAGAGTTGTATGAGCCCCAATAAAATGATTTTTTAAAAAAAGAAGGAAATGTAAATGGCAGTGGTACCTCAGACCTGGCAAGCTGGATTGACCAAGCGGCTTCAGCAATGGCTGAAGCATAGGAATGACCGTGGGGCTAGATAGGACCCGGCAGCGTTTCCCTCTGTTGTGTTCAAGTTCAGGTTCACTATGAGTCAGAACCAACTCAATGGCACCTAGTAACAGCAACAATAACAATGACAACAGCATACGCCAACGGGATCAGCGCACCACCCCGATGACAGGCATGGCCATCACCCTCAAAAGTTTCTGTGGGCCCCTGGCATCCCCTTCCTCACATGACCCCCACTCCACCTCGTCTCTAGGCAGCCGATAATCTGTTTTGGGTTGCTATAGCTTAGCTTGAATTTCCTAGAGTTTTATATAAATGGAGTCATACAATAGATATTCATTTTTGGGGGGCGGGGGGCTCTGGTTTCTTTTACTCTGTGTGTTAGGCCAGATTAACTAGAGAAACTAATCCAGAGACACTCATTTATGTTGTTTTGTTGTATATTGTTGCTTGGTTTTGCTCTGTCTTGTTTTTGTGCATGTTATTATCTCCAGAGCCCCGTCTAAATAAGATAGGCTGGATTAATAATCTGGAGGAGAAAATAATGGGACCAACCGACAGTTCCACGGGGACATGGGAGAGGAGGAGGTGGTGGGAAAGGTAGTGGTGTTAACAAACTCAGGCACAAGGGAACAACAAGTGATCCAAATAGATGGTGAGGAGGGTGTGGGAATCCTGGTAGGGCATGTTCAAGGATAATGTAACCAAGAGGAA
The DNA here is from genome assembly GCF_050624435.1 of Tenrec ecaudatus. Lineage (NCBI taxonomy): Eukaryota > Metazoa > Chordata > Mammalia > Afrosoricida > Tenrecidae > Tenrec > Tenrec ecaudatus. The sequence goes on along the minus strand of NC_134531.1, from coordinate 71,165,142 downwards.
TTGCTGAAACCCTGGTGGGGACTGAGCATGGTAGTGGGACAGGAGGAAAGTCAAAGGAAATAGAGGAAAGAGCTGGGAGGCAAAGGGCATTTATAGAGGTCTAGATGAAGACATGTACATATGCAAATATATTTATATATGAGGATGGGGGAGGGGGAGAGCTTTAAATTTAGAGGTAATTGTGTCTCAGGAAAACATCGCAGCCCGGTCCAGTTCAAGTCCATCCGTCTCTCCTCAGGCTCACACAGTCACACGCAGTGATGCAGAATACAGGAAGATCCCAGGCCGGTGGCTGTAACAGGGCTGGCACAGGTCTCAGCGTGGCTGGTCAAACAGGAAGGTGAAGATAGAGAGAGAGTGGCCCAATTCCCTGGCCCAATTCCAGGGAGACAGAGGAAGAGGCCTGCCCCAGAGAGTTATTTATCTCAGTATCCCTCCAATCAAACTGCAACATGATTGACAGGCTAGGCTCCACCCACATGTTCCTATGGGAGCCAGGCTGGCACACAAAAAAACCAGCTGTCACACTCAACATACTTATTTTGAGACTCAGCCATGTTGTCATGCATATCAATTCTCCATTAGCTTTTCTTTTTGCCAGGAGTCCCTGGGTGGTGGAAATAGCTCATGTACTCAGCTAAAACCAGACTGACCTGGGTTCTAGCAAGACACTGGAAGAAAGGCCTGGTGATATCGTCTGATAAAGCAGCCCCTGAAAACCTCCTGGGGCACAGTTCTACCCTGATGCACATGGGACCACCATGATTTGGCAGCAACTTTATACATACATGAGACAGTACTCCCCCACCAAAAAAAAACCCAGAATTTTTTTCAAGGCTATGTATTTATAATTCCCACCCCCCGACAACCTTATCACCTTCAAAGCACTCTCCATTACACTTAATACATTTGTCAAATCTGCAGTTCCATTCTTGGAAACATTTTTCAAACTCATCTGTCTGGATAACTGACACTTCTTCTACCTCATCAAATCACTGTCCTTTGAAGTCTCAGGGAACAAGGTCAAGTGCGTAAGGTACTGGGGCAAGAGAGGCATGCTGTTTTTTGCCAAAAAGCGGTGCACTGAGATGGCTGCATGCGCAGGTGCTTTGTTGTGATGGCAAAAGCCCCTGTCAGCCTCAAATCAGCATTTTTTGTCGCACACTGTTACACAGTCTTTTCAGAACCTCTAAATAGAAAGTTTGATTAACAGTGAAGTTGGTGGATATCCAGAACAAGGTTTGTTATCAATCGACACTTCACCTTTTTTGAAATGAGAAAACCACTCAGATGTTTGAGTTGTTCCCATAGCGCTGTCCTTGTAATCTGTGTTCAACATCACATCAGTTTCTGTGGTATCCCCCCATCATGCCCAGGACAGGAAACAAAGTTTCACAGCAGCACACTGTCCTCTTAAATCAGTCATTACAAAAAATGTTGTTCGAGCCAAACTGCTTTTAGGAAAATATTCACCGTGACCAGACAGAACCTTCCCAGGTGACGCCACTGGGTGCACTAACTCAGAGTGAGTTGCTGGAAGCTCACCTAGTGGGAAAAATGCATACTATAAAAACTGTGCCCCACGGAGCTTTCCCCCCCATTTATTTTGGGTACCCCGCGCATGTCTGCTGTAGTTAGGTGCTGTGGAGTCTGCTCCAATTCACAGCAGACGCACAAAGGAAGTGAGCAAGGGCACGTCTGGGGCCACCCTCACCATGGCTGCTGTGTTTGGGAACATTGCTGCAGTCGCTTTGGCAATCCTTCTCATGGAGACCCTGCCTCTTCTTCACTGTCCTACTTTATCACGGTTGGTGGTCTTTCCGGAGACATCTCTCCTGAAGGAGCTCCGTGGGTGCCCACTGGGCTGCTCTCCACAAAACCGATAGCTCAAACCCACCCCATGCTTCGTGGGAGAAAGATGAGGCTTCCGCTTTCAGAAAGATTTTCCACCTCAGAAACCCCAAAGGGACCATTCTACCCTGTTCTATAGGGTCACTGTGATTCAGAATTGACTCCATGGCAATGAGCTTGATTTGATTTTTTATCTTTCCTGGTGATGTGTGCCAATGCGTGAGGTCAAGACTCTCCATTCTCACTTCCAAGGAGCATTCTGGCTGCTTTTCCTTTAAGACAGATTGGTTTGCTCTACGGTATCTACTCAGCTCTACATGCCCAGTAGCATTGCCAAGAGCAGGTTCTCGTCAACCTGAGTTCATGACTCATCACACTCCATATCTCCTGCTAACTCCCCAATCATACCAGTTCTATATGCAGACTCCCAGTTTCAGCCAAACAGAGACTGAAATCCACTGTCCTTGCTCTCACAAGCCTTCAACTTGCCCTTTGGTGCTCAGACTACACTCTTTTGTTTCTTCTCTGTCAGTCTGTGGGCACCTCCTTCCCCCAACTCTGCTAATCAACATTCTACATTTAGCCTGGCGCTAGTCTCAGAGGAGGCACACCGATGGCCTAGAATTGATATCCCTGATACAAATCCCATTAGCTGTAAGGATTTAAAATATGCTGAAGAGACCTCACAGATCAGGGAAGAAGAGAAAGATTGTCAAGTGGCATAAGAGTAATTCATGAGCTCCTTGGGAGAAAATCAAGTTAGATCATTATCTCTCAGCCTCCCAAAATAAATTCCAGATTTATTGATGATGTAAGTTAAAAAAAATCCATGAATAGCCTAGTGGAAAAATGGAAACTGAATATCTATTAAATCTTCAATAGAAGGAGAACTGCCTCCCTTTGGTGTAAATTTGGATGTCTTCCCACAGAGGGGAAACATTATATACATACGCATATACATATCGAATGTTTTTAAAAATTGATTAAACTTTTGCATGTCAAAAAAATTAACCCAAATTAAAATGTATCTTTGAGCTTTGGAAAATGCTGTAGTAAATGCAGTTACTAGTGGCAGAGTGGACGTACTATCGAGAGCACTCACACAGACTAGCTTAATTGGAAGAAGATGTCCATCCAAATAAGGAATGCAATCATTTAACCAACATGTGGAGAACGGTGTGACCTTAGTATTGTGCGTTAGAGACGTGTATAATTAAAAGAAAAAAGAATGAGATGCAATTTTTTGTGGATTGCTCAACATTAAGGAAAATTAGGATTCTTAATGAGCCTGCTATGGTCACCTATGCCTGGCGTGTGTGTGTCGTTGCATCTCTGGGGGCGGGGTGTACTCTGCTCAAAGCAGAAGTCTCAAGGGACTAGTAAAAGCTATCATTTTTAAAGGCCCTTCTACCTGTCAGACACCTTATCTTTGACAAGCCTACAAGGTATGTAGCACAGGTGAAGAAGGTAAGTGAATGAATACATTCTTCGATGAAGCAAAGGCTAACGATGTCAGAAATGACCAAATTTGTCAAACTGCTGTGCCACTTTTTTATCTCTAACAACAGCCAAGCCGCCTCTCCTCAGGGCCCTCCCATTCTCGGGCTCTGTAATTTGCTGCTCCGTCTCACGGAACTCCCTCAGGTCAAAGTGATGGCTCATCCCGTTGCGGAGGCTGCGAATGCGAAATCCAACGGTCAAGGATCAAGCTGGAGACTTTTCTGACCCATGCGGTGGCAGGGGACGATGATGACCCCACTTTGGTTGGTCACATTAAAGGCTGCTGCCTCGTGAGACTGCAGAGGCTCGAGAATTGGAGGTCAGATGACAATGAGCTAAAAGCAGGCTCCCGCGCACAAGAGACCAGTCACAGGCATTACTGGATGCAGAGCTTGCCTGCAAGCAGAGCTCCCAAGGCGGTGCAGTAGTGTGGCGAGTGAAGACGGTAAGAGGGATGACTAGAGTAAAGGTAGACTCAAGTTCAGGTGCTGAATCTAAGCTGTACTCTCTAGGTAATAAGACAGTGAAACACGATACATCCCAATCCTGCTTCATTAACATCACAGACAGCCCATTCCCCACAGGAACCATCAGCAGAGGCAGAAAGGCTACCTCATGGAGGATCATTTTGGCCTATCACAAAATGAAGGATGATGCATCATCACAAACCACTGGCCATGTTGACCACCGCCTTAACCATCACAGGTTCCCTTCACCGCACACTCTTACTTCCACAGATTCATGACGTGGGAGCCGCAGACTGCAGCGAGAAGGAGCCTATTAAGCAATTCACGGCACTGCAGTGAGGCTCGGGAAAAGACTGCCGGCGGATTTGGGGAGTCAGGATTTGAACAAGGCTTGACATAACTACCCTCATCTCTTCTAACTAGGCGAGGCTGCTTCTGAACTTCTCTTAAATGACGAAGAAAGTGGCAACTTCTGCCTTTGTAGCCCGAGTCTGGAACAAATGCTTTCTTGCGGAGTAGCTGCCGTGCACAGCGCGTACGGTCCCGGGACAGGCAGAGAGCCCTGGCAGGGGGATGAGGGAAACTGATGGGAACGTCAAGTCAGGAGAGGAAAGGGAGCACACACGTCTGGGGGAGTGTGAATGCATGACTGATGGTAGGGAAAGCAGGAGGCCGGGCCTCCAGTGGGGTAAAGAATGAACAAAAATGCCTTGGGGGACCCTAGCTGGGGACTATCCCTGGGTATGCACCGAATGGGCTACATTGACTAGGGCTTCTGCATGCATCCTGGGGTCAAAGGGCAGATGCCATGGAATGCTGAATCCTGGACCTTCACGGACCATGGGGCGCTCCAGAGGCTGCATCAGTGAGATCCCATGTGGAAACCACATTGGGTGAACTGGACTCTACCTCAGACACACACTTGTAGCCTGAGACTTAAGACAGAAAATTCATGGTATCTGAGGAAGCAGAAGACAGCAGTACCAGGATTGTTGCACTGCTGGTAGGTGGACAAACATGGTCTTGCTACATCGGTGCATTAATTGATTAATATGTTAATATGTTATATTAAGATATATATATATATATTACTCTGGAAAACCTGTGACTGACATTCTCAGTGAATATTATTGTTCATTTCCCTGACAATCACCTCCCATTGTTTGTGTAAATAGTCCAGCCAAGAAAGCATTGATTTTGTACAAATGAATAATTCAGGTATTGCAATATGGAGTTAGCTTACATTGGCCCATTATGCCTCTCACAACAGGGCTTTAAAAAATTAGTTCCAGGGGCAAATCAAAGGCAATATTAATGGAAGATCATTATGCCCCAGAGGGATGATAGAGAAGTCTCTACCATAAATTAATCAAGAGGTTTTGAAAGGGAGTCAAAGGCAGATAAAAACAAATAAACATAGGCCCAGGAATGGGTTTAAGGCTTGCACTAAATCCTAGATCCAATTTAAGATCAATAATTCTTACATCAGGGCCCTGCTCGATACTCGTCCTCAGGAAGGGATCATAGAAGACAAGGGTGCTGTAGCACAGTGTGGTGTCCGGCTATCAGATAAAATAGCTTCTGAGGTTTTAAAGGCTTGTTTCTAAGCAAGCAGCCGTCTAAATGAGATGTCAACTAAGTCCACATGGAAGAAACCCACCATCATCAGTGACTGGAGGATTATGAATCCTATAATCTGAGGGAGTCGTATCACGGCCTAAATTGTGAGCATCTGGTTTGCAGAGGGCTATGGATGGCAGTGGGAGCCACGGTGCATTTGTGGGGACTACATGGGAAAGAAGCCTCTAGTGATTCCCCTCTCCATAGTAGAGGCATGGGAGGAAAGTGGTTACGAAAGAGAGTGCACTGGAGAGATGTAAGGAACTGCGTGTCCCCCCACCCTGGATTTAAGCCATGTACGACCTTTATGAATTTACTCTCAGTTTCCTGCCATACAAACTGCCCTGAGATTTTACTGCCCTTTTTCTCAATTCCCGCCAGACGGTGGCTGCCTTGACCCTTGCTAGGATTGGTGCTCTTTCACTAGCAGCTGCTATGCTCATTAGTCAATACATGACTGGTGGCATCTCCCCCCAGGCGTAAGGTATGCTCATTAGCATACTTACCTGTTTGATCAGTTGCCCACCATTTTTCCTTATTTAGAGATGCATGACTATTGGCTACCTCAGCTGTACCTTATTTTACATGTGACGTAATAGTGCCAGCCATTCGCTGGCTATTTAAACCTCTGCTCTCAACTCAATAAATGAGGCTTGATCAGATTCCTGTCTTGCCTCCATTTCTCGCGCCCTTGCCCATCTTCATTCCCAGTCCCTCTTTCAGGTACCCACGTTGTTGATGTCCCGTGGGACGGGACAGAGAGATGACTCTAGAAGGTCTAAAACTGACTTGAACGGTTAAAACCTTGCTAGTTGATCCCCACCCCTGTGATGCAAGTTAGACCTGATCTGGTTTTCAACATTTTTCTTCAATTTTAGAAATATTAATTTGTTCATATTGGGGTTTATCTCAGATGTGCTATGTCATTGTTATATGTTTTTCTGTTTATGAGACCCAGGACTGATGAAGCTCTAGGGACATCAAGTACAATAAGGGTTCTGGGGTACAGTGCTACGGGGTACAGTGGTAAAGGGGAGCTGATGTCAAAGAGTTCAAGGAGGAAAAGAATGTTTTTACTGATTTATTTATTTTTATGAATCATTTTATTGGGAGGGGCTCTTACAAATATTATAACAATCCATCATTCAATTGTATTAAGGTCTCTTGTACATATGTTGCCATCAATAGAGGTTAGAAATGGTGTGAACAAGGAGCTTAGACCAAGAGCTCAAGTAGAAAATGTTTTCAAAATAATGATGGCAACATATGTACCAATATGGTTGACACAATGGATGTATGGATTGTTATAAGAGCTGTAAGAGCCCCCAATAAAGTGAACTTTACCAAAAAAGAAAGAAAGACAAGATTTCGCTCAGGACACAGAGGGAGTGATTCTACTCTGTCCTGTCCCATTGCCACGAGTCAGCACAGACTGGAGCGCAGCAGCTGCGGGTTTTCCGGCGCTCGCTTCACGTCGCTGTCACATTGGGGTCATTCGCGCCCCGCTTCGGACTTTTCCATAAGGCTGTGGCACATTGAACGCGCTGCAGTCTACTGTAACCGTAACTGTTGTCGCCCCTAGAAACACCCCCCTCCCTGCCCCCTGCAGGCGCGAGATTCGCTTCTTGGAGAGACTCCCTCTGCTGGGGCGCTCCAGGACCAGCCCTGCGAGATCTCGGAGAGCAGAATAAGCGCTGAGAGGCCAAAAGCCAAATTTGAAAAGTCAGGGGAAAAGAAGAAATCCTGGCTGCTGGGAGAGGCCGGGCTGCGGCTCCTGCCATCAGCTCCCCTGCCCGGGCACCGGGCCCTGGTGGAGCCACATGGCAAGGTTATGGTTCCCGGTGGAGAAAAAGCCAATTGCAACCCAGTCTGACCCGACTCCGTAAGAGCCGGCGAGTGTCGGGTCGGAGCCAAGCTGCGCTTCACCGGTTTTCGTGGCTGGCTTTCCACAAGCCGAAGGAGTGGACTGGAATGGAACTTCCAGCCTTTCGGTTAGTAGCCAAACGTGCTTACCGTTTTCACCACCAGGGACCCCTGGCCCTGCAGACTGTTGTCGCTGGGAGGGGCTGTCAAGCCGGTTCTGACTCGTAGCGACCCTGTGTACGACAGAAGGACACTCTGCCGGGGCCGGCGCCATCCTCACAGTGATGTCTGAGCTCCGTGCTGCCGCCACTGCGGCCAGCTCCTCTCGCCGAGGGCGTCTCCTTTTCTGCTGACCAACTTTGACAAAAGCGGCCTCGGCCTGGCTTTCAGTATCTTGCACAAGCTGGGGGAGCAAGAGTGGTGCGAGAGAGGACAGACTGTTGTTTCTCATGCGTTTCCAATAGGAACAAAAACCAGCGGGCTCAGGTCAGTTTCCAGGGTGAAGATTTGAACCCAAAGACACAGCATGAAGCCAGGTGAGCCCGTGCTGGAATCGCTGCGTGCTGCAGACAGAGGCGAACTTCAGAGTTCCTGGACAGCCAGCACCCCGGCTTCTGCTCCGAGCAGGCTGCCACCCCGCTTCAGTTGATTGATGGGCAGAGAGAACAGAACGCAGTGGGGTGCTGACTAATGAGCAGCAAGAACACTGGCAGGGCCCCTAATGGCCCAAGGCTGGTGCCCAGCAGACGCGGACCACAAGGAAAGACCTTTTAGGGGAAAGGGTGCTGGAGCTACACCTGCTCCTGTCGGACCTGATCCCTTTGTCCTTACCCAGACAAGACTTCCACCCATCCCGAGTGAGAATTTTGCTGGCTTACAGACAAAAGGGGAGGCCTGGTGGCGTGGGGGTCAGTGATTGGACCCCTGGACTAATGGCAGCCACTTGGCCCGGGGAAGATGTGGCAGTTTGCTTCTGCCAAGACCGAATCCCTGCAAAGCCCGTGGGGCGGTTGTCCTCCGGCCTACAGGGTCATTATGACAGGAAGGCAGGAGAGACCCATCCCTAGAGAAGGATGTCATGTTCGATAAAGGAGAGGGGCAGCGACAGAGAGGAAGATGGACTGACCCAGTGGCTGCAACACCAGGCTCAAACCTAACAATGGATGGGAGGACAGTGGGGCCTGGACAGTGTTCCAGTGGGGGTGGGGGTGTCACCAACAAATGATAGCGTGAGTTGGGAAACCTTGACAGCAGCTCGTCTGCTGTCCTGGTTTCTAAGCAATAATGTGCAGAGTGGAGTGGAGACTCAAAGTCCATCGGTGGACACCCCCTTACTGAAGGGTTGTGGGGAGGAGATGAGCCAGTCAGGGTGCAGGATAGAAATGATGAAACATATAACTTTCCTCTAGTTCCTAAATGCTTCCTTCCCCACCCCCCACCCCACTATTATGATCCCAATTCTACCTTACAAATCTGGCTAGACCAGAGGATGTACACTGGTATAGATAGCAACTGGAAACACAGGGAATCCAGGACAGATGACCCCTTCAGGACCAGTGGTGAGAGTGGTGATGCCTGGAGGGTGGAGAGAAGGTGGGGTGGAAAGGGGAACCGATGACAAGAATCTACGTATAACCTCCTCCCTGTGGGATGGACAACAGAGAAGTGGGTGAGGGGAGATGTCAGACAGTGTAAAATATGACAAAATAATAATTTATGAATTATGAAGGGTTCATGAGGGAGGGGGAAGTGGGAAGGGAGGGAGAAAAATGAGGAGCTGATATTAAGGGCTCAAGTAGAAGGCAAATGTTTTGAGAATGATGATGGCAACAAATGTACAAATGTGCTTGACACAATGGATGTATGTATGGATTGTGATAAGAATTGTATGAGTCCCCAATGAAATGATTAAAAAAAGAAAAAGGACGAGTAATGTCATGAGCCAACCCGCACCATTTCCAATGTCACGGCCAACTTGACCTGCTATTATGAAAATGGCTCCAATTACATGCATACACATTTGCATCTGAAGTGGCTGCTCAGTACTTGCTTCAGAGGCAATTTTTGCAAATGAAGCCGGGTGACACTTACACGGGGTGTGTTTGCCTTTTGTTGGAATAATTTGTGACCCGGTGAGATGACAGGTCTCCTCAAACAGTACCCTGTGGCCTGTCGTAAATTACTTGTCCCTCAAATGCTTCATGGGGCGAGCCCCTTAAAATAAACGGGCCTCAATCACTCGTTTCAACAATCCTCCTGTTTCTGAGTAATAAAACATCTGGAAATTGGGCAAAATGGATAAAACAGTTCCATGTAATGAGTATTTGGCATCCGTACAGCTCTGTATAATGCACTTTTTTATGACCAGATGTGGTACCCCTGTGTTATGAAGAACAGAGGCATGTTTAGTCATGCTTTTTATTGCATTTAAAATGCAAGCTATATTTTCCGCGATCCCCGGAGAAATGCGATCCCATTGATTGGGAATTGTTGATGTGTCCGTCTAAAAACTTGAAAAGTAAGCGAGCCGCTCGGAAAACTGTAGATATAATTTAAACACTCGTTAAACTGGACGTGCACAGGGGACTGGCTTGAGAAGAGGTCCATCTATAAATTTTCCCTTCCCTCCTACTGAGTTTGTTCCACCGAGCCTTTGATCTTGCACTTGTTTATGGTCTTATCTGTCCTCTGTAAGATTTATGAAGAAATGATTTCATGGAACTTGCTATTCAGTGCTTCCCAATTTCTCATTAAGAAGGCTTTGCTGGGGACCCACCTGTGTTGTCTCCCTTTTTATAGTCCTTTGTGGCGTTCCAACAAGATGGGTTTAGCATGTGTGTGGAGGTGGGGGGGGGTGGCATTCAGAGCACTGTCCACTGAGTCCCCCGTCCAGCTATCTCCTCTCTTCCCATGCACTCATGCACAACATTAATTTTTAAAAAATTGGGACCCAAAGAAAAGCACAGACACACAATTTTTAAAAACGATCTGGCATTCTACCATCCAGTTATAACTATGGTGTTCCTCCCCGCAGCTCTACCCTGACCTTTGAGGTCGCGGTGAGTCGGCATCGACTCAATAGCAGTGAGTTTGGCTTTGGTCTGGTTCCCTGGATAAGCCACCATCATGGCCCATCTATGGCTTCATCACCTGCGTTTACTGCTTCAAATGCATCGCTACCATTCCTGCTATGGACCTTTCCTATAACACAGGGGCCTCGATGGAGGTTCTGTTTCGATGCTACCTGTTAGTGAGGGTGGGGCATTTTAAAGTTTCAGGATCATTAAAAATAGCTATCTTTGGGCCATTGCTTCTGCCCTCGAAGTGGAATGACTAGATCAAAGACTTTCTTGGACGGTGTCCTATCCTGCTGGCTTCTCAGAAGAGTGTAATTGTGTCTGTCATTCCCGCCCACCAGCAGTCCAGGAGCAGGCTCCCTTCCCACTCACCGCCCAGTCCTCTCTTTGGCAAGAGTTCTCCAGCGAAGCGCTTAATGCTTCACCTGCCCTGTCCGTGGCCCCTGATCCCCCGTTTGAGATTTGCCTTTTTACTTGGCCAATGGGCTGGAAACATTCAACATGCTTGCCAGGTTTTCCTCCTCCCTTCCCTCTTGTTCAGAAGTTTTTAATAAAGTAATCCTTTTTTCCCTGTTATGCTTTCCTAACATGAAATCACATGACCTGTTTTGGTTTATCTAAATTTGTTTTCATTGTTGTGGTTTTGTTTCATTTTCTAGTCTTCCAATGATACCCATTTGCTATTTCATGTGTATCCCTCCAGAAGTTGTGTTGGCACACTGCGTGGAGAGACATGGGGGGGGGATTGAATGTGTTCTTTTCCAAGTTGAACATCATGGACTCAACAGTCCATTCTGAATAATTCATCCTTAAAAAATGGCAAAGTAGAGGCCGTGTGATTTCTCCTTAGAAGTCTAGGCTACCTCTGTCCACTCGCCTGGATAATTCTTGGTCACCCATGTCTTTCCTTGCTCAGCCTCTTTTGCCTGGAAATAGGAGCGATCCCCCTCGTTCTGTAATGTCAGCCACTGATTCAAGCCACAGTTTTGCCAGGCTTTGTAACCAGTGGCTCCTATCAATTTTGCATCAACTCAACTTTGCTTGCCTTGGCGCAGAGTTGCCTACTAAACTTGCGTCCCAACATGCTGCCGTTCTCTATGGTGTCAGCACCTGCATTCTCAATCCTCAGAGAAGGCTGGCCATCTTTCTCGTTGGGCATCGAACCCTCGGTCTCTAACACGTGCCATGGGCCTCCTTTCAGTCCGCTGGAAATGGATGCTGGGCTTGAAGTGTATGCTGACGAAAGGTGTTTTCCTTTCTTATTTTAAATAGCGTAGGTAGGGCTGAGGTGTTTAAAACCAAGTGGCAGGGATGAGGAGGGGAGATTGTTTGAATAGGAGCCGAAATGTTCCAGGTGGGTTTTCTCACTTCTCCATTTCAGAATGGTGAGGCCTTGAGGAAATGGTTTCACTTCTACTCGATTTTGTGCACTCTCGGCAGTAAAATGAGGATTAAAAATATCTATTCTATGAACTAATTCTTCATGAAAGATGAAATAGAACTGGCTAACCAATTTCTAGATGTTCAACTTCAGTGTTAGAGAAAGATATGAAAAATGAAAGAAGAAAAAGAACAGAAAACCCCTGAATAAAAGCAACTGTCTTTAAAGCATGCCCCCCCACCCATGCTGGTCAGGTGCGTACTGTCTCCGTGACTGCGGGTCCGCTATGGCCCAGCCCTTTGGGGAAGCCATTTCCAATCAAGAAACTTGAAATATTCATTCCTCGGGGACCACTAGTACCATCTCTGGAAACGTACCCCAGAAAAATCACCCTTACGATAGAACATGATTCATACACAAAGGCATTCATTCATTCACCAGACAGTGATGGATTGAGAAACATGTTTCAACAAGGGGGCGGGAAATTAGCTCACTGGAATTTATCATGGCATAAGTCCCCTGGATGTTTGCCTAAACGACATTGGCATGGGTAATTTCAAAAAAAATGGGCAAAGAAGCATCTTGGTTATTAGGAGTGATTAAGTAAATTATAGTGTGCAATCATACAAAAATGACAGTAAGGGAAGCTTCAGATCCTGAGAAAATATTCGCGTTATATTAAGTGGAGATTGCAAATATTTTGAGAATGATGAGGGCAATGAATGTACAAATGTGCTTGACACAATTGGTGTATGTATGGATTGTGATAAGAGTTGTATGAGCCCCTAATAAAATTATTAAAAATAAATAAATAAAATTTAAAAAATGAAATAATTGAATCAGAATGCTGTCTTCCTAAGCACAACATGGACAGGACACAGCGGGCTCCTGTAACACAGCCAATGTAACTGCGGTGCAGGATTCCGTGATGTTTCCCTGTGCTACACTCCTAGAGTCTCCGTGAGTCAGAACCAACTGGATGGCACCTAACAACTACCAGGAGCTAAGGAGCCCTGGTGCCATGCTGGCGTAAGCAAGGGGCTGCTCTTTGAAAGGTCATGATTCTAATCCACTCGCAGCTCCTCAGGGGAGAGATCAGTCAGCCTGCTTTGTAAAGAGTGACAGCCTGGGAAACCCTAGAGAGCAGCTCTACAGTGCCCTCTGGGGTGACTAAGAATTAGAGTAGACTTGATGATAGGAGGGGAGGGTATTTTTATTGTGTCCCTGATCAGAGTGGTCAGTGGTAGTAGTGGGGCACCATCTACTTCTTGCTTCAGCCTGGAGGAGACTGTGCTTCACGTGGGCCATTAGTTTTGTGGACTAATTTCTGCCTTGAGTGTCTGGTTGTTTTTACTGTCTTTTGTTCCCAGCAGGAAGAGTCATTGATGGCCTCACAAGCTTTTAAGACCCCAGACTAAGTCTAATCTTCTTATCTGCAATACGGAGCTAGTTTATAAACACATTTCTCTAATCTGGGTATTAATAGCTGTATGCCAGATAGACGTGGAATACACATAAGAAACCATTCACACGAATGACTGGACATTGTCAGCTTAAAGGAAAAGGAAACCGATTCATTCTGACTCGTGACTCCGTGGCAGTTAAAGCAGGACTGGGTTCTTCAGGGCTTTCGACGCCTTTAAAAACAAACCAGCAGACTTACTGTGAATTAGGTGAATGTGCAGGAGCAGATCACGTTTCACATTCTACAAGGCATACAGCCTTCGTTCCATCTCATTCATTGCCCCATCGTTTTGTTGCATCTGATCGATGTACCAGCACACCGCCTACTTCGCCCCCCTTCTAGGCTTGTCTATTGTTTGGCTGGAAATTGAGCCATGGAGGTGAGCTCTTTGTAGACCTGAAGGGTGACCAAGGGCCATGGACTTACCATCTTTCTTCGGGAGGTGCCCCACTGGGTGGATTGGAACTGCCGACCATGAGGATAGCAGGGAGTGCGTTAACCATTTGCACCGTCTGAGGACCCCAATGCCAATGGAATTGGGCATAACTGTTGGCAGTCGGTCCACATCAGTATCCATTTTATAAATTACTGAATCGCTCTCTTTTTTGCTTACCCTACACGAGAAAGGAAAGGCAGAAAATGTTACTGTGCCTTCATATTTTAGCAGGTGCAGTCCTGCAATTAAATTTAAACCTCCCTTGCTAATAATCAGAATAAATTGTGGGCAACTGTAACTTCTAAATCCCATGTGCTATAACAACTGCTAAATTATAACTCAAAAAGAAACACCTGCAAGAGGTGTCATTGGGGGGCCGTCCCTCTATTATGCCACAATTCTGGAAAAGAACCTATGAAACAGCAGGAAGGATTGTTGGTACAAATTTGGCTTTCTCTTAAAGAAAATAGACTGAATGGGTTTTTTTTATTGCTGAAAGTCATTTGCATTTAATAACAGTGCAGTACCTAATTGTGTGAATTAGCATAACCGCGTGACATAAAAGTCTGCTTGTTCTCTGTCTTAACTGGCTTTGCCACACCATAGTGAATGCAGCTCTTAGCGTCAATGGTTAACGGTCAAAAGCCGTATTCCAGTTAAAAGCACAACAGAAAATATTGGCTGTCTCAAACACAGGAGCCCCTTCTGAGGGAGGGAGGTGGGGCCGTCTAATCCTGAAAAGATTTACAGCCTGGAAAACACCATGAAGCAGTTCTGCTTGCTCCTATAGGGTCAATATGGGCACACACTGGCAAGAAACACCACCCAGACCTCCATGCTGAAGATCCTTGGGGGCAGAGGGGTTAGCATGTGGCTGCTAACTGAAAGGTCAGCGGTTTGAACCCACCAGCTGTTTGGTGGTAGAAAGAGGTGACCATTTGCTTCCTCAGTAAAGATTACAACTCTGGACACCTTATAAAGCCGTCTACTCTGTCCAGAGCATCACTCTGAATCAGAACAGACTCTACGGGCTCTGGGTTAGACGATTCTTTAAAGTTTTATGCTTTTATCACAGTGCTTATAAATCACTGCCATCAAGTCGGGTTGGACTCATCGTGACCCTATAGGGCAGGATATAACTGCCCCTTTGGTATGTAGTGATAGAGGGGCGGCAACCAGTGTCCCCGAGAGTGGAGAGGGACCAGGGAGAGCTCCAATGGTGGGTTCCTTGTGGGCGCGGAGGGGCCCAAACTGTCACTGGGTAGTGCCTGTGGCAGCAGAGAGCCTCCACAGAGATTCGAGGGCCATGGACGCTGCCCTTCTCCGGAAGAACTTGTACAAAGTCAGGGGACTAAAAAGCTAGATTTTATTTATTTATTTAAAATCATTTTATTGGGGGCTCATACTACTCTTATCGTAATCCATACATGCATCCATTGTGTCAAGCACATTTGTACATTTGTTGCCATCCTCATTCTCAACACATTTTCCTTCTACTTGAGCCCTTGGTATCAGCCCCTCATTTTCCCCCTTCCCTCCCTACCTCTCGCTCCCTCATGAACCCTTGATCATTTATAAATTATTGTTACTTTTTCATGTCTTACACTGACCGATGTCTCCCTTCATCCAATTTTTTTGTTGTTCATCCCCCTGGGAGGGGGTTATATGTAGATCATTGTGACTGGTTCTCTCTTTCTCCCCCCACCTTTCCCTTACCCTCCGGCTATGGTTAGTCTCATTATTGGTCCTGAGCGGTTTATCTGCCCTGGATTCCCTGTGTTTCCAGCTCTTACCTGTACCCATCCGTGTACATGTTCTGGTCTAACAGATAGAGCTTTGATGAGAAAGTTGACATAGAAAGCAGTTGGGTGTGTCCGTTCTGAATGTAGACAGAACTGAAACACACACCTTCTTAATATTATTGAACTGTTGTGGTGGTGGTTGTTAGGTACCATTGGGTTGACTCCGCCCCATAGCAATTCTACCCACAACCAAACAGAACACTGCACAGTCCTGCGCCATCCTCACAATTGTTCCTATGCCTGAGCCCATGGAGGCAGCCACTGGGTCAGTCCATCTCATCGAGGTTCCGCCTCTTTTTTGCCTAGTGTCCTTCTGCAGGGGCTGGTCTCTCTTGACAATATGTCCAAAGTATATGCAACAAAGTCTCGCCATCTTTGCCTCTAAGGAGCACTCTAGCCTGACTTCCTTCCAAGACAGCTAGATTTGTTCTTTTGGCAGTCCGTGGTACTTTCAATTTTCTTCTCCAGCACCACAGTTCAAGTGCGTCCATTCATCTATGGTCTTCCTTATTCAGTGCCCAGCTTCCACATGCCTATGATGCCATGGAGAAACACCATGGTCAAGTGCACCTTCGTCCTCACAGGAACAGTCGATTGACCTGGATAATGTGTTAATCATATCTCAGTAAAACTATGTAGTTTTGAAAAGTATCCTCCACTTTCCACCAATTCTTTGAACTCCTTTTCATTTTTATTTTTTTATTCTGTTGGAAAGCATGTGCTTTTCTCTTAACTGGAGATCTCTGGAAACTTTCTGCCACCAGACCGTGAGAGAGGGATGTGGCCCCTAATCTCTTCAGGTATGGCAGTAAAATATGCTTTAAATATTAACGAATGTCCCAACTAAAAATACAGTGGTTTGAGTCAAGTGTACAGACGTGCCTCAAGCTGACATTTTCCTTTTTAACACTTGAAAGAGGTCTTGGGTAGCAGATTTGCCCCAGGCAATCCGTCCTCTGATTTCTCAACTGTTTACTTTCATGGGTGTTGCTGATGGAGCCATGTAAAATGAAACCCTTGAGAGCGCTGTCAGTCTTTGCTCTGCGAAGATGTTGCTTACAGGCTCAGCTGTGAGGATTTTCGTTTTCTTTACATTGAGCTGTAATCCGTACGGACTCTGTCGTCTTTGATCTTCAGCAGGAAGAGCTTTGAGTCCTCTGTGCTTTCAGTAAGCATGGCTATGCCATCGGTGTATTGCATGCTGCTCCCAATCTTTCTCTAGTTCTCATGGTGTATTCTTCTCCATGGAGTACAGCTTCCAGATGATTTGCTTAGTGTGTTAGTCTGGGTACTATAGAGAAACAAATCCACAGAAACTCGTGTGTAAGAGAGAGTTTTATATAAAGGGTAAGTGCACATCAAGAAAACATCCCAACCCAGTGCTGCCCTAGCCCATGGTCCATTAACCCATATGGTCAACACCAATCCACAAAGTCCTCCTCCATCTCACAAAAGACAAGCAATGACTCCGACTGCAGGAGGAAAGCCGAATCAGTGAATGTGTAAGCATCTCAGCGCTGGCAAGGGTCTCCACACGGCTGCTCCAGCACCCAGGACTGCATCGGGGTAGGTCCATACAGCTTCTCTTCAGGGATGTCTTGCAGGAAGTGAGCCTTGCAAGCTGAAGCAGGGAACTGGCTAAGGCAGCTGCACCTTGGTCCGACCACAGAGAACTGAGAACTAGGAAGGCAAGGCTCACCAAGCCATTTATCCCTCCGCCCTTCAATTAACTCCACATGTGCTTATTGGCCAGGTTGGCATAATAAACTAACTAACTCACTTAGCATACAGATTAAATGAATCTGGGGAGGAGATACATCCCTGGATACATACCCTTGCTGACTTGAAACCAGGCCGTATACCTTATTGTATGCAAATGAGTACTCTCAGTCTATCTAAGCACAAGGTCCACAAGAGCACAATTAAATGCTCCAGAATTCCCACTCTTGGCAATGATATTCATAAGCTATTATGATCCGTGCAGTCAAAAGTCTTTGCATAATCAGTAAACTGCAAGTCAACATCTCTCTGGCATTCTCTGCTTTCAGCCAGACCCACCAGGCTTCAGCAAGGGTATTCCTTGTTACACTAACGTTGTGTTCTTCGCATTCATATAATGTAAGAAATAAAACAGTTAAGCAATTTCTCACTGTATCTAGCATGTGGTTAAAATGAATAATAAAGACCACAATGGTTTTTGTAGTAAAAGAGGAGTTCTGTTTGCTAGTACACTGGGAGACACCAGGCCTAGTGACGTCACTGTGTGAGAGCCAGACTTTGGAGACTAGATCAAGATTCCCCAAAGGAAACTGGAGGGAGAGGAGTGTGTACACAGGTGGTCCATGGTCCACAGGTGGAGGACTGGGTCTTGGGGACACTGGAAGTTTAATGAGGTGCTTTTGATAGTCCCAGTGACTGGATTCACAGTTAACTCCTGTGGAAGCAGCAGTCCGGAAGTCAGATGACCTTCTGCACTGGGCAAATCCACTGCAGAAGATCCCCTTTAAGTGTTGAAAACAAAGCGAACACCCGATATGCTGGTATTTTCAAAAATCCCCTCTGTATGTAGCATCTGGACCATGAATAAGGAAGACGGATGAAGAGTTGATTTGAATACTGAGTTGCGGTGTTGGAGAGGGATGCTTCTGAGACCCTAGAAGCAAGAGCACATCTGTGCTGGGAGAAGCAAAGCCAGGTTGCTCCTCAGAAGTGAGGATGGTGAGCCTTTGTGGCATGTCATCAGGAGACACAGCCCCTAGCGAGGGACAGAATGCTTGGGAAAGTAGAGGGCCAGGGGAAAAGGAAGCTCTTCAAGGAGATGAATTGACCCTTGTTTGCAACAACAGGCTTGAAGAGAAAGAGGCTGTGGGGCTGGCACAGCACGGGGTAGTGTGTCATGCTGTGGAGCAGAGGGGCTGCGAGTCTGAACCAAGTTGATGGCACCTAACAGCCACCTAAGCCACAGTGGATGAGGGAGTAGGGCTGACCTCTAGTGGAAGAAGACTCCAGAATGCTGTGTCTTACACTGCAGAGTGGGACGGTCCCAGACAATTAAAAAAGGAAACCCTGCAATCCATTGTCTCCTGAGGACTTTGGGGCATTCCATAAGACACACACCAGAGTCTTTCACAAACAGCACCAGCCTTCTACCTCTGTGTGTGTTATCATGAAAACACAGGTAGAACAGCTTTCCGACAACCTTCGCTTTCAGCCAAGACCCATTTGATAGCAGCAGTGATACCCTTTTTTTCCATTCACATTCTATAAACAAACAAACTCCCAAACATGTAAAAAATAGAACCCCACCCCCACCCAAACTGGCATAGTGGTACTTATGAAAATATCTCCCAGTGGGAAGGAGTGGTTGGCCAACAAGCACCCAAAGTGCATATTACGATTGTCAAAAATACAGTGTGTGTGAAAAATCTGTCTCTTGTCGCAAACAACAGTCTGGTTCCATTTTGCTTATAGTTGTAGTAAATACTTTTATGTCTTTGTCTACCAGTTCTGTAATTTCTGGGTAAAATTTGATTTTTCTTTTCATGATGGGCTGTCTTACTCTACTTCTTTTCCTTTCTGGCCATGTGAACTTCACTTTGTCAGGGGCTGGAGGTTTTCTATTTCTAAAAATAGTTTTGAGCCTTGGCTTCGGTTGAGGTTAAGTTACTCAGAAACGACTTGATCCCTTTGGGTCTTGGTTTAAGGTTTTTAGAGGAACACGGAGCAGCCTTTGTTGTTGTCCTCAGGTGTCATTGAGTGGGACCCAGTGCATGGTGACTCTGTACAACAAGGACGTCCTGGTCCAGGGTCAGCCTCACAGTCATTGCTGCGCTTGAGCCTGTTGTTGCAGCCACGGTGATAAACTGTCTCATTGACGGCTTTCCTCTTTTTCTTTGTTGGTTCTCCATTTGACTATGCATTATGACCTTCTGCAGGGCCTTGTCCTTCCTAATAACATGCCCAAATCACATGAGACAAATTCTCACCAACCTCACTTCCAGGGAGCATTCTGACCATACTTCTTTCCTAAAGCAACACTAGTCTAAGGGCTAATTTTTTTTTTAATTTTAACAATTTATTGGGGCTCATACAATTCTTTTCACAGTTCATATATATACATACATCAATTGTATAAAGCACATCTGTACATTCTTTGCCCTAATCATTTTTTTCTCTTTTCTTCTTTTACATTTTATTAAGGACTCATACAACTCTTACCACAATCCATACATATACATACATCAATTGTATAAAGCACATCCATACATTCCCTGCCCCAATCATTCTCAAGGCATTTGCTCTCCACTTAAGCCCCTTGCATCAGGTCCTCTTTTTTTTCCCCTCCTCCCTCCCCATTCCCCCCTCCCTCATATGCCCTTGGTAATTTATACATCGTTGTTTTGTCATATCTTGCCCTATCCGGAGTCTCCCTTCCCCCCTTCTCTGCTGTCCCTCTCCCAGGGAAGAGGTCACATGTGGATCCTTGTAATCAGTTCCCCCTTTCCAACCCACTCACCCTCCACTCTCCCAGCATCGTCCCTCACACCCTTGGTCCTGAAGGTATCATCCACCCTGGATTCCCTGTACCTCCAACCCTCATATGCACCAGTGTACAGCCTCTGTCCTATCCAGCCCTGCAAGGTAGAATTCGGATCATGGTAGTTGGGGGGAGGAAGCATCCAGGATCCGGGGGAAAGCTGTGTTCTTCATCGATACTACCTCACACCCTAATTAACCCATCTCCTCTCCTAAACCCCTCTATGAGGGGATCTCCATTGGTCGACACTTGGGCCTTGGGTCTCCACTCTGCACTTCCCCCTTCATTTAATATGATATATATATACATATATATACATACATATATACATATACACATATATACACATACATACACACACTTACATCTTTTTTTTTTTTTGCATGATGCCTTATACCTGGTCCCTTGGGCACCTCGTGATCGCACTGGCCGGTGTGCTTCTTCCATGTGGGCTTATTTGCTTCTGAGCTAGATGGCCGCTTGTTCACCTTCAAGCCTTTAAGACCCCAGACACTATCTCTTTTGATAGCCGGGCACCATCAGCTTTCTTCACCACATTTGCTTATGCACCCATTTGTCTTCAGCGATCCTATCATGGAGGTGTGCAGTCAATGATATGATTTTTTGTTCTTTGATGCCTGGTAACTGATCCCTTTGGGACCACTCGCTCACTCAGGCTGGTGTGTTCTTCCATGTGGACTTTGTTGCTTCTGAGCTAGATGGCCGCTTGTTTGTTTGTTGTTTTTTAAAAAACATTTTATTAGGGGCTCATACAACTCTTATCACAATCCATGCATATGCATACATCAATTGTATAAAGCCATCTGTACATTCTTTGCCCTAATCATTTTCTTTTTTTTCCCTTTCTTTTTTTACATTTTATTAGGGGCTCATACAACTCTTATCACAATCCACACATATACACAAATACATACATCAATTGTGTAAAGCACATCTGTACATTCTTTGCCCTAATCACTCTCAAAGCATTTGCTCTCCACTTAAGCTGTTTTTTTTAACTTCATTATTATTTTTTGTTGTGCTACATGTTTTTGTGTGGTAGTTGCATAATCTGTTGTCAATTTGAGACTTAAGACTTAAGGGGTGGAGTTTAATCTATCAGGTCTCAGCTTGATGACCTCATTTGGAGGCACTATAGAGATAAATAGCTTGGTGGATGTGGGACACACAGGCACTCCCTGTGAGACATTCCTTCTGACAAGACACATGGAGCTACACTAGAGCCCTGGAGTTGGAGTAGCCACGTGGAGAACCCTGCACTGCTGAAATGCTTCCACCAAGACTGGATCCACAAGATTTTCCACCCAATGGCCTGTGAACTTCCTGCATTTGGAATCATTGCATGTGTTGCGTGGATCTGAAGATGACTTTATAGACTGGTATTGGACATGGGGATAATATCAGATTTGAACTGGCCTTGAACTGGACTGATGCTTTATTCATGTACAATTACTCTTTATATAAAGCTTTTTCTTATATACATATGAATTGTCTATGAATTGTTTTATCTAGTCAACCAGACTAACACACCAGCAAATTAATGATTGAATAATAAAAATGAAGTTCTGTTATAGAAAAATAAATTTACATTCTTAAGCATATTGCTAAGTATGTATCCTAAGAATTAAAATTATTATCTAAAGATAAGTACCCCTTTCAATGGAAAAACAAATCTCATAGCTCTTCCCTGTAGCCTCCCTGTTAGGGGTTGAATTGTGTCCCCAAAGTTATGTACTAAATCCTGATCTCTAGCGCTGTAAATGTCAAGTATGCCTGACCCAAGTCAGGGTGTTTTCAATTGCCTCATATGCATGTGGAAGCTTGACACTGAACAGGGAAGGCCAGAGACGAGTTTTTATGATTGAATTAAGGTATTGGCTAAGAATATTGAGAGTGCCGTGGACTACCACGTGGAAGAAGTACAGCCAGAATGCTCCTTGGAAGCGCAGATAGTAGACTTAACCTCACATTCTTTGGATCTGTTTCAGGAGAGAGTGGTCTCTGGAGAAAGACATCATGCCTGGGAAAGAGGAGGGACAGCTACCACGAGGAAGACCCTCAACAAGACGGATAGACACAGTGGCTGCAACTATGGGCTCAAACAGAAACACAATTCTGAAGCTAGTGCAGGACTGGGCAGTGTTTGGTTCTGTTGTGCATGTGGTGTCTATGGGTTAGAACCGCTCTGTGGCTCCTTAACAACCACACCTGTCAATGTGGTCCTTCTTGGAAATAGTTGTCTTTGTTCTGTTGACTAGGGTATACCCAGGTCGGGGTAAGTTGGAAATCTCATCATCCCTTGGTTATAGAAAGAGGAGATCGGGCACAGACACCACCAGGGAGAAGAGACAGATGCCTCTAGCTAGAAGGTTTGCTGGCAGTTACTAGAAGCTGAAATGGACAAAGAAGGCCTTCTTCCATCCCCAGATGCTGAATTCAGACCTTTAGCCTCCTGAACTCTGAGAGAATACATGTCTCTTCTTCAAAGGCAGGCACTGGGAAAGTGGGACTCACCCCACACTCAGCACTTCCTCTGGTTTTAGTCCTGTTGGCACCTTGGGCTGGTAACTGCAAGGAGAGCAGTTTGACACAGCAGCCACTCCTTGGGAGAAAGATGGGACTTTCTACTCCTCTAAGGAGTCACAGTCTCGTCAACCCACAGGGGCCGTCCTGCCCTGCCCTACCATTCTGGGAGTCGGAATGGACTGGATGGCAGTGGGTGATAGTGTAATTTGAGCGTCCGTTGGTTGAAGAGCTACATAAAGGCAATGCACTACTTGCTCTGTGTTTAGGAGTTGCTTACTTGCTGCCCCACAGTGCCTGGCTGATGCAGGTGAACAACGTGCTTGGTTGCTCACCAAAGGGTTATTGGTTTGAGCCCACCCAGGAGCACCTTGAATCTGGTGATCTATTTCTGAAAAACCAACCACAGTCGACCCTATGGGCACACTTCTGCTCTGGCACTCACAGGGAGCCTTCAGGAGTTGGCATGGACCCCACAGCAGCTGGTTTAGTGCTTGCCTGATGCACAAGTGGTTTTGCTGATCTGGGGGGCCCCCAAGCTAGAGATCAATGGCTCCTCAGGAACACACGGGTGCTGAACCCAGAAGACTGGAGTCTGGATTCTCATCGTGGACTCTCACGCCAGTTAAAATGCATCATCATTTGGATTTCCTCGTCAGCTAAACAGGGATAATAATAGTAGCCACCTCACAGGGTTGGTGGGAGAATCAAGCACACGCTGTCAACCAGAGGGTGACAGAAACAGACACTAATCATTTTTTTATAGACGACATGCTTCTATGTATGACCAATGACCGTGAAAGGGAGCATCCGTTTAATTTCTGTGTAGTCTCCTCATACCACAGTTAAGGGTTAGACCAAGAACTTAGAGCTAGACGGCTGAGGTAATTCCATGATCGTCTGGCATAAGGATAATTTTACAGAGACGGTGGGCAAATAGGTCCGGGGGTTTGTGCGGGTGTGCTAGAATTAATAGGCTACTACTTTTGCAAGCAAAAGGACAGCCTGGTGATCTACTGGCCGGGGATTCCAGCCATTGGAAACACTGTGGGGTGCAGGTCCCCTCTGAACTCATGGCTCACCCACTAGGAGTTAGAGTCGACTTCATGTCAATGGGGTTTTCCACACGTTTAACTTGTTCTAATTCTTTCCCATTGGGGAGACAGAGTTTTCTAACTCCCTCTCTCCCTCCTTCCCTCCCATCCAGTCTATGCCGACTCCTGGCGACCCTCTAGGACAAGGTAGAACTGCCCCTGTGGGTTTCAGATACTGTAACTCTTCACAGGAGTAGAAAGCCTCATCTTTCTCCCAAGTTTTCCAAGATGGATGTCTTATTTCTTAGCTTGGCCTCTTTGTAGCACCCAGAAATACAGGCCGAGGAGAAGGGAAGCCCCTCACTCTTTGAGTGACTCCCCCTTGGGCATGCTCACACCCTTTACTGGGAGAGGGAAAACCCGGAGAGGCTGGGAATGCCATTTGCGATGGTGCAGGCTTCAAAGGGGACACCAGTTATGGGCAGAGGCTTTGCTTAGGCCGATGAATGTACTTGTTTGGAGGAGCTAAGACGTCTTCTAAGTGGCAATGTTGAACGTGGACCTACTGCCGGAGACATACAGGGAAAATCAGAGTACGCACAACAGTCTGGATGTGAGATTTTCTAGATAACAAAGGGCAAATCACTTGGGTTGAATCACGCTGGAAGTCTATTTTAAAGGCTTTGTTAGACTTTCTTGCCTCAGAAAGTGTACGAGGGGCACCCACAAGAAAAAGAGAAAAAAAGCTCCACTCTGAGGAGCTTTCATAGCACACATTTCCCCTGCTGCTCAAGCATCCAGCAACTCACTCTGCGTCAGTGCACCCAGTGGCATCACCTGGGAAGGTTCTCTCTGGTCACAGTGAATGTTTCATAAAAGCAGTTTGCCTTGAACTTCTTTTGTGTGTGTGTGTGATGACTGATTTAAGAGAATAGCGTGTGGCTCTTAAATTTTGTGTCCTGCTCAGGAAAAATGCTGTAGATGCTATTGTGATGTTGAGCACAGCTTACAAGGAGAGTACAATGGGAAAAACTCAAAAAAAGGTGAAATGCTGATTGATGACAAACCTCTTTCTGGACGTCTGTTGACTTACTGAAAGGACAAAAATGTGGACTTGTAGTGCATTTGGAGTTTGTTCCACCAGGTCAGACTGTTAATCAAGCTTTTTTATTTTGAGGTTCTGAAAAGATAGTGTAACAGTGTGTGACACAAAGACCTGATTTGTGAGTCAGGGGACTGGTTTTGCCACCACGACAATGCACCTGCTCACACAGCCATCTCAGTGCGCCAGTCTTTGGCAAAAACAGCATGTCCTTCTTGCCCTACACGCCTTACTCACTGACCTCTTTCCGTGTGAGTTCTTTTTGTTCCCACAAATGAAGAGGAACATGAAAGGACAGGGATTTGAGGACATAGAAGAGGCACTGTCAGCATCCAAACAGATGCGTTTGAAAATGTTTCCAAGAATGGAATCGCAGACTTGACAAATGTATTAAGTGTAATGGAGCGTACTTTGCAGGTGATAAGGTTGTTTTGTAAAAAATATTTAAATACAGAGCTTTGGGGAAAACTTCACTTGGGGGGAGTTACTCCCTTGTATATCAATGGGCATCATTGGAATATTTACTTGGGACCTAATGGAATCACTTATTTATTCAGTTGTACAAATACTTACTGTGCTCTTTCTGTGTGGTGGGCTTGGGGATTGCATATCATGGGGAAACCCCACAGATTGCCTGCCTAAGACCCCAGGAACCTGGTTTCTGGCTGCAACCCCATCACTTACCAAATACACGGTCTTGGAAAAGACCTTTACCCTTGGTTTCAGTGGTTTTTTTTGTTTAGTTTTTTTTAAGCTGGATTTTCAAAGGTATTAAGATTAATGAGACTTATAAAATGTACTCCCTGCCATAGAGTACACTCTGAGTCACAGTGACCCTATAGGACAGAGAAGGACGGCCTCTGTGGGTTTCCCAGGCTGTCCATCTTTGCGGGAGCAGAAAGCCTTGGCTTTCTCCCTTGGAGCAACTGGTGGTTACGAACTGCTGTCCTTACTATAAGCAGCCCAGCCAGCATGTAACCCACTGGGCTCCAGGGTTCCCCCTGGAGTGGCGTGAGCCCTAAACCTAATCCTTGCGGATTGATATCTGATCGCAGCCAAACTTGATGAAAGAATCCACCCAGAGCGTCCTCGGGAGGAAAATGAACCCAGGATGATCTGCTCCTGCGAAGACTACAGCCTCTAATACCTGATGCGGCAGTTCTATCGTGTCACCTGCGGGGCTATGAGTCAAATTCAACTCATGGCACCTAGCCACAGCAGTTATGAACACACACACACACACACACACACACACACAGAGTCAAATTCAACTCATGGCACCTAGCCACAGCAGCTATCAACACACACACACACACACACACACACACACACACACACACACACACTGAGTCAAATTCAACTCACGGCACTAGCCACAGCAGACACACACACACACACACACCCCACACACACACCCCACACACACACCCCTGGCAGGTATTCTCGACAAGCCAAGGGCCGTCTGTTGTCACCAGAAAGCAGGGGGAACCCACACAGCGGAGCCCCAGAATTGTGAGAAATGAATCCATCTTTCCAGCCACAGTTACAGGATTCTCTCTGGAAATGCCCCGGCCTGCCTCTGGCGTGCTGGTGAGGAGCCCCAGTCATGTAGTGGTTACTCCTTAGGCAGCAGATCAAAACCACCAGCCACTGCGGGAGAAGGCAGAGCGAGGCGGCTTTCTCAGAAACCCACAGGGACAGTTCTACCCTGCCCTATTGGGCTTCTATTGGTACTAATGGCCTTCCTGGCAGGGAGTCTGGGGCGGTGAGCCCTGCGTCTGCCCTCCCTCCCTCGGGCCTGCTCAGCAGTGGCACCCGGATCCGCCCCTCTCTGCGTTCTGCTCTTCAGTCTGATGCCTGCTCCGTCCAGGCTGACAGGCTGCTGACTCTGCCCTCTCCGTCTGAGATGTGTCGCTCATGGGTCTGTTGTTAGAGGAGACATCATTGGCGCTTTTTAAAAAATCGTTTTATTAGGGGCTCATACAACTCTTATCACAATCTATATGTACATCAATTGTGTAAAGCACATTTATATATTCATTGCCCTCATCATTCTCAAAAACATTTGCTCTCCACTTAAGCCCCTGGCATCAGCTCCTCATTTTTTACCCTCCCTCCCCGCTTCCCCCTTCCTCATGAACCCTTGATATTTTATAAATTATTATTTTGTCATATCTTGACCTGTCCGACGTCTTTCTTCACCCACTTTTCTGTTGTCTGTCCCCCAGGGAGGAGGTCACATGTAAATCCTTGTAATTGGTCCCCCCTTTCCAACCCACTCTTCCTCTACCCTCCCAGTATTGCCACTCCCACTACTGGTCCTGAAGGTATCATGCGCCCTGGATTCCCTATGTTTCCAGTTTCCTATCTGTATTAGTGTACATCCTCTGGTCTAGCCAGACTTTCAAGGTAGAATTGGGATCATGATAGGGGGGGCGGTTGGGGGAAAGCACTTAGGAACTAGAGGAAAGTTGTGCTTTTCATCGTTGCTACATTGCACCCTGACTAGACCCTTGTCTCCTCCCTGAGACCCTTCTGTAAGGGGATGTCCAGTGGCCTACAAATGGGCTTTGGGTCTTCACTCTGCACTCCCCACCTCATTCACTGTGGTAAGATCATTTGTTCTGATGGTGCCTGATACCTGATCCCTTGGACACCTCGTGATCGCACAGGCTGGTGTGCTTCTTCCATGTGGTCTTTGTTGCTTCTGAGCTAGATGGCCGCTTGTTTACCTTCAAACCTTTAAGACCCAAGACGCTGTATCTTTTGATAGCCGGGCACCATCAACTTTCTTCACCACATTTGCTTATTCACCAGCTTTGTCTTCAGGGATTGTGTTGGGAAGGTGAGCATCATAGAATGCCAATTTAACAGAAGAAAGTATTCTTGCATTGAAGGAATTCTTGAGTGGAGGCCCAATGTCCTTCTGCTACCTTAACACTAAACCTATAAATATAGGCACATAGGTATATTTCCCCATCCTCATATAAATATATTTGCATATGTACATGGCTTTGTCTAGACCTCTATAAATGCCCTTTGCCTCCCAGGTCTTTCCTCTATTTCCCTTGACTTTCCTCCTGTCCCACTATCATGTCCCCACCTGGGTTTCACCAATACCTCTTCATTACATTACCCTTGATCATGCCCTACCAGGCCTCCCACACCCTTCTTACCACCGAGATTTGGGTCACTTGTTGTTCCCTTGTCCCTGGGTTCTTAACACCTCTACCTTTCCCCCCACCTCCCCCTAAGAAAACTCCACAGGGGCCTCTTTTCATTTGCTGACCACCCCTGCCCCTCACACTTCAGTACGGGAACAAGGTCGTGTTAGTCCTCCCTGGGAGCAGGCGTCCAGACAGCAGTCTTCACTGCTGGGTCATTCTTCAGGGAGCAAGAGCGCACGGCCATGCCGCTCACAGACGGCATCTGTAAACCATTGTCCACTGGAGCCTAATCTTGAGTACCGCAGGTTTTTAAATACAGTGTCACAATTGTGAGATCCAGCCAAGAGCCTAAATGCTTCCTTTACTTTCCATGTTTTTTTTTTCTTTCCCGGATCCTTCCAGGAGGGTGCAGTGAGCTCCCCTAGACATTTGGGCCACAGACATGCAGGGGCAGTAGACCCACGCCTGGCATTTTGGGTTCGATCAGAGCCGGGCAAACAGGGCTTCGTTCCCTAGCTAAGACGCGCAGTCTGAACTGAATGCAAAGGAGCGATTTGATGTGGACATTCTTTTGCTTGGAAACTGATGAGCCAGTCTCCAGTGAGGCGGGTGAGCCAGAACCAAAGAGGGGTCTGGCAGGGCACCGCAGCAACCCCGGTGAAAGGCTCAAAGTTGATTTTAAAAAAAACCCATTTTAGTTAATTGATTGCAGCTCCTCATTGGCCACACCTTTATCTGACTGACCCACGAGAAAACAAGCCACAGTCACGCATGCTCATCCTCCTGTGAGCGGTGCGGGTGGCAGGTTTCACCGCTGGGTGCCCAGGGGACAGGACAGTGGGCGCCCTCCTTCATCAGGAGAGAGAGGGCAGCAACCTCCGTGGGGATAAAGACAGGTTGTGACTCATGTGAGGACTAAGTGAGGTGGGCAAGGTGAGTGCTGAGCACACTGCACCACCACCACACTCCACCACACTCTATCACCACACTGCACCACCACCCCATTCCACCACACTCTATCACCACACTGCACCACCACCCCACTCCACCACACTCTATCACCACACTGCACCGCCATCCCACTCCACCACACTCTATCACCACACTGCACCACCACCCCACTCCACCACCCCATTCCACCACACTGCACCACCACCCCATTCCACCACACTCCACTCCATCACCTCACTCCACCACACCACACACCACACCCCATCACACCACCCACCAGCTCACTTCACCACATTGTAACACCACACTGCACCACAACGCACATCATACTCCATCACCATCCTCCACCACCACCACCAGACTCCATCACACCACTGCGGCCACCACACCACCACTCAGAGAGCCTATAGAACAGGGTAGAACTGAGCCTGTGACTCTTTACCCAGGATAGAAAGCCTCGTCTTTCTCCCACAGAACGATTGCTGACTTCAAACTGCTAACCTATACATAACCCACTACAGCACCAGGGACACTGGCCCAGGAACCTCCAGGGTGGACTCGGACTGAAGCCATTTGGAGAGCAGCCACGTGCATTAGGCATTTGCACCATGTGGTGGCCTCGTGGCTTTGCATTGGGCTGTTACCTGCAAGTTCAGCAGTTTGAAACCATCAGCTGATTGCCATCTTGAAAACCCCTGGGGGCAGTTTCTGACCTGCCCTAGTGGCTGTGAGCCAGAATCTACCTGATGGCAGAGAGTTTGGTTTGGGCTGGGGGACTTCTGCACCGGAACCCTGGTGGCATAGTGGGCTGTAAATTGAGCCGCCAGCCGCCAGGTTGGTGACTGTGACCCCCCAGTGGCCCTGAGAGAGACAGACGAGGCTGTCCACTGTAAAGATGTAGTTTCAGAAACCCCGAGGGACACTTCTACTCTGTGCTAGACTTCCCATGAGTCGGTTTCAATTGATGCCTGTGAGGGTTTGGGTTTGATTTTTTGTGTGTGTGGTGGTGAGGGGCTTTTACAAAGAGCCCTGGTGGCACAGTGGGTTACGTGTTGGGATGCATAACTGCAAAGGGGGCAGTTCAAATCCACCAGTTGCTCCCAGCAAGACAGGTGAAGCGGTTTGGCCCTGTCAAAATTTACAGTCTCAGAAACGCCAGGCAGCAGAAAGCGTTGGTGGCGTAGTGAGTCATGAATTGGGATGTTAACTGCAAGGATAACAGTTCAAAGCCACCAGCTGGAGAAAGTTGAGGCTATCTGCTCCCGAAAAGATTTACCGTCTCAGAAACCCTATCCTCTGGGTTCTTCTCTATCCCCTGGGTTCCCTGTGAGTCAGAATTGCATCGATGGCAACAAGTTTGCTTGTATGGCAGTGAGCACACAGTAAGATTGAACAAATGTTCAGGGTCCTACTCACTGTGCCTGGCTCTCAAACTACCCCAGTGGTCAATGGGCTCCTGCCCCGGCCCCTTCTATGAGCATACCTGCAGAAGGAGTAACACTTGAGTTGGCGCCTTGGGAACTGCTCTGACCATGCTGGGGACGTGGTCCAGCTCGGCTCCCCAGTCTCCTCCAAGTGGGCCAACACCACATCACTCAGACTGGTGGACTAGCAAGCCATGCTTGGCATACTTCATTCAGACGCAGAGCCCTAGGGATACCAGGGTGAAAGGGGCTGCACAGAAGACATGTCAGGGAGTTTGCCTACCTCTTCTTTCTGCTCTACTCTTGGGGCTTTGCATTTTATTTTTAACTGATTACGTTCTGTAATCAGTTCTCAGTGCTC
This sequence comes from Tenrec ecaudatus, assembly GCF_050624435.1. Classification (NCBI taxonomy): domain Eukaryota; kingdom Metazoa; phylum Chordata; class Mammalia; order Afrosoricida; family Tenrecidae; genus Tenrec; species Tenrec ecaudatus. The sequence goes on along the minus strand of NC_134531.1, from coordinate 71,134,560 downwards.
GCCAGAAGAGGGCAGTGTTGCTTTATCCAAATTCTGGTTCCTGGCCTCCTGCTTCTCGGTCCTGAGTGCAGCCAGGCTTGGTTTGAAAGGGCATATTTGCTTTCTTCTCTCACTGTATCCAGACAGAGTACAATTGTCCTGTGGGTTTCCGAGACTGTGACTCTTGACTGGAGTGGAAAGTCTCATCTTTCTCCCGAGGAGCAACTGGTGGTTTAGAACTGCTGACCTTGAAGTTAGCAGGCTAACTTGTGACCACCACTCCACCCGGGCGCCTGTCAACACCTTTTGTTTATGACAAGACATATGCAAGCGTTATGGGGACTGGACACGAAAATAACATTTGGTTTTGATGTCATGGAAAATTATGTGGGGAATTAAATAAAAAATAGACACGTGAGACAGAAAATCCATTCAGATGAAACCAATCAAGGTTCTGCCTGGAAAAACTAAATTCAAAGTGCGACTTGGTGTTCCAGCTTCCTTTTGGTGCCCCTGGGAAAAGCCGAAGTTTGGGCACAGTCGGTGGAATATTGGGGGCGGCCCCTCCCACGGTGGCCAAATTCAGAATCTCTCTCGGGAAAACAGAAGTCTCTGTTCAGAAGGTGAAGTGTTGACACAACAGTTCTTGATCAGTGAGCTCTGGAGTCCTTTGGCCATATTTGAAACAGGCCATTTTAAAGAAGGTCACGATGGGCTGATTGATGTAGATGAACAGCCTCATAAGGGGGCAGAGACAGAGCTCGCTCTTTGCCTGCATCCATCGCAGGGCGTTCTGGGGACTCGAATGACTTCACATGACCTTCAGAGTTGGGAGGAGACACAGTCAAGGTGCACTGGGAGGCCCAGTGGAAGCCCCTGGGCAAACCTGGTGTACCTGGGGAAGGCCGCCTGTGCGCCACAGACCGAAGTGATTCCTTCTAAAGAGTTGTTGGATGAATGGCTGGGTGACAAGCCAAAGGAAGTGATATGAGTACGGCTTCCCAGATAATGGTCCATCTGAAAATTGACTTACAGCTGTTTGGATATACATAATTCAAGTTACCATTTGCTCCTGGTACATATATATATGTGGGCACATATACACACATGTTTATCCGTCAGGACACACACACACACACACACACACACACACACACAACTGAACTCATTGCTAGTCAACTTGATTCAACTCAGAATGACCGAGCAGCACTGTCATGCGTCTTCCTTGCTGTCACCTTTCTGCTACCTTCGGAATCACTACGACACCGGACTCTTTCCTGATAGTTAGGTATTCCCAAATGCCTCCTGATAATAAGATCCAACTTTATTTGGCACTTTAAAGTCTTCTAAAATTACTGGTGAGGCTAAGAGACATCTGTGACTCCTGGTGCAGGAGCACAGCTCCTCACTCGTGGACTCTTTTTGAGATCACACAGAACAATGGTGGTGGTGGTTGCGGGGGTGGGGTGTTTGGAAGACAACACAGTCCCCGGTGGCGCTCTTCCTCTCGGACTCCCCTCTCTTCACCCCAGGCATGTGAACACCCTGCCTGCCTGCAGAGCCCTGTGTGAGCCGAGCTGTGTGCACAGAGTGTCTTAAAACCCTTTTTCACAGTCGCTCAAAGGTACAAGCTCTTGGACCACAAAGCTCCCTTCTTCGGGTCCCTTCTTCATGCCCAGACATGCTCAGATGCCTGGCGCCCTGCCCTGCAAGCGAAGGATAGGCCAAACAAAGCCTTCCTTTTCACGGCTTCCAACAACGGTCAATTCTTTCATGTCATTACTTAGAACACGTTCAGAGTTCACACGCAGCCGCCGCGGAACTCTCAAAATACTGTGGGAAATCGGGGGGAAGGGGTTCAGAAAGAAAGGCCACGGCCCACAGCGTGTGGGTATGATTCTGATAGACTGAGCCTGGGTCCTACAGGCTCTTCAGGGCAGCCCAAAGAGCAGAAGCCCAGTGTGATGCATGCTTCCCTAGGAGCCCTGGTGGCAGAGTTGTTACATGCTGGGTTGTGAACCGTCGGGTCAGCAGTTTGAAACCACCCACTGCCCTTCAGGTGAAAAAAGAGTCTGTCAACTCCCTTAAAGAGTGCCGGTCTTGGAAACCCAGGGGGCAGTTCCACTCTGTCCTCTAGGGTCACGCTGAGTCAGAATAGACTCTAGGGCAGTGAGGTGTTTTTCTTTTTTTTTTTTTGAAGCTTCTCCTAAATATAGCTAGACCGAGGCCACTTATCTAAATGGGTGGTTTCTGCGGCCCAGTGATCCCGACGTGAAACCAAAAAGCTGTGCCAATTATGAGTGGAAGGAGCCCAAGGCAGACACCAGTGGTATCTTTGAGCTTTTATTGTACAAGCTGTCAACTTCCCGGCTGGAAAAGAAGAAACAAACAAACAAACAAACCTGTTGCCGCCTTCCAGTGGCATCTGACTCATCAACACTCCAAGAGAGGATGTAAACCCATTGCAGACAGGTGGCCCAAAGCTAATGGGACCCACTGCCAGCGAGTCAATTCCTACCCATCGCGACCCTGTAGGACGGAGCAAAACTAGATTCTCTCGCACAGAGCGGCTGGTGGGTGCAAGCCACCCACCTTGACTCATAGTCGTCACTGCACACTTACCGTCCACCCCACCCGGTGCCTGTGCCACTGGGCAGGGGTGGAACCGGCACTTTGAATTAGGAGGGCTGAGCTAGACTATAGACAGGGTTGCAGGACCACCAGGCTCCTTAAACAGCTTACTAAGGGATCTCCCTGGAAGCAGACCGTCTCCGGCACGGTTCACGTGCCTGACATATGTTAGTCATGGCATCTGCAAACAGCCCTCAGAGCCAGGTCCTGGTGTCGCCGCACACTGCGGAGCAGGAAGCCGGGGCGCCAAGAGATGGCAGATCTTGGCCCCATGCGCCTGGCAGGGACTCAAGCTGGGCTCCACAGCCTCTGCCCTTAACCACTCAACTGCTAAAAATAAAATGTTCTGTGGGCATTAAACGACTGCAATTTAAATGTGGGTGTCATTATTTCCAAAGTGGTGGGTTTACTATAGAGTTTTTTTTTTAATTTTTCTCTTTCTTGTCTCTATATCCCCCAATTCTACAAGGCATCTTTTGGTGAATCAGAGTAAAAACAAAACCCAGACCCTAAAATCTGTCACCAACAACGGGCAGTGAATGAAGGCCATTGCTTCAAAGAGGTCTGGAGGGGACTCCTGAGTTATCGTTAGTTGTCGTCGTCTGTGGCTCATAGTCACCCCGGGCACCACAGAAGGAAGTGCCGGACCTGTACCCTCTTCTTCTCTGGTGCTGGCATAGACATCCATCAGGGCCATCACCAAGGACTGCCAAGCCTTCTTACTATAGCTGCTACCGGCCCCCTACCCTGGCCACTGTGGGCGTCAGAGAACCCTGCCTCTTTGCAGGGTTTCAATGGCTGGCTTCTCAGCAGTAAACTGCCAGGCCTTTTCCCCAGGGCATTTCTGGATGGGCTTGAACCCCCAACCCTTGGTTAGCAGAGGATGCAGCCTCAAATGGCTAATAACCAGACTTTGTAGAGGAACGGCAAGAAAAAGGGACTCAATCCGTAGTCCTACAAGTGGGCCATCAACTGTCCACCCCTGGAAATGCCACTTGAGGTTGCAGAAGGCAACAGACTCCAAACCAAAAAATCTAAATTCACGGCCATTGGGTGGATCCCCATGTACAGTGACCCTGTGTGTGCATGTTTACGGAAGCAGACGGCCTCATCTTTTTCCTTAGGAGCAGCTGGTGGGTTTGAACTGTTGCCTCACCGCAGTCAGCAGCCCGACCCCTAACCCAAAGCACCACCAGGCTCCTTGGCCAAATCTCAGAGAGACAATGACTTTCACAGCAAGGCAAGCCTTCAGCGAGCGTTGGCCAGTGCTGGTGGAACCCAGCCTGGAGAGAGCCAAGATGCGTTCCCATGCAGCCTTCTGCTCAGACTCGTACATCTCAGCAGTGAACAACTGGAACAAGACATTAAAAAAAATACTAGAACCCACTTTATTTTTCAACTATACATAGAAGGTGGACACGGTGTAATTTTAAAGTATGATCAAATACATTTGAAAAAAAATGTTGGGAAAACCCACTCTAATTTAGATCCCCTGTTCTTCCAGAGATAAATTAGAACTGACTTATAAAATGATGGTAATTTCTTCTATTGATTACCTTAAACATTTTTTATCTTTTTAATAAGCAGCAGGTTAGTGTTTGTCTGTCTGTTGCATCTCCCCTCTGTCTGAAAGGGAGACCCCTGCAGAGGGGAACCAAGGTGTCCTTTCCCGTGTCAGGGTGCAGATGGTTGTAGGGAGCACTGAGTGGTGGGTTCAAGGTCTTACTCCCCCAGCCGCAGGGGAAGGGAGGTGCTGGCGGCACCATTCACCCAGCTGCCATCCTCTTTAGAATTGCCAACCCCAAACGAGCCGCTTTACACCTTGCAGCTGGTTGGCATGGTGGTATAAAGGCTTGGCAGTCTACTCGCTCACCTGAGAAGCCTGCAGGGTCCTCCCAGCAGGGCGGGCTGCGGCCTTGACCCAAACTACGTCCAACCTCCACGTCTGCGCTCTGTCCCTCTGCTTCCCAACATTTGTTTTCAAATGTATTTGGTCACCCTTTCACCAGTGTTGATCTCAAAACTTCAGTGGGCCTGAGACACAGTCCCTGGCTGGATGTTTGCTTCTTAAGGTGACCAGGCCGCATAGACGCAGCAGACGCAGCAGACGCAGCAGCAGCAGCAGCTTTGGTGGGGGCTCAGTCTCTGGTCTGACTGCACAGGGCATGGGCTTGAAGCTCACCTTGCTGATGGCCTGAGCAGTGGAGAGCGGGATCTCTTCCTCACCCAGATGAGGCAAGATGATCAAATGGAAAAGGGGATGCTTGGGGAATACTGGCAGGGACTGTCTGAAATTCGAGTGGGCTTCACTGGACCACAGGAGGTAGGATGGCAGCTGCCAAGGCCCGGCCTACGGTTCATCCTGGTCCCGAGTGATCCTGCCCTGGTACCACGAGTGCGCGTGTGTTCATGAGAGCAGGCTCATTCACCTGGCCCGAGTGTAAATGAAGATAAATTGGGTTGGTAGGCAGCTAATACTTTGAACCCCATGCTGTTTCTTTTGCAGCCTAACAAAATAACGTCTAAGGGAGGTAACACGGCTGCAGCCTTGGGCAAGGCTTTTTGATAGCATTACCAATTAGGCCTGGTGTAGTGTCACAAAGTGAAGCCGAGGACCAATGCTTAGAGGCCCGTAGGACTGGCCCAATGTCTTGACATCTTGCCTTGGGCAACTCTGCTGCATAAGACCCATTTCACATGTTTAAGAGGAGAGATGTCACTTTGCGGACCAAGGCACACCTGACCCAAGACGTGGTATTTTTAATCACCTAACAGGCACGTGAAGGCTGGACAATGAATAAGGAAGACCAGAGGAAAACGGTGTTGGGGAGGGATGCCGACAGTACCGTAGATGGTCAGAAGAGCAAACAAATCTGTCTTGGCGGGTGTACAGCCAGAAGGCTCATGGGAAGCGAGCGAGGATGGCGAGACGACATCTTTGAGTCTCTGGGTCTGTTATTAGGACAGACCAGTCCTTGTAAAAGGACATCATGCTTGGCAAAGCAGAGGGCAGTGAAAGAAAGAAGGCTCATCAGAGATGGGTGACACAGTGCTTCAGCTCCAACATGACAATAATTGTGAGGGAGGCACAGACCCGGGCGGTGTGTGGCTCTGTTGTCCATTGGTCACTATGCATTGGAACCGGTTTGACAGCACCCAACCACACGTGTCTTGAGGCGGCGGCATTGTGTATGAGGGATAAGGCTGTCATAGATTATTAATAGACACCTAGGTATCACGTGTGTCTTGTCCAGCTAATCACAGCCTATCTCGGACGCCTTCCCTTCCCTCCCGAGAGTGGGGAGCTCAGACTTCCCTTAGGATTAGCTCTGGTGATGTCATGGTTATGCGGTGGGTTGCTAACTGCAAGGTCAGCAGTTTGAAATTACCATCTGCTCCTCAGGAGAAAGACGGGGCTCCTACTCCCTTAAGGGGCTGCAGTCTCAGAAACCAGTGGGGTCAGTTCTACCCTGTCCTCCTGGGTCACTACATCTAGTTGGCATCAACTCGAAGGCAGTGAGTTTGGGTGGGAGAAGTGCTGAAGGGAGAACTTACTCAAAGTCATTCTAATTACAAATATGCTAACTTGAAAATCACTTTCTGCTTTGAGAGAAACACGAGACACTGCCCACAGGCCTCCAAATGTTTCATGCATTTGTGCACACAAACCAGGGTATGAGGGTCGCCGGCGCTCCCCAAAGGGCGAGAGTCCTTCCTGCATCTTTCAGCAGGAAAAGGTTTCCCAGTTTTTATCATCCACATAACTATTGTTTCTCTCTGCCTCATGTTGCTTATCTCCCTGAGGCAGATGAAGCACATGTGTATGGTCACTAAATGTACATTTCCAGATTTCCCAACGATGGACTTTTTTCTTCCTTACAACATGGAGCGGTAGCAGCATCAGCATGCTCGGGCACAGGAAAACTGCACCAGTAGGTGGTGAGCCATTGGCCGGAAGGCTTCCACCTTTTCCTGCCCTGCCTGCTCCGCAAAGCTCTTTGTCAAGACGAGTAAAGGGTACTGTCCCCTGGTTAAGGACTTTCTGTGGTTTCCCAGGTGGTGACGATGGTAAAGAATCCCAGCATGCTTCCTTGTGCCCCTGCGGGGCCTGTCCAGGCCCTGGGAGGCAGGCACTGAAACAGAACAAGGGGAGCCTGTGTCATCTGACATCAGGAAAGCTGTGCAGCAGGGCTGAGCTTTCCATTAAACATTTTTAATCTGTATGCTGAGCGAGCAACGTGAGCAGCTGGGCTACCTGAAAAGCAACAGCATCCGGAGCGGAGGAAGATGCCTGACCAACCTTAGATGTGTAACTGGGACAAATCTGCTGGCTGAAATGAACATTTAGCACTTGCCGCCGATGCTAAGCCAGCGGTATGGACCATGCATCCCTTGCCACTGGTCTAACAGGCAACATCAGGATAAATGGGGATACTCTTGACGTTGCCTCAGGTTTCCTTTTCCTTGGATCCGCAGTTGATGCCCATGGAAGCAGGAGCCATGACACCAAAACACACGTTGAGCTGGGCAGATCTGCTGCCAAAAAGCAAAGGTGTCCCTTTGAGGTCTGATGTGTGTCTGACCTCCGCCGGAGGCTTTTCCATTTTTGCCTACGCACGAGAAAAAGGGGACCATGAGAAAGGAGGCCCAAAGAAGAAATCACCTGATGCCTTTGACTCATGAGACGAGGGAAGAACATGTCATATTCCATGGACTGCGAGAAAAGAGAACACATTTCTCTTGGCAGATGTACAGCCAGCAAAAGGGAGGGCCAGACTTTGTCTCATGCACTTTGGACGTGCTATTAGGAGGGAGCGGTTCTGGGAGAAGGGCCTCATGCTTGGTCAAGTAGAGGCTCGTGAAAAAGAGGGAGATGGACTGACACCGTGGCCGTAAGAGGGGCTCAAACAGCTGAGGACAGGCAACCGTATGTTCAGTTCTACACAGGTCACCATGAATTGGAATCAATGTGACAGCATCGAGTCACAACAGATACAACAGCCAGTTCACTCCTCGTTCAGGGGCTTCCGGCAGCAGTGCCCCCAGTGTCCTGAGCTATTTCCATCAATCTGGAAAGAACTGACTGAAGGAAGAAGGAAGCACTTTTCCTTAATGAGAAAAAGTTTAATCTCTTAAACAGAAAAATTCCCCATGCTAATATTTGGTCTTCAAAACCAAATTGTTTGCTTTAGACAAACCCTGGCTGGGGAGGCCCGCAGCCTCCATGCTTCCCGCCCCTCCCCCCAGGTTCTCGAAAGACAGTGCAACAGTTACAAACGTCCAGCCCCCACCTTTACAGCACCCAGTCCTAGTGTGTCCAGCGAGCCTCCTCGCTGTTGACTCAGTCCACGTCTGTCCTGCAGCAAGTGGGCCCCGCTCAGAGCAGTCCGCTGCACCCCCCACACTGGGAAGCACCGCACGTGGATCTTACCGGGACCTGATGGGGGCTCGCCTCTGGCTTTGGGAAGCAGTCTGGAGGCCAGACTCTGCATAAAAACGTTAAAATATGAAACAGATTTGTAGAGACTCTGGGTGAGCCTGCCGAGCTAATGCAGACACAGGACTTCAGAGGGCACTGTCTTTCTTTGTTTGCAAGGACTGACATGCTCAGCCAGGCAGGGAACTCTGGTAGAGGAAAGCGGAGTTCAAAAAAAGCACCCACAGGGTCTTGGCTTCCGCAGTGCCTGGATCTCCTGAGAGCACCCGGTGGGAGATGTCCCTAGCCTGTCTGAATCATTTCTGGGCTAATTATTTTAAAGAAAATCGGCATAGTGGGACAGTGAGGGTGGAGAAGTCAGTCAGCAAGATACGCATGGGCTTGCTGTGCTCTTGCTGTGCTCGCTGTCCACCCGCAGCTCTGCAGAGAAGGGCTGGGCTGTCTACTCAGGTAAACGGTTCGAGTCTCAGAAACCCACTGCGGGTGGCTAGGAGTCAGCATGGATTTTAGCAGCAAGTCTGGTTTGGGTTTATGACTAGGAGACAAGCACAGGTCAGCCTGCGTGTCTGTCAGTCCCTGGTGGGAGACAACGCTATGTGGAGTCCACTAGGGTGGGCGACCAGGAATCGCGGGTGTGGCCACTAGCTAGACGCCTCGTTTCCCTGGGATGTAAAAGTGGGGTCCACCCGCCCCTCTACGGGTCTTACTTATGCTTTATTACAAATAGTGGAGAGAAGACAGACAGGCTGCTTAGCTCCCATGCGCCCCGACTGCAAAGGAACAAGGTAGGATTCGAAGTCGGTGATCGCCTTTCTTCCTCCTTGCAACTTGCATTCTGGTCTCTCTGTGTCACACACACACACACACACACACACACACACACACACACGCCTGTCACACACTGTCTCTGACACAGTCTGTCACACAGTCTCTGACACACACACACACACACACACACACACACACACACACACACACACACACACACACACACACACACACACACACAGTCTGACACACACGCCGCCCAGCTACAAAATCTGGGGGAGTGCTCGGGCTTTATCTGCAGGGAAATAGGCGGCGAGGCCACTCCTTTGAGGAGCTCGCTTTGAATCAAGCGGCCGCGGCGATTGGCTGCCCAGCGCGCGGGGCGCTCCCGCGGGCGGCGGTCTGTGCCCGGCCGCCCGGCTCCCGACAGCGTGGGGCAGAGTCCGGCTGCCCGGCCGCAGCGTGGGAAGGGGCACCCTAGGGACACACCTGGGGCGCAAGCTTGCTGGCGGCGCGACACCCCAAAGTCCGGGCGTGCCCACGCTAGTGTCCCCGGAGTGCCCGCACTCGGGCCCTGCCCCGGCCTCTGTGCGCGCCCGGGGTCGGTGCTGCGGGGGCTCGGCCCGCTTCTCACCCCGCTTTCTGGGTCGCTGGCCGGGCCGCGGGCAGCAGCCTCCGCCCGCGGGGCCCGAGGGACAGACACTGGGCTCCCGAGAACACGCGTTTTGTTCGCGGTCGCGCGGGTTGGCGCTTTGTCTGGCTCCCCTCGGACGCCGGCCCCCGCCCCCGCCCCCGCCTCACTTCCTCTCCGGCGGAACTCCCCCGACCCGCTCGGCCCCGCCGCCGCCGCCGCCGGCGGCACTGAAGCGCTTCCTCCCCTCGCGGGAGGTGTCGCTCGCCGGGCCCCCGCCCCCTCCCCGCCCCCCCGCCCGGCCCGGCCGCTTATAAGCGGGCGCGCGCGGCGGCGAGCCGCACTCCGCTCCGGCAGCCCGACCGGTCGGATCCCGCGGCGCCGCCGAGGCCGAGCCCAGACGCCAGGCGGCTGCCGGCGCGCACGGCGCTGCCCAGCGCCCTCCCCCGGCCGCGCGGCCCGCCTCCTGCCCGGCGGCGGCTGCAGCTCGCTCGGCGCCGCTCTCCTGCTCTCCCCCGAGACTCGCTGTGGGCGCCGAGCCGCAGGTCCGCGGCGTGGGGACCGTGCGGCCCAGGCGACCCGAGCGGGGGCCGGCCCCCGGCGCTGCCCTCTCCCTCGCCGTCGCGGCCGCTCCCCGGGCTGCGCCGCCCGCGCCGGCGCGTCCCTGCCCGGTCACTGACACCAGAACCAGCCGGACGGAGGCCAGTCGCCGCCGCTGTAAGTTCCTCCGCGCGGCGCCCGACCTGTTGCCCGCGCGGCGGCCGGGCAGGCGGGGGTGTGTTCGCGAGGCGTGTGCCCGCTGGGGGAGCGCGCGCCCGGAGCCCAGCCGGGGTGCCCGCCGCTGCCCTCCCGAGGGCGTCGCGGGGGGTGGGGGCGCAGGGCTGGCATCCCGGCCGGCTACGAGGGGAGGACGACCGGCCGTGCCTCCCGGCGGGGTGGCTGCCTCGCTCCGCGCAGGCTCCGGGGCCGGGCGCTCAGGGTGGGTGCCACCTCATTCCCTACCCGGCTCGGAGAAGAGTTGGGGCCACGTGCTGGCACGTTTTGACCGGTGAAATGCCGGTAAGGAATGGATGAGAACTGGTTCCTGAAAAGTAAACAACAAACCACCTCCATCCTGGTGCAAGAACTTGGCCTTGAGCGTAACGTGCTTCAATTGCAAAGGATGGGAACTGGTAGGCAGGCTGGGGTGACACGCTGACCCTGGACCACATCCAGTTCGGTGTTGCCTGCCGAGTTACATAGAACTCTGTGGGAAAATGGCTCGAGTGGTTGGCACGCTCTTCATCGGGTGGCATCTTTATCCACAGAAGCGCCTGTGAAGATATGTCTAGCTTCTCCTTTGAATTCAGTACCGAGGGGATGTGTGGGCACCACACTCAGTGTTGGAGGCAGAGGGCGTGTGCAAGGAAACCTGCAGGGAGGTGAAGTTCCCGACACTTGATGATAATAGCACCCGTTGCTCCATCCTCTGCGGGTTAAATATATGTGTGCGCTTTCTTGGCCACTTCCTTGGCATGTAAATGTTATTTTTCTAGGGGCTTAAAAAGTGCCAGAATGATGATTTTTTTTAAATGTTGAAGGTGTGTGGTGTATGTGACTGCTCATATGTTCATCATGCTACACCAGAAAGCATGTAGTCTTCCCTGGGGTCTGTCTGCGCACTGACCTTACATTTTAAGCACCATAGTGGCCCCGCTGCCCCATTGACTGGGTGGTACCCCAGATGGCAGGCTAGGCCTTGACGTTCTGACCTGGGTTCATAGATGCAGGGGCTCAGGATGCAGGGTGTTGCAGAGTTCTGATTTCTAAAGTCTTGTAAACTCTTTTTCTGAAGTGTTTGTTCTGATTGTGATGGTGGTTCTCACCACCACCCTCCTCCCCCAAAACAAACAAAGGGAAAAACCCTCCTGTGTGCTGGACTCAGTGTGTGCTGGTGCTCACTCCGTCTGCAAGCACTTTGGTACTTGGCTCATCTGGTAGCCGCTGTAAAACCCATTTGTCTGTGAGCGCGCACTAGCTCTCCACCTGCCTGGGGGATGCAGCCTTGACATTGCCTTGCACGCATCAGCCTTGCATAGCTACTCTTGTCCATTGATTTCTGTAAGTTTCTGGATGAGATATGGGCACATTTTTACACCATTTTGGGATGGAGGCTAACATCTGTCTCAAAGTATCTCCAGTTGAATGGATTCATCAAAATGACAGCTATCCAGGCAGCACATCCTAGCTGCTAATGCATATCCTACCACTTTGGAAGCCTGGTGCATCCATTTACATGGTCCAGAACCATCAAATGAGGATTGAACTGAACTGGGCAGGGGAGCCTCTGAGATGTGGGAGGGTCCTGGTTGACTGCTCATCTTTTTTCCTCATATCCCAAGTTGTTGTGAAGACTAAAGCAGACTCAGGTGCTCTGTCTAGAAGTTTTCCAGACACCAGAGACAAGGGATGTTCTTGTTTACTGTCTTCCACTAAGCGGTATTTACCCTAGACCAGAAGATACATTCTAAAAAGAAAAAGAAAACAAATTGCATTACCTAATGGTATGTGACCGTGTGTCAAAGACCAGCAGCTCCCTCCCACGCCTTTGTTGTTCTCCTCAGTCTCTAAGGCTGGCCCAGAGAGGCACCACTTAGTATTGGAAGCGCATGAGTTTGTGGTTAATAATTCATTTGCATGTATTAACATGTCTAGAATAGACATTAGACAGTAAATAACCGGATGCCGAAGGAAACACTGAGGCCATCAGTTTCAGCTCTGCTGTGAGGGGGGTTGGAACAGATACTGTATCCATACAGCTTCCCCTCCTGGGATAAACAACTTCCTTTGACAGGCAGACGCTTGGGGGCTTTATTCCTGTGGAACAACAGGAAGGAATGATTCAAGTTTTGAAGATTGAGGGAAAGGCAGGGGAGCTTCCTCTTGTGGTTTTATCCCCTAATTTCTTTACTGAAGCAAGTCCAAAGATAGCTTTAGCATTCTGGCTGTCATTTCACTTGAGTTTCTGAAGAGATCACCTTAGTCCAGAAATCAGTTGTGGCTGGGCCCGGACGTAACATATATTTGGCAAAATATTTTGTGTGTGTTTGTGTGTGAGAGAGGGAGCAAGAGCTTGAAGCAAGCAGCACTCCAGTTTTAAACTTCTCTGCGCAGGTGTCAGCATTTGCAGGTATGCAAAGAGATCCCTGGTGATGCACTATTTAATCCAAAGGAATGGGTGCATGGCTCCTTTGTTCTTGCAACTAGCTTTCCAAGAATGGGAAGAAAGCCCGGAGAATAGAAAAACAGTACCCATTAGTATGCTACTCCAACCGCCCCCCCCCCCACCGCCTTTTGTGCCCTGATCCTCATTCTGAAAGAAAAATCAGTGGGGGATTGTGGCCACAATCTACTCGTTTGTTTTTAAACCAAAGCCTGCTGGCCTATATATGGTAACATTTATATTATGGGTGCTTCCAAAACCCCGGGGTGGTAAAGCTGTCAGGTTAGAGATGACCTAACATCCGAAGGAAGGTCTGGATCCTTGCTGAAGTGGCCTAAACCTGTGATTTTAACCTCCCATTTCCCATTGACTGAACACCCGGGGAGGCTGGCACTTACCAAAGGAATTCTTAATGGAATTAATTAGTAGGTGTTTGTTTTACACATGGCTTTATGTTGCACAGGGCATGAAAGCAGGTGCCCATCCTGGCATTATGAGAGCAGGAGGCCTGGCATTGCAGGTGACCTGCAGTGAAACAGCTGGCCCAGGATGGGAGGTGTGAGAAGGGAAGGGAGACCTTGCTTCACATGGCTTTTGCTGACTTATTCTCACTGGCTTCAGGATCCCGAAAGCTGGCAATCAGGTTTTCCAAGATGAACCTGCTTTCTTTTTATTTCTTTTATTTCTTTTCTTTCTTTCTCTCTAAGAGCAGTGATTTTTCTTCCTTTCATTTGTTCTTTTTCTTTCTTTCAATAGTAGGGTATAATTCAGATAGCTTATCAGTGTCCCAATGAACGCCTTTTCTCTTAGGTCACTGTCATCTCCTCTTCAGGACAGTAGGTCTGCTGGGCGAAGGACTGCAAAGGGTTGTGGTGTTGCCCTGGTCGCAAAGGCCGGTTCCTTTTGTTCTGCTATCCCAAGCGACAGTCCGTCAGCCAGCAATCCCGTTCACGGTTTCTTTTTTTGTTTCCTTTCTCTTTAGTCGTGGAAACAAAATGTCAGTCAGTGTGCACGAGAACCGCAAGTCCAGGGCCAGCACCGGCTCCATTAACATCTACCTGTTCCATAAGACCTCCTACGCCGACAGCGTCCTCACGCACTTGAACCTTCTCCGCCAGCAGCGCCTCTTCACCGATGTGCTCCTCCACGCGGGGAACCGGACCTTCCCCTGCCACCGGGCCGTGCTGGCCGCGTGCAGCCGCTACTTCGAAGCCATGTTCAGCGGCGGCCTGAAAGAGAGCCAGGACAGCGAGGTCAACTTCGACAACTCCATCCACCCCGAGGTGCTGGAGCTGCTGCTCGACTACGCCTACTCCTCACGGGTCATCATCAACGAGGAGAACGCCGAGTCGCTCCTGGAGGCCGGCGACATGCTGGAGTTCCAGGATATCCGGGACGCGTGCGCCGAGTTCCTGGAGAGGAACCTGCACCCCACCAACTGCCTGGGCATGCTGCTGCTGTCCGACGCGCACCAGTGCACCAAGCTGTACGAGCTCTCCTGGCGCATGTGCCTCAGCCACTTCCAGACCATCCGGAAGAACGAAGACTTCCTGCAGCTGCCCCAGGACATGGTGGTGCAGCTCCTGTCCAGCGAAGAGCTGGAGACGGAGGACGAAAGGCTCGTGTACGAGTCCGCCATGAACTGGATCAGCTACGACCTGAAGAAGCGCTCCTGCCACCTGCCGGAGCTGCTGCAGACCGTGCGCCTGGCGCTCCTGCCCGCCATCTACCTCATGGAGAACGTGGCTATGGAGGAGCTCATCACCAAGCAGCGGAAGAGCAAGGAGATCGTGGAGGAGGCCATCCGGTGCAAACTGAAGATCCTGCAGAACGATGGCGTGGTCACCAGCCTCTGTGCCCGCCCCCGCAAGACCGGCCACGCCCTCTTCCTGCTGGGCGGCCAGACGTTCATGTGTGACAAACTCTACCTGGTCGACCAGAAGGCCAAGGAAATCATCCCCAAGGCCGACATCCCCAGCCCCAGGAAAGAGTTCAGCGCATGCGCCATAGGCTGCAAGGTGTACATCACCGGGGGGCGGGGCTCCGAGAATGGGGTCTCGAAAGATGTCTGGGTGTACGATACCCTGCATGAGGAGTGGTCCAAAGCCGCCCCCATGCTGGTGGCCAGGTTCGGCCACGGCTCGGCCGAACTCAAGCACTGCCTCTATGTGGTCGGGGGGCACACGGCCGCCACCGGCTGCCTGCCCGCCTCCCCTTCGGTCTCACTCAAGCAAGTCGAGCAGTATGATCCCACGACCAACAAGTGGACCATGGTGGCCCCGCTCCGAGAAGGCGTCAGCAACGCCGCCGTGGTGAGCGCCAAACTCAAGCTGTTTGCGTTCGGAGGCACCAGTGTCAGCCACGACAAGCTCCCCAAGGTTCAGTGCTACGACCAGTGTGAAAACAGGTGGACGGTGCCAGCCACCTGCCCCCAGCCCTGGCGTTACACGGCGGCGGCCGTGCTAGGCAACCAGATCTTTATCATGGGCGGGGACACCGAGTTCTCCGCCTGCTCTGCTTACAAGTTCAATAGTGAGACGTACCAGTGGACCAAGGTGGGCGATGTGACGGCCAAGCGCATGAGCTGTCACGCAGTCGCCTCTGGGAACAAGCTGTACGTGGTGGGAGGCTACTTCGGCATCCAGCGGTGCAAGACGCTGGACTGCTACGATCCCACGTTGGATGTGTGGAACAGCATCACCACCGTTCCCTACTCGCTCATCCCCACCGCGTTTGTCAGCACCTGGAAACACCTGCCATCCTAAGCACCCGGAGGCAGCTGAGGTGAGTCTCTTGACCGAGGTCGCAGGGTGTACCTGATGAATACAGCGGTTGTGTGGCGGTAGGTAGCCTTTGGTGTGGCAGCGCTGCCCAAACTGGAAAAGCAAACGACCTTCTTGCACCAGAACCCAAACCGAACTCACTGCTACCCTGCCCATGCCGACTCTTGAGGAACTCTGTAGGGCAGGGGAGAATTGCCCTGGAGTAGAAAGCCTCTTCTTTTTCCTGCGGCTGGCCTTGGGGATCGCAGCCCAATGCTTAACCGGTACACCACCAGGGGAGACCATATCCTAAAAGAGCGACAGGGCGGGCAAAAGGAATGGGGGAGGGGAGAGAGCAGGGTTGATTTAAGTTGATGAATACAAACATGATCAGGCATGCAAACCCCTCCCTATTTCAAATACAACATTAAAAATAAAAACATCTTGCACACCAGAACTGAGGGGCTTCTGCTAACCACAGTTGTAGTCCCTATTCCTCCATAACGTAAGGGGGGCGATGGGGGAGCCAACTCTCCCAGCCCTTAGGTTCTCCCAAAGGTGCCTTTACCACACATGGTTTTGTTCGGGCTGTGGAGGGTCAAAAGCATTAGCCTTTTTTTTTTTTTTTTTTAAAGACTCAGGTGATCCCAGTGAAATGTGACCAGTGTTCACTGGGAACCTGGCAGTGGGCCAAATGTTCGCATCCTCCCATTTGAGCCCCACCAACACCTTGTGAGAGATGATTACCCTCCATGTCCTGTGGGTAAAAAAGCCCTGGAGCCCACAGAGATTAAGCCCATTGCCCGAGGGTGAAGAGCTTACTAAGAGGCAAAATTGGTAAGAATTGAACCCTGGCAGTCTGGCTCCAGAAGATAAGTATTGGACCATCATGCCACACTGCCATTTAAAAAAAATTAACTTAGGCTTCCTGCCCATGTTATACCAGGAGGTGCTGTGTTAATATTTAAATTAAGCCTTTCCAATCGCTTTTGGAATGGAAAACAAAAACAAAACACACACAGTTGCCTGTGGAGGGACAGACGCATGGAGAGAACATGCATTTCAGCGTTTTTTTTTCTCCAAAGCTGTGATCTTTGGGAAATAGATTCTCAGGCCTTTCTTCCAAGGTACCCATACTCTGGGTAGATTCAAACCACCAGCCTTCTAGTTGGTAGGCAAATGCTTAACTGTTTGCTGCCCCTCCCTCTCCTCGGGTGTTCTTGTTAGAATGAAGTAGGATTTAAACCACGGAATGCTTTAAATTGATCCCATAATTATTCACCCTCATTCATTAACTTATTGTTAATGATTTTTTCTTGGGGCAGGGTGGGGAAAACCAGCCCTCTTTTGGTTGTTTGTGAACCTGAGAGTATAGTCTAGGTGGGGGCTTATTAAAGGTTGTACCTGCCTAGTCTACATTTGTCTGCCAGGGCCGCCTAACCGGCCCGAACTACTGCAGCCTTTCAGCGTTAATGAGTCTGGCGGACCTCATTGTTGGGGCTAACAAAAGTTGGGCTGCTCTGTCTGTGCCATATATCTGCGTTCAAAATGGTTGTCTTAGGCACCTGGATATCATACTCTGGGCTCCAATAGTGCATAGGCCTGTAGAGTTCACTGTTGTCCACCAGCCACGCTTCTCTGGGACAGACCCGCTGCTGCTTGGTGTCCTGGGGATCTGCCCCAGGGAACACTTAAACCGGGAAATAGAGGGCCAGAGCACACAGCCCAGTTGTGGTTTGTTTGGGGGATTCATGGTCTGGCAGCTGGCAGTGACAGGAGGAAATAAAACCCCCCTTCAGTTTGGAGGACCACCGTGAAGACACACTTGCAACTTTGTAAACCCCAAACCAAACTCATTACCCTTGAGTTCATCCTGACTCAGTGACCTTGTAGGACAAGATTGGACTGTCTCTGTGGGTTTCTGAGATTACACCTTTGCAGGAATAGAAAGCCTCACCTCGTCTTTATTCTACATAGTGGCTAGTGGTTTCAAACTACTGACTTGGTGGTTAGCACCCCAATAAACCTGCGCCCCGGCTCCTGACACCTCTGAAGGAGACTTCCAAGGGGGAGTGAAGGAAATCTCTGGGTAGTTAGCCTAAACAGAAAGGGGTTTCCTCTCATTTATCTTCCCTTGCCTCCTCACTCACAGCTCATTATAAAACACCATTACAATGGGCTTTGCTTTCCATTTTAATCTTAATCTGTTTCGCCCCCCTTCACCCCCCCTTCCCCCAGGTCTTCAGTGATCTCTCCTCCAGCCTATTACAGTTAGCAAATGTTTTCTTGGACCGAAAATCCCCTTCCAAGGAGCGAGAGCAGTCAGACACATCCTCTGGGGGAGTGACTGGGCCAACAGCCGTCACACACCAAACTGGTTTTTGCAGCCTCACTGGTATCTACATAATCCTAAGTAAACAATTGCTCTGAAAGTGGTTATTTCATTTGCGATATGAATGCATGATTCAACACTAAAGCAGGTTAAAAGAACCGCCTAGGTGAAAGCCTCAATTAACAGCACACCGAGTCAGGTGCTGGGCCAGCATAGACTACTTATTTGCACAGGAAAGCCATAAAAATTGCCCGTGAGGGTGGCGGACACATTCAAATAGTAGCTGGTAGACCAGCTGGCATCCTTGGAGTAAAAGAGGGAATAGGGACAGCAAGGAGAGAGGACGCCAGTGGGCTGTAGTTTTGAACTGTGGACTCTGGACCTTTATGAACTTCAGATCATTTTATCTTCTCATGAGTGGCTTGGGCCAACCATAGTTCCTCAAAGATCTGTCCAACTAATTCCGACTTGGGTAGAATAGATGAGAAATAGACAACTAAAAGTGCCATAGAGTTGATTCTGACCCACAGCAGCCCTCGGGCAGAGGAGAGCTGCCCCTGTGAGTTTTTGGAAGCTGTAAATCTTTAGTGTTGTCATCATTGATGTTAGGTGCCAGGGTTAGTTCCCATCAAGTTGGTGACTGGAGCAGAAAGTTCATCAAGTGGCTGGTGGGATTGAACTGCTGACTGGGGCCAGCTGACCTACCTCACAAGGGGTCCTAGAATTGGCCAAATGGGGGTGGGGATACCAACTTCAGTGCCTGGCACATGTTAAATATTCAACACTCTTGTTTTCTTCCTCTAATTTCGAGCTTGGCCAGTCCAGTCCTGGAGCAGTAGAACCAGTCCTGTTTGTGGTGGGAAGACCAGACTCCTCTGACCCCTGTATACTTGTCTAGTATAGTATATTCTTGGCCGGTCACTTCACTACCATCAAATCAATGCAGATTCATAGTGACCCTGTAGGACAGGGTTTTCATGTGCCTTTGTGCGTTTCCAAGTCTCTTCACTCTTTGTGGGAGTTGGAAGGCCCAGCTTTTTCCCCAGGAGCCCCTGCCTGGTGGTTTCAAAGTGTTGCCTTTGCAGTTAGCCGCCCCATGCATAACCAGTACTCTACCAAGGTGTCTCTATAAACATATATTTCAACCTGCCCCCTCTGTACTTCATTTTTGACCCCTGAGTATGTTTGCAAACAATTGAATTCAACCCATCCTGGGCATTTGCGCCTAAGCACACACTTCCGGTCCTTGAGACACAGACCAAATAAAGTGCTAGGTTGTATGTGAACCGGCATCCTCTCCATCCACGGTGCTGCCCATAAGAGGGCCCAAAGTCCACCCACTGGGAATTTGACAGACGAGACTTCCCTGCTTTTTAAAGGGCGGTGGAAGTATTTGATCAAAGCCATACTAAGGGAGGATGTCGGTGTAAATATCTGAAGTTTACTACGTGGGAGATAGTGTTAAAACATTGAAGCTGGTGGAATGGCATCTAAAAGGAAGGTGCCGGTTTGGGCTGCAGAAACCTCCCAGCCTGCACTTCTGCCCCGCCTCCCCCCCCCCCCCCCAGCTCTCCAATCGTATGTGCTAGCCCAATTAATCCAGTGTCAACCCCAAATTTTCCTAGGTCTCACAGCCCATCCCCCAAGGAGGCACTAACTGCCTCCTGCTGCTTTATCAGTGGGTAGGAGGGGCTGGAAGGAAATTGGTTTTGATTATCCTCCTTTTTGGCTCTGTGTGGCCCCAACCTGCCAGCACAGGCCCCTCATCTGCTTTGTGCAAATGAAATCCTTTTGGATGTCCCTTTTTCCATTTGAATACACTACCCCTTGGACTTTCCTGTCACCTAGGATGTTCCTTAGGCGCCCTGTTGATTTGTAGATTCGTACATTACCGGAGCCGGAAGAGTGGGAGAGATGACAGGAGTCTAAGGGACTTCTTGGAAGCTTGAATCGTGGTTATGAACTGGGGAAGCTAATGGAATGAATCAGACTTGTGAATACACTCTAGCCAGAAGAATTTAGTGCAAGGAATGAGTCGCCCCTCCCAAAGTCCCTTTGTTTAACCTAGGGTTATAACCAAAGGGATACAGCTTTTTTCTGGTTGTTTGTTTAATGTTATATGATGAATTAGATTTACAAAGCGGATGGTCTTTTTTTTTTTTTTTAACTCAACAACTTCTCAAACCTCCCAATGCCTTCCCTTGTTTCCATTATCTTTTTTTTTTTTTTTGCTCAGGGATACAGATTCTTAAATTAAAGCTAGTCAAGGTGCTTCCCAAATGGATAAGAGGAGATGTTTTAAAAGACAAAAGGCCTCCGCAAAATAACCTTTTCTATGGAGAGGCAGGCCGGGTGGTGTAGTGGTTGAGTTGGGCTGCCATCAGCATGGCTGGCAGTTCAAAACCAACAGTAGCTCCCAAGGCGAAAAAGACCCTGGGCTCTCTACTCCCGCAAACAGAGTCTCAGAAACCCACAAGCATATCACTGTGAGTCAGCACTGAGTGAGATCAGATTAAAAGCCACCTGGGATTGAGGAGATACTTTCAGTACTCATGTTCACACTCCCATGTCGGGAGACGCTGCAGAGAAGGGCATGGTCATATTGTCACATTGGTATCACCCAAGGGTGGGCTGATGCCTTTGGAGAATAAACTTCTATGTCACGTGATAGGACTCCAGAGTGAGTGCGGCCATCAACAATAACAGCTGCATTTAAGTTGGGGTGCGGGGGGGTTAGCCTATCTGCCTTCTGTATGGCAAATCCATGTCATCTGGAGCCTGCTTTATAGCACACTGGGCCTAACAGGGCTTGCACAGGAATGGGAAACCTACAATTAGTTCTACTTTCCCCCCTAGGGTCACTGAGTCAGAATTGGCTCAGCGGCCATGAATTTGAACTCTCAAGTGATCATTGGATGTTGGCCCCATGGTTAGCCATCGAGAGCACATCATCCTTGGGAATATAGGGCCCTGACTAGGACAACTGGTCCAGCGCTGAGCTGGACAGAGGCCTGGCCTGGGGCACATGGGTGTGTGGAACAGCAGTGAAAGTCCTATTCTTAGGGAACCAACCCTGTGCACATACATACTACCACACACACATACACACACACATGTATACATTCATGGGCATGCCATATATCCCACTCTGAATTTAATTTTTTTTAAAAACCAAAAAAAAAAAGTATTTGGGTTTTTTTTTTAATTTTTATTTTTGAGGCTGCTAATAAAAACCTTTATCTTCTTTTAAATTCTGTTTCAGCTCTCTGTCAACATAAGAAGACCCCATGAGATTTCTGCTTTGGAGAAGCTGAATTTAATGAAGAGAAAACAAGGGAAACGCAGTTGTGAGACAACGTGAATAGAGTCGGCTGCACCTTGTAAATGCTCTCGCTGGACATGAAGGAAGAGGGGAGGGTGGGGTGGGGGGTGGGGGGTTTCCCATGCGAGCAGCACATGGTTTAAATATGAATGAATGAACCTGTGATCTAGTCCTTGTCTTGTAATTGTGGATTAATGTCAGCGTTAATCAGCCCCTCAAAGGGAGCGAGAAGCTGGAGCTTTCCCCTTGCTGTACCATATTCAGCATTGGATTTCCACGGGCTCCGCCGTTAATGTGTAAAATTCGAGATGGTTGTCAACCTCTGCAGAGCGGGGCTTGAAGCCTCTGCACCAGCTGCTGCTGGGAGGCTGCTGGGATTCAGAGGAGCCCCACTGGCCAGCCCAGGGACCAGGAGGGGAGCTGGCTGGAGAAGAGGACCTCTTGGACTCTCCCTTCATCTCTAAGGGGTTGTATTCCCCGGGAAAGTTCTCGAACTATGGGGAGATTATTAGTAGACTTTTAAAAAAATTTTTTCCTATTTATAAGTGACTAAACTTTTCCTTGGCTGTTCAAGTTGTTCTAGATTTAGCTATTTATTGTTTGATGGTTGCATGCTGAAACAATGCCACAGTTGTCTTCACGTGTACAGACGTGTGTGAATGGTTGTATGTTTTGCACATTTTGTGGCTGTCGGGGTGTGCATAGCTGCACGGAGATGAGAAGTCAGCAAGTTACAATTGGGAGTATAACTGGAGGGTGGGATGGGATGGGGGCGGGGGCTGGGTGGGTTTGTTTCAAAATGTCAAAGACAAGGAAAAATTGTAAGAAGGGAATTTGGATGACATGAAAGGTAGCGAACAGGATACTCTCGCGAGGTCAGTTTTCCTACGCATCAACGGTCAGTGGGGGTTCCCGAAGTGTGGTTATGCTGATGGCCGGACGGTGGGGTGAGGGGAGATCCATGTCTGCCCACCGCCCTCCCTCCCTCCTCACTCACCCCATTCCAACTCAGCCACAGAAATTTGGAAAAGACCAAACTGCTTTACTTTTTGCTTTTGTTCTTAGCAAGATCCTGAAGTCCTGGAAGTCCTTGTCAAGTAGTTCTGTGTATAGGGCACGGGCAGAGGCAGGCATCGTCCAAAGTTTATTTATTTATCTATTTATTGCCTTGTCAGAATGCTTCGCCATGACCACTGTTAAGGCTAGGGTGGGGCAGGGTTGTGGAATGGAAATACCGCAGATGCAAATTAATACATTGGCGAGATTCCCTTGTTCCTGGACCCTTTGTTCCATAGCTTCTCCGTGCCATCCAGCAAGTATCAGGAGTCCTCTCAGACAATAGTCCCCTCGGCCCAGCATCCACGCAATAGTCACCCCGAGGTAAGCCTCCGAGAACACTTCTCCGAGAACACTTTGGCCCATAAAAGGTGACACTTTGGGCCCTGAGCCACCAAAGAGTTGTAAGCGATTGCCCCCGTGGAGAGGTGTTTTTCCGGTCCCATTGGGAGCGGGTTGTGAATACATTCTTTGCTGGTTTGAGCGCTTGTTTACTAAACCATGTGCTGTGATACGTGTTAGTGTTAGACCCAAATCGTGCTTCCCCAGAGGTGTGGGGGGAGACCCAGGTTTGCCACTCGCACCGCTTCTGTCAGTGTTTCTCACGTTCCCTGTAGCTTAGAAAATAGACTTTAAGGCTGATAACCACCTTTTTAATTGTGTGTGTGTGTATGCACGCGCATTGCCTAATGGCAGATAAATGTGTGTGTGTGTGTGTGTGTGCACGCGCATTGCCTAATGGCAGATAAATCCTTCCCAGTCCTCTCCACCTGCAGACTTCTGGATAATGTACATGAATCACACTGTCTGCCCATGCCATGAATATACGCGGGTGAGCCTTGGACCAAAATAAATGAGCCATTGGAAGAAAAGAATCGTGCTTTCCCAGCAGATTCAATGTGCACCGGCAATGCAAATGGCTCTCCTCGCAGGCGAGCGTTGGTCTGTGTCTTGATATTGTAGCAGCCCGGGCTCTGTAGTTTATGATGCAAATTGGCAGAAATGTGTGCATGTGTGTGTGTGTCTCGCTGCTGGCTTCTGAAAGCAGGATGGATTTCCTGCAGCTGTTCCAGAGTTGTGGTCTGCCCTTGAATCCTCTTATTAATGACGGCGTGCGAGCCAAGGGAGCCCCGCTAAGGGTGGGCCCCCAGCCTGCAGGGAACTTTCTGGACTGCTGGCTCTTTGAATTGATGTAGGCATTTGGGCTCACTACTTGACCGTTCTCACCCTGTGAAACGGCCCCGACTTTGAAGCAAATACAATTCACAGCACAGTGCACACACAAAAAAACTTGGGCTTAAGACCGAGAAGGTTCTTCTTATTTTGTGGGCTGGTTGCTGTAGAAACGGCTAACAAAGGGCAGCCTTCCACTTGTGGCGGAGCTGCGCAGCCCCTTTCTCCGGCTTGACACCTGTCTGAATAAGAGTGATTCGAGCTGAATGAATCGCCTCCCCAGGCGAGTGAGGATGTGGGCCTGCAGACAGAACTCTGTATATGTCTTGAAGTAAAAGCGTCTGTTCATATGTACTTGTTTGCTACTACTACATTTTTGAAGTTTTGTAAAACTGTTACTTTTTTTTTTCACAATGTGAAACTGAAGGTCAATAAATTATTAGAGGTTTTCTCTTAGCAGTTTGTGCGGTTCGTGTCTTTATTTGCGTATGACTTGGTTTCAGGGACAGAACACGCGTGACCTTTCTAGTTATGGAGGAGGAGGGTGTTTCCAATGTTGTCTCAGTGTTTCACCATGCAGCTGAACAGCTTTTCCAAGGTAAATGAAAAATAGGAAAAAGGGCTCTCCTGTCCCACCCTCATACCTTGTTAAGGTATTAAGCAAAGGAAAGCGATTCACTGATGGGTTACCAACAAGTTTAGAATTTCGTGGAGAGACCAGTTTAAAAACTCACAATTATCTTTCAGTGAAGATTTCACGTCACCAGACCCCATACTCTGCATAAGAAGAAATGTAAGGTTTGTATTCCTCGTGCAGCTGCAGTAAGATCCTTTTCAGCCAGTAACATTCAAAATCACTTCAAGTGGAGATAGATGCACATGATTTCCCTATCAGGGCACTGAGCACGAGTTTAACCCCTCAGGTGTGTACACTCAGGTAAGCTGCTTCCAAATTGGGTGCAGACTGCGCAGCCTCAGTGTCAGCCCAGATGGAGGCCCCGCCTCCACCTGCAGTTAGCGGCTTCCAGTGTCCACGAGATGGTCCTTCCACGCTCGCCCAGAGCCCCCCAGTGTTTGAACAAGCAGAGCGATGTGGAGCCAAACGAGTGAACGCTACCTAATGAGAACTCTGGGACAGCTCACACGTCGGCAGAATGCAATTACAGCCTTTGGACTTTGACAAGATGCCGGAGCAGATGCCTCCATTTTTACCGTGCTCCATACTGGCCGAGGCTGGTCCGTAGCCAAGCCTTTGGGAACAAGTGTCTTTGTCCTCCAATTCCACGTGAAAATCTGGCTGACATTACGGATCGAGAAGGAGGGAATGCTGTTAGGGTCAACACATGGGCTGCTTCCACTCTTAGAAAAGCTCGGTCATCTTCAGAAGCTGGGGGATAATTTACACAGAGGTAACTTTCTGTTCTCTGGTGGTTGTGTGTCTGTCTCAATATATATATATAGATAAAACACCCCAAAACATTATGTCCGACTGACGGGTACCCTAAGACAGTAAATAAAACTGCCCCGCTGGGTGTCCAAGGCTGTGAATCTAGAGACAGACTAGCCACATCTTTCACCTGCAGAGCTGCCGGGGGGCTCAAACCACTCCAAGGATTTAACAGCATTCAGGGATTCTTAGGTCAGCATAAAAAAAACCTACCATCCATTGCTGGGGAGTTGCTTTCAACTCTCAGTGCCCCTACAGGGCTGAGTGAAGCTGACCCACAGGGCTTCCAAGGCTGTAATCTAAAGAAGTGGATTGCCTCCTCTTTCTCCTCTGGGGAGGAGTGGGGGTTTGAATAGCCTTCCTTTTGGTTCACAGCTGAACACTTAACCACTGCGGCACAGAGAAGGCCTTTTAGATGCCTACTGTTCATTCAGATAATAGCAAAGATCATGTGAAACTGGCTGTGTTACTTTGCCTGCTTCCGATCTGTGGAAATGTCTTGAGGTCAGCAGCCCAGGACTGGCACAGCATCCTAAAAGACCATCAGGGTCTCTGCTTAGCCATCCTGGGCAGAGGGCCTTGCTCCTCATGATTTAAGGTGGTCGCGATAGAGTCCCCAAACAGCAAAGATAGAGACATACATGGGAAGAGGCATTTGCCATTTGAAACACGTCCTTCTTAGGACAGCAATCGTTTTTCTAAAGACCCCACTTGGGAGTCTATAATTTCTTGCTGGTTGACCATAACTAGGTCGTCACCCAACCCCCCTGCGGTTGAGTTGATTCTGACTCAGACGCTATGAAAAGTTTACAACGTCGCATATCTTCATGGGAGCAGGACAGCCTCATCTTTCTCCCAGGGAGCAGCCAGTGGGTTTGAGCCCTCCACTTTGTGGTTCGCAATCCAAAACTGAATGGGCAGCACCACTAGGGCCAGGGGGAGTGGGAGGGGAAGTAGTTTTAACTGGGCCCTCTGTTGGCCAAAACAATGATGGTTTTGTCACAGAGAATCCAGGACAGATGATCCCTCCAGGACCAGTGGTGAGAGTGGTGATACCGGGAGGGTGGGATGACAAGGGGGAACCGACTACAAGGATCTACATATAACTTCCTTCCTGGGGGATGGACAACAGAAAAGTGGGTGAAGGGAGATGTCGGATAGTGTAAGATATGACAAAGTAATAATAATTTATAAATGGTCAAGGGTTCATGAGGGGAGGGAGGGAGTAAAATGAGCTGACACCAAGGCTCAAGTAGAAAGCAAATGTTTTGAGAATGATGATGGCAACAAATGTGCTTGACACAATGGATGTATGCCATGTATACTCGAGTATAAGCCGAGTTTTTCAGCACATTTTATGCAGTTTTTGTGGTAAAATTAGGTGCCTCCGCTGGTATTTGGGTCAGCTTATACTCGAGTATATACGGTATATGGAATGTGATAAGAGTTGTATGAACCCCCAATAAGATGATTAAATTTTAAAAAGTGATGAGTTTGTGTTTTTTTAAGTGAGAAAAAAATAGGGCAAGAGATCTTAGGCAACCACCCAGTTATAGCAGGGAGTTCAACGGTTGTTTTAAATCGTAGTCTCAGCTACTCAATGACTCCCGTAAAGGCACAGAATTGGTGCATTTGAATTATGGTGTTGGCGAAGAGTATTAACAGTAGTGTGGGCGGCCAGAGAGCAGAGCACTCCCTCTTGGAAGACGTAGAACCAGAATGCTCCTTAGAATCCAGGAAGGCGAGCCCATCTCATGTACTTTGAACGTATTTTCAGGAGAACCACTCCGTGGGAAGGACATCGTGCTGGATAGAGTAGAGGGTCACTGATGAGAGGGATCCACCCATAGGCTGGGACAAAGCATTCAAATAGAGCAGTTGTGAGTCATTTGCACCCCTGGACCGTGTTTCCTTCCATTGTGCTCAGGGTCAAGGTCGGGATGAGTTGGAACCTAACAGCACCAAGGAAAATAGAGAAGGGAGACTGGCGACCTGGGAAGTGACATTGGGGCTGTTAACCACAAGGTTAGTGACTATGGATTGTATCTGTTAGGTTTCTGGGCTGGTTTTCCCCGGTTTTTGCTTCTTGACACTGAAAGAATTCCCATAGCAGAAGCACTTTTGTAAATCCAAGGAACTTTTATGAGAGAAAGGGGAGTTTTGCTGTCCCTGGAACGTGCAAAGCCACATGGCGGGGGTGGGGTGGGGTGGGGCACGGGAGAGTTGGTGACCAACAATGGCTTCTTTGGACGAGCACGGGAAGCCACGTCAGAAAAGTCCAGGTAGAGGAGCCCACAGAACCAAAGAGGAGCGGCGGAACTGAAATAGGGAGAGGGTTCAAGCATGCGGGGGAAGCAAACAGGAAGTGCCCCCCCCTCTGACCTGAAAGAGGCCAGCCCCCCAGTTTCTGCTAGTCATCTCCTCCTCTCCCTATCCCCACTTGGGGTGGGAGGTGTGGTGGAAGGCATTGGCCCATCTTGAGTGGCTCAGTTCAGGTGCACGTATGGTGTAATGCTTGTACCTAGAGCATGTGTGTCCAGGTTGACCTTCACCTGTGTCTAGGTGACCTGGGTTTGAGCATGGTATGCTTTGGATTGTCCCCATCGGTGTCTAATGTGCTCCTGATTCCTTTAACCCCACTTTGTGGTGTCATGGCAGCTAATATTTGTTTAGCAGAGGCATTCGGTGGAGACCACCCCCTCTCTCCATAACCTTCCAACCTTTCAAATCCACCAGCTGCTCTGGGGGACAAAGATGAGGCAGTCTGCTCCCAAAGAGATAGATGTATGGCCTCCGGAATCCTCGGGAACAGTTCTACTCTCTGTCCAGCAGAGTCACCATGCGTCAGAATGGACTCAGTGGCAGTGGAACAGACTGGGGGTTGTGCTAAGGATGTGCTTTGAAGCCATTTTATTTAAGTAATCCTTCGCATTTGTGGTACTTCTTCCATCGGGAGTCCCAGAGGTATACGCGTTATGCATTAGCCTGCGACCCACATGGTCTAGGGTCAGCAGTTCAAAACCACCAGCAGCTCCACAGGAGAAAGACTGGGCTTTCTACTCCCGCTAAATAGTTACAGTCTTGGAAACCCACAGCATCAACTCCGTGGTAGTGCATTTGGTTTTGGTTCTGGGCTTCTTCCATCAGAAGATCTGTCAAAATCAAGCAGTCCCTGGATAGTGCAGACAGGTCACGTGTTTGGCAGCTGAAGGGAAGGAAGGGTGGCAGTTCGAGTGTGCCCAGAGGCACCTCAGGAGAAAGACCTGGTAACCAACCGGCTTCTGAAAGACAAGTCATTAAAACAAATCCCTATAAAGACGCACGTGGTGTTGCATGCAATCAACTCAACGGCAGCTGGTGAATTATCAAACAGATGAAAGAGTTTACCCTGGTTTTGCACAGGGTCCCTATGGTTGCGAACCGACCACCGGCTGGCCCCTGACAAGAACAGCAAACATCCCCACCCATCCTCTTAGTGGTACTAGGCTAGGAGGACGGCCAGCCGCTTGACACCCCCTTTGCACGTGGAGATTGCATAACTTGTCCGAGAGGGTGGGGGAGACTGGCTCTCAAGGCACAGCCTCTGAGTGCTTCCTCTTGATTCAGGAATGTGGTCGAAGGTGAGTCACGGGCTGAGCTTGGCTGGGAATCCAGGGCTGCCTGGATCGCTGTGTTCAGGACAGTTTGACTTGGGAGGCGATATGAAAAAGTGTCTTGGTGGCCCTAGCAGCTGTGTGTTGGGCTTCTAACCACAAGGACCGGTTAGAAACCATGAGCCGGTCCAAGGGAGAAAGAGGCTTTCTACTCCCCAAAGAGGGACTGTCTCGGAAACCCACAGAGGCAGTTCTACAGGGTCACTGCGAGTCAGAATCGCCTCTAGGGCAGTGAGTTTTTTTAGTTGGAGAAGGAGTGTGAGTGCTTGGTGAGCCCCACTCCCCGGAGACGAGGAGTCAGGAAGCAAACGGACTCATCCTGCTCTTTGAAAAGGCGTTTCTGGGGTTAAGGTTGGAGGGAAATTTCAAAATGAA
Source organism: Tenrec ecaudatus (assembly GCF_050624435.1). Taxonomy (NCBI): domain Eukaryota; kingdom Metazoa; phylum Chordata; class Mammalia; order Afrosoricida; family Tenrecidae; genus Tenrec; species Tenrec ecaudatus. Next base: position 71,105,792 of record NC_134531.1, on the reverse strand, counting down.
TTGGGGTGATGGTAGTCACACTTGACGACTCTTCATTGGGTTGTACAGTCTACTGCTCTGTCGACCGTCCTGTGTGTAAAATGGTCATTGGCAACTGCTTGTCTGACAACAGAATGGAATCTTTCAAATACAGAGCTTCGTACAAAATGTGGCCAGAGCCAATGTTGCGCGTCTGGGACAAGCTGGGTTTCTTCCCAAAAGATGCTGTCTGCGTCCTGAATGTCTGAGTCAGATGAGACGTACACGACACCTACCTACAGCTTGAGAAAAATGGGCTTCGAGTTCCTGGCGTTGGGCTTAGGGCACCTGGCTTGCCCAGAGGAGAGCAGTCGCTTTATGTAGGGACACCGTGGCCAAAACGCTCGCCCCGCCCTGAGGTTCACAGCCATTTCCACAGTGCACATGGATGAATACATACACAAACTTAGCAGCTCATTCCTGGCCTCGCCTGTCACAAATCTTAAGTGCTTTGCCTGTCTGACACATACTCAGACAAGCCATCTGTCCTGTATTTGAGTTTAATCGTAGACAATGAACGTTGAAGCCCTGTTATTTGTCAGGCACTGGACAACCAGGTGGAAGACCCACCTTTTGGTGGCAGAGGGGTGGTGGGGAGGGACACGAGGCGTGACTCTGAATTAAAAGCAATTTGACTAAGTCAATTATAAATCGACTCTAACCTCGCTCACCCAGCTCTGCTGGCAGCCAGCTTGCTTGAAGAGTTTGGAGGCAAGCAAATGAGACAAACTTTCCGTCTCCCTGGTCCTGTTTCCTTGGTAACCATAATCTTTATCTCTGCAAAGATGGGGGGCTGTGGTAGAGGAAAAGGCAGTGGGAACTTCCAGCCAAGTATCGTTCTAATCCTGTCCTTGTGCTATCCCATGGTTTGTTTTGCTATGTCAAGTGACTTTACACCCACTCCTCTGATGGTGCTGTGAGTGTTTAATGGATAGCCTAGAAAAATGGAGGCCCTGGTGGTGTCACCGTTACGTGTTGGGCTGCGCTCCTCATGGTTGGCAGTTCAAAACCACCAGTAGCTCCTTGGGAGAAAGCAGCGCTGGGCTTTCTCTTCCTGTAGTTACAGTTTCCGAAACTGTGTGTGTGTGTGTGTGTGTGTGTGTGTGTGTGACTATGAGTCAGCAGTGACTCGCTGACAGTGAGTTTGAGAAGAACAGAGAGGTTTTCTTAGTCGCTCTCCTCTCCCCAGGAGGCCTGGTGATGTCTCGGTTATGCATTGGGCTCTAATCCTAAAGGTTGGCAGTTTGAAACCACCAGCCAGTCGCTCCCTGGGAGAAAGACAGTGTTTTCTACTCCTGACTATAATTAGTCTCAGAAACAAGAAGCACTTCTACATTGTCTTTTAGGGTGGCTATGGGTCAATACCGACTCAATAGAAGCGAGTTTGGTTTGGGGGGCTCCCCTCCCCAGAAAATAGCCTAGCACTGCAACCATCAAAGAAACCACACCAATCTCTTGGTGGGAACAGACCAGCAGCGCCTGTGAAGTGAGAGCAGAACTGCCTCTGTTCTGAGGCTTTTACTTGTACAACTCGTGGCTGTAGAGTTGGTTCCGACCCAGAGTGACTACCGCGTGGTCAGAGTAGATGTCAATCGCACAGTGGGTTCACGCTCCGCTGCCAACCGACAGTTGTGTGCTAGGAACTCACCACGCTGAAGATCCACCCGCATTCTGCTTCTATGAGATGGCACCCTTGGAGTTCCCATGGGGCAGTTCTACTCTGCCCCGAATGGTGGGTCACTGAGAGCTGGGACCAAACCCAACTGGCAAGAAGTTTGTTTTGTAGGAATAGACCACCAGCTCTTT